>NC_135328.1:107579349-109979349 GCF_023851605.1 Tamandua tetradactyla | reverse complement strand
ATAAAGTGAAGCACTAGAGATATGACTTTTCAAACCTGATTTTGTAACACAGGTGATACATTAAATTTTTTAGAAAAGTTCAGAAAAGATAATGCCTGACTGCGTGTGTGTGTGTGTGTGTGTGTGTGTGTGCACAAGCGTGGGGATGCAAACATTGTCGGCATAAAGTCTAAGCATTGCATTATGATTATACTAGCTAGTTCATGAAGAAAAAAAAAGCAGCTGGCGAAGAGCTTCAAAACTGGAAAAAACTTTTAAAAATATGTTTCAGATATCAGTTAACTTCAGCATTAGTAAAGAAGGTGAGGTCGACTTCATTTAGCTAAACAGTCACAGATTTTTCGCACATGTCATGTATCAGTTCATAGTAGCAGTTGATTTCGGCCTTGGCTGGATAAAATTAACATTCTTCAAATAATAAATGAGCTCACCATGTAACGTTGAGCTTGACTTGGTTTTTCTACATTTGATTTTAAAATGGTTTCCAGAATGCTTAGATCCATTAAAATGGTTTTCAGCCCACAAAAAGTGCTCTTTTTTCACATTTACCAAAGCCCTCTCCTTTTCCTCACCACTTATTGCTGACTAAGAGAATAGAATAAACAGAGATTCAACTACTATACAAACTCACTACTATGAACCCACCCCATTTTGAAGATGGGTCCAATTTAGGCAAATCCTTTGTGTTTGGATGGACTAGTCCCATTTTCAGTCTCCATAAATATTTCCATATTTCTCAACTATTGGGAATGAGAAAATCTCTCTCAACTATTAGGAAATGGATCTATTCATCTCATACTGTGAGACTTTTAGGAAGCAGTTCATCCTAAAGCAAAATAATTTTGAGTCAAAATAGTTTTGAGAACAACCTTAGACTTTATATGTACGAAAAAATAGCAAGAAAAAAAAAAGAGTGACTGCGCAAAGGCAGAAAAAAAAGTACGGGAAAAAGAGCTCAAAATCAGCTTCAGTCATTTGCGGGTCGTCCTGACTTTGCGGAAAGGGTTATCTCAGCAGTTAGGAGTTTTCTTCATAGTTAGCGATGGGAGCCAGAGAGGTTAAAATAGCTCATCACTTTATCAGGATTACTGAGAGTATGCGGGAAGCCTTAATGGTCTGGCAGTCCTTTTTGTCACAATTTAATGGCATATCGATCTTGCAGAGTGAACAATCATGACCTTCAACTGTTTACAGATGCTTCGGAGGGAAAAGGCTTAAGGAGCTTATTCCAGGGAAGCTGAGAAGGTTCAGCCCTGACCAGTCAAGTTGGGGAAGTCAAACAGCAATCAAAACAGCCCAGTTTGGGGGCAACTTGCCACTGGGGGTGGCACTTACAACTGGGGAGATCACAAGTGCTTTAAGAAAAGCCAGTGGTGTTACAGGCAATCGATAAATCAACCAGGAGTGTCATTAACAGAGAGAGAGGGAGTGAGTGTTTTGGGAGTGTGAGAGCGTGTGTGGTTTCACACCAGTGAAAAGAGGGCCCTCTCTCATCAAGTTGTGCATTCCTGTTGGAACGAGATTTCAAGTAAAGGTTGCTTTTAGGAGCTTGCAAATTTGGATGGAGCCTTCGTATCCGTGGACTGCTGACCCCAGGATGAGGTCACCAGATTTCATGAGACAAATCTGAACATGGAGCAGTGTGAAACAGAGAAGAATTGTTATGTGTTTCTGCATAACAATTAACCTGAGGGTTGTGGATGGCATCTTCCTGAATAAATGTAAAACTGCCTACTCAGAGATGGAGAACTTCTTTTAGGGAGAAGATAATTCACAGTAGTTAAATTCCCAGAAGGAGCAGGAGTTGTGATGTTTATCCGAACCATCCATGCCGATGCATCCAATCAATACTACTGCTGAGGTCCCAAAGAAAGTTTCCAGCCTTGGCTTTGTTGAACCTGCCCTCTGAAACTGGTGTGGTCCTGGTTGCTGTACCAGGGCCCCGTCCTCTCAAGACATATAACTATTCTCGCTAGTCAAAGATTCCATTTTATTTCAGGCCATGAGGTTTTACCCCTCTGGACTCTTACTTAGATTATCTTTAGTCTCGCCTCCGTTGAAAATACTTTCTGATAATACATAATAAGAGCTGAGATGTATGATACCTGCAAACAAATAGTTACTAAACGGTAATAACAAAATACACCATTATCGCTCACTACCCATTTGTTTTCCTTCACTTTACTCTATAGTAGATGCAAGGGGATGTACATTACAAGATGGGATTTGCACCACAGAGTGTTGAGTGGGGCGGTGAGATAGAAAGAAACAAGCTCGCGCCCTCGGGTGAGGAGAAGACCTCGCGGTGATGTCAAATATCAGCATTGGGGTGTTCAAAGTACCCAGGTGTAAACAAGCCAATATTTTTTAGTCCTCCCAAAGTGTGTTAAAATGTTGGAAACTACATGCTCAGTGCACTAGACATATCTTTAAACCTGTCTCAAATTTCAGTTACAGAAAAAATAGACCTCAAAATAGTTGTTTTAATCATTGGTGGGTCCCCCAGCCTTTGCATCTGAGGAGTCAGGTACTTTCTATGAAGGTAGCAATGGGAGAGATAATAAATGTTACATGTTGTGTGCAAATTGAGTGAGTTTGGCTGCCCAAGGCACAGGGCGTGATGGAATATCACGGAAGTAGGGGAGAGCCATGTGTGACCTGTGCCGTGATGGATGCCCTGGGAAAAGCCCAGAGAGATGAATCCTCCACTCTGCTCAGCCTGCTCTTGCCTGAAATGCAGCCACGTTTTTACCCACTTGGTGTTAGCCCTGCCTCTACCTGCCCTTCCTCCCAATGCATTCCTCACTCAACAAAGACACCTTTCCGCTGTGTCATCTGAGCTTCATTCTCTTTTCCTTAAAACTGGTCAGAAACAATGAGGACTTAGTCTGGCATATGACACCTTAATGACCTGTCCCCATCTGACCACACACCCCGCTTCTTATTTCGTTGGGTCCTTCCTTTACAGAGCTATGTATAGTTGGATCCTTCTGAGCTGTTCATACGTTGTCTGCAAAGGCTTCATGCCTTTTGCCTTTTTGGTATCTCTCTAGAACAGAGATAGCCCTCTCTGCTTATCCTCTTGTCTAACCATTTCTCCATTATCCAGCTCAACAGTCTCTTCTCATGTGAATGTCTTCAAAACCTACAAAAGCAGAGTCGATTATTTTCTTGCCTGGGCTATCACTGGCCTACACTGCTATCCTCATCACACTATTCTATAATTTGTTTATATAACCCTCTCCCCTAAGAGGCTGTGAGGGTAGAGGGTAGAAACCTTACCTTCCCTGAGAGGTAAAAACGTATCTTCCCCATCTTCATATCTCTAGTGCCTGGCCTAGTGCTGGACAAATAGTTGCTATTCAATAAATGTTTGACAAAGAAAGGAAAACAAATGACTAATTCTTTCCGCAATTAGTAAGCTCTTAAAAGCTCTTAAAACATGTCTGTTTACTCACAAGTCATTAATGTACAGTATGCTTGTCATCACGTTTTCAGGATCTTTGAGGTCAGGGACTGCTTTTCTCCTGTTTAAACATTTATAACCCTAATATTTTCTGATTATGAAAAAAAATATGTTCATTATAGAAAATTTGGAAAATAAGAGTAAATATAAAACAGAATTCATCTTTAATTCTGTCACCCAAAGATAAACACAATTAATTTTTATTTGCATATGTATTAACCAGGGTTCTCTAGAGAAACAGAACCCACAGGATATATCTGTGAATATCATAAGATTTTTATAAAAATGATCTCATATGACTGTGGGATGCACAAGTCCAAACTCCATAGGCAAGCTGCAAGCTGGATGAATTCTCCAGCAGAAGCTGCTGGCTGAAGTAGAGATGGAAATCCTCTGTTCTGACTGCTGAAATCATCACTTCTCTTTTTAAGGCCTCCTACTCACTGGATGAGACTTCTCTCATTGTTGGAGGCAAAGTCCTCAGTTGATCAAAGGCAAAGTCGTCAGCCATAGATAAAATCAACTTACAGATGATTTAAGTCCACAAAATATCCTTACATTAAGAATCCGGCCAGGATTTGCTTGACCAAATGACTGGATGCCATAACCTGACCAAGTTGACACATGAACTTAACCGTCATAGCATGCAATTAAAAGTACATCTGTATGTATGAATGCTGAATCAGTGTACTGATATTTCTTTTAGCCTCCAGTACCTTAGAGCAGCTAGAAATAAAAACCTAAAATTGTGGAACTGTAACCCATACCAACTCTGTTCTACAACTATTGTTGTGATGTACTTTGAAATTTACTGCTTTCATGTATATGCTATTAAAGAGAAGGAGTATAACAGAGAAGACAGGACTTAACAAATGAGCATGACTGCTGAACCACTGTACTGCTATTTCTGTTGTCTCCAGTGTTTGGACCATCTAGAAGGAAAAGCAAAAAATCATGGGACTATAGCCTACACTAAACTTTAAAATCTGTTTAATGACTACTTGTTAAAATGGACTTGGAAATTTTTTGCTTTTTTGTATATGTGTTATATTTCACAACAAAAAAAAATATTAAGAAAAGTACATCTAAATAGTCATGGAGCAACTAATTGTGATAAAGTATGACACAGACAACCATATGCTCACATTCTCTTTCTCTCTCCTATACTCACAAATTGTGGTCGTGGTCTATATTAGTTCAGGTGGTGCTTGTTGCTGTAAAAACCAGCCCCCAAAGGTGTAACGGTTTAAACAGCATAGAAATGTATGCCTCATTCATATAATGTTGAGAAGAGGTATTTGTGGTCAAAAGTGAGGGGCCCCCCAAAAAAAAAAAAAAAAAAAGGTGAGGGGCCCAGGCTTGTAGCTCTGCGTTTCTCACTGTAGAGATTCCAAGCTTCTGTGATCCCACAGAACAAGAAGTACGAGGGTGCAAGTGTGAGGATTTAAGGGACAGGCCTAGAGGTGGTCTGGCCTTCCATTCACACCCATTTGCTTCCATTCACACCCATTGACTGGAACATATTCCACGTGGCCACATCCAAGTGCAAGGGTTGGGAAGTGTGCCCAGGAAGAAAAAAAAAATGAATTTGCTCAGCCTGCAGCCAGTCTCTACCATATATTGAATACAATCTTTTGTAGTCAGACATTTTTATTTAATTTCACTGGAATGATGTAATAACATTAACTACTATTGTAGAATTGTAGGGGCAAATGGTAATCTGTCTGTTTTGCCAAACTGTTCAACGTTCAAAAATATTTACAGCAATTGTTTCAAATCTTGTGATTATACATAATTAATATACAAATTCATGACAGCTATTCTTCGTTGTGGATTTGACCCTTATGACCATAATATGACTCTACTAAACAATGCCTTTTACCTTGGACCCTACTCTGTTTTAAATGGATTTCATTGCTCATGCTTTCCTTTCTTTTGTATTTGTCTGATCATCTTCTTAACATTTCCAAATAACTGTGTTTTATGTATCTCTTGGAGATTGGAAAGAGTTGCATTTTTTTTTTTTTTTACCTACTCTGAGTCTTTGTTCTTAAATAAAGATCTTTAACCCTTTTGATATGACAATCAACTTATTAACTACACATCTATTATGTTTTATGATTCTGAGAGTTACTCACTGCCCTTACTAAAGAACTGTAACAAATTTGACACTTTCTTTGTTAATCATTATGCTAATTTTTCTTCAATTATTATATTTTATGATTTGCTTTCTAAGAGCTATTTTTCTTTAATACATTAGAAAACAGTTATTTTAATATCCCACCACTGTTTGTCTTTTTTTTAGCAAGATGCTTTAATAGACACTTTAAAGTATTTCAAGGTCATTGTTCCAATGAATGAATGAACAAATTAATTAAAGGAGGATCCAAATATAATTATTTCCTCTAAAGATGATTAGAAAATTATTTTATTTCTTCCTACCCATTCCCACCAACTGCTTAGTTTTAATGAAAGGAGATCTGTACAATCTGAGCTACCAGACCCAATTTAACATTAGTGATATTTTTATTATGTCTCTTATATTTGAAAAGCAACTTTGCTGGCTATAGAATTGTTGGGTCTTATCACCATAAAACTTCTATTTCTGCAATAATCCCGGTCATATTTATCTGGAGTCATGTGCTGGTTTGAAAGGAAGTATGCCCCCTAGAAAAGCCATGTTTTGGTCAAAATCCCATCTCATAAGAGTAGAATTATCCCTGTTCAATACTGCATGTTTGAAACTATGATCAGATCATCTCCCTGGATGATATGATTTAGTCAAGAGTGGTTGTTAAGCTGGATTAGATGATGACATGTCTCCACCCATTTGGGTGGGTCCTGATTGGTTCTTTGGAATCCTATTAAAGAGGAAACATTTTGGAGAATGAGAGATTTGTAGAGAGCAGAGAAGAACTACATAGCCACAAGAAGCAGATTTCACCAGCCAGAAGCCTTTGGAGATGAAGAAGGAAAATGCCTTCTGGGGAACTTCATGAAACAAGAAGCCAGGAGAAGAAGCTAGCAGATGATACCGTGTTTGCCATGTGCTCTTCCAGATGAGAGAGGAACCCTGACCATGTTCGCCATATGCCCTTCCAGCTGAGAGAGAAACCCTGAACTTCATCAGCCTTCTTGAACCAAGGTATCTTTCTCTAGATGCCTCAGATTGGACATTTCTATAGACTTGTTTTAATTGGGACATTTTCTCAGCCTTAGAACTGTAAACTAGCAACTTATTAAATTCCCGTTTTTAAAATCCATTCTGTTTCTGGTATATTGCATTCTGGCAGCAAGCAAACTAGAACAAGTCACAACATTTCACCTCAAATCCTCAGCCTAACTTAAATCTGAAGTATGAGATAGTTTATTCCGATAATTTTACAATAGAGATAGTTAGATTACCATGGAACTAAATACTTGGACAAATATAATCCACAGAGGGCACTATGCCACTCATCCAATCTTGCTTTCTTCACATGAGGTGTGATTTAAATCCCACTTTCCTCAAAGAGTCATCCTTCTCCCCTGCAGCCCACCCTCTTCTCCACCCCTACGCTAATCACTGTACATATTCCATCATTAAGGCATTAATTATAAGCCAGTTTCTATTGTTCCTTCATTGTTGTTGGCATGCCCCTCTTGCCTCACCAACTAAATAGTAATTTAGAACATGGCAAGGACCATGCTCTATTTTCTCTTTAAAGCTGTAGTCATCTTGCATAGCACCAAACGCCTTGTGGGCACTGGCTTCATATTTGTTGCTTGCTTGATCGTATTAAGTTTAATTTCATTTGCTAGTTTTAAATGTCTCTCATTTAAGTGTAGAAAAGTTAAGAAAAGAGTATAACCATCTAGTTCAGAATCATCATTTTTAATACTGACTCTTAATAAGAAATGACAAGGTTGAAAAGTGGGCACCTAAAGTGAGGAAGGGAATGAACTGTGGGGGGACGGGAACCTTGACTTTTTTTTTTTTTTTTTTGCATGGGCAGGCACTGGGAATCAAACCCAGGTCTCCAGCATAGCAGGCAAGAACTCTGCCACTGCACCACCATTGCCCACTCTTGACTTTATTTTTAACAATAATAGCAACAGCAACATAGTAAGAAGAAACGTTAGCATCATGATGACTACTACCTTTAAGGAGTGTCAGAGGTTATTTACATTAATTTTCTAATGTAATCTTTACCATAAACCTATAGTAGTTATGGTTTTTCCTATTTCTGAACTTGAGAAGTTAAGGCTTACAGAGAGGGAAAGGCTATGCAATTTATTGGGTTATATAGTTAGGAAAGGTTGGGGCCAGGAGTTGAACCCAAAGGCATTTTCCATCTGACTTATGCTCAGACCTAAGGTGCTGCACTCATTGATTACCCATGGTAAAAATATCTAGTGTTACATTTTGCTTATAGATTCAGCATCAAATATTGAAAACAGTACAAGCTTTTACACTAAACAGAAGCAGGTTAGAATTTTTACTGTTCCGCTTGCTATTTGTGAGACCTTGGGTATATTATTTAATTTCCTTATCCCCAATTTACTTATTTATAAACAGGAAAATATTAACATTACAAGGGTGTTGGTACAATTAGTGTTGATATATAAAATGTGTTGGCACAGAGCAATTATTCAAATGGTAGCTATTATAATTAAGATAATTATGACTCATTATCAATCTGCCTTTCCCCTGTTTCAAGCTATCAAGATCTGATTTTTTAGTTCAAGGCTCATCTGCAATGACATCTTCTTCCTGGTACCCACTATGCCAGTTTAAAACTGTTGTGTACCCCCAGAAAAGCCACATTTTTAAATCCTCATTCAATATTGTTGGGTGAAACCTTTATGATTATCTTGTTTCCATGGAGATGTGACTCACCTAATTGTGGGTGGGACCTTTTGATTAGGTGGTTTCCAAGAAGATGTATCTCCACCCACTCAAGGTGGTTCCCTTTAAGAGAAAACAATTTTTGGAAAAAGTTTTAGAAGCTACAGAGCTGACACTGACAAATGACCTTTGGAGATGCATAAGGAAAATGCCCCCCAGGAAGCTTTTTGAAATGAGAAGAGAAGTCAGGAGAGAAAGGTAACAGATGTTGCCATGTACCTTCCCAGCTGACAGAGAAACTCCACATGTCATCAGCCCTTTCTTGAGTCAAGGTATCTTTCACCTGATGCTTTAGCTTAACATTTTTTTATGGCCTTAGAACTGTACACTTGCAACTTAATAAATTCCCCTTTTAAAAGCCATTCCATTTCTGGTATATTGCGTTCCAGCAGCATTTAACAAACTAATACACCCACCATCAGCATTCAACCAACTTCCCTTGACTTTCAATGTAGATATCCCTTTATTTGGATCCTAGGGCCCTTTTCTTGTTCTCTCATTGTCACTGTTTATTTCTATATTTGTTATCCCTCTCTCATTGTCTGTTACATTCTTGGACTACGAACTACCTCTTACTTTTCTTGATACCTTCTGAAGGTTTCACTTGGTAACTCACACAGAGTAGGTTGTCAACTTTAATTGACATGGCACTGTGCATTTTTTTACTTCCATATCTGTTGAATGATTTAAGAAAACACACTTTTATTTCATTTCTACCACTAGCTTCAGTGTTCCTCTGGTTCACTGCACCCTAGAATTATAACCATAAGTACATAGTTGAATCAAGTGGGTGAACAGGAAACACGTTTTTAAACGCCCTAAAAGGAGAGGCTAAATTTTTTATTATGCTTAGGACAGGATTGTGGCTCTCAGTCTTGGTTGATTGGGTTGACACTTGACATGGTTTTTATTAATCAGCACTGCTTTGAGTGAAAATGAGTTCCAGTGAGCTAAGAAGAAATTTAATGACCTTTAAATATTATATTAAATAAAATACAGGGGAAGTGGTATCATAAGCTGATACTGTTTGAAATTATTTTATAAAGGAAGAAAATAGAAGACTCTCCTGGAATTCTGTAAGTAGCCAATAAAAATTCACCTTGTCTCTGTATTGTCCTAGGAGACACAATCTCATTTACATTTATTAGAAGTAATGATGTAGTGTCCTGCAGATAATTAACACAATAAAATGCTGCTAATTTCACAGTGTCATTATAAAATTTGCCAGTTCAAATTAGAAAGTGATTAACCCACTGAGTGAGGCAATGACATTTCCATTCCCAGTTTGTGAATTAAATTTGAAAGGATGTTTCCCCTACTTTAAAAGTTCATCTCTTCTCACCATTCCGGAGTCTTTTTTTCCTTTACCATCTTTACCATGCCTTTTCAAAAATGAAGCTTCTGGAGTTATAAAAATTTATGACAATTTTGTATCCCATAATATCCTGGTTCACAACAAAGTACAGATTTGTCTGGGAACAGGAATTAGGTCAATATTTTTTTATTCTAAAAAGAAGATTATAAGGATTGAAGGAATGAAAGAGGGAGGGAAGGAAGGAAGGAGAGAAGGAGAAAAGGTAAGAAGGAGAGAAGGAAGGAGGGGAAGGAAGGAGGGATGGAAAGCAGAAAGAAACTATAATCTCGTATGAGTGTAATCTTATTGAATAATGAACGTGTTGGTACGTGTATGGCATGAAAATTCTCCAATAACAAGTTGCCTTCAGAATGTGCTTCATTTTATTTAATGGAAGTTACTTCTTAACCTTTGCCTGGACACTATTTTATTCATTTATTGCATACTTCTCATCCACAACCAAGTTTAATTAATTCCTTAAAAAGGAATAAATTCATTAAAGAGAAAAGATTTATGGCATCACGTTTTAAATATTCCTACTCAACTGAAATCCTCTTAAAGAATATTTAATGAGGGAATGATATTGCAAATGAGTGAAACCTCAAGTTAATGATAACCTGTTAAGTCAATTATTAATTGAATAAATCCAATGCATACATTTATAAAGCTGCTAAAAATATGGTAGCATGCCCTTTTCCCTCCTTCTCTCCTTTTTTATCTCTCTAATGATTCAAAGCTAAAGCACACATAAGTGAAGTAGGTAGAAAACTCTTGTAACATATAGGAATTCATTTCCAAAGAACAAGCACTTGCTAGGTATTTTCAAGGAATCAAACAACAGGAAGTGGTCAGAGAGCTCTTAAAGACACCATTTTAGAAATATTTTATCTCATAATTTCTTCTATATTTCTGAATGCATTTGCTATTACTGATACCTTCTTCAAGAGCTCTACAATTTTAATGCTGAGATACCACAATGATTTTGTCTAAGGACTTTTCTAGTCACAAGCAACCAAACTAACTCAAACTATCTTAAGCAAAAAGCGGGAATCTCTTGGCTAAAGATCCTGAGTCCAGGGCCTCGGAACATGTCGCCAAGGCCTTGTCTCTTTCCCTGTCTTTCTACTTTCCTGACATGCCTTCGTTCTCGGGCAGATTCTCTCCCCATATGGCACTTCAGTGTCCTAGGCTCATACCCTATCAGCTTAGCAACGCTGTGGAGAGAGAATCAAAGCCCTGACCTGGTTCTCGTGGGAGGAGGCTGAATTGGGTGTACTACCCTGACCAGCCTCTGTGGCGCTAACAGCCAGACTGAGACTCATGCCGGCTCCTGAGCAGAAGGGCAAGTTCAGCCCATCACAAACCCAGTGGCTGAGAGTGGGGGAGAGGTGCTTCCTCAAGAGTTAGCAGGATGTTATTCTAAAAAGGAGGAAAAGGCAAAAACAACTGATTCTGAGTACGTACAATGAACTGACATCCAGCATGATTACCCAATGCAATCTCATTTTCTACATGAGAAAACTCAGATTCAAAGAGGTGATACCTACATGGCTGGTTATTGATAGAATTCAAGAATCCAAGTAAAATCCAGGCATTCTTCCATCATTCATCTGTGCATTAGATAACTGATGGACTAAACACATGCTACTGTCCCTTATACTGTGACATCCTACAATCCTGTGGCTCTTGAGTGGAAGTATAGGGGCCAATAACACTGAATGCTCAGCCAAACAGCCCCCTCATTTAAACGCTGTGGGATGTTGAGAAATCCATTTCACCTTTTGACCTTGAGTTCCCTTACCCATAAAAGTAAGGGATTGGTATTAATCCATGGCTTTTAATCTTTTATCATGGTAGAGCCTTTTTCTTACAAACTGTTAGTAACTTCCAATCCAGCAACTCTTGGTTCATGTTTATTTAATTGAAAGATGCTTTCAATTTAGATGCTTTATTAATACATCTCTGTTTATAAGAGGTTGTTTGTCCACGAGGACAAAAGCTACCCACTTTTTTTGCCACTGCAGTGCACAGTAGGATTACTCTCGGCTGAGGTCGTAAGTGAGATGGTTGGTTACCAGAAAATGACCATCTAAGACACTCCTTCCTTACCCAAATATATGCCACTCCCATTTCTGAAGTGGAGTTTGTACACCTGCACTGAGAAATTACCTTAGGTTTGGAAGGTCACTTGTGATTATAGTACCAAAAGTGGGCAGCTTCAAATAGCAGGCATTTATCATCTCACAGTTCTGGAGGCTAGAAGTCTGAACTCTGTAGGGGAGAATTCTTCCTTGCCTCTCCCCTAGCTTCTGGTGGTTTGTTGGCAGTGCTTGTGCTTCCATCTCCCTCTGTCATCACATGGCCCTCTCCCCTGTATTTGTCTGTGCCTTTGTCTCATTCTCCCCTTCTTGTATGGAGCCCAATCGTGTTGGATTAGGGCCCACTGTACTTCAGTATGACTTCATTTCAATGTAACTAATTCTATTTGTATGACTCTATTACCAAATAACTTCACCTTTACAGGTACTACGGAGTAAGCATCAACATATCTTTTGAGGGGACAAATTCAACCCATAATACTGCCCTTCATGGGTTCAGAGGAAGACTTGTGCAGCGATTTACAAGAGGCCTTCCCCACAACCTCAAGGCCCAAAGAAGTATGTGGACGAGAGCATGAGAGCCTGACTGCAGAGTGGCTAAGGTTGAGTACTAGGGAGTGGGAAGCTTTCTGACCCCTATTTTTCTTGGCAGGAAAGAAGTAGTCCCTCAGCTGAGTTCTCTCAGACTCAACTACCTAGAAATGGCACAATGGAATCCTTCAGCATGATCTCCATTTCTTAAAAATGAACACTTTTTGACATCTGCATTTTTAAGTCACAAGTGCTTTCCAAGATGCATCGTACTTGTTTGGCAATGAGTGTCTGCATATAACACAAATCAAAGAGAGACATTTTGGTTGAAGCTGAGGTCAGGGGTCAACCCTCTGGCTTCCTCTGTGAAATATTTTAGCTGTCCTGAAACATGTTTGGAAAATCAGTGAACTAGATAATCTTTCACATCTCTTCCAGCTCTAAAGTGAGAAGCACAATAAAAGTCAACTGTTCTCGAGTTCTTACTGTCCATCTGTGGCCAAGCTGAGAAAAAAATGTCTCACATTTGAATTTTAACTTATGATGAGAGAGAGAGAGAGAGAGAGAGAAAATTTTACATTCTGACTAATCACAGTCCTTTTTACCTCCACCTTAGAGGCAGCATTCCATGTTTGCTAGTACTAGCTTCTCCCCGTTGGCAACTTTGCAAGGAATTAAAGTCTGTTTGTTGTATCTTCTGCTATAAAGATAGATTGGGGGGAAGTACATATTTAAATGTGATTTGATTATAGCTACTACAAAAAGCCCAGGTGGAGATTATGTCCTGTTCCTATTGCAACAGAAGGTGGCAAAGCACCTATTTAAAGCAAGTCCCTGATTTATGGGTGAAATCTTAAGGGCAGGAGTGCCTTGGGGCAGAGGGTTTAATTGTCGAATGTACTGATTGGAAGGATAAGGGAAGAGGGAACACAAACCTCTGGTTACACAATATTTTTTAGGGCAGGTAAACAGAATATTTCATTCTCTGTCAAGGAAACAAATTGCTTAACCTTAATCTAGGCAACAATTTCTCCCACACATAAATGCCTTCTCACTGTAAAAACAGGTTCTTCCTCTCCCGCAAGCTTCAACCCACAGCCCATCCCACCTTATCTAGGAGACTCTCCCCTACATACCATCTTTTCTCTGATGAACAGAAGTCTCTGTATTATTGTGCATTTAGCTTTATGTACCTTTGTTAGTAATATTATTTATGGGATAATTATAGCTTAGAAGGCATGTTTTATTAGTAAGGAACCTTTAACTCATCTTTTAAGCCGTGATTACATGTATAAGTCATTCTGGTTTTGGATTAATCTCTAAGGTAGGGAGGCTAGCTTCCCTAACTCTCATTTTATACCAGTGAAAATCTAAAGGAAGAAAGATTTAGTGATGTGCTTGCATCTTCCCTCTGTCTGGAAGCACCCTGAAGTGAAGAGCTGTATTTAACTTCTTTTCTTCCAGAGTTCAAACAAAGCTGGTGGATCTGTTAATATATCATATGTATGGGTACTTTTTTCTAAAGTTAAAAAACCTGTGCCATGCACAATGTTAAACATTTTATTTACATGCTTTTTTTTTTTTTAACTCTCATAACATCTCTGTGAGTTAGTTAATTTTATACCCATTTTATAGGTGGGATAACTGAGCCTTGACTCTAACTCTCATGACTCAGCTAGAACAGAGGGCAAGTGTGTGGGTCCAACTGGTCTGATTCTACTGTTGATTCCTATCTGCAGCATTTGGGGATTCCCATGCAAATCAATTTATTTTTAGTATGTACAAGCTTACATGAGTGTTAAGAAAAGGCATTGACTTAAGTAGAGTCACTCAGACTCCAATATTATTTAAATTTTGATGGATATCCACCAGTCATGTTAGCACAGGCCAGTCATTTCCCCAGTTGCAGCCTCATTTTTCTCAATAGTGAGTTGAACCAACTACCTACAAGTTTTCCCCAGTGTCCAAAATCCAAGAGCATGTGTTATTTGATTGACTGTTTTAGCTTAGACTCCTGTAACTGTACAGTATAGAGGCCCAAAATAGAAGGAAAAAAAAAAGTATGTGAATTCAAATTCCCGTGAGTTTATAAACTCAGGGAATTAATGGGAAGATTCTACTTAGAGAAACAAACCACTATTAGAAGAAAAGGGTGGGGCTCTCCATGCTTATTTTGCTTCAGAAACTTTTTTTTCTTTCTTGAGGCAAGTTTTGGTAATAAAGCATAGATAGCATCATGGGTGTTTGCACTGATATAAGGAGCCAAAGGTTTTTCTTTTATTATTTCACCTGGAGACACTTTTGTGCTACTGTTGATTTAGTGTATTTATTTCTGCTTATTATTCTCCTTTTGGATTGCATTATAGCCTAGATAACATGCATTTCAAACAAATCAAGAACAAAGGCTTTTAAAAAGTGTTCCAACTGGGTGACATGGCAGAGGTAGTGCAGCAGGCTGCCAATACCCAGGAGGGTGTAGGAGCTGGAGCCTCTTGGGCACTTGGCTTTTGTAGCTGCTCCAGCTGGGTCCTCCTGCCTGAATAAGGTTTTAGGGTGGTGGCTAATGTGAAATCAGGCAAGCTTTTCAAGTTAGCATGGAACATGTTAAGTTACAGACTCGAAATCTTTCAAGAGGGAAAAACAGTTTGAATATGATACTCCTTATTTTCCTGGAGGAGTAGAATAGGATGTTTTGGACAACAGGTAGGATGACTAGAGAGATGCAATGAGATATTTAGGCAACTATAGCGATATTTTTGGAGAGAGATGAGCAGGACCTAAACTGGAGCAATGGCCAATGAGAATTGAAAGAAAAAATGGACAGATAAGTGCTAGTTTTAAAGCTGAATTTCTGAATGTGGAGGCCAGTTTTCTATCGAATGTAGGAAAGGAAGAGAGATCAAAGATGTTTCTATGACTCTTGGCTCGGACATTATATAAGACTGGGGAGGAAGGAGGAGGAGCATGTGTGAAAGGACATAGAGTGAGTAAAATTTTGGAATTTGTTGAGTTTGTAGTAGCTTGAGGTCATCAAGGTAGAGATAATGAGTAGGAGATATTGAGTAGGAGAGAGACATCTGGGCTAGAGATATACAATTTGGGTATCTTCAACACATTGGTGATAACAGAAGCTGCAGACATGGAAGAGATGTCCTAGGAATATTGAATAGAGTAGGGAAAGAGAAAGGTTTAGGGTAGAACTCTGAGGAGTACTAGCATTTTATGTGTGGGCAAAGGAAGAGGTATCTGTAAAGGGAGAGAAGAATACCTAGCAGCTAAGAGGAAATGTATTATGGAAAACAAGAGTCAACAGAGCTTCCAGAAGGTGAAGCATATGAGAACGAAGAAAAGACTAGAATAGGAAGCTCAGTCAAACAATGGCAATATTCACCAATTTTGAAACTGCCTGTGGCCAAGCCTATTCCACGCATGAAAATAGCGTGGCTTGTGGAGTAGTAGAAAGCTGACTGCCCTTCCCTACCTCTGCTAGTCAGTTAACTACTTGAAACATCACATCCTCATCTGTAAGAGAGGAGCTAAATTCACTTCTTTTCTTTTTAGAGGGTTAGTATATGAATATATAAATGAAATATGTAATGGAATGGATGGATGGCCATGCTGGGAATTGAAGGTAATGAAGTTCTTAGGATTCTATTTCTTACCTGTAATGAAAATATCAACCACCTATCTCAGATAAGCAAGAGGCTAAATTAGTCATGAAGTTCTTGGCTACTTTGCTGAAAGGGCTGAAACCAGCATTGGAAACTGCGTCTTGCTAATTGCTTTCCATTCTTCATTATAGGGGTGCATTGAATACAAACAAATTATCCCACAAACACTGGTTCTTGTACCTGAAGAAGCTGTAGCATCTTGCTTAGATTCCATACCTTTACCAACAGAGTCATTAAGTTTAAACTTGGAAAAGGTAGGAGTTATTATTTTCCTACCATCATTGGGGAGGTTTTAAATTCACACCAGACTAGCAAAAATGGATAACTCTGTGTCACTTTTTATGCTAAAGAATGGCAAACATCTTAAATGACCTCCTATCAGAGCGTGATGTTTGATTTAAGGCCTTAATTCAGGTATCCTGTTATAATGATCCTTTCTTCTTAATCTGAGTAATAAGAAAGAATGAACCCAAGAGGAAATAATAGCTTGTGAGGAAGAGCAAAGGGTGAGCTATCTAGCATCTGGGACTCTGAATCCATCAAAAAGAAAAGCTGAGATTAATTTGCAAGATCAGTATAACTCAACAATGAAAAGGGTTAAAGTCATTGTTGTGGATGTTAGTGCATTAATAAATACTTACTGAGACCTTGTGATATTCTGGGAATTAGACCATAACATCCTATAAATCATTTCTTAAGGAAATTCAACTGTTGTTTCTAATCCTGATCAAAGAGTTACTGAGGAATTCTTCAGCGCTAGGCACTCTGCTATGTGCTGGGGTACAGAAACAAACCAGATATTTCCTCTGTTTTTTTCACCGCCTATACAAAGCTGTGATATGTGCAGCGGGATCTGTAGTGAGAGAGAGAGAGAGAGAGAGAGAGAGAGAGAGAGAGAGAGAGACTGTGCGAGATGTGTGCTGTGCTAGGCTATCAACCATTCTAAAGGAAAGAATAGTTCACTGAAGCAAAAGAGCTCCAGGAATGTGGCTGGTACCTTTTGAAGTAAGAAAGTGAGTTTTAAGTAAAGGAAAGACATCTAGTTTACATGTATCATTTTATCTTCTGAGAAATTCTGGAATCTCCCTTTTGCAAATGAGCAAACTGATCCACGGATTTTAAGCAACGCGCTTGAGTTCCCACAGTTGTGTGCTGTTGTATCAACCATCAGTCTTTTGATTGCAGGTGAGTGATAGAAACTTGATTTGAAATACTTCAGGCAGAAAAGAAGGCTATTGGTTCACTTAACCAAGCCATGGGGAGGGAGGAAGTGCAGCTTTTTTAATGTATCTACCATATCAAGGGACTATTTTATAAATATAAGTGTTTTATCAGATAAAGTTAATAAACTTTACTAAGAACATTCCTTTTAAAATAAAATATAATTTGAAACTATAAAAATAAATATAAATACATATGGTATTAAGATGGTTTATTATGTTATTTATTCGAAGGCCATATTGTCAATTACCTTTTCTTAGTGGCAAATGATTTTTGCTAGTTAAATTTTGATTTGGTTTGGTTAAGTCGGATTTGAAATAATGAATTTGGGGGAAGGAGTTATGTAACTTCTTCACAAAGCTAAGCAGTTGTATCCAGTCACAAATGTGCTCGTTTAAAAGAAGCTGATTAAATTTACATGGGTATGTTGGGTGGGATGGAATGGTTGGATGAGACTTAGTGGCTAAATGTCAGGTGAATCATCAAATGGAAAATGACCATCACACTGTTTTTGTTAGTTTTTTTTTCATTGTAATCCATATATATATTTTGTGTGCTATATGACCGGGTCACATCTCATTCTTTTTACATGTGAATATTCCATTATTGCAGCACCATTTGCTGGATTTTTTGTTTGTTTACTTTTGTTTGTTTTGTTTTGTTTTGGGGAAGTGCATGGGCCAGGAATCGAACCAGGGTCTCCCAGAAGGCAGGCGAGAATTCTACCACTGAACTACCCTTGCACCCCACATTGTACTATTTTTAAAATGACATATGATTAGGCCTTAATTCTTTTCTTAATTCCTGGAAAGTTGGAAGTAAAAAAAAATCAAGGATTTTAAAATTCTGAATCTTGAAGGGCAATAGAGTTTCCTTGAATAATTTAAAAAGAAAGAACATATCTTTTGAGGTAGTGAGATTTCAAGATGTGATTAGAAATAGATGCGTAGGCTTTAATTCAGAAATATAGAGCATGAATATTTATTCTGAAAATTATTTAAAGTAGCTTCAGTGTGGTAAACACAAGTACTTTATAACAAAAATTACCAAAAAGTACCATTGTTCCAAGAAGTTGATTTTTTAAAAATTATGCCCAAAGTATGTAACATCTTTTAAAATCTATAACTAGTGTTTAATAAATACGTATGCTTTCCTGTGCTTTTTAAGATTTCTCCATTTATGGTAAACATGTGATTGAATTTAAGCCCCCTTAATATTAAACAATGTAGAGTAAATATAGATAAAGTAAATGAAAATAATTATTGAAAAATACACTATCTTTGCTCTCTTCTCTTTGATGAGGCCATGCGGCTGTTGAATGCCTTGTACTTATGTTAAATTAAATAGATTTGTGAGTATCATTCAAATCCCCATTTTATAAAGTGGTGACAAATGATAGAGCTGCTTTTCATCCACAGCCCACTTTGTTATACTTCGTATGAACCATAAAGTGAAACACAAGCCAGCTGTTTTGAGTTGAACTGTGTGTGTCTCCTCTTCCCCCCACAAAAATACATGTTGGTGTTTGCACCCCATGTACCTGTGAACGTGACCTTATTTGGAAATAAGGTCTTTGCAGATGTTGTTAGTTAAGTTCAGATGAGGTCATACTGGATAAGGGGTTGGTCCTGGTAGCCTCATAAGAAGAGGGGAATTTGGACACAAAGACACACACAGAGGCAGAAGACCATGTGACAATGGAGGCCGAGGTTGAGTGATGCATCTCCAAAGTGAAGGAATGTCAAGGATTGCTGGGAACCACCAGAAGCTAGGAAGAGGCGTGAAGGATTCTTCCCTAGAGCCCTCAGATGGAGCCTGGCCCTGCTGCACCTTGATTTGGAACTTCTGACCTCCGGAATTAGGACAGAATTCTTTTGTGTTGTTTTAAGCCATGTAGTTTGCGGTAATGTGTTACGACAGCCGATTTTCTGTCCTGGTGATACACATGCATGGAAATACACCCATGAACATACTCAACACACATTGTGCATGCACACCAATCACACAGATAACAGATGAACTGAAGTTAAGAATTGTTTGGTGACTTTTATAACAATTATTTCCAAGACTACTTGTCCTCATCCTCATTTTCAAAATCATTCTATAGATGTCCCTTCCCAACTCAGGACAATGATTAATGAGTACCAACCCTACCAGACTTATATCTTCTGATTCTGCAGGGCATGATTTTATGAGAAGTAGTTCAAATGTGAATTATACTCGCTGACCATGCATTCTTATTTTACACGGTTATTATTTTATCCTCTGTAGAGAAATATATGAATAGACTAATAATAAAGAATTAATGAGTGTGACACATAAGTGCTCTGTTCCCTTTATTAAGTTCATATTTGTCTATAAAGTATTGGTATGTTTTTCTCCATAGGTGAAGGGGACTTGAGATAAAGGAAGGGCTGCAATTATAATTTATAAATTGATAATTTTAATAAAACTATAATTGCATTTACAATAGCTTATTTCTTTTGAAAAATTTCTGTGGCAAATATTAAGATTTGGCAAAATTGGGCGATGAAGCCTAAGCTTTGTTTTATTACACTCTATATTCCTATTTTTATACTTTCCTATTTGCTTAACATATTTTATCCTAAAAAATTAATAGACTTTTCAGCCTTGTCAAATGGCGGAAAAGATAAAAGCCAAGCTTCTTAGCATTGCAAACAAGCTTGCCATTATCTAGTGTCTGCTTGTTGTTCTGCACTCATTTCCCTCCCTCTGGTCTCTCCACAATTATTAAATATATTCATGGCTCCTGAAAGACATCAGGCACTACATTTCACCCCCCATATGCTCATAAAGTATTGTTCCTTCTGCCTGAGATCCTCAACTTGATCTTATTCCAGTTTGCTTGTTAAACTCCTTTAAAAGCTTGTTTAGGCATCGCTTCTCTTGAAGGCCTTTGTGACTCTTCAGACAGAATTAACCACTCCTTTTGCTATGTTATCATTGCACTTTGAATAAACATTATTGCATTTTTAATGCATCTTTAGGTCCCTCTAGTAATGGTCTCTTTAAAGTCTAGACTTATAATATCCACTCCCTGCACTGTTGGCTATAAGGTAGGATTGTAAAATTATTTATTGGTTGTTAACTTTTTAGGTAATAAATTCCTATGATGAAAATCCCACAATTTAGAAATGTATAATGTAAAAGGATATCCTCTTCCTTATTCCCAACTTATTCCCACCCCCACAGTGACAGTGGGGATGGGAATAAGTCAGGAATTTATATTTCTAGAAACATTCTTTTCATATATAAGGATATAAGTATATAAACTGACATATGAGCTCATAAAGGTTCAGAATAACTTTTATTCACCAAAGGGACAGCATTACACCCAATGTCCTGCACCTTGGTTTTCTTCGATATTGCAATATATGTTGGCTTCTATTCATAATACATATAGTTCCACATATTCATTATAAAACCCATTCTCTTGGGAGGCAAGTAATAATACAACCTGGTTGAAATTATAAAAAGGATTTAGAGGCTCACTTGATTGGAAAGAACATAAGTGGCCTGATCTCAGGTTCATCATCAATAGTTGATCATGAAGGATTCAGTTGATCATGAAGGATTCAGTTTCTCTTCATTGCTTTGCTCTGCATTCCCTGGTATCAGCTTTCTCCTTGGCTGGCTTCCTTCATGGTGGCAACAAATCGATAGAGCTGTTCCAGGTTTTACAGCCACACCACACCACTGTGGATGAGGGGGGCATCTTTGACTCAGCATTCTCAGCTGAGTACTGGTTCGGGCCACACAATCACCCAAAGGAAACACCAGAAACAATGAAAATGTCTATCCAGTGAGGAATAGTTACATAAACTGGGTGTATAGAAGATTTAATGAGATTGTTTTGGTTGCCTATCCAGTATCACTTTCCTAAAAGCATCGTGGCTTTTAGAGTTCCCCCAGAATGCACCTCTTTCCCATAATACGTAGATTTTGAAAATGAAGATCAAGACAACTGGTCATGAAAATAATTGCAAAAATCACCAAACAGTTCTTAGCTTGTTCTGATCTTCATTTTCAAAATTTCTCGTTTTTCCGATTTCAAACACAACTGCACAGATTATCAATATAAATATATCTTTGCATGGTTGTGCAATACGGTCTCAGGTTACAGAGTCAAATTTTATGTACATTTAAAATTAATTTTGCTGTTGCCATGTTGCTCTTTAAAGAGTTTGCATTAACTCATAGGAACAACAACAACAAACCAAACGAATGCCCACTTCTGTTTATCCTCACACCAATACTATTGAATCACAAAGCAAATTATTATTGTGTATTGCTGATCAGAACTCTTGAACTATATTTGGTAGCTTGTGGGAAGAGGCAGAGATTGGTGTGAAGAAATTAGGTTGCTGTGTGGTTGAGATGATGGTTGTGCTAATGGAAGTGAGGATTTGGGGCCCAAGGAAAGGTTACACAGGGAATTTGAGATGTTTTGTCAGTTTTACTTGAGGGTAGGAGGGAGATCAGATTTCTGTTAGTGTGGGCTGATATACTAAAAGGATAAGAAAAAAGTCTCAGATGGAAAAAATAAGTTTCTTTCTCTGCTGGCTGATACTTAAAACATGATGATAAAATATTTGCTCCTTTATCTTATCTTTATCTTATCTGATTTTTGTTACAATGTTGATGTATTTTGAAAGAGTAGCACATTGTATCATTATCCATCAAGAACTGTACTATAGAATGAAGCATCAGACAACAAGGTGAAGATCAGGATATGCTGAGGACAAACAGACAAGTGGGGTGAGGGTGGGTAGATGGGAGGGAGGTGAGCAGGAGTGGCCTACCAGGGAAGGAAAGGGTTGTAAGCACAAACTGCCTTCTTCCCAATCATGCCTAATGCTGAAGCTGGCAATAGGAGGCTTATTCTATGAAACCTTCAACATAGAACCTTATCAAGTCAGTTCTAGCCAAACAGAAAAGCATCATTCAAGATGTATGGCAATGGGGATGGGGTGACATCATCTGGTTGTTGGGGAGGTCTTCATGGTACTCAGTGTTTTATGAATGAAGTCAGAAAATGAAACACCTTTCAGATAAGTTACACACACACACACACACACACACACACATACATTTAGAACCTTAAACTATCATACCTGGCTAATGAGGCTAGTAATAATAAACAGACTTAAATTGTAACTCCTCTACTCTAGGGAGGATAAAAGCATTAGGGGCCTACAATTAAACCAGAATAGATCTCACTTTTCTAGTATGCTGGGTGTGGTCCTGCCCCCAGGCAGTGAATAAGACTCAAGTACATACCTACTTGTGAGCATGTAGTGCAATGCTTTCCCCTATCATGTGGGCATGTTGGGAGAGTTAATGATATGGTATCTATTAAGGAATTTGAACTCTGAAGAAAGGCCAAAAACAACCTCTGTGCCATGTTATTATCACTTTATGAGTCAGTCAACACAATTATAACTAATCCTGCCATGGTGAGATTTTGGAAATTCAACCACAACTAGTGAAACTCTAGACTTGAGTTTGGTTGACTGAAGTTAGCCCTTCATTATGGCTCCTACCCATTTTTCTAGAGAGTGCCCATTAATACAGATTGTTTCACCAAATGCAAACCCTTACAATCTCTGCTCACTTCCCTCCCTACCTGGTCCCAGATGCAGATAAAAACTGGGCACAGACAAAGCAAGTCCTCTCTCCTGACAGAAGAGTGAAACTTCTGAATGTAACTGTTTTAGTTTGCTATTGCTGCCAGAAATGCAATCTACCAGAAATAGGTTGGTTTTATAAAGTGAATTTCTCAAGTTACAAGTTTAAAATTCTAAGGCCATTAGAATATCCAAATTAAGGTATCCAGAGAAAGATAACTTGACTCAAGAAAGGGCCAATGATGTTTGGGGCTTCTCTGCTAGCTGGGAAGGCACATGGCATTGTCTGCTAACTTTCTCTCTCGGCTTCTCATTTCAAACAGCATTTTCTTTCTGCATCTCCAGATGTCTCTTTGTCAGCTCTGAGGCTTCTTCCAAAATGGTTTCCTCTTAAAGGGCTCCAGTAAGTGGATGAAGACATACCTCGAATGGGCAGAGACGCATCTCCATGGAAACCACCTAATCAGAAGGTCCTACCTACAATTGGGTGGGTCACATCGCCATGGAAATAACTTAATAAAAAAGATCCCACCCTACAATATTAAATCAGGATTAAAGATTATGGCTTTTCTGGGTACAAGACACTTTCAAATCAGTACCATAACTAATCATAACAGAGCAGCCCACTGGCTGGAAGCAACAAGAAAATTACAGGTAAGAACACAGGACTTGAAAGGTCAACAGGCAAATGTGCTTAGCAGATAGAGTTTTACAATCAAGCCCCCAAAAATGCATCTCTTCACTTCAACATGGAATTTGCTAAAACTCCAACTACTCTTTTCCACCTGGTGGTACTAGGAGATAACAGGCCTCACACTTCTTAGACAGCTTAACCTCTGTTTCTCTTCTAAACAACAGAGGTGTCCATAAAAGTTAAATATATTAATGTATATTATCCAGTCAAAATATGAGCATTCAACATTCATTTATGCATTGCATGCTTTTATTCACTCAGTTACACATCATTGCAAACCTATTTTATGCCAGACTCTGAATTAGATCTTGGGGACACAAAAATGTCTAAGATCTTATCCTTACCATGCTCACAGTCTAATAGGGGGAGTACATAAGTAAATATGTAAGTACAATGCAACACGGTCAGGGAAATGATAGTGGTATGTCCAGCATGCTATGGGAAGACTAAGGAAGGACATTCAGCTCAGCCTTGGCTATGGTGTGTGTGTGTGTGTGTGTGTGTGTGTGTGTGTGTGTGCATGCGTGTGCGCATATACATTGGAAGTATAGAAAAGGACAATTCAAAGAAGACTCCCCAGATCTGGTAATGCTTTAGTCATGCTGTGGAAAATGAATGTAAGTTAGGCAGTTAAAGGGGACCTGAAAAATGTACAAGGCTGAGGAGCTGTGGGAAAGCAGTTTCAGGACTCTGCAACTGGGTCTGAATGACTAGAACGTTCAATGGACATGGAACAGATTGGGAAATGAAAGTGAAGAAGAATGTAAAGGATATAAGGTATTTTGCATGAAAGCTAAGGAATTTGGATTTTATGCTGATGGTGATAAGGAGCTATCACTTTTTTCATCATTCAAGATCATTCTGATGACAAAAAGGACAAATAGGAAGTTGTTCTTGGAAGTAGTGACCAATTAGGGGACTACAGTCTTAATCTTGCGAGAGGAGAGAGATGCTTGAATTGGAGCAGTGACAGTAGGACTGGAAAGGAGAAGAAAGAATTGAGATACATACAGAAATTGACATAGATTGAAAATTTTGGAGGACTCTTAGAAAGGGAAGAATGTAAAATGATCACATTTCTGTTTCAGACAATTGAGTTATAGTGCTACCTCTACCCAAGATACTGAAGATGGTAAAGGATGAGATTTATGGTATGAAAATGATAAATTTAATGTTTAGCATGTTGAGTGTGTATCTCCTGCAATGCATGCAAACAGAAATGACAAGGAGGAGGTATACAGTCTGGATTTGAGGAGATTTCTGTCCTCAATAGGTAGCTTTTGGGATCATCAGTATCTAGGCACACTTAAAATCATGAGTTTGAGTGGGGCTACTGAAGGGAAATATATGGTGGGAGTAAAGAAAAGGGCTAGAGATGTAATCATGGACAATACCAAAATGTAGGAATTAGGCAGTAACGGAAGAGTACATCAAAAACATATAGAAAAAAAACCATATAGAGGCAAAGTCAGAAAGATAAGAGGAAAACTTGAATAGAGTAGTATCCACGGAACACAAGACTAGCTTAACAATGCTAGATGTTGCAGAGGGGTCAGAGAAGGTCTTTAAAGATAAGCACCCATTGGATTTGACACATGCAAGTCCCCGGTGGCCTTTACTAGAGCAACTTTGTTAAAGAGTGGTATAAGTTGAGAGATCTCCTTGAGCACCAATTAGGTAATAGGGGAGGGATAAAGGAAATAAGTTGTTGATTCCAGCAACAACTCCTAATCCCATGGAGGTGACTGTACATGAACAGTTGACTCTAATGCAAACCAGAACTAAGTTAGAAACTACAAAAGAAATGCTTTATAAGTATTTTAATATTGTTCTATTTATCCATGAATGCTGATAAATAGGATGCAATAGAAGTCCTCTAAGATGGTGCCAGCTGATTCCCATCTCCTAAAATTCATGCCCTCGTGTAATCTCCTTTGAATGTGTCTGGAATTAGTGACTTGCTTCTAGAGAAAAGAATGAAGCAGAGGTGATGAGAAGTCACTTTTGAGACTAGTTGAAAAGACTGTGGCTTCCATCTTGGGCATCTTTTCTCTTTCTCAGAGCCCTTGCTCAAGAGAAAGCAGGTTTTCATATTGTGAATAGCCTCATGGAGAGGCCCACATGACAAGGAGCTAAAACTCCAGGCAGTAGCTTGCATGAATCTTAGGCCTGCCCACAGCCAAGTAACTGAACTTGGAAGTTGATCCTCCCCAAGTTGAATCTTGAGAAACCCGCAGACTCGGCAAACACTTCTATGGTAGCTTTGTGAGAGAACCTGACCAGAAAACCCCAGCTAAGCTGTACCCAGATTCCTGATGCACAGAAACCATGAAGCAAAAAATGCTTATTGTTTTAAACCACTAGATTTGGGGAATAATTGTTACACAGTAATAAATAATTAATACATAGGACAAGCATCAGGTACATATGTTCATCAAAATGAATTTCCTTATCTTAAAATATGCCTCCAGCTCTGATCTCAACCATGCATGATTGCATTGGAATAGCAGGATTTTTTCAGGGACACAGAAAAAGTAAATTAACAAAAGTCTCTCAAAAATCAACAGGTTTTGGAATTTCTTAACATTATCGTCACTGAGGAGCTCAATTCCTAACAGAAAGTTGGAGATACAATAGAGGTCAATGTGATCTATTCATTCTCTATGGAAATGGGTCTATGGAAATGGCCTCAACCACTGGGCCTTTGTTGCACTCCTTTCTAGTGATTAAGTCATCACATCTGTCTTTCCTATCCTATAGCTTCCTCAGCTGGTATCTTGTGCTTTCTGTTTATCAGACTCAGAAATGCCATGTTTCCTAATCCTCCAATCCTCAAATCTAATCCTGTGCTCAACTCAAATGTTTCTTGATTGTATTGGATGTTATCACATCCTATTGACTGCCTGGAGTTTGCTGTTATCTCCAGAGGGTGTTCATCCTTTTGTAATTAACAGCTTATTTGATTCAATGGAAACAGAGGTCAGGCTGTGTGTATTTTATCATTCTGAGCTTGCAGGGGTATTCACTCACCCCTTTGATATCTCTATTTTAATTACTTCTGAGATTTGTGTCTGTGTCTGTAGGATGTGGGGTGTGAGTTATTTTAAATACTTCTCTTCTTTCTAATATGGTTTATGAATAGTTCATTCATTCCTGAAAGACCCCATGCCAGGTTTATCAAGCATTTGTTTTGTTTTAGATTACTTTTATTTTATTTTGGCACAAGTCCTTTTCCTCCAACCTTAACAACCTATTTTCAGTTTGCATATTTTGATGCAGACATCACCGAGGGCTGGTTGAATTTCTTCCAAATAGAAGTTAAAGTAAATATAGAGACCAAATATATTTTTCAGAGCCTTCTTGTTTCCATGTTTTCTGAAGCATGAAATATAATATGGTTAAATCTGATTGGCTCATAATGCTTACCAAACTTTCTGCAATTACCCAAAGAATCTGGTAGGCCAATGAATATGAAAGGTTTGCTTTTAGATACTAATGATGAAGGTTATTTGAAAATAAAAATAAAAATACTACTTCCATGCCACCTACTGTCAATATCCGCCGTTTAGCTTAAGATAATATCTTTTATTAAAGATGTGCAAGAAAGACTCAATGCAAAATCTATAACACTGGAATGCTTGGAGAAGCCCAAAGAACAAAGTGAAGATCTGTTTTCCTTTTCTTTTCTTTCTGTGGATAGCAAGATTTTAAATATGTTTTCAGTTTATTGTAATGAACAGTGCCATACTCTGCCTTCAATTGATTTGCTTTTTACTTTTTCATTAGGGCCAACCTGGTCACTCAAGGATGGGTAAAATATACCTATTTGCAAATGGGTATATTTTAGTTTATAGGCAACTTGTGTGATTACCCTAGGTCATTAAGAAGAGCTTCCAATTTGACTAGTGTTCTAGTTTGCCAGCTGCTTGAATGCAATATACCAGAAATGGAACAGCTTTAAAAAGGGGGAATCTATTAAGTTGCAAGCTTACGGCTCTAAGTTTGCCAAAAAAAGTCCAAACTAAAGCAAGGATATAGAGATGTCCAATCTAAGACATCCAGGGAAAGATACATTGGTTCAAGAAGGCCAATGATGTTCAGGGTTTCTCTCTGGGCTGAGAGGACACATGGCAAAGTCTACTAGCTTTCTCTTCCAGCTTCTTGTTTCATGAAGCCCTCCTGGGGGCATTTCCCTTCATCATCTTCAAAGGTCTCTGGCTTATTCCAGAATGGTTCCCTCTTAAAGTGCTCCAGTAAGCAACCCACCTTCAATAGGTAGAGACATACCTCCATGGAAATCATCTAATCAAAAGTTACCACCCACAATTGGGTGGGTCACATCTCCATCAAAAAGCATTCGACCAACAATATTGAATGAGGATTAAAGGACATGGCTTTTCTGGGGTCCACCACAGATTCAAACCAGCACAGCTAGGTATATAAATGTGGTGAAGTGGGAGTTCAACCAACAAAAAAAGCCTGAAAGAAAGAGCCAGGACTAAATTTCAAGGCTCAGAGAAGGTCACAGTCATGATCCCAGGTAGTTAGGCAAGGAGTGGAAGGTAGCTAGAAGGTCTAAAGAGACAGATATGCTAACTCAGTTTCTCCAATATAACTGAGATGGGGCCAGTACAATATTTTTTTCATTGATATGTTTTTATTTAGTAACTTCTGTGCAGCTGCAGCATTATGTAAAGGGCCACCCAACTGACTCATCCCTCCACATTTTCAACTTGATAATAGTAGACACAGTTTTTATATTCAAGTTATGCCATCAGTAATAGAAATGAACTGTATTTCCTACTCCCATTGGTTCCTTAGATGTTGCTAACCTTTTTTTTTTTGGAGTAATGAAAGTGTTCTAAAATTGATTGTGGTGATAAATGCTAACATTTTTAAGTGCCAAAGTATAGGTAAAACTAATTAAAATATCTCAATAATTAAACAGTGTTGTACAAGTGTGTAGAAATGATATAAAAACAAAATAGAAAATTCAGAAATAGATCCCAACTCATAAAGGAATTTAGTATATGATAATGTACCTCAAATTGAGGTGAGGAAATATGTTTTTAAGTGGTTTGGAAGAAATTGGGTGGAATGATAAGTCTATAGAATATTTTCATCTTACAGATGGAAAATCTCTTATCCACACTTTAACTACTTGGGCTTCAGATTTTTTTAAAAGATGAACCTTTGAGAGCAGTTAGGTCTGAGACCTCCTTTTAGAAACAAGAGAGCACACGGGTAGAGTGATTGGCCCAAGATAATTCACTGGCAGCACTAGGTCTAGGGTATAGCTAGTGCAGATCCAAACCTCATGATCTTTCTTTGCTCCCAACTACTTTCCCACAATAATTACACAGCAGGACCAGAAGGGTGCTCTGATTTTGGCTACGTGGAAAGCGAAGAGGAGAAAATACCTAGATTTAGTATTTTCCAAAATGGGTTCCTTGAAACACCAATCTGGCAAGATGTTTTACTAAACACAAATCAACAAACAAGAAAACTAAACAAGGCTTTCATGGTTAGATAAGTTTGGGCAAATGCTTCATTCCCTTCTTAAAACTTTAAAGTGCATAAAAAGAACTCTCAGAAATCCTGCAATGATGAAGCCTATTTAACTTTGTTTAATGCAATGTTTTTCATAGAACCCCTTCCACATAACCTCTATCTGCATCACTTCAGAGAAGAGAATACTTTCAGAAACTGCTCTGGATTCTGGCCAAAGAAGAATAATTGTCCCAAGTATTCAGACAAGGGAAGATGAAGAAAGTAGGGGTTAAGAACACGTGCTTCTTCCCAAACTCTGTGGGGAATTGCCTCAATTCTCATTTTCACTTTGTAGTTCTAAGCTTATAATTAGGTATGCTCCCACGCCTCTCCCAGAAGCACAGGACTGAGTCACTGATGCCTGCCTCTTGCAACCTGGGACCTGCCCAGTTCTGAACTGAGCCCACAAAGGCAGGGAGTGTGTCGGCAACTCCAGCCCTCCAGCCATGGCGATGTGCGGTTGGCCACGCTGACATGGATCTCACTGAGTCATAGCATATTTACTATGTTGGCTGAAGCCATTCAAAGCTTCATTACCTCCATTAGGTGTCTGGTATGAATTTATATACAAAACCTCAGACCACATGTTTAGGAACAACTTTTTCTAGGATTTTGACCTTCGCCCAGTATTCTTTTCATATGCTCAACCTTGCCCCTACCCCTTGGCTGGAGTCCTAAAATCAATGGAAAATTATTACTAGAGCTTCAATTATACTTACTGAGCATTTGCTCTATGGCAGACATGGTTCTAAATGTTTTACATAAGGTAAAGCATGCATATTGCATGCTTTCAATAAATACTTTGTGCCAGGCAGTGGGCTAAGAAACAGTGGATACAATTGGTGACTAAATACTAATGATTCCTGCACTCAGAAAGTTTAAAAGTTCATGGGAGAGACAGATATCAAATGATTGCACAAATACATAAATCATAGCACCAATGACATCATTAAAGATAAGTGCTATGAAAGAAAAATATAGGGTACTGTGAGCATATATATTCTGGTGAATAACATCTCAACTTGTCAGGAGGACAGGGATGGATGTTTTCACAGAAAAGTGAAGTTTGAGCTGCAGTATGAAGGATGATGAGCAGTAGATACAGTATGTGAAAAGGACCTAGGGTGGCTTGAAATACAGCAGATCCTGGGGAGTAAAAAGGAGGTCCCTTTGGCTACAGCTCAGAAAAGAGGGAAAGATGATTTCAAATGAGATCAGAGAAACAGCAAGAGTCAGATGTTATGGGGATTCCAAGACCATGTTCAGAATTTTATGCTGTGAGCAACTGGAAGTGTTTTCAAAGCACTCTTCAACAAGCAGTTGTTTGGAGATGCAGAAAGAAAATGCCCCGGGGAAGCTGTTTGAAATCAGAAGCCAAAGGACCAGCAGATTCCAGCTGTGTGCCTTCCCAGCTGACAGGTATTCCAGACCCACCTACCTTCCTTCAGTCAAGGTATCTTTCTCTGAATGCCTTAGTTTGGACATTTTTATGATCTTAGAACTGTAAACTTGTAACTTAACAAATTCCCTTTGTAAAAGCCAATCCATTTCTGCTGTTTCATTTCTAGCAGCATTAACAAACTGAAAGAAAAAGGTGACCCTTGTTTTAAACTGGCAGAGAATTTGGAAAAATTGAGTCCTGATATCAGATGGAAGAACAAAGTTGGATAGTGATGAGCTTGGAAATTTAGCTGAAGAGCTTTCCAAATTAAATGTAGAGGGCACATCCTGGCTTCTACTTGCAGTTTATAGTAAAATGTGAGTGGAAAGGGATAAGCTGAGAATTGAATTCTTAGGTGTAAGAAACCAGAAATTGATAGTTTTGAAAAACCTGGGCTTCCATAAAATTATGTGTGCCTGCTATTGACGTTAAAATGGTATCAAACCAAATATGGTCACCAAATATGGTTGTTATATATTTAGGATGTTAATTTTTTAAAACTTTTTTTATTGTATAATATGACATACATAGAAAGCAAAGAAAGAAAAGGCAATAGTTTCCAAAGCACTCTTCAACAAGCAGTTACAAGACAGATCCCAGAGTTTGTCATGGGCTAACATATGACAGGATGTTAAATTTTAACTTAAGAGTAATGACATAGAAAACACAGATGAAAAATATATCCAGATGGAAATGAGAAAGCACTCAATATGATACAACACAAAAAAGCAAATATATATATAAGTATGCTTTAACAGAAGCGAGGGACAAAAGTTGCATAAGACTAACAAAGGCTAAATAGCAAAATTTCAGGAGAAATTCCCATATTATTGATAGTGTCTTTAAATGTAAATGTATTAAACTCTCCAGTCGAAAGAGAGAGATTGGTAGAATGGAAGGAAGAAAGACAACAATATGCTCTTTGCAAGACTCTCACCTTAAAGTCAAAGATGCAAGTAGGTTGAAGGTAAAAATATATACCATGCAAGTAGGAAACAAAAGAGAGCTGAGGTGGCTAAACAAATATTGGATAAAATACAGTTTAATTCAAAATAGTTGTGAGAGAAAAAGATGGTAATTATATACTGATAAAGGGGACAATTTAACAGGACTATGTAAAAATCATAAACGTATACACACCTAACATCAGAACCCCAAAATATATCAAGCAAATACTAACATATTTAAAGAGAGAAATTGGTGGTTTTACATTAATATAGGAGACTTTAACAAACAACTCTCATTAATGGATAGAACTTCTATGATACACTAAACCAACCAGAGCTAACACATACATATAGAACGCTGCACCCAACAGAAACAGAATATACATTCTTCTTGAGTGCACATGGTTCATTCTCCAGGACAGACTACATGATGGGTCATAAAACAAGCCTCAATAAATTTTTAAAATATTGAAGTAGTACAAAGTATATTATCTGTTCACATCAGAATGATGGTAAAAATCATTAACAAAATGACAAATACATGGAAATTCACAAATATTTAGAAATTCAACAACATACTCTTAACTAATGGATTTAAAAGGAAGTCAGAAGTGAAATTAGAAAATGTCTTGAGACAAATGAACATGAAAATACAAATGCCAAAACTTGCAAAATGCAGTGAAGGCAGTGCTGAGAGAGAAATTTATAGCTCTAAATGCTTACATGAAAAAGTTAGAAAGACCTCTAATCAGAGACCTAACCTTGAAACTAGAAGAACTAGAAAAAAAGAAAGATCAAACTAAACCCAAAACAAGCAAGAGAAAGAAAATTACAAAGATTAGAGTAGAAATAAATTAAGTAGAAAAAGAAATAGTATACACAAAACCCAAAGTTTGTTCTTAGAGAAGATCAATAAAATTGACCAACCTTTAGCTAAGAAAAGAGAGAGGATATAAAAAATGAAAATCAGAGTTGTAAAGGGGCATAGTCATACCAACCTCACTGAAGTAAACTGGACTATAAGTGGATACTATGAATAACTGTATGCCAATAAATTAGATAACCTAGATGTATGGACAAATTCTTAGAAACACACAATTTACCTACATTGATTCAAGAGGAAAAAGATTTCAACAAACCACTTAGTAGTAAAAAGACTGAATCAGTAATCAAAAACCTCCCAACAAAGAAAAGCCAGGACCAGCTGGGGAATACTACCAAACATTCCAAAAAGACTTAATTCCAATTCTGCTCAAACTCTTCCAAAAACTTGAAGAGAATGGAGCACTGCCTAACTCATTGTTAGGCTAACATCATCCTCATGCCAAAGCTGGATAAAGATACCACAAGAAAAGAAAAGTTTAGACCAATATCTCCTATGAATATAGAAGCACAAATCCTCAACAAAATACCAGCAAACCAAATTCAATAGCATATTAAAAGATTGATACACCACAATCAAGTGGGATTTATCCCTGGTATTCAAGGTTTGGTTCAACATAAGAAAATCAATTAAAATAATATACTGCATTAAGAGAGTGAAGAAAAGAAAACATATTTCAATTGATGCAAAAAAGACATTTGACCAGCTCCTTTCTTCATCAAAACACTTAGAATACTAGAAACAGAAGGAAACTTCCTAAACATAAAAAGGACATATGTGAAAAACCCTCAGTGAATGTCCTACTTTATGGTAAAAGACTGATAACTTTGCCTATAAGATCCAGAACAAGGCACAGATGCTCACTATTGTCATTGTTATTCAACATTATACTAGAAGTTCTTTCCAGAGCAATTAGGCAACAAAAACAAATAAAAGACAACCAAATTGGAAAGGAAGAAATAAGACTTTCCCTACTTTCAGATGATGTGATCAAACATATAGAAAATCCTGAAAAATCCACATGAAAACTCCTAGAGCAAATCAATGAATTCAGTAAAGTGGAGGGGTATAAGATCAAAACCCAGAAATCAGTAGTACTTCTATAGACAAGCAATGAACAATTAAAAGAAGAAAACAAATCAAAACAACCATTCACAATAGCAGCTAAAATAATAAAATTTTTAAGAATAAGTCTAACCAAGAATATAAAGAGCTTATACATAGAAAATTACAAAACTTGCTAAAAGAAATTAGAGAAGTCCTCTATAAATGGAAGGATACTCCATGTTCATGGATTGGAAAACTGAACATAGTTATGGTAACAATACTACCCAAAGCAATTTATAGATCCAGTACAATCCCAGTCAAAATTCCAACAACCTTCTCTGAAGAAATGGATAAGCCAATCATCAAATTTACATGGAAGGGTAAGTGGTCACGAATAACTAAAACCATCTTGAAAAAGAAGAATGCAGTTGGAGGACTCATACTTCTCAATCATAAAATATATTACAAAGCCACAGTAATCAAAACAGCATTTTACTGTCACAAGGACAAACATATAGAACAATGCAATAGAAGTGAGAGCTCAGAAATCAACCCTCACATTTATGGCCAACTGATTTTTAACAAGGTAGCAAAAAAAGCCCACTCAACTGGGAAAGAATAATCTTCAGCAAATGGTGCCAGGAAAACCAGATCTCCATTTGCAAAAGAAAGAAGTTCTACCTCACACCATATACAAAAATCATCTCAAAATGGATCAAATACCTAAATGTAAGAGCTAAAACTATTAACCTTCTAAAAGAAAACTTCTAGGGAAGCATCTTCAGAAACTTGTGTTAAGCAATGTTTACCTAGACTTTACAACCAAAGCATAAGCAACAAAAGAAATAATAGGTAAATGGGACCCCAACAAAATAAAAAACTTTTGTTCCTCAAAGGCCTTTATCATGAAAGTAAAAAGAGAACTTACACAATAGGAGAAAACTTTTGGAAACCACATATCTGATAAAGGATTAATATCTAATAAATATAAAGAAATCCTTCAATTTATCAACAAACAGACAATCCAATTAAATATGGGCAAAAGACTTGAACAGACATCTTTTTCATGAAGATGAATAAATGGCCAGAAAGCACATATGTAGAAAGACACTCAACATCATAAGCCATCAGGAAAATGCAAATCAAAACAACAATAAGATACCATTTCACATCCATTAGAATGGCTGCTATTACAAAAACAGAATATAACAAGTATTGAAAGAGGATGTGAAGAAATAAGAGCACTGATTCATTGCTGGTGGCAGCATAAAATGAGATAGCCATATGCGGAAGACAGTTTGGCAGTTCCTCAGCAAGCTAAATATTGAACTGCCATTTGACATAGCAATCCCACTACTAGGTATTATGCCTAGAAGAATTGAAAGCCAGAGTTTGGACAGATATTTGCACACCACTGTCCATAGCAGCATTGTTCCCAATTTCCAAAAGATGGAAGGAATCCAAGTGTCCACAAACTGATGAATGAATAATAAAATGTGGTATATACATACAATGTTATACTATTCAGTTGTACAAAGGAATGAAGTCCTGAACCATGTGACAACATGGGTGGAACTTGAAGACATCATATTGAGTGAAATAAGCCAGACACAAGAGGACAAAAATTGTATGATCTCACTGATTTAAAACAATTAGAATAAGCAAACTCATAGAGTCAGAATCGAGAATATAGGTTCTCATGTGAAAGGGTAGGGATAGGGAATGGGAAGTTAAGGCTTAAAATGTACAGGTTTCTTATTTGGAATGATGGAAATGTTTTTGTAATTGATGGTGGTGATGATATCACAACATTTTGAACACGATTAACAGGACTGAAATATATGTATATCTGAATATGATTAAAAATGGGATTGTTAGATTTTGTATATAGTAACAGATTAAAATTTTTTTAAAAATCATGAAACTATGCTACCTAAATAGCGAACGCTGAGGTTAACTATGAACTTTAATTAATACCACAATTATAAAAATGTGCTATCAATTGTAGCAAATGTTGCATGATAATGCAAAGTGTTGGTGATGGGGTCATATATGTGAATCCTGTGGTTTATGCATGTTTGTTCTGTAAACAAACAACTTCCCTAAAACAGAAAAAAATATATATGATGGTTAGATATATGTGCCTGACATTAAGTTATCTGGGCTAAAGACACATATTTGGGTATTAACAGCATACCCAAATTAATCGTCATAACAATTCTGTGAGGTGGGTACCGTTAGTATTACTGGTCCTATTTTACATATAGGGAAACTGAGGCTTAGATTCTTGCAAAATTCATATAGCCTGAATTGGAACTCAGATTATACTAATCTTATATGCAGACATTGGCCATCTTCCTTTGCACTTTTACTATGGCCTGAAATAATTTCTTGGAGAGATCTGCTTTCTCCATTCCCAGAGTACTCTTTCTGAACCTAATTCCTGAGAGTGGGTGAGAAATTGGGGGAAGAGGATGGAAAGCTGACCATTCAGCAAATAGTCCATAAAGTTATTCAAAGTCTGGAATACATATTAACAGGATAGGAGAAAAGGAAACAGTTAGAGAAGGTCAGTGCACAGCAGGCATCCAGTATGAATTATACCCAAGAACTTGTGAATTGAGCCAGATTATAGCTTGAGGAGCAGAACTGTCAAATGCCATTTATGAATTACCTTTCCATAAAGAACCACAAACCACTATTTTAGTGGTTTTATTTTTAACTACTACTACAAATGACTTTTCTCTCCTTTCTTCTTTGTAGTTCATGAGGTCAGGTCAATGAATAGCCCTGGCTTTTTTTCTGAGTTGAGGAGCTGATTGTGAAACGGTTTGGAGTCAATAGTCAAACTGAGGTAAGATTAACCTTTTCCTGCCAGAGTAGTGTGATTCATCGGTCTTTGTTCAGGGTGAGACCTCAAAGAAATACAATGCTTCATTGCTATATTAATTGCATTTGAACAATAATGACCTTCTTAATGGAATACTAAAGCAATGATGAATCAGGTCAGTTGAAGAGATCTTCAAGAATGGAAGAACACATATAAATAAAATTTACCACTGATTGGAGAGGTTCATCTGGACACTTACAAGTATTTTCATTCATTCATTCAGTATTTATTGGGAGCCATTATAGGCAGGTTCTGTTCTTGATGCTTGATTGCAATACATCAATGAACAAATAATATAAAATGCCTACTCTTTTGGAGCTTACATTTTAGTGGGAAGGATCAGGCAATAAACAATAAACTTAAAAATTAAGTAAATTATATAGTATGTTGAAGATAATGAGTGCAATTGAAGAAGATAGAGTAAGGGATAAGGCTGGTTAGGAGTGCTGGGGTCAGTGTTGGGGCTGTAATTTCAAAGTGGGAGGTCAGGAAAGACCTTATGAGAAATTGACTCAAAGCAAATACTTGAAGAAGCAGGAGAATTAGCCAAGTGGACATCTGTGGGAAAATTGTTGCAGGTAGAGGGAACAGCCAGACCAGACAAATGGGTGTACCTGGCATTTTCAAGGAATAGAAAGGAGGCTGATGTGGTTGCATGCAGAAAAAAAGTTTACATAACAGGCTTGAGACTGCTCTTAGAAAGGCCTACTTGCAAGATTGGCCCTTGATTGGTGTCTGGAAACTTGGATCTCAGGAGGTCCCATCATTTCCTCATAACAATGATTCAGTGTGCCTAAACTCTTTGTGCAAACAATACGGTTTATGCTGAACACCAGCCTTCTTTCTGGGAGTCTGAAATTTTGGCATGTGCAAGGCAGGTGGTGCTTACATGACCAGCTCCCAATAAAGACCCTGGGCACTGAGTCTCTAATGGGCTTCCCTGGTGGGCAACATTTCACACGTGTTTCACAAATCACTTCTGAGGGAATTAAGTGTGTCCTGTGTGACTCCACTAGAAGAGGACTCCTGGAAGCTTATATAGCTTATACCTGGTTTGTTCCAAGTAACTTTTCCCTTTGCTGATTTTGCTGTGTATCCTTTCACTGTAATAAATCATAGCTATGAGTATGACCATATGCTGAGTCCTCTGAGTTCTCCTAGTGAATCATCAAGCCTGGGTAGTCTTGGGGACCCTGGACACAAGCTGAAACCAAGTGAAATGAGGGAGAATTCAGAAAGGTGATGAGAAGCCAAATTATAGTGATGTTTTATTTTGAGTGAAGTAGGAAGCTACTGGAGAATTTTAAGCAGAGGAATAATTTGATCAGACATTTAAAAAATGCTTTTGAGTTCTGTGTTAAGGGTGGACTATATGAAGACAGGGGCAGACACAGAGAGACCAGTCAAGAGACTATTGAGGAATCCAAGGAAGAGATGATGTTGGCTCATACTAGCATAATAGAATGAAAAAGGAGAGAGGTGATTGGATCCTGTATATAAATGTATAGAAATAGCCAAAAGTTTTGAATGAAAGGTGGGAAAGAAAGGAAGCAATCGAAGGGACTCCTTTCTATGTTTCCCTTATCACATGCTAGCATTTTTATTTTTTATTTTTTTAGAAATTATGGTGTATGGAAAAGCAAACAAGTTTGACAGTCAGGGACACTAAAATTCATTTCTTCTAATACATGTTTATTACATCACTCACCAGTCATATGACCATGTCTAGCGTGGTATAACAACACCAAGCTGTCAAACAAGGTAATGATGTAAAGCACTTAACTTTGTGCCTGCACTACAGTAAGAGATAAACCGAACTTAAGTTCTGGTTATGTCTCATCTTTTCTAATACTGGAGATAGAGGCTCATTTAGAGATTCTTTAGGTAAATCAAGCCTTCTCCTAGTTTTTGGATTACAAATTCTGTAAGTGCTTCTAATTGAAATGCTCAATTTTCTCTCTTCAGAAGAATGTGGAGAAGTGAAGTAGACTTCAAGATCTGACTCCTAGAATAACAGCCTGTTGGAAATTTGAATTATTTCATTCTCCCCACCAATATTAGAGAGCCCCTCTGGAGATCACATTATGAAGCCTTTACTGCATCACTTCTTCATCAAAGGAACCTTGGGAAAATCCTCACATGTTCCTAGGTCTTTTCCAACAAATAGTGTGAAAAGGAGAATTTTGCAAACTGAGGTTCCTGGATAATTGGCACAACCATGATAAAGATCTGATTGATGGAAAGACATCAGAAGACAGAGGAAAAATGTTTAAGTTCCATTAATGTTGGTCAAAGATATGAGGACAACACCTGAATAAATCTGCTGCACTTAGCAGGGGACAGTATCCCAGCCAAAGGGGATGCTTTCTTGGTCTTCAGAATCCCACAAAGTTGCCCAAATACTCATGATATTTCTTGAGTGATGTAAAACCTCCATCCTGTTCTTCAACGAGCTCCCCTTGTACCATTCACATGGGTGGTCTTTATCTCTCCTGCCCCTTTCCTATATAGCTTTGGATACTTCAAGGCATGTAGCTCTTTGTTAATCAGGTGCAAGTAATAGTTAAAAACCACTGGGGATGCCTATGTGTTTCCTAGGAGGTTGACTAACTCAAAGTTCATGTTTCCAAGAATTTCACCAGTCTAGCCAGCTTCAGGCTTGGCCTAAGACCTATTCCTGAAGAGCTGCAAAGTAGACAGACTAACTAAATTATAATAGCGGTCCTAGGATGCATTTACTAGCTCCAAAGCATAAAAAGTTCACAGATTTCCTGTGACACCTTTTCCACTCAACATGTGTAGATAAAGAAAATAAATCTAGCCTCAGGGCTATGACTGAGCTTTGATTTGCTCTGCAGGATTTCTCTCTGCAGTTGTTACAGCCTTGGACTATCTCTGGCATGTGTAAAAGCTATACTCTCTGGGTACAGGCAGCTACCTGCTCCTTAGGTGAGAGATAGACGGCCTTAGAGCTCCAGAAGGCCTGCAAGAGTTCTGAGCTACTTGGAGATTGACGGGATTAAAGAAATTCCTGAAAAGGCAAAGGAAGGAACATGCTCTGGCCCCGGGGAAAAATAAGAACTCTTTCACATGTGTGGTGGCATCCCTGGAATGGATTTTTAATCAACAACAGTTCTCATTGAGTGCAAGAATGAACCAATGAATAGACAAATGCTACTGATTGAGATTATGGCCCATTCATCTGCTTAAGTTGTCTAAATTTTTCAGCTGCCAGTGAGGAATTAATATTGATTTTCAGGCTGTCTTTGTTAAATACCTGCTATAGAGTACCACTGTCTTATTCTCTTTGCCAGCTTGTCACTAGCATTCAAAGGAAACCCACCTATTAAGAAATCAATCATGACGACATGATACTATACGTCGAAAACCCGGAAAAATCCACAACAAAACTACTAGAGCTAATAAATGAGTACAGCAAAGTAGCAGGTTACAAGATCAACATTCAAAAATCTGTAGCATTTCTATACACTAGTAATGAACAAGCTCAGGGGGAAATCAAGAAACGAATCCCATTTACAATTGCAACTAAAAGAATAAAATACCTAGGAATAAATTTAACTAAAGAGACAAAAAACCTATATAAAGAAAACTACAAAAAACTGCTAAAAGAAATCACAGAAGACCTAAATAGATGGAAGGGCATACCGTGTTCATGGATTGGAAGACTAAATATAGTTAAGATGTCAATCCTACCTAAATTGATTTACAGATTCAATGCAATACCAATCAAAATCCCAACAACTTATTTTTCAGAAATAGAAAAAACCAATAAGCAAATTTATCTGGAAGGGCAGGGTGCCCCGAATTGCTAAAAACATCTTGAGGAAAAAAAATGAAGCTGGAGGTCTCGCGCTGCCGGACTTTAAGGCATATTATGAAGCCACAGTGGTCAAAACAGCATGGTATTGGCATAAAGATAGATATATCGACCAATGGAATCGAATAGAGTGCTCAGATATAGACCCTCTCATCTATGGACATTTGATCTTTGATAAGGCAGTCAAGCCAACTCACCTGGGACAGAGCAGTCTCTTCAATAAATGGTGCCTAGAGAACTGGATATCCATATGCAAAAGAATGAAAGAAGACCCATCTCTCACACCCTATACAAAAGTTAACTCAAAATGGATCAAAGATCTAAACATTAGGTCTAAGACCATAAAACAGTTAGAGGAAAATGTTGGGAGATATCTTATGGATCTTACAACTGGAGGCGGTTTTATGGACCTTAAACCTAAAGCAAGAGCACTGAAGAAGGAAATAAATAAATGGGAACTCCTCAAAATTAAACACTTTTGTGCATCAAAGAACTTCATCAAGAAAGTAGAAAGACAGCCTTCACAATGGGAGACAATATTTGGAAATGATATATCAGATAAAGGTCTAGTATCCAGAATTTATAAAGAGATTGTTCATCTCAACAACAAAAAGACAGCCAACCCAATTACAAAATGGGAAAAAGACTTGAACAGACACCTCTCAGAAGAGGAAATACGAATGGCCAAAAGGCACATGAAGAGATGCTCAATGTCCCTGGCCATTAGAGAAATGCAAATCAAAACCACAATGAGATATCATCTCACACCCACCAGAATGGCCATTATCAACAAAACAGAAAATGACAAGTGCTGGAGAGGATGCGGAGAAAGAGGCACACTTATCCACTGTTGGTGGGAATGTCAAAGGGTGCAACCACTGTGGAAGGCAGTTTGGCGGTTCCTCAAAAAGCTGAATATAGAATTGCCATATGACCCAGCAATACCATTGCTAGGTATCTACTCAAAGGACTTAAGGGCGAAGACACAAACGGACATTTGCACACCAATGTTTATAGCAGCATTATTTACAATTGCAAAGAGATGGAAACAGCCGAAATCTCCATCAACAGAAGAGTGGCTAAACAAACTGTGGTATATACATACGATGGAATATTATGCAGCTTTAAGACAGGATAAACTTATGAACCATGTAATAACATGGATGGACCTAGAGAACATTATGCTGAGTGAGTCTAGCCAAAAACTAAAGGACAAATACTGTATGGTCCCACTGATGTGAACAGACATTCGAGAATAAATTTGAAATATGTCATTGGTAACAGAGTCCAGCAGGAGGTAGAAACAGGGTAAGATAATGGCCAATTGAAGTTGAAGGGATACAGACTGTGTAACAGGACTAGATACAAAAACTCAAAAATGGACAGCACAATAATACCTAATTGTAAAGTAATCATGTTAAAACACTGAATGAAGCTGCATCTGAGCTATAGGTTTTTGTTTTGTTTTGTTTTGTTTTGTTTTGATTTTACTATTATTACTTTTATTTTTTTCTCTATATTAACATTCTATATCTTTTTCGGTTATGTTGCTAGTTCTTCTAAACCAATGCATATGTACTAAGAAATGATGATCATGCATCTATGTGATGATGTTAAGAATTAATGATTGCATATATAGAATGGTATGATCTCTAAATGTTGGGCTAATTTCTTTTTTCCGTTAATTAAAAAAAAAAAAAGAGAAGGGATAATTGGAGCTGAAGGGATACAGACTGTACAACGGGACTGGATATAAAAACACAGAAATGGACAGCACAATACTACCCAATTATAATGCAATTATGTTAAAACACTGTATGAAGCTGCATGTGAGGTATAGGTTTTTTGTTTTTGTTTTTGTTTTTGTTTTTTTTTCTTTCTATTATTGTTTTAATTCTTATTCTGTTGTCTTTTTATTTCTTTTTCTAAATCGATGCAAATGTACTAAGAAATGATGAATATGCAACTATGTGATGTTATTAAGAATTACTGATTGTACATGTAGATTGGAATGATTTCTAATTGTTTTGTTAATTCTTTTTTTAATTAATAAAAAAAAAGGGAAAAAAAAAAAAGAAATCAATCAAGCCTGGAAAAACTGTTCAAAAAGGAGAACACCCATCATCTTTACCATCAATGTGAAATCTGATTTTTTTTTTTCCTTTGAGTAGGTCAACCTGGAATTACTGGATCAATTAATTAAAAATTTTTACAGAACTATTGTAAGAAACAGAAAACAAAACATCTAGGGAAAGACATCGAGCACAAGGGAAGGCGAACACTAACATTTTGATAGAAGACTGATTTTGTTGTTACCTTGAGCTGCCACCAACTCAAGCCATGAGCCTAGGCTGGTGTGATGTTTGACTCTGGGAGGCCCAGCTTTTTAAACCTGAGTATGCATGAGCTTGAACATGATGCATTTGGTAAATTTATGATCCTTTTCTGATCACATTTTCTGTTTCTGCCATACTACTTTCAATTCCACGAAACATGTCAACTATGATATTTCTCATCTTCAAGTCTTTTCACAGGCTGTCCTCTGCCTAGAAGTTTCCAGCCTGTGCACCTGGTACACTCCTGCTCATCCCTCAAGATGATGCCTCAATTCCTCTGTCAATCAACCCCAGGTCACTCTGGGTGTCATGGTTTCCTAGGGATTTGTAACAAAACACCACAACTAGGTGGCTTCAGTCAACAGAAATTTTTTGTCTCACCGTTCTGGAGGCTAGAAGTCCAAGGTGTTGGCAAGGCCATGCTCTCTCTGAAATCTGTTGGAGAGAATCCCTTCTGGCATCCTCCAAGATTTTGGTGGTTTGCCTGAAATCCTTGGCATTCCTTGGTTTGCAGCTGCTCTGTCAGTGTTTGCTTTCATCATCACACAGTGTTCCCTGTTCCGCGTGTATGTCTGTGTACAAATTTCCCTCCTCTTATAAGAACACCAGCCATTGGATGCTTCACTCTAATCCAGTTTGGCCTCAATTCAAGTAATCATATTTGCAAAGGCCCTATTTCCAAATAGGGTTATATTCACAGAACTGGGGGCTCGCACTTGAACATTTCTTTTGGGGGGACACAATTCAGTCCATAAAGTTGGGTAAGCTGGGGACCCCTTGGATGTGCCCTCACTGAACCTTGTGCAGACCTATAGCATAGTTCTTGTCATGGTTAATCACTCCCTTAAAAGGCTAAGGACTCTTTAAGGCAGAAGTTGTCCCTCTTTCTTAGTTTTAAAATCTCAACAGATGATTGTTGAAAAACCTAGAGGAGTGCATGATAAATATTTATTGAATGAATGGGTGGGCTTTGAAGTACATGATTCTCATCCAGTTTTTTAATACAGTATATGCATTTTTTGAATCTATTTAAAAGGCAGTGGAGCATTAAAACTTAGGCCATAAAGTCAGACTTTATAGAAAGTACTAAACAATAGAAAAATAGTTATCGATTGTACCTTAACTTCCCTGTTTGTAAATTGAGGTTAGTAATAGTACCTTGTATGTATGGATTAAACAAAATAATCCATGTAAAGCACTGACAATTCTACTTCTAGGTATATACCAGAAAGAATTTAAGACAGGGACTCAGACAGATATTTGTACACCAACGTTCATTGTAGCATTAATCAACAATAGCCAAAAAATGGAACAGCCCAAGTGTCCATCAGCAGATGAATGAATAAACAAAATATCATATATCCACACAATGGAATATAATTTGGCTGTAGGATGAAGTTCTGACACATGCTGCAACATGGATAAAACTTGAAGACATCACGTTGAGTGAAATAAGCCAGACACAAAAGGAAAGGTATGGCATGATTTCACCTATATGAAATAATTTGAATGTGCAAATTCATAGAGACAGTAAGAACCAGGAGCCAGAGCAGGGGAGAGAGGAAAACAAATGGAAAGTTGAAAGTATTTATACATGAAAGTGGTTAAAATGTTGTATGTATGTTACCAGATTTTTTAAAAAGTTAAGCAGTAAAAAAAGAAAGAAATTTGGAGATTGAGATATATATTACCTAACACTTTGTCTCTTATCTATGAACACAGGGAATACTTATAATTAAGAGTTAGTGTCATATGAGCTTTATACTGAAATACCAGTAAATATATTTGAGGACTGATTTAAGGCAGTCTAATAACCAATGAAATGGTCACCCCTAATAGTTCAACCAACTCATTCTATACATTATAAGAATGGTGATGAAATAATACCTTGAGAATGACGTGTTACCCAACTACTGCCTAAGTAACAAAAACTTTGCCTAACTTAGAGCACAAATTTAGATATATCTATTGCCATTCTATGCAAGTTTCATCGTATATAATACATTAATGATTAATTCAATATGAATGGAGTTCAATCCTTATTTTTAAAAACTTTCTATTTCAAGTAACTAACATAAAATATATTTTTCTACTCACTTTCCCCATCTTGAACTCTAGTCTCCTACAATGTCCTAAAACTAATTGAGGTTGTGTAGCTACCAGCATGGACCTGTTCACTCATTCTTTTGCTAAGGGTAATCATGAATAGAGTAAAGAGAAAACACAGACTCTAGAGAGATGGTAGCAACTTTCCACCTTATAGACAGTTCACCTTACAAAAATAGAGACATTTACAAGGAATCAAAGCAAAATTATGTATCAAAACCCATTTTACCATAATTTTCAGGAACAAATTAGAAATGTGCTCTCCAGGACAAAATCAGGTGAATATATAAAAAATAATTATACAAGGGGTGTGTGGGTAGTTCAACGGTAGAATTCTTGCCCGCCACGTGGGAGACCTCAGCTCAACTCCCGGCCCATGCACTCCAAAAACAAAATTAAAAACATTAAACAGACGCTGTTGCAATAATGGGATATTCCCATGGAACAAACACTGCACAGCATACAAAAAAAAATTATAGAGAATTTGCAAACCTTTAATCACCTGCAGATGTGACTCCACCCATTCCAGGTGGGTCTTGATTAATTTACTGGAATCCTTTAAAAGAGGAAACATTTTGGAAAAAGCTTCAGAACCACAAGAACCCACAAAAAGACTTTCAGAGATGAAGAAGGAGAACGCCCCCAGGGGAACTTCATGAAACAAGAAGCCTGGAGAGAAAGCTGGGAGACGTCACATGTTTGCATGAGCCTTTCCAGTTGGAAGAGAAACCGTGAACATCATGGGCCTTTCTTGAATGAAGGTCAGCACTTGGTGGTGCCTTTATTTGGACATTTTTATAGACTTGCTTGAATTTAGACATTTTCATGGCCTTAGAACTGTAAACTTACAACTTCATAAATTTCCCCTTATAAAAGCCATTCTGTTTCTGGTATATCACATCCCAACAGCTTGTAAACAAGAACACTTATCATACATAGAGTGGCAATTGTTATTTTCATATAGGATTCATATTTAATACATCAGTATGTCTTAGCTACCAATGAGGACAACACTCAAGATTGGTCTCCAGGTGTAAATTCAAAGGAGCAAGGGAGATTTTAGTACAGAGCAATAGCCTGAAAGGAGGTCAGCAGGGTTAGCAAGACTAGGCTCAGACTCTGGCTGGGCTTCACATGCCTCCCCAATAGGTGATCACAGGGTTCCCTGCGAATCTTCCTGGTTGGAAATCTTTAGCAGTCCTTTCTCTACACTAGTACTTACTGGAATCTATTGGCTCTTAGTCCTACTTGAAACCTTTTGTTAAAAATAAAAATTTAAAAGAAAGATTAGGAAGTAGACACATACAGATAGGAAGATATGCTAAATGGAGGCAAACTCAAAAGTCTACTCCAACAAGCTATGACCCAGTATGTCCTACCTGGTGCCCCTATAGGTAACTTTCTCATTTGTCCTCATGCCACAGTTGCTTTTCTCATGCCTGTTGCTTTTGCCCCTAAATAGGATTAACTGTTAGAATTAATACAGAAGTAGGAATTTATTCAATCTGTGTTTTATTTGCATACCAAAAAACTAAAAAATAGAAAATGCTGAGCATCCACCATTCACCACATTCAAACTTGTGGTGGAGGGTGGGCCGTGGTGGCTCAGCAAGCAGGAATGCTTGCCTGCCATGCCAGAGGACTGGGTTCGATTCCCGGTGCCTGTCCATGTAAAATAAAAAACAAAACAAAACAAAAATTGTGGTGGATAGAAAGATGTAAAAGCACAATATAATAATGTCACCCCTATTATTAACAACTTGCATTAATGTGGTCCATTTGTTATGACTGATAAAAGAATATTATTATAATTATATTATTGACTATAGTCCATGATTTACATTATTTTCTATGATTTTTTTGTTTGCCTACAACTTCTCTAATAAAATAATTAAAGGAAAAACAAAACATGAACCCAATCCCTAACATCAAGAAATTTATAATCTACTAGAAGAGATAAACCGTGTAAAAAAAAATTATGCTATAAGGGTATAAACAAACAATTATACTATAAGGATATATGGGATAAATCCATACCAAAATCAGAAATGTAATAATAATAATTTATCCAATTTAATTTTCCAAACAAACATCTAGTGAAGCTGTTGCTTTCCCCATTTAGCAGACAAGGATATTGAAACCTAGAAAGATTAGGTAATGTTTTCAAGAACTCGCACAATGTGTCTGGGATTTCAATCCAGTGTTCAGCTCCAGAACCTGACCTATATTTGTGCTTGGGATATAGGAATCATTTCCTGCTTGGATAGTCAAGGAAGGTTATCATGCAAAAGTGAAGTACAAATCGGCCCTTAAAAGATGGACTACAATTGAAGTACTAGTGATCAATGACAGGGAGGAGTAAGGGGTATGGTATGCATGAATTTTCTTCTGTTTTCTTTTTATTTCTTTTTCTGAATTGATGCAAACATTCTAAGAAATTATCATGATGATAAATATACAACTATGTGATGATATTGTGAATTACTGATTATATATGTAGACTGGAATGATCATATGGTAAGAATATTTGTGTTTGTATGTTGGTATGTTTAATAAATAAAATAAATTTTTTAAAAAACCCAAAAAAAGATGGACTACATCTTAACAGTTTCTAAGCAGGTGTAATAGTACGAACAAAGGCTCAGAGGCAGTATGCCTATCAGTGCTCTAGGAAGAGTGAGTTGCCTGGGCTTGGCTGGCATGTATGATACATGTAGAAGACAGCAGAGTATTAAAATAGTAGGTTGAAATTAGGTTACAATAGGATTTGGAAAGCTAACAAGTCTGGGAGCAATGAGAAGAAATTATATTTATGTTCTTACTCACTGCAGTCCCAAAAGCATTCTTTCTGAATTCATCTGCAAAGAAGATAAAATGGGTATGTAAGTAAAATACAGTAGGAGTGAGTGTGCAATCTGACTTTTAACACCATCCCTGCTGGCACAATTGATTTGCAGCTCCAGTTCTCAAAATGACTTGTTTAGCAGATATGACCACTTTTATATTTACATTTTAATGTTTTTCCCATTGTTACAGTTACCACTTATCCCAAGTAGGAGGTGAAGCAGCAGTCCATATTTAGCAAGCAAGAAAATAAACAAATAAAATAATGCTAAATATCAAGGTAATTAAAAAGTATGTTAGGCCCAACAAAATAGTTACATATCAGTTTTTATATGACCACTTCACTAACCTTTTAAATAGCATTAATTCTTTCCAAACCTACTCTGATTAAAATTGGAAAGTAATATTTTATTTGCCATAGACCTTAAATATGATTTGTTTTAACTTTCAGGATTTTTTGCCATGGTTGCTAGCTTACAGGAGAGTCTGTTTCCTTAGCTGAAACACAGAAAGTTTAACTGCATAAATAAACAATCATTATGGCATGTTCATGGTTGACTATGACTTCATATCTGTGGAATTTTTCCCCACCTTTCCATTTTTCTGCTCCTGTATATGCTTGAATAGAACTGAAAGAGTATACCCTACTTACATTAAACTACATCATTGAATAGACTCCAATTTTTCCCGCATCATAGTTCCAACAGAGCTCAAACAAATACAGCTTGTAAAATTATTTTATTCAGGGTGCACAAGTAGTTCAGTGGTTAGAATGCCTGCCTTCCATGCGGGAGACCCGGGTTTGATTCCTGGACCACACACCCTGTCATGGTTAGGGACATGTGTCAACTTGGCCAAGTTGTGGTAGCTGTTTATCTGATTGGGCAAGTACTGGCCTATCTGTTGCAATGAGGACATTTCATAGGATTAGGCCATGATCACGTCAGCTGCATCCGCAGCTGATTCCATTTGTAATCAGCCAAAGGGGAATGTCTTCTACAATTAGTGATGATAAATCTAATCACAGGAAGCCTTTTAAGGAGGACTCAGAGGAGACAGGCCCCATTCCTGTTTCGGCTGGTGAGCCTCTCCTATGGAGTTCATCCAGGCCATCCATTGGAGTCGTTGGCTTCACAGCCTGCCCTGTGGATTTTGGACTCTGCATTCCTGCGGTCACATGAGACACTTTTATAAATTTTATATTTGCAAGTGTTCCCTGTTGATTCTGTTTCTCTAGAGAGCCCTAACTAATACATTTTGGTACCAGGAGTGGTTCTTAAGAAACAGAATCTTAAAAATGGGTTTTTATGAATGGTTTTCTACTCTGACTGGACTCAGAGACACTAAGGACTCTGATTCCCGTAATCAGAATGACACTCCCAATCCATGGAGTGTGTTGGCAAAGGAGATAGTCAAAATATCATCATTCAATTCTCCTAATGCTTCGCTTGTATGAAGCCAGACTCTGGGGGATAATGTTTTTGACACCTTTACAGAGTTTTGTAGAAATAAGAGTTATAGAGATGTTGGTTGGTTGTTGTTAGATACACTGGCTACATTAAGGGTGAAAAGGATGGGCTTAAGGCTTCAAATGAGAAGCTTAAGCACCGTCTGAAAGATGTAGACATTTCTATGAGTATTCTGAAGGAAATCTTATTTCCTGTTGCCGTAGACTTGAGATCTCTGAAAATCAGACTCAGAAACTTATTGTTAGAGTAGCAGCCTTACAACGTAAACTGAAATTTCAGTCTTGCATGGTGTCTGCCATTAAAGTGAGGGCATTGATTGGAAAGGAGTGGGACCCTGAAAAATAGGATGGTGACAAATGGATTGATAATGATTTTGGGGGCGAGGTTGAAATCCTAGGCCATGCTGAGTCTTCTCTAGATAACCCTGTAACAGTCTGCCCTGAGGACATAGCTGCCCCACCTCCAACCTGCCTTGAGGAATTGGCCACCCAACCTCCTCCTGAAGGGATTAGCCCTAGGGTGATTAATCCTGTTCCACCAGATGAAACTGCAAATGAAGGCCCTGAAGCAAATGGCTTGGAAGATATTTCTAATTCTTTTCATGACCCACCCCCACTACCCCTTATTTCTTCCAGACCTATAACTAGACTAAAGTCCCAACAGGCCCCTAAAGGTGAGGTACAAAGTATCACACATGAGGAGGTACGTTATACTCCAAAAGAACTGTGTGAGTTTTCCAATTTATATGGACAGAAATCAGGGGAATATGTGTGGCAATGGATTTTAAGAGTGTGGGATAATGGTGGGAGGAATATAAGGCTGGATCAGGCTGAATTTATTGATATGGGCCCACTAAGCAGAGATTCTGCATTCAATGTTATAGCTGCAGTGGTTAGAAAAGGTGTTAACAGCTTGTTTGGGTGGTTGGTTGAAACATGGATCAAAAGGTGGCCAACATTACCTGAGGTTGAAATGCCAGAACTGCCCTGGTATAATGTAGATGAGGGGATCCAGAGGCTTAGAGAGATTGGAATGTTAGAGTGGATTTATCATGCAAAGCCTACTTTTACACCCCAGGAATGTCCAGAGGATCCACCTTTTACCAGAACAGTGAGAAATAAATTTGTGAGACTAGCACCATCATCCCTAAAGAGCTCTGTGGTTGCACTTCTCTGTAGGTCAGATATTACTGTAGGAACTGCTGTCACTGAGCTGGAATCCTTAAATACAATGGGAATGACAAGATCCCAAGTTGGCAGAAGCCAGGTGGCAGCACTTAATCACCAAAGACAGGGTAGACGTGGCTATTATAGCAGACAGCAAACTCAAAGGAGGCGTCAAAATTACATGACATGCAGAAATTTGTGGCATTGGCTAGTAAATCATGGGGTGCCTAGAAATACAATAGAAGGGCAGTCTACTGAATTCTTGTTGGAGATGTATAAACAAAAGAGTTCTAGGTCAAGTGAACAGAAGTCTAACCTGAATTACAAAAACACAGAGTCATGGCCCCTTAATCAGTTTCCAGACTTGAGACAGTTTACAGGCCCAGAGCTGCTTGAATGAAGGGGAGGTCAGGTCCCTTTGGGGGAGAAACTTGTAACACTGCCACAAATTTATACTGTTAATCTTCCTCCAAGTCTCCCCCAAGGAGACTGACGGCCTTTTACCGGGTAACTGTGCATTGGGGAAAAGGAAATGATCAGATTTTGGGGGGATTATTAGACACTGGTTCAGAAGTGACACTAATTCTAGGGGACCCAGCACGTCACTCTGGATCACCAGTCAGAGTGGGGGCTTATGGAGGCCAGGTGATCAATGGAGTTTTAGCTCAGGTTTGTCTCACAGTGGGTCCAGTGGGCCCCTGGACCCATCCTGTAGTTATTTCCCCAGTTCCAGAATGTATAATTGGCATAGACATACTGAGCAACTGGCCGAATCCCCACGTTGGCTCTCTAACTCATGCAGTGGGGGCTATTATGGTGGGAAAGGCCAAGTGGAAGCCACTAGAACTACCCCTACCAAGCAAAATAGTAAATCAGAAGCAATACCATATTCCTGGAGGGATTGCAGACATTACTGCCACTCTTAAGGACTTGAAAGATGCAGGGGTGGTGATTCCCACCACATCCCTGTTCAACTCTCCTATTTGGCCTGTGCAGAAAACAGATGGGTCTTGGAGAATGACAGTGGATTATCGTAAGCTCAACCAGGTGGTAACTCCAATTGCAGCTGCTGTTCCAGATGTAGTATCATTGCTTGAGCAAATCACTACATCCCCTGGTACCTGGTATGCAGCTATTGATGTGGCAAATGCTTTTTTCTCAATAGCTATTAGTAAGGACCACCAGAAATAGTTTGCTTTCAGCTGGCAAGGTCAGCAATATACTTTCACTGTCCTACCTCAGGGGTATATCAACTCTCCAGCCCTATGTCATAATCTTGTTCGCAGAGACCTTGATCGTTTCTCCCTCCCACAAGACATCATACTGGTCCATTATATTAATGATATCATGTTGATTGGACCTAGTGAGCAAGAAGTAACAACTACCCTAGATTTACTGGGAAGGCATTTGTGTGTCAGAGGATGGGAAATAAATCCAAAAAAAATACAGGGACCTTCCACCTCAGTAAAATTTCTAGGTGTCCAGTGGTGTGGGGCATGTCAAGGTATCCCTTCTAAGGTGAAGGATAGGTTGCTGCATCTGGCCCCTCCCACAATCAAAAAAAAAGCACAACTCCTAGTTGGTCTTTTTGGATTTTGGCGACAACATATTCCTCATTTGGGTATGCTACTCCAGCCCATTTATTGAGTGACCTGAAAAGCTGCTAATTTTGAGTGGGGACCTGAACAAGAGGAGGCTCTGTGACAGGTCCAGGCTGCTGTACAAGCTGCTTTGTGACGTGGGCCGTATGATCCAGGAGATCCAATGGTGCTGGAGGTGCCAGTGGCAAATAGAGATGCTGTCTGGAGCCTTTGGCAGGCCCCTATAGGAAAATCACAATGCAGACCCTTAGGATTTTGGAGCAAAGCCTTACCATCTGCTGCAGATAACTACTCTCCTTTTGAGAAATGGTGTCTGGCCTACTACTGGGCCTTAGTAGAGACTGCACACTTAACCATGGGCCACCAAGTTACCATGAGACCTGAATTGCCTGTCATGAGTTGGGTGTTGTCTGACCCACCAAGCCATAAAGTTGGGCATGCACAGCAGCACTCTATTGTAAAATGGAAATGGTATATACGAGATAGAGCCAGAGCAAGTCCTGAAGGCACAAGTAAGTTACATGAAGATGTGGCACAAATGCCCATGGTTTCCACTCCTGCTGCCACATTGCCTTCTCTTTCCCAGACCAGAGCTATGGCCTCTTGGGGAGTTCCTTACAGTGAATTGACTGAGGAACAGAAAACTCGGGCCTGGTTTACAGATGGTTCAGCACGATATGCAGATACCACTCAAAAGTGGACAGCTGCAGCATTATAACCCCTTTCTGGGGTGTCCTTGAAGGATAATGGTGAGGGGAAATCCTCCCAGTGTGCAGAATTTCGAGCAGTGCACCTGGTTGTTCGCTTTGCTTGGAAGGAAAACTGGCCAGAGGTGCATTTGTATACTGACTCATGGGCTGTTGCTAATGGTTTGACTGGATGGTCAGGGACTTGGAAAGACCATAATTGGAAAATTGGTGACAAAGAGGTCTGGGGAAGAAGTATGTGGATAGACCTTTCTGAGTGGGCTAAAAACATGAAAATATTTGTGTCCCATGTGAATGCACACCAGAGAGTACCTTCAGCAGAGGAAGATTTTAATAATCAAGTGGATAAGATCACCCGTTCTGTGGATACCAGTCAGCCTCTTTCCCCATTAACTCCTGTCATTGCCCAATGGGCTCATGAACAAAGTGGTCATGCTGGTAGGGATGGAGGTTATGCATGGGCTCAGCAACATGGACTTCCACTCACCAAGGCTGACCTGGCTACAGCCACTGCTGAGTGCTCAATCTGCCAGCAGCAGAGACCCACACTCAGCCCCTGATATGGCACCATTCCCTGAGGTGACCAGCCAGCTACATGGTGGCAGGTTGATTACATTGGACCACTCCCTTCATGGAAGGGGCAGCAATTTGTTCTAACTGGAATAGACACATACTCTGGATATTGGTTTGCTTTCCCTGCACGCAATGCTTCTGCCAAAACTACCATCCGTGGGCTTACAGAATGCCTTATCCATCGTCATGGTATTCCACATAGCATTGCTTCGGATCAAGGAACACACTTCACAGCAAATGAAGTGCGGGAATGGGCACATGCTCATGGAATTCTCTGGTCTTACCATGTTCCCCATCATCCAGAAGCAGCTGGATTGATAGAACGGTGGAATGGCCTTTTGAAAACTCAATTACGGTGCCAACTAGGTGGCAAAAACTTGAAAGGCTGGGGTAATGTTCTCCAGGAAGCTGTGTATGCTCTGAATCAGTGTCCACTGTATGGTGCTCTTTCTCCCACAGCCAGGATCCATGGGTCCAGGAACTAAGGGGTGGAAATGGGTGTGGTACCACTCATATTACCCCTAGTGATCCACTAGGAAAATTTTTGCTTCCTGTCCCTGCTACCCTGAGTTCTGCTGGTCTACAGGTTTTAGTTCCAAAATGGGGTGTGCTTCCTCCAGGAGAAACAACAATGATACCACTGAACTGGAAGTTAAGATTGCCACCTGGTCGCTTTGGGCTACTTATGACTCTGGATCAACAAGCAAAGAAGGGGATTACGTTATTGTCTGGGGTAAATGACCCTGACTATCAGAAAGAAGTAGGACTGCAACTACATAATGGAGGTAAAGAAGAGTTTTCTTGGAATATAGGAGATCCCCTAGGGCATCTATTAGTACTACCATGCCCTGTGATTAAAATCAATGGAAAATTGCAACAACACAATCCAGGCAGGACTACTAATGGCTCTGAAACTTCAGAAATGAAGGTTTGGATCACCCCACCAGGCAAAGAACCACAGCCAGCTGAAATGCTTGCTGAGGGTAAAGGGAACATGGAATGGGTAGTGGAAGAAGGTAGCAATAAATATGAACTTCGACCACATAATCAGTTACAGAAACGAGGACTATAATGCTGTTTTGTTCATGTTCTACTGTTTAAGAATGAATGTTGCCTAAGGATTTGCACCCTATTCTGGAGAGATTTAATGTGTTTCCAGTTATATGCAGGACAGTTGAGTATTGTCAGGTAAAAAAAAAAATGTGTGCTTATTTGTTTTCATTTGGAAATTAAGTATGGTTTAAGGTGATATATATATATAGATGCCAAGTTGACAAGGGGTGGACTATCATGGTTAGGGACATGTGTCAACTTGGCCAAGTTGTGGTAGCTGTTTATCTGATTAGGCAAGTACTGGCCTATCTGTTGGAATGAGGACATTTCATAGGATTAGGCCATGATCACGTCACCTGCATCCACAGCTGATTCCATTTGTAATCAGCCAAAGGGGAGTGTCTTCTACAATTAGTGATGCTAAATCTAATCACAGGAAGCCTTTTAAGGAGGACTCAGAGGAGACAGGCCCCATTCCTGCTTTGGCTGGTGACCCTCTCCTGCGGAGTTCATCCAGCCCCTCCATCAGAGTCGTTGACTTCACAGCCTGCCCTGTGGATTTGGACTCTGTGTTCCTGCGGTCACGTGAGACACTTTTGCAAGTGTTCCCTGTTGATTCTGTTTCTCTAGAGAACCCTAACTAATACACACCTGAAGGAAAAAAAAATCTTTTTTAATAGAACACAATTTGGTATATTTTATAGCTTATTCAGTTGGTTGTTAAGCTTAGACAAACTATCCCCATATAGAGAGATTTGTAGAGATACATACATGTAAATACTAACCAACATTTTCTTCTTTATCATTTTTTGCCATTTTATTTTATTTTTTAACTTTTTTATTATATAATATAACACATATACAAAGCAAAGTGAGAAAAAAGCAATAGTTTTCAATGCACTCTTCAACAAGTAGTTACAGGACAGATCCCAGAGTTTGTCATGGGCTACCATACCATCATCTCAGATTTTTCTTTCCAGCTTCTCCAGGACATTGAAGACTAGCGGGAATATATATTTTTTAAACATCATTTAAATTCTGTGTGTGTGTGAAAAGCAGCATATATACAAAAAAGCAAGAAATTTCAAAGCATAACCCCACAATGAGTTGTAGATTTTAGAGTATGGTATGGGTTACAATTCTACAATTTTACGTTTTTATTCCTAGTTGCTCTAAGATACTGGATACTAAAAGAAATATCAATATAATGATTCAGCAATCATACTCATTTATAAAACCCTACCTTCTCTGTATAACCAACACCTTTGATCTTTCTTCCACTTTTTAGAGATATCTGGGCTATGTCCATTCTAGCTTTTTCATGTGGGAAGGGCTGTCAATAATAAGGGGTAGGGAGATGGAACTATCTGATGTTCTGGAGAGACTGGCTCCTCTAGGTTCAGGACTTATCTGGTCCAGGGACCCATCTGGAGGTTGTAGGTTTCTGGAAAGTTATCCTAGTGCATGGAACCTTTGTAGAATCTTATATATTGCCCTAGGTGTTCTTTAGGATTGGCTGGAATGGTTTTGGTTGGGGTTTGGCAAGTTATCATAGGTGGCAATGTCTAACTGAAGCTTGCATAAGAGCAGCCTCCAGAGTAACCTCTTGACTCTATTTGAACTCTCTCAGTCACTGATACCTTATTTGTTAAACTTCTTTTCCCCCTTTTGGTTAGGATGGCATTGTTGATCCCACAGTGCCAGGGCCAGATTCATCTCCCATCTTCTCTCTCTCTCTCTCTCTCTTTCTCTCTCTCAATGAAATTGATTGTTATATTTTACTCTACTCCACCTGCAATCTGCTTTAATGAATGGTATGATTTGGAAATTTTCCAAATAGCTTATTGTTCACCCTGTTTGAGAAATGCTTCTCTGACTTACTGGTTTATGCTGCCTTGTTTCAGCCTGGAGAAGAGGGAAATCTAGTTTCCTCTTTGCTGGTGGGGGTGGAGTTGCAATGCTTTCCATAGTATTTTGTTGGTGGAGGGTGGTTATTGTTTAAAAAACTTTATTGTCTGGCTAGGCTTCCCCTTTCTTGGTCCTTTAGCTAGAAGGACAGGCTTTTTATTTATTTATTTTTCTCTCGGCATTTCGTTGCTGGCTTTTCCAGCAGTTAAGTCTAGGATGTAGGAGACAAGAAGGAAACCAGGGAGCCCTCCTGTCTTAACTCCCCAAAGTCCTTAGATTTTTGCCCTCTTCTCTCCACCTTTCAGAGTATTCTTATCTTTATTTCATATATAATATCCAGGGCTTTCAGCTGTACTTAGTGGGAGGAATATGGAAAAGTACTTCTCTATCTTTCTGGAAGGGGAAGTCCAAAGAAACTGTATTTCCTTAATAGTGAAAGTTATCAATATTTTCCCTCACTGCTTCTGGGCTTTGAATCAAACAATAGGCAGGTTTTTCTCACTTTCCAGGTTATAGAAGAATTTACTCATGCTTTGTTCAAGTTCTTGTACTGTTTCACTTTTTTACGTATACATCTTTTATCCATTTGGACTTTATGGAGTATGTGAGGAATGGGTCCAGTTTTATAGAACAACTTTGAATTCTCCATAAATGCGATGAATTTTATAGGATGTTTTCCTCCTATTTATTCCTAAATGCACCCCCCCAAAAAATTATTTTATTCGTTGTATGACAGGAAATGGCATTATTATGATAATCTGGAGAGGAAAAAAAGACTTCCCAGATTTCATCACTGCTTTGGGGGCAGAAGTAGAAAGGGAAAGGTGAGGTAAGTGAGAAGTAACTACAGTAGGTGGTTACTTATAGAGTGTGATTTCAGGGGCCCTGACCCCAAACAGCATTTGAAGTCATACCAAAATCCCCATAATTAGATTTTCCTTAAGCATTTTCAGGATTCCTCTGCACATTTACTGTTCGAATCATTATATTAACGAGAAGATGCAATTATCATAGAGATGCTGAAAGGGGACAGTTTATATACAAAACCCATTACCATTATTGTCATTCTTCGGAGAACAAGAAACCATGAGAATAAGATTCAGAAGCCTAGAAAAAGAAGGTAGTTTGAAGACGAGGTAAGCAATAGACCATAATGTGTGTGTGTGTGTGCACGCATATGTGTATGATTTTGATGGCATGGACAGAAGAAATTAGTGTTTTCAATGGAGCATAGTGTATTGGTTCAGCTCTACCAAGAAGTCAAGAATTAGATGTACAGGAGGTTGCTTTGTGGGAGAGAAAAGAGAAGGTGAGTGCAGAGATTAAGAGAAGGCAGAGAGAAACTTCAGTGATAGCAGAATGCAGGCCTAACTCCTGTGGAGGAGATAGGGAGAGAGAACAGGTCAAGAAGAGTCATAAATTACAATGCATTTCCAAGAAAAATTCAGCCAGGCCAATGGGTGGTCTGTCAACCAAAGATGCTATAGGAGGAACTCAGCATCTCTCTGGCATGGGCCTGCCTTATAAACCTCTCTGTGCACAGACATTGGCTAAGAGCAGCCTGTGAGAATAAGATGGTATGCTGGTTTGAAAGGATGTATGTCCCCTAGAAAAGACATGTTTTAATCTAAATCCCATTTCACAAAGGCAGAACAATCCCTATTCAATACTGTATGTTTTGAAACTGCAATCACATCATCTCCCTGGAGATGTGATTTAATCAAGAGTAGTTGTTAAGCTAGATTAGGTGATGATATGTCTCCACCCATTTGGGTGGGTCTTGATTAGTTTCTGAAGTCCTATAAAAGAGGAAATATTTTGGAGAATGAAGGAGATTCAGAGAGAGCAGAGAACAACATAGCCACAATGAGCAGAGTCCACCAGCCAGTGACCTTTGCAGATGAAGAAGGAAAATATCTCCCAGGGAGCTTCTTGAAACAGGAAGCCAGGAAAAGAAGCTAGCAGATGATGCCATGTTTGTCATGTGCCCTTCCAGATGAGAAAGGAACCCTGACTGTGTTCACCATGTGCCTTTCCAGATAAGAGAGAAACACTGACTGTGTTTGTCATGTGTCTTCTCACTTGAGGGAGAAACCCTGAACATCAGCCTTTTTGAGTCAAGGTGTCTTTCCCTGGATGCCTTAGATTGGACATTTCTGTAGACTTGTTTTAATTGAGACATTTTCTCGGCCTTGGAACTATAAACTAGCGAGTGATTAAATTCCCCTTTTTGAAAGCCATTTCGTTTCTGGTATATTGCATTCCGGCGGCTAGCAAACTAGAACAGATGGTATATGGAGAGGGGCAGCAGATGGGCCCATCAGTCAATTCTGCTCTCTGATCTGAGTGGTACCTTTTCATGGCCACTAGAAGTAGCAATTTTTTAAAAGCCAGCATTTCATATACTTATTATGTCGAGTATAACCAGATAAAGGCTTACGATATTTATTCATTATTTCAGTAATACAAGAAATCTATTTAGTTTCTGTTACATACAATAGAAAAATAAGTTGAACATGTAATGCCTTTTCTTTTTCTCCTATGTACTTGCTTTCAGTAATATCACAAAACCCCAGGTTAGCTGTTCTCAACATATTTTTACTTCAACACATCCATGGGAAAGGATCCTCTCCCATCACTAATAATGATTTTCAATCCTGGTGGGAGAGATACCCCTTGGGTATTATATCATTATTTCCAGACGGGGAAGTGGTAGTGTAATTTGAACTCAACCTCCTATCACCATCACCACCAAACCTAATGTATGAGTTGCCTGTTCTATACTGGTTGTACCTTCATTTTAAAGAAATTTCCCTAATGAGGATCACTGCTTAAGGAAGTGGTTTTCAAATTTGAGTATGCATCAATATGGGGGTGGGGGGAGGGTGCCCTGTTAAAAACAGATTCTGTTTCTGTAGATCTGGGGTCAGTACCATGAAGAAGCATTTTCAACAAGCCAAGATGGTTCCATGTATTCAGGTAGACCAGACAACCATATTTCCACAAACACTAAATTGGGCCATGATTGGCTACTTCTAACCTGCAACATGAGCCAACATTCATCTAGCACTAACCAAGGATGGGCAGGGAACAGAATACAGGTGCCATCAGATGAGAAGCTGCAAGATGGTGAGGCAAAAGGAAGCAGGGAAAACCAAAGGGTGGATATGTCTGTGTCTGTATTTATCAATCTATCCACATATCCTACCATCAACTTCATCAGGAAAATCAATTTCCTCCCAGGTTGGAGAATGGAAAGGAACACATGAAAAAAAAATAGTTACTATTTTTCTCCAACTTACTATTTTATTTCCCTCTGAATTACAGCTCACAAAACATTTATATTGTATATGTATATACCTATAGACATATATATGTGGGTGTGTAGACACACATGCACTCATTTTATTTCCTTAGGTCTCCTTAGCTTTATTTTGAATTCAAAGTAATGATATTAAGCCTGGACATAATAGATATCTGGTCATTTGTACTCCTATAGAATATGATAGATATCTGGTCATTTATTCTCCGATAGAATAGAAAGCAAGATTACTGTGTAGAATTATCTGCACAATGATAATATTAGCAAAGACGTTTTACCGTTTATAAACTGCTTTCCCAACAAGCCACCAAACCAACTATAAATCCAATATGAATGCCTGATTAAAAGTTGAGACTAGCAAATAGTTGATAAATCATTTTCCCAGGGGGCCAAAGGTTCCTTTTTATCTTTTAGCTTCTATGTTATTTCCAAGCATCTGTTTTGAATGCTGATCCAAACAGCAACGGCATCTATATGCTGCATGACAAAAGTGTTGATGTCTTTCTTTGCCCCTTGGCTTGTACCCCCATTGTCATCACCCAGCTGATATTACTGTGACATTTTGACACTGCATGGTGGCACAAAGACCTGGTGCCTTCAGCAACCTAGAAGGACAAGTTGACTAAGGCACATGGCACATTAGGAAGCAGTGAAGCAGTTCATTACTGGTACAGAGAGAAAGTCTGCTCTGGAGAGAAAAATTCTTATCTGAACCATGAGACACTTTTTTTTTTTAATGTGCTTTTTTTTTTAATATGTTTTTATTGAGAAATATTCACACAGTCTAACCATACTATACAATCAACGGTTCACGGTATCATCACATAGTTGTGTATTAATCACCATGATCATTTTTAGAAGATTTGCATTGCTCCAGAAAAAGAAATAAAAGCAAAAAAAAAAAAAAAAGAATGCACAACCCAAACCCCATACCACTCTCTCTCCTTGACCCACAATACTTCAACCTACCTAGTTTTTACCCTTTATCTTCCCCTATTATTTATGTACTTATCCTTTATGTTTTTTACTCATCTGTCCATATCCTGGATAAAAGGAGCATCAGACACAAGGTTTTCAAAACCACACAGTCACACTGTAAAAGCGGCATAGTTATACAATCTCTTCAAGAATCAAGGCTACTGAACACAGTTCAACACTTTCAGGTACTCCCCTCTAGCCACTCCAATACACCATAAACTAAAAAGGGATATCTATATAATGCTTAAGAATAACCTCCAGGATAACCTCCCAACTCTTTGAAATCTCTCAGCCACTGAGGCTTTGTCTCATCTTTCTCCTCCCCTTTGGTCAAGAAGACTTTCTCAATCCCTGATGCCAGGTCTGGCTCATCCCTGAGAGCCAAAGCCCACATTGCCAGGGAGATTTATACCCCTGGGAGTCATGTCCTGTGTAGGGTGGAGGGCAGTGAGTTCACCTGCCAAGTTGGCTTAGAGAGAGAGGCCACATCTGAGCAACAAAAGAAACTCTCTGGGGGTGATTCATGCATAATTATCAGTAGGCTTAGCCTCTCCTTTGCGGAAATAAGTTTCAAAGGGGCGGGCCCCAAGATCAAGGTCTCAGCCTATTGAATTGGTTGTCCCCACTGCTTGCAAGAATATCAGAAATTCCCCAGATGGGGGAGTTTAATATTTCCTCCTTTCTCCCCAGTCCCCCCAAGGGGACTTTGCAATACTTTTTATTCTCTGCCCAAATTACTCTGGGATGTATTCGTGACATCACACTACCCTGTACAAACCAAACACAATCTCACTCCTTATTCAAGAGTCCATGTAATTATGATGTTCAAGTAATGCAAGTTAAATTAGATAATGTGTTGCCCAAAATATAAATTTTGCACCAAATATACTTCTCTCCCTTTGGTCTCACACAGAAGTCGAAGTATGAAAATATGGGCCATATCATCCTTTACCCAGTATTCTGATTTACCTTAGTCTTATGCAGATCAGCTTCATTCATATCCATGAAGCACTCTTGTTTCCTGCACTGCTAGTGATTTCTCACGCGATCTGTAGTAAATAATCTTAATTCATTTGTGACTCAGTTTTTCCATCTGTAAAATAGAAACATATATGATATATTCTTTCCCTAACCTTGGATAGGGATTGCATTTGCAGCTCTCCCTCTTTGTGAATAGCATTTTTGGGAGCACCCTTCAAGAACATAAATTAAATGCTGATCACACTGGACTGATTCTCAGTACTGTCATAGTTTGAGAAAAACTATTTATGGCCACGACTTGCTTCTCTTATATACCCTGTCTGAAAGAACTTACATGATAGCTTAGCTATGAAATCTTTCTTTGGTCTTTAATTAACTTTAAAAGTTGCCCCTTCTTAACTATAGAAAGTTATATCTCACTCTACATGGTATTCATTGTCCTGCTCAGATCAAAATTCCATCTAACAGACATGCTCTGACTGTAACCTCAGTTCTTGCAAAACAATTGTTGGCTGGTTATCAAAAGTGGGGTTTGTCTTAGAGTCCATATTCACAAACTCAAATGGCAAACCTGCCTTCCGAAGCCGTGGCCTTTCTCAAGTGCCTAGTTGTCCAGGCCCCTGATGCTTTTTGCAGGCTCAACCTGCTCACTTGGAAACTTCAGTCTCGGACCTGGCTTGAAGTCCATGGCTTCTCAGATCATCTGTGATCAGGAGCATTTTGGAGGCCACAGTTCCTTAAGAAAGCAAATGGTTTCAGTAAGGGAAAGACCAGCCACTAAGATAATGCCAGCTATTCTGCCACGAGTGGTAGAGCTGAATTTTGGATTTATCATTCCTGAGCATTTCAGAGGCAGGGTAATGAGCCGTGGGGGTAACCGCAGCAGGAATTCTGTAATCAAGCCACAAGGGGGCAGGGAAACATGCAGGCTTGCCACCTTCGTGAGAGGAACTTGGTGCGAGCTGTATTTTGATAGCTTGTTTGTTTTCTTAGCTATCCAAAGTGCATACTAATAAGTATTGTCATAGAAGAAGGGGAAGATGGGATTAAATAGTGGGGAAAGCCATTAAAATGAAATAATGGGATAAGCTCACAACTATTGCCAAAGCTTAGCTATTTCCTTTCCAATGTTAAATTCCCTTTATTTTGTAAAAGATGAGCAAGACGAAGGGAAAGCATGCATATTCCCTTGGTGGTGAGCATGCTAACCGCAGAGAGTTTGATGAGATAAATTGCTAGGTGCCTCGTAACTTTTCCCTTTATCATACGAACCAGATATAGTTATTTTTAAAGGGTCTTTGCACATGTTTCTTAGCACACAAAACTCAGTACTTCCAACCACAACACAAAAAGAACAGCAGGAAAAAATGCAATTGCATTCTTACAGACAAACACAGCACAGCCTAACTACCATTGATGGAGTGACACTTATCGGGGAAAGCATCACTCTTGACTTTTTATTGCCAGGCTAATTAGGATATGTTGCAAATATCTTACACTGGTTATGGAAAAAAAAATCTTCATTAGGAAAAATTTAAGAGGACAAATTCAGTGTCTCTGTGAAAGATTATGCATTCTAGAGTAAAACTGTGTTCACTGATTTTTTTTGCATGTGCTTATTTTATTTTTAAGGTTTTTTTTTTAATTGTAAAAGAATGAACACTCATGAAGTCATCACTCAGGATTAACAGACAGATATTAACAATTTGCTAGCTGTATTGCTCCAGAACTCTATTTTTCTCTGTCTCTCTTTTGTAACGAAACAACATGCGATGACTACAGCTTAAGCCCCTACCTGCCTCCTTTTTCCCTCTCCCCTTCCTTCTCCAAAGAACACTCCCTAGCTCGGTGATTATTCACCTATTCCAGGGAATACTTCATTTATGTACAGTAAGAAATGGGAACATGGGTAAGTAGACTGGCTTATTTATGACCTGGAATGGTATTTAGTGGTTAAATAGTGAATAAATCTGAAAAAAAAGAAAACAAGTTGCAAAAGGATACAAAAATATAATTCATGTAAAATTTTAAAACATATGTAATAATAATAAACATCATTCATGGAAACTTACATATGTAGCAATAATGCAATAAATATGAGCTGTTTATTTTTCATGGTGCTTAATATTCATTTACTTGATGTGTGTTCCACACAACTTTAGTGTACTGTATCGGTACTGAAGAGGAAAAGATATGTGTGATGTAGGATCCCAAATCTGTATCATGGGAAGTAAGATAAATAGAAATTGATAAGTAATGCGTAAGAAAAAAATTATTTTAAATGGACCTGCGAAGTAATGTGGTAACTTTACTGATTAACTGCTGCTGATTATTGTTAGTCCATTTAATGGATGAGAAACTGAGGCTTAGATAAGTAAGAAACCCCAAATCATACTGTAATTGAGGGACAGAGCCAGGATTAGAACCTGTTTAAGGGACTACAAAGCTGCCCTCTCAACTGTGCCTGACTCTCTGTCACTTCCTTTGAAAAAGGAGGGTTATTGCTAAAAATATTTTTAAAATCATTTCAGGACTGAAGACAACACTACAGGGACAGACAAGAGATGAATGGTTGCAGGGGGTAGTAGGGGTGGTGGCGGTTGACTACAAAGGGGTGTGAGAGATTTTGGGGGGTGATGAAAATGTTCCATATCTTAATTGTGATAGCATTCGTTTGTCAAGACTCATAGAACTGTACATTTAAAAAGATGGATGTTACTGGATGTAAATTATATCTCAATAACCCTGACTTAAAAAACAGCAAAGAAACAACTCTAAAAAAAAGTCTTCAAAAGCTCAAGGCCACACACCTTGTTTTGGAAGCCAAGGCACTCTGGTAACCGATTCCCTCTAAAATGTTTGGGGTGTAGGTTGGGGGAGAGTAGAAGGTAGGTGCCCATGAGGTCAAATACTACCTAGCTTGTCTCCACTGCAGCTTCTATTTGATTAACCAAGAAAGCTCAGACTGAGTTAAGCAAGACCCTTCCACTTGCTGAAGGTGGAAGGGAGCAGTCGTCTTAGACACCCCACTGTGTTATCCAGCAGACCCATCTCTGGAATTGGGCTCAGTAGTTCAGATTCTTGTTGTCACAGAGGAGGTTGTATCCTGAAGCCCAGGGGCTTGCAGCACACCTGAGCTGTCCTTGACAGCCGACTGGGGGCTGCCGATTCATACACTGGAAAGCATATGCATCTTGGGGAGCGAAGCTTCTCTGATCTGCAGTCTGAATATCTCAGAGTACACCCCTGGAATCCTGGCATTTTAGATCCTCTGAAGATTACAGGATGGAAGCAGAAAGACAATGCAAGAAGCAATTTATTCTAGGCAGCCAGAGCTCTCACCATAGAATAAAGTCATCCTCTAGACAGCTAGCCCAGGGCTTTTGGTCTCTTTCCCTGAAAGCTGCATTTCTTTTGTAATGCTAGGTTGAGGAGTTGCAGCTATTCTTTTATTCCGTTGTAGAACCCAGCAGGATAAGACATTAGCAAGCTTAAAAGGCATTACCTGCCTTGCTTTACTCGGAGGTTTGCGGTGACTGTGGGGGCTTCACATAGCTCGTGTACTATTCCTGAGGGAATTAGTTAAAATTGTCAAGGTGGAAAGTATTTGATTTAGATTAATCTCACTTTGCCAAGCAGGAGAGCCTCATTACTCTGATTGGTTGACCTACCCAGGCTGGCCTTCTTGCTCGAGTAAGGAGGAAAAAGCTTCTGGTTCATAGCTGTTGATGGGTAAGTAAAATAGGTCCATTATCATACTCTCATGAAACCCATAAAAGGCATAAACTGAACTGGAGCGCCAGGTCAATGTAAGGGGTGGTGAACCTACAAAATTCCACAGTCTTCATCAGGACCAGACAAGCTACAAAGAAATATGCAAATGCCATGTCCTGGGTTCACATTAATTCTCCCTGGACTCTCTCTAGATCGTGACTGGCCAATGGTTTCGGCCCAGTTAAAACTGGCTGATAAAAAAACACTCATTAAAGAAAGGTCTTCAAAGCCTTTGTTGCAAAGGGGGAAACAGCAACAACTACAAAAACTTCTATTCATTGGTTGTAAATGAGTTTGCTGTTGTAGGCTTTATAAGAAAAGTAGGAGGGATACCCTTTTAGGAAAAGCAAATTCTTAGAGCTAAGACCTAAAACAGTGCTTCTCAAATGTGTATGTGCATTCAGGGCATCTGCAGACTTGTCAAAATGCAGATTCTGATTTAGTGGCTTGAGATGCTGCAGTTCTAACAAGCTCCCAGGTGATGTGGATGTTGTTTTAGGAATATACTTTTGAGTAGAAAGGATGTAAAATAGATTGAAATGAAGAACTATTTGCAGAATGAAGGACCTGAGCCATGTAAACTACTCAAAATTAGTCACTGAAACACAGACATTCACTGTCAGTTTTAATTCATATTTTTTGTTAAAAACTGATGTCAAATTTCTTTCCCTTTTGCTTATCTGATAGTCTACACGCACAATTACAAGGCTACATTGCGCAGTGCAACAACCTAAAATAATCCTGATTAGTCACTGAGTTCTTATTTTAAGATATCTGTTTTTCTGTTTCCTTTTGATGACAAAAAGTTCACAATGACATCACCGTTCTAAAATATGCATATTTATGTGTTCATTCCTTCTCCCCCCAACACCCCAAATCAGATTCCTCTCTTCACCAAATCTTTGAAGTTTTTGCCTTCACAGAAATCTGTTTTTTTTTAAGTGCTTTGAAAATAATGTGGTCATTTTGGCTTCAATCCGATAGAGATTTGTGTTCTACATCATCTGAGAGTAGAGCACTTGTTTCACAAGGAAATTAACATGAATTATTTTTTTTAAAAAAAACTAAACTAAAACCCACCAATCTTTTGTTTATTTACTCAGAAAAAGACAGGCTATACAACAGATAACTAAAAGACTTTAAAAAAAATCATATAAACTCTTTAGTACGTACTATTTCCAGGAGTAATTACATATTTTAAATCTAAAGAGAAGAGGTGGGTGTTTCTGAAATCTTGAGCAACAACTGGACTCATTTTCAGTGGTTTATACACACATAATTAGCAGTTTAATTTCCTCTGTGGCTAAGTTAGCCCTAAGATTTCATTTAATAACAAGCACAATTTTACAGCCAGAAGCGCGGTCACAGCGCCAGCTCCAGCTCAGCACTGCCCTCTGCTGTTCCCCAAGCAATTCATGACATTATATTCAGTGTAAAAGCAGAAAAATTGCAAATTGCAATTGGGCCATACAAAAATTAATTGTGAGAGAAATGGAGAAATGTAATTCAGTTAAAACTCCACTTAACAAGGCTTTTATTTTTAGCTCAACAACAGCAAAAAAGCATGAAAAATTATATCTCTTACCGCCTTTCCTCTAGCCTCCCAGATAATATTCATTATCATATTAGCCTTGAAGCAGTTTCCCTTTCACACTATTTAGCACAATTATAGATTACGTTGAATACTTCCATGGAAAGGATGGCCAAGAACAACTGTTGCTCAAAACAGTTAAGCCACCAAACTGTGCCTGGTCTATTTCGTTGCCTGGTGAGCCCACATTCGGCTTTATGTCCAATTTCTGTAGGCAATTATTTTTTAATGGGGGAATAAAGTTTATTCCAGGCCCAGGGGGCCAGTCGTTTTGTGTTAACACTGAGTGTGACTGGCCACCAAGAAGATGTGCCTTAAAGATTCCTGCTAATAAGCTGACAAATGTCAAAGTGTCTCTGTACTCACTCTGTCCTCCCAGCCTTCTCTTTTCATCAGAATGGGGAGATTTGACAATTATATCAGTCTTTCCATTCAGAATTACCAAAGGTCTATATGCCATGTGCAGAAATGCTATTGCTGTGTTTCAGAAAATAGCTATCTGAAATGGGAGCCACAGGAAGTCATGAGGACTTAGAGGAAACAATTCCCATTGGAAGTGCAGGTAGACTAGAAAGCCAAGAAGCTTTGGCGCACTGGTGGATTGAAGCTGCATAGGGCCATGGCCTTCTGTGTAAACCACCAGCTGTCTCTAAAAAGACTTACTGGGCAAAGATGTTGTGGTTAGAGAATCCTTGTCACCAAAGCTGATTCTTTATCAGTATTTTAAAATGTTGACTTAAGAGTAGGGTTCGTATGTCGACTATGGTACTTTATTAGCTGCGAGGTTTGATCTTAAATAAATTACTTCCACTTCCTAAGCCTCAGTTTGCTTAGCAATACAATTGGAGTGATGATATGACTTATATAACATGGTTGTTATGAGGTTTAAATTAGACACCTTGTGAAAGCACACAGAGCCAGGCACCCAAAATATTTGTGTACTCCTAACTGAAGGTACAGCAAGAGTGCTGAAGAGGGAGGATAAACTGAGGTGGGAAGGAAAGAGACCAATATCTCTGACAGTAGCAAGGACCCTGGGCTTTTGGGTATCCAGGCCTGGTTTAAATCCGAGCCCCACCCCTTTTTATAACATTAGGGATGTTACCTTAACTGCTTTAAGCCTCAGTACCTTCATCTATAAAAGAGGGATAACGGTAAATCTAGCCACAGCATCACTGTGAGATGGTACCCAGACACCATTTACCACAAGGCCTTATTCATAGTAATTAGTTCAACAAGTGGTAACTGTTGGTATGGCTTTAGGCTGGTTTGGGGACCCTGATTGAAATTCTGGGGTCAACATGTTGGTGGGCTTTATGCCTTCACATATTTGCAAAGCTAGATGTTGTAATCATGGTTGCCCTCTTTTAGTTCATATTAAGGCTTCATTTATTTTGCCTAAAAATAGTGACAAAGAGGAAAGAAAAGAGCTGCTTAGAAAAAGTCTGGTGTGAATATCTAGCACATCAGCCAGTGTCTGTGAGCAGAGCAGTGTTAGGCTTTATGCAGGGTGACTAAGGAAGAACCTTTACAGCTGTTTTATAGAATTCATTGGATGCACAACGATGACCTTGATTATTATCACCTCATCTTTTCCTCCTCTTTTAAAGGGCAATGACCCAACTAATTTACAGCCCTTATTCGAGGACAACCGTGAAGTCAGTACGTTGCTGCAGCTTTTGGTTGGCACGTGGTACCAAAGCAGCTTGAGGAACAATTAAAATTCCTGGGTGGAGATGGGGTTCCCTGTTTTCCTGCATTGCCTCCTTCCCTCTAGTATATCTATTGAAGAAAAATAGGGGAGGAGAATAGCCTTACAGTTTGGTGAAGTTTTAGAGGCTCCTTAAATGGTACTTATCTTCCTTGGAACCAGTTAAGAAACAGAGATGGCACAGGGACATGGAGAACAAAATGTCAGCTCTGTGAGTGGTAAAAGCTGTACTGGAACGTGTGGATTTAGAACTGTGGCCGGCGGGCTTTCTGGTAGTTCAGCTGTGAATACAATAGACGCATTTGCCGGCCAGGGCCGGAGACTGATCACTTGTAGACCCTGCCCCCCACCCGCAATGCATGGTGGAAAGCAGCCTCGCAAGCGGGCACTTTGTAAACAGACAGCAAGGGAGAGGGAGAGGCAATGGAGTAAAGCTTTCTTCGCAGCTTTTGCAAGGGAAAAGGGGAAGGAGTAGAGTAAAGCTTTCACTGCAGCTTTGACAGCTCTCACCACTCAGATCATCACCACTTCTCCTGCTGGGAGCGGTGAGTGAGGGGTTCAGGGAGAGACATTACATTATCCTGGCCCAGGGGTCTTATGCTTTTCTGTGTCATGCACCCCTTCAGTGGTCTGGTGAATCCTCTGGTCCTAATCACAAAGGAAATCAATTCTATTAAAACAGAGTTAGCAAAATATGTATAAGAATATGATAGAGTAATAATGTGTTTCTTTTTTAACACATTAATAAGAGCTGGCAGCAGGTCTAATAATTATCCTAATTTCAAAGTTGCAATGAGTGTTAGTGATGTTTTGAAGTATTTGCAACAACTGGAATGTGATATGAAAAGATCTGTGATTTCTATTGGTGACAAATACTGCTAAATGCCACTGAGGTTTGTTGCCCTCCTTCATAATGGAGGGAAGTGCTACATTTTGGTAAGGAATCGGTGAAAATAAAGTTAGAATTAATTTTTTACCTCATTCAAGTTCATAAATGCTCAGGTTAAATGCCTCTTAAGAACCCCTTGAGAGCAGTGGCTTTCAAACTTGAGCATGCGTCAGAATCACCTAGAGAGCTTGTTAAAACAGAGATTGCTGGGCCCATATCCAGTTTCTGAATCCATGAGTCTGGGTTGGGGCCTGAAAGTTTGCATTTATTTAAAGTCCTAGATGCTGCTGATGCGGCCAGTTTGGAAATCCCATTTTAAGAACCACAATTAAATGAAGGCCCTCCACGTAGAAAGGGGTAGAACAGGAAACGTGTTCTCACTTGGCATATCAAGTGTCAAACCATTGCATGTCAGGGGTTCCCCACCTGGTTTCCAGAGATAGCAGAAAAAATCAAGATGGATATCATGCACTCTAATTTAAGATGGAGCTTGTCACGCAGTGTATTGTCACCTACTTTATCTAGTTTAAGAGCCAGCTCACATCTCACTTCTTCCTTGATTCCTTCCCTAATACTCTCATGTCAAAGGGACTCTTCCCTCCTTCAAATTCCTCTAAAACTGTTTTAAGTTCTGTATTGAGCCCTAGGGAATACGTAGTATTATCTTGCCATCTTCCTTTTCTATAGTTATTTCCCTTTCTCTAACTAGACTTTATGCTCTATGGAGAGCCAGTTGCCACACTAATACTCATACTCTAGTAGCGTCCTGGATGTGGTAGACTTTAGGATATGCTTGTCAACTACGTTGTCTTGTGAACCCTCAGGTGGTTTTAGCCAGTCAACAGTACTGTGGGGCCATTGCATCTGGTACAAAGCACAGCTAGATCTAGTTGAGATGGCTATGAAGCAAGCAACAGGAAACATAATCCAAACTGACTTAAATGTAAAATGGAACTTAGTTCACGTACACGCATCTTCTGGTGCTCTTTGATGCTGAGATTTCTTGTGTCACCAGTCCTCTGTTTCCTTCTGCTTCTCCTTTGTATATTTTGTCCTTCTTTGTGCATTCATATTGGCCTCAGTCTGGAACCTCATTTTGTTAAGAGAAATGGCCACACTAGCTCTAGAACTCACACCTTGACTCCATGTCATCCAGAGGAAGAACCGCAGCCTCTTCTTGTAGCTCTCTCTAAAGCACCTGGAAACTTCTCTTCCAGAAACCCCTAGAAAGGCCCCTTTATAGCTCATGTATCCAAATTAGGCCACATGCGCACATGTGAAGATATCAGCTGTGGCCAGGGGAATCTTTTTATAGTCAAACTCTTTTCTTCATGAATGGAGAAGAGGCAATGCCTAGGGGAAGGGAGGAATGCATGGATTTTGGAACATAAAAAAAAAAAAAAGCAAGTATTTTCTAATATTATTTCTTCTATTTTAAGCTAGAAAACAGTTCATAAGCCAAAAGAGCAAGAACTTCCAAGGAACGTAATTTGCCCAGAACCCATTGCTTCAGACAGGTATGAACTTACACTATGAAAAAGCTATAGTTCTTATGGATGGCACCTTGGCAGTAGAAATCAGAAGACTTAGCATTGAGTATACTTTTAGCCATAAGAAGCTGAGATACCCTGCTTAGGAAGATATCATTCTGGGCTAGAGACTCTATGTTTAAAATGAGCAAGTGGCAATAGAAGATTTTTAGGGTCTGAGGCAGTTTTAAAACTTCTATTAATACAATCTGTTATTGTGTGTGTGTTGGTGAAAGGTGCTTATTGAGTTCTCTGTACTGGAATTTAAACAATGTCTATAATTCTTCTCTCTACGATGGGCAGAGAGCCTGGCCAAGAATCATTTTTAAGGAGGTAAAATTTGTCTTTGCTGTTCTCAATTTCCTGAATTGCATCTTCTTCTACATTTGGAAATAAACCTTTCCTTCTCATCTCAATTGTTCAGTGCTCACCAATTTCGTAACACCCCTCCCCGCCTCCAGCCACTCGGAGAAGTTTCTGAAAATTATTCACATTGAAGTATAAATGATAAGCCACCTATATACATGTCAATATTGTTACGGATGTAAGAAAATGTTAATTCAAAGGGCTGGCCTTCTGAGGTGGAATAATGGTGCTGAAGCAGACAAACCTAGTTTCAAATACTGGCTCCAAAAATTGATTAACTGTGTGACTCTAAATAATTGGCTTAACCTTTCTGAGCCCCAGTTCCTTCATTGTAGGATGAAAAAGATAATGCCTTCCTTGCAGAATTCTTTTAAGAAGCCATATATAATAGGTCATGCATAGCATTTGGCTCATAGAAATCAGTCAATCAATGGTAATCCTCTTTTCTAAAAGGAAGGGGGAGGATAGGTTTATGATTTTAGTGTGAGAATTCAGCCAGCTTCCATACTGGTGTGAATAATAATCTCCACTATTTACTCACTGCATGTCCTCATCTGACACTGTACATCTTGTAGTGGAAGAGTTTACTTCTAAATCCCACATTGTAGATATCTACCCTTTTTGGTTTCAAATACTTGAGCAGGAAGGATATTTCCCTCACTCATTATAATTAACTTGAAATTGTGTTAGTAACTCCTGCCAAATGAAGAGCTAACGTTAGTTGTTTGCCTCAGTGGTCACTAAGAAGGATATTAATTGGACTGACCACAGTGAGACCCCACTTATTTTCTCCTCTCAGTTTATACCCCTCTTTGGAGTTAGCTTTTATCTCCTTGACTTGTTAATAAGAATGTCATGTAAAATAGAATCAGAATCCCAATTCTAGTTGAAGTTCCGTAGCTTACAACTCTTGCTTCTCCCCTTGTCACTCTGGCCTGCCACTCCAGAACAGAGTGAAATTGGTCTGGAACCATCTGATCTTCACAAAGCTGTTTTGGTTGCACTTGATGATTGGTTTTCTCATAGAATGCTGCAAATTGATAGTCTGATTGTTTCTTCAAGTACCTTTCAATATCTCAAAGTCAGATACAGTGTTTGGAATCATCAGGATTATCCTTTCTCTTTTTATTAAAGTTTGGCAACTCATTTGTATTTTCCAGTCTTTGGGATTTTTGCCTGTACTCTAAAAGTTTTTATAACAAGATCAAAAACTCAAGTTATCCTCAGCTACTCCCTAGCTCCAATCCACAAATATCAAAGAGTTACAAGTTACATCAGTTTCACTTTTTAAATATCTTTCAAAGTGTTCTCCTTCTTGTCTTTCTAACTTTAATGCCTTAGTTTAGGTCTTTGATCATCTTTTATCTTTACATTTTATAGCTAATAATTGATCTTGTACCCAGAAAATTCCCCACAATACAGTCCATCCTCCTCCCTGCAGGCAAAAAACAAAAAAATAAAAATAAAATAAAACCCACAAACTAAAAAATCAGGACAACAAGAACAAAAAATCTAGTCACATTGTGACCATGCCAAAAGGTTTCCATTGACTCTCTAATGGCTGTAGCACAAGAAGCAAACTTCCTGGCATGGCAAAGAATACTCTTCAAAATCTAATTCTTGACCTCTTCTACCATTTCTCTCAAGTACCATAATCTCGAGTCATGCTAACATTCATTCCATTCACAAAGGTATGGTTACACAGGTATGTCTTCAGGTTTCTAAAAAACAAACAAACAAACAAAAAAACCCACCAGGAACTATGTTGATCCCTTAACTTCTGCAATACCTGAGACAGAATAGGCAGCACAATCACTGATCAGAGGATGAGCAACTCAGGCCAGATGAATTATGTTATCAGGTCCAACTCAATGAATATACTCCTTCAGCACTTTAAACTGTACTCGAGTAGAATTGGGCCTAACATATATATGGTTTTTTGGTCTCGATGTAATTATTTGATTCATTTTAACATGGTAAAACTGGGAGATGGTGCAGAAGAAGGGAGGATGGATGCCTGAGATGAGTGTGAAGGTATCAAATAAATTTCACTGGCCTCAAGATTGCATTCTAGGTCTGTCCAGTGAATCAAGAGTCACCAGTTTGAGCTATAGAATGGGACATTTAATGAATGCAAAAGGTCAAAGCAAATGAGCTAAAATGGAGGTTGAAAATGGCCTTATTCATTCTGCCCACCCATTAAGGAGAGGCCAGACTGAGATTTTCTAAGGATGCAAGGGTCTGGGACCTGAGTTAGTTTTGTCACTATCAAGATAACCTCATTCTACTGCAGACTGCGTTCTCTGCGGGGCTGTTAGGAGGTAGCTCAGGTTACAGAGGAATCAGGACACAGATTGATATGACAGTTTGAACCACGGGGCCACTTTGGCCACTACAAACACAGAAGGAAATTAGTGAAGCAGGCTCTTGTCAGTGTTAATATTAAAGCAGCTTAGCCCCTTTACTTGATGAGTGGGTGGCCTCATTTTATACTAATCTCATTAAACCTTGAACAGTTTAACATGATTCTACTCTGGATGTGATAAAGACAAAGGGTGTGGTGAAGATGTTAAAAATGGAATGCACTTCTGAGCTGGTAGAAGAGAATTTAGGAGGATGCCTAGGGCCTAGAATCAGGCTAACCATTCATTGGACTGTACCTCCCATCTCTTAGAGGCCCAGAGAGGAGAGAGGCTTTGTTTCTCTCTTCCACTTCTCTATAAATAGACAACTTAGGTGCAAGTGAGTTGAGAGGGGAATTCACAGTGGGGCAGAGATCCCAAAGGGGTGGGCTTGAGCTTCTCTGCCTGGAGTTCAGTCCTTGTTGTTACCTCTTAGAGAAGAAGCGTGGCTGCCTTTTATTCCCTGTGTGAACAGACTGGGTGCACTTGAAGACCATTGTCCAACTACCCTTGGCCCATCCTTACATAATGAATCCTCTTTTTCAGACTCTTCTCATAGTCCTAGTCCAGCCCTTTAATCACTGCAGTTGGTACTTCCCTGGGTCCTCTCCAAATCCTTCAAGCACAGATGGCTAACAAAACAAGGGCTTCCCCCAAAGTCCATAGGCAGCCTGATGGCTCAGCAAGAGAAAGAAAAGAAGAGAAAAAAGCAAACGAAGGCATGCAGGCGGCCATGCAGGGCAACTGCTCCCTGGTGAGAACCTGATCTATCATGAAGCTCCTTGGCATGGCTTACTGGATAGGCCGACTGGGATTTAGTCCAGAGTTCTCTCTAGGTGAAAAAGCAAGTTCTGCTTCAGACTGAGGAGGTGCCATTAAGTCATTTTCTTATTGCCTTTCAGACTGGCTCTGAACTATAAATAAACCAAGTGCTCAGGAGTAGCCACAGTGCTCACCGTAAGGCTATTTGCATCCCTGTCTCTTTCTGCATTCCCCTTATGCCACCACTCCATTTGAGAAACCCCACAAGGTTGGCAGGTCCACCACCCCTGCTGCCAATGTCAGTGCATTAGCACTTAGCTTAAGTGAACACACGGGGCAGGTAGACTCACAGCTTCCTCCTCCCCTCTCTCCTAATGGAAATGCTTCAGATAGAGAATGACACCACAAATATATTGCATATACTTACTGCATTAATCCTACTTTAGACTACTAGTCCTTGAAAATAGTAACTGTATTAGCTCAGATTTTGTTGAGTGGCCAGCATGGGCATATAATGCTGATAGTGACAATGAAGATAATGATGATAAAATAATAATAGCAATAACAGTTGTAGCAGTGGTGGTAGCAACAGCAGCAGCTTAGCATGTGTTGAAGTGCCTACTACCCTCTGTCAGGCATCAGGTCAGGTGCATTTCCGTTTTATACACTGTGTGTGTTATTTCTAAGCCTCATAACAATTCTGCAAGTTTTTCTAATCTTTAGTCAGAGGAAGGGAAGCTTGGGGCAATTAAAGTACTTGTCCTAAGGCACACACAGCTAAGTAGAAAATTCTGTTGGACTCCAAAGACAAGTGGACTTTCCATTCTTCCAAAATTATCTCTACATTTAACTTTATGTGGCAAAAAAGCCAGAAATGTTTAATTTAATTTTTACATTCATTTTAATTTTTTCAAAGCCATCCCGCTTGTCTTAAATTTCATTGGAAAAACATTGAGCCAATTGACTTCAAAATGTGCAATAGCGGTTTGGAAGCTAAGACCACTTTTACGGCAGGTTTTTAAACAATCATGACAGAATTAAAAATAGAACGTTTAATGTTGTGTCAGCTACAATGTCAAATGTATTTACTTTCTACTCATTTTTTTTCTTGAAAGCTCTAGAGATTTCATTGGTAATATAAGCAAATCAACATTCCAAAGGTTTGCATGAATTTAAAACTCCATTTCCTTCTCCATCACAATTTCTTTGGCTCTAGGAAGAACTGGTTTCTTTGACCTCATAGATCTACAGAATCTTGGCTTTACATGGTAAAATCAAAAAGGAAGGTCAGGCTTTGAAAACATTTACATAATCTGCATGGAACTGGAAAAGATTATCAGTCACATTTTGACCATAGGCAGAATCGAACCTGAATGTATTCAGATTATTAACCTAGTTACCCATCTAAGGTTTTTTAATCAATATGCTATCCATTGGACCATTTTGCATTATATCACCTTGGTTTGCCAGTATAATATTAGACCTGCCAATCCCCAAAGCTTCATAAGATACCAGCCTCTGAGAAGTCAGGGAACTTAACGATATAATATCCAAAGAGGAAAAAATAGTATTAGAGATTCTCTAAACCTTGCCTTATAAAGTTAACAATGTTGATGGTGGAATCAGTCGTTTGATTTTTTGAGTAGAAATAACAATGTTTCCTATCCAATACTGCATCTGGAAAAGAGAATAACTAGGATTTATTAAACAATTTTATTAAGTGCTCATTATGTACCACATTCTTCTAAGTACGTGATGTACACTTTTTCTTTTGAATCCTATCAACAACCTATGAACAATTATCTCATCATCCTTATTTTGTATATATAAAAATGCCATTCATCACATATGTACATATAGGTATAAATACTCATATATAAATATATGCATATATATATACATGTATACATGAATATATTAAAAATACATATGTGTGTGTGTTACACACATATACGCACATACATATGATAAAACCAAGTTACAGCAGAGTTAAATCACAGTACTATAGTTCAGAAAAGATTGAGCTGGGATTTAAACTCAGGAAACTGAGCCTTGAAACCTCGGCTTTAACCCTCTTCCATGCTGCAAGTGCCCATGGAGCACAGAGGGCTAGTTCAGGTTATCAAAGAGGTTTTGGTTCTAGCAAATTGCAGATACTGAACTAATCCCAGTCTTCCTCACTGCATGGCACCAGTGTAGGTTCCCCAATCTCAGGAGACCTTGAATCTGTGGCTCCAGGCTTGAGCTCTGTAAATGTAGCTTCCCATGTGGCAGCTTGCCTAGCTTCTTGGGGGGAGCCTTTCTATCTCTACTAGAAATCCAGGATGATGGAACCATCCCAGAAATCCATGGTTCACGCCCATCTTCTTCTTTCAGCTGTCTTTAATGAGATACATGATGACTGACTTAATTAAGCCTGATCTGGAGGGAAGTGAAACCTGAGTCTGCAGATGCTGGCAATGGACACCCGACATTCACAGCTCGGGGGAACTGATGGCTGGATCTCTCCTTAGGAGAATTTGCCCACCCTCAATGCCCTTTTTCCCTTTACATAATCACACAAGCACACTGCCAAATCTTGTTGGCAGGTGAGACCCTTTTAAATCTGAGGTTAAATTGTCCAGTTAAATTGTACCTGTGCCCCCGAAACTCAAGTCACCTGCTGTTCACTAGCAGCAATGGTTTTCAAAAATGAGCTCCTTTTAATCAAAGAACACACTAATTAAGAAGGAACCTTCTGATGGCTTTCTGCATATTTTCACTGTTGGCAACAATCTACCCACTTAGAAGCTTTGTGCCTGTTTTCTGTTTCATAGCTCTCTGCCAAGGATGGACATGTCTTACTGATTGGTGAGGAAGATTTACATGAGACATATTCACACCAAAGAATGTTGCACTGAGAACCTGCACAGAAATTATAAGCTGGCTTAATCAAATCCATGGTGCCTCGGATGAAAAGGTCCAGAGAGGCACATACTATCATTTATAATTTAGCAGCATTATTTTATTATGATCACCTCTGTACTCGTAGGTTGGTCTCACATCCTCCTTGGCATTTTAAACAAAAAAAAGACACTTCCCTCCAATGTTGTTCCTACTTTCCACCAGGGCATGTTTTGTCTTGCCGCTTCAAGTCACATTTGATGTTACCTGACCTGGGATGTGGTATAACTTGACCCAATCAATAGATGAATCAAGAACAGCACTAGTGGCTCTCTGATGCAAAGCTGGGGTCCAGGGCTGCAGACTGCTTCTTGCCTTTGCCACAGTCCTTTATGTAACTGGCTAATGACAGGGCTAGGTATAACCTCATAAAATGTAAGACAGTTCTATGCATTGTTGTTTTCTTCCCCTCTTCTGATTAACCAGTCAGGGAAGCTGTGGATGAAATATTTCAATTGGACACACTCTAACTAATGCTATTTAGGGCACTCAGCACTGGCTGGATGATTTGCAGGGCCCAGTGCAAAATGAAAATGTGCAGCCTGTAGCCCCTTTTCAAACATGATTAAAGATTTCAACTTTGAGGTGGTGACATCAGAGATTAGGCCAAGCCAGGAGTCCTGCTAAGTAGAGCCCCTTGTGACAGCACAGGTCGCACACCCCGGAAGCTGGCCCGGTATGTATGCCTTATATGCCCACTGGGCTTTTGGTCTTGGGATCCTTTGAAGGGATCTTCCTGTGTCAGAAAAGTGTACCCTGCATGCTGGTGCACATTTCTGATGATGGTCTATCATGCCAGACACAAGAGGGAGAAGAGGAATGTCATTACCCTGCATTCAGGGATATTTCAATCGGTGCTGATTGCTACTTCTCCTTAAAGCACAGCAATTTACTGCGCAGATTCTGTAGTGGAGGGAAAGGCACCCACTGCTGTTTCCCACCTCTCTCTCTACCTCTCTCTCCTCCTTGCAACAGTTCCTTTATTGCCTTTCTTCTGTTTTGGTTTGGTTCATAGTGCTTTGGTCAGAGATTACTTCCTTTACACTTTTACACCGCCACTTTTCTTCTGCACTGCATCTCCCTTGTCTCATTTTGTTTTCCTAGTCCTCTGCAAAATGGCACAGCATATTATATAACACCAATTAATTGGTGCAATTTATGAACTCAGAGAACTGAGCTCTTTCCTTTGGGTTTTAAGTTTGTGTGTGTGTGTGTTTACACCCACCTACAAACACATTTTGCAAGCTGCAAATGAACTTAAAACAAAATTCATTTGGTATATAAATACATGGCCTTGAAATTTGTTGAAACCTCCACAAATTCAGTTTACATGAAACAAGAGAAAAAAATCACAGAGAAAACGGAGGAACAAAACAGGCCTTTAAAGCAAATATTTTGCCCTTCAAAGAGGTTGGTATAATGGACCCAGGTGTCTGTTTTAAAACAGGTGAAGTCCTTGGTCCTCTTAGAATTGCCCACGTCTTACACCAGCTGGCACCAGAGGTGTTGCTCTGAGATGCCTTGGAAGCAGCAACCCTGCCTTTAGAGATCTGGAATAGAAATTACCCAATTAAGATGTAATGGCTCTCCAGCCTTCCCAGGCTGTGAATGAGCAGAGGCATATTTACAATCATGGAGTGCCATAAAATTTTATCCAGTTATATCAAATCAGCAGAGCTCAATTAGCCAGCACTGTCCTGATGAGGCTCCCCACAAGCACACATGCAGGCAAGGGTGGCAGGACTCACGGCCTGGCTAGAACTGCCTGGGAGTTTTGACTGAACTTTCTGAGTTGGTATTGGAAGGTAATGATGATATAGAGGGTTTACCCATGATACATATCACCCTGTCCCCAGAGAGAGTCCTCTGATCAAAAGCAAGATACATTTTCAAAGAAAGCATTATCTAGAAGGCCTATGTATTTCAACATATATTCTGGTTAAAGTTAGCATATACTCACTTTTTAAAGGTTCTTATGTTTCCAATGGTTCTGAGGTGACTTGGTTTTAATCATTTAATTCAATCATGCTTATCTCGAGAATTTCATCTGTTCGAAATATGAACATTAGCCACACTTATGAAGGCCTAAAGACTTCTAAGTAGAGTCTTTTGTGTAGCCAAAGAGAAGAGATGATTGTGGGCAGCTGGTCTAATTGTTGCTCAGAATCCCATTTTCTCTTTCTACTCCTCTCCCTTCCTCCTTTGCCTGAACAAGTTCAGGAAAATGGTAAATAACAACAATTCCAAGCCTGTGAAAAAGAGGCTTTCAGTCTTTTGTTTTTGATGAAAACAGGAGTACAGTTTGGTATGAATATAGTGCATTCAGTAATCCAAAGCATAAATCATCTCTTTGAGTATACTGCTCAGAAGTTACAAAGGTGGCTTCTCCCTGCCAAGATGAGAAAAGCAACAGCATCTGAAAGGTGAAGAGAGTTGTTTTCCCAGGAGTTGTGCCCCACAGAATAGTGAGTGTGTTTGTGTTTTTGGGTGGGGAGGGAGGGTGCAGGAGAAGAGGAGGATCATGGGAGAGAAGAGGAGGATCATGGGAGTGAAGAGGAGGATCATGGGAGAGAAGAGAAGGGAACACAGACAGTCCAAGAGGTTGCTCCAACATGCTCTGCGGGATTTCACCTTTTCTGTAAGCCTGCTTATATTTTGCCAATCTGTATTTTAAAATTATAATTTCCTAAACCTCCATTGTCCAATACAGTAACCACACTAACCACCTGTGACTCTTGAGCCCTTGGACTGTGGAGGTCCAAATTGAGAGATACTATTCTAAGTATAAAATCCATACAGGATTTTGAAGACTCAGTAAGAAAAAAGAGTGTAAAATGTGTCATTAATAGTTTTCATGTTGATTACATGTTGAAATGATAATATTTTGGATGTATTGAGTTAAATAAAATATTTTCCTAAAATTAATTTCATCCTATTTCTGTTTACATTTTCAGGTGGCTGTTAGAAATACTGAAATGACATATATGGCTTCCATTGTTGTCTATTGGGCAGTGTTTCTGTAAACATTTCAGTGCCTGATAAGTGTGTGGAGAGGGGAGGAGTGAGTATTAGAAGGTGGGCTGTGTAGTTCCCGTCCACATATGTATAATTCTTTGATCCAGTTCCCTAATCAGGCCAAACCTTCTCACTTGAATATGCCTAGCCTGGGAAGATATGACACATTCTAGAAAGGACTTTCTATGGTTGTCAGTTTCTCCATGTCCTGTAATCCTGCAAAGGAAAGATATTTACAAGGCACTTATGCCTGGCAGCTCTCTTATCTTTCTTAAAATATGGGTGAGGGACTGGTTCTGTGATTGAGCACAAAATGAGAGCAGCTCTTTCACATCATCTTCCAAGCAGGTGGTATTATGTGCCAGGCTATTTATACAGCGGGTCCAGACCCAAACAGGGAAAGGGGAAAATAAAAAAAAAGACCAAATTTTTTATTCAAGATGCTTGATTTCTGCAGGAGCATACAGAGCAGGAATAAAACATTTGGTGTCACAGCAGTTCATTATCTAAATCCTTTGTAATTGCTCTAAGGCAAAGATAAAAAGTGATTATATTGTTAATAGTATCTTTTTGTATATGTGTAGCTTTTTGTAATTTAAAAAGCATGTCCTCCACTATCATCTGATCTTGTCTGAGGATTCTGTGACAAAGATGGTTTTATTTTCCTTTGCAAATGAGGAAACGGAGGCTGCCTGGCAGTGTCTAGAAGCAGAACCCCAGCCTCGAAGTTGTGATTCTGGTAGCATTTCATCCTCGCTGCTTCTTATAGTTACAGTTTGGTTGGTTTCAGTTAAAGGTACTTTAAGATGTTCTTTCCCTCAAAGGTCACTGAATTCTTAAGGTAAGAAACAATGAGCTCTTGGTATGTCTACCTAAAGTCCCTTGTCATAGCTGTATCACTTGAAATCAACTGGATTCACCCAGGATGATAAATGTGATGCAGGTTTGACCACCAGAATGGGTTAATTGTGAACAAATCAGGGGCTGACCAGAGAGCCTCAGTTAAGAGAAGTGGTCCTAGCTTAATTGAACACCATAAGTACATGGAACCTTGAGTAGGGCATGAGATTTTGTAGGTTTGTCCAGAATGATGCTTCCATAAATATCAGAAGGATTTGAACAGTGAATAAAAAAGCATTTGCAAAGTCCCCTTGGGGGAATGGTGAGAAAGGGGGAAAATTCAACTTCCGCAAGTGGGGAATTCTCGATATTCTAACAAGCAGTGGGACAACCAAAGCAATAGGCTGAGCCCCAATCTTGGTGTTTGTTCATATGAAACTTAACCCTGCAAAGGATAGGGTAAGCCTACTTAAAATTAGGCCTAAGAGTCACCCTCAAGAGAACCTCTTTTGTTGCTCAGATGTGGCCTCTCTCTCCAGCCAACACAACAAGCAAACTCACCACCCTCCCCCCTGTCTACATGGGACATGACTCCCAGGGGTGTGGACCTTCCTGGCAATGTCAGACAGAAATCCTAGAATGTGCTGAGACTCAGCATCAAGGGATTAAGAAAACCTTCTCAACCAAAAGGGGAAAGAGAGAAATGAGACAGAATAAAGTGTCAATGACTGAGAGCTTCCAGAGTTGAGAGGTTATCCTGGAGGTTATTCTTATGCATTAAATAGATATCACCTTTTTAGTTAAGGTGTAATAGAGAGGTTGAAGGGAACTGCCTGAAAATGTAGAGCTGTATTCCAGTAGCCATGTTTCTTAAGGATAATTGTATAATGATAAAGCTTTCACAATGCGACTGTGTGATTGTGAAAACCTTGTGTCTGATGCTTCTTTTATCTACCTTATGGACAGATGAGTAAAACACATGGATTAAAAATAAATAAATAATAGGGGGAACAAAAATTAAAATAAATTTAGTAGATTTAAAAAAAAAAGACCTGAATTTGTAATTTTCCTGTTTTTACATGGAAAATAAATTCATTGAAGCTTCTCTTGGAAATAAAATTTGACTGTTTCCTGTAAAAAAAGAAAGAGAGACTGTCCTCAAAGATTAGCAGGCATCAGTACCACCTCGAGGAGTTGTTAGAATACCCACTGTTGGGTATCATCTCTAGAGATGCGGATTCAGTTGGTCTAAGGTGAGGTGGAAGTACTCGCTTCCAGTTCTGCTGTTGCTGAGACCCACTGCTTTTGGGCATACAGCCCCGTGTTCACCACATGGCAGGTATCCATAGGAACAGAGTGCATAGAACCACAGTCAATGAAAATGGATGCTTAGAAGTTGGGTTTACCCAGAGGAACTTTTGGGAGCAGAATACCCTATATTAGTGGATTTCTGGAATACAGGCAGTTTAGGAAATTGGGGCAGGACACAATGGGAGGGAGAGGCCAGCAGAGGCATGTGTGTGAAGAAAGGAGAGGGAGAGGAAAGGAGAGAGAGAGTAATTTAAAACAAAGAACCTTTGATAGCTGACTTACCAGAGAATAGAAGAGCAAATCAATAGGGCAGCTTCCTGTTGTACACATATTAAGAATAATCAAACAATAAAAAGTTCATTAGTTAGCTATTTAAATGTTTGCAGTATTTCCCTTATGAAAGGAAATGATCATTTATCATCATGGTTGAAGTCACTTTAAAAGTCTAAATACACAGTGACCCAACTGGCAGTGCAGGCAGAATCTCTTTCCTCTACAAATTGTGACCAAGCAATAGAACTTCAAAACAGCCTTTTATACAAACTTCTATTCAGGAAATGCAATTACCACAGGCATTTGTCCTATGACATCAGTGTTAAGTAAATAAAATAGATCACGTAACTGCCTTTCCCAGCAGCATAGGGCAAGGGAGATAGTTCCCCATTCTTATAAAATGTTCTCTCCTATCTCTTTTTTTCGCTCATACTCTCATTTGTTTTCTCCATGCTATTCTAAATATCAACAGCAAGAACAAAAATTTATGGAATGACAAATATTATGTAGCAATGGTAGTAAATTAAAATTCAATTACCCAAATTACATTAACAAAAAACCCTTACTTTAAGAAAAACATCCTCTAATTTAAATTTGAGATAAATGACATTTTCAGTGAAATGATTTTTGAGGCATTAAGTTGTTCTTAATGACACAGTGAAACAGATAATTATAAGGCAACGTGCCACTTTGGTGAGTAATTTTCCATTTAAGGGAGAACAAGAAGCCAGATTTCACGGGAAGAGTTTTCTGATACGGTAGTTTGAGGCAAAGAAGTAAAGTTGTATCTGGCCCCTGGTTGTCCTGAATTCATCTCTGAACCCACATTGCCCTCACTTGCACGGTCTCAGCACAATTTTGGAATAGGATTCCTTTTTGCCCTGCTCAGTTAAAAGTTGGAAGGAGCGCAGCTTTAGAACGCTATGGCTAGCACATTTTTTTTATGGGTAAAATTTATAGAGTAATGTATCTACTTTTAGCATGACTATTGTTAAACCTGGAGATCAAGCAAAGTGACACTGAGTATATTGCTTTATCAATTGGATTCGTTCGAGTGAAAAATGCTGATCAGGCCATGTCTATCCCTTGGGTACAGAAACCCTACTTCAACTCTTGAATGGTCGATACATAAAAGTCAAATTCATTATAATTTGTAGCTTTTTTTCTTGAAGAAGCACATAGTTCTCAGTACATCAATATCAACTCTTAAATCCACATCGGATGGAGAGGGTACAGCACAGTAATTCAATCTCTTTACACTTAATATGGTCAGGAAGGGAGAATGAAAACAGCCTCTTGTAAAATGATGGAAAAAACAGGATGCAATCAGTCTGATGGAGCGGTGCAAAGGAGTCATTTTACACCATCCGTTACCAGGGCAACAAAATACAGTGAGCCCTATATATCTAACAGGTGACATTTTAGCTAAGAAATTGCTTCTTTGGTATTTTTTTCTGTCTATGAAAAACAATGTTACCAGCGTTTTCACTTGTCATGTACTATAGGGCAACATATTCCTGCTGACAGACCCATAATGGAAAAATAGAGCAGTTAAACAGTATTACAGTCTAACTTTTTGGATACATTTTAATATGCTATTTAAAGAGATTTTCAGATATTTTCAAGTACCTGGAAGATTCAAGTAACTGGAAATCTCTGCATACATCTAGGCATGTGACTTGGTTTTTAGATAAGAAGAAGAAAAGTATTTACTAACGCTTCCAAAAAATGGGGTAAAGTCCTATGTTTACTCTCAAGAACAATAATTAATATGATTGTCTCATGTTACAAGGCCCCCTAGCCTGGCAAACTCAACCTTATGTTGTGCCTATGACTCTTTCTGAAGGAAGAAGAAAAGTAAGGACATGATATTTTCTATGAACAATACTCTTTTATTTCAAGTTTATCCCCAAAGCAACCTGGCACTGAAAAAAATTAGGCATTGGGGAAATTAATTTCTTCTAGAAGACCATACACAGTTTTACAGAATGTAATGGCAGTGTTCTCTTAAGTACCTGGAGATGATCATTTCCCCCCCAAAACTTCATGTAGCGTGGTCATTGGAAAATATTGTGTCTCTTAGATTTTGCTTTATTGCCAATCTAAGGATTTTGGCATTGGCCCAAAGCTACACAAGTTATTTCTAGGCTTAGATTCCAAAGCAAAGCATTCAAATCGATGATTGGTCATCATTTTGGCTTTTCATGAGGTTCGGTAGGATTCACTGATATATATGCATAGAACTTGAGAGCTAGGACAGAGTTTAAAGAATACCTAGTCCAGACTTTCTTTTTTACAGGTCAATAAACTGGGATCCAAGGAGAATGGTAGACTAGAACCAGTGTCTATGGCACCTATACAGTTCATGATTTCTGCTCCCTGAGTTCTAAGGACTTCATGGAGGTGGTGGCCCCTATTCAATATCTGTCCTGGCTAAAATCACACATTGCTATAAGATCCTGATGTAAGGATTGATGAGCACTTACATAAATGCTCAAGTTAAAAGAAATTCATAATACAGTATGCCAAATACATGTAAGATGATTTTTTTCCCCAAGGTTATAACCATGAACCTGGGAGACAAGACTTTGTGTTTCCTAAATTTTAAAACATGTCAATCATTTATCCTTTGCTTTTAATACTTATTTGGAAAGTTTAGGTGCTTTCAAATATTGAGTTAAAAAACTTAAGAATGATTTCCTTAAAAAAAAAAAAAAGATGAAGTAACCTAAAACAACCAAAACGATTTAATGAGTGAGTCTTCTAATGCTGGGGCCAGTGCTCTCGCAACTGATGTGATGTCTCATTCAAGTATTTATTGAGCACCAGCTACATGCTCAGCCTGCTTCTGGGATGTAAAGGTGAGTAATGCGTAGTACCAGTCTGCCAGAAGTTCATGCTCCAGTGAAGGTGACAGGTAGTTATAAGTACAACATGCTAAGCACGTGAAGGAAAATATTAGCAGAATGCTGTGGGAAACCAGAGGTGGGAAACCTCTTGTTTAAAGCAAAGGCTCTATACTAACCATGTGGCAATTTGTCAGCTATTACAATTAAACTCCTCAGTTATTGGGCTCAAATGAGAAGTGACACCTGCATCAAGGGTCAGAAATATGTTAACAGGGGGCCGGGCATGGTAAAGAGATGCTAAGAAAGGAGAAGGAAAAAGAAGAAAAGAAAAAAGTGTGTGTGTAGGCAGTTGAAATAAAACATCAAAGTAATTGCCTTAAGAAAATAATTCTTTGGGATTAATCAAATTATTCTCCAATTGTGATCCTATCAAGTGAAGGTAAATACTGAAAAGTTAAGATGGACACATTCAGTAAATTAACATGTAGCAGGTTGGGAAAAGAAAAAAGAAGGAATTTAGTTATATTGTGGCTAATGCTATGTACCAAAGACTCCCAAGAAACAAAAAGGATCAAGACAAAGTAAAGTACCTGAGAGAGAAAATGAAAAGCAAGGAAGCTGTGACCTTATGGCGAAAAAGGAGAAAAATGGAGACTGTCTTAGGTAAAATTTCGAATCTATTTTTTACCCCCTATGGATACTGTTGGAAAATCACTTAGTTGCCGAACATGATGTGTCTATGAGATTCCTGATTATTTCACATAAAATTTAAGACAGGACCAAAATATACCTGTGTATATTTATAGATGCATGCGTATTTATATGTATATGTATGCACATGTATATGTGTGTACAAAGCTAATGGATTCAGTACTAAATTATGAATTTAGATTTATGCAAAGATGGTGGGGTCATGGGTGGGGCAGAAAATCAAGGAAAACCTATGTGTGATTTCAAATGAGAGCAGATGATATTTAGGCCCAACTCAATGAAGATGCAAATTTCTTTTTTAAGATTAGAAATAATTAAGTACAAAGGTGAAAAAGAAATATACTATTTCTGTGTGATTTTCCATGTTCTGTTTCTATCATTGTCTGGAATTTTTTGTTTTAAATGTATATTTGTTGTAAGTGGTTAACTTAATATGAAATTCTAAGTCTTCCTGCTGCCAGGAAAAGCACAGTACCTTCGGACTACTGAGCTTTCCAGTGTCCAATGTTCCCCTATACGGTTCATGATTTCTGCGCCCTGAGTTCTGAGGATTCCATGGAGGTGGTGGCCCCTGTTCAATATGTGTCCTGGTTAGAATCACACATTGCTATAAGATCCTGATATAAGGATTGATGAGCACCCACTAAATGCTCGAGTTAAAAGAAACCATAATACAGTATCCCAAATTCATGTAAGATGATTTCTTCCCCAGGGTTAAAACCATGAATCTAGGTGAAAAGAATTTGTGTTTCCTAAATTTTAAAATAGGCCAATCATTTATCTTTTGTTTTTAATACTGATTTCGAAAGTTTAAAAAGTTTCAAATATTGAGTTAAAAAGCTTAAGAATGATGTCCTTAAAGAAGCAGGTGAAGTAACCTAAAACAACAAAAAAATATTTTAATAAGAGAGTGTTTCCTAAATAGGACTTGGAATAGAAAGGTAATAAATGTTAAAATGGTTGCCATCAGTTAATGGTTATAGGGAAAGCTTCTTTTTTTCTTTTTTCTTGCCTGGGCAGGCACCGGGAATCAAACCCCGGTCTCCGGCATGGCATGCAAGAACTTTACCTGCTGAGCTACTGTGGCCTGCCCTGGAAAGTTTTTAAGATTAAAAATGTGATCAGGGGCGGGCCACGGTGGCTCAGCAGGCAAAAATGCTTGCCTGCCATGCCAGAGGACCCGGGTTCGATTCCTGGTGCCTGCCCACGTTAAAAAAAAAAAAAAATGTGATCAGAAGTCTTTTCACATAATCATGTTCATTTGGTCTACACAGTTTTTTAGAAAAACTTTTTATTTTTCAGTAATTTCAAACTTATAGAAAGTTGCAAAAATAATACAAAACAATACAAAGGACACCAATCTATTACCAAATTTTGATAGAAGGGCAAGTACTGTGCTTTTTTTTTTTCACTTTATATTTTGAAATACTTTCAAACTTACAGGAGAGTAAACAAAAATAATCCAAACCCCATGCAGAGTTCTCCAACATATCCTTACCTCCTATCCCAATACCCAGATACTCAAATTTTAACATTTTACCCATATGCCATATCATTCCATCCATCCATCTTTCTTTCCTTCCTTCCATCATTTATCCATGCATCCATCCATTCATCCATGCATCCATGCATCCATCCATGCATCCATGCATCCATCCATTTATCCATCAGTGCAATCTCTGAAAAGTGAGTGTAGGTTGTATACATCATCCTCACTGAACATTTAATACAGCCATGTGCATTTTCTAAAAAAAATTTCACTTATGTAAGTGCAGTTATCAAGTTTAAACATTTCAACATTGATATAAAGTTTGCAGTCTATGTTCCAATTTTTTTCAAATATCCCAGTGATGTCCTTTTGAGCCTTTTCTAGTCCCTTATGAGCTGTTGTCCAGGATCATGTACTAAATTTAATTGTTGTCTCTTTAGTTGCTCTTTTTTTTTTAATTAACTGTGAGAACATATATACAGCATGAAGTTTCCTATCTCAACCACTCCCAAGCATTCCATTCAATAGGATTACTCCCATTCACAATATTGCAGTGCCCTCACCATCTTCTATTACTAAAACCTTCCTACCTCCCCAACAGAAACTCTATGCCCATTATGCGTTAACTTCTTATTGCTTCTGCCTCCTTCACCTCTGGCAATCTGTGCCATAATCTCTGTCTCTGTGAGCTTGCATAGTATCTGATATTTTCTTTGTACTTACCAAGGGACTTAAATTTAATTTCCTAAATCTATAACAATCTTGACTGCCTTGATACCAACTTAACTTCAGTATAATAGTATAATACACTGTATTCCTATGCGCCTCTGTCCTTACCACCTTTATGTAGTTCTTGTCACAAATTACATTATACATTATGAGTTCCATATACATTATGAGTTCCAAATCACTGATTTATCATTGCATCTTATGCATTTGTCTTTTAGATCATGTAGGAAATAAAGCATGGCGTTACAAACCCAAAATACAATAGTGCTGTCATTTGTATTTACCCCCTGTAACTACCCTCACCAGAGATCATTTTATATCTTCATGTGGCCTCTATCTATTGTTGATTCTCTTTCCTTTCAACCTGCAGAACTCTCCTTAGCCTCTCTTATAGGGCCAGTTATGTGGTGATGAATTCTTTCAGCTTTTGTTCATATGGAAATGTCTGAGTTTCACCCTCACTTTTGAAATACAATTTTGCCAGATATAGAAGTTTTCATTGGCAATGTTTTGCTATCAGCACTTTAAATATATCATCCCACTTCTTATTTGCCTCCATGTTTTCCTGTGAGACATTAGCATTTAATCTTATTGTGACTCCCTTGTACATGACACACTGCTTCTTCCTTGTAGTTTTCAGATAAAGATCTTTGGCATTCAGCAGTTTGATTATAAAATACTACAGTATGGGTCTACTTGGGTTTATTCTGCTTGGAGTTTGTTGAGTGTCTTGTACAAGTATGTTCATGTATTTCATTTAATTTGGGAAGTTTTCAGCAATCGTTTCTTTGAATAGTCTCTCTGCCCCTTTTTTTCTCTTTCTTCTTCTTTTGGGACTCCCACAATAAGTATACTGATATGTTTGATGGTATTCCACGGGTTCCTCAGCCTGTGTTTGCTCTTCTTGATTTTTTTTGTGTTTATGCTCCTCAGACTGGATGATTTCAGTGGTCTTATCTTCAGTTTCACTGATTCTTTCTTCTGCCAGCTTCAATTTGTCCAAATTCCCTGTGCTGGCTTCAATCTGTAACGTACCAAAGAAAAACCTATGTTCTTTAGATCCAGTCATGTGGGGACAGGCCTAATATAGGGTGATTAGGTTGTTTTCATGGTGATGTGACCCTGCACATTCAAGTGGGTCTTAATCCACTTACTGGAGTTCTTTAAGGAAGAGAAATTTTGGAGAAAACACAAATACTTGGAGTCAGAAATGCCCTAAGAGATGCTATGCAAGAACCTACAGAAACCGAAAGAGCCAGAACCTGGAGAGAACCAAGGGAAGCTAAGAGGTGAAATCTAGAGTTTGCCTTGGAGAAGCTAAGAGAGGACCCATAGACACTTAGAAAGAGAAATGCCCTAGAGATGCTAAGAGAGACCCAAAGGACACAGAGAGAAAGCCACTGGAATCAGAAGCTGAAAGCAATGGAACTGGGAGCAAGGATCAGCAGATGCTGGCCATATGCCTTCCATGCTGCTGGTGTTTTCTTTTCAGAGTACAGGTATCATTCCTTAATTAGAATATTTTCATGGCCTTAGAACTATAAATTTGTAACCTAATAAATCCCCTGTGAAAAGCCAATCTATTCCTGGTATTTTGTGTTCTGGCAGCTTTAGCAAACTGAAACATTCCCCTGGAGGGGAGTTTTAATTTGTTATTATGATCTTCAGCCCTGTTTGGTTCCTTTTCCCAATTTCCATCTCCCTATTGGTATTCTCTTGGTGTTCATCTAGCATTTTCCTGATTTCTTTTAGTTATTTGTCCATGTTTTTTTACTGTAGCACTTTGAGCATATTTAGGACAATTTAAAAAAGTGTTTGCCATGTCCCAGTTCTGGTCCTCTTCATTGATAGTTTCTAATGCTTTAGCTTTCTCCTTTGCCTGGACTATTGTTTCTTTGTGTGTTTTGCAACCTTTTATCAAAACTTGGAATTTTTATATTTTGATATGCTATTGCTGCAATTTAGACTCTGAGGCATCTGTTCTTTAAGCTTGTATCCAGTAAGTGTTACAACAGAGTTTTCCTTGAATGCCAGAAACTAAAAGAGAGAGAGAGAGAGAGAGAGAGAGAGAGAGAGAGAGAGAGAGAGAGAGAGAGAGAGAGAGAGAGAGAGAAAAGAAGAAGAAAAAAAAGAAGAAAACGCCTTTTCTAGTCTTTGCAGATTGACATGTGCAAGTGATCTTCTTCATTATATGGGCTTATCCATACAATGAGTTTAGAGATGAGCTCTAGGCCAAAGCATAGGGGCCTCCCTAATTCTTTCTGCACATGTGTCTTGTCTTGAGCACGTGCATGTGGTCATAGGAATTCCCACTTATACAGATACAAAGATCCCCTCTTCCCTAGAAAACAGTTTCCTCATGGTCCCAGGCATTGTGCTGTATGTCCTACAGCCAGCAGTCCCTTGACCTTGGCAGCATGACTTGATTGCTCTTCCACAGCCTTCTGTATGAGATTTCTGTTAGCTGCCTTTATACAGGGCATGTAATGGGATGACAATTGTCCAAGCCACCACCAGAAAGACAGACTGGGCAGACAGCCATGCCCTCAGTGTGTGCACAAGATTTACTCTGGTTTCTTTGGAACTGGGACTAGGGATCCACACTGAGAGCATGAGCTGGCTCCACACCAAGCTGGTGAAAGTTGGGAGAAGGGATAGCCAGGGGACTATGAGATCCTACTTCATTTAAGTAGACTTTTTTTTTTTTAATTTAGTGCTCAGTCTGTTAGTAAAGTCCTTAAACTGTTTTCTGGAGCCTTAAGAGAGATATTTCTGCCAGTTCTTGCTGGTTGTTAAAGCCCCTCAGGGGAAACAGAGCCCTTAACTGTCTCTCTCTGCCATCCTGATTAGGGTAGAATCCACTAACAATTTCAGGATGCATTTCTTGGTTCAGCACTAGCCTCATTGCTGCAAACATTTAGCTGTTTTCTGGAGCTTTGAGAGAGATGTTTCCGCCAGTTCTTGCTGTTTATGCAGATTCTGTAGGGGGATTGTGATGGTCAGGTTCATGTGTCAACTTGGACAAGAGGTGGTACCTGGTTGTGTGGTCAGGCAAGTGCTGGCCTGTCTGTTGCTGTGAGGGCATTTCATGGACTTGAATCATGATCATGTTAGCTGCATCCACAGCTGATTGCATTTGTAATCAGCTAAAGGAAGTGTCTTCTGCAACGAGTGACACTTAATCTAAAAACAGAAGGCTTTCAAGGAGGATTCAACAGAGATGATTACTCTTCCTGCTTCAGCCAGCTAGCCTCTCCTGAGAGTTGTTTGAGGACCTTCACTGGAACTGCCAGCTCATAGCCTGCCCTACAGATCTTGGACTCTTATATCCCCACAGTTGCATGAAACACTTTTACAAATTTTATATTTACAGATATCTCCTGTTGATTCTGTTTCTCAAGAGAACCCTAGCTAATACAGAAATGGAGCTCTGAAACATTTTACTCCACCATCTTGATTATGTTGGGGCTCTGTATCTAGTTTTTGTTGTTTTCGTACTAAAGCGTATGACCTCCATGTGTCATTATACATTCTTTATAAATTGTTAACTATAATATCTATATGAGTACATTAAGTGGATAATTATAATTTCTTTAATACACATTATATTGTTAGTTCTTTAGGTTTAATTTTAATTTTATATTTTTCCTATTAAAAATAATGCTGTGCTTCCTAATATAACTTATGTGGACAGCTTAGTTGAACACCATAAGTACATGGAACCTTGGTTAGGGCATGAGATTTGGTAGGTTTGTCCAGAGTGATGCTTCCATAAATCCCAGAAGGATTTGAACAGTGGATAAAAAAGTATTTGCAAAGTCCCCTTGGGGGAATAGTGAGAAAGGGGGAAAATTCAACTTCCCTAAGTGGAGAATTCTTGATATTCTCACAAGCAGTGGGGACAACCAAAGCAATAGGCTGAGCCCCAATCTTGGTGTTTGTTCATATGAAACTTAACCCTGCAAAGGATAGGCTAAGCCTACTTAAAATTAGGCCTAAGAGTCACCCTCAAGAGAACCTCTTTTGTTGCTCAGATGTGGTCTCTCTCTCCAGCCAACACAACAAGCAATCTCACCACCCTCCCCCGTCTACGTGGGACATGACTCCCAAGGGTGTGGACCTTCCTGGCAATGTCGGACAGAAATCCTAGAATGAGTTGGGACTCAGCATCAAAGGATTGAGAAAACCTTCTTGATCAAAAGGGGGAAAAGCAAAATGAGACAAAATAAAGCGTCAGTGGCTGAGAGATTTTGAATAGAGTGAGAGGTTATCCTGGAGGTTATTCTTATGCATTAAATAGATGTCACCTTTTTAGGTAAGGTGTAATGGAAAAGCTAGAGGGAACAGCCTGAAAATGTTGAGCTATGTTCCAGTAGCCATGTTTCTTGAAGATGATTGTATATAGTTTTTGCAATGTGACTGTGTGATTGTAAAACCTTGTGTCTGATGCTCCTTTTGTCCACCTTTTAACAAGTAAAACATACGGATTAAAAATAAATAATGGGGGAACAAATGTTAAAATAAATTTAGTAAATTGAAATGCTAGTGATCAATGAAAGGGAGGTGTAAGGGGTATGGTATGTATGATTTTTTTTTCTGTTTTCTTTTTATTTCTTTCTCTGAATTGATACAAATGTTCTAAGAAATGATCATGATGATGAATGTACAACATGTGATGATATTGTGAATAACTGATTATATATGTATAATGGAATGGTTATATGGTAAGATGTTTGTTTGTTGTTATGTTTAAAAAATTTAAAAATTAAAAATAATACTGTGTCTAGGCTTAAGGTTAATATTTTATTTTGATTTTTAAAATAAATATCACCTACTAAATGCATAAAGTGAAATATATCAATATTTGCCTTTCAGATATCCTCCATTGTTTCTAAACTTGGAAATTCCTCCCTCTTTTCAGAATTACAATAAGAATTCACTGCCTTTTAATTATATTTCTTTTTAATAGTTTTGTTTTGTGTTTTATTTTACTTTCTAATCTAGCTGTAATTTATTTTATTTTATTTTTTTGTATACTGTATGGCGGTGGTTACATTTCATTCTTTTTCCATGTGAGTATTCCATTATTACAGCACTTTTAGTTGAATATTTTGTTTGTTTGTTTGGTTGGTTGGTTGGATTTTGTTTGTTTTGGGAAGTCCATGGCAAGACTTGAACCCAGGTCTCCCACATGGCAGGCAAGAATTCTACCACTGAACTACCCTTGTACCCCTTGTAATTTATTTTTATATAGTTTGTGAGAGATATATTTGATTAATCCTTTTTCTTAATATACATGACCAATTTTCTAATAATTAATTTATGATTTATTGAATAATGGTTTCCACTGTTATTTTATGACATCACTTTCTCTATGTATTAGATACTAGCACACCCTAGAGTCTTTTTCTGAGCAAAATAGGTACACTTTGGATAGCTGCCAGTCTATTAATATTAGTAGGAAGTAATTCTGCTTGGGTTAACATGACTTCACTTCATGTGTTATGTTGAGAATATTATTAATGAGAATCTTAATGATCTTTCACCTAGCATTTTTTTTGCAGTGTATTTTTCTGAGTAAACTTATATCTCACACACTTCAATTTGTGTATTTGTAAACTGTAGTAATAATCAGCACTTGAGTCTCAGGTTTACTTTTTTATTTTCATTTCTATTTGAGGTATAATTCATTTGCAATCCTTTCAGAGTCCCCATGAGTAAGTATGGACAAATTCTTCATCATGTATTTTGAAATGTAATCTCCAAAATAACAGTAGAATCTGTATAAGATGTAGACAAATACACTCACTGTTAACATGAACAAAAGACTGACAATATAGTTGAGATTGTGGAATACCATCTAATTTATTATTCTTCAGTGTTTTAGTTGTCTCAAACGAAAGTTTTCAGACAAGTAAAAAGTGCTATTGTGCTGGTTTAAAAGGATGTCTGTACCCTAGAAAAGCCATGTTTTAATCCTAATCCAATTTTGAAAAGGCAACTGTTTCCTCTAATCCTATTCAGTACTGTATGTTTGAAACTGTAATTAGATCATCTCCCTGGAGAGGTGACTTAGGGAGTCACATCTTGATGTAATCTTGATGTGATCTTGAGTGATCAAGAGTGGTTGTTAAACTGGATCAGCTGGAGATGTGTCCCCACCCATTTGGGTGGGTCTTGATTAGTTTACTGGAATCCTATAAAAGAGGAAACATTTTGAAGAAAGCTGGAGATTCTGTGATAGCAGAGAATGACATAGCCACTAGAGGCAGAGAGTTTACCAGGCAGCAACCTTTGGAGATGAAGAAGGAAAACGCCTCCCAGAGAGCTTCATGAAACAGAAAGCCAGGAGAGAAAGCTAGTAGATGATGCCATGTTTGCCATGTGCCTCTCCAGATGAGAGAGAAACCATGATTGTGTTCACCATGGGCCTTTACAGATGAGAGAGAAACCTTGACTGTGTTTGCCATATGTCTTCTCATTTGAGAAAGAAACCCTGAACTTCATCGGCTTTCTTGAACCAAGAAGTTCAAGAACCTGGATGCCTTTGATTGGACATTTCTATAGACTTATTAATAGGCACATTATTTCAGCCTTAAAACTGTAAACTAACAACTCATTAAATTCCCCTTTTAAAAAGCTATTCTGTTCCTGGTATATTGCATTCCAGCAGCTAGCAAACTAGAACAGATTTTGGTACCAGAGAGTGGGGTGCTGCTGCAGTTTGCAAATACCAAACATGTTGGAGTAGCTTTTTAAATGGATAAGGGGAAGAATCTGAGAAATTGTGAGAAGCTTGATAGAGAAGGCCTAGAATGCCTTGAAGAGACTGTTGATAGAAATGTGGATTCTAAAACACTTCTCATAAAGTCTAAGACAGAAATGAGGCATATATTATTACAGACTGGAAGAAAGGTGAGTCTTGTTTTAAAATGGCAGTTAATCTGGCAAAATTGACTAGTGGTTTTGGCTGGAAGACAGAGTTTAAAAGCCATGAACTTAGATATTTAGCAGAAGAGACCTCCAAATTAAATGTGGAAAGTGCAGTCTGGTTGCTCCTTGCAGCTTATAGTGAAATGCAACAGGAAAGTGATATGCTGCTGAACTTTTGGGTACTAAGAAAGCAGAAATTGATGTTCTGGACAATTTTGGGCTTCCTGGAGGGGACAACCCCAAAGAATGGTGCCCTGTTAGGATTTGGCCAAATGTGAATTTGGCCAGCCAGCCATTTCAGAGAAAGCCAGGATTGGACATGGAGTTATCCAGGAAGGATTTGTGGAAACTCCTTATGTCTGATGGGCACGAGCCAAAGTTACTGCATAGAAAGCCAACAAGAATGCTGTGGGACCTGTATTAACAGAGCTGCTGCCAGTCTGGACTGGGGGGTTCAGAGAAGGGACACATTGAAGGAAAAATAACTTCAGAGGCAAAACCATGGAGGCTGAGGTCTGAAGTCAAGAAGCCTCAGACCAGGAGAGTGGACCCACTCAAGCCCATGGAGAGGGTGAGTTTGCCCTGAAGGCAGATGATGGGCCTTCTACCTCATGGCAGTGGAAGAGTCATGCTGCCTCAGGCCTTAGAGAGGGTGAAGACATTCCCTGGGGTTTGGGGAGAGCCTGGCTGCCATCACATGGAGGGGTTGAGCATGTGCCCCGGAGAAGGCAGAGAGCCCTGGTGCAGCCCCAATGCATGGAGAGGGTGGAGCTGAGAAAAAAGTGGTCTCCTCAATGTACCCCAAATTTGCGTTCAGAGAAAACAGGCCTCTGTGTATGCCTTTGGAAAGGGTATGACTACCACTTAGCCTTGAAGATAAATGATTCTCAGACATTGAAAAAATGGACTTTGCCCTGCAGGTTTACAAAGCTGTATGGGTCCAGTGACCCCTGTTTCTTTCCTATCTATGGAAATGCATGTATATATCCCATGACTATTCCCCCTTTGTTGGCAGCAAATAACTTGTTTTGAGTTTGTACTGTTTCTAACTTTGTGTTTATTTTGTGTTGCTATTGAAATGGTTTAAGGATTTCTGATATTTTGATGGAATTAATGTACTTCATATATGGGGAAAAAATATGTCTTTTTTAGGGTCCAGAGGGTGGAATGTGCTGGTTTTGAAAGGATATATGTACACTAGAAAAGCCATGTTTTAATCCTAATCCAATTTTATAAAGGCAACCATTTCTTCTAATCCCTATTTTAGATTTAAACATCAGTACTGCATGTTTGAAAATTAGATCTCCCTGGAGATGTGATTTAGGAAGTCACATCTTGTGATCTTGATGTGATCTTGAGTGATCAAGGGTGGTTGTTAGACTGAATTAGGTGCAGATGTATCCCCACCTATTTGGGTGGGTCTTGATTAGTTGACTGGAATCCTATAAAAGAGGAAACATTTTGGAGAAAGCTGGAGATTCTGAGATAGCAGAGAATGACATAGCCACTAGAAGCAGAGAGTCTACCAGGCAGCAACTTTTGGAGATGAAGAATGAAAATGCTTCCCAGGGAGCTTAATGAAACAGGAAACCAGGAGAGAAAGCTAGTAGATGATGCCATGTTCACCATGTGCCCTTCCAGATGAGAGAGAAACCCTGAATGTGTTTGCCATGTGCCTTCTCACTTGATAGAGAAACCCTGAACTTCATCAGCCTTCTTGAACTAAGGTATCTTTTCCTGGATGCCTTTGGACATTTATATAGACTTATTTTAATTGGGACATTTTTTCAGCCTTAAAACTGTAAACTAGCAACTCATTCAATTCCCTTTTTAAAAAGCCATGCTGTTCCTGGTATATTGCATCTTGGCAGCTAGCAAACAAGAACAGCTATAGTCTGAAAGAAAATGACACAAAGAGAAAGGGGAAACTCATACAATTCAATTCCTGAAAACTTTGTAAAAATATGATAACTGACTTCCTGATTTTTCCATGTTGGGGGCAGGTTAAGGTAGCAATATTCATGGAGGAAAATGATGAGAGTAAAGGGCAGCATACATCTGTAAATTAGAAATATATACAAGCAAGATAGGATATCAGTAAAAATGCGTTTTCATATTGATATTTTAATCCTAATAAAATACATTAGGGTCGCAACTTTTCCCTTTATTCTTCATCACATTTAATTCATCATTTCAGTTAGTCATATGAAATAATAGAAAATAAAAATGGTTATTTAAAATTAGATTGATATTTCTCTCCTTTTCTGTACCACTTTCTTTTCTGTACAATTTTAACTTCTTGGAAAAAAATCTCTACCACGTTAGAATATCAGTAGAATTGGATCAATCCCTGGGTGAGTATTTTAATAACCACCTGTTATTTGCAAATGACACTGTTGTCATTTTCCTCCTTCTAATCCGTCCTTTTTTCTGCGAACAGAGTGATCTTGTGAATCACAGATCAGTCATTGTCCTGCTTATTTAATAGAATAAATTCAAGTTTGTGTGTTTATGTACAACTTCACTACTAGCTATTTTCCTTCCTTGGTCTCCAGTTTCTATCATATTTCTATTCTACCCATCCTGAAAACCTCATATTCTATGAACGGATCTTTCCAAATCTTGTGACTTTACTTAGCTTTCTTACTGGACTGCTATTCTGCCAACCTATGCTCTTAGAGAATTGCTGATGGGAAATAATTTTTTTAAATCATCTAATAGTGCATTAGAAATAGACATGAGCAAAGAAAACCCGGCCTTGCCAAGTAAACTGAACTTAAGGCACAAGGACAGTGAAAATAAAGTCAAGTCAGCTTAGCCCCAACTGGGATTTACAGGATTAACAGCACAGTTTGCTGTGCACTTGGAAGGAAACCAATATCTTTAAGATAATTGTTACCATCAGGGAAGGACTATGCTGGTTCTATGTAAATTTGTCTAAGACACCAAATACCTCTCTGTCTTATAATGCCATAAATATATTTACATACTTGAAGAAGTATCAGCCTAGTAGTGTTTGTGATACTCTAATTCTGCCTAAAGGAAGACCTAGATAAGGATCTAGATGGAGGCAACAGAGCAAACAGAATTAGGTGTATATATATATTAATATTTATTTATTAATTAATCTATCAGTATAATTATAATATGTAAATCCAAGAACTTCTTGGATACTCAAGACTTTTTATCCCCCCTCTGGCTCATGCCTAGTTAGGATCGGCAATAATCATGTAATTGCCCATCTACATTGCTTTGCCTCTTCTGCAAGAGACATGCTAAACCAGTTAGGAAGAAGCTTTCTATGGTGTGAGAAATGGCAGCAATCTTGTTGGCATGTTCTTACCAATGCCCAGGAGATGGGGTCTACCCATCAGTAAAAGTATAGTAGAGTTAATCACTACAACCTCACGTGTTAGGGCCAACTTGAAAACCATTTCCTCTCTGGGGTTTTCCTTAATTGTTCCTTGATTTTCCCAAGTAGATTTAATTGCTTCTTACATTTGTCTATAGCACTTTATAAAAACTCATAATATAGCATTTTACACTGTATAATTTTCTTAACCTGTCTGAACTTCTTTAATGTTTGGGACTAAAACTTCACCTTGTGCAGTTTCGGTCATTTGAATATAGTCACGCAGGAAAACATGCTTTTAAAATTGAAATAGCAAATTAAGCCACAAAGCTGTAAGTTTCTGAGTCATATTAAATCCTCTTTATTCTTCAAGTTACTTCAATGGTTTTATGAAGCCCTCCTTTGAACGATAGCCTGAGACTAATCAACTTCTTTTTCTGAACTCCCATTGAATTTATTCTTTGAATCTCTCAGTTTAGAGCTTAATTATTTCTCACATATTCATTCTCGCTTCCTTAGCAGATAATTGGATTCTTGAAGATGGAGATCATATACTGATCATAAGATATATGCCTAGTACAATACTGACATTGAGAAGTAATTAGTAAATACTTATTGATATTTAGGACAATATCTTAGTTTTTACCCAATTTCTTAATATCAGAGATATGCTATTTAATAGTAATGGTATCAACAAAAGTCATACACTTCAAGGTCAGAAGTTAAGAAATTCCGGAAAGCTTCCTTTCTTGGCAGCATGATTAAGCAACCCTCTGGAATAAGGCCAACATCGATATGAATCACATCTCTGCCCCTTGCTACCAATGTGACTTTGAATTTAATCCCTTTAAACCTCAATTTCCTCATGAATAAAATGAGGATAATAAAACTTTTCACTACAGCATATGTTGTTGTATGTACTGAGATAATGCATGTAAATCACATAGCACAACACCTAGCACTGAAGTTAGATATTATTATTATTAGATTTGAAGAAACATAGTTCTCATTAACCCAGTGAACATGGAGCAGGTCTTTAAATTGCTTACGATATATATTTTTTTCACTTATATGTATTTTTTTTGCCCAGGAAAATACATATAATTGGATAGCTTAAGGCTTCCGGAAATAGGGGATATTTTTAATTTTAAAAATTACCCAAAAAGGATGAAATCAGAGAAATGGTAATGCAATGAACTCCAAAAGCTTACTGTGCTGGTTTGAAAGGATTTATGTACCCCAGAAAAGCCATGTTTTAGTCTTAATTCCGTTTTGTAAAGGCAGCTGTTTCTTCTACTCCCTATCCAGCACTATAGGTTGGAAACTTTATTATGTTATCTCCATGGAGATGTGACTCAATCAATTGTGGGTATTAAACCTGATTAGATGGAGATGTGTCTCCACCCATTCCAGCTGGATCTTGACTACTCTACTGGATCCTTTAAAAGAGGAAGCATTTTGGAAAAAGTTTGAGATTTGAGAGAGCTGCCAGAATGACAGGAATGAAATAGCCATGAGAAGCAGAGAGTCCACCAGCCAGCAACCTTTGGAGATGACGAAGGAAAATGCCCACAGGGGAGCTCCACGAAACAAGAGGGCTGTAGAGGAAGCTGGCAGATGTCACCATATTTGCCACGTACTTTCCAGTTGAAAGAGAAACCCTGAACTTCATCTGCCTTTTTTGAGTGAAGGTAACCTCTTGCTGGTGTCTTAATTTGGATATTTTTATAGATTTACTTTAATTTGGACATTCTCACAGCCTCAGAACTGTAAATTTGCAACTTATTGAATTCTCCCTTTTAAAAGTCATTCTGTTTCTGGTATATTGCACTCTAGCAGCTAGCAAGGTAGAACAACCACCCTTATAAAAAAATCAATGAAAAATAGAACAAAAAGTAAAAATAAACTTTTATGGAACTCTGGAAAGCTTGCATGAGTAGTTACTGTACTCAAGAAAACTGTAATGAGTAATTACTGTATTCAAGAAAACTGGCTGAATTTCAGTAAGGACAGCAAGCTTTGTTCCACTTTAACTTACCTTTGTCCCATCCCATGCTCTCTAGCTTAGCTGTAGCCTTTAAAATAGCAGCCCACTTTCCTTATAATTGTACCTTAGATAGAAGAATGGACTTCTTTTGAAAAAAAATTGTCATTAGTTGATCTGATTGCTGGCATCCTGTAAGATCTGCTCAAATAGTTTGTCTTTATCTTGTTTAACTCAGAACTCACCCAGTGCTAAAGCTGCTACTTGGTGGGCATTTCTTGAAAATCTCTATAGGCAAATGTTTTAGCTACTGCTACCCGAAACCATGGATAACAGTTGGGGCAAACTATAGACTAAACAGTTGGGAAGAAAGACTGGGAATTGAAATGCTTTGGAGAATCTTTATTCTTTGAAAAGTGCTGACATATCCCTGGACATCTAGGAGGCCACATGCATGCCTAGCACTGTGCACATGCCCAGGAAAACCTGAGAAGGTCCTTGAGCTCTCATCTCTGGAAGACCTTGGAGCTCTGCCCAAACAGACGGTGAAAGCTAAATAAAAGTTGTAAACCATCAGGCTGAGTGTTGAAGGCATGCCCAAGACAGAATACCTCTGCAAATCCTTTTTGGTTTCAGGCATTTAAGAAACCCATTGTCCAATAGTTTGCAGACTACTAAGTTACTGGAATAGATACTTCACTGGCCACACACAATAAAGAATATAGACATTCAAAAAGTGTTCAAGTCACTAAAACAAACACTTGCAATAGGCTGCAAGAACATACCCTGGGGAGAGGGTAAAATTTGATTTCCAGAGTTGACACGCTCTAATATTAAAAATCTCTAGCTTTTCATAAAAAATTGAGAGCATAAAAAGAAGCAAGAAAGTATGGCCATACACAGGGGGAAAAATCAGAAGATATTATCCCTGAGAAAGCTCAGACATCAAACACTCTAGAAAAAAAAATGTGAATCAGCTATTTTAAGTATGTTCAAAGAACTAAGGGAAAACATGTCTAAAGAACAAGGAAAATCATGAGAACAATGTCTCACCAATAGATAATATCAGTGAATTGAAATCATAAGAAAGGAGCCTAATAGAAATTCTGTAGTAAAAAATAAAATAACTGAAATGAAAAATTTACTAGAAGGACTTAACAGCAGATTTGAGCAGGCAGAATAAAATAAATGGTGAACTTGAAGATAGGTCTATTGATCTATTTCTGACATGAATGACAAAGTAAAAAGATTGAAGAGAAATGAACAGAGACTAAGAGAAATTCTAAAAAGAGAGGATAGAGAGAAAAGGGCCAGATGAATATTTGAAGAAAAATGGCCAAAACCATCTAAAGTTGATGAAAGACATTAATCTATACATTCAAGAAGCTCAACACACTCCAAATAAGATAAGCTCATTGAGATCTACACCAAGACAAATCATAATTAAACTGTTGAAAGTCAAAGAGAGATTCTTAAAAGCAGCAGGAGTGAAGTAATTCATCACTGCTAAATAAACTTTGGTCAAAGAAAAAATCATAAGGGGAATTGGAAAGTATTTTAAGAGGAATTAAAAAAAAAGCCACATGATACCAAAATTTATGAGATACAGCAAAAGCAGTAATCAGAGTGAAACTCATAGCTGTAGACACTTATGTGAAGGAAAGGAAGAAAAATCTCAAATCAATAACCAAATCTTCCACCTCAAGAAATTAGAGAAAGAAAAGCAAACTAACTAAAACAAGAATATGGCAGGAAATAATAAAAATTAGGGCAATGATTAAAAAAAAGAGAGAGAGAATAGAAAAACGAAAGAGAATATCAATGAGACCAAAAGTTGTTTCTTTGAAAGGATTTAAAAACTTGAGAAAACTTTGATTAGAACGACCATGAAAAAATAGGTAAGATTAAAACCTGGAAAGCAGGCAGAGACATTACTACTGAATGTGGAGAAAACAAGGAATAATATTAGAATACTATAAACAACTGAATGACAAAAATTATATAATCTAGATGAAATGGATAAATCCCTAGAAACATTCAAACTGCTAAAATTAACTGAAAAAGAAACAAAATCTGAATAGACCTATATAAACAATGAACTGAAGTGAGTAATAAAAAACAAAACAAACACTAAAAAAAAAACTTCCAACAAAGAAAATACCAGCACCACATGGCTTTACTGGTGACCTCTAGCAAATAATTGGAGAAGAAATGACACTGGTACTTCTCAAGTTCTTCAAAAAACAGAAAAAGAGGGAATACTTCCTAACTCACTCTATGAGGCCAGCAATACCCTGATACCTTGTTAGAGAAAGATATAGTAAGAAACTAAAACTATAGACCAAAATCCATTATGAATATAGATACAAAAATCCTAAGCAAAATAGTGTTTGAATCCAGCAGCATATTAAAAGGGCTAAACAATAAGACTAAGTGAGATTCATGCAAATGCGGTTCAGTATACAAAAAATGTAAAGGTGGTTCAGTGTACCAAAAAAAAAATCAGTATAATAAACCATATTAATAGAATAAAGGAAGAAAAACACATGGCCTTCTCAATTCATTGAGAAAAACACTTGACTAAGTCCAACACTCTTTCATAATAAAAACACTCAACAAACTAGGAATAGAAGGGAGCTTCCTCAACCTGATAAAATGCATCAATGAAAAATTCACAGCTAACATCATACTTAATGGTGAAAAATTGAAAGATTTCTCTCTATGATCAGCAAAAAAACAAGGATGTCTGCTCTGACCCACTTCAATTCAACATTGTACAGCACATGTTATCCATGGAAGTTAGGGGAGAAAGAGAAGTAAAAGGCATCCAAACAGGAGGAAGTATACTTAACTCTATTTACAGATGACATGATCTTCATATATAGGTAACCATAAAGAATCCAATTTAAAAAAGTATTAAAACTAATAAACAAGTTTAGGAAAGTTCAGGATGCATGATAAATATATAAAAATCAGTTCTATTTCTATATACATGTAATGGACAATATGAAAAGGTAATTAAGAAACAAATTCCACTTACAACAGTATCAAAAGTAATTATGCTTGAAAATAAATTTCACCAAGGAAGTGCAAGACTTGTGTACTGAGAAGTACAAAACATTGTTGAAAGAAATTAAATAATAAATGGAAAGACAGTCCATGATCATGGATTGCAATACTTGATATTGTTAATACTCTCTAAATTGATCTATAGATTCAATGCAATCTGTACCAAAATCCCAACTACCTTTTTATGCCAAAAAAAGACAGTTCAATCCTCATATTCATCTAACATAAGGGGCCCCCAATTAGCCCAAATCAAAGTAAAAGATGGAAGAATTCACTCTTCCCTATTTCAAAACATACTAAAAAGCTGTAGTAATCAAAATAGTATGGTCCTGGCATTAATATAAACATTGAGATTGATAGAATACAATTTAGAGTCCTTAAATAAATCATTATATTTATGATCAATTGATTTTCAGTGAACATATCAGGAACTTTCAATGGAGAAATAATAGTTTTTTTCCACAAATTGTGCTGGGACTACTGGATATCCACATGGAAAAGAAACAGTTTGGACCCCTATTACACGACTGTGTTAGTTAGATTCAGTTGTAAACTTGCCCAGGTGAGCATACCTAGTCTTGTTGCTGTGGACATAAGCCAATGGTACGTGAACCTCAACTGTTGCTAATCACACCTGCAGTCAGCTAGGAGGCGTGTCTGCTGCAATGAGTGACGTTTGACTTAATTGGCTGGTGCTTAAATGACAGAGTGCAATGTAGCACAGCCTAAGCAGCTCGGCATTTCTCATCTCAGCACTTGCAGCTCAGCCCAGGCCTTTGGAGATGCAGAAAGAAGTCACCCTGGGAAAAGTTGTTGGAACCCAGGGGCCTGGAAAGAAGACCAGCAGAGACCATCCTGTGCCTTCCATGTAAGAAAGAACCTCAGTGGAAACTTAGCTTCCTTTCCTCTGAAGAACTAACAAAATAAATCCCCTTTTATTAAAAGCCAATCCGTCTCTGGTGTGTTGCATTCCGGCAGCCAGCAAACTAAAACAATGACATATACAAAAATGAACTCAAATTAGGTAAAAAACCTAAAAATAAGGACTAAAACTAGAAAACTATTAGCAAAATAGAGGTTTACATCTTTGTGACCTTGGATTAGGTAATGGTTTCTTACATATGACACCTAAGCATGAGTAATAAAACAAAAATAGATCAATTGGACTTCATCAAAATAAAAATATTTGTGCATCAAAGGATATTATCAAGTAATTGAAAAGACAGCCTACAGAATGGTAGATAGCATTTACAAATCATGATCTGATATGGGTCTGGTATCAAGAGTATATGAAGAATTCTTACATTTCAACAATAAAGTACAAACCAATTTAGACATGGGTAAATGACTTGAATAGACAATTATGTAAAGAAGATAAAAAAATGACCAATCAGCACATGAAAAGATTCTGAACATGATTACTCATCAGGGAAATTCAAGTCAAAACCACAATGAGCTAGCATTTCACACCCGCTAGGATAGCTATTAAAAAAAAGAAACAGAAAATAATCAGTGTTGGTGCGAATGTTGAGAAATAGGAACTCTCGTACATCACTGATAGGACGGTAAAATAGTACAGCTGTTGTGGAAAACGGTCTGGCGTTTCCTAAAAACATTAAATATATAGTTACTATCTGACCTAGAAATTCCACTCCTAGGTACATACCCAAGGGAACTGAAAACATATTCATCCCAAAACTTGTGCATGAATATTCATGGCAACGTTATTCATCCTAGGCAAAAAGTGAAAACCCACATGTCCATCAACTGATGTATGGATAAACCAATGTGGTATATTATTTAGCCCTAGAAAGGAATGAAGTAATGATTCATGCTATAACATGAATGAATCTTGAGAACATTATTCTAAGTGAAAGAAACCAGAAGCAAAAGACACATTTTACATGATTTCATTTATCTCAAAAGCTCAGAATAAGCAAATGCATAGAGACAGAGAGTAGATTAGTGATTACCAGTGCCTGGAGAGAGAGGAGGATTAGGAGATTCATTATTTCTTTTGGAGGTGATAGAAATGTTTTGGAATTAGATAGAGATGGTAGTTACACAACATTATAAATATATTAAAAAGCTGAATTATTCACTTTAAAATGGTTAATACGGTGAGATTAGTTATGGGAATTTTTTAATGAAAAAGATATTTGGATACTTAAAAATTACCCACAATTTAAATATGATGCCAAATTTTAGTAGGCAAGTGGGATCAAACCAAAGTTTAGATAGCATTTTTTTATTCATAAGAAAGAAAATAGGGGCATAAAAATTTCAAGCACATGTTGTAAAGCAAGAATATTTAAACAGTGACTCTTTTCCATGCTTCTACAGATTGAATTACCATGATCAGTCTGCTTCTTAAAAATGACTTATATCCCATAAACCTATAGAAGTAGTAGCAAGACACATTTTTCTGATAAGTATATAAATGCATGTAGTAAAATTAATAAAAAAAAAAGAACAAAACAAAGAAGCAAACAGAACCTTTTTTCCAGGCGTCCAACTCTGTTTGTTACTTTGGTTCAGGTCCCACATGATTTGTCCTAGAGTCAATATACAAAATTGTTAATTCAGACAGAAAGGACCCTGGTGTATTTTGGACAAGCTTAGTAACAGTAAACTGTATTGGTTTCCTTAGTTGTAATCATGTTTAAAATGCATACCTAACCTCTTGCTTCTGTACAGCATGTAGAAAGTTGGAAGGAACATTATTCCCATTCTTAAAATGAAATAGATCCGAATAATATCCAATTCAAAACATGTTTTGAACCCATTGGAGAGCTGAGGTATTAGAACAATCAACTGGCTCAAAGTATAAAGACAGATGGTGCCTGGAAGGGAAAGAGGAAAGTTGAATGTGAGCACACCTCATAAAAATGAAAACAGACACTAGAATAGTTGACGAGGTGTGGGATGATGACAAGGTAGATGCTGATTTGAGACTTTTGTGTGCCCCAGAAAAGCCACATTATTTTAAGTCTAATCCAACCCTGTGGACAAGCCATGGCCTTTTAGTCCTAATCCAATCTTGTAAAGTGGGACCTCTTAATTAGGTTGTTTCCATGGAGATGTGGCACAACAAATTGTGGACTTGACCTTTTGATTAGATGGGGATGTGACTCCGTTCAAGGTGGGTCTTAATTAGTCTACTGGAGTCCTTTAAAACAGGAATATAATCAACTACTTTTTGAGAAAGTTACAACGGCAATTTAATGGAGAAAGGATACTCTTAAACAAATGGGGCTGGAACATTTAGAAATACTGAGGTAAAACAAAAACAGAAAACAAACCTACAATTCCTCTTCATTTCATGTACTGTTCTAGTTTGCTAGCTGCCAGAATGCAACACACCAGAGACGGATTGGCTTTTAATAAAAGGGGATTTATTTTGTTGGTTCTTCAGAGAAAAGGCAGCTAACTTTCCACTGAGGTTCTTTCTAACGTGGAAGGCACAAGATGGTCTCTGCTGGTCTTCTCTCCTGGCCCCTGGGTTCCAACAGCTTTTCCTGGGGTGACTTCTTTCTGCATCGCCAAAGGCCTGGGCTGAGCTGCTAAGCAGTGCTACGTTGCAATCTCCCATTTAAGCACCAGCCAATTAAGTCAAACATCACTCATTGCAGCAGACACGCCTCCTAGCTGACTGCAGATGTAATTGGCAACAGATGAGGTTCACGCACCATTGGCTTATGTCCACAGCAACAAGACTAGGTATGCTCACCTGGCCAAGTTGACAACTGAATCTAACTAACACATGTACCATATGAAAAATTAACTCAAAATGGATCAAAGACTTAAATATAAGATATAAATTATACTTATGATAGGCATAAGAAAGTATGGTCCTTAAGAGAAAATATCAACACATGTACCTTATTAATATTAAAATACTTTTTTTTCCATAAAAGATCCTGTTAAGAGAATTAAAATACAAACCACAGACTGGAAGAAAATATTTCCAACTCACGTTTCTAACAAAGGATTTTACCCGTAATATATAAAGAATTCTCAAATCTCAACAATAAGAAAACAATACAATTAAAAAATAGAAAAAAGATCCTGCAGAGAAATCTCATGAAAAAAGAGATGGAGATGACAAATAAGCATATGAAAAGTAACAACAGTAATCATTAAATAAATGCAAATTAAGTCCACAATGAAATACCACTACCTGCTTATTTAATATCTTTTTAAGAAAAACACCATCAGTACTGAATGCTGAAAAGATGTGAAGCAAGTGAACTATGCATAAATTGAGGTTGGATTGCAAAATGATATACTCACCATGGAAAAGAGTTTCACTGCTTCTTACAAAGTTTAATATACACTTCCCATATAAACAAGCAATATCACTTCTAATATTTTTGCATAAGAGAATTTGCAATGTATGTTTACACAAAAACCTGTTCCTGAATGTTTGTAGAAGTTTTCCTCATAATCACCCAAAACTAGAAACAACTAAGATGTCCTTTAATAGCCTGGTAGGTTGAATTGTGTACCCCAGTTTAGATATGTTCTTAATCTTAATTCACATCCCTGTGGGTGTAAAGCAATTGCGAATATAATCTATCAAAGATATTATTTTAGTTGAGTAGCGGCCCAACCCAATGAGGGTGGGCCTTGATCTGGATTACTGGAGGCCTTTTAGCAGAATTTTAGACATTGTCAGAGAAGGTGAAGGAGGGACCCAGAAGCTGGAAATCAGTGGAAGAGAAAGAAGAGTTCATTGCCATTTGTTGCAAAAGCAGAGATAGAAAGCCATGGAAACCCAAGCATCACTGGCAAGCCAGCTGTTGAACACTACTGACCCCAGGAGCAGGCACGCCTTCCAACCTCTGAAACCACAGCCAACAGATTTCAATTGTTGAAGCCAACTATTGCGTGATATTTGTCAGAGTGGGTTGGGTGAGTGGACAAACTCTATGTCCTCATTAAAAAAGTAATACACCATTGATTCATACAACAGTGTGGGTGAATCTTAAATGATTTCTTAAGTCTTCTGTGATTTCTTTTAGCAGTTTTTTGTAGTTTTCTTTATATAGGTTTGTAGTTTTCTTTATATAGGTTTGTTGTCTCTTTGGTTAAATTTATTCCTAGGTAATGGGTAATTGGAGCGGAAGGGATACAGACTGTGCAACAGGACTAGATACAAAAACTCAAAAATGGACAGCACAATACTACCTAATTGTAAAGTAATCGTGTTAAAACACTGAATGAAGCTGCATCTGAGCTATAGGGTTTTTTTTTTGTTGTTTTTTACTATTATTACTACTTTTATTTCTTTTCTCTATATTAATATTTTATATCTTTTTCTGTTGTGTTGCTAGTTCCTCTAAACTGATGCAAATGTACTAAGAAACGATGATCATGCATCTATGTGATGATGTTAAGAATTACTGAGTGCATATGTAGAACGATATGATTTCTAAATGTTGTGTTAATTTCTTTTTTTTTCTTTTTTCTTTCTTTACGTTAATAAAAAATAAAAAAATTAAAAAATTAAAAAAAAATGATTTCTTAAGTGAAAGAAGTCAGAGCCCTTTTACATGGCACACTGGAAAAGGCAAAACTTGGGGAAGGAAGGCAGATTAGTGATTACCAGGGATTGAGGTGGTTGGAGAGGGTTGCCTATAAAGGGACAGCATGAGGGAATTTTGGGAGTGATGAAACTGTCCTGTATGGAACTGTGGTGGTAGACACAAGTCAAGTATTCATCAAAACCCATAGAACTGTATACCCCAAAAAGTGAATTTTTCTGCATATAAATTTTATAAAATCAAACAGGATGTACAGGGGAAGATGAACTGCAGGCTGACAAATGAATCTAATTGTATTAAAAATAATTCATGCTGAATGATGGAGAAGAAGAGAGCTGACCTCAACAACTTTGAAAAACAATGTTTTGTCTGGCACCAATTTACCAGAGTAAAAAAAACAACTTTTTTTTTAACTTGTGCCAATTTAAAATATTTTGTAGGGGCATGTTAAAAGGACATTTTGAGATATGTTGGATTTTCTTTGGTGGTTTAGCTGTGATCGTTTGGTGAGGTCTGTCACAGCCATGAGGGGGGAACTGACAGTAGAATTTTGTATTGCTGTCAATGCACTAGAAGCAAAGCTATTAAAACTAGAAACCCAACAAGTATATCCTCCAAAACATATTATTTTAAACTGTCCCCAAAGTCCTTGGCATTGGTACAAAAAAGAATAAAAATTGATATAGCTTTTATTATATCAGTATATGTAGATGATGTGATTATTGTCTTAGTTTTCTAGTGCTGCCATACAAAATATAATAAACTGGTTAGCTTAAAACAACAGAAATGTATCATTTCACACTTCTGAAGGCCAGAACTCAGAAAATAAAGATGTCAGCAGGGCCATGCATCCTTTGATGCCATAAGAAAGAATCTGTGCTTGTCTCTCTCCTGGCTTTGGGCAGTGTCTTCTGATCAATCCAGGCATCACATGACATTCTCACTTCTGTCTATGTGTGTTCAAATTTCCTCTTCTTATGTGGACACCAGTCATATTGGGTTAGGGGCTTATTCTACTTCAGTTTGACCTCATGTTAATTTACCTAATTCCATCTGTAACAATCCAGTTTTCAAATAAGGTCACATTGTGAGGTTCTAGAGATTTGGTCTTCAACATATCTTTCTGGGGAATACAATTCAATCCATAACAATTGTTACCTAGAAAATCCAGAAGAATCAATGAGGGGGGGGGACTTAGAAGAAAACACTTTAACATGGCTTATAGAATAAATGTATCAAAATTAATGGATATTTTTATATACCAGTTAGAAAACATGATGAGTCAAAATATCTGACCACCTTAACAGTGATAACAAGGTAAAGGTTACATCAGCAAGAATTATATGAAGTCAACTCTACTACTTAAGGAACAAAAACATGACTAAGTAGAGGGATTAGCCATATACTTGAATATAGATAGCTAATACTGTACTGCTACTCAATATTTGCAAATTAATTTATTGATAATGCAGTTCCAATTAAAACTCAATGTAAATTTTATAAAAGAAATTCTGAGGTACATATAGAAAAATAAACTGGCAAGAATAAGCAACAAAACTTCTGGAGACAAAAGAAGGAAAGGGTGAATATTCCCTCTAAGTTATTAAATCAGTATGTACAGTTACCATTTAGCTATTAGTTAGCCTGCAATCCATAGCAAGATTAGTAAAGCTGAATATGGAGCACAAAATCCAGACATTTTTCCAGGTAAAAATTAAATATATGATAGAGATGTTTCACAAGTTAGTGGAAAAACTTTTTCCCTCATTACTTCGTTCTCACAAAATTGGTAAGAAGAAAAGAAGACAGGGTCACAATTTACAACATACACTAAATTTCACATGACATGAAGCCAGAAAAATTGAAAACAAAAATGTGGAAAATGATTCTCGAATTGATCATGCCATGGGAAAAACAAAAAAGCAATTCAAGAAGCTACATGTTACAAAGCTTTGTATTGTGTCTAGATATAAAGCTTAAACTTCCAAAGACAAAATGAAGACCATAAAAAACTTAAGAGGAATTTGTAACATTCAATATAAGATACACTACAAATTTGACAAATTCGTTTGGTTTAAGATTCTTATGATATATATAAAAAAAAAATAGATCTTAAAACCAGTAAGAAGATTGTAAGTTCAAGTAAACATTGGTCAGAGGATGTGACCAGAAATACAAAATGGAAAAGATGACTAAAAGCATGAAATTATTTACTGTTAATTCCTGTTCCAATTAAATGAGAAAATATAAAGAAGGAAAACAGTTTTCTGCCAGAAAGCACCATAAGGACAGAATCATGGAAAGTAGACAAGTTTCACATCATATGGCAACAAGCAGTGGTAATGGAAAGGGAATTGCTGGTTTTAGTGTCACTTTGAAACACCGTTTAGTCTGCCCATCCTAGAATATTTTCAACCAGCATGAACGTTATCACCAAACAGGAACTTCAGAGGTGCCAGAGAAAGCCCACGTTACGGAAACCCTTAACATATTACAGTGTTAGATATTGAAAGGGGCTTATAGTGGGGAATGAACATGGTCCCAAGATGTAAGATGTCTCCAAGAGAGGAACCATGTAGAAACCTAGATGAATTAAGGAGTGGGAACAAAGAAAGTAGAAAGTTTTTTTGGTTTGTATAAACATGGCAATCCAAAAATGCCTATTTGGGGATCTCTTTTCTCAAATTTGTGGTCTGTCTTATGGACACTGAGCAGTACAAATAACATGAAGTTGCAGAGCCGCTTAGAAACCATGAACAGGGGAACCATGAAAGCAATCTCTCCTAGTGATCTGTGATTAAAGATAAGACATATTTTTCTACCTGCTCTTACCACTGTGCAAGTATGTAATGAACCCCAGTGACTGGCTGCATGTGCTGACAGTTTTCTTGGTTCTAAAATATGAGTAATCCTACTTTTGTAAGGTGATTTCCTCTCATTCCTTGACTTTGCTACTGACTACCAAAATAATAATTAAACCATCATGTGTCACTTGTCCCTGTGAAACCAGCAATAATTTTTTAAACATACGTACATTATCCACACTTGGCAAGTGTACATAGAAGCAGCCACTCTCAATATATGGCTTGTTCAAAGACACATAATTTATAAGCCTTTTGTTGGATAAAATACACCAAGAGGGCGGGCAACAGGGCTCAGTGGCAGAATTCTTGCTTGCCATGCCTGGGTTCATTTCCCAGAGCCTGCCCATGCCCCTCCCCCAAAAAAGAGTCATATAGACTCAAAACCACAATACTTCCTGCAATCGGAATTTGTCCTCAGAAAATAATGACAGCTGAAAGACTGATGTTAAAACATTTGTATTTTTAATAATAGTAAAAGTGACTACGAGACTAGAACATAATGGAGCATATTAAAATATCTTTTTTAAATTAATTAAACAGAAAAGAAAAAAATGCTCTTTAAAATTCTTTTCACTTTTTGATGGACATAAAATATATTTTAAGCCCTCCAGGCTTTCTTTCTCTCTCCTCAATGGCAATTGCTATCAAGAATTTTTAGTTTTGTACATTTAATACATACATATTCATATATAATATACATATCATTCTAATTATCTTTAAAAAGTTACATGTAACAATGTTATTAACTAGCTTTTTTATTCAATATTACATTTTGAGAGCTAACTATACTGATGGATATAGATAGAATTTATTCACTTTAACTGTAGTATTCCACTGTATAAATATACCACATTTATTTACCTATCCTTCAAACCATGGTCCATTTGAATTGTTTCTAATTTTTCACTATAATGACATCATAATTAGCATCGTGTATATCTCCACCTTTGATACGTGAAAGAATTTCTCTTAGATAGCAGCTCACAAACATTTGGTCTCAAGACTCTTTATACTCTTAAATTATTAAGTATGCTAAAGAGCATTTGTTTATGTGACTTATATTTCTCAATAGTTATGGATTTGAAATTAAAATAGAAATTTTAAAAAAATTAATCTATTTTAAAATAATAAATCCATGCTATCTTAAATATTTTATTTTCACATAGCATATAAACATATTTTACATATTTTATGTGCATAAAACATTTTATAAAATATATTTTTATAAAATAACATGTTACAAAATACTTTTTATTTGATGCAATAACATTTTATAAAATATACCTGTGTTTTTTTCAAAATAAAAAATTAGAAAAATATAGTATTTTATACTCTCGCAAGTCTCTAATTTATATTTAGCTTAATTGGACACAACTGGATCATAATGTTTGTTTCTGCATTCAACCTGCAGTAACATGTAACTTTGGTTGAAAACATCCCATACCACACAGATAGGTATTTTAATAGTCTCTTCAAATAACTGTAGATAGTCTTCTTTGATACCATACCAAAACTGAAGAAGGGGGAGTTTCTGAAAGATTCATTGCAATGTAGAGTCTGAAACCATATGATGGAACTTTTCATACTCTGGTATATTAAATATGTTGGTTTTTAAACAATTAAAATACTAAAATATATTGGTTTTTTAAACGAAAAATTTATTTTTTTAATGACATATGTGGTAGTTAGCTTTAGTTGTCAACTTGGCCAGGTGAAGGTTCTGTTGCTGTGGACATGAGTCAATGGCATGTGAACCTCATCTGTTGCTCATTACATCTGCAGTCGGTTAGGAGGCGTGCCTGCTGCAATGAATGATGTTTGATTTAATTGGCTGATGCTTAAATGAGAAACTCAACGTAGCACAGCCCAAGCAGCTCAGCATACCTCATCTCGGCATCACAGCTCAGCCCAGGCCTTTGGAGATGCAGAAAGGAATCACCCTGGGGAAAGTTGTTGGAACCCAGAGGCCTGGAGAGAAGGCCAGCAGAGACCACCCTGTGCCTTCCCATGTAAGAAAGAACCTCAGTTGAAAGTTAACTGCCTTTCCTCTGAAGAACTAACGAAATAAATCCCCTTTTATTAAAAGCCAATCCGTCTCTGGTGTGTTGCATTCTGGCAGCTAGCAAACTAGAACAACATGATATTGTAACATCCTAGGATGGTCATTTGCAAAAGACTGGTTCTATGAATTTGTATATCTCCCAAGTAAGGACGCGTTTCATTACATAGTATTGAAAAATCACATTTGTTAAGATTGCACACAGTGTCATCAGAAAAATATTTAAATATTGGGATGCCATTAAGCTTGGCATTAAAATTTTAATTTTTGCCTAGATGCTTGAGTTTTTTCATTGGCACTATAGTTTGCCAAGTAAAAATGGTATTTCATAAATAAAAGCAGCTAGTGCAGCTCATAACTCAATCACACAAGTAAGTGTTTCCTTCATTCTTCCAAATGTTGCAGAAATACTTCATGGTTAATTGCAATTGTATGACAAAGAATATTAAAAAGATGTGCACACAAGTGTCAAGATTTAAGAAAATTAATGCTTTTTACTGATTCATCAAGGTCATTCTTTAGTAACACTTATTTTTAAGTGGAGAATACAATGCTCCTTAATGCTTCTGTCTTGATTTCATGCTAAGGCCCTGGCATTTTTATCTTCCTTTGCTTTTACAACACCACTGCAAAATCAACAGTGAAAAAGACAAATGATGCCTTCATATTATTATGAAAGTACTTTTGATTACTCTTGATCCTGTAATGCTCTCAGAGTCCCCCAGCATCCGTGGACCACACTCAGAAAGTTGCTGCTTTAAGATATATACCTGCCTAAGTAATTGCTGGGATAAACTGTAAGGATATGGTGAAACTTTATTAGTTGGCTAAACTAATGTCTATGCAATAATTTTATATGTAGCTTTCTTATTGAACATATTAATTTCATAGCCTTTTGTACTCACTATAAGGACAAATTTTCTATAGATATTAATGTTTGTTCCTTCCTTTTTAATCCTTTATACCATGTTTCTTTACATTTTTTTTTTTAACATGGGCAGGCACCAGGAATCGAACCCAGGTCCTCTGGCATCACAGGCAAGCATTCCTGCCTGCTGAGCCACCGTGGCCCGCCCTATACCAGGTTTCTTTATCTTGTCTTTCTGTACTGGCAAGAAATTCCACTACAATCTTGACTAAAATTCAACATCTTGTCTATTCTTGTGTTTAAAATGAGTGCTTCTCAATCTTCACTATTAAATATATTTGCTATGTTTTTGTAATTATTCTTCCTCAGATTAAAGAAGTTTCATTTTATGACTAGTGCCCTGGATTCTTTTTAAAATATTAGGAATGACTGTTGAATTTTATCCACAACTTTTTCTGCCTCAATTGAAATGCAAGTAATCTCCTTTATTCTGCTAAGGTGGTAAATTATATTAATAATTCTAATGTTAAACCAATTTTTCAATGATATATTTTTAAACATGGTTTATTTAGTTTTCCAATTTGTTATAGCCATTTTATACTTATGTTCCTAGTTGACATTAACCCATTCTGTTCCTTTCTCATATTTTCTTGTCTGGTATCCAGATTTTACTAACCCATAAATCAAGTTGGGTTACTTTTTCTGTGTTTCTGAACAAAGTTGTATCATATGGAGATTATTACTTCCTCACATGTTTCATAAAATATCTGGAAACAGGTTTTTGAAGGTGGACATATTTTTAAATACTGATTTGATATATTTATGTTTCTAGGTCTATTCCTGTTTTCTATTTCTCTCTGATTTACGGATATGGAAGATCATTGTCTATTTCATCTAATTTTACATCCACATTAGTATAAAGTCATTCATAATATTCTTTTATGATTTACTTATTCTCTGCATTGTTTATACTATCTTCCATTTTTCTTTCCAATATTATTTTTTCTTCTATATTATCTTGGTAAGTCACTCGACATTTGCCTTAATTTTAGCAGTCTTTGCAAAGAACCAGTTTTTTACTTCGTTAATCTTCTCTATTGTTTCTTCACATTCTATTTTCCTACTCTTCGTATTATTTCCTTTTTCTAACTCGTTGCATTGGATGGTTAGTTTATCAATTTTCAGCCTCTCTTCCTTTCAAATAAAATATGTCATGGCAATGACCTTGTCTCCAATATCCACTTTGCTGTATTCCACACATTTTGCTGTGTGATTAATTAACTGATTGCTCTTCAGTTTTAAATATTTTCTGCTTTCTATTATAGTTTATTTTGACCAATTTATTTTGACCAATTACTGTTTAAAATATGATTTAGGTTTCTAAATGTTGTCTTTTTTCTTCACCTATTATTGATGATGCATAACTTATATCGTCTCATCATGTCATAAGTGGTTGAAAAGTTATGCGAGATTTATGTAGTCCTTTAAAATTAGCCTAGACACTTTAGCATATAAATTTAAATTAATAAAGTTTGAAGTTAGTCAATTCTTAAATTCTAAACAATGCAATACCCGAGTTTTTCCATTTACTGCCTCTGGTCTTAAATGATGTCTTGTCCAATATTTTAGTTCCATCTTAGTTAAATAATCCTTAAATTAATCAATAATATTTTATACAGTCAAAGTTTGTTAGACTCCATATTTAACATTTTCCTTAATAGCCATGTTTTCTTGAAACAATTCTTCTTTCTGGGTTTAATTACTTTATTCTGAAACTATTTATTTTAATAATTATTTCCAAGGTCTGTTTTATGTAATTTCTCTTAATGTGTGTTTATCTGAAAATGCCTGTATTTGGCCTTGTTCTTCCTTGATAGTTTAGCTGGATACAGAATTTGGATTATAAGTTATTTTCACTCAGTATCTTTTGGGTATGATTATATTATCTTCTCATTTCTATGGTTCTGTTTAGATGCCTATAGTCAGTCAAACTGTTGCTCTTAGAAGGGAATCTCCTTTTCTGGTTATTTTTAAGATTTCCTCTCAGTCCATATTGCAAAGCAGAATGTGTCTAGAAGGGCATTTACTTTTATTATATTTAGGAATAATTATGTTGTCTAAATCTCTTTGTTGATGTGGGGTTTTTTTTCCAACTCTGGAATATAATCGCCTTGATTACTGTTTCTTCCCCATTCTCTCTGTTTTGTCCACTAAGAAATTTCATTAACATAAATTGGATTTGCTGTGTATATGTTTCATGTTGACAAATCTCCACCCTTTACCCTCATTTCTCATCTTCTCTCTGCTCTGCTTTCTGGGTAATTTCTTAATTATATATGTAACTATAATTATCTACATTTCTGTTCACAAATTCGTTGCTCAACTCTGCTTATTGTTCTGTTTAAACTGTTCATAGTTTTCATTCTGTTGATTTCATTTTTAATTTTTGAAAATAACCTATCTGGGCTTTTTACATAGTCTTGCATTTTTCTGCTTTGATCTTTTTTTCATAACACTAATCTTTTTACACATATTTATAGTCTCTATTATGTAACATTTTAAGGGGTCTAGTTCTGCTATTTGTTGTGAGCACATTCTTTTGTTTAAGGTGAATTGTTTTTTCTCATATTTTGTGATATTACATGGTGAGTTCATCTTTAGCATGGTTTCATCACATTAAATTTTTGATGCATGTTAGAGCTTAGCCCTGAAAGCAGTTTTTATTTTTTGCCAAAATTGTTTATTTTTTCCCAGGTGGTCCAGGAGTTATGCAAGCCTGGGATACATTTTTTTAAATGTATTTTATTGAGATATATACACAGAGCATGTAAATTATCTAAAGTATACAATCACTGCCTCACCCATCATTGCATAGATGTGCATACATCCCTATGATCAAATTTAAAACGTTTTCATTAGTCCAGAAAATAAATAAAAAGAAAAAAAAAACCCTAATCTTTCCATATTTCTTATCCTGTCCCCCTCCCCATTATTGACCCATAGCATTGGTGTGGTACATTTGTTACTAATGATGAAAGTATTAAAATATTTACTGTTAACTATAGTCTGTAGTTTGAAATAGGTACATTTTCCCCCATATACTCCTATATTATTAACTCCTTGTAATAGTGTCATGGAAGTTATAAATAACTTTTATATTTGTACAGTTAATCATGGACATTGTCTACCACAAGATTCACTATGTTTTCATTCCTGTATTTTAACCTCCAACTTTCCTTCTAGTGACATACATGAGTCTAAACGTCTCCTATCCACCACACTCATACACCATTTAGCACTGTTATTTATTCTCACAATAATGTGCTACTGTCATCTCTGTCCATTTCCAAATGTTCAAGTTCAACCTAGTTAATCATTCTGCACTTACTTAGCAACTGATCCCCGCTCTTCAACCTCATCCTATATCCTGGTAACCTATATTATATATTTTATGTCTGTGAGTCTACATATTATGATTAGTTCATATCAGTGACATCATACAATATTTGTCCATTTGTGTCTGATTTATTTCACTTTATATAATGTGCTCAAGGTTCATCTATATTATCACGTGCTTTAGGACTTCATTCTTTCTTACTGCTGATTCCATCATATGTGTATATCACATTTTGTTTACTTATTTATCTTTTGATGGATACTTGAGTTATTTCCATTTTTTGGCAGCTGTGAATAATGCCACTATGAACATCAGTGTGCAAATGTCTGTTTACCCCGTCCCTGCTTTCAGATCTTTGGGTATATCCCAAATAGTGGCATTACCCAGTTGTAAATCAGTTCTATACTTAGCTTCCTGAGGAACCATCCTCCACAGCAGCTGTACCATTTTACATTCCTGATGGCAGTGGATACGTGTCCCAATTTTTCCATATCCTCTTCAACACTTGTAATTTCCTGTTTGTTAAATAGTGGCCATTATAGTAGTTGTGAGATGATATCTCATCGCAGTTTTGATTTGCATTTCCCTGATAGCTGGTGTCATTGATCATAGTTTCGTGTGCTTTTTAGCCATCTATATGTTCTCTTTGGAAGATGGCTATTCACGTCTTTTGCCCAGTTTTAAAATTGGTTATATTTATATCATTGAGTTGTTGAATTTCTTTATATTTAAAAGATATCAAACCCTTGTCAGATATGTGATTCCCAAATATTGAGTCAGGTACCCTTTCATTTCTTTGACAAAGTCCTTTGAAGCACTGAAGTATTCAATTTTGAGGAGTTCCCATTTATTTATTATTTTTCTTTCATTGTTTGTGCTTTGGGTATAAAGTCTAAGAAACCACTGCTATCACTAGATCCTGAAGATGTTTTCCTACATTTACTTCTAGGAGTCTTATGTTACAGGTTCTTACATTTAGGCTTTCGATCCATTTTGAGTTAGCTTTTGAGTAGGGTGTGAGATAGGGGTCTTCTTTTTTTATTTTGCATTTGGATATCCAGTTCTTCCAGCACCAATTATTGAAGAGACTATTCGGTCCCAGTTGAGTGGACTTGGGACTCTTATCAAAAGTAAATTTCCTGTAGATCTGAGGGTCTATTTCTCAGCTCTCAATTTGGTTCCATTGATCAATATGTCTGTCTTTATGCCAGTACCACACCATTTTAGCCACTGTGGCTCTATAATATGCTTTAAAGTCAAGATGATTGGTCCTTCCCACTTTATTCTCCTTTTTCAAGAAGTCTGGCTATTTGATGCCTCTTACCCTTCCAAATAAAACTGATAATTAGCTTCTCCACTTCTGCAAAGTAGTCTATTGTAATTTTGATTTGTATGGCATTGAATCTGTAGATCAATTTCCATAGAATTTGATGACATTTAACCTTCCAATCCATGAACACAGATAGTCTTTCCATTTATTCAGGTTTTTTAATTTCTTTTAGCAATGTTTGTTTGTTTTCTGTTTACAAGTCCTTTGCATCCTTGGTTTGGTTTATTCCTAGATATTTGGTTCTTTTACGTGCTATTGTAAACAGAACTTTTTTTTCTTGATTATCTCCTTGGATAGCTCATTACTATGTATAAAGACATCACTGATTTTTGCATGCTGATCTTGTATCTACTGCTTAGCTGAACTCCCATTTTAGCTCAAGTAGCTTTGCTGTCATTTTTTCTGGATCTAATAGAATCATGTCATTTGCAAACAGTGAAAGTTTTATTTCTCCTTTTCCAATTTGGATGCCTTTTATTTCTTTTTCTTGCCTAATTTATTTAGCTTGAACTTATAACACAATGTTGAATAGTAGTGGCGGTATACTTGTCTCTTTCCCAATCTTAGAGGGAAAGTTTTCAGTCTCTTACCATTGAGTATGATGTTACCTGTTGTGGTGCACATATATACACTTTATCATGTTTAGGAAATTTCCTTCTATTCCTACTTTCTGAAGTATTTTTATCATGAAAGGATGTTGAATTTTGTCAAATGCCTTTTCTGCATCAAACAAGTTGATCATGTGCTTTTTCCCTTTTAATTTGTTAATGTGGTATATAATATTAATTGCTTTTTTTTGTTGCTGAACCACTCTTATATACCTGGAATAAAACCCATTTGGTCATGGTGTATAATTCTTTTAATATGCTGTTAGTTTCTATTTGAAAGTATTTTGTTGAAGATTTTTGCATTTATATTCATTAGAGAAATTGGTCTAAAGTTTTCTTTCCTTGTAGCATCTTTATCCAGCTTTGGATTAGTGTGATGTTGACTTCATGGGATGAATTATGTAGTTTTCCATCTGCTTCAATTTTCTGGAAGAGCTGAAGCAGGATTGATATTGATTCTTCTTAGGATGTTTGGTAAAACTCATCTGTGAAGCTGTCCAGTCCTGGCCTTTTCTTTGTTGGTAGTATTTTTTTTTTTGGCACGGGCAGGCCCCGGGAAATGAGCCCTGTTCGTAGGTTTTTGATGATTGATTCAATGTTATTACTTGTCATTGGTTTGTTAAGGTCTTCCTTTTCTTCTCGGGTCAGTAGTTGTTTATGAGTTTGTAGGAAGCTGTCCATTTCATAAGTTGTCTGGCTTGGTGGCATACAGTTATTCATAGTAAACACTTAGGATCTTTTTTATTTCTTTGGGCTCTGTGGTAAGGCCTGCTTTTCATTTCTGATATTTGCAGCTTCTCTCTTTATGTCTTTGTCAGTCTAGCTAAGGATTTGTTGATTATACTGATCTTCTCAAGGAACTAATTTTTTGTTTTATTGATTTTCTATATTGCTTCTTATTCTCCACTTCATTCATTTCTGCACTGATCTTGGTTATTTCTTTCCTTCTTTCTTTGGGATTAGTGTGCTTGTCTTTCTCCAGTTGTTCAATAAGGTCATTGATTTTAACCCTTTCCTCTTTTTAAATGTATTTATGGCTATAAATTTCCCTCTTAGTACTGCTTTTACTACATCCCATAAATTTTGATATGTTGTGTTCTTGTTTTCATTTGTCTTGAGATAGTTACTGATTTCTCTTGCAATTTCTTCTTTGAAACACTGTTTAAGAACATGTTGCTTAACCTCTATATATTTGTATACTTTCCAGTTCCCTATTTGTCATTGATTTCTAGTTTCATTCCATTATGGTCAGAGAAAGTACTTAGTATAATTTCAATCTTTTAAAATTTATTAAGACCTTTTATGTGGATATGGTCTCTCTCTTTTTTTTTTCAATCTACTAAATTTATTTTAACATTTGTTCCCTTTGTTATTTATTTACTTTTTTATTTTATTTATTTATTTTTTTATTAATTAACAGAAAAAAAGAAATTAACCCAACATTTAGAAATCATACCATTCTACATATGCAATCAGTAATTCTTAACATCATCACATAGATGCATGATCATCGTTTCTTAGTACATTTGCATCGGTTTAGAAGAACTAGCAACACAACCAAAAAAGATATAGAATGTTAATATAGAGAAAAAAATAAAAGTAATAATAGTTAAAAAAAAAAAAACCTATAGCTCAGATGCAGCTTCATTCAGTGTTTTAACATGATTACTTTACAATTAGGTATTATTGTGCTGTCCATTTTTGAGTTTTTGTATCTAGTCCTGTTGCACAGTCTGTATCCCTTCAGCTCCAATTACCCATTATCTTACCCTGTTTCTAACTCCTGCTGGACTCTGTTACCAATGGCATATTCCAAGTTTATTCTCGAATGTCGATTCACATCATTGAGACCATACAGTATTTGTCTTTTAGTTTTTGGCTAGACTCACTAAGCATAATGTTCTCTAGGTCCATCCATGTTATTACATGCTTCATAAGTTTATCCTGTCTTAAAGCTGCATAATATTCCATCATATGTATATACCACAGTTTGTTTAGCCACTCTTCTGTTGATGGACATTTTGGCTGTTTCCATCTCTTTGCAATTGTAAATAACGCTGCTATAAACATTGGTGTGCAAATGTCCGTTTGTGTCTTTGCCCTTAATTCCTTTGAGTAGATTCCCAGCAATGGTATTGCTGGGTCGTATGGCAATTCTATATTCAGCTTTTTGAGGAACCGCCAAACTGCCTTCCACAGTGGTTGCACCATTTGACATTCCCACCAACAGTGGATAAGTGTGCCTCTTTCACCGCATCCTCTCCAGCACTTGTCATTTTCTGTTTTGTTGATAATGGCCATTCTGGTGGGTGTGAGATGATATCTCATTGTGGTTTTGATTTGCATTTCTCTAATGGCCAGGGACATTGAGCATCTCTTCATGTGCCTTTTGGCCATTTGTATTTCCTCTTCTGAGAGGTGTCTGTTCAAGTCTTTTTCCCATTTTGTAATTGGGTTGGCTGTCTTTTTGTTGTTGTGTTGAACAATCTCTTTATAAATTCTGGATACTAGACCTTTATCTGATATGTCATTTCCAAATATTGTCTCCCATTGTGTAGGCTGTCTTTCTACTTTCTTGATGAAGTTCTTTGATGCACAGAAGTGTTTAATTTTGAGGAGTTCCCATTTATTTATTTCCTTCTTCAGTGCTCTTGCTTTAGGTTTAAGGTCCATAAAACCGCCTCCAATTGTAAGATTCATAAGATATCTCCCTACATTTTCCTCTAACTGTTTTATGGTCTTAGACCTAATGTTTAGATCTTTGATCGATTTTGAGTTAACTTTTGTATAGGGTGTGAGATATGGGTCTTCTTTCATTCTTTTGCATATGGATATCCAGTTCTCTAGGCACCATTTATTGAAGAGACTCTTCTGTCCCAGGTGAGTTGGCTTGACTGCCTTATCAAAATCAAATGTCCATAGATGAGAGGGTCTATATCTGAGCACTCTATTCGATTCCATTGGTCGATATATCTATCTTTATGCCAATACCATGCTGTTTTGTCCACTATGGCTTCATAATATGCCTTAAAGTCCGGCATCGCTAGACCTCCAGCTTCATTTTTTTTCCTCAAGATGTTTTTAGCAATTCGGGGCACCCTGTCCTTCCAGATAAATTTGCTTATTGGTTTTTCTATTTCTGAAAAATAAGTTGTTGGGATTTTGATTGGTATTGCATTGAATCTGTGAATCAATTTAGGTAGGATTGACATCTTAACTATATTTAGTCTTCCAATCCATGAACATGGTATGCCCTTCCATCTATTTAGGTCTTCTGTGATTTCTTTTAACAGTTTTTTGTAGTTTTCTTTATATAGGTTTTTTGTCTCTTTAGTTAAATTTATTCCTAGGTATTTCATTCTTTTAGTTGCAATTGTAAATGGGATTCATTTCTTGATTTCCCCCTCAGCTTGTTCATTACTAGTGTATAGAAATGCTACAGATTTTTGAATCTTGATCTTGTAACCTGCTACTTTGCTGCACTCATTTATTAGTGCTAGTAGTTTTGTTGTGGATTTTTCCAGGTTTTTGACGTATAGTATCATATCGTCTGCAAACAGTGATAGTTTTACTTCTTCCTTTCCAATTTTGATGCCTTGTATTTCTTTTTCTTGTCTAATTGCTCTGGCTAGAACCTCCAACACAATGTTGAATAATAGTGGTGATAGTGGACATCCTTGTCTTGTTCCTGATCTTAGGGGGAAAGTTTTCAAGTTTTACCCATTGAGGATGATATTAGCTGTGGGTTTTTCATATATTCTCTCTATCATTTTAAGGAAGTTCCCTTGTATTCCTATCTTTTGAAGTGTTTTCAACAGGAAAGGATGTTGAATCTTGTCAAATGCCTTCTCTGCATCAATTGAGATGATCATGTGATTTTTCTGCTTTGATTTGTTGATATGGTGTATTACATTAATTGATTTTCTTATGTTGAACCATCCTTGCATACCTGGGATGAATCCTACTTGGTCATGATGTATAATTCTTCTAATGTGTTGTTGGATATGATTTGCTAGAATTTTATTGAGGATTTTTGCATCTATATTCATTAGAGAGATTGGCCTGTAGTTTTCTTTTTTTGTAATATCTTTGCCTGGTTTTGGTATGAGGGTGATGTTGGCTTCATAGAATGAATTTGGTAGTTTTCCCTCCACTTCGATTATTTTGAAGAGTTTGAGGAGAGTTGGTACTAATTCTTTCTGGAATGTTTGATAGAATTCACATATGAAGCCGTCTGGTCCTGGACTTTTCTTTTTAGGAAGCTTTTGAATGACTAATTCAATTTCTTTACTTGTGATTGGTTTGTTGAGGTCATCTATGTCTTCTTGAGTCAAAGTTGGTTGTTCATGTCTTTCCAGGAACCCGTCCATTTCATCTAAATTGTTGTATTTATTAGCATAAAGTTGTTCATAGTATCCTGTTATTACCTCCTTTATTTCTGTGAGGTCAGTAGTTATGTCTCCTCTTCCATTTCTGATCTTATTTATTTGTATCCTCTCTCTTCTTCTTTTTGTCAATCTTGCTAAGGGCCCATCAATCTTATTGATTTTCTCATAGAACCAACTTCTGGTCTTATTGATTTTCTCTATTGTTTTCATGTTTTCAATTTCATTTATTTCTGCTCTAATCTTTGTTATTTCTTTCCTTTTGCTTGCTTTGGGATTAGTTTGCTGTTCTTTCTCCAGTTCTTCCAAGTGGACAGTTAATTCCTGCATTTTTGCCTTTTCTTCTTTTCTGATATAGGCATTTAGGGCAATAAATTTCCCTCTTAGCACTGCCTTTGCTGCGTCCCATAAGATATGGTCTCTCTTGAGAATGTTCCATGAGCATTTCAGAAGATTGTGCATCCTGCTGTTTTCGGATGCAGGGTTCTATATATATATATATATGGTAGGTCTAGTTCATTTATCACATTGTTTAGTTTTCTTCTTCCTTGAGCCTCTGTTTAGATGTTTTATTTATTGATGAGAGTTGTGTGTTGAAGTCTCCCATTATTATGTTAGAGTCATCTATTACTCCTTCAGTTTTACCAGTATTGACCTCATATACTGTGGGGCACCTTGATTAGGAGCATAGATATTTATGATTTTTTTTTCTTGTTGGTGAATAGCCCTTTTTATTAATACATAGTGCCCTTCTTTATCTCTTTTTTTGTTTTGTTTTGTTTTGTTTTTTGTTTGTTTGTTTGTTTTTTACATGGGAAGGCACTGGAAAATGAACCCAGGTCTCCAACATTGCAGGTGAGAACTCTGCATGCTGAGCCACCATGGCCCACCCCTTCTTTATCTCTTATAACATTTTTTTTGCATTTAAAATTTATTTTTTTTGATATTATTATAGCTACCTAAGCTTTCTTTTGGTTACTACTTGTGTAGAATATCTTTTTCCATCCTTTTATTTTCAGCCTATTTGTATATTTGGGTCTAAAATGGGTCACTTATAAACAGCATTTAGATGGATCATATTTTTTTTTATCCATTTTGCCAACCTGTATCTTTTGATTGGGGAGTTTAATCCTCTAACATTCAAAGTTATTACTGTAAAGGCAGTTTTTGATTCAACAACCTTATCCTTCAGTTTTTATTTTTCAGATCTATTTTTTTCTCGCTCTCTCTTTTTATCCTTTAAGTTATTTTTACTAATACTCTTCAATTCTGTGTCCTCCTCCAGACCTTTCTCTCCTGTCTTTTCTTTTAATCTGGTAGAATCTCATTAGCAGTTCTTGTAGGCCCAATCTCTAACAAACTCTCCGCTTATGTTTATCTGTGAATTTTAAATTCTCCCTAATTTTTTTTGGTATGCTTGTGGTGGAGGTCGCATTTCTTCTTTTTCCATGTGAGTATCCCATTATTGCAGTACCATTTGTTGAATTTTGGGGGAAGGGGAGGGGAGCGCATGGGCCAAGAGTAATCTCCCACATTTTTGAAGGGCTACTTTGCTGGATAGAGAATTCATGGTTGGCAATTTTTCTCTTTCTGTACCTTAAATAAATCATACCACTGCCATCTCACCTCCATGGTGTATGGTGAGAAATCAGCACTTAGTCTCATGTGGTTTCCCTTGTATGTGGTGAATCGCTTTTCTTTTGCTACTTTCAGAATTTTCTTCCTTCTCTTTGGTATTTGACAGCCTGATTACTATGTGTCTGGAGTGGGTCTACGTTGGATTTAGTCTGTTTGGAGTATGTTGGGCTTCTTGGATTTGCAAATTTATATTTCTGTGAGGCCTGGGAAATTTTCAGCCATTATATCTTCAAATATTTTTCCTGATCCTTTTTCCTTTTCTCCTTCTCTGATACCCATTGTTCTAGTTTGCTAGCTGCCAGAATGCAATATACCAGAAACGGAATGGCTTTTAAAAGGGAGAATTTAATGAGTTGCAAGTTTACAGTTCTAAGGCCAAGAGAATGTCCCAATTACAACAAGTCTACAGAAATGTCCAGTCACAGGTATCCGGGGAAAGATACCTTGATTCAAGAAGGCCGATGAAGTTCAGGGTCTCTCTCTCAAATGAGAAGGCATCTGGCGAACACAGTCAGGGCTTCTCTCTCAGCTGGAAGGGCACATGGCGAACATGGCATCGTCATCTGCTAGTTTTCTCTCCTGGCTTCTGGTTTCATGAAGCTCCCAGGGAGGCGTTTTCCTTCTTCATCTCCAAAGGTTGCTGGCTCGTGGACTCTCTGCATCTCATGGCTACATCGTTCTGCTCTCTCTGAATCTCTTTCTCCAAAATGTTTCCTCTTTTATAGGACTCCAGTAAACCAATCAAGACCAACTCAAATGGGTGGAGACATGTCATCCCCTAATCCAGTTTAACAACCATTATTGACTAAATCACATCATCCAGGGAGATGATCTCATTACAGTTTCAAACATACAGTATTGAATAGAGATTATTCCACCTTTATGAAATGGGATTTATATTAAAACATGGCTTTTCTTAGGGGGCATACTTCCTTTCAAACCAGCACACCCATAATGCATATATTTGCACACTTTATGTTGTCAATCATTTCCTTAAAGCCTACTCAAGTTTTTCCACTTTTTTTCTCAATTTCTTCTTTTGTCTAGTCAAATTTGGTTGTTCTGTCTTCTCATTCACTGATTCTTTCATCTGCCTCTTTAAATCTGTAGTTGTGTGTCTCCAGTATATTTTTAATTTCATCTACAGTGTCTTTTATTTCCATAAGGTGTTATTTTTCTATATATTATTTAAAATTCTTCTTTACGCACTTCTAGTGTCTTCTTAATATTCTTTAGCTCTCTGTATACATTTCTCTTAATTTCCTTGAATTGATTCAAATTTGTTTGTACACCTTGATTGGTTGTTCCAGAGTCTGTATCTCCTCCAACTTTTTAAAAATCTATTCCTTTGACTGGACCATTTCCTCTTGAGTTTTAGTATGCCTTGTGTTTCTTTTGCTGATCAGGTCATCCGATTGTCTTAACGGGTCTATTCTGAAAGTTGATTTCTCTCTCTTGTCTAGGATTTAGTTGTTGCCTATGTTTGTATTAGGGCACCGCTTTGAAGTTTGGATTGTCTAAGTTCCTCAGCCAAAACAGACCGGGTACCAGTGTAGTATCCCATGGGCCTGGAATAGGATCTGGAGAGGCTCTGAAAAGCACTGCAGTATTCCCCTGCACTTCCAGTCTGCCCAGCTGATGGTGCTGTTTGGTGAGTTAATCATCTTCAGAAGTTGTTTACCTCCTAGAGCTCAGTAGCATCTGACCAGGTAGGTTGAAACTGCAAGGTTCCAAAATCTGGCTCAATGTTGGGCTGTGTCCCCTATTTTACTTGTGATGGAGGATTCCCTCAGTCTGCCCTAATCCCCCAGGAAAGAATTGGGCAAAATTGTTGTTCTCCTCAAGGGTAGGGGATATGCAAAGACCCACAACTAGAATTACAGTCTCTATTCACATTTTTTTCAAAATCTTCATCCTTTGCTACCCTGGGCCTTGTGATGTCCTCCCCTGTCCCATGTGTCCCCAAATAATTGCTTTGTTCAGTTTCTGCCCAGCTACTTGCTGCTTTGGGGAAAGATTCTGCTGTTTGGGAAAGAGTTTCCCTGATCCTTCCTTTTGGAAATTCCTCCTTATTTGCCCTTTTTATTGCTCCCTCCCCAGCAGCTTAAACCCTGCCATGGGTCTCTGTGGGCTTGGTTCTCTGTGTCTGGCGGATCTGTCTCACTGCTGTGAGAGATTTTATAGTCTGTGTCCCCAGTGCGAGGTGGGAGGGGTCCAGCTGCTGCCTCTCGGCACTTCCGGAGCTGCCTGGGACTGAGTGAGGGGAAGGGAGAGGATCAGTGGGCACGGGACAGAAGTTTCCTACCTCATACTTTTCTCTTTCTTTGATTCAGCATTTGTGGGATTCTTCTCCAGTCTTCTCCAGTCTTCTCTGCTCTCCAGAGTTCTGAGCATGTGAGAATTGTTTTTTTTCTGAATCTCTGAAGAGAGGCTTCCAGTAGCTGTCTTATGGCTCCATGTTAATGACGTCACCTCTGGGAGTTAACTTTTAGATTGTGGATTCCTCAAGACCACATTAAGATCTTAATCTCAAAACCATATGATGGTAGGTCCGTGGTTATAAAATCTTAAGACCTACCCCTGCACCCCCCACCCCACACAGAATCCTAGCATGACAGATAAACTTTCTTAATGATTTCCTGAGCCAGTGATGGGCTGTTTCTTAGCTGATTTGTTACTCAGTGTGCATTCTCTCAAAGGCTTCAGCTTTATGTGAGTTTTCCATTAAAAATTTCCATCTTTTGGGCGGGCCACGGTGGCTCAGCAGGCAAGAATGCTTGCCTGCCATGGCGGAGGACCCGGGTTCGGATCTCGGTGCCTGCCCATATAAAAAATAAATAAAGTAATTAAAATTTTCCATCTTTTTTCTGTCAAGTCCACATCTCCTGTCTGGTTCTGGGCATTAAAATAAATCTTTGGAAACCCCGCCTTGCTTCCCTTCCCCACTTCTAAAGCAGTTTGCTTATCTTGATGTCTTTCTTTGAGTTTCTTTTGTTCTTGACCCCCAGAGATTTCCTTACATGTGACTTTTACTGTAGATTTAAAAAACACATTACTTATTTTTATCTGGTTTATGTAATTAATAAAAAAGGTTTTTCATATTATTTACTATCATTCCCTAAATCTATAAAATTATTGTAATATTTAATCAATAATTGCATTTATAGACGTTTCTAAATGTCTATGGTTACTGCTGCTTTTTTCATTTCATTTCTTCTGTATTATTGCATTGGCTAAAGTATATTTTAAGATCTTTCAGAGTTAGTAGGAAATTTATTCTTTTAGGTATGAAAAACAAATGGTCATTATATTGTCTTCACTCTTAAATGACAGTTTTGCTGTATATTTAATTCTAGCCTGACAGTTTATTTTCCTCAATACTTTGAGTATATTATTTCTTTGTTTTCTGGCATCTGTTGTTGCTAATCAAAATCTGCTGTCACTATAATTGACATTTTACTATATAATCTTAAAAGAAAAATCAAGATATAAAACTGCATTCATAGCATAATTCTGAGTTTCTAAAAATATATGTTTAGGAATGACTTGCCATCTAATTCCTAAATGCCAATAATCAGAGTTCACAGATTAAGGAATACCCATTATCTTGAGTCCATTTTTAAAGTAACTCTCTGGAAGCTAGTTTAACACTGCATCAAAAGGGCTGAATCCAGAAATTTCACTTTAAAGAGATATAGGTAGACAATTATTTATAAGGTTTTTCATTGCTAGACTTCAGGTCAAAAATGGAAACAAAATAGAAGCAGAAAATATTTTTATGGAGTATTATGAAATCATTTAAATGATGTCTTTGAAGAATGTTAAGTATTATACTGTTAAAATATTTTAAAAGCAAAAAATATAGACTATGATCTCATAGATAAAGTATAAGTAGACATATAATTCAACACATGTATGTATCAAATTTGTTAAAAGTACCTTGTTTTGAATACTGGGGTTGTGTATAAGTTTTGTTTCTTTAAATTAAAAAAAAATTCTAAGTTCTATACAGTGAAGAGGTATCACTTCTTTAATTTAAAAAACAAAAATAGAAGTTATTAAAATATATATGCATAATAACCTTTACTACCAAGTATCACATCATTATCACATCATTAAATTTTGACTATGAATGTGTGGTTTCTCTCCAAGTATTTTTTTTCTCTCACGCAAATGAATGCAGGTTGGCATAATGTCTCTCTAGTGAGTCCATCAAGATTAGAAGTAAATGGCCCATTACATGCTCTCTTTCCTCTCCTTTTGACAGATACAGATTCCTGAGTGCATGTCTCAACCTCATTTGTTACCTCACTTGTCATATGGTTTGATCTGTTCTTTAGTCCCCAGTTACCACGACCCTTCCTCTTTCTCTTTTAATTCTTTATTATCTCGTTTATGTTCATAGTCCTATCCTTGGCTAAGACTGCCCATTTCTTCTGAGATCTTCTTTTCTCTATATTTCTGATTCTTCACCTCTATTAACTGTAGAGGTGAAGCCACTCCCCTCCTGGCTGACCAGGCCATCTAGAGCATCTGTGCTATTTTCCATTTTCATTTTTATCCCCGCTCACCTGTCTTCTCAGCTGCTGTCATTATTGAGTGGCTTATTATGCAGGAAAGCAATTTATCAACTAACTTTTTTCTTTGTTAAATGCTTTTTAACAAGCTCAAGGGAACATGGTTTCATTTGCTTCCATACTGAAAAAGTTGTATCATCTTATCTTTTGACAGTGCTCTCTTTTGTGAAATATATAAATGAGGAAAGATTTCATATTTCTTTTTGCATTATGAAGCTTCCCATTTTAATTTTTTCCAAGGTGAACTGATGTAATCCAGGATTTTGTTCTTTTTGAGAGAAGATGAACAACTTCATAAGAAATCTCGAGGGAGTGGCAGGGGCAAAAACCTTGTAATAGCAAGTACAACTTGGGTAACTGATATTTTTACATGAGGATTTTTGGCTCAAAACAAGGAAGACAATTTTATATCCCCAAATAGCAACCTGAAATCCCTCAAACTGATATGGACGAGTTTGAATATTAGAGATTTTGTATGATTCTTTAAAGAGCTGGACAAAATTGAATTTTGATATCTCATTTTAAAGAATAATCTATCCTGAGAGAATACCAAGTAAGTATACTGTAACTATATATAAATCTGGGTGTTTCTATGTTTCCTGTTCAAAGATCACATAATATTTTGATATTAATGGTAAGATTAGAGGTGAAAAATCTAGATTCAAATTTAGCCTTTGGAGCTTACTTGCTATATGTCTTTGGTAAATTCCTTAATATTTCTTCTTCAGAAGAGGATATTAATATATACCTTGGCTTCCTCACAATGCTGTTGCAAGGGGAAAAATCAGATAATGTATGTGAAAATGCACCGTAAGCTTCCAAGAACTCTATTGATCCATACATGATATCCAGATAGGACCCTTTTGCTTATTAATTTGATGTAACAAAAATATACCTCCTCCAACAATTTCTCCTTGGCCAATAAAGTTTTCATGCTTCTGGCTTGTATATTAAAACATTGATTTTCTTACTAGAAATATTCTATTACCTTGTTTGGTCCAAGGACTTTCCCCCTTAGCTGTCACTTTTCTGCTTCCCAAGTCCTAAGGTAACTGGTTATGCAATGCTTCAAGGCACGAGGATAACATTTTAACTTATCTAATGATGATGTTAATAATCACAGAGATAACAATGAATACTTGCTGTGTGCTGTCTCTGCTCAGGCACTCTGCCAAGCACTTCCACAGGCATTATTTTATTTAATACTCAAAACTAGCCTGTGAGGTTCATATTATAATTACTGACTTTTACAAAGAGGAGACTAAGATTCAGACAGGCTCATTCATTCATTTATTTAACAAATGTGAATTGAGTTCCAAATATGTGCTAGACACTGAGACGGATGGGGCAGAAAGAGAGTAATCAAGATAAACGACATCCCTACACCATGGAATTTACATTATAGTGAAGGGAAAGACAAGATAAATAAAGAAAAATGTATACCTCAGAAAGTAATAAGTACCCTGTCGAGTACTGAAACAGTGTGATATGATGGAAAATGACTGTGTGGCTACTTCAGAAGCAGAATAGGGGAGACCTTTCTGAGAAAGTGTCCTTTAAACTAAAACCTGAATGATAGGGAGAGGCCAACCATGTGACAAAGATCAACTGGGCCGAGAGAACAATTACCAGAAAAGTCCTGGTGGGAATAAGCTTGACTGATGATAATGCATAATTAGGATGCAGTTTGGAGTCAGAATTGATAGGATTTTCTTGTTGTATTGGAAATGAGGGTGAAGGAAAGAGATAAATCAAGAGTAGCTTCTTTTTTTTTTTGATTAAAGTAGTTTGTTGATGGGCTGTATGGGGAAGAAGGGAGGGGTAAGCATGTTTGGGGAGAGATCAAGAATCACCTTTGAACTTGATAATATCATCAGGTCCAATAGATATCCAAGAACAGATGTTGATTAGGCCACTGATATGCAAAATAGATTTACTGCAGAGGTGGAGCTCAGGAGTCAGAGATGGTGTTCAGAAGGAAGATCTGAAGAGATTATCAAGGAAAAGCATGTGAAAACAGAAGAAGTGTGGGGGGGATTTATGTACTTCTATTTATGTACTTCTAAATTTAGAAGACAAGCAGAAACATAAAAGAAAACAAAATGATGGAGAAAGAAAGGCTGGTATAATATAGGAGAAAAGTCAGAAAGAAACAGTATCAAGGAATCCAAGAGAAGAAGCACTCCAAGAAAGGAGTCATCACATGCAGCAAATGCTAACGGGAGCTCAAATACAATTCAGAAAAGACATGGCCATTAGATTTAGTAATATGGACATTGTTAGTGACCATGACAAGAGCACACTCGGTAGGGGAGGGGGGATGGCTGCCCCATTGCCCAAAGGCATTCAGCTACTAAATGGAAGATTGAATTTCAACCTGAATAGTCTGTCTTCCTAGGTTGTATACTTAACCAATTCATATCTCAAAGATAGTGTTTCATTTAGTGTTAAGCATACTTCATGATAATGACTCTTTGAATATCAGAATCTAGATACAATGCATAGGTTATTATTCTCAACAGAATATTTGAACAACCAGAAAATGCATAATTTTTGCTTATGTAATGCTCCGTATTGGACTTGTTCTCTCACAGCTGCCATTCTATTTGCCATTCTTAAGAGGTCTTCCATTGTCCATTTAAGTCTACCCATCTCAGTAGTGGTTCATCCTATGGTGCAATAAGCAATACCTCTTAGTATTTCACTAAGATTCCCACAGATTCCTCTTATTTTAATTTTTATTCCACCAACTGTATTGGAGATTTTCGATTGGCTCTCAGCTGCACATTTGCCCTTTTCTTCTATTCAAACTGGAAGCTTGCAAACTCCATTTCACAGATTCCTTTGGGTACTTTTAGTCAAGGTTCTTGAGAGTGGAAGATAATGTGTCAGTCACCTTTCTGGAGGCAATAATATGGTTTAATGGCTTAGTTAACATTATATGCTTTTCCCCTCCTTTTATGAAGGAGAAATAATTTACAAATTAAAAATAATGGGTTCCAATGGGAATACAGAAAAAGTAGAGAAAGATAATAACACATTGATTATTTTTTTTCTAGACCAGCTCTGCTTAATATAGTAGCCACTAGCCACCTCCAGCTTTGGGCACATGAGATATAACTAGTCTTATATGCTGTAGGTATAAAATACACACTCGGTTTTGAATACTTAGTATGAGAGTAGGAATGTAAAATATCCCATTAATATGTTTTTTTATTATTATTTTTTAAAGCAATGATGTTGTGGGTTTAGAGAATAATCACGCAGAAAATACAGGATCCTTATACACCACCCTACCACCAAAGACTTGCATTGGTGTGGAATATTTGTCATAATTCATGATAGCCCATTTTTATAATTGTACTATTAATTAAAGCCCACGGTTTAATTTAAGGCTCACAGTGTGTGGTAGTGTAGTTCTATGGATTTTTTTAAAAAAATTTATTGTTACCATATATATAATTTAACATATCCTCTTTTAATCATATTCACATATATGTGTTTCCTAATAGTGAGATTGTTGGGTCATAAGATAGTTCTATACTTACCTGAAGAAACAACAAACTGTCTTCCATAGCAGCTGTACTGTCTTGCATTGGCATCAGCAATGAATGGGTGTTCCTATTTCTCTGCACCCTCTCCAACACTTATTTTCCATCTGTTCTAATGGGTGTGAAATTTTATCTCATGGTGGTTTTGAATTGCATTTCTGTTGTGGCTAATGATGTTAAGCATATTTTTATGTGCTTTCTGGCCATTTGTGTATCTTCTTTGGAGAACTGTCTGTTCAAGTCTTTTGCCCATTTTTAAATTGGGTTGTTTGCCTTTTTGAAGTTAAGTTGAAGGATTTTTTTTAATATAGTCTGGATATTAAACCTCTATCGGATATATGGTTTTCAAATATTTTCTCCCTTTGGATAGATTGTTGTTTTACTTTCATGATAAAGTTCTTTTTTGGAATGAAAGTATTTAATTTTGATGAGACTCCATTTATCTATTATTCTTTGGTTGCTTGTCCTTTGGGTATAAAGTCTAAAACCAATTGCCCAACACAAGGTCCTGAAATTGCTCCCTTGTGTTTGATAATTATAAGTCTAATATTAAGGTCTTTGATCCATTTTGAGTTGATTTTTGCATGTGGTGTGAAGTAGAGGTTCTTCTCCTCCTTTATGTTTTTCAAACAGAGATCCAGTTTTCACAGCTCCATTTGTTGAAGAGACCATTGTTTCACAATTGAGTGGTCTTTGCTCCCTTGTCAAAAATCAGTTCACCATAAATGTGACAGCTGATTTCTGAGCTCTTAATTCTGCTCCATTGGTGTTTATGTCTGTCCTTGTGCCAGTATCATGATGTTTTGATTATTGTGACTGTGTGATAAGTTTTAAGATCAGGAAGCATGAGTCCTCCAGTTTCATTCTTCTTTTTCAAGAGTCCTAGCTATTCAGGGTGCCCTACCCTCATATAAAACTGATGATTTAACTGTTCATCTCTCCAAAGAAGGTTGTTGGAATTTTGATTTGCATTGCACTGAATCTATAAATTTTGGGGTGTAGTACTGGCATCTTAAAAATATTTAACCTTCCAATCCATGAACATGGAATAACCTTGCAATTGTTTACATCTTCCTTAATTTCTTTTAGCAATGTTTGTAGCTTTCTGTGAAAAATCCTCTACATCTTTTATTAGATTTATTCCTAGATATTTGATTTTTTTAGTTGCTATTGTGAATGGAATTTTTTCTTGATGATTTCTTCTGGTTGTTCATTGCTTACTTCTAAAAACACTACAGAGTTTTGGGTGTTAATCATGTACCTTGCTGCTTTGCTAAGTTATGACTTTAGGTGCTTTGTTATGCATTTTTTTTCAGGATTTTTTGTATATAGGATCTTCCTTTCCAATATGGATGCCTTTTATTTATTTTTCTTGCCTAATTTCTCTGGCAGGAACTTCGAGTACAATGTTGAATAACACTCAGCATCCTTGTCTTCCTCATGTTGTCAGAAGAGAAGCATTCAGTCTCTTACTATTAAGTAGGATGTTAACTATGGGATATTCATATATACTTTTTATCATGTTGAGGAAGTTTTCTTCTGTTCCTAGTGTTTTAAGTGTTTTTGTCAAATGCCTTTTCTTCATCAATTGAGATTATAGTGTGTTTTTTTTTCTTCATTCTGTTAATGTGATATATTACATTAATTTATTTTCTTATGTTGAACCAACATTGTATATCAGGGATAAATCCCATGTGATCATAGTATACAATTATTTTAATATGCTGTTGGATTTGTCTTGCTAGTATTTTGTTGAGGATTTTTGCATCTATATTCATAAGAGACATTGGGCTCTAGTTTTCTTTTCTTATGGTTTTTTCATCTGTCTTTGATATGAAGGTGATGTTGGTATCACAGAATGAGTTAGGGAGTGTTCTCTCCTCTTCAATTTTTGGAAGCGTTTGAGCAGAATTAAAGTTATGTCTCCCTGGAATGTTTGGTAGAATTCTTCTGCGACGCCAACCGGTTCTGGACTTTTCTTTGTTGGGAGGTTTTTGATTATTGATCCAGTCCTTTCCTGGTAATTGGTTGCTGAGATCTTCTTTTTCTTCTTGAGTTATTGTAGGTAGTTTGCATGCTTCTCAATATTTGTCCATTTCATCTAGGTGATCTAATTTATGGCATATAGTTGTTCTAGTATCCTCTTATAGTCCTTCATATTTTCACAAGGTCAGTCTTAATGACCCCTTTTCATTTCTGATTTATGTTTTTTGTATCCTCTCCCTTTTTTTCTTTGTCAGCATAGTTTAAAATTTGTCAATTTTATTGATCTTTTCATTGAACCAACTTTTGGTTTTGTAGATTCTTTTTTGTTTGTTTTATTTTCTATTTCATTTATCTATGCTCTGACCTTTGTTATTTCATTCCTTTTGTTCACTTTGGGCTTAATTTGTTCTTCTTATTCTAGTTCTTCCAGTTTTAAGGTTAGGTTTCTCGTTTGAAGTCTTTCTTCTTTTTTAATGTAAGCATTTAGAGTTATAAATTTCCATATCATCACTGCCTTTGCTGTATCCCATAAATTTTGGTTTGTTGTATTTTTATTTTCATTTGCCTCAAGATATTTCCTAATTTCACTTCTGATTTCCTCTGATTATCCCATCATTTGTTTAAAAGCATGTTGTTGGGGTGCAAGGGTAGTTCAGTGGTAAATTCTAGCCTGCCATGTGGGAGACCTGGGTTCGATTCCTGGCCCATGTACTTCCCAAACAAACAAAAGAAACTAACAAAAACAAACAAACAGACCCAAAAAATTCAACAAATGGTGTTGCAATAATGGGATACTCCATGGAAAAAGAATGAAATGTGACCCTGCCATATAGCATACAAAAAAAATGTTGTTTAATTTCCACATATTTGTGGTTTTTTCCCCTTTCTCCCTGTTACTGATTTTTAGCTTCATTCTGTTGTGGTCAGAGAATAAGCATTGTATGATTTCAATATTTTTTATTTTATCATGACTAGGTTTATGACTCAGCATATGGCCTACCTTGGAGAAGGATCCATGTGCACTCAAGAAAAATGTATATTCTGTTTTTATTGGGTGCAGTGTGTTATATATGTCCGTTAGGTCTAGTTGGTTAGACTTATACTTTCTTATCGATCTTCTGACCCTATATTCTATACATTGTTGCAACTGGTATGTTAAAGTTTCCTACCATTAATATAGAACTGTCAATTTCTCCCTCAAATCAGTCAGTATATACTTCATATATTTTGGTCCTCTGCTGTTATGTTTATGATCGTTATATCTTCTTTGGGGTTACATCCTAAATATATAATAATCATATTTTGTTCAATACCAACTTAAGTTCAATAGCATGCACATATACTTTCCCTATATCCCTCTGTCCTCTCACCAATTTTATATCTTTGTATACTGTTTGTGGAAAAATGTGGATTTACATTGTTTTTTATGCATTTGTATTTTAGCACCTGAGGAAAGTAAGAAGAAGAGTTACATATGAATGATACATTGCAATAATTCTGGCATTTATAATTACTGAAATGGTTACCTTTACCCCAGGTCTTTATTTCTTTATGGTGCTTTGAATTACTGTCTAGTGTCTTTTCCTTTCAGTCTGATAAACTCCCTTTAGCATTGCTTGTAGGGCCAGTCCAATGGTGATGAAATCCCTCAGGCTTTGTTTATCTGAGACTGTCTTTTCTCTCTCCCATTTTTGAAAGAGAGTCTTGCTGGATATAAAATCCTTGGCTGGAAGTTGTCTTCTTTCAGCACTTTAAGTTTTCAGTCCGCCTTCCCTTTTTGCCTCTGTGGTTCCTGATGAGAATCAACATTCAATCTAATTGAGATTCCCTTGTATATAATACATTGCTTTTCTCTTGTAGCTTTCAGAAATCTCTTCATGTCCTTTGCATTTGATAGTATGATCAATATATGACTGGGTATATTTTTCTTCATGTTTATCCTGTTTGGTGTCTCTAAGCCTCTTGAATGTACATATTCACATATTATGCTAAGTTTTGGAAGTTCTGTGCCATTATTTCTTTGAGAATTCCTTCTTTCCCTTTCTCTCTTTCTTCTCCTTTTGGGACTCCTGTAATGCATGTACTGGTTTCCTTGATGTTGTCTCAAAGCTGTCAGGCATTGTTGTTTTTAATATATATTTTTTTCTCCTCAGCCTGACTTAGTTCAAGTGTCTTGTCTTCAAATTCACTGATTCTTCTGTCAGCTCCAAGCTGCTCTTGAAACCCTCCTGGGCATTTTTTGTTTCAATTATTGTGGGTGTCAAGTCTAGTAGTTCTATATGGTTCCTTTTTAAAATTTCTACCTCTTAAACTCTCATATTGTTCATTCATTGTTTTCTTGGTATCCTTTACTTCTTTCTCTGTACTTTCCTTCATCTCCTTAAGCATTTTTAAGACCGCTTTTTAAAAGGTTTTGTTCAGTATGTCTACATTCTTGTCTTTGTGAGTGTTTTCTGTATTTTTTCCCTCTCCTTTGAACAAGCCATCATTTCCTGTTTCCTTGTTTGTCCTATACTCCTTTGGCGCACACTGTCCATTTTAATATTTTAAAATGTATATCCTGGGATTTGCTCCCTGGGATGTCTGTTTCTTGGTTTTGTCACCAGCTGGTGATAAGAGAGTTCCTTGGGCTTTAGCTCTTCTATCAGGAAAGTCTGCCCAAAGTGGATGCTGTGTGCAGGGTTTTCCCTGCCTGTCTGGGGCTCCGACTTGTTCTGGGCTTTTGCTGGTTAGTTGTCTTGGAGTTCCCCTGTTTGCAAGAGTTTTGTTGTCCCTTCTGTTTCCCAGGAGACAGACTTCTTTCTTCTGAGTATTTAAAACCATCAGACTTCTGTCCCAGACTGTTTGCCTCTGTAGTTTTTTACACTCCTTTCATTGCCTTATGCTGCATTTGACTTAAGGGAAAATTCTGGGAGTAGGGTCACCTCAGAAAGGACTTTCCCAAGTCAGTCTTTTCCAACCAAAGTAGGGTCAGAGACCCACCAAGAGGGTGCCGTGGGGATCAAGGAGGGCTTCAAATTCTTCTACGACAGCAACCCAAAGCTTAGCTTTCCTGGCCTGCCCAGCAAATGCAGCCCTTCAGCTGCATGCTGTGAGGAAGCCCTGCCTCTGTAAATCTTCATGGACTCCATCCTGTCCACAGAGGGCAGAAACAACAGTTACCCTTAGAGCCAGGCAATCCAGATTCACTAATCAAAAGCCAAGATCAGCAATCAGCTATATCCACACTCACTCTTGGGGAAGAGAATTTTTATGTTCCTTTCTGTCACCAATGAGCTAGCTGGGGATTGGGCCCTGTGGTGGCCTGCCAGAAGGATGGGGGATGGGTGCCAGTAGCTGCTGCGCGGAGAGAGCAATTTACAGTTCTTTTCCTTAATTTATCTGCCTCCTCCTCCTGCTCTTCCCTGGATGTTGTATAGTGTTCTTCTAGCCTCTGTACTTTCAAAAGAGTTTGTTCTGTCAGTTCCTGCCTATTTAATAATGATTTGGTGGGAGGGAGTAGACCCGGAGCTCCTTACTCTGCCATCTTCCCCAGACGTCCACACACTGATATGTTCTTTATTGTGGAATTGGCAGAATGATAATGTTTTAGGTCTACTGGGTTAAACATAACATTTAAAATTTTTGAATTCTTCTTTCTTTTTCCTTTTCAAAATGTGGTTCTTAGAGCGTTTAAATAATATATGTGGGTTGCATTTGTGGCTCATAGTATATTTGTCTTGGCAGTGCTGTTCTACTTATTATGTTTCAAACTGAACCCCCTAGCCACATATGTGTATTTAAATATAAATTTAGATTAAATAACAATAAATCAAATTTAAAAATTCAGTTTTTCAGTCATATGAGGCAAATTTCAGGTGCTCAATAGTCACATGTACTTAATGGCTACCATATTGAGCATTGCAGATTTAAAACATTTGATCAGCAGAGAAAGTTCTGTTGGACAGTGCTGCTCTAAAAAATCCAAATAAATAAAGAAACAATAACCACAAAAGAAAAACAAAAGACATTTGAAATAAGGCCAGTTTGTTGGGAAAATAGATTTTGCAGCCACTAAGGAAAAGTGACAAATTCATTAGGTAAAGATAAAAAGTGTTGTGAAACTCACAAATTGTATTATTTACTCTTGAACACTTGGGTGACATCAACAGACAGTTTCAAATGTTTTTCTCATGAAGTTTTAGATGTTGCCACCAAATGTACAACACACTCCGTGTACTGTCATAAGTCAGCTAAAACATGTGTAAACATATGTCATGTCAGTCATTAAGAAGAAGGGTATAATTACACTTTTAAATGTGGCAAAGCATTTTGAATGCAGTGTATAATTTTCCAGAGCAGAAACCTTTGTGCATATATCTTTCCTGGAGTGTTTATACAGCCTGACATCTTCAGGTTTGTTCAAATCAAGAGCCCCACTGTGAACAAGCCAGCTGCAGACAAAAGAAGCAATTCGTTCTTTAGGTGCCATTTCATTGAGAGGGCAAGAAAGAAGGAGGGAGGTTGGCCCTGAGACACAGACAGATGGAAAATCAAGACAGGAGACGCTACTACCATGTCAGAGCAAGAGCAGCTAGTCTTTAGTTATTATTATTAAGTAATAATTATTATTGTTATATTGGTTATAATTATTAAAAATTTTTAATAATTGCTTGATGACAAAGAAGCCAATGTAGAAAAAGTGTTTATTTTTGACCTCAAAAGAGTTGCTGCCTTTGCACTTTTGTTTCAACAATATGCAATATTTCTCATCACACACCTCATCATTTAGCATCCGTGTTTTATAACTTCTGGGTTTATTTTCTGTCTCCCTCAACTTACTGCCTTATTCTATGAGCAGCTTCCTTGTCTTTTACTTTCTTTTTTTATTCCCAGCATCAGAGCAGCACCAGGCATGGTATCTCACAGTTGGAAGGAACACCATTCCTGTTATCAACGCTACACTGCCCTGACTCAGAATAGGTGCACAATAAATATATTTTAACATATTTAATTAATAGACACTGAATTATCTCTCTCCCCCTACTAGATTGTCAACTTGAGGATAAGGACTTCTAGGATTTTGTTTGCTTGTTTATTTTTTTAATAGATTCCATGGTACATAGTATAGTAACTGGTGTCATTCAGTACTCAATGTACTCAAATAGAGGGGCAGGGTGAAATTATTTAGAAATCCCTCCAAAAGGAAAAAAAAAAAAGCCTGTCCTTTTCTTAAGTGTTTCTCTTTCAGGATAACCCAGTGCCATTGGCAATGGGAAAAACAACTGTTGCTCATTATTATGCTGATTCATATAAGCCACTCCTATAAATATTTATTCAGAATAAAGTATCCCGTTTTTCTTTGTTCAGTTAATTGAAATGCCAACTTATGCTTATCATTCAAATGCAGATTAATAATGATTTTGGTTTTCTCTTTCATTCATTCGTTCTTGTGCTACCGAGAGCAAAATTACTAAATACTGATGCTGGTCTAGGCAGTACTAGGGAAACGAAATTAAAGGCTCTATTCTGTTTACAACACAACAATGTAGGGGCGGTGGCATCTGCTACATTAGAGGTGGGTATATAGGATCTGGAATCCTTGAATGCATACCTACCTGCCTTTTAATGTAGTTTTACCAGATATTTTCTTTCTTTAACTTTCATTTCATCCTTTATTGTCTCATTTTATTTTAGTTTTATTTACTGTGAACTTTATTCACTGGATACTTGCTTTCTTTGTTTACTTATTCAATTAATCAGAATGCCATCATCTTTTAACAGAGACTTCAAGTCACTCACATTGATTATGAATACCATCAAGAAATGCTATTTTATCATGTCTTTGCTCACTTTTTTCCTTCTCAATGATCACCCTTTTAAAAATTGTACGTACTACCTCCCCATATCCCTTACCCTCAAAGACGCCTTCATTCTGTGCTAATTTTTTTCCAGCAAATTCAGCTCCCTCTAGAATTATTATTAGATGATTACCGGAATGCTTGCATCCTTACTACATGTCTCTTATATTTTATTCTTTCAATGCGTTTGCTTGATGTCCCAGCTTATGACTTTATTCTACTATTTTATCAAGGCTATAATTTCATTTACTTCTTTGATGTCTATAAAACCACCTCCTGTTTCATGAAAGCTATCTTCTCACATTCCTCTGAAGATAGTGAATATACTACTAAACTCTCCTTTGGATTACATTATTAATGCAATTTCACTAAGTTTTAGCCTTTTGGCTTGAATTTCCCATTCATTCCATTGGTTTCCCTAAGATGTTTGTGATTCTTGATCATATTTTCATCTAATATTCTTTGTGTGTGTGCATTAAGGGTAACATAGGGCATTTTTCTTTTTCTCTACTAAGTCATCCCCACTGAATTCAGACAGTCCTGGGTTTAAACATGGCTCTATTAATTAAAAATAATAAAAACTGTAAATTAGTATCACTTTTTTGGGAGAAGGCAATTTGGAAGCAGAAGATCAACTTTTGTCAGATCTAAAATTGACCCCATGTGTAGCACAAAGTTGATTGTTATTCACAATTTTGAAACTATATTAATGTTCCATTATATTGAACTACGGAGTGGGAAATATCAATTACTGGAGAAATTCAGAGGAGGATTTATTGTACAGGTACTGGAAAAAGATGAAATCTGATCAGTAGAAGTAAAATAATTAATAGATGAACACTACAAAGGTGGATATCATAAAATGGACACCAACCAGAAAGTGAGAGCAGCCAGAATGGTGGATTAGTATGTTTCACTGACAGTAGCAGTGAAATGACTCAAGAACTTATTGGTAGTTTTGCCAAGTGAAGTTAAGGTTTCAGTAAAGGCCACACCATACATAAACCATACCTGTTACCATAGCAACAGGGCTATCTCTACATGCTACTGACATTATGATAAGAAAAGCAATGAGCTAATTAAATAAACAGTAGTAAGTTTTTTTCGGGGGGGGCAGTCTTTGGTAGAAAGATCTGGGGAGGAATTTGGAAGAAGATTATGCCACAAAGGGAAGATAACGAGAGAAGAATTTGTTATATTTATAAGGATTAATTAGAGACTGCAGACCATTGAAGCAGGGGCACTTCAGTGGTTGTATTTCACTGTGGTATTATCTGTTCAACAGTTTGGCCTCACTGCCTGAAAGGAATCTGGTCCTGCTTTGTTTATTTCATAGAAATAAAACATAAGGCAGATCAAACAAATCAATGTATAAGATAATGTGCAAATCCAAAACGCAGAGTTATGCAGACCCAAGGTATTATTTTAACCTCATGGTATTAAATAGACTCCTTGGTAACGTGTCTACTCTAGGACCTAAAGAGGTAGGTTCTCATTAGCAAGGAAAATCTTTTAGCAGAAATTAAATTTTTCTCTTACCATGATATTCTCTATTTAGTTTAGCCTGCCTTTTGTTGCTGGCTTCACGATTGGCATTAGTCAAGGCAATGATGACAATTGTAGAAACTGAGCCACCAAAGAGTCCCCTTCCTAACTAAGTAAATGGAAGAAAACTCAAACCTCTGGCAAAGAGATGTGAAAATCCCTCTGACTAGGTCACCATTACCCAAAGAAGGGCCTGCTGAAAATAAATTCACAGCTCTCCTGCTGATATGATGAGAAAGAAAACTTCAAGTAAACCGTGAAGAAATAATTTTTAAAGTAGTAGAGTTGAGGCTTGACCCAGTTATAGATTTTGAAAGGGTGTTTGGTATCTCTGTGGTAAGTCGGGTGGACCAACAGCTGGGACTCCAGACGCAAACACTCAAATACAGCCAGGCTGGAGGCTCTTTAACGACGGCATTGATTGACTGTAAACACAGACAGACAAAAGTGATCAGGATAGCAGAGAAAAGGGTATTTTGGGGAAAAGGGTTATTATCCTCCTTTGAGATGACTAATACCAGAGCCATAGAAGTTCATTTTACAACATTTTTTTTGAGACCCTCCAATGTGCCAGGTGCCAGATAAAGACATATTTCTAACCTTGAAGGCTTTTGCAGGCTAGCTTATGTGTTTTAGGGAGGTCAGCAGAAGGAGAGAAGAATCTATGGATTATACACAAAAACCCAACCTGCCACTTTGGTGTTATCAGCAACCCACACTCCACTGAATTGTTCTGAACAAAAAGAATACTACCACATAGAATGACTGTCATTTTTCAGTCACAGAGTAGCTGGGTATCTTAGAGCAGTTACTTCACTTTTCTGGGCATTTATTTCTTCTGTGGTGAAAGATGGGGCAGGGTATGGTGGCAGAGGGAGGGGAAAACTGTAAATGAAGATTAGTGCTAAACCCTCTTCCAATTCTAAATACGTATTTGGTTAGATATGGACACACTACATGATATTAGAGTGTGCCCTCTAATAATCCCTGTGAATTCAATATGAACTCCAATTCTATTCAAGAATAAATTTGTGCATGACCTGTTGGGTGAGTTATTCAGGGAAAGGTCAGGGCTATTGCCCCAGGGCAGCTTTTCTCTCTGGTTTCAGGTTTCCTGTCTCTGAGTTGGGCAAAAGTCTTCATAAATATCTAGGAGACCAGCCCAGCATCAGTCATGAGGAAAGTGTGGACTTGAGTGAAACCTCTTTCCTTTGCTCATCCTGGATGGATACTTTCCAAAGAATGGAGTTTAATTGGCTGTCCTGGAGTTATCCAAGGTGCGGTAACTATTCAGTGGAACAGAGCACCTCTGGTGGCTGGGATTTGCCTCCATCTGTGTGTATGGTCTCCTTCCAGCCTTGTGTTGCTTCTTGTCCAAACAGCTATGTTAGAATTCCTCCCAAGCAGCCTACTATATCAACTTCAGCAATTAAGCAGGAAAAAAAAAAAAAAAAAAAAAAACCCTGATTGGTTGGTACCATCTTCTTCAAAAGGCAACCATGTACTTGACAGATGCTTAGGATTTCCCTATTGCTTATCAATTAAAAAACGTTTAAATACCTAATGTAAATAGTACTCTAGGGCTAAATCTATGACAGTAAAAAGACAATGTGATCATGCATTCTAATGGGAGAGGCAGTATACACACAAACAAATAAAAAAAAATAACAACGGCTGATAGTGCAAATGCTGTTTCAAATTACAGCTTCTCCCTTTAATCCGCTACTGCTGTGGCAACAGCTTCTATGCAACCTTCATCCAACTTCATGCAAATACAGTCTGCTGATCCCTCACCTTGGCCCTCCTCTGTGAACCTCTCAACGCCTGCCCTAGGGCTTCTCTGACACCACAGCAAGGCACTGTTCCGTGGAATTTTTGAGCAATGACAATGGAGCCTATGGAAAAATGCGCTCCCTATTTCTTCTTGTGGAAAGTTGAGAGATACATTTCATTAGCCACCTTAGAAGTTTCCACCAAACTGAAAACACGTTTTTGTATTGCTTTCCTTTCCCATTTCACTCTCCTGTTACTCATACCTGCTCTCTAGGATCATTTCTAAGCAAATTGCCTCCACACCAGCTTGTGTCTCAGGCTCTGTTTTATGGAGAGCCCAAGTTAGTATGCCATGCAACCCACTTGTGCTTCTGCAGCTTTCTCTACTGAGCAGAATGTACCCATTTAAAAAAATTAATCCTGTTTATTTCTGATAGGTACAATTCCAAGCATTCTATTCTCTAATCACTTTTTCTTGATTATTTCCTTATATGTCATGTCCCATTGCTATCCTTCCTACAAAACAAAGCTTAAGAGATGGTATGGACCTTATTTTATCCCCCAGGTCTCTAGTAGCCTGGGAAGGTCAGGGTGGGGTAGAATAGCAGATCCTGGGAGCTACAATTAGTAATTGGGTCTTTTTCTCCCCATATAAGTAACAGTACAGAAACCCTTGTTCTTTGACATCAGGATATGAAGGTATCAGGAAGTATGGTCTCACAGCCCCAATTATGAGGCTATCATGCTTGTACCATCAGTGGGATCACATTACCATTCCAACCAATTCCAGCAGAACCTCAGCTCCTACATTTCTATCCCACATCCTCATATTACAAAGCCACAGTGCTTTTGACTTTTATTAGAAATTTATTTTTTCACCTGATTTATATTTTCTCACAAAGATACAACATTTGTGTTACTGCATTTAGGAAACTGAGTGAAGAACATAAACTCTTGTTGAGAGGCAGATGCTGTGCAATTACTTAGCTGCTTTCACTACTAAAGTGACTTTTATACAAACTAGCATCTCAGTCAATGCCAATTTAATTTCTTGTTACAGCAAAATTACCAAGCATTTTATTTCATGGAGCTTGAGTATTTCACACAGATAAAGTTGTAAATGCTAAATCTGTGAATGCTGAGGGTCTACCATACTCACCACAGTTTTCCAGATTGAAATTGCATAAGTAGGTAAGAGGCTTCATGATAAGCTTTGTAATGATGTCAGTGCAGACCATTATGTAAGTAGGAGGTTTGAAAGTAAATTTTATCATTTGAGGGTAGAATCATTATGTATGCAGAGATAGCCATCATATAAATATAACTTGGCCCTCCTAAGAGACTCCTCTTCATAAAATAGACTCCCTTTTCCCATATAATTCTGAAGAAAATGTTGGAAATATGGTCTAAGAACTCAGACTAAATAGAAGGAAGATCGACAAAGAGGAAATAAATTAGAAAAGATTCAGACTATGCTATTTTTTTATGGTATTTCTTAAGCTAAGCTTTCCTGTTTACAGGCCCAAGAAAACTATTCTTTTCCGATACCTCATCCAGTCAGACTTGCTCATAGAGCTAAAATAGGCCTGGTGGAGAGAGTATAAATGTCTTTGAAGGAGAAATCGTCCAGATTTCAGACGATTTAACTGGTTTCCTCTGTCACTGCTGACAAGGTCTGAAATCTCATATCTAAAGGAAATAAAAGTATTCCTGAAGGAAGCTTTTCTTTGGTCCCCGGGGAAATGGCCCTCCACTTATTCAAGAACCCAGTGAAGTAGGTATGTGAGCAAAGTTCCTACAAATAAATAGTTAACAGGAGGGGACAGGTGCATACAACTGGGATGTTCAGTAAGAAAGCAAGTTTAAAGATGCTCATTTCAACTTCAGAGTGGGAACCAGTAAGTTTTTTAAGTCTTCCTCAATATGGGGACACAAACCCAAAACTTTGGTGTTGTCTTGTACTTCGCCCTGAATCTATTGTATTTCCTCTGAGTCCTTACACACAACCTCATTCTCCTTTATCATGTAGTAAGACAATGAAACAAACAAAAAGCAGCTCTTATTCAGTATTAATGAGCAAATTTCCTACAAAAACAAACTTATGGGAGAACAATAGTCATAAATTCTTGTACATCTATTCCAGAGCACCCAGCTACACTACAGGGAAACCTCATTGTTGGAGGAGAAATTATCACCTATCAACAGGTGCGATTTGATTTGAGTGATAATATTCTTGACTAAGTAGATGGTTGCTGTTTTCTGACTGTGCCACCCTGACAACTGCTTCCATGCCCTTTAGTTATCTCTGTGCAGTCAACAGGAATGCTATTTCTTTGACTCCCAACATTTCCCATGGTTTTGCTTGTCATTGACAGATCTGTAAGGAAATATATCTTCCTCCACATCACAATGAAAACATGAATCTTGAAGGAAAACACTCTTGAGTTGACATTTAAACAAGTAATTTGATTTGGGGAAGAGACACATTTTAATTTATTGTTGTTTTGAATCTGCATTATCCTGGTGAGATGGATAGCAAGGCAAGAAAAAGCTTTAACCAATAACTATGGCTTGTAGAGGGGTTTGTATGAGAATGTTTTCACCTTTAGGTGTCTTACATTTATGCACTGATGTAGATGTATGAAGTAAAAATAGGAACTATTAATAATTATTAAGTATGTATATGAGAGAGTTAAGTGTATATTTATTTCAATGTTTGAACATTTAAACTTTTTTATAATGCAGCATTTATTAAATATTGATATCTGTATCAAAATTTCAAGGCATAGAAGATTTTCATTAAGATTTTTTCCTCCTTATATTAGGCCACAGGCTATAGAATGAAGGATATGCATTAAGAATCACGAAAAAAAAAAACCAAGCCAAATCAGTTTGCTTTTTGAAAGAGACTGCAGCATGGGATGGTAGGACTCAGGATCTTGAAACAGCAGTCAAGTTCACGTCCTTCCTTTCTTGCCTCCACGCTTCCTGATTCCGTCTGCTGCCTGCTTCTCTGCAGTCATAGCCAATAACATGCTGGGGATAGAATCAGAACTCTTTTAAACTGGAGTCTCCCATATGTTCATTACAGAAAATGTGTTTGCATTTTCACTGCAACACACCGCATGTACTGACGCTGCCTGACTGTGAATTCGTAGCTTGGAGAGAAGAGGGACTGGCAGACAAAGTGAAAGAAAGTTGGTGAGAAGCAGAATTCCAGCCCAAGAGAGTTTCACAGGACTTTGAAGTTCTTCTTCTTGGCATAGTTTCTCATTACAGAATGCCTGAGTTGTTTTTCCTGGGGCCCATTTCTTCTTAGACATGGTTGTAATTTCATCAATTATAGCAACACATGAACTTTCTCAGCATGGAACTCATGAGACAAATGTGTCTAATTTCTGGCTGGTTGAAATCTGTCTTTAATGTGGTTTCCTTTCTCCTGGCCACAGGCTCACTTAATTCTTGTTTCATGTAGATTCAGGTTCACTGATACATTCTGATTTACCTCCGTATCATGTGGATGGATGGATGGACGGATGGATGGATGGACAGAGGAGGAGAGAGAGAAAGTGGGAAAAAGATGGTAACTGTATTTTTGTCTTCTTTTCACTGATTTTACAGCCTGCTATTGGAGAACAAATGGGGAAGATCTAATAGACAAAGGAAAAAAGAAAACTATTTGTTGAATCCACACTTCTGTGCTGCCTCCAATAGGCAGCTGTTTGGAGCTTTGCAGCACCTGTCTTCATAAAGCACATGACTAAAGTTTCTAATGTCGACTCATCTGGACTAAAATTGCTATCTCATGACAAAATTAATTTTGCCATGAATTACTTGAGATTTTTAATTGCTCACCAAGAAATAAATATATATTTATGTTATGTGGCTTCTGTCTTAAAGAGATTAGAGTAAATGATTTTATGTGAGATTCTTTGAAAATATGTTTTTCCCTTTGTCCAGCTATTTCCTTAATTTCTTCTGAGAATGTCTTACTGATAGAATTTCAAAATGTTATTTTTAGCTCTGAAAGAAAGATCCAGAATATTTCTAAGAGTGGTCCCATTAATTCTGACTGGTTCTTCAGAGTTAAAATGTGTGGACTGACTCACTTGAGAGGTTAGAATCTATGGTGCCAATTTTATCCCATAGACCTTTCTCCATGAACCCTGGAATCAAGTCACATCAGGCTGTCATTAATATTAGCTGCAGTCTACATTTCCATGCCTCCCTGCCTTGCCTCCCACTGTTCCTTCCACTTACAATGCACTTCCTCCATCATTGTTATCAAAATCTTACCCGTACTTCAAATACCCAATTAAAAGTCTGCTTCTCTTTCTTCTCCTCAGTTCTCTCTTCCCTCCTCCATCACCTGCCTGACAGAATTAACATCCCTGCCTCTGCCATCTCATCAAAGATCTCACTCGTTGACCCGAGAGGCTTTAGGTTTAACTCCAGGCACCATGATTGTCTACCTTTGTGACTTTAGAAAATTTACTTAGCCCTTTTTGAGATTTATTTGATGAACTAGGGATAATGATATCTGCTCCTATGTAAATTGTTTGACATAACATTTGACACAGAGTTGAGAAGTCAATAAATGTTAGTTCCCCTCTGTAATCATTTTCTTCTTTGTCTTAGGGTTACTTGTGAATAAATTTGCATGCCCTACTAGACAGTGAACTGCTCCAAGCCAGGGATTGTGCTTTATCTTGACATCCCTTATGCCATCAGGTACATACTTGTTATGTAGCTGTGTTCAGTACATTTTTATAGATTTAATAGAAAAAGGGACCTTTTGCAAAGTCTGGCTGAACTCTTCAACATTCCAAGTTTTCTCTTGTTCTCTGATAGAGTTCTGTTAGAAAAAATTTCCCTCTGCACAGATCACACACAAGATACATCCATCAATATTTTTTTCCCAAATGTTTTTGTCATTGTCTGTTTTGATGTGTGCACAGGAGAATGCTATAAAAATAACTGTAGCAACAATCAGTAAGTTTTTTTATTTACTGGACACCTAAGATGTACTAGACAGAGACAATATATTATCTGAATTTTTCAATCTTATAAGAACACACAATATTTTTGCTCTTAATCCAAGTTGATGAAAGACAGAACTGAAGCTCGGAGAAGCTAAACCAGCTACAATGTGAAAGGCCATAGTTATTATTAGCTAACTATCTTAAGGTCGAGATATGAACTCAATTTAGGTTGGCTCTAAAGTGCTAGCTTCCCTCAACATCCCCCAACAGCTTCCTACCCCTGTAATGTACTGTCTTCTTTCTTTTTTACAACATTACAAAAAACCTTGAGAATTAGAGGAAATTCATTATTAACCATAATTATAACACCTCATCACAACTGCTGTATTTATTGTACATATTATCTTCTAGTCTTTCTCACTTCCCCAAAGGTTTTATGCCATTGGAACCATAGTGCACCCACTGTTTTGTGACTTGCTTCTTCCATTATCCCAAGTGTCTTTTCACTACATTTGTGTCCTATATCATTTTTCAATAATCATCATTTCTCCTTTCCTCTGAGTGACTATTAAAGCATGTGGTTAATCAAATAAAAAAAAAATCTCACAGTATTGTTCAAATTCACTATATCTTCACCTCACTTGGAAGATTTATTTTTTCAGGAAAGAATGAGATTTCAGAAGGAATCTCAGGGAAATTGCAAAGGAGAGAATAGCCATAGATGGAGATGTTTCATTTTTACTCTGAATTCAGAAGGGATAGTTTCCTGTCATTGTCTGAATACTATTTTTACCTCTTCAACACTTCTGGTTTCTCCCCCTTTAAAAAAGCTAAAACAAAATAATCACATGGTACACACATTAAATCAAGATCCCAAGAAAACTTAAAAAAAGAAGAAAGTAATCACTACCAAATCTGCTGGATTATTTCCATTCTAAAACTAAATAGGAACAAAAATTATTGGATAACCAAAGGAAGAGGAACTCTTAATTTATATGGAAGGTAATTGGCTAAATTATAATTTTGTGATATTTTTCACTTCTGTGAAAAAAATCAGGAAGGCTGAGTGCTACTTATACTTTTCTGTTTTGAATTTCAAGAATTTAGTTAGACTTTTTTTTTACATGGGCAGGCACCAGGAATCAAACCCGGGTCCTCGGGCATGGCAGGCAAGCACTCTTACCTGCTGAGCCACTGTGGCCCACCCCTAGTTAGACCTTTGATTCAGGGGCAGTTGGAAAGCCTAATCAGAAGACGTTCGAGGACAAATCCATTTCCATGCTTGGTAAAAACCTGCATTCATGGAAGGCTTTGTGCCATGAGCCCCAGAGAGAGGGGGAGAGCTCCTTTGGAGTGGGTAGAAGAGAGAGAAGAGTGGTGAAAGCCGGAAGGTGAGGCGAGAGGGAGAAGGAAAGGAAAGAAAGGGAAAAGAGGTAGGGGGAGAGGCAGAAGGAAAGGAGAAGGACTGCATTTGTGTTTCTCTCCTTTCTGTTGAGTGCCTCCTATCACTGTAGATCAATAAATGTTCTCTTTTGCCCCAAAGTATCTTTGTGGGTTCTATAGAGACCATTCTTCTCTACTTCTCCCTAATGACTTCTAGTTGGCATTATTCTCCACATGGGAACTGCACCTTCCAGCTGTCCTCCTGCTATTCCTTCTCAGCTCCTGTCCTCTGAGGTGCACCCATCACCCAAACTCTGCTTCTATCGGAAACGTTATTGCACTCTTGTTTGTCATCCAACATCGTCATCTTTAACCCTTTATCCACAATCCTCAGAAAATGACAGTCAAATTCCACAGACTATTACATATACTTAGCCACATGTACATTTTCAGTTTAATTTAAATTTTTTTGTGAAAATTATGCACACTCAGAATAACTTTCAAGCAATGCAGACAATGACAAGGGACTCAGGAAAAAGTTACCAATCATCTAATCTCTTGGAAATAACTATACTTAATGTTAAATGAATGCTGTTCTGAATATGTCCTCGTGTAATTCTAGAGAAAGATGAATATGAGGATAGAGAGATAGATAGTTACAGTTTTGCAAAAATGAGGTCATCCTATACATGGTATTTTAAGAATACTGTACATCAAATTTAATTTTACTTGACTATAACAGAATAAAATAGCCAAATTAAAGTGAAATAATTGCCAAAATTCTAAAAACTATTTCTTTTTCCCTAAAGATATGAGATCCTCAAAACATCTCCATAAAGTTAAGAGAAGTAGTTATCTCTACTTCTTTTTAACTATGTGTTTCACATTTAGACAGGAGCAAATGACTCCTTGCAATGAAAAATTAGGAAATTAACACACATACCTACCTCTTGGCTTTCTCCCCATCCCTTTCACTATTTGCTACCAATTCAATAGTGTCTTATTGTCAAGCTTTATAACCTATTTCCATTTCTGTAACTGCAATATCCTTGATTGTTTAGACTTCAAATGATTTAGAACCATGTTTTTTTTCCTCCAGCCACCAATATGACTGAATCTACATTTTTTTCTCCCACAGTTTTAATGAGATATAATCCACATACCATGTAATTGACCTATTTTGAAGGTACTATCAATGGTTCATAGCACATTCACAGAATTGTGCAGCCATCACCCTACTCTAATTTTAGAATGTGTGGCAACACCCCCAAAAGATTGTTGAGGGGTAATTTAACAAGCACTCCCCATTCCCTCCCTTTCCCCAGCCATAGGCAACTACTAATTCACTTGCTGTAGATTAATAGGGAAGTGGAGAAGTGAGATGTGAAATGAAAGGAGTCAATATAGAGTGAGTTATCAAAAAAGTTGCACCATGGGTCATTAGAACTTAATTCTACTGGAGAAAGTGTGACATCCAGTTCAAAGCATGTTCAGAGGTAGCCAGCCAATAGGCAAAGAAACTTTTGTCAGTTATTGGTTGAAGCTGCTCCAGGAGATTTAACTCCCTGGTATCTTACTCTGCCTGGGCAGAGTAACCTTCATAGATTAGGAGAAAGTCCTCTGGCATGAAGATACAGATCTGAGCAGTTAGAAGCGGTGTCTCCTACAGACACCAATAGCCACAGAAGGTTTGGGTATCCAGAGACTTCTCTTCCACTGTTTACCCTGTACAGAGGCCATCATTTCTCTTTGCTCCCTTTGCCACACATTTTGAGAGTTTAGTACTTTTTTGTCAAAATTTCACTCACTTCCTTTTGGTGATACTGCTATGCTCTCTAGGAAACGGTAGTTCTGGCTTGCTCTCTACCTTCAGTGTGCTTGTATTTTCACTAATGCCAGTTGAAATTCTTTTAGATTTTACTATGTGGTTACTTATTCCATCGTAAATCATCACATTTTCTTTCTTTTCTCTTTTAACCATTTTTCTTTGATTATTTCAGTCAGTTTCTTGGAAGGGGACTTACAAATCAGCATACAGGAAGCCAAATATAGGGAAAAAGTTTTTAAAAAGAGGAAGAAGAATTATGTTACCTTTGTTATGTACATAGTCCTGCAAAGAAATTTTTTAAACTCTTTAAGTTGCTCTGCAGTTTAATAGAACAGAATATAATTATCTTGTATCAGTGGTACACATTATCATGTTCTTGTTTTTAAATGCCCATTATAATGGATAAAGAGCTGTCTTCTGAGTTAATGATGCAGTAGGAGTTATGGTTCTTTCATTGGTTCTATCACAAAGAAGCTATCTTTGAGCAACTCAGGTAATTTCTCTGTAACTCAGTTTCCTTGTCTCTAAAGCAAAAACTAAGGTTGTGGAATCCTGAATTCCTTTGCAGCTCTGGCATTCTACAAATCTATGGAAGCATTTCTTCCGGGAGACAGAATTCACAGTCTGATATCTTTCGATGTTTGGCCTTTGGGGCTGTGCTAGTTAAAATTGTTAGATTAAATTTTTGGCAGTGATAACTCTTAAACATCCACCATTTGCAACTCTGACAGCATTCCTTCTGCTGCGGAACCTACCCTTTTAGAAGACTCAACTTATTCAGCATTGCATAAAGCACCTTCATAAGATTTCAAGTGAAAAGGATTTCGAGGAAGTCAGATTTAGTACCTCTTTTCTCTTTCAAAGGTTCTGAGAAAGTATTTTTAGCAAGCTAAGAAAATAGGGACTATTCATACAATTTCACTGTGTGTGTATGTCTGTGTGCTTGTGTTTAAATATTAGAGGTTCATTTCTTCCCTTTTATTTACTAATAGGTGTTATTGAAAATTCTACCTCTTTTCATTTGCTCTTAAAAAAATCAGAGTCATTTGCCAATTCTGAAAACTCTTGGCTAAATACTGGTGCTATTTTCAACCTATAGTAACTGGCAACCTCACATTTTGTAAAGTTCAAGAGGAGCAGAGACTCAGCCTCTGACACTACCATCCTGTCAGCCGATTAGAATAAACAGGAGGCAGACAATGGAAGGCAGATGTCTGGAAATGAGACCCTCCTTTCCCTTGGAGAAAAGACGCAAATGAAAACTAGTTTCCAAATAGCCTCTCTTTGATGGTCATGGAGAAAGATCCAGTGCTAATTTTACATCCAAAAGAGCTCAGTCTTCTATTAAACCTCCATTTTCAGCCTTCTTTAATAACATCGGTATCAAAAAAAAGCATCTATTCTACCTCACAGTATGCATGCAAGTCATGGTTCCAAGGAGACAGTATCATCGATGGTTAGGAGTACAGGGATACAACAGTTTGAGTGTAATTAGCAGTGATGAGATAGATATCTAAACATGATTAAAAGGGGAAATGTTGGATTGTGCATGTGGTAACAGAAAAAAAAATTAAAAAATAAATCTCTGGAACTACACTACACAGTGAAGCCTTAGGTAAGCCATGAACTATAGTTAAAAGTACAATTATAAAAGTGTGTTTCCAACCATTGTGACAGATGTGCCACACAGGAGCGAGGTATTAATAGTAGGGTGGTGTGCAGGAATTCTGTAGTTTACGCATGATTGTTCTGTAAACCCACAACTTCTCCAATAAAGAAAAAGAAAGAGTGCTAGAATGGCAGAAAAAGAGATATGTCATATTGAGAAAGTCACTCACTTAGTTTCCTAGTTTGTAAAATGGAGATAATAAGAATATTTGAATCATATAAAACTACTGTGGTGACACATTATATATATACCCCATATACCTTTGTATATGGCCAGTTATTCAATATTTGATAACTGTATGTTGGAATTACTAATATTATCAATATTTTTATTGTTTGAAGTAGTAATATGATTAATAGCACAAATATTCCTCAAAATATTTTCCTTGAGGAAAATTTAATGTCATAACATTAAATACTTCCTTTCTGCTATTACAAAAACTAGATAGATGTCCACAGTCTCCCAAATAAGTTTTATTTCAACATTTCCCTCGGTTTCCTGCAGTAGTCCAGCCAGGATCTTTGGGAGCAAGGTCGCTGATGTCTGCATCTTTGCATTTTAAACGTCTCATGCTGTGCCTACTGCACACATTTGTTCATTTAACAAATCAGCTAATGCCCTTGCATGACAAACAGCAGAAGCGCTTCTTTATTCTTAATGCATTTTTGTACAAATTACCAGATGATTCTAATGTACCAAAACGTGAAGTGCGAGTCTTTCATTGTCCTAGAAGTGAGGCAAAATCCCTAAACTGAGAAAAACAGATGCCAAGCACCTTCTTTTTCTAAAGAGAATAGCTAAAGATTCTAGATACCTCCTGGCAGTTCTTATTTAAAACAGCAAATCTGGTACAGTGGCCATAATTCCCTCGCCTCCCAGCCTCAGGAAGAGATGGCTTCAGAGAATTTGGGGAAACGTTATAATACTGGGCCAGAGCAGTAGGGTCAGGGTACTTCTGGGGGAGGCGGCTCCACCCCTTCAAATAAGCCACGGGAGAGAGCTCCAAGAGGATCACTTGTAGAGATTGATGTCTGCAAGAAAATAAAACAGGCACCTCACTTCTTGATGGGTGCCAGTTTACATCACGGACTCGCTATGCCTTTTTCCGACTCTTGTGAGAGGAAAAAGAAAAAAATGCAACAGGAGATAAACTGCAGGGTGACGTGAAAGAGACGCAGAAGAGCAGGCTCCACTCTTACCACCCAACAAGGCAAGACATGGGTGTTGCCCATGAGCCGAGGTGGGGGTCCCCAGAAAGCGGGGGCTTGAACCATCTTGCCAATTTCCCTCTCAGGAGGGCTCCAACAGTGAAAATTACACGTTGGGAGTTGTCTCCGTGAGCTGGGGCTGCCGAGGCTGTCTGAGGAGGTCAGCTGGAGAACATACTCACGTTAAGGACCCATGAAGGGGGCACTATTCTGAAGAACTTCCACAGCTGCCCCAGGGGAAAGTAGCATGAAGATGCTACACCAAAGAGGGCACCAAGTGAGCAAAAAGAGTTTGGCTCTTTCCTTGAATTCTCCCTCTCTAATACCTAACTTCAGAGGGGCAGGCAGAAAGAATAGAAATGGGTAGAGTATCCAAAGAGCATGGCAGAGAAGGGCTTTGGGTTGGACATGAGATTTAAGTTTCCACATAAAACTGAACCAGAGCTTTTTCAGACTCCAGTATTAAAAAATAGCAAGATTAAATGATGAATATACAACTATGTGATGATATTGAGAATTGCTGATTGTATATGTAGAATGGAATGATAGGTTAATATTTTAGTTTGTTGTTAATTTTTTTAAGTTAATAAATAAAATAAATAAATGAATAAAAATAGCAAGATTAAGCCACCCTTATACCACAAGTAAACGGCTCCTTATGGAACATGCCCTAGAAGGTAACAAGGGAAATGAATGAGAAATTCAAAAGAAGACACATGAAAAAAATGCATCTCTTTCCTATGTACCCATATAAAATTAAGGTTATTCATTACAGCAATTATACTCACAACCACCCTGTAAGGGACGAAGGTATATAAGTAGCTAGGTAGGTAGGTAAGTCGATCAAGCTCAGCTGCTGAATTTAACCCCCTTGCTATTACAAAGTGAATCAGCAGTGGTACGGAACTGTGAAGCCAGGTGCTCTTTCCACTGAGCCACACTACCTCCTGTAAGAAGCCTTCTGTTCATGTTGCCCCTTAAAATTAACGAAGCATTTGGGCGAACCACTGCCTTGCCAAGAATGTTTAGTTTGAGGGAAATTCCGTTTAACAAGGCATCAGAACAACCATCAAAGATGTTGCATTATCTTAGCACTGCAGGGAGTCAGCTTGATAGAGAGAAAATAAAGAATCCATAGTCTATAGACTTGAGCCCTGGTCATAGCTCAACCAGAAGCATTGAGAAGGGAGCCTAGCAGTTGGAGTCAGATGGAGATTCATATTCTAGCTCTGCTATTAGCAGCTGTGTGACCTAAGGCACAATTCTTAACTCTGTAATCCTCAGTTTCTTCATGCATAAAATGGGAAAATGCCACCTACTTTATAGGGCTGCTGAGAGAAATAATGAGATAACATAAAGGCCCAGGAAAGTGCTTAGAACCCAACAGGGGTTCAATAAGTGTGAGTCTCAGCAAGTCACTCTTCAGAAATTTTCTTTACTATGCTGATCTAAGAGAACTCATGTGATCACAAGACACAATGATAGTGAAACTTACTTTGATAAAACAAGTATTTATTGTAACTATTCTCTTCCTGGGAGATATCTTCTGTTTGAACTATAGGAAATCAGGGTGAAGATGATGAGATGGGGAAATTCTTTCCTGTCTTATAGAAAATAAATTCTAATCTCTCAGAATTAGGAATAAAAACAATAATGAGTTAGTCCTAAAATTCTAAAGGCAGGAATGGTGTTGAGGTAAAAGTTTTGGAGGAAGGAAGGAGGTTTAACTGATTTCCAGTCGATTTGTTCTATGCTTCTAAAGCTGCAGTTTCTTTTATTAGTATTTTCATATATATAATTTTTTTTCTAAATTGTAAAAGACATACATATTTATGGTAGAAATGTGGAAAACATGAAGTGTTTCTTTTCAGTTCTTTCTAGAGAAGAATATTTTTAAGAATTGGGCTCAAAATGTACATACATTTTTTTTACATCAGCATTTTGAAAGTTAACACTAATAGGGTTTTTCAATTAATCATTTGAAATTTGGTTGAGTACCTGAGTCAGTAAACAATGAAAATAACAGTAATTCATGAATAAGAAGTAGGGAATATAAGAGTATTTTATTAAAGGTGTTTATTACTGTGAACCAAATCATAACTACAGGAAAAAATGTGAAATTTATGTGTATATTTTATAGAACTATAAGAAACCAAGCATCTATATAGCCACTTTCAGGTTTGGAAATAAAATATCTGTAGTTCTTTAGAATTCCACTTGGGCGTTCCTTTCCACTGTATCTCTCTTCCTTACACCCTCCAAGAAATAACCCTTATCCTTAAGGGTAATTCTCATATTATTTGTCACCAGCAACTGTGCTTTTTTCTCATTCAGGATCCAGAGGCAGGCTGATACCCAGGCTTGTGTTCTAAATCCATCTAATTCAATGGGAAATACCTGGATACTTCCCGGAAGCCAACATTCACTGTCAAACATTGAGCTAGGAGTACTAGCCAATGCAATCAGACAAGGGTTACGGTGTTATCACAACAACTTGATCTAATGGACAATTATGACTACTTTACCTGTGAGTGGCATATCGGTTGGGTGATACTAGTGTGGGTAGAAGTAGAATGAGGATAGATTCACTGTGAAATAAAAAGGGAGGCATTCTACCATTCATGGATTCAAGGGATAATGCATCCTAGGGTCTGAATTCCCAGGAAGATTATTCAAAATACACATTTCCAGATGAGATTAATGAAGTTTTAGATTCAATAAGTCTAGGATGTTACCTTGGAAGCTCTCTTCTTACTATGTAATTCAATGTGCAAGCATGGTTTCAGATCCTATTATTTATTATGCATGTATGTATGTATTCCTCACCCTGTTTCAGAATGAATTCAAGGTAGATTTAAGGTGGCTCATCAGAACACATAAAATATAGGAAGACAAATTTAGAGTAAATTAAATTTTCTATGAATGAAAGAAAATTAAAACTAAGAAATCAGAAGAGTCAACTACTTCATCTCTAGTACCTATCTCTTTGAAGTGTTATTTATAACCTATGCCCCATAAGTTCTTTAAAGAAGTTAAATGAGCTTAAACAACAACAATAGAATACACACACATAACAGGAAAATTAAAATACAAATAGAAAAAGTAATCAGAAATCATATAATCATATAGTAATGTACTATATATAAATAGTTCACATTTATAATAATTATGAATATGAATTTATTTATGAATATGAATATAATTGAATGAATATGAGTGAATTGATTATGAATGTGCATATATACTCATGTATATTATACATATGAATATTATATAATCATTAAACTAGATTGGGAAAGGGAAACAAATCTGCTTGATAATTACCACACAGTTTTGACTACAACTCAACATTATCTCTATAGCATCATTGACTAGAAGCTAAGGCTAAAAGGGAAACATGATAGATATTATTCTTCTCTGATAAAAAGAAGAATCTTTCATTTCTTTAGGAAAATTTTCTTCCCCAATATTAAATTCTAATAGGAATATATCAAGGGGAGCTATCCGTGAGCAGTACTGAGGCATAATTCTACAGCCTTTACCATTTCCTAACAGATCTCAGAAGATGAGCTTTAATCTCGCTCATTTACACTTAGTTTCATACGTGGGTTTCCCCTTATCTAGATCAAGCACTCCCTGAGGACCAGGACCACGTCCTTTCATCTTCCTAACGTTGTACTTTTCCTGATATAGTAGAGGTACTAATAAAGGCTTTTCAAGTGGGGGTGCAAGGGTGATTCAGTGCTAGAATTCTTGCCTGTCATGCAGGAAGCCAGGGTTCGATTCCTGTTCCACACACTTCCCGAAAAAGAAACAAACAAAAAAAATTCAACAAATGGTGCTGCAATAACAGGATACTCACATAGAAAAAGAATGAAATGTGACCTTACCATACAGCATACAACAACAAAAAAGCTTATCAAATGAATGGATAATGAATGAATAAACAGATAAATGATACTTTAAGTGTCCAATCAATTGCATCTTTTGGTTGTCTCTCCAAGCATGGGCTGAAAGTAGTTATTTAACAGTATGTCTATTCAACAAATATGCGTTGAACATCTATTACATGCCAGACACTGTTTTTAGTACTGCAAGATTGAAATAAAGAAATGAGGTTAAAAAAAAAAAGCACATGCTTTCGTAGTGCATATATTCTAAATTGGTGTGGGAGAGAAAAATAAAGAAGTAAAATATATAATATGTTAGATGGGAAGAAGTGCTTTTGAAGAAGGGAGGAAACAACCCACAATGCAGAAAAGAAGGATAAAGAATGCTGGTCTCCATTTGTGTGTGTGTGTGTGAGAGAGAGAGAGAGAGAGAAACACTCTCTGGGGGAATCACATAGAAAGAGCCTCCAAGAAAAAAAGGAATTACCTGGGCATCCTGGCTTCTTACAGTAACTGATTCTAAAATTAGGAACAAAAACAATAATGAGTTAGTCTTAATGTTCTAAAGGCAGGTAAATGGTGTTGAGGCTGAAATTTGGAGGAAGGGAGGAGGTTTAACTTATTTCCAGAAACACACAGAATTGTGGGAGTTTGCCCCACCCTGCAGCACAGAAGTGTTGAGTATATCCAAATTTTACTAAGCTGCTTGGGGTGTGGACTGGGGAAGAAATTCTCGATCACTTTGGCAGCCCTTATTGCAGCAGCAGTAAAGATTTTCAGGAAAGAACTCAAGAATTAATTTCTAATTGAAAGTCTTAGTGTAATTTAGGTAGGCAAAAAGTAATTTCCAGGATTGGATTTGGGCCAGGGCATTGGAATTAATACCTCATCTCTTGCAAAAATTGCCAGGGGATTTCTTATAATCACAAGCAAGTCTGGCCTCAGATTTACAGCTCCATAGTAGACTAGTATTTACAGAGGTCACTCCACTTAGCACTCAGGCAGACTCTAGGTGATGAATGACACCTAAATGCCACTTACTGATTTACATACACTCTGTGCTTCCAACAGCACCGGCGGTTTTCCTAGAGAGTTCCTGTACCAAAGGACTGCTAGGTTGAATGGTACAAGAATAGATCATCAATTGATACTAAAGCGCCTCTGTGGCCATGAAACTTAAAAATAAAAATGGATCAAGAGATTCTTGCTATGGAGATTGTTTTTTTTAAGCAGGTAAATATTATCAATATGAATATTACAGAAATTGAAAAGGTGGTGGATATTGAATTAAGGATCCCAGACTTGAATTTTCTTCGCTACAACCATGACACTGTGTGAAACCTGGCAAGTTACTCCACCTCTTGGAGCCTCAGTTTCCTTGTCCACCTGGAATAAAAGTCAAACCACTTATCTGTTCTAAAAGACCACCACCTGATCTGTTACTGGTGGTCTCTCTAATTTTAGAACCTGCTACTATTCCTCTCTCTTCATGATCCTAGCCACACCGACCTTTCTGTTCTGCAAATGTGCCACATCAGGGGTCAGCCTTTGCACTTGCTTTTCTTGCCATGTAGAATTCTACTCCTCAAGAGTTTTGCACAGCTGGCTTCTTCCCATCATTCAAGTATCACCTCCTCAGAGGCTCTGGTTCATCACCCTCTCTAAAATTGCCTTTTACCCCATTCATCTTTTTCTGATATCATCCCATTTTACTAACTGGATGGTATTTATCACTTTCCACAATTGTCTTTTTATGTAATTGTTCACTTTTTTAATGTCCATCTACAACTTCGCTTCCCTCATTGTTCTAGTTTGCTAGCTGCCGGAATGCAATATACCAGAATCAGAATGGCTTTTAAAAAGGGGAATTTAATAAGTTCCAAGTTTACAGTTTTAAGGCTGAGAAAATGTCCAATTAAAACAAGTCTATAGAAATGTCCAATCAAAGGCATCCAGAGAAAGATACTGTGGTTCAAGAAGGTCGATGAAGTTCAGGGCTTCTCTCTCAAGTGGAAGGGCACATGGTGAACACAGTCAGAGTTGTTCTCTCATCCGGAAAGGCACACAGTGGACATGGCATCTTTTGCTAGCTTTCTCTCCTGGCTTCCTGTTTCATGAAGCTCCCGGGAGGCACTTTCCTTCTTCATCTCCAAAGGCCACTGGGTAGTGGACTCTCTGCTTCTCGTGGCTATGTCGTTCCTCTCTGGCTCTCTCTGAATCGCTCTCATTCTCCAGAATGTTTCCTCTTTTATAGGACTCCAGAAACTAATCAAGACCCACTCAAATGAGTGGAGACATGTCGTCACCTAATCCAGCTTAACAACCACTCTTGATTAAATCACATCTCTAGGAAGATGCTCTGATTACAGTTTCAAACATACAGTGTTGAATAGGAATTATTCTGCTTTTTTGAGATGGGATTTAGATTAGAACATGGCTTTTCTAGGGGGCATGCATCCTTTCAAACCTGCACACCTGTAAAAGCAGAATTTCTGTGAGCCAAAGGGCCTTGTATATATTTTTTTTCACCGGTTTATTCCCAGGATTTAGAACAGTCACAGGGGAAGTGCAGATCCTCAATAAATATGCATGAATGGAGAAACTGGACTCATGTTTGTCCCAAGCCATCCCAGCTCCAGTAGGCTGTGGACCCACACACTGATAGCCAGAGCAACTCTAGCTCTACCCTGAGTTGGGGAAGTTGCTTTGGGTACCTTTCCTTACCTGTTCCATCTCCTGCTTATTCTAGATACAACCCCTTGCTCCAGGGATACAGTTCTCAGTTACAGTTAAACAGATACAGAGAAAGATTCTGGGGTCAGGGAAGCATGAGACACAGTAAAACACCTAAAATGTATACCTGGTCCTTCGTAAACACTTAGCCTTTGGCCCTTTCTCTGTATCTAGCAATGGCGATATTTGAAATAAGCATAATGTGCAGTAGTTGGATATGTTTAAAATGTTAATAAAAAAGGTTGGAAAATTTAACTATGATAAACTGCCAAAAAATAAATTTCTGAAAGTTGAGTTTTAAATTCCATACACTTCTTATGACAGGATGCGAAGGACAGAGATTGACTAAGAATGAATGGAATAGAGGGTGAGCACAGAACATAAAGGCTGTAGGGTATTAACTGGCTTGGGGGAGGCATCCAGGAAATCCAAGGCAAGAAGGTGACTGATTATGGTGGTGGGAAAAGTGGCAGAGAAAGAACGGGAGTAAGGAAGGAGGGCAGGTGAGTGCTTCTGGTCAGATAGAGGAGTCAGCTGAAGAGTCTCAAACTGGTAGCCTGGAAGGTCAGATCTGGCCACATTAGTGTTGCATATGGTTCATATTGAATCAGTAGTTGAAAGACAAAAATTGAATATGTCTCATCAAGGAACACACTTTTCATTTCATCACGATCCTTCTCACCTCCTTTTTACTGACTTCTATTACTTGCTGTGTGCTAAAGTCATTGCAGATTGTAACTACATGGCTTAGGAGTGGTGCTATGGGAAACAAGCAAGGAGCAAAAATCTTACAGTCAGGAACCCTTGAAAGCTGGGAATGTCGAACCAGTAAGGCAAGACTGAAACTGGTCAAATAACAATAGCTAGTATGTGAGTTAGTGAGATTTCGGGAACAGAGCTGTTTAAAAGTAGCTGCTTCAAATATCTAGACTTAACTGTGTTCTGTCTAAACAATGCAGTGTCTAAATTTTCCTCCTTTTTCTTAAAAGACACTAACATCAGGTATATTCTTACAGTTCTAACATAAAGTCAGAGGAGACATTTTGCAGAGAATAGCAAAGAGGGCACTTATCTCTTTGCACCTATTTTTAGCCCATGGACAACTTCATCAGAAAAGATAATGTGCATATGCCAATTTTATCAGTCAGAGTCCACCCAAGAAAATAAAACTCACTATGTCAGGTAATCCAATAGGGAGAATTTAATAAGGCAAATTAGTTACCAGGGATTAGAAAAACTGGAAAATCAAGCAAGAGAAGATGAGACAGCAAAGAGATCAACAACTACAGGAAGCTACCACCACCTGTAGGACTGGAGAGAAGGGGAGGGAGCCCAGGGGGGCCCAGATGAATGCTGGGACCGTGGCGGGGGGGATTGTGGGGTGAGGCTGGGAGGTACAACAGAGGTATGGGGTACCAGAGTCGTTTATGCGCATATGCTTGAAGCAGAGAGAGAGCAAAAGGAGAAAACCACGTGACTTATACTGTCTTCCTACCTTCCAGCCTCTTGCCAGTACTGCCTGTTGCTCTAAAGAGGAAGAAATTAGTTGGTAAGAGAGACGGGACCACAGTCTGCAGAGGTCAGATCCCTGTCCTATAGAAGGACAGCAAATGGTTCTAAGACAGCCTAGTTCATACAACAGAAAAAGAGAGGACTGAATATTGGCCCTAGTTCACCAAAGTACAATCTGTCCACAGTTGAATGCCTCCTCACCCCTCACATGCTCTCTTTTGTTTGCCTGTTTCCATTTATAAGATGCTGTTTATGGATGCAATGTCAACACGATAGTGCCATCTCAATTTAAAAGGTCTCCTGTTCACACAAGTGAAACCATTCAAGGCCATTCTCCCTAGATCGGTGGTTTCTTTCAATGTCAATTTAAAAATTATTTTCATAAACACACATATTTAAACATATTTGAAACCAGGGAAGAAAAGAAAAAGAAAAAAGAAAATCTGAGGAGAGAGTAGAGTGCTGACACAAACCAGAAATCCATTACAGCATACTTTGCAAATACTGCAGGTAATTAAAGACTTTTAAGGGCAACTACAGCATTATTTACTTGACAGTAGAACTCTTACAGGCTATTATGTAAATACACATTGAGTACATTTTAAAAGTGCATGCTATTTACTGTTCATAAGTGTTGTTAATATGTATTTCATTTAACCCTAAGGAGCCATTTCAGACTCTTGTGTGAATTTACATTTATGAATGTTTTTATAAAATGCGTATTATTTACCCAATAGGCAGCTCTAGCATAAGAAATAGTAGAGCTGATTGCCAATTTAACTTCACATGAGTTTCCACACAATCGTTCCTCAGGCTTGCCTGCAGGCTCGTGCATCCCTGAGTAGCCCTTCCTTTCAGAACACTGCAAGTCAACACTCACAGGCTGTTCCAGTGAAGGAATTTTCCAGTCTGTTTTGGTGGTTCTGGGGATTTTAGTATCACATAAAAAGAGACCAGGACATGTCTCATCTTGGAAAATAAAATAAAGATTATAGCACTGAAGATGGCAGTCTATAAAGTATATGTGTGTAATCACCTTGTTTGCTCTGTGAACTGAAGTCAACATCTATAAAATAAGAACACCATTCTCTAGAGAAAGATACTGAAAAAGTGAATGGACTTCCTTCCTTACCCCCTCCCGCCCTCCCTTTTGTATCAGGATAGAATTCTTTTTGCTGCAGTTGTTTTTACTGAGACAACAATATGACAACCACTCCAAACACACACACATACACACACACATATATACCCCATGTACCATATACACAATTTACAAAGGGAATGAAGATTCTTACCAACACACATACTAGATGCACAATTTACAAATTAATCTGTTTCGTGACTCCTGTACCCTCAGGCAGATCAGATATATAAACAAGGATTAGGAAAAAATGAAAGAGACTGCCTCACACCATATATAAAAATTACCTGAAAATGTATCAACAATTCAATATGAGCTGAAACCATAAAACTCAGAAGAAAGTATAGGGGAATAGCTTCAATACCTTGAATTAAGCAGTGGAGGCTTAGACTTTCTAGCAAAGGTATAAACAGAAACAGAAAAATTAGGTAGATTTAAATAAAACTTTTGTGCATCAATTACATTATCAAGATAATGAAAAGACAATATATAGAATGGGGAGATATTTGAAAACCATATATATGATAAGGGTTTAATATCCAGAATATATAAAGAACTACAATCAACAACGAAAAGACAAACCCAATTTAAAAATGGGCAAAGGATTTGAATAGATATTTCTCCAAAGAAAATACACAAATGATCAATAAGCACATGAAAAGATGTTAGCCATTAGGGAAATATAAATCAAAACCACAATGAGATACCACCTTAGATGATTAGAACGGCTATTCACTATCAAGAAAAAAAAAAGCTAGGATATGGAAAAATAGGAACCCTTGTATGTTGGTGGGAATGTAAAATGGTGCAGCTGCTGTGGAAAACAATTTGATGGTTTCTTAAAAAGTTTAACATCTAACTACCACATGACACAGCAATCCTGCTTCTAGGTACATACTTCCCCAAAAATGGAAAGCTGAGGCTTGAATAGATATGTGCACATCAATGGTAATAGCAGAATTATTCACAATAGCCCAATGATGGAAGAAAACAAAATGCCCATCAGCAGATAAACGAGTAAACAAAATGTGGTATATACAGACGATGGAATATTATTCAGCCAAAAACAGGAGTGATGTCTGACACATACTACAATGTGGATGAACCTTAAAGGCAGCATGTTGAGTGAAATAAATAAATACAAAAGAACCAATATTGTATGATTCCACTTTATCAAATAACTCAAATACATAAATTCATAGAGACGTAAAGTAGGTATAGGTTACCAGGTGCAGGACAAGGAGGAGGAATTGGGAGTTAATGCATAACTGGTACAAGATTTTGGTTTCAGGTGACAAAAAAGTTGTGGTAATGAATGATGTTGAGGATAGCACAATGCTGTGAATGTGATTAACTGACTGAAGAACACACTTGGGCATGGTTGAGATGAGAAAGTTTATATATATGTGTTTATATATATATGTTTCCGTAATTAAAAAAAGATACACTAAAGAGACAATGACAATTAAATACAATGCATGATCTTAGAATGAATCTAACTTAATGGAGGAAAAAGACCTCAAAAGACATTCTTTTAGTTTTCTGGCCTACTCAAGCAAATACAGTGATATGAATTGGGCTAAACAATGGAAAGTTATTCGCTCCTGGTTTGAGGCTGGGTAAAAGTCTAAACCATGGCTTCACCAAGGCAATAGTTTCTTTCTGCAAAATTGCAGTGTTCTTGGGTTGGCTGCTGGTGATCCTTGGTCCTGAGCTTGTCAGATGTCAAGACACACAGTGGTATGTCCTGGTCTTTCCCTTCTCTTCCAGATTCCATCAGTATCCACCCTCTTGCTTCCTGTGGCTTTCTCTCTATCTGGATTTCATTCTGCTTTTAAAGGACTCCAGTGATAGGATTTAGACCTATCCTGATTGGGCTAGGCCCCACCTGAAATGAAGTAATCTCATAAAAAGGTCCTACTTACAATGGGTTCACATTCACGGGAATAGATTACATTTAAGAATGTTTTTCTGGGATATGTAACAAGCTTCACCTTCTGGACCCCCAAAAGACATGTTCTTTCTATATAGAAAGTGCATTCATTCCATCACAATATCCTAAAAGCTTTATGTCATTTCAGAAACAAAGCTTAGTTAGAAAATCTCATTAAAATGGGTTAAGGTGTGGTGTCTCCTGGCATATAATTCTGCTCAGAGGACTGTGAAACCTAACTAACGAGTTATCTAATTTCAATATGCAATGGAAGGAGAGGCATGGGACAAACACTCCCACTCCTACAGGGAGAAATCAGAAGGAAAACAGGGGTGATGGTTCCCAAACAACTTGGAAATCCACCAGGGCATACTCCATGTGATTGCAAGGTCTGAGAATCATCAATGAGAGGATGTTTTGTCCTCAGTCCTGATGAAATGACAGCCCCGTACTTACAAGTGCTTGTGCAGCAGCCCTGCTTTCCCTGAACACTGGGGTGAAGGCTCCACCCTCTCCGAGCATCAGGATAGTGGCTGGTTCTCCATGAGCACAGAAGCACAGGCTACATACAAGCCCTGGGGTGGTAGCACTCTTTCTGAACATGGGGTAGAAGACTCACTTTCTCAGAGGGCCAGGGCAGACTCATCCTTTCCACAAACAGGGGTGGGCCCACTCTCTTGGCCGGAGAAGATACCTTTGGTCCAGACTTCAGCTTCCATGGTTCTGACCGTGTAGTAATTTTTCCTTCAATTTGTCCTTTCTCTATCTCTTTTAGTCCAGGCTAACAGTGATTCTGTTCATACAAATTATGCAAACAACTCATCAGTTTTGCACGCAGTTCACAGAGGTCCAAACCATCAGACAAAAGAACTTTCCACAGACCCTTCCTGGATAACTGCATTTCCAATCCTGATTTCCACAGAAATTGCTAACTGGTTCCATGCTCATTTAAACCCTCAAATAGAACACTATCATCTTTGGACTGTCCAAAAACTTAGAATTTTCCAAACCATCAATTTTTGGTTTCTGTTTGCCCAGGAGTTCAATTCTCAGCTTATCCCTTTCTTCTTGCATTTTGCTATAAGCACAAGGAGAAACCAAGCTGCACTTAACATGCTTGGAAATATCCTCAGCTAAACATACAAGTTCATCACTCCCAGGTTCTGTCTTCTATCGGACATCAGAACTCACTTTTGCTAGATTCTCTGCACTTCAAAACAAGGATCATCTTTCCTCCAGTTTCCAATAACACTCATCATTCCATCTAAGACCTCATCATAAGTAACTTTAGCATTCATATTTCTACCAATAGTCTCTTAAAAAAAACTAAGCCTTTTCTATCAAGAGCCTCCAATTCTTCCAGCCTCTACCCATTACCCAATTCTTTCAGCCTCTACCCATTCCCCAGTCCCACATTTTTGTTATTTGCAACAGGGCATCCCACTGCTGGTATCAAAATCTGATTTAGTTTCCCAGGCTACTGAAGCAAATATCATGAAATGTACCAGGTTAAACAATGGAAATATATTCACTCAGGTTCTGAGGACAGGAAAAAGTCCAAATCATGGTTTCATCAAGGTGAAGACTTCTTCCTAAAAATTGTGGCATTCTGGGGCTGGTTGCTGGTGACTTTTTGTCCTTAGCTTGTCACACAGCAAGGTACATGGTGTCATCTCTCTGTCCAAATTTCATTCCACTTATAAACAACTACAGTAATAGGTTCAAGACTCAACCCAATTGGGCTAGACCACACCTTAACTGAAGTAATCTCATAAAAAAAGTCCTACTTGCAATGGGACAGGAATGGATTAAATTTAAGAATATGTTTTCCTGGGATGAATATAGCTTCAAACCACCACAGACATTTTTGGGACAATCAAGAAAAACAGAATGTTTTGTATCAATGTTAAATTTCTTCAACTTTTTAACTCTAGTTGAGGTTACATAACTGAATATCCTTGTTCTTAAGAAATAAACTTACAAGGATTAGATGTTCATGGAATATGGTGTATGCAATCTACTTCAAAGGTTTAAGGGAGAGAGAGAGAGAATGAGTAATGAATGAATAAATGATATAACAAATGTGGCAAATGTTAAAAATTGGTAAGTCTGAGTTTCTGGGTGGGAGTATGTTGGAGTTCTCTGTATTGGTTTTGTATCTCTTTTTTCAAGTGTCTAGTGAGTTTGAAATTATTTCAAAAGAAAAAGTTTAAGAAAATTAAAGAGAGCAAACTGGTGCAAAGTTTTCTGTAGAGAGAGTCATTCTAGGCTGAAAGTCCCTTCTCCTTCTTACTGGGGGAAGGGTGGATTGAACTGGAACCTTATAACCCAAGCCTGGAGAGACATCCTGGAAACACTGACATTTGTTCATTGGGGAGATACAGAGACTTGGTGCTAGTCTAATGACCAAATAAAGATAAAGCAGACTGAGGACTGAGGTCTGAATTCCACCCAGGAATCTTGAGAGCAAGAGAAAGGCTGCCAAATTTATTTGGTGGAAGATGCAGGAGACTGTTGCTGTGTTGGGATTGCCCTGGTGGCCTGGAGCTTGTCAGGATGAGTGAAGGGGTGGTGCAACCTAGGAACTCCACACGGACCATGTTGCAGAAACAAAGCGGGTGTCAGGTTGTCTTAGGTACCATTGCTGAGGCTGGAGGAATAAAACCAGTTGCTGGAAGACTCATAAGCAACCCCTCAGACTACAAATGCATCTGACCACGAACAAGAGAGTCTCACGAGCAAGATTTCTAGTGAAGAGAACTTCTGAGACCATGACTAAACTCCATGTGAGAGTCAACTTTAACCGTCTGTCACGTCCAGACAGCTAGAAGTCACAAGCTGAGGAAATATGGCCTGATCCCCTCACCCACCTTCCCTCCTCTATTGACCCTGGAAAAAAAGTGAATAGTAGCTAGAGAATTGTCACTGAACGTACACAATTTCGGATATATTTGTACATTGTTCATTTATAAAAACAGCAATTTCATGTGGCTTAATCTAATCGTTGCACTAAAAGCTGTCCACAGAGGCACCTGCTTGTTATCAAGTACCCAGAAAATAAACTGAGGAGATTTAATGGCAAATATTATAGAGTCCATTTTAATTTTTCAGTATCTATGAAAAATCTGCATTGACTTCATATGGGAAATAGTAAATGAATAATAGTTGTGTTTGAATTGAATGAAGTTATGAAATGCCATGTAATTTACTTAATGTGTGAAGCCTGTAGAATGCTTACTCCAGGTGAATTTTCAAAAAATATGTTGGTTAATAGGAAGAGCTCTTTCAAGGACAATGGCATGGTATTTATTAAATGTTAGAGAAGATACCAGATTGAATCAACCTCGAGAGGAACAAGCTCTCAAGGGACTTGAGCACCGTACTAGCATTGAGTGATGATTTAACAGTCTAAAATAATAGTCACAATGTACAGATTGGCTAATATAGAAAAAGTAAAGGAAATGCATGAAATTTTGGCAACACAAATTAATTGATTAGTAACCCCACACTCTCTCAAAATTTTTCTTCCTCCTCTCCCCCACCCTTTCTACAGAATTAGGAATAGAAAATTGACTTTTTGGCTATAGTCCAGCATATTCACGTGACATTGTTCTGATACATATAAGATAAATACATTTTGGGAGAAAAATACTTTTTCTGTCTTGATAAAGGAAAATAAGGCTGGTAAATGCTTTCCCTTATGCCTTCTTTCTTTCTGGATGTGTTGCTTTAGCTCTCAGATGACTGGAAGATTTAAAATGCTGATTGGAAGAATAGAAAGAAGTTATCTGTGATTACATCAAGGTGCCATAGTACAAGTCCTGGGCTTTTTCTACAGGAGTCTTACATAAGAAATGCCAACCTCTGTTCACTTAAGCCATGGCTGGCTTCTGTTTTCTGTAACTTGCAGCGGAAAAAAAATCCTAAATGATACAGTAACAGACACACCCACAGGAAATCATCAGTGCCTGCATAATGAGAGATCAGTTAAAAAATCCTGCTAGTGAAAATTAGAAAAACTGCTTTCCGTAACAGTCTTTATTAGAATCTTTATTAAATGTGTCACATTTCTCTACTTTGGGGAATATAAAAAGCATGTTCTGACTTTTTTAAGTGATACTTCAACCATAACTTGGTGCCACATACTCATCTTTCTGAACATTAAGGATTACTATTAGGCTAAACCTTATGAAATAGATGCTGGTCACCTAAATGGCAATTTCACATAGTTCAGCAAAATATACAGCACCGTTTCCATAGATGTAAAAAGTTTCTTGAATTTGGCAGCAACTCTGTGCCTCACAGTTCATATTCTGGTTATTACGTCTTTTACTTTTATTTATTTGATTATTGAATACACTAAATTCTTGAAATGGACCATTTCCCTGAAATTTTCCTTTTTTATATGAAAGGAAGATTGGACAAAACTTCTAACTAGTTGTAGTTTAGGATCTCATAGCATCCAATATAGTTCACACACATGCACACATCTTCAATATATGATTTATTAAAATCTGGTAATTGGAGATGGGTTTGTATGTCTAAATGTACCACACACACATAAACATATATCATGCTTATCTTATAAAGATTAGTTTTAGAATAAATTACTTTAATTTCCAGGCTTAATCAGAATTTCTTCAAAATAAGAATTTTAAAACAAAATCTTGTAAGCCTATTAAATGCCAGCAACAGTGACATCATTGATAAGATATTCACTAGCATTTGCTGGTTATTTATTAATTTGTACTAAAATATAATAAATATTATTAAAATGTTTTTGACAATACATTCCATTTTGAAAGTTGCCTGCAATGCAAAGCACTTTGCATTGGTTCTATATAAATTTTCACTGAATTCAAACTTTTAAATAAATCTTCCAATATCTAATGCATCATATTATCAAAGCACAAAAAAAAACCATTATATGATTATAAGAAGAACCTCAGAACTCACTGTCTTCACATTTAATGGACTCCCAATGCCTTTTTTCCCCCTGCAAAGACTGTTTTTAAGACATTTCACAGTATTTTATACATTATAAATGGATTCCATTCTTGGCTTAGTAATTCACCTAATGGACAATGGATACAAAAAAGCTACAACTCCAGGGACATTAAATTGGTTCTAAACTCTGAAAATTACAGCTTTTACAAAAAGAAGAAAATACTAAAAACATGCCTAATGCAACACTGCATCTAATTTTCCACTACCTCCAGATTGTGTCTAAAAGCTCCTAAACTTCTTAATGACACAATATGTTAAAATTGCATTCCTTTATATTTAGATCTCAGAAATATCTCTTCCATTTTATAACCCCAAGGAGGGCTTTCCAGCAGAGAGGGTGGGTGGGTGTGGGGTGGGGGAACAGAGGGAGTAACAAGTGTGAGGTGCTAACTCTCTCCCAAGCAGCCTTGAAATCTCATACTGAGGCAGGAAACTAACACTCTTTATGGTATCCTTTCACTCACTGAGGCAATTACAAATCCAAACCCCCATGTTAAGCACTGATCAGTGGTATTTCCGTAGTGAAATAAAAGGGGAAGAGAAGAAAAGTTTCTAGACATATTTAGCAATCAACTTTAAGCCTTAAGAGTAGCCTCTAATTTGATAATAGCATCATTTAGATCCTTATCCAGTCAGAAAACATGAGCTCTCTCTGAAAGCTAAACAATGCATTCTGGCAGTGCAGTGAATAAGTTACTCTATTGAACTGTAAATATGAAATGCTTCATGGTTATGAGTATAATAAAATATGACTTGAGTCTGAATACTAATCTATTCATGATATGTCTTCATCTCTATTATTTTACGCAGCTACAATGATAACAAATATACATTACAAAGTTGTAATACATTAGTGCTATTTCATTTTACTTTCTTTAATTGCATCAATTCATTTTGTCTTCACAAAACTCTATAGTTAGCCTTTCGCTTCTGCTCTATAGATGAGGAAATTAAGGCACATATAAGTTATATAATTGTTCAAGGTCCCCAATCCAAGGGAGAAATCAATGTTTGCACCAAGACAGACTAATTTTAGAACGGAAGCAATGTGACTTTCTTCTAACTTGAACTATTGCAAGATGCTCCAAAGTGCTCTTCCAAACTAGCCCTCTCCTTTTGAAATCTCCTACAAAGCTACCGAGCAGACTTTCCTAAACACAATTCTAGACAAATCATCCTTCTGCTTAAAACACTTCAGCAGCATCCCCTTGCCTACAGGGTAATGCCTTGTCTTTTGCTGGGCATATACAGGCATCTGTGCGGTAGATGGAGTTATAAACCCCAACAAAAACGTGCTCAGTCTTAATCTGTGTTCCTATGGTATAGACTCATTTGTACATAGCACCTTCTAAGATCCTCTTCGGATGTGGCTCAACTGAATCAAGGTGGACCTAAATTCATATTACTGGAGGCCTTAGAAAGAGATGTCAGGGAAAGCCAAGGAGAGGAGCCAAAAGCCAGAAGGCAGTGTAAACGAGAAGAACAGACTCAAGGAAATCAAGTCATCACCATGCGACAGGAGGTAGAAAGGCAAGGAGTACGGCCAGCCAGCAACAGAACACTCCAACTTTGGGGAGCAAGTAAGCTCTGCCAATACCTTGATATTGACCTTCTAGCCTCCAAGATCATGAGACAATAAACATATGTTGTTGAAGCAAGCCCACTGGTATTTGTCTAGCACCTTTGGCAAAGGAAGACAATCTGCAACCTGCTCTATCCTTTCCCATTAGCACCATTTATCCCACCCCTTCAACCCCACACACCAATGGGTGTGTTACACCAACGGGTCCAGTTGCTGAAGAACCATCCTTCCTTGGAGCCATGCCCTTATGTGTCTTCCTACTAAGAGTCAGAGCCAGCCTGCACTGCTTTTCCTTGTATACAAAGCTCTGCGCACACCTGCTCATAATGTGCACTCCTTGTGCCCACCTGACACAATGTCACCTCTTCCATGGAGACGTCCTGAAATGGCTTGGCAGAATTAATCACTCTCTCCACTAGGTTGTCTGAGAATTTTGTTCTTAACGCTCTCATAACATGTATGTGTGATTCATTCCCTTGATTGTGAACATGTGAAAGGACAGAATCACATCTTTAGAAATTTTTTCATCTCCTGAGTGCCTACCTAGATATTGAGGGTACCTAATAAGCATTTGTTAGATAATTGTCAACTTTTTTTCTCTTGTTCCTTACCTTTTCTTAAACATTTTTATAGTGACATGTAACATATATAAAAAGTGATAAATTTCAAAGTGCAGTTTAACAAGTAGTTATAGAGCAAATTTCAAAGTACAATATGGATTATAGTACCATAATTTTGGGTATTTCCTTCTAGCTGGTCTAATGCCCCATCCCTTACATTTTTGTTGTTTTGTTTGTTTTGTTTTTTCACATGGGCAGGCACCTGGAATCAAACCCAGGTCTCCAGCATGGCAGGCGAGAACTCTGCCTGCTGAGCCACTGTGGCCTGCCCTCATCCCCTACTTTTTAAATAGCACTTTATTCCTTGAATAAAAATCGTATGCTTAAAGTCATTATCTAGGTGTCTTTAGTAGAAATATTAGCTTTTGGTCACAGGATTTACACCCTGAGTGATCCTGTGCAATATTGACTCTGGATACCTTACCTTTCCTTCCATTGAACCCTTCTGATAATCCATGAGTTACCAATCCTGCAGCACAGTAGTTCTCAAAACATGTTCCAGGGACCTATGAAGATCCCTGAGACCCTTTCAGGAGGTCCGTGAAGTCAAAACTACTTTCACAGAAATAGTCAGAAGTTATTTTCCTTTCCCTCTTCTCATGAGTGTACACAGGAATTATCTAGATGATGCCTGATGTGTTGATATTACTCAGCTGGCTAAGGGAATGTGTGTGTGTGTTTTTTTTTTTTTTTTTTTTTTTTTTTTTTAGGGAGGAAGGGAAGGAAAGACAGAGAAGGAAGGAAGGATAGAAGGAAGGAAGGGAGGAAGAAAGGGAAACATCTTTAAACATTTTCTTGTTTTATTATATTTTGTTTGTTTGTTTGTTTTTTACATGGGCTGGGGCCGGGAATCGAACCGAGGTCCTCCGGCATAGCAGGCAAGCACTCTTGCCCGCTGAGCCACCGCGGCCCGCCCCAATGTGTGTGTTTTTATGTTTGTGTTTTAAAAATTTCTCTGCTATCGTTCCTAATGCAGTAAATATCCACAGATAGTGCTACATAAAGAGGAAACTTTTGGGGTCTTCAATAATTTTTAAGAGTCTAAAGGGGTCTAATATGAAAAAGTTTGGCACCACTCCCCTAGAAGTATGTCGGCCCAACAGTGACTCCTAGTTTGATGATAAGAATGTTATATAGAGTAGAATCAAAGTTCTAAAGACTGCATGTTCACTTTATATATTTTTAGGCTCACAACATAACCTGAAATACATTTTTTTTGTAACATGGGCAGGCACTGGGAATCAAACCCGGGTCTCTGGCATGGCAGGTGAGAACTCTGCCGCTGAGCCACGGTAGCACGCCCCTGAAATACATTCTCACCATACTTGAACAATGTTGTCAAAAATTTGCTTTCTGGAAAGCAATGTTGAGGGTAACCCAGGATGTTGTGCTCTTATAGGTGAAACTGATTAGTTCTAGCATTTGCCCAGGTATAAACATTAGATTGACTTCTCTGCAAGTTAAAGAGTTGCCCTTTATAAAACAAAGGATGCTTGCACATTTTCTTTTTCATGTCTTAAAGAACTCAGTAGTGGTAGATAGCTTTTCTTTCTTTTTGAAATTATTATACTAATTCCTGAATGAGACTTTGAAATATATAATCAGTTTGTTCAAGAAGCAGAGAGAACTTTATAAGACCTAAAGTTTTCTTTCATTTAGTCTTAAAGTATAAACCTTTCTCAAGGTTATATCCATTTCAACCAGCAGCCTTGTCTTGTATAATTATGTATATTTTATATGAATTATCTTGGCCTTGCACTCTTGCTTTCTTAAATGTAGTAACAAGAATATGTGAGAAAAATCTATTCTAGGATAGGAATTTATGTCTTCTTTCTAATAATCCACATTTAACATTTATACATTTTCTTCTTTCACTAGGGCTTGCACACACAAAAAATGTGCTAAGAAGATTTCTACTTATCTCCTTTCTAAAAATATCATGCATACATTCATCTTGGCTAATCTTCCTATAAGAGACTTCAAATAGATTACTTTATAACATTTTCACTGGAATAAAAATCCTTTATGAATTTTCTCTGAGATATTAGCTTGTATGGGACATAAAATGCTTATGAGGAAGTGTTTGCTTCCTTTCAAGGTAATGTTTTAGAAGATGTAGCCTCCCTCCAAAGATGACATGACAGAATACAGCAAAAATAACAAATAATTAGAAAACTTAAATGCCTGATATTTTCTGAGATGTGGGGGCCTTCATAAAACTGTTTACTGATTCTATGTGGGGGCCTTCATAAAACTGTTTACTGATTCTAATACAAATAGTAAGAAAATTAATTTCCTCCCACCACTATCACTCTTACAGAAATATTTAACTTCGGATGATGCAGTTGGATAAGGTGGGAAAGAAATCTAAAAATCTGATCATGAAACCACATTGAGAAGTCTTGTCAAGGCCGAGCCTTCCAAGTTTGCACCTAATTCTCAAGCTCTTTGCCATGATACACTCTTTCACACACACCTGCCCTTTAGGGCTCTGCCGAACCCCACGTTGACTCCCCGTTGTTTCTCACATTTTCTTGTAATTTGAAGAGATAAATGGTGCCAGCTGGCTCCTGTTTAATTCAAGGCAAGATGATATTCAGCTCTTCAAGAACTTGGTACATACCTCAGAAAACCTGCCAGGAGGAATGAGGAGTGATGGGTGTGTATTTAGCTGGGGAGGTGGTGGTGGTGGGAGTGTAAAGGAAGAAATACCTGAACCAAGTTGCTGAAGCAAACATTCTTTTTGGATCAAATAGCCAAATAAGCAGTAATGCGTATAAATCATGAAGGAAGCATATGGAGATGGATTGAAGTTCAATATACAAATGTGATGAAACAAATGTCTAACATATTTGGGAAATTTTTCACATCAATTTTTCGTGGTAAAATCACCCTCTTTTTCTCAGTGGGGAGCATTATTGGGGGAAAGAAGGTGGGAGAGAGTTATAATTATAGTAAATCTTAAAATGGTTCTTCTTATAGGAACATTTATGTTGAAATAAATCAGGATATGTGCAGTTGGGTAGCAACAAATAAATAGCTGATACTTCTTGGGTACTTAAGATGTACCAGGTCTAAGGGATTCACATGGAGCAGCTAAGTGAAATCTCACCAATGCCCAATGCTATGGGTAATTATCATTATTCCCGTTTCACAAATGAAATGAAGAAATTGAGGTACATGGAATTTTAGCCCTTTTCCACAGAGCACACAGAACAGGTGGGGGTGCTAGGATTTAAACGCAGGCAGTTCTACTCCAAAGACCATATCCTTAATCTCTTCCTATTGTTTAGGACCATGTACAATGCCAAGATGAAATTTCTTTTCAACTTCCTTTGGTGTGTTTTTCTGTTCTATAATTTCATATGCTTAAATGCTTATTACTTTTTAGTATTCAACATTGTTCTCATTTTCATCACTCTGATCCTCTTTCTGTTGAACAAATCAAGAGACCAGACATCATGATAAACTCCAAAGAAAACTAGAAGACAAAGCTGCACACAGTTGTGACTAGGAAGTCCTTTTTGTTGTAATTAGGTCACAACTTAGTCATCAACACCATGACACAAGTTTTCCACTGTGTCCTCATCCTCATTTACATGGTGCTGTGTGATTTTCTCCTAAAAATTAATATTTCAAAAATGAAGTTGACTTTAACATATTCTATTTATGAAAGTATTGCATGCTTATTGTAAAACTCCCAGAAAATGTTAAAGTGGGAGAAAGAGTACCACCTTGAAAAGTCAGCTGCTATTATTATTTTGTCTGTCTTCACAAAAAAATATCTAAGAATCAGGGCTGGTCACAGCTGGGTGAGGAGTGAACTCCATGCTTCTGGAAGTAGAAACCGAGAAGGCGGGGAGATCACTTACTTTGATTAGTAGATTAAATTAGTGTCAGCGGAGCACTGGAAAATTGGCTCTTTGGGGTGGGGAGGGGCCTTGATTTGTAGTGTTTACTAATTTCCATGGTGTAAATATTCCCACTATGGCAGACTTCAAGCCATTGATATGACCTCACTGAATGTGGGGTTTGGCTGGATGTGTACATCAGTTCTCGCATGCCAGGACAAGCCAGAATCTGTACTGAGAGTTTATCTAAGGTTCTCTCAAACTAGCAAGTAGACTCTTGGACACTCTGGTGGGGACCCTTTTAGCCAGGATGCTTACATCTCCCAGATGAAATTAATTTCCTTTTCCCCCTGCCAGGATCATTGCACTGGCCTCCCCCTTGTTTGCCTACATGTGCCTGGTTGCCTCCTATTTTCTACAGGGCAACTGGAGTGATTTAAAAAAACAAAAAAGCACGTCTGAATGGACCATTTTTCTTGCTTAAACAAATTCCATGGCTTTTGTGGTAAATAATGGCTCCCCAAATATGCCCACATCCTCATCTCCAGAACCTGCGAATGTTACCTTGTATGGTAAAGGTGACTTTGCAGATGTGATTAAGGATCTTGTTATGGGGCCAGTATCCTGGACTGTGACTGATGTAATCACAAAGGTCCTTAAAAGAGGAGAGTAGGAGGAATCAGGGTCAGCAGAGAAGGCGATGTGATAACAGAAACAGAGATTGGAGTAATGCAGGATGAAGCCAGACAAAAGGGCCCATATATCAAAGAGTATAGGTGGCCACAAGAGCGAAAAAGGGCAAGGAAACTGACTATCCCCTAAGAGCCTTCACAAAGAACAAGCCCTTGACTTTAACAAAAACAAACAAAAAACTGATTTCAGAATTCCAGAACTGTCAGACAATAAATTTGTGTTCTTTTAATCTACTTAGTTTCTGCAAGTTGTCAGTATAGCAATAGGAAGCTAATCTGCTTCCTTCACTTTAAAGTAAAGAAAAAACTCCCTCAAATAGCCTAAGCATCCTATACCGTCTAGTCCTTACCTAATCACCGCAATGACTTATACCACATGCTTTCCATTTCTTTCTGCTCCAGCTCCACTCATTTTCTTTCAGTGCATTATATTTTCTATGCCTAGTCTGCCACAGGGCCTTTTCACCTGCTGTACTTCTAGATAGTTCATTCCTAATCACTGTCAATTCAGTTACAACTTTCTCAGAAGGGCTTTTTCTCTGCTAAATGTCCCTATAATAGATAGGAAAAATAGCTTTCTCCTTCACTGCATCTGTAGCAGTTGAAATTGTACATGCATTCTGTAATGCCTTTCTCCTGCACTGAGTAGGGTGTACATTTGTTTTTAGTTGCCTTTATATTCCCAGGGACCCGATACATGAGAGAAAATTAATTAATACTTGGTGTATATGATTGAATATGTCCCTGCTAATTTCTCTGGAATTTTATTCTAAAATATATATTTGTCATAGCTTACTCATCGTGCCAGAGAGGGTTAATTCTTCTCCAGTAATCCTTCTTCCTTCTTCCTTATGCAATGGTGGTCACCTGAGAACATGGTTGTCCAGCTGCAGGCCACGTTTCCCAGAGCCTCTTGCAGCCAAGTGTGGCTCTATGGCTCCAAGTTCTGGACAGTGAGACACAAGGAGGAGTACTGTGTCAGATGGCTGGCTTCTGCTTTTAAATACAAGAGAAATACCTTCCTCTTTTCCTTTCCTCTCTGCTCTCTAGCTAGAGCTAGAGCAGTTGTTTTAGCCAACAAGGCAGAGTATGTGTTGAGATAGCAGAGAAACAGAAAAAGAAGGAATGTGGGTCACAGACTTATTAGCCTTGGACTACTGAAGCTTCGATGTCTGTTACAGGGGGTATATGCATACATTTCTGTTGCATTTAAGTGACTATTACTTTGATTTTTCTTAGAGGGATTGTACTGGTATGCAAACCAATATATTTATCCATTCTTTTGTTGAGGGATATTGAGTTTTCTCTAACTCCTCACCACTACCCTAACAATGCTATAATAATGTCTTCACACATTTTCCTTATGGATCTATATGACACTTTATCTGAGCTAGGTACCCAAGAATAGAAGTTATGTGTCAAGGCTCATGAGAATACTTAATTGCAATAAAACATGCAGATCGCTTTGCAGGATGAGATTATATTCTTAATCATTAGCTGGGCTTCCTCCCTCTGACGCTCTCTCTCATCTCTTGAATTTCCTTCCAATGTACAGCTTTAATGATGCCAGCTCCTCACTTGGTTTAAATATAAATTCCTTCAAGGAGTAACAAAAGAGGGTAAAGTTAGTGAGGAACCACGAAGAACTAATCATCTTCCAAACTCAGTTGGCCAGCAGGAAAATATCACCACCTTGAAGACTCACAAAGTTGATTTCATGTAGGCATAAAAGGGTATGCAAAGGGTAAGGAGTGGACTAAGTCAGAGACCTCTTTGTCTTTTCTCATCACCTTGGCCTACCCTCTGCTTCCAGGCATGGCAGAACTGAACAGTCCCACGTGAATGTCAATTCATACTGCTTTGTCAGCCTCTTGCCTCAGGTGCATACCTACTGCCTTCTGTCCAGGGTTTTTCTGATACTGTGCTGTGGGATGTTGATGGACTGGGTGCTACTCGGTAAGCAGGCATGTGCAGCCTAAAGGTGCAGAGGAGCTAATCCAATGGGATAAACTTCAAATAAGAGGGAGGAGGGGAAGTGCAGAAGCTAGTGTAAACCAGCTTTTCCCTTTCAACCTTTAAGTATTAAATCTGAAAGACATTCTAGAACCTTCTCAGAAGATACAGGCAAAATTGAGCCCCAGGAGCTCAGTGGTGTGATCAACTTGATTATCTGATCTTATGTGGGTTTTGCTCTTTCCCTTTTCTACTCTCCTCATCCTTTCACTCCAGCTTCCTGGGATCATCTCCAGCACAGAGCTGCTTGGCTCCGGCACCACTCTTGGAAGGAACCCAGGCTGAGTGATAAAAGTATATATGGTGAAGGGCCAAACAACCCTTATCCCTATCTATGTTTTGTTGTTTACTTGGTAATTGATTATCATCTGTATGCTCCCACTAGAATGGAAGAATTCTGCCAGTATAAATAACAACTGTTTCCCAGTGATTAGAATAGTATCTGCATGTAAGAGGTGCCCAATACATATCAGTTGAATGAATGAAGGAATTCATAGCATGATTATAACAACACCCTGGGGGGTGGAGGTCTCAATAGTGAATCTGGGAAGATGAAGTCTTAGACAGTCTGGCATGAAAATAGTGACATGAGGCTTGATTTTCCTTAGAGAGGGCCAAGGTAGAAGCCAGAGCCAGGTCTGATAGATGCAAATGGGTTGGATGGATAAAGTCAAGGGGTTGCTCACACAAGAATTATAAGGAAAGACCACTGAGGAACAAATAAGGCAATTGATATTCAGGGAACACTTGATGTGGACTGTGCCATGTGATGGGGGAAAACGCCAGAATTGTCTGAGATTAACTTTCAGTTGCCCTTGGAAAAATTATTCTTTCCCTTGCCTCAGTTTCCTCAGCTACGAAATTGGGAAGTATTGAAAATTAGGCAGAGGGTTAGATTTTCTCTTAGAAAGGTGTCAGACACATGATAAGTCATATATAGTTTATAAAATAAAATAAAATAAAATATTCTCACACACCTGAGCTATGGAGTGCTATTCTACGAGCAATAAATTTTTTAAAAAAGATAATCTAGTTTTATAATGCAAAGTACTAAAAGGACCATTTTTTAAGTAACTTCTTTGGCTTACATTTTATTGACGTTACTAAGTTTACAAATAGTTGAAAGTAAGCTATTCATCTAATTGCTTGATTTTGCAGCATTTTAAACCTACCAGCATTCAGGAAGAAAGCAGTATTTCTGGTAAGTTTGCATTGGAAAGCTAACTGGTTCACACTTAACCTCCTTAGGGAAGTTTCCTCTGCTTCAGGGGATCAGCATCTCCAATTTATCATTAGAAGTGCTAATGCTGGAAGCCAGAGAGAAGAGGATAAACTCCTTGCTAATCTGATCTTAGGGTTTCTGTGCCTCATGCCTGCAGTGTTGCACAAAGAGCCCCAGTTGCAAATGGATTCTGATCACTGAGCAATGGGCTGGCTGCTTCTGACTGAGCCTTGCTAGAAGGAGAAAGTCATGCTGGGACAGACTTTCAAATCATTAGTGGTCTGGATTATGACTCAGATGGAGGTTATCAAATAGAATTTTTTTAGGAGTGTGTGATAGTCTCCAATATCATCGTGTCCTGCCTAAAGGCTTTTATTTTTTCATAACAAATAGGATTTGATTCTACCATAAAACTTCACTCCAGTGCTTCCCCAAGGTCATTGCAGTGGTTATAAAAAAAAAAACTTGTGTGGGAAATGTCCTACAATAAAACTTGTGAGAGGTTCTGAGATGTTACACATGAAAAGAGGCAGCCCCTGTTTCTCCCTATGCAAGGCTCATCTCCATTGCTGAGCCCATATTTGCATCCCACTTCAAGGTCCTTGAAAATGATCTACCATTATCCTCTGTACAGAGGCAAATTTCCTTCTCTTATCTCTAAATCCTTCCATCACTATTGTACTGGAACGTATGAACATTTCCCTCTCAACACTGCCTTTTTATACCCAGCTCCTGTACACCTTTCTAGCCTTGTCTCTCACCAACCCTGCCTGTGGTCATTCCTTTCCTTTCCTCTCTGGCCATTATAATCTACTTTGGAGGATTGTCTGAAATTGCCAAAGCATGACCCTTCTCACTTCTGTGCCCTTACACATGCTGCGCCTTCTTCCTGAAATGTTCTTTCCTTGACTCCCCTATCTCTCATGCTGAGCTATTCCTATTTATCATTAAAAGTCAGCTTGAGTGGGAATTACTCCTCAAAAGAAAGTGGGCACAAAACCCTATGGCTGGGCTAATGATGTTGAGGTGAGCAGGGGTGGGAAAGAGGATAAATGCAAGGTATTTAACAAGTGTGACCTTGACATTGTGGGACCTTCTGGTTTCCTGAAAAGATGAAACACAAAATAATTAGGTAGCAATTGACCTCATAGTTCATCTCTCCTCTTTCTTTATTGCACAAGCCATATTACAGCAAACTAGTATTGATATTAAGTTCAGGCCTCATAGACACCACCTCATTCTGCATTAAACATCCACGTGCATTTACCAGATCACCAAAAATACTTTGCTCCCTGTTCTTAATTATAGCATTGCCATATCATTCATATGCTGGTGTGACATGATAATTCATTAATATTTTTATTCACCCCATATTATTTCATCAACCATTTTGAGTAAAATATTTAGGCTTTCAGTGTTTCTTTACATCAAAGGATTATACTTGGAGATTGAGCTTCTTTAAATCCACTGCAAGAGGCTGAAGATTCTAGGAGCATGAGGAACCTGCCACCCCACGTGGGGAAGATGCCAAAACCAAGCAGTGAATTGTTGCTGAGGCACAGACAGTGGCTGAACCTTAAGAGCAGAGTTCCTGCACTTAGAGAAGTTTCTCCAGCTGCAGAATCATGCTGAATAAAGAAAATCAGAAAACATGCAGGGACCATTTGAATGATTAGAAGTAATAGGTGTGAATGTACTGGCTTCCCCAGTGCTTTGATGATACACATCAAATGGAGACAGAAATTATATTTTTAAGAAAACCATAGGGTTGAAGATTTAGAGATGATCTTATGTTAGTAAGAAAAGAAAAGAACAGAGGCAAGGAGAACATGGATTTTCTTTCACACTTGAGTTTGTGAGTTAAGTTTCAACAATACTACCTATACACCTAGAAACTCTCCTTTGAGGAACGTAGCACCTAATGTCTTAGAGAAAATAAGTTAATGAATATAAGAAAGCTGTCTTTCTCCATCCAAGAGATAATGTGTCATGATAAAAATAACATAGTCTTTGGAGTCAAGCAGTCTGGCCATTTATGAGTTTTACAATGTTGAGAAAGTGGCTAAATTTCTCTGAACCTTAGTTTCTTCATCTGAAAGAAGAAGATGATAATAGCAAATGCTAATACGATACTTATTACGTGCCAAGTACCACTGTATGTGCTTTACATATTAATTGATAGTTCTCACACAACCTACCTGGTAAATACTATTGTAGATGAGTAAACTGAGGCACAACAGAGTTAAATTATTCACCTGCTGTTATAGCTACTGAGTTGTGGAGGCAGGATTCAACCCCAGGCAGCCTGTGTTCAAAACCTGGGACCAAAACATTACCCAGCCATCAACTGAGGTCTGAAGTCAAGGACAATTTTATCGGGACAAGAAAAGAAAGCCAACTAGTGTGCTGCAGTGTGTGTTGACAGGGGATGAGGTAGGATGAAATAAGCCAGAGCTGTAGATGGTGGAATGGCACTAAAGGACTCTGGAGATCATGAAAAGGAAAAGCCTACCTGGACTGTTGATCCCATGCCCTGTTCTTGGATTTGTTCATCTTTCCTTTTTTCAGTAGAGTGCAACAAGATGGGAGCAATGTTTTAGAAATATTCTTCTGATGGCAATTTTCCTTTGTAGGATAGATTGGAGCATGAAGAAAGAACCAAATTGTGAATCAGGGTTATAATCCCAGAATCAGAATTTCCTAGTGGCCCTAGAAATGTAAACAGGAGCAGTAGGAAAGAGTTGGAAGTAAAATTTTAAAAAGGTGCAGGGGGAGAATGCCAAGAGAGGGGGTGGGGAGAGGACTCGGCTCAATTCACTTGTCATGTGCTTATTAAATCCATATTTGAACTAACCATAATCTAAATCCATCCAGGATCTCATAATCTAGACTCAGGAGAGAAACAACACACAAACAATGTCAATCAATGTTCTATGATAGACGTGTGATGAGGAAACCCATGTGTTGTGGGCATACACAGAACTGAATTTAAGCTTGGATTCCCGGAGTAGGGTCAGGTAGGAAAGGATCCCAATTCCCAACCTAAGTTCTGAAGAGTGACTCTGTGGGTTCAGGTCTTCTTTCCAGAAGACAATGTATTATGACCCTCTCAGAAGAATGGGATGACTTTAGCTCCAAGCAGAAAATGTCCCTCTTTGTAACTATTTAATGATAAATTCAAGCTAAAAAAAAGTTTACAGGGAGGTGAACAACATTAGCCTGAATATGAGCTCTGCTAAGATACATTCTCAAAGCCTGAACAATTACTTTCTTTTCTGCTGTCTCCTAAGCAGTCACCAAAGCTGATATTCAGCAGGTATGCACTGATGTTGAACTACTCCATACCAATTGGCAAATAGCTGCTGTCCTGAGTCTCCTCAAGGTCACCCCATCATTGTCCTGCCATCTTGGCGTCTCACCTTGGGTACATCTGAGAATTCCCCTGCAGCTAAAGCGTTAAGGGCTGGCCCAACAGCAGCTCCAGAACCTAGCTCCGGTGCTACTGCAGGTGTTTGCTCTAATTGGTTGCTGTCCCACTGGTTGTTAAAATATTTTAAATATCATTCCCATAGGTCACCGAATTTATCCAAAGAGCAATTGCAGGGATATTCTATGACAAGTATAATAGTGCACAAGGAGATAAGTCTAGTGACCTGAAAATCAAATTTGCAGTTAGAGAAACATTCAATATAGCATCATATCATGAGCCAAAGGCATCCAAGAGTCATGTTAAAACTACCAAGGAAAGGCAACTAATTTGAGACAATGAATTATTTTAAATTCAGCATCTCAAATGTTTTAATAGAAATGACCAAATAAAATACATAACTGTCATCACCAGCAATCTTTATTTACTGTAGCAATTGACATGCATAAGTGTTGAAACACATTTTGGTTTAGTGTTTAATAACTTGTTGAATGCATACTGAGCTTTTGTGAATTTAGATGCATTTGGCATATGCAGGAGATAATAATTACAGAGATTTGCAATTTAGGGCAGGCTCATCATGGATGTATTGGCATAATTAAGGATAGTGATGAAAAACAGAAGAGGTGGAGGCAAGACGAGGCACACAAAGATGGTAAAGAAGATGCAAGCCACACAATAATACCTTCTGACTCTTGGAGATGTTTAATAGATAATATTGTATCAGGCGTATTATTTATGAAAAATAAAAAGAAATGCATAACAAATATCCCAGAAACAAAAAGCAATAACATACGCACACAGAGAAATAAATGGATAAATGAATGTTCTAGGAATCACATTTGTTTACATGGTGTCTACATGAGTACTGGAAGGAGGACAAGTAAGGCAGGATATGAATGGAATTCTTATATCTGCACACCATTTTCTCAGAGTGGGGTCTCAGGGAAAGAAAGGAGAAGGACTAATTAAGAGAAGGTATGACATTCAGACTTCAAGTGGATGTATCAGTTCCTTGAAGAGCTACTGAGATATTACTATGTGCCAGGCACTCTGTTCAGTAGCGAGCATTACCAAGATGCATGTGGCATGATTCTGATCTCAGAGAATCCAAAATTCAGTCAACAGAGACTCACAAATCCTTATCACAGGAATGCAGCTTTAATGGCCACCTCAACAGACAGCTACGGGGACACACAGAATTGAGGTGTTTTTTAATTTTGTGTAAGAAACACTAGGCAAAGGGACATTTTGAGTTTAGATAGGGACAAATGGAAAGGTGTCTTACTAAGTAAAGAAGGTGACACATGATTGAGAGAGGTCAAAGCATTTACTTGGAATGATGGTGAACTAACCAATGATATATAACTATACAAACCAGGGAAGGCTTGAAAGAGAGGATTTCCCCCCACATTATGAGAAAAAATCAAGGTGAATTTCAGAAAATTTCTATGATATTTTAACAGAAAGTGCCATCCAAAGACTACCTTAGTCCCTAACCCAGAGGCACGTGCCTGGCAACACTCCAGGTGTGTCCACCGTCACAGCTTCCTCTCCCTCTTTGGACATGCATGGTGGGAAGCAGCACCCACGGTGCTGGGCAGGCAACAAGAACAGTAAAGAGAGAAAGGGCAGAATAGCAACCTTTACGGGGAGAAAAGAGAATGGGAGAAGAAAATTAGGAGACTTGAGAGGTAACTGGGCTCTGAAACCAGAGTACTCTTGACTAAGCTCTCTAATAGGTGGCCACCAACACATGTGGCTCTTTAAAAAATAGAATTAATTAAAATGGAATGAAATTTGAAAGGCATACCCTCAATCACACTTCAAGTGCTCAAGAGCCATGGTGGCTAGTGGCTACCATGTTAGACAATGCAGGGAGAGAACATTTCACCAACATTGCAGAAAGTTCTGTTGGGCAGTGCTGGCTTAAAAACTATGAGTATAAGAGAAGACAGTGTCAATAAAAGGGTAAGGAGAAGAAAAATAAAAAGAACAAAAGACATCAAACTTAGAAATCCTGAAAAAAATAAAAATATAATTAGGTCTTGAGCATAGACAGTGCTGCTTAAAGATCTTTTTTTTCTCTTTCTATAAACTATTCTTGAAGGAGAAATGAAACAAAGGCACATCACCTTCCAGCTGTGTCAGCCCTGCACCACATCAGGGGATACACAAATGACAAAAGCAGTTGCTAATGCAGCTGCTCTCATTTTTTTCCCATGCTGAATGTAGTAAACTCTGCTGTGTCCTGGCTGTGGGGTCTCAGACAGGTCGCTTAAACTCTGAGTTTACTTCCTCACCTGAGAACTTGCGCTAATACCATCACTGACAGCAATGGTTTAACAACCAAATGAGATAATGCTCATAAAACTTCATTATAAACTTCAGAGTTTTATGCAAAAGTTATTATGACTACAGATAATGATGTTATTTGTTATTCTCTTGCAACTTTATTAACTTTGCCTCTCTCATTAGATTATAAGGGAATTTGGGGGGCTAAGATGCATTATAGATGGTATGGTCTTGTACAAAATTAACATTTTTACTTTTCTGACATCTCTTGCTTTTTTTATGTTTTCTACCCATAGTTCTCTTTAGATTAGACTAGATTACATAGCATTTGAGTGCAGACACTAAGCCAGCTCTTCATTTCCAACAAGGCCAGATCAATAATTTTTAGAGCAGTCATTAGCCTTGTTTAGTGATCCCTTTAGTCAGTCATTTCAGGGGCATTGCCATTTGGGTTCCCAAGGAACAACTCAGAGATGGAGACTATCATGTAAGGTAAATTATGAAGCGTTCATGGAATCAACCCCTAGGGAAGGGAAAGAGAGGAAACATGAGTGGACAGAAGGCAAATTTGAGCAGTAGTACAGTTCCATCTAAGCCATCAGCCAACCCCAGAGAGCTGGAATGACTCCTCAGGTTTGGGCTTAGGGGGACTTTATACTCCCCCATGTTGATCAGTCATTAGTTGCAACCTGTCCCTTCATGAGATGTGACCTTAGTCAGGGCAGTTGCTTGCACACAAGACAATTCCTAAGGGGGCTGGTGGCTGAGGATCAGCAGTTGGAAGATTAGTCCTTCATTCCTGAAGTGGTATCTGGGCGGTGCATTGCAGCATTATCTCCAAGGGAGAAGCAGACTGAGAGGAATAGATAAAGAAGAATGCTTTCAAGGAAATTGAAAGAAAATCAGAAGAATTGATCTGGATGCCAAGGGAAGTGAAGGCTCCAAGAAATGTGAGTGGCCAAAGCATGAAGTCAAATAGAAGTCATTAAGGTAAGGACTAGAAAGTGTCAATTCGATTACATCAACTGTTGACTTTAGCAATAGCAGATGCAGTAGAAAGAAGGGTGTGGAAATTAAATGGCATCAGATAGCGGATGCCAATGACATGCCTCTTTTTTCAAAGAGATTAACTGTGAGAAGGAAAAATGGGATGATAATTAGAGAGAGGCATGCATAGGGTTAAAGAAAATTTTATTTTATTGTTGTTTATGTGGTTGCTTTGCATATTTTACTGGCTAAAGAGAAAAAAAATTTGAAATAGGTAAGTTGAGGGCAAAGAATGTGGAATGTGGGGGGTGGGGATTGGGAATGGGTCAAAATTAGTGGAAACAGCGTCTGCGGCAGTATGCAGAATCTAGAACACAGATAAATCTCATTCTCTGACATAGGACATGAGAAGACAAGTATGAGTATGGATAAAGAAGAATTTGCAGGGGCTGAGGGAAGGAAATTGGAAGTAGCTTCTGAATGATGAATTCCGTATTTTCTGAGAATGAGGTGGTAAGGTACTTAACACCGATAGACTGTGAAGTGGTGAAATTGACTGACAGATTGAACATTAACAAGACACACTTTGTATCTTTTTAACAAAGCTTCATTCAACGGTACTTCATTTCTTGGTAAGAACCAAGCATGATGATTCACTCTGGGGAGCCAACTAGTTGAAGAAAAGAAGAAATGTACCTCGGAAAGTCTATGAAGAAATGACAGCACCAAAAATGAGTCTCTAGAGGGTGGACAAAGAGGTCTGGGACTTGGCTGATGCGCTAAGAAAGGCCATTTTCACAACTGACCAGCTCACTGTCTCGGTATCTATCTTCACCTTAGGCTTATCTGTCACTTGTCAAAATGGGGGGAAAAAATGCATGGAGTGACTCGGTAGGTGTTCATTATTTTATACATAAAAATACGTCCAACAGTTTGTGCCTGTAGTTTATCAAGTTTTTCCAAACCCCACTGATCCACCCCCTGCCATTCTCAAATTTACAGGGAATTATTTTATTATTTCCTTAAAAGAAGGGATAGAAGGAGGAGAGAAAGGAATGAGAGAGAAAAAGATAAAGGAAAGGGAGAGAAGGCAAGAAACAAGGCGCAGTTAAAGATAACAGAAGGCTACCTTAAAACCCTCTTTCATTCCACCTTCCCACACGCCACCCCCTATTTTCTCCACCCCTCTCCTCCCCACCCCTGCTCTTGCAGCCACCAACACACACAGCTGCCACCTTATCCCTTTAAGGGGGAATATTTTTATAACTCCTGGCCACACATCATTTGTGTGCTTTCCCTTTCCAGTCATTTAAAATCCTTAGGTTTTTCACAATTTCTGACGGCATTAAAGTAATAGACTGAATAGCGAAATGGATAAAAATGTCAAAACATTCTTTAAAGTTAAAATTTCAGACCCTTCCGTGTTGTATTAATAGAAGACTCGAAGTCAAAGTAACTTTGACATTTGCCCTGAATTTTAAATAAAAATAAATGATTCTTTTTAAAAATGTGACAAATGAAAAAGATGAAACAATGCTTTATTGTTGTTCTCAATTATTCTTTCTATCAGCCAAAGACAAAATATAGTCATAGACTTTGAAACCTTTATATTTAATCCAGGAACATACCTGCAACATAAAATGCTGAATAATTTCTTTCAAGGTATTAATGTTGGTTATTTTCTTTCTAACCAAGTGCGTATACTTTACTTTTCCTTACATACAGGCACGTTTGCTCCTGCATGGAAAAATGTGCTGGCTCACTTATCCTACCCACACTGTAAATGACAACAGGGAATTGGAAAGGAAATATTAAAAACACCCTTAAGAGGTTCTATTCCTTTTCAATTTGGAGTACCCTGCTGGCTTTTTTTAGTAAGCCTAATGGGAGGTGTTTGTCTTTACACTCAGGCAGTCTCCTAATAAGAGTTTTCTTCTGGTTGGATACAAAAATGAAATCTGCCCTCACTGCCTAATTCCACTATTTATAGTGCACATCTATACCTTGTGTTACCATGAATTACTTGCTTTTTTTTTTAACTTCTAAAGGATTCCAAATTGTGACTGCTTCAGGACAGGTCTGAAAAGTTTGATGGTCATGCTAGAAAAACAGCTGTATGGCAGGTATATTAACCAAAGCAGCAGGATAAGAGACGAAGAAGAAACATGAGAGTTTTCAAAATTAAGGAAGGCCACTTAAATGGACATGACGGTGTCTACCTTTTTGAGACTCTGGGTCTTTGCAGACCCCTTCCTCTATTCAAAATATTAATAATGTTGGTGTTTTCACAGATAAGCTGCCTGAGAAGATGTGTTTAAAATAAGAACAAAGAAGATTTATTAAAATAGCAACAACAACAAAATTAAAACAAACTAACAAAAATAGCAACAACAGCAGCCTGTTGAGACTCTGCTTCTATGACTGCATAAGCCTTCTAAAACCCAAACACGGGGGCCTGGTTGAATAGCTTTGCTTATTCATTCACCCATTCCACAGATGTTTATTCAATGAATTCTGCCTTCAGTTGGCCTTACGCTCCGGTGGAGGAGATGGAAAACAAATCAATAAAACATTAATATATGATATCATGACTTATTTTTGGATCCTGTGCTTTGCATCCTTCATTAACACCCTGATATTACATCACAGGATACTGTGTTGTCGGATGAATGAGTGGATGAATAAATGAGAATCTACACTTGCATGTTTTAATATCACTATTATATGAGAAGTCTCATGCCATGGAAGATGCAGTCATTTATCTCTGATAACAGTGTAATGATTCAGCTCAGACTCTGGGGTCAGACAGCCTGGGTTTGAGTCCTGACTCCACCAGTTAGTGGCTGTGTGATCTTGGGCTGGTTAGTTAACCTCTCTTTGCCTTGGCTTCCTCATGTGTAAAACAGGATAACAATTTAGATTTTATGAAGAATGAATGAGTCAATTCATTACAAGAATTAACTCTTGTTAGAAGAGCCTGCGGCAGATTGTAAGAATTCAGAAAGAATTAGCTGTTCATTTTCTTATTTTATCAGTGGGAAATTGAGACATCAAAAAGTAAAATGTTTTGCCCTACAAAAAAACAATTAGTCAGTGAAACAACAGAGAAGAAAACCCAGGTGCCCTAACCTGAAGTACAACACTCTTTTCTTTTCATCATAGTACTTATTCACAGTTCCCTCTCAGGAAACGCAGTGTACCTTCCAGTGAGAATCTGGTTTGTAATGACTTTGCGGGTTAGATTTTAATTTTCATTTTATCAAGGTCAACTTAAGGTACATGAAGGCAAGTATTTACTCCCCCTAGTACAGCAAGTCTACTAGAATCTAGTCTTGCCTTCCTGTCTTCTTTTCTTCCCTCTTTTGTATATTTATAGAGCGCTCGTGTTATGGGACACAGGCTGGGTGCTATAGATACAGATGAGGTGCAGCTTTGCCTTTAAAGGGTTCAAATGATAACAGGGAAGAGGTTATAAACGTACAACCATAGCACAGGGTTATGAGAATGTTCAGCCAGACGGAGTAGCCCAGAAGAGTTGATGCTGTGCCAGACTCGGGAGGCAAAGGGCATCAGTGGGTCACACTGTGAATTTCATGGGCTCTCAGCACTTTTGCCTTTATGGGCCCCTTTCTCCAAAGAAAGTACCAAACATTATACCTATGATTGCACTAGTATAATATGATGTATGAGTCAGTGTTCTCCAAGGAAACAGAACCAACAGGGTATGTGGGACGACTTTAAGACATTTACTTTAAGGAATTGGCTTACGCAATTGTTTGTGTTTGTTTTCGACCAAACAGCTAAGCATTGTAACCCCAGCCAAACTGATGGATAAATTAATCATATATGACCATATAAATATTAATGTAATCTTAATACTACATAGTAAAACATTTCCTTTGACCTAGTAGTTCATTTTTTGCTTCTTCTGATTTTAAAAGAAATGAAAACATTTTAGTGGGCTTTGGGCACTGTGACTCCCGTGCCTGATGGATAAGTCAGCAGAGAAGTGACTCAACTTGAATTCTGAAGGATGGGTAGTTGTCTAGAGCAGTGCTCCTGATATTTCCCAGAACAAGCTAATCACTTAGGGGTCTTGTTAAATTGCAGATTTAGATTCAGCAGGTCTCAGGGGGAGTCAGATATTCTGTGTATCTAAAAGTTCCCAGGGGATGCGACTTTAGAGGGACCACACTTTGCATTGTCAAATATGGTAGCCACTAGCTACACGTGGCTACTTACATTTTCGTTTGGATTACTTAAAATGAAAGAAAATGAACAACTCGGTTCTGTCACAGTAACCACATTAAAAAGGGGTACTGTGACACAGAGCATTTCTATAATTGCCGAAAGTTCTATTGGAAAGCACTGATCGAGAAGAACAGGGGAAGGGAATAGGATTTTAGACACAGAAGAGGCCTGATTGGGCCAGGTAGGATGGGCCACATAATGGAAAGCTATCAAAGCCCAGTACCAGAGTGTGGTTTTATGTCACAAAGTGACATCATAGACTTAAATAGGCATACATGGCATAGGGTCATCTCCATTTCATGTATTTCTCTACAAGTTTAACCATTACCAGAGGTTTGATTCTAGTTACTGTTAATGAATATTCAATCCTAGAATTAAGCATTCCATAGAGTGTGCTTCAATGTTCCTTAGATGGGAGTTTGTTTAATCAGACTAAATCGTGAGCATTCAGCCTTCTGTTTAAAATAACATTGACATGGAGCAGGTAGATGAAAACAAAAGCAACCCATGTATGCATGTGCATGCCTGTGTCCGCGTGTTTCAAGACCGTCAGCTTCGTCCTTTGCACTCTGCTTCAGAGAAGCGAAATGCCTTTCCAGAAGGAAGTGAAATGAGTGGTCCGTGTCAGCAACCTTTGTGACTTCTCTTACTTGTTTCCCACATTTGTCCCACAGATGTGCTATGCTGATGAGGAATTTTTTCGCTTGGTGACTCATTCATTTAATTGCAACCCCTGGACTTTTTCAAGTTTATAAAGTGAAACCTAAGAGGAAAGTACATTTGATGTAGTCAACACACAGAGCATACCCAGGGCATTCATCCCTAGGATCGCTCATGCTCTAGTTTTCATCCAAAGCCAGGACCAAACCATGCAGTCTCAGTCCCACAACTCCTAGGGAGCACATTGGACAGCGCAACTAACCCTTAAGGGTTGCTAGTGCCTCAGATTAGATTGGACATCTCCCTGTGCTGCTAATTGTCTTTGTGTTAAACATCCTGAGATGATGAAGTGCTATTTTTTTTCCTCATATGGCTCATTAAATCCAGCAAAATAATGAAACCCAAAGGCCCTGTGCTTTACATAGTGTCAAATGAATCTGATTACTTTATAGTCCATCAGCTTTAAAGATTTCAAGTCAGGGTTGGGGTCTTGCCAGGGGAAAAACAAAAAAAGAAGAAAAAGAAAGAACTCCAAAGCAGTATGATAGCACACTTTGGCTGAGACACGTGTGAACACAAAGAACTCACTCTCCCCTTCCAGCTTAAAGTGCATCTGGCTGGAAACTTCTGTTGTAACCTCTCCAATTTATCACTAAAATACCTAGGAAGAAACACAACAAGATGAAAATTCACACCTTCCAAAAATGAAGACTGAAAGAAACCTAAGTCTGGCATTTCCAATTACTACTGAGACCAAGGTGCTGGATTAAGAAAAATACACTTGTAACTTCCCAAGCAACCTTTTATGAAACAGTCAAAGAATTAGCGTAGGACATTATTTCACCCTTCCCCCACTGTCTGCCACCTGCCAAACAGAAGAACAGGTAGGCATACCTCCACTGTTAGGCGCACACAGGAATCCAACCCCCTACCGCCAATCTTTATACATCTATTGCAGGACTGAATTTGTACAAAAGAATAGGAATGAAAAGTGGTTGCACACAGTGTGCTTGGGTGAAGGGAGACTAGGCGATACAAAAAAATTACATCACTGGGCATTTTCTTCCAAATATAGGGTACGGGAAATACAGAAATATGCAGCTGTCCTTATATTTTACCAGTTTAGAATGTTATAGAGAACCAGATATGAAGATAAAACTCTTATCTCATCCCCATGTCATTTCACTAGGTGAATGTCTACTAAATACTGAAACTTGTGGGACAAGTGTTACATAGCTACCACTGTTGAAGCTGATTTTGAAAAGAGGATGTGCCCAGGCCCAGAGTGAATAATAAAGAGAGAAAAAAAGAAATTCATTTCCCCACCACTGGAAGTTACCCTGGGTATCTCTTTCCTCTTTCCATGGTTTACAAAGAATATGAAAAAGAAGGATGCTCTCAAAATACTATATAATCAAAGAAGAGGAGATCTGCAGAAGAAGTGACTGGGGATCGTGAAAACTTTGTGTCTGATGCTCCTTTTAGCTAGGGTGTGACAGATTAGTAAAAAATATTGATAAAAAATAAACGAATAATAGGGGAAACAGAGGTTAAAATAAATTGAGTAAATTGAAATACTAGTGGTTAATGAGAAGGAGGGGTAAGGGGTATGGCATGTACGAGTTTTTCTTTTTTCTTTCTTTTTCTGGAGTGTTCAACTAAACTGACCAAGTAAGTTAAGTTAGGAAATGCACTACCCAAAATATAAATTTTGCACCAAATGAACATCTCTCCCTTTAGTCTCACACAGAATTTGAAGTTTTCAAATATGGATGATATCATCCTTTACCCAGCCTTCTGATATACCTTAGTCCTATCCAGATCAGCTTCATTCCTATTTCTACTCAATGTAAATCTAATATGTAAATATTTTGAATAGACTCCTGGAAAGATATGTTTCTAATCTACTAAATCTAAAATATTTTAATTCACTGTCTATAGGTTTATTATTCGAGTGATAGCTATCATTTTTGATTCAGAAAATTAATGGTTGTCATAGCTTTGTGGTTTGGTACTTTTATCAATATAATATTACCCACTTGACACATTTAAAGCATTTATTTATGCCTTGGAATCTACTTTAAGTAAACTACCTCCATTTTCTTTTAACTTACTTTTATATAATGAATGCTTCTTGACTCTCTTTTTATAGCCATTTTGTGCAATTTTGTTTTAGGTATATCTCTTGTAATCAGCATACTGGTGTTTTTTTTGTTAGGTCTGATCTTGATTCCCTTAAGTTTTATGTATTATATTTAAAGTTTTCCTGAATGTTTAATATGTGTCTGCTTTTGTTATTGGAATGTATTTTATTTGATTATGTTTGTCCCAGTGATCTGTAAAGTACATAATGGTTTGATTTTACTAGTGGTTATTCTTTGAATTCAAATAATTTTATTACATGTTTTTTTGATTATCAAATATGAAAATTCAAATATCAATATTTCTTCAGAATCTATATGTTGCAAATGACAAAAACCACATAGAAATTTAATGAATAAAAAATGAAAACATATTGGTTCTTATAATAGGAAAGTTCCAGGATGAGTCAGGCTTCAATCATAGTTACATCTATGAATTAAAATTATGTCATTAGGAATCTGTTCATTTTTATCTCTCTAAGTTTTGATCTCTCTCTTCTAAGAGCTAACAAACATTGGAATCATAACCCACTGCTAAGCAATACTGAGGAAATTTGAATATGAGAGTAAATTTAGTATCAAGAAACTAACATTAGGGAAAGAAAAAATTCAAAATAAAAAAAAATCAAAAGATGATACAATTCATATGATCATATGGTTATTCAAATAAAACTTCTTAGCAAATTAGGACTGGAATTCTCATTCAAAATTATTTAAAAATACTTTTCTATTTAATAGTGATCTTATTTTACTGAAAAAATGAGGTCAAGGAGTGTTACCTCATTATGTTAATAACATCTGATTAAAGAAATAAGCATCAAATACAACAGCAAGATGATACTTATTTTCATTAAAATCAGAAACAATATAAAGAAGCCTCAAGTAACTTGTATTATTAGTCACTGTTTCAGTGGAATCTCTCATTATTGTAAGAATATGTGAGAGCAATTAAAAAGCATATCTGTGGGAAAGAGAATGCAGGAGGATCATTCCTTGTGAGTTCCATGATAATACAGAGAAAATACAACAAGATCATAGAGGATACATATACATAAAATAATATACATAGATTATATATAGAATAAATACACATAGACTAAGAGAATGCAGTAAACTGGACATTAAAAGAAACATAACAAAATTAAGACCTTTTCTGGGTAACCTCAGCAAAAATGGTAGAGAAAGGAACTCTAAGATCTATCCTTCCATAAAAGAAATGAATAAATCAGCAAAAAAAAAAAATCCTTTAGGAATAAACTTTTTCAGAGATATGGAAACTAACCAAACACTTGACACAACTAGGGAAATGCTTAATCAAGATAAAACAGTTGAATCTCAATAAGATCCTTGAGCTTTGTGCTGTTTTAACTTACCTTGGCCCTGTCTCCCACTATTCAGCTCAGTGGGGCCTTGAAGGTAACAGATCACATTCCAGATTCAGGTGCCAGCACCAAAGGGCAAAGTACAGACCTCATTTGTAAAGAATTGTGATTGTTTGTTTTGATCTGACTAGTGGCTTCCTGATATGCTAGCTCAAAGGGATTCCCTTTATCTCACTTAACACAGAAGTCTCACAGTGCTAACTCCAGAAGCATATGTCAAGAACCCTTAAAGGACAAGATTTAGTTGCAACTGCCTGAAGCAATGGATAACAGTTGGGGCAAACTAGAGTGTGACCAAAAAGGTTGGGGAGAAACTATGGGGAATGAGAGGCTTTGGGGAATAAGAGCTTTGAAAGGCTCTGATATATTCCTTGGCATCTAGAAGGCCATGTACATGTCCAGAACTGTGTGCCTGATCAGGAATGACCTAAGAAAGAATTACCAGACAGAAACTTTAGATTTGACTATTTTTAATATGTCCAAAGGGCTAAAGAAAACCATGCCCAAAGAACTAAAAGAAATCTTGAGGGAATAGCAATAAAAAGGTAGAAATTATAAAAAGGAATCAAATAGAAATTCTTGACATGAAAAGTAAAATAACCAAAATGAGGAAAATTCACTAGAGAGGCTTAACAACAGATTTAAGTAGGCTGAAGAAAGAATCAGTAAACCTGAAGATAGTTTGATTGAGACTACCCAGTCTGAGGAACAGAAAGAGAAAAGACTGAAAAAAAAAAATGGAGAGGAACACGAAGAAAGGGAGAATAATTGAAGAAATAATAGCCCAAAACTTGTCCAATTTGGTTGAAGACAAGCATCTAGGGTGGTGTGACTGGCTCAGTAGCAGAATTCTCCCCTGCCATACTGGAGACCTGGGTTCGATTTCCAGTGCCTGCCCATGTAAAAAATAAATAAATAAAAAGAACATGTATTTATACATCAAAAAAGCTCAGCGTATTCCAGTAAGGTAAACTTAAAGAGACCCACACAAAGACACACACACACAAAATAATCAAACTGTTAAAAGACAAAAAAAAAGTGAGAATCTTGAAAGCATCAAGAGAACAGTACCTAACCACATACCAGGGATTCTTAAGATTAACAGTATATTTCTTATCAGAAAACACAGAAGCCAGAAGGTAGTGATATGACATATTCAAACAGCTGGAAAAAAAACAAAAACAAAATAGCAGTTATCCAAGAATTCTACATTCAACAAAACTATCCTACAAAAATCAAGGAGAAATTAAGATTAAAAACTCAGAATTCATCTCTTGAATCCTTATGAAGAAATAAAGAACACTGGTAAAGGTAACTACTTCAGTAAATAAAATGTCAATTTTAATGCATTTTTTTGTCTTTTACTATATTTTATTTAAAGGACAACTGCATAAAAATTGTTATAAATCCATGTTGATGAACAGACTATATAAAAAGAAGTAATTTGGACAATAATAGCATAAAGGGAAAGATGGAGGTATATAGGAACAAACTTTTGCATAGTACTGAAACTAAGTTGTCACTAATCTGAACTAGATAGTGCTAAATTAAAGTGTTAATAATAATCCCCAGGCAATTCTTAAGAAAATAACTCAAACATATATAATAAAATAAATGACAAAGGAATTAAAGTGCTACACTAGAAATTTTTATTTAACACAAAGAAAGGCACTAATGGTGGAAATGAGGAACAAAATCAACATAAAACATAACAAGACAAACAGTAAAATGTAGAATTTAGTCTTCCTTGTCTGTATTATATTTAATAGATGGATGGATAGACAGCTAAAACTCTTCAGTTAGAAGGCATATTGGTAAAATGCTTTGTTTTGTTCCTTTTGTTTTTTAAAGCATGATTCACTAAGTGGTACCTATAAGAGACTCAGTTTATGTTCAAAGAGATGAAATGGTTGAAAATTATATGATAGAAAAAGATATTCCATGCAAACAGCAACCTAAAGATAGCTGGAGTAGATAAACTATTTTCAGAAAAATAGACCTTAATTCAAAATTATGAGAGAACAAAAGACATATATTGCTAAAATGGTCAAACAATCAAGAAGATATAGCAGTTATAACATATATGCACCTAACAAAATAGCTGCAAAATATGACACAAAACCTGACAGAATTGAAAGGAGAAATAGACTGCTCAATAATAATAGCTGAAGACTTCAACAGAGGACCTGAACAACACTAGGCCTACCAGATGCATGTAGAACACCCACCCAACCACAGAATACACATTCTGCTCAAGTGACCACGGAACATTATACAGGATAGACAATGTTAGGTCACAAAATAAGACTGAATAAATTTTAAAAGTTTGAACTCAGACCCAGGATAGACAATGTTAGGTCACAAAATAAGACTGAATAAATTTTAAAAGTTTGAACTCAGACAAAGAATGTTTTCTACCCACAATGGAATTAAATTAGAAAACACAGAAGGACTTTCCAAAAATTCACAAATACATGGAAATTAACACATTTCTATGTAACTGATAGAGTAAAGAAAAAAATCACATGGGAAATCAGAATGTACTTGAGATCAATAAAAACAAATAAACACACCAAAATTTAAGTATGTAGTATAGCAGTGTTCAGAAGGAAATTTATATTTGTAAATACTCACATTAAAAGAGAAGCAGGATCTAAAATCTAAACCTGAACCTTCCATTTTAAGACACTGGAATAGGGAAAACAACTTAAACCCCAAGCCAGTTGAAGGAAGGAAAAGATAAAGGTTAGATTGAAAAAAAAAAACAAAAAAACTAGAAAATTCAAATAACAATAGAATCAACAAAACCAAAACTTGTTTCTTTGAAAAGATCAACAAAAACCACAAAACTTTGACTGGACTGATTAAAAGAGAGAGTGAGAGCAGGAACCAGAGTGAGAGATACAGAGAGAAAACTAAAGTAACTAAAATCAGAAATGAAAGTGGGGTTTTACCTACTGATCTTAAAGGAAACATAGGAGTATAAGAGGATACTATGAACAATTGTATGCCAACAAATTATATAATCTTTTGATTCAGTAATAAGTGGAAAATCTGAATCAGTAATCAAAACTTTCAGCAAACAAAAATCCTGGGCCAGGTGGCTTCACTGGTGAATGTTATTAAACATTTAAAGAAGAATTAACATCAATCTTTCATAACCTCATCAAAAAAAAGTAGAAGAGAGAATATTTCTTTACACAATCAATGAGACCAGGATTATTCTGAGGCCAAAGCCAGAAAATATATCACGAGGAAAGAAAATCACAACCCAGTATCCTTTAGGTCGACGCAAAAAACCTTAAAAATACTGTCAAATTGAACCGCGTAGCATATTAAAAGGACTAGTCACCATGATCTAGAGAGATTTATCCCAGCAAATCAAGTTTGGTTCAACATACAAAAATTAATCAATCTAATACACCATATTAATAGAATAAAAGAATAAAACTCATGACCATCTCAATAGATGCAGGAAAAAAAAAGATGACAAAATCCAGATTTTTTTAATGATAAAAATGCTCCATAAAACTAAGAATAGAAGGTAACTTCCTCAACCTCACAAAGGCCATCTGTGAAACACATAGAGCTAACATCACACTGAATGATGAGTCAAATGAAAGATGTTTCCCCCTAAGATCAGGAACAAAACAAAGATGTCTGCTCTTGCCACTTTAACATTGTACTGGAAGTTCTAGTTAGGGCAATTAGGAAAGAAAAAGAAATAAAAATCATCCACGTTGAATAAGAAGAAGTAAAACTATCTGCATTCCCAGATGATATGATCTTTTATGTAGAAAACTAAATAATCTGTGCTCACAAGTAAGTATAGAGCTAAGAAATGAGTTCAGCAAAGTTGCATGATACAAGATCAATACGCAAAAAGCAGTTGTGTTTCTATTCATTAGCAAATAGCAATTGGAAAATGAAATTAAGATAGAAACTCCACTTGTGAGAGCTAAAATTAATAAAATATTTAGGATTAAATTCATCTAAGGAGATGAAAGGCATTTATTGAAAGCTACAAAACATTGTAGAAAGAAATTAAAGACCTAAAAAAAGTGATGATAACTGTTTTCATGAACTATACAACTTAATATCATTAAGTTGGCAGCAATCACAAATGCCATCTTCAGTCTCAGTGAAATCGTTACCAAAATTCCAATTGCCTTATGTGCAAAATTGACAGACTGGTTCTAAGTCTTATATGGAATTACAAGTAACCCCAAATTGCCAAAGTAATCCTGAAAAATGACAAAGTTGGAGGAATGACACTCTTTCTTGGTTTCGAAACTTACTACAAAGTTACAGTAGTTAAAACAATGTGGAAATGGCAAAAAGATAAACATATAGTTCAACAAAATAGAACTGAGAGTCCAGAAATAAACTCAGACATAATTGATCAATTGAATTTTTGTTTTGTTTTGTTTTGGTTTTGCATGGGCAAGCTCCAGGAATCAAATCCTGGTCTCTGGCATGACAGGCAAGAATTCTGCCACTGAGCCACTGTGGCACCACCCCAATCAATTGAATTTTGACAAGGATGCCAATACCATTAACTGAAAAAGAATAGTCTTTTCAACAAATGGTGCTTAGACAACTGGATATCAACATTCAAGAGTGAAATGGAACTCCTAGTACATATCATATATAAAAAGTAACATGAACAGGATAAAAGACCTAACTGTAATAACTAAAATTATAAAACTCTTAGAAACACAGGTGTAAATCTGTGTAATCTTGTATAAGGCAACAATGTCTTAGCTATGACACCCAAAGCACAACCGACCAAATAAAAATTGATAAATTTGACTTAATCAAAATTAAAAACTTATGTATATCAAAAGACACTATCAAGGGAGTGAAAAGACAATCCACAAAACGGGAGAACATATTTGCAAATCATATACCTGATAAAGGTTTAGTACCCAGAATTTATATATTAAAAAAATCTTTCAAATCATCAACAAAAATATAAAATCCAATTAAAGTATGGGTAAAGTGTTTGGCTAAATATTTCTCCAAAGGAGATAGACAAATTATCAATAAGCACATGAAAAGATGCTCAGCATAATATTCATTAGGGAAATACAAATTAAAACCACAAGGAGATACCACTTCATTCCCACTAAGATGGAAATAATAATAATAACAGAAAATTACAAGTGTTGGCAAAAATGTGATCCTTCGCCAATTGCTTAGGGAGTGTAAAATGGTGCAGTCACTCTAGAGAACAGTTTGGTAGTTCCTATAAAAGCCAAGCATAGAATTCCCATATGACCTAGCAATTCCATTCTTGGGTGTATACTGAAGAGAACTGAAAACATTATGGTCACATAAAGACATGTACATGAACTTCACAGCAGTGTCATTCACAATAGGCAAAAGGTATGAAAAAAACGCCAAATACCAACAAATGATGAATGGATAAAAATGGGGGTATATCCAAACAATAGAATATTATTCAGTTATTTAAAAAGAATGTAGTACTGATACATGTTACAACATGGACAAACCTTGAAAACATTATTCTAAGGGAGGAAAGCCAGACACAAAAGGTACGTGTTGTATGATTTCATTTATATGAAATATCCAGAATAGGCAGATCCACAGAGGCAGAAAGATTAGTGGCTGCTAGGGATTAGTGGTTGGGGTGAATGGTAAGTGACTGCTAAGGATTTTATGGGGATTCTTTAGGAAAGATAAAAATAATCTGGAATTCAACAGTGATGCTTGTTGTACAACACTGTGAGTAAACTAAAACCAATGAACTGTTCACTTTAAATTAGTTAGAATGATGACTTTTATGCTATGTGAACTTTATTTAGGTGAAAAATGAAAAAAAAATTAAATACGAATAATACGGCTTATATTTAAAAACAAGTAACATATACATGCTTCATTCTAAGCAGCAGCAAAAATATCATGGAATAACCCTAACAAGAAATAAGCAGGATCTATTTAGGAATGGTTTCTTTTAAGTAATACAGGCGGGTGGGGGAATGACTGTTTACCCCACCTTAAGATTCACCCAAATTTCTGGTATTTGCCTCCATGTGCCACCACAGAAAGAAAATTGAGAATGTTTTTCCCAGCTGATACTCATAAGGAATCTATGAGACAAATTTTAGAAGGAGAGAAATATTCCCAGAATACTAAAACTTTAAAGATTCCCTCTTCTCAGAATTGGTGAAATTTCAGAAACTTGGAAGAAGAGGACATACCTAAATCATCACCAAAGGCTCAAGGAAAAAATATGAAAAATTGCTGAGTTTGATGAGGGAAGGAAATGATTTATTTTCTCATGAACTCTCTTTCCCCAGCTCGAATCAAGTTCCTTTAACTTCCTGAGGTACAGCCCTGGCACCGTGTATGGTCAGGTCTCAGAGAATAGTGCCAGAGACCTTCCACAATGAAACACATCTGCTTATAAACTTACTGGAATTATACTCATATACCCAATGAGGTTTCAAAAACTTAAGAAATGTCTTTTTTCTGCACCAAATTTAAAGATTTCATATGTCGTAATGGTTCACCAAAATGCACATTGACTAAGAACATAGCATTGATACCTATATTGCAGAGTCAGGTCAAAATAGCCCACTAGAACTCTTAATTAGTACAAATTGATTTAATGGTTTTCTTTTAATATTTCATCAAGACCTGGATCAGTAGAAGAAGCCAAGAAAGTTAAAAAGAAGTACTGTATATGTAAACCTTAGTTTATAATTTTGCATCTTAGAGCTAGTTACTGCAGAGAATTATAACTCAGAAAGACAAACTGGGAGACTTCTGGGTGGCTGAAATAGTTACTGGTGGAGAATGGTGTCCCTGACTTGATATGCCCTTGGTGGGGAATGGAGGTGCGAGGCCGCCGTTAGCCCAGCTGTGATTTGAAGTCAGTCCTCGGCCCCAGCTGTTTTCTTTCAGTCATAACAAATTAATAGTCTTTAAGGGCAAGTTTTAACATGCTACCTACAAATTGTCTCTGAATATATCAAGCTGGAATATAGTCTTTAGTCCTACTGGAATTTACCTAAATATCATGTTTTTCCATCCCATAATTGTATACTTTTATTGATATAAAAGATGTTGAGGTAGGGGGAACCTGCTGGGTTATTGATCTCCAACAGCATTTCTTCACAACTAAAGTCACGGGGTGGTTTTCTTTCCCTCAACAAAACGAAGCTTTGAAAATTTACTTGTTTGGCTGAATTGGATGTGACTCACTAGGTATAATCACCACCCCAGAATTCGTGGACTTTGTACATATTTATTTGTGTCGCCAGTAAAATGTGATAATATGGAGAAGATCTCCACTTTCCCAAAAGGAAATATAGGGCTCTGAAAGTTGAGATGACTTATCCAACATCATACAGCCAGTAAGGTATAGAAGTAGAACTTGTATCTGGTCTTTGGAAACAATTCCAGCACTGCTTAAACATGATTTCTTTTACAAGAAAAATTGTCATTTCATAATATTTAAATGACTCACATCTGAGGTCTCTTTGCTGCAAAATTGTGTACATTTCCATAATTTCCTGATACAGGAATACAAACAATAAACTTAAATAGAAACTTTGCATAAAGTATCACGGCAGAAATGATAGAAATATTTTAATTAGGAGGTAAGCATTCCTTCTACCTTCTTACCTGGTCACATCCTAACCATCATCCTTTTTGAAGAAAAAAGGAAGGGATATTCATACATGTGAGGAAGATAGGAAAACGTGGTGGTTTAATTGGAGTTGAAAATGAATGCATACCAGTTTATCCCATACTGACCACTCAAACCACCATTATTCTTCTTGTAATGTTTCATCTATGGCAGTCAAGTACATTTAGCCAAATATTTCCAGGTGCTGACAGCACTGTTCATCTGGAGTGGCATGATTTATTCTACATAGGCCCATCCGGGTACAAGCATGGTCTTCCACATGCTCGCCATAATTTATTCATCTGTCTCACGGTGAGTTAATGACCCCCCTCTTTCTATTTCCTTTTATATGGACGTATGAAATGCCATCGAAAAAATGCTAGACTGATAAATCTAAGGCAAGGCATAGAAAATGGGAAGTCTTTCTAACTCATGGCCCATAGGTTCATGAAATCCTGGACTGAAATATCTGAACACCATTCAAACAGCACTAGCAGGAAAACCTTAACCATGGAATGAAAGTGAATCAATCCCTACAACTGTACCTGCTCTTTTCTATTTCTTATTCCATCAGTCCAAATATGCTTTACTGTTGAGATTTTTCCCCCAATTTCCATTGGTAAAAAATTCCAATTACAAGTATGAAATTATTCTAAATTATTTTACTGTATTTAATTATGCATACTGTGCTTCAAAAATTAAAGACATCATCACTATGAACTCAAAGTGAGCCTAGGGCAATGGAGCAGGAAAGGCAAAGTGAAGATAACACAGAGTGAGGTCAGACTTCTTCACTAAAAAAGCATCAAAGAGCAAGAGAAAGATACCTCTTGGCTGTTAGAGAAAGGATATACTTTCAGAACGATGGAGATGAGCAGATATTACCAGCTACAAGAATAACGAAAGACTTAACTGTGGTGATTTCAATCCTATGGGATTTATAGCATCTTAGTAAATAATACTAAAAATGTATTTAACAAATGGAACTTAAAGGGCTTGAAACCAGATCATAAAAAGCAGAGAGAAAGTACTGAATAAAAGTTATTACAATCAGGTTGAAGAGAAGATGTATCAAATCACTTTGCAGTTTGCATTTTCCTTTGTAAATCCTTGCTTTATTTGGTGCTATGAATAAAATATATTTTTATCACAGTAAATGTACTTACCTACATTTGGTTAGATAAATGTTCAAACTCAAGTACATATGTCCCTGTGATAGTTCTCAGGGCACATGTATTCAATCAATTCACTCCCAGCATTTTGGGGGTACTAAGTGTATACAATCCACTTTGCTAGGCACTGAAAGAGATGTAAATTAGCAAGGTCCCTGTCACAGAAACAACCCATTTCCAGTAGTGAGGATGAAATACATGTCCAAATAGCCTCAGTACAAAACAGTACCAGACAAGAACCACTGTAATTATTACAGGGGGTAATAAAGGAAGCAATCAACTCAGCTTGGTAAGCAGAGAAATCATGAAGGAGGAGATGATATTTGAGGTTACTTACAGGCGAGGTTAAGTAAAAGCTGGGAGGAGAGGAGGAGAGAAGAGCTGGGGAGGGGGAAAGCAAGGCTGGGAGATTATGTAGGGAGAAGAGCCCAGCTCAAATCCCTTGGGTCCCTCACTTTAGTGACCAACTTTCAACTGCTAACAGTTTGCTACAGGGCTTTCTCTGAAGTGGCAGGATGACACTTCTTCTGCAGAGATGGCAGGCCAAAGGGCTGGAGAATTAATATCCCCTGTAAGTTGGCATATAATGCATTCTGCCAAGTGATGGAAGGTGGGGTGTGGGAGTGGAATGGGGTCTGGCATGGGGGTATTGGAAGATACTCTTGTTTCAACTGGACTGTTGGTACCTGTTGTGTAGGAGAAACCAATATCTAAAACTTTCTTTTATTACCTAATAAAGATATGTTTCACACAGTGCTTTGAATATGTGATGCAAGGTCTTCATTCTTTGTGTTTTTAAAATCATCTTCATAGCTTTCTAAGGTCTATCACAATATATCTTTATTTCTTGAGACCCTCTTTTAACAATCTTAGAGAAGCATCAAAAGGACCACAAATGTTTCCTGTTATGGCTACTACATTTAAGCCCTTGAACAAATGTCTTCCCTCTTTATTAGACTTTTCTTTCACATTTAATCGAGTCTCCCTCAAAGGTTTGAATACCTCATAGTATTTGATAAATACTAAATTAACATTCATTAATGCCTTTACACATATGCACTAAAAATATCATCAAGAATCTCTACGTATTTTTTCCAAAATGAGCAGTGAGCTCATAGGTAATACATCATCTCGCAGTTCGTGACAGGAGATTGGTTTCTTCATGAACCACTTTCTTACCTTCAGTTTCAAGCAATTTCAAAATTTCTCTGTCAGAATTTTAAACTTTCTAGAAACGAAAGGAAAACAATGAAAACTCTAATCTGGGTGCATTTCGAACTCCTATAAAACAAGAATAAAATGAAAACGTCCTTACTGTCATACTAAAGCTGCAGGCGTGGGTCAGCTAAAGGGACATCAAAGAAGAGCAGACACAATTTTTCCAGAAATTCCCATACTTGAAAGTATGAGAATCTTGTATCATTTTGAAAGTCAAAATATGCAAGCTTGATTGATAATAAAGACATCGATGAAAGAAAGTTGGGACTGTTAGGAGGAAATTAGGTTTTTGCTTCTTTCTACTTCAGAAGTCTCATCCTCCTTTTTCACCGTGTCAGATTGCTCATCAAGTGAGTTAACAAGCAATTTTATATTTTTAAAAGCAATCTCTCTTCAGACAAATGATGCAAAAGAGACTGTAGTTGTGATTCCCAGGTAGTGATTTTGCATCTCAGTGCCAAAGATGGGACTTGGACTAAATTGTGTTTATCCTACAGATTTATATAGAGAAATAGATTTATTTTGGCTTTTTGATATTTTATTTTATTAAGGTTCTTCAGAATCAACTACAGAAGTGACAGAGACAATAACTGCAGCATATTTTCTTCCATCCTACTATTTGTTGACGTCATTACAACCAGACAGATACACAAATAAACACAAAAACCAGTTTATTCCCGCTCACAATAAAATGCGCATAACTTTGAAAATGAGTTACACGACCAGGGCCACATCTGCTGACACCAAACATATGTGTCTGTCAGAGCCTGATGCTGGTACTGCAAGTTCAACTTTCCCTGAATTTATTCTCAGGGCATAACAGGAATAAATTGCTACATTTATGATAATTTCTTTCCAGAAGGGAAATGATTTTCAATGGAAGTGAGTAGAAAATTCGCCATTGGGGACTGACAGGATATTGACAGCATTCGACATCAAAGTCAACCCCTACATAAGAGAAGGCATGTCTTGAACTTAAAAATGAAAGATAATGTGCACGGGTCCAGTAAACATCCATTTCAGCCTGCTTTTTAATGCAGAGAAAGCTCAAAGTTACATTTCCCGTTGCGGCAATGTTAAATTTCCTGGGTATGTTAATGGTTTAGTGGTTGTGTAGGAAAATGTCCTTGTTCTTAGTATATTCATGTTGAATTATTTAGGGGTGAAATGTCAAGAAGGCTGCACCTTCCTTTCAAATGGTTCTGCAAAAAATTAAGTCACTTGTGGAGATAGGCAGAGAGTAAAGCATCATTTATAAAAGAGAAGAGTGTTAATGTAGCATTAGTTTAACAATTGGTGAAATAAATCAATGGTAATCAGGTACTGAAATATGCTATTCTTTCAACTTTCCTGCACCTTACTTTTCTTTCTTTTTCTTATTAAACTTTGGGAAAAATGCTAATTTTTTAAAACAGTGAGTGGATAAGTAAACAAAAAGCATATTTAATGTCATGTCAAATTCTAGCAATATGTGTGGTCCCTTTACCTGAGAGATCATTACGTAAAAGTCTTTACTAATTTGTTTTTCTATATCTGCACCAGCAAAGAATGCCCTTCAATTCTTGGGACTTACTTTTCTACCTAATGTACTGTTCTCCTAAGAAAAGATAATATAAGCACAATGTGAATTTTAACAAATTTCTAATTAAGTTCTATTTCTCCTTATCTGATTAGTGTAAGTCAAATGGAAATTAATCAAATGGCATAATTATTATAAAGATTAAATAAAACATTTGTTAACAAAAATAATTACCTTCCCAGTTTCCCTTGAAGTTAAGTTTCTCGATGTGACTTAGATACCACTAATCAATGCCCTTGTGTAAACCTTGACTCCCAAATAAGCCATCCGAGGAGAGAGGTAGGGAGTAGAGCATGTATCTTGTTGGCACACAGCATGGCAGCTGTGATATGGCTCTGAAGCTGTATTAGCAGTTTCCTAATTTGGCACTTATTTTCCTGATTATGGCAGAGATAGTACGTTTTACAGTCAGCAGTGGTGAGAACACCTTTCTGGGCTGTCAGCTTTCTGCAGAAGTAGAGGAAAATTTTCCAATTGCATCCGAGGTAGATTAATTCTGAGGCTGAAAATTGGTCCTTGAATTTAGCAGAGTCTGTTCCTAGCCTTTTCAATAGTTCTGTACTTTTCTATTTCTTTGTGTAAAAATCCCTTCTCATTAAACTAACCCAAGGGAATTTGGTCGTCTGTAATTTAACCCTAATTGATATATCAGCTTCCTCTTTAAACATATTGGCTCAACTTTCATTAGTATATCTAAAACCTTGACAAAACTGTTTTGAAAGAATGGCCTCTGGTCTTTTTCCTCAGACCTCTCCTTAAAAATGTATCATTTAAATTTTGTTTAATTAAATATCAACTTGTTTCCAATTCTTTTCACTTCTTCCCTCAGAGGCTCATACTTCCCCTAACATTAGGTTGGCCATAGTGATACCTGTTTTGACCACTGGAATATGAGCAGAACATAAGACATGTCTGAGTAATGCTTTAAGAGTCGTTGGCTTGTTCTACTACTGTATCCCAGATAAATAATCAACTTGGAACCCAGAATAAAGAAGATACATGGTGCAGAGCCACAGCTGACCAGAAATGAGAGACAATGCAAACAAGATACAAATACTTGTTTTGTTTTGCATTTGTAGGTTTTATGTTACGCAAGTCAACAGAGTCCATTACACTCTGTATGTTTCCAAGCAAATTGGCTTTGTTTCTTTCTGCCAATCTTTTTTTTTAAACCTAACAACATAGAAACACGAACATTCTTAACATATGAGCATTCCATTCTTGGTATATGATCAATAAATCACAATATCATCAAATACTTGTTTTTAAAAACTGTTTTTGGGTTTTCAGTGAAAGCTGTGCTACTGTAGCTATAACCTTTGAATTTATTCCTAGAGAATAAACTATCCATTTATTTGTAAATTATTCTTAATCTAATAAATATATTTGTTTTTATTATTGTCTGCCTCTTACTTACCACTGTGTCCTCAGCTTCTAGCCCTGGGCTTCACACAAAGTTGATGCTTCTTAAATATGTTTGGTGCATGAATTAATGAATAAATTAATTTTGTTTAAGACCTGTGACAATTGGTTGGATGGTAGGATTTTTATAATCTCAAAGGTGATCCATTTCTCCCCTAGTTGGTCCTCTTATGAAAGTTTTTGTGCTGATTCCAATCATAAATGATGAAAGAAAATAGGAGTTGTCAGTGAAATGGAGGATTTAAAATGCAGGGAGCTCAGACTCTTTTTTCAGTCGTTAATTCCCTAATTATGGACTAGTATAATAATTAAATTAAAGATCAAACTCTCAATATCTTTTTCCAGCTCTTCCTTTTAGCAGGAAAGGATGTTAAGGTATGAAGAAAAGTTTTATGGTATGAAGAAAAGTTCCTTTATTTTCTTCTCAACTTACATCTCCTTACCTTTTTTTTTGAGGAATATGGTATTCATTAAAAATAACAAGTTAAGATTCAAAATATCAACTTCATAGTTTATTTCCATTCTAAAAGAATTAAAGAAAGGCGGGGAAGAGTGAAAATCCATGAATTATAGGCCCCAGAGGAATTGAAGAAATATTGTATTCAGAGCATGTGAGGGATATGAGACAGAAGGACAGAAAGCAGTGGCTGGAGGTGGGAAGCTTGCAAATGAGATTATAGAAAGAGTGCATTTACTGCTGATGACAAAGCTCAGAATAGGACAAAGTACTGGTTTTCTGTGGCAAAACGAAGGATAAAGATCATTAGAGGAGAAGTCCAGGAACTGAGATTCAGAGTTCTGAGAAGAACATTCTTGAGAGCATTTAAATTACAAAGAGTTAAGAGAATAGTAGAAGTTAATGGAACAACAATGAGTGTTTTGTTAAAATCCTTTTGGAATGTAGAAAAATGTCTTGGACATTTTGTCAATTTATATTTAAAAACGAAGGGTAAATGCTCATGTATGTATAATTTCCAAAAAAGAAATAGGAATTTTACAAAAGGTAAGAAAACTATCAATCCAATAAAATGCAGGGAAAAAGAAGGCGGAAAAAGCATGCCAGATAAAAGAGCAAATAAGATGATAAAGATCTGAACAAACTGAATGAACTACTTTTAAGATATAAGCAAATTTATCAACAGCAATAAATGCAAATAATAGAAGCAGAAAATCACCAGACACAAAGATTCTTAGATTGCTTTAAAAAAGCAAAGTTCAACTATGCACACATTTCAAGAGTGATTATTTAAAACATACAATTCAAAACATTTTGAATATAAAGATACAGGCTAAAAGGTATCAGGAAAGCACTACCCAAAAGGCACGATAACAGACAATGCTGACTTTAAGAAAATAAGCATTGTTGGGGATAAAGAAAGTCATGACATCATGATAAAAGAGCCCTCTGTGCAACTGAATACTCTAATCTTTTGATCTTTCCAAGCATGAGCAAAATTTTGTCCTGTCACATCCTTGGCTTTTTCTCAAGGGCACACTTTCCTCACAGCAAATCTCCTAACGTTTGCATCGTTTGCAATCTGAGAAGTTCCCAAATCAAGTCCTGGCTCATTTTTGCTTAAAAGTTCTTCCCTCAATCTCTCTCTTTATCTTTGCATTTTACTATAAGCACCCAGAAGAAACCAGGCCATGCCTTCAAAACTTGGCTTGGAAATCTCCTCAGCTAAATATCCATGGTTATCATTTACAAGTTTTGCTTTCCATATAATTGCAGGACATAATTCAGCTAAACCTTATGACACCATGTAACAAGAATCCCCTTTCTTCCAAGTGCTAATAACATGTTCCTCATTTCGTTTCTCTCTGGGCTCTCATTTTGGCAGTGCCTTTAACATCCATATTTCAACTGAAGAACTGCTGATGACAATTTAGATATTCTCTGAGACAATCTATGTTTTCTCTACCATACCCCTTACTTCCCGCTGAATCCTCAGGAGAGGAGTAGTTAACATCCATTGTTTTACTAAATTTTCTCAAGGCAATCCAGCCTTTCTATCGTGCTCCCCTAAATTGCCCACTGCCCAATTCCAAAACCACTTTCTCATTTTTAGCTATTTGTTACAGCAGCATAACTCTCGAGAAACAAAATCTACATTAGCTTTCTATGGCCACTGTAACAAATTACTACAAACCTCATAGCTTAAAACAGCACAAACTTACTGTCTTACAGTCCTGGGGGTCAGAAGTCTGAAATGGGGCTGCATTCCTTCCAGAGGCTCTAGAGGGTATCTATTTCCTTGTCTTTTCCAGCTTCTGGAGGCTGCCCACATTCCTTCAGTCCTGGTACCCCTTCTGTCTTCAAAGCCAACCATGATCAGTTAAGTCTTTCTCACACCCCACCACTCTGACACTTTTAAGGACCCTTGTGAGTATGCTGGGCCTACCTGAATAACTCAAGCTATTCTGATTGCTTAGGTCAGTGGCTAGCAGCCTGAAATCCCCAGCTGCTGCCTTAATTGTCCTTTGCCATATATTCATAGCTCCAAGAATTAGGATGGAGATTTCACTGAGGGCCAATATTCTATCACAGTCATGACAGGAGGATTTTAAAAATTATAGGCAGTTTTTGAAAAAAAAAAAACAGCCAGATACACACATGCACAAGATCAAGAGTGAAGAACAGATAAATCTCTGGATGCAGTCCAGATTTTAAAATTATCAAAGGCTATTATATGCAAATTTATGGCAATAAAATTAAAACCTAGGATGAGATGGGTAGCTTCCTAATAAACTGTTCCTTAACAAAAATGACTCAAAAAGAGATTAGAAAAAACAAAACTGAATAGATTCGTGATCATCAAAGCATGAAATCCATAGGAAAAAAAAAACTACCACAAAAACGCAAGGTCTATAAGTTTTAAATGAACTTTACAACAAAACCAGATACTTCCCATCTTGTGCATTCTCATCTTATGCAAACAGTTCAAGAGAAACAAAAAAGGACACCTTTATAACTCATTTTATGAGACTATTAAAGTTCAATACTATAATCTGACAAAAATATTTTGAGAAAGGACCATTTTAGACAAATTTCAAATAATCTAATTTTAAATAAATTTTAAGCAAAATAGAAATCATTATTGTGTTAAAAACAATAATTAGAAATCAGAACCACTTGGAATTTTTCCCAGGATGGTTTTACACTAGGAAATCTATTAGTGCAATTCATCACATTAACACATTAAAACAGAAACAACAAATTATCACCTCAATATAGAGGCAGAAAATATAATCTAGAAAGAGAACGGGATTTTCTTAACCTAATTTTTAAATGTATCTGCAAAAACTTACAGTAAATTTCATACTAAAAGGGAAAATATTGGTTTTCCTTTTACAGCCAATTAGAAAGACATGATACACACTATGGTGGTTTCTATTCAGCAGTGAGTTAAAATTCTAGCCAGAGAAATAAGACAATTAACAGAAGTAAGTTATAAGGATTTTAGGGTGCAGCAAACATTGTTGGTGCTGTCCCAGTAGCTACTCCTCAGCTTTTCTTCCCTCCTGCTGGAGTTTGCTTCCTCTAGACAGAACCACCCCCCACCCCTGCCAAAAAAAGAAAAGATGAATTTTCCCAGCATATCTTGAATTTAGGGAAAGTTTGCTGAGAGGCTCCCTGAGAGAATCATTCCCATCATTTCTCTCTTTCCAATTACTAATCAAATAACTATTTCTGAGGCTTCATGTTCGTCCAGCTTTATGGAGCATTTAATACTGTTAAAGACTCTCTTGTCTCTATAATATTGATCTAACTTGTTTTGCATCTCGCCTCATTACCTGTCCCGCTTTGTAGGCTCAATTTTCTTTTTTCTTCATCATAAAAACAGTTATTCAAAAAGTTTCATGCTCCAACCTTTATGTATCTTTCTTCCACCAGTTTCCCGGCCTTCTATGCCATAGCTTTCACTGTCCATCACTTCTCAGCCTTGCATCCTCTGTCCTGCTTTTACTCTGAAAGGCACACGTGCACACTTGCACACTTGCTTTTTCCCATCATTAGTGTGCTGCTGGTAATCCAGAGTCAGCCAACCAAATTCGCAATCTTACACTGCAACTCTGCCTCCTGGCATCCAGTTTTCTCTGAATGAATTACTTCGAGTCCTTGGTTTGTATAAACAAACACTATTAATGATACAATTTTTTTTTATAGCTACTTAGTCTCAAAATCTTTGTTTTGTCTTTGATTTTCTCTTCCCTACATCCCGCTACTAAATTGACAGCCAAATCTTTATGCTATGTTAAAGTGATTCTACAAAGACAAGATGGTGTTTTCCTATTTAAGTTTCCGTTGACACTACATATTCAGCATTGCTTCCTGGGGTGGCTAGTCTCCAAAGATGTTCCTTGATGAACCACAAATTCTGATATTCACGCACTGTGTGGGCCCCTCCCATATTGAAACTGGGCTGACCCTGTGACTCCTTAACCAATAGAATATGTCAGAGGCACAAAATCCAGGACTAGCCTTTAAGAGAACTGGCAGATTTCACTTCCTTTCTCTTGGAAAGCTCACTTTTAGGACCACACAGCATGTGGGAAGTCCTATTTTTCTGCTAGAGACTCCACTTAGAGAGGGCAAGAGTCCCAGCTGATGCAGCATCCTTACCAAGCCCTCAGATGACCTCCACCCCAGTTGCTTTCTGACTGCAGTCACACGAGAGGCATCAAGTGGCCTGCAGAAGTGCCACCAGTCCAACCTAGAGAATCACGGGAAGAAAATAAGCGGCAAGTGTTGTTTCAAGCCATATGTCTAGGGGTAGTTTATTTCACAGTAATAGATAACACAAACACTGGCTGAAACCTGTGTGACGATGATATTTGTATACCTCAGTGTGGTAAACAGATGAGGCTGCTTGCAGACTCAGTTGTCGATTGGGGTGGCCGCCTGTAAATGTATCCACACTCACCCATCCATATGTCTACCACCACGTGAGCCTCTGCCAGTGAAGCGGTTTTTGTTCCTTGCCTGGCCAACCCCACATGCCTGTCTAAATCCCACAGTCCTTCAAAACCAGGTCCCATGCCCCTTTGCTATGAACCTTCCCCAAAGCTTCCGCAGGAATGTGGTTTTGTCCATCTCTTCTGAAATCACCAAACCAGTTTACCTCTCATTTATGTGGCTGATTTCATTTTCCTTCTCCTTTACAAAATAATAATGGAGCTTTCTTGCCTACTGGATCAAAATATACTTTTCCATCTGTGCCTCTCAGCAATGCCTATCAAATTCGGTCTTAGAAAATGTGGATTATTTGTTGAAGGAGAGTGTGAATCCTCAGTTTATATCTAATTTCTCCAGGGAAACTCTGCCTGTGGGATTTAAGACAAAATAATTGAGCTCTGTTTGGACAATATTAAGATCAGGCTGAATGAAATGATGGGAGTATTTTGGGGAGTAAGATACATTTTCAAGACTATTTTGACATCACGTTTTAAAGATTAGCCAAGCACATTCATCAAATTTCTCTACAAGTGTTTTTCTGATACTCTTTATCATTTTCTCCCCAAACCATGAAAATACCCTGAATTCTAATATTTGCCTACTTATTCCTACTCTGTTTTAAACCCAAATTATTCAACGTAATGAATTCTAACATTTTAGTGTCTTTGTTCTCCAGTCTGCTTTTCATACCCAGAAGCAGTCTTTTGTCCTACTAGCTTCACTTTGTGTTTCAGAGAATATAGTTACAAACAAAGAATAAACTATTTAATTCTTTCTCTATGCTTTGTGATCATAAATATTAAAATGGGAGTAAAATATGACATACAAATCCAAGCTTAATTACAAATAGAAATAGATGCTCGTGTCTTAATACATAGAAGAAGAAAACATAAATTCAAAAGTATGGTGTGCAATGCCCCCCAAAAGAGTATCAGGGTAAAATAATTCTGAACTTAAAATAGTAGTCTCATCATAATTATCAGTGGAGAAAATTGCATTAGCATCAATAACACAGCTGTCGACACTTCACAACATATAACAAGCTGTGTTACTGCACAGCAGCCAGAATGAGCGGGAGCTTAATAAGTGCTATTCCAGATAATAAATTATCATTATATTTTGAATATGCACAAAAAATTGACCAACCCAAGCAAAAAATTTTCCACTTTGTTCCATGGACTCTTTCCTGGCAGTAAAATAAATGGAATCATCATTTGACTTTTTTCACCTGGTACCAGGGTCAGCTCTAGGTAAAGTGCAGCCATAGGACAGCTTCTGGTTCACTGCTACTTACAGCAGCAATCTGCATGACCCAGGAGCTTGCAAGAAATGCAGAATCTCAGGCCCTACCCAAAACTACTGAGTTGGAATCTGTAGTTTAACAAGATTTCCCAGGGGCTTGGCTGGCACATTCAAGTTTGAGAAGCCCTGCTCTAGTTCATCTCACTTGTTGGATTTCCCTTTTGATCCAACTTCCCTACAGGGTGCTCTTGCCTGGATAAATCATTCTTTGTGCTGGGCAAGTAGGCAAGTGGCTATTTTACAGGCAGAACAATACGTTCATAACCTGCCCTTGCTGTTACTTTCTTCTTCTAACATTTTACCCATCAATGCCTTCCCTGAGTCATCAAGCAAGCTGGCCTGATTCAGGACAAACCAAAAGATTTTCATCTCTCTGTGATGTTTTATTGCCTTTCTACTAGAGTACAGAGAAAAGAAAAGGCAATGCTGGCTGCGCCTACTCCTCCTTGCCAACTTCCTTCTCCCCTGCTGCCTTCAGAAATAGGAGCAATTAACACCCAGAGTGAGTTCAAAGAAAGCCCACTGGTATTTTCATCCATTTGCAAAATTATCACAGAACCTTCCCTCTTTTAGCAGAGTCATAGTAGTGGCTTTAAACAAACACGCTGCTGTCCAGAGGTCTGAACCATTACTCAGGTGGATATTGTTGAATTTTCAGAACACGGGACAGACTAATACCTTTGGCCATTTTTTATATGAGGGGAACATATATCCTGAATTGTGCTTGACAAACTTAATAATGTAGAATAATACAGAGCTAAAACAGCCATGATTTATTTATTTTTTATTATTATTATTTTTACATGGGCAGACACTAGGAATTGAACCTGGGTCTCTGGCATGGCAGGTGAGAACTCTGCCACTGAGCGACCACTGCCCACCCACCATGATTTAATTTTGCACCTGTGCAAGATAGTTTTTGCAAAAGGAAATTTACATGCTTCTGGTATGGAAGAGTGAAATCCTAAAAAAAAATCAATCCTCCTACAAGTAAGTTACAAACACTGACCAAAATACAAAATAAAAATAACTAATGGAGAGCTCTGAAGATTAAGCGAAAGACGCATAATTTGGAGGGGAGTTAAAACTTGGAGCCAATGATCTATTTGGCGTGAGATCCTGTTTTCTTGTAGTTTTACCCTGAGGTCAGCCACAATCGCAGTGCAACTAGGAGCCCTGGTGTAAGATAGGGGAACCTCAGAAAGGAAAGAGGTAGAGAAGGAAGTCATTGGATGGCATCTGAATCACGCTTGCCCAGGACAAACTCAAAGTAACTAGGAGCTGAGCCATGGCCCACCCCAGGTGTGATGATCTATCAACTCTCTGGAGAAATATAACTGAATTCAAAGAATCTGCAACACAACATTCATTTTATCCAGTATATAATCCAAAATTTGCCTGAAATACCCAGAGCCAGGAAAAGTAACCTGCTTTCAAAAGAAAAGACAATAGATACATGCTAACCCTACGATGGCCCAGATTCTGGAATTATTAGACAAAGACTTTAAAGCAGCTATTTTAGCCATTATCAGAGAGGTAAAGCAAAATACACTGTGTTGAATGACAAGCTATAAAACTGAGCAATAAGTAGGAAATACGGAAAAAAAAAAACAAATGGAAACTTTAGAATTAAAAATACACTAGCTCAAAAAAAATACACTAGCTCAAATTTTAAAAATTCACTTAGTTTAACAGATGCAACAGAGGATGGAGGCAATGATTCTGCAGAAAGATCAGTAGAAAACATACAATATGAAGAAGAAGAAGCATGGAGGAAAAGTCTGGGATAAATGAAAAGATCCTCAAGGCTCTATATTTCAAATGTTCTTTTTTTTTTTTATTAATTAACGGAAAAAAAGAAATTAACCCAACATTTAGAAATCATTCCATTCTACATATGCAATCAGTAATTCTTAACATCATCACATAGATGCATGATCATCGTTTCTTAGTACATTTGCATCGGTTTAGAAGAACTAGCAACACAACAGAAAAAGATATAGAATGTTAATATAGAGAAAAAAATAAAAGTAATAATAATAGTAAAACAAAACAAAACAAAACAAAAACCTATAGCTCAGATGCAGCTTCATTCAGTGTTTGAACATGATTACTTTACAATTAGGTATTATTGTGCTGTCCATTTTTGAGTTTTTGTATCTAGTCCTGTTGCACAGTCTGTATCCCTTCAGCTCCAATTACCCATTATCTTACCCTGTTTCTAACTCCTGCTGGACTCTGTTACCAGTGACATATTCCAAGTTTATTCTCGAATGTCGGTTCACATCAGTGGGACCATACAGTATTTGTCTTTTAGTTTTTGGCTAGACTCACTAAGCATAATGTTCTCTAGGTCCATCCATGTTATTACATGCTTCATAAGTTTATCCTGTCTTAAAGCTGCATAATATTCCATCGTATGTATATACCACAGTTTGTTCAGCCACTCGTCTGTTGATGGACATTTTGGCTGTTTCCATCTCTTTGCAATTGTAAATAATGCTGCTATAAACATTGGTGTGCAAATGTCCGTTTGTGTCTTTGCCCTTAATTCCTTTGAGTAGATTCCCAGTAATGGTATTGCTGGGTCGTATGGCAATTCTATATTCAGCTTTTTGAGGAACCGCCAAACTGCCTTCCACAGTGGTTGCACCATTTGACATTCCCACCAACAGTGGATAAGTGTGCCTCTTTCACCGCATCCTCTCCAGCACTTGTCATTTTCTGTTTTGTTGATAATGGCCATTCTGGTGGGTGTGAGATGATATCTCATTGTGGTTTTGATTTGCATTTCTCTAATGGCCAGGGACATTGAGCATCTCTTCATGTGCCTCTTGGCCATTTGTATTTCCTCTTCTGATAGGTGTCTGTTCAAGTCTTTTTCCCATTTTGTAATTGGGTTGGCTGTCTTTTTGTTGGTGAGTTGAACAATCTCTTTACAAATTCTGGATACTAGACCTTTATCTGATATGTCATTTCCAAATATTGTCTCCCATTGTGTAGGCTGTCTTTCTACTTTCTTGATGAAGTTCTTTGATGCACAAAAGTGTTTAATTTTGAGGAGTTCCCATTTATTTATTTCCTTCTTCAGTGCTCTTGCTTTAGGTTTAAGGTCCATAAAACCGCCTCCAATTGTAAGTTTCATAAGATATCTCCCTACATTTTCCTCTAACTATTTTATGGTCTTAGACCTAATGTTTAGATCTTTGATCCATTTTGAGTTAACTTTTGTATAGGGTGTGAGATATGGGTCTTCTTTCATTCTTTTGCATATGGATATCCAGTTCTCTAGGCATCATTTATTGAAGAGACTGTTCTGTCCCAGGTGAGTTGGCTTGACTGCCTTATCAAAGGTCAAATGTCCATAGATGAGAGGGAAAATGTTCTTATATATAATTCTTATGAGCAGAGAAGAGAGAGAAAATGGGACAAGAAAAGATATTTATTCATGATAGAAAACTTCCCAATTTTTTTGAAAGACATACGTTTACAGATTCAAATGCTCAAAAAAACCCCAGAAATAATTGATTCCAGGAATCTATGCTTGGGCATATCAGTCAAGCAAAGGAAAACTCAGGGAATGTGCACCCACAGGGCAATGCTACAAGAAATATTAAAGAGGGTTCTTCAGGTGAAAGAGAAAGTACATCAGAGGGATACTCAGATCTTTAGGAATGAATAAAAATAATCAGAAATAGTAAATATATGGATATATAATAGCCTTTTGGCTATTTAATCACAGAATTCCTTTAAAATGGGTATGACTTTTAAAGGGAAAATTTGAGGGTTTACAATATATTTAAATATATTAGTACAATAATACAATAACGAGAAATTATAATGCAAAGAGGCAGAGCTAAAAAGTCCATAGAAAAAAATTAAAATAGAATTCTAAAAACAATTCAGAAGGCAATAAGAAAGAAAAAACAGAGGAACAAAAACCAGATGTAACAAACTGAAAACAAATACTATAATGGTATACCTAATTCCAACCATAAAAATATCTCCATTACATATTGACAAACTAAAATTCCAATTAAAAGGCAGAGATTGTCAGAATGGATACAAAAGCAAGATCCAACTCTATCCACAGAAAATATTAATTTAGCAAATGAATGGAAAGATATATCCTGCAAACAGAAAGCATAAGGAGGCTCAATCTTTTATATTAATAAGACGTTGGCCTTCAAGAAACAAATATCATCAGGGACAAAGAGGTGCATCTCACAATGATAAAAGCATTAATATATCTAGAGTAAATATTAATCTTAAATGTACATGTTCTTAATAAGCCTCAAAACACATGAAGCTGCAATTCAAAAACTGAAAAAAAAAAACAAAACACAGACAACTCCCTAATCATAGCAATCATAGTAGTTTTTTTTTTTTTTTTTTTATGGGCAGGTACTGGGAATTGAATCTGGGTCTCTGGCATAGCAGGTGAGAACTCTGCCTGCTGAGCCACTGTAGCCTGCCCTCTAATCATAGTAGATTTTAACACCTTCTCTCAGTATTTGGTATAAAACTAAATAAAAAAAATAGTAAAGATAGAGAATTTGATCAACTGATGAACTCATAAATAAAATATGGTATATCCATATAATGGAATATTATTTGGCAATAAGGGAAATTTTGATACATTCTACAACATGGATGACCCTTGAAAACATAAGTAAAAGAAGTCAGTCACAAAGACAACATGTTATGAGTACATTTACACAAAATATCTAGAATAGACAAATCTATAGAGCAGAAAATTGGCTAGTGTTTTTTGGGAGAGGCTGGGGGATATAGGAGAATAGGGGCCAATGGCTAAAGGGCATAGGGTTTTTCTCTTTTAATTAAAAAAAATTTATTAGAGAATTTGTGGGTTTACAGAACAATTACACATAAAATACAGGATTCCAGTACACCACCCCACCAGCAACATTTGCATTGGTGTGGAAAGTTTGTTACAACTGATGATAACAATTTTTTGTAATTCTACTATTTTTTTAACAGTAGTTAAAATGAACAATTATTAAAGTAGTATTATAACTATTGTCAATAGTTTCTGTAGGGGTACTTTTTACCCATATTCTAGACTTATTTTTTTTCATGCATGTGTTTATTTTATTATTCATCTACCCATATACTGGATAAAAGGAGTGTCAGTCAGAAGGTTTTTATAAACACACAGTCACAAGATAAAAGCTATATAGTTATACAATCATTATCAAAGATCGAGGCTACTGGATTACAGTTCAACCATTTCAGATATTTCCTTCTAGCTATTCTAATATACTAGAAAATAAAGACAAATATCTATTTGATGAGTCAGTTACAATTATTTGTGAAATTCTAATTTCTCATTTGCACCTCCTGCCTCTCATTTGATCATTTCCTCAATCTTCAGGGATATCTGGGCAATGACCATTTTAACTTCTTCATGCTAGAAAAGAGTGTTAACCTTATGGGATAGAGGAATGAAATTGGTTGATGTTCCTGGAGAGACTGGGACTTCTGGATTTCAAGGATTATCCGGCATAGGAACAATCTGGAGGCCTTAAGCATATGAAAAAATGAACTTGTTAACTAAAACTTCTACAGAGTCTTACATAGATCCCCGGGTATTCCTGGTATTCCTTAGTATTTGCAGGAATACTGTCGGTTGGGGCTTGGTATACTGTGACAATTTGCACTAGTCAGCTGAAGCTTACAAAAGAGTAACCTCCAGAATGACCTCTCAACTCTATTCCAAATCTCTTAGGTATTAAAATTTTATTTTGTTTCATTTCTTTTCCCCCTTTTAGTCAAGAAGGCATTCTCAATCTCATGTTGCCAGGAAGACTTACACCCCTGGAAGTTATGTCCCACATAGCGGAGAGGATAATGAATTTATTTGCTGAGTTGGCTTAGAGAGAGAGGCCACATCTCAGCAACAAAAAAGGTTATCTGGGGGTTGCTGTTAGCCATAATTATAAGTGTGCTTAGTTTTGCCATTGCAGAAATAAGATTCATAAGGGCATGAAGATCAAGGGCTTGGCTTATTAAATTGGGAGTCCCTATGTTAGTTTGCAAGCTGCTAGAATGCAATATACCAAAATTGGAAAGGCTTTTTAATAAAATTTTATAAAAAAAATTTATAAAATCCCCTTTATAGAGGAATTTAATAAGTTACAAATTTATAGTTCTAAGCCTATGGGAATATCCAAATTAAGGCACCAACAAGAGGTTAGCTTAATTCAAGGAATGCCAATGGGTCAGTAACACATTTGTCAGCTGGGAAGTCACACTGGTCCCTTGCTCTAGGCTCTGATGCCTTCAGCCTCTGTTCCTGGGAGGTTCCACATTTTTACTTCTCCAAGGCTGGCTTTCATCTCTTGGCTTCCCTTGGTTCTCTCCAGGTTCTGGCTTGCTTAACATCTCATGGCAACAGTTGCTGGGCACCAAGCATCTCCAAACATCCACGTCTCTGTTCTCCACGTCAGCTCTGCTCTGAAGTTTCTGTCAGCTCTGAGGTTTCTGTTGCTTCTGTAATTTCTGGCTTTCTATCCAAAACGCTTTTTTTTATTTTAAAGGAGTCCAGTAGCTAATCAAGACCCACCTGGAATGGGTGGAGTTACATCTTCATCTAATCAAAAGTTAATACCCACAATTAGGTGTGTCACATCTCCATGGAGATAATCTAATCAAGTGATTCTAACCTATATTATTAAAACAGGATTAAAAGAAACAGCTGCATCTAAAGATGGAATCAGAATTAAAACATGGCTTTTCTGGGGTACATAATATTTTCAAACCAATACAGTCCCTAATGCTTGAGTGAATATCAGGAATTTCTCAGTTGGGAAAGTTAAAGAATTTCACATTTTCCCCCAGTCCCTCAAGGGGACTTTGCAAATATATGTATATTAGCTTCTGCCCCAAATACTGTGGAATGTATCTGGGTATTACAATGAACTGCACAGAACAGAAAGATTTCATTCGCTATTCTAGGTTTCATGTAATTAGGTTGTTTAAATACACTGACTAGACAGGTTCAATTAGATAGTATGCTACCGAAATTTTAAATTTTGGACAAGATAAACATCTCTTCCTTCGGTCTCACACAGAAGTTGCAATTTTAAAATAAAGACACTATCCTTTATCCTGTGTTCTGATTTACCTTAGTCCTAAATAGATCCACTTCATTCCAATTTCTAACTGAAGTCTGGTCTTTCTTTCAGTTTCTTTAACAGTTGCTGCATGAAATAATGCTGACTTTCAGAGCTTCAGAACTCTGAGTCTAAGGTGTCACACAGATACCCAAAGTACAGGGAACTACCAGTTTATTCAGCTGATTTTAGAAGTAACAGTTAAAACTCAGAAATATATGTGACCCTTGTAAGAGCTTGCAATCAAGGAAACTTTACAATGAGCTTTATTGCATATTCCGTACCCAATCATCAATTGTCCAATCTCTGTCCACTTTCTATCTCTTTGATCACCTGTGGTTTCAAATTCAATTCTCAGAGTTTGTTCATTATAGTTTATATTAATTAGAACATACAATATTTGTCCTTTCATTTCTTGTTTATTTCACTCAACAGAATGTCCTCAAGGTTCATTCACCTTGTGGCATTCCTCATGACTGCATTCCTTTCTGAAGCAGCTCAATATTCCAGTATATGTATGTACCACAGTTTGCCCTTCTGTTCATCAGTTGATATACCCTTAGGCCACCTCCGTCCATTGGCAGTTATGAATAAGGCCCCCATAAGCAACAATGTGCAAATGTCTATTCATGTTCCTGCTTTCAGTTCTTCCAAGTGCACACCTAATAATTGGGTTGCAGAACCATAAGGTTGGCAACCCTACATATGGCCTCCTGTGAAACCACCATTCTGTCCTCCAGAGTGGCTGCACCGTTCTACTTCCCTATCAACAGTGAACAGGTATATCTCTCTCCACATCTTTTCCAACACTTGTATTGTTCTGTTTATTTTTTACAGTTGTAGTCACAACAATACAATCCATGCTAAGTGTATACTCAGTGGATCCTGGTATAATCACATTGTTAATGCATTCACCACCACAATCTAGATGAGAACATTTCCATTTCTTCTGTAAATAAATAAATAAATAAACAAAGAAAAGAAAAGAAAGAAAAAAAAGAGAAACAGCAACAACAAAATCCCATACCCCTCCCTTCTATCCCCCTCTTATTAACACTTACCTTTGATATACTGCATTTGTTACAATTAATGAAGGAATATGACAACGTTACTATGAACTGTAGACCCTAGTTTGCACTAATCGTATGTTTCCATATACCATCTGTGCTAGTTTGAAACCATCAAATACCCCAGAAAAGCCATGTCCCTTAGTCTTGACTCAACATTGTTTAGGGTGGAAACTTTGATTAGATTTTTTTCCATGCAGATTGACCCACTCAATTGTGGGAATGAACTTTTGATTAGATGAAAATGTCTTGATTAGTTTGCTAGATTCCTTCAAAAAGGGAAATATCTTAGAGAATGCTCAGAGCAGACACAGACTGCTCTGAGCATTCGTTTGGAGACGCAGAAAGAAAACACCCCTGGAGGATCTGTTTGAAACCCTAAGCCAAAGGACTAGCAGATGCCAGCCCATGCCTTCCAAGCTGACAGCGGTGTTCCAGGCCAATCAGCCTTTCTTTAGTCAAGGTATCTTACCGTTGATGCCTTAGTTTGGACGTTTTTATGGCCTTGCAACTGTAAACCTGTAACTTAAATAAATTCCCTTTTAAGCACCATTCCCTGTCTAGAATATTGCATTCCAGCAGCATTTAACAAACCAAAACACCATCCAATTTAAACACCTTGCAATGGTAACATTCATTTGTTCTCCCTCATATAAAAATCTTCTTATATTTATACATTTAATCACCATCATTGACCTTTTGCTAACTATATGGTCCCAGTTTTAATCTTCTATCTTTTCTTCTAGGTTCATACATACCCTAGCCTTCATCTTACAACCATACTCACACGCAGCTTTGTTCATTATACTTACAGTATTGTGCCACAGGGTTTCTTTTTGAGCTGATACAAACATCCTGATTCTAAAATTGACTATATTGATGGTTGCACATATCTGAGACTATACTCCAAACCATTGACTTGAACACTGGTGAATTGGGTGATATGTGGATTACATCACAATAGAGCTGTTAAAAAAAAGTATAGAGGATTTGAACAACACTATTAACCACTTTGACCTTATTGATATTTATAAAACACTACACCCAACATTTCCACAACCTTTTATTCATACCATATACAGGTGCTTAACATCTGCTGTACGACAGGAACCACGATGGATTTGGGTAATAGTTAGATAACTAAGACACAATCACTAGATTCAAGGGCCTTAGACTCCATAGCAGTGTTTCCAAATGGAGGCATTTTTGATACTTGTGGAGATGTTTTTGGTTGTTACGTTGCCTACAGGATGCCATTAGCTTTTTGTTGGCAGTGGTCCAGGATGTTAGACATTCTGCAGGGTACAGGATATTTCCACACATGGAACAAATGTCCCATATCACACATGACTTCCTAATTTCTTAACCGGCACTTATAGGTGAAAACCTTGGTTAAAGTTATCAGAACCCAGAAATTAAAAGATAAGCACAAAGACATTTTGTACGGTTTTAATTTATGCTGAGTTTTCTAAGAATACAACTATCATGAAAGTTGAGAGATGATCATGCATTTGTGTTGTTGCTGTTATTGTTTTGGAATTTTATCAAGAGTTCTACATTATTTCATAAGCTAATATCACCAATAAAACATACTTGCATTGGTTTGCATATATAGTTGTCATTTATAGCGATTCTATTTATAGTAGACAATGTCTGACTATCCTAGTTGTTTTGACATGTAATCATGCCCAAATATTTACACACAGAAGCAAATATCATTTGATTATAAATCACTTTCCTTGCATTTCTCCATATATTATAATAAAGCCTTATGTTGATTTTTCAAATTATGACTCTGTGTGTCATAATACACTCCCCACAAATTTAACTTCAGAATAGTAAGAAAGGCATCATAAGATAGATTGTTGCATCTAATAAAGTTGAGATCCACTTCTGGTGGGAAGGCAAGTACACAAATTATTATGAAAGCATGAAATGCTTATTAAAATTAAGGAATATCTCATACAGAGAGATGTATTAGTTTCCTCTGGCTGCTATAACAAATGACCACTACCTCGGTGGGTTAAAACAACAGAAATTTATTCTCTCATAATTCTGGAGACCAGAAGTCTAAAGTGGGTTTCACTTCATTGGAACCAACATATCTGTAGGGCTAGACTCCCTCCAGAGTCTCTGCAGGAGAAGCCATCTCTTTGTCTTTCCCAGCTTCTAGTGGGTCCCTATGTTCCTTGGCCTGTGGTCTCTTCCTTTGTCTTCACAACACATGGCTCCAAGCTCTGCTTTCATCAGTACATAGCCTTCTCCTTGAAATTCTAATCTCCTCCTCTGCCTCCCTGTATTTTTTTTCACAACTTTACAGTTTCATCACAGGATTTTTAAATAATTGGTTTATTTTGCCATTCTATTTATTTATTTTATACACTTAAAGTCATTATTCTTGGGCAAAAAAATAAAAAGATTAAGAACCTTGCTTTAAAGTGATACTTCGAAGAAAAACAAAGTAGAAAACCAAATTGATCTGGGGCCTTCATTTTGAAAGACCAATGATGGACCCCTGGGTTCTGCCTCCCTTTTATACGGACACTTGTGGCTACACTTAAAGCCTGCGTGGATATTCCAATATAATGTCCCTATCTCAAGAGACTCACAGAGGAAGCCCTGGTAATATAAAGCCAAATAAGCACTTTTCTTGTTAAACATTAATAAAAACAACAACTTAGAGAAAGATTGGATAGAGTTAGGAGGAAAAGGTTTTTTTCCAGACTGAGGGGACATAGAGGAAACATGTAGAGAGGCAGAAGAAAGAATGTCATGGTTTGAGGGGAGGGCAGGGACTCAGTATTAATAACTTAAGACAAGATATACGGGGGAATGGGGATGGAATCATACACAACTCGATATGAGACAAGAATATCAGATTTTCTTCCTGCAGACAGAAGTGAATTATTGAGAAATTCTTAGCAGGGCAATAAAAAAAACGTATTAGAGAGGGTCCCTAGAAGCAGGAGGCTGGTAAGCAAACTGGACAGAATTACAGGCTGGAAATAATGAGAGTCCAAACAATATTCGTCAAGAATGCTTGTTTTTTCGTTTTTTGGCTTTTCTCTATTTCTAATTTCAGATAATCGCTGTGAATTTTAATGACAGCCCATAAATTGTGGGGTTTAATTTTAAACAGATCACCTCAAAATTTTAATATACTGAAATCACACAACAGGTCAGACCATCAAGGAGAAGGAATAGGGCCAATTCTTAGAAACCGCTGGGAAAATAAAAATAATTCTCATAAAGATCCACACTGTTGAACCTTTGCCCTACCTGATGGGAAATCGCCTTTGAGAAACTTTAATTTCAGTCCTGAAAGCCCAAAGGGGGAGCAGTTTTCCATATCATTGTATTTTTTTCATATCATTGTATTTTTAAGTATTGCGCTATTTTGCCTCTCAGAAAATTTAAAATATAAAGAAAAGAAAATTCATATTACAGTGTTCCCATTACTAGCAGCAAGAATTAAAATAAGGCTGCATTTGAAAAACCCTCCAGAGGCTTCTCTTCCTATGCCCTCTATGACATAATTAAGGTTGCAAGTCAGAAAACTTGTTCTTGGCAGACAAATTTTTCATTCATTCAAAATAAAATTAAAAGGCACAGATCTGAGTCTAAAGTATAATTAAACTCCCAGAGATCCACAAAGTTAGAATAGTAGAAACGTTCTAAATTCTCCCCAATTAGTGTACAATTTTATCACTGGGCAGTAGTGGACTATGATTCAACATGCTCAATTGATACCCATTATCAGTGAAATGTAATTTAATGTAAGTAAAAACCATCATCCTTCTCACAAAAATCCTTTGTTAATTTTCTTTACTTTGCCTTCTAACTCTTTCCCTCTAATTCATTATAAATTACACATACATTTTTTTTTGGCATCGGCAGGCTCAAGGAATCAAACCCAGGTCTCTGGCACAGCAGGTGAGAATTCTGCCACTGAGCCACCGTTACACCACCCACTAATTCATTTTTAATCTAATAAAACTAAATATCACTTATAGATGGGGAAGTTGGGATTGGAGGTATTCACCAGATCTTTTATAATGCAAAATCCGTCATCACTCAGGCACTCACTGGACTGACCAGTAACGACAGCATCCCCTGGGAAATTTGCTAGAAATGCAAATCCTTGGGTCCTACCCCAGATTTAATGGATCAGAAACTGTGAGAGTGAGGCCCAGTCACTGGCGTTTTAATAAATCCTCCAGATAAGTCTGAAAGACCCTAAGCTTCATAATCACTGTTGTAGATAATACAAGAAGTCTGAGATTGTCATCTACCAAATGAGGACAATAAGAATGATTATGACACATAAGCTTAAATGGAATAACATTCTTGAAGGTACCCAGTAAAGGGATTGGAAAGCATAACAGGTGCTAACCCCCATGTTCATTCAACCAGTGATAAGTGTGCACCTGCCAAGTGTAAGACACAGGATTAGTCACTGCAATGGTTAAGAACAGGAATCAGAAACAGACTTTTTTTCCAGGTGCCTGGGTGGGGAGGGGAGGAGTGGAATATAATGTGCACAACTCTAATGGAAATTAGGGAATAAGTGCCCTAGTGAAACTGCAGATAAAGGCCTGGCATGGGAGGGTCAGGGCCATGTCTGGTTAGGGGGCATTATTTAAAGGAGGCTTTAAAGGGTTAGTAGGATTTAGGAATATGAAGATGAAAATTAGGGCATTCAAGCTTCTGAAATGGCTTGTGCAAAAGCAGGTAAACTGAAAAGCATAGTATATATACAGAGAATAATTTACTTGGTTAAAAGGTAGGGGGCATACCTGAAGGGGTGGAAAATGAAGTTGGAAACAGTCTGACTTCTTACTTCTTACTTGGGTGATCAACAGTTGTGCCAAACAACCAGGCTGAGGTGGTGGAACATTAATATTTAGATAATAGAAGTTCATTGCTTAAATTTCATGGACAGGGAATGACATAGAATGGAGATTTTCTACTGCCACACTTCAGATTTGTTAAAAATTAATTAAAATGGAGAAATCAGTAAGTAGGTTGATTTTCTAAACAAACTCTTTGTGAATGTTTACTATTTATTGGGGTATACCACAATGCAAAGATTCAAAAACACAGTATCTGCCTTTTGTGAGTCAACAATCTTGTGGTGAAGGTGGACTATTAGACATAAAGAGAGAAGGAAGTGTAAATAGCCCATGAGAAGGATATCTGCTTTCTGTCAGATGTCTGGCAAGAGGAAATTGTTTTGGAGTGTGCCAAGTCGCCTCACCTTCTTCCATGAAATCATAGTTTGGTTCTTTCTATTGCAACCATATTGAAATCCTGAGGCCAGTCTAATTATTCCCTCATAATTGAAAGCCAGCCCTCTCATCTCCAATTTTTCCTTCTCATGGGAAATTGGTCAGATTAAGAGATTATAATTATTATTTACAATCAGCATATGCAAAAATCTGCTCTTCTCTGAGACAAGCTCTATATTCGCAGCCAGGGACGATGTGTAATGTAGGTGAAAGCCCAATTATTTGTTTCTTGTTTGCTAGTTCTTTGGTGTAACTACACTCTCTTTTCCCATTTTGGAAAAAGATTAAGGGAAAGCTTGCTCATCAGAGCATCCCAAAAAGCAAAACAAACTATGATTTCGTAAGTCACAGTGAATATTTTCTACCTTGAGCAAGGCAACTTTCACCCCACAACATTTCCTTGCTTATCCTATCAGGAACTCCATTATCTTTTCTGTGGAGTCTATTCCTACTTGAACTCTATAAATTCCTTCTAGAGCAGTAATGGAGTCCAGAAACTGCTCAGGCTGCTAAATGTTACAGATTCTCTTTTAGGTAGAGGCATTGGAGGTTAAAACTGGCACTGCAGTTACTAGGGAATAATTAGACTGGTCTTTCATTACCTCAATGGTTCAACTTCACAGAAACCAAAATAAAACAGTTATAGATATATTACTATCAGAAAAATACCTATTAAGCTGAATTCATTAGACAATATAAAATGTTTAATCTATGCTTATCTTTAGATTCAGGCTTAATAAAATAACTTTCGGGTTAGGAAATTTGAAGTAGTGCGGTCTTCCATAAGTTATCAGAAGGGAAAAAGAGAGAGAGGGGGAGAGAGGGAGACACCATAAGGAAAGGAAAAACCAGAGAAATGCATTCAATGTATGATAGCTTGGCACACCAGTAACCTTGTTCTCATAATTCACTGGTTTTATAAAAAAAATAGAAAAGTTAAATTTTCTTCTCTTGATATCACAGGATTCTCTACATTGACTAAGCAAATTTTAATGCATATGTTTGTTGGAAGAGATGAAAAGATAACAGTATATTGATAAACATTTCAATTCACAAGATTAAAAAATTCTAAACTTGTATGCACTTAACAACACAGCTGCAAACTATACAAGGCAAAGACCGGCAAAATCACATTGAGAAACTGATGAAAATACCACTATAATTAAATGTTTTAATATACTGTCTTAGCAACTGATATGGCAAGCAAAAAAAAAATCTATAAGACTATTGATGCTTTGAACAAATTGATTAAATAGTTATAGAATCTGGCTCCAATATGTGGTGGATTTGATTGCTGAAGCATCTTATTTCTGATCTCTTTACACTGTTGTGTACCTGGTCAAGGTGACTTACTGAGAAAAGAAACATTGTCACCTTACAACAAGATCATTTCAAACAGGTATTTGGGAAAGAAATATGGACTGGTGACAGCTTCTGTCTTGTTACAAGAGTGCAATTCTCCCATCCCCGTAATTCCAGTTCCTAGATTCCACAATGGCTCTGGAAGATTCAAATAGAAAAATTGACACCAATAATATCAACCCCAAGAGTTTGCCAAGCTTGGATATTGTGTTGTTGTTGTTATTATTGTTGCTGTGTTGATTGTTTTTGTTTGATGATGATGATGTTTATGGTGATATCCCAATTGGCTGGGAGAAAAAAGATACAGAGAACATAGTTTACAAATTAGATACACTCTCCTGGGTTGGATAAATGGAGGAACAATCTCTGAAGTGAGGAGAAAAGCAGAAAAGTGGTCAGAGAATTTAATGTGATTTTAGCAAAAGGCAAAAAAGTCAAAAGAAATAAAACCCGAACATTCTTCAGAGGATGCTGGGCTCCGAACAATCAATTATGATTTGGGATTGAGGCCTATGTGTCATCATAGATACCTGCTCAAGATGAAGCTTTATAGAGCAAAAGAGAAAAAAGAAACCCTCAAATCATCATTAGTACTAATGTTTAGAAGCAAAGCAAAATGTTACTGTCTTCTACAAAATGATAGCAGTTCCCATACTGTATACTTTATGGCATTCTGGTTGCGATAATCCCAAGGAAGACATAGAACAGCTGGAGAGAATGAGGGAAAGATATCTGGGGGAGGGAGGGAGCTTTTTGTTATTTTGTTTTGTTTGGCATCTCTTTGGGGGGAAATCATCTCTTTTCTATTTTCAATCCATGCAAATGGATTACTGGTAGAGTAAACCAGAATTAATCCCATACCACCTTTATTCTGAGAATCTGCTTATGACCCATTTCTACAGAATGGATACTGCAGAGAAAGAGACATGGTCTTCCACTGGGATATTTTACTGGAAACACCAGCAGAGCCTAAAGTTGCCTGACATGACTTTGGGTTTGAGCTTAAAGTTGCTATGATATGGACTTTGGGTGACTAGGAATGAAAGCAACATACTAATAAACAGATCTGAGAGAAATATGACAATGAGATTTCTAAGGGAATCGTTTGAACTCCTAGATACAACTTTGCCCAGAATTCCAGATTATTTGTCTCAGTAAATTGCCATTTTCCTGACTAAGATACTCTTTAAAAGTGAGGATTTTACAGTCATCCAAAGGGATAAGGTAAACTCGGGAAATCATGAAAGACCGAAATAGTATAAAACCGTACTGGACCTATTCAGCAGATTTTAGAATTTGGTATTATTCCCCTGAAACCTGAAAAAAAGCAAATTTGAGGTGAACTAAACATTTAAAAAGCACGAAGTAAATGTGAATTTCATTACTGAAAAGGGTTATGCTGTCTAAAATTATCCATGTCATGAAAGCTTTGGTTTTATTTATGGATGCTATTTTCATAATTCATTAACAAAGGAAACAAGAGTTACCTAGATATATCTTTCTTAAAATGTTAAATCTACTATCAGAGGCAGAATTCTGGGCTGCAGACATACATTAATTTATTTATTCAGTAAACAATTATTAAGCACCTATTATAGTGTCAGAGAATGTGCTTTGCACTGGAGATGAGCACTGACAAGCACAATTCACTGCTTTCAAGGGCTCTCACTCTGGGAGAGCAGACAGACATGTAAACAAATATCTGCAATAAAAATTACTGAATGCAATTATATAAATAAATGCCAAAAGTGATGGTAGGATACAGGGAGAAGAGATTTAAAAAAATCTGCTTGGAACAGAAGAAGGCAAGTCGGGGAAGGCTTCACAGAAAAAATCATAATTGCCCAGGCTCTTGAGAAGTGTAAGAGTTGGTCAGGCAGGCAAGGGGTGCAAGGTGTAAGGAGAAAAGGAATAGTGTGAAGTGTTCTATGGCTGGAGAGCAATGTTGGAGCAGAGGAGCTCGGGGCCACTGGTGGGCTGGCAGCAGAAGATGCTGGAGAAGCAGGCAAGTGGATTAGTTTCCCAGGGCTGCTGGAACAAAGTACCACAAACCAGGCGGCACGAAACAAAAGAAATCTATCGTTTCAAAGTGCTGGAGGCTAGAAATCCCAAATCAAGCTGTCTGCAGGGCCACGCTCCCTCTGAAACCTGTAGGGGAGAATTCTTCCTTGCCTCTTCCTAGCTTCTAGTGTTTGCTAGTTAGTGATCCTTGTCTTTCCTTGGTTTGTAGATGTATCACTCCAATCTCTGCCTCCTCCATCTTCACGTGGCTACAACATGTAAAGGAGATTAATAGTGACTGATCCATATCGTCAATGAATGAAACCCTAGCACAAGCTCTACCTTGTAGTTTAAGGTTAGCATTCTCCTCCAAAGGCCAGTTAGTGAGGTTTTAGTCGTGGTTCCTAGTGAGTTCTGATAATTAGTTTGGGGAGCATGAGGAGGGTTGAGGTGCAAAGTTAGCCCCAACATGGGGCACAGGGTCCCCTCCCTGAATTATTTTTCCTTTAAAGGACTATTTGTCAGGGGAAGAGGCAAGGAATTCTTTAGCTCTGGAACTCATTTGTTCCAACACTTTTCAGGGAGAGAAAGCGGAGCTGAAGGAGTTATGAAGTGAATTTCAGTTATTAGGTATTTTAAGGTGTTCACTGAGGTGCGACTTGCCTACAAAATGTAAGGAGTCCAGTTTGGGTCAAACAAATTAAGAAGCAGTGATAAAAAGGCTTTAATTATATGCAAGCAGCTTCTTCACTCTGCCTCTGCCAGTGAATGAGTGACAGAATAACTGTGTTTGGGAAGAGGAAATATTTTGCACCTGACATTTTGAAACAATTTGCTAGAAGTTTCATTTAACTCCTTCACACACAGCAACCCCCCCCACCCCCCCTTTTTTAAGAAGCACTTTTCTCTCATCAGTCTTCACTCATTGGGCACTTGTAGGCATGGATGACCAAAATGATATGCTTACTAGTTTTCACCAGCTTTCCTTATTCTGCTAATAGCTTTTGAATTTTCTGACATTTATCTGTAGTACTTAGAATTGAATTTGGAACTTTTAGTAACATTGAATCCATTGTCTCAAATTAAATTGTCAAGTATTTAATTTTATTTTGTACGTGTTTTATTTTAATTCAGTAAGAAAAAACACTTTAAATGGCATGAAGAGAAGGAATAAAGAAATACCTTTATCTTGAGATGTGCAGGTACAGGCAGTTTAAATAGAAATTGTTCCATCTTTTCTGTTTCGCCTGCCGGTCTTTGTTTCAAGTTTGTGCCAGATTTATGGAGCAAAGTATATAGTTCTGGGGAAAATATCATGCCACTTGATGGAAAGGAGCATGTTTTAAGGACAAGAGATAATATTTTAAACTGCAGAAATGGAGATTTTCCCCTTCCCATTATAAAGACAGTGGCTACACTATGGAAAAGACTATAACATCGTGCTGTATACAAAGCTAATTTAAGTTTGCTCTTAAAGTAGAATAGGGATTTTTCTGTGTCGTTCTTCCATCTCTTACCATAGCTATTTATCAGTTGGTTTAGATTGTCTTTGGACAATCTAAACTGAGTAGAGTTTGCAGATTACAGCATTTTATTCAGGACACCAAAAGTTTGCTGCATCAAGGAAGCTGAGTAACTTGCAAAAAATGGGAGTAGCTTCAGGCTTCCAGGGATTGCAAATGAATTTTATAGACATAAAAAGGAAGTTAGAGGTCCTTTCAACATGAAAAAGTTAGAATGGCCATTGTCCAGATACTCCCAAAGAGTGAGACAGAAAGATCAAAGATGGTGGTGGAATTATACAGAGAAGGTAGGGCTTAAAAAACAAATATGATTGCTGCGTCATTAAATTGATATTTCTTTTAGTCTCTAGTATCTTAGAGCAGCTAGAGATAAAAACTTAAAATTGTGGAATTGTATGCCATACCAAACTTTGAAACTTGTTCTACAACTAATTGTTGCACTGTGTTTTGAAATTTCTTGCACTGTGCTTTGAAATTTGTTGTACTGTGCTTTGAAATTTATTGTTTTTTTGTATATATGCTACTTTTCACACACACAAAAATTAAGAAAAGAGTCAATTGTGATAATAAAAAAGTATTTATTCCTTCTAGCCGCCTATATTGAGGAGCAGTTAGAAAGAAAAATCTGAGAAGATTATATGGTAGCCCATGACAAACTCTGGGATCTGTCCTGAAGCTATTTGTTGAAGAGTGCTTTGAAAACTATTGCTTTTTTCTTTCTTTGCTTTGTATGTATGTTATATTATACAATTAAGAAATAAAGGAAGTTAGCTTGGCTCCTATTGATTGAATGAGGACTTGTCCATCTTATAGGAGTAGGCTTAGGGCAGGTGGATTTTATTTTGTATTGTGTCAAACCTGATAAACTAGGTACTTGATTAGCTATGAGGATTAACAAAAGATATCAAGAAGAAACTCAAGGGGGGAGTTCAAAGAGTAGGGCATGGGTGTATTGTTTTTGTTCTGTTTTGTCTTGCTCAGAGGTATCCCAGGGCTTTCTCTGTGTAAGTTTATCAAGACGCAGTGTGTAAACTACTAATTGCACTAGGCAGGCGCCAGGAGATTTGCACTTTTGTCTTACCTCACTCTGCCATATGGACCTTGAGCAAGTCACATATCCTGTCTGAACATCAGTTTTCTCTTTTGTTTTATGGTCTCTGTTCTAGTTTGCTAGCTGCCAGAATGCAACACACCAGAGATGGATTGGCTTTTAATAAAAGGGGATTTATTTAGTTAAAAATTTACAGTTCTTTGGAGGAAAGGCAGCTTACTTTCAACTGAGGTTCTTTCTTACAAGGGAAGGCACAGGGTGATCAGTGCTGGCCTTCTCTCCAGGCCTCTGGGTCCCAACAACTTTCCCCAGGATGATTCCTTTCTGCATCTCCAAAGGCCTGGGCTGAGCTGCAAGTGCTGAGATGAGGTATGCTGAACTGCTTGGGCTGTGCTACGTTGAGTTCTCTCATTTAAGCACCAGCCAATTAAGTCAAATGTCATTCACTGCAGCAGGCACACCTCCTAGCTGACTGCAGATGTAATCAGCAACAGATGAACTTCACATGCCGTTGGCCCATGTCCACAGCAATAGAACTAGGCACCTTCACCTGGCCAAGCTACCACAGTCTCTTATGGTCCTCCTAGAATGCAGCGCCCACTGTTTAGTCCCCGTCACTTCTACCATAAACTGGGGTAAGGACCTTATGAACAGTCTCCTTGCCCTTCAGACTGGCCCTCCATGAGGCCTTCCACACCAGTGCCCAGTGATTACCATAAATGCAAATTAGACTACATCAATCCTTGATTAACACTCTCCTCGGTTTTCCATTGACCTTAGAATACAATTCGAAATTGTACTCTCGACCAGACCAGTCTGGTCTCTTCATAGCTATCTACCCTCATTTTTGACACTCGAACCCATGTTTGCATGATATCAAAATCCTCTGTGTTCTCAAACTGTGCTATAGTCTCTCTCACTTCAAGGTCTTTGTACATTATTTCTGTACCTGAAATGAAATTCTTTTTTTCACGTGGTAAATTCTTAGACCTCTTTAAAATCTATCTTAGCCATCATCTCCTTTGTGAAGGCTTCCCCAGCTTTGCCAGCCTAGCGTTGCCTTCAGCCAAAATCGTATCACCGTGTTTTATGTGATCTGCTTAGATGTCTCCTCATTCAATTGAGTGCTTTGTTAGTTTTTGCAGCTTTAGCAACTTTTCAATATCTGGCCTATTGTAGGTCCTCAATAAATACTGAAATCATGAATGAATAAATGAGTGAATAATTAAGAGAATAAATCTTTACATAAATGAGCTCACATAGGCTCCTATGTTAAACTCACAGGATCTAATTATTTTTCTGCAGTGTTAATAGATGTTAGGTTAATTATGATATATTAAGCCCTATAACAGGCCAGGTAGGGTGGTAATTGTTTTTTATTCATCTCTCTACTCTTCACAACAACCACGCAAGGATTAGATATTTCCTCCCATCCAGAGATGATGAATCTGAAACTCAAAGAGCTTAAGCAATTTATCCAAGGTCATATCATGCTAATAAGTGGTAGAACTGGGATTTGAAAGTTGATCAGTGTGAAAATCACCATTGAGACCTTTTGGGGAAGAGGAAATTTGGGTTTTCATATTAAAATCATGGGAATGATAGATATAATCTACCACAAACCAAATAAATTTTACAAGTCAAGAAGAATGGCAGAACTAACTCAGAATGAAACTGGACATATTCTCTGTCGCTGGTAGTATAATTTGCAGTATTTTGGACTTTTTTTGCCTTGTGAAAGAAGGGAGAGTAAAAGGTAAGAAACAATGGGTGACTTCCCTTCTGCCTGGAGGCCTTGCCTGAGGCAAAATCTCCAAGTTTGTGCAACATTGTCATCAACACTGTTCACAAATGCTTTCTGTTTCTCCCTGTCTCTGGGCCAGGGTAGGCTTTCTCAGCCCCGGTTATTGGGTGGGAGGAATCACTTTCAGAAGGAGTCTTCATTACTCATAGAGATGCTCTAGAATTTTCTTTCTCTCTGCCACAGTGATTTACAATGTTTAAGATCGTGGCTACTCTGATAGCCAAGTTCTGGAATAAAAATGACATGGAGACTGACGGTCACTTAACCTGCAGTAGGCATGTAGTGTGAATGAGAAATAAAATTGTGTTCTTTTAAACCATTGAGATTTATCCATGCAGCATAATCTAGTCTCTTCTAATTAATACAGTATGTTATTTCAACAGTTTGATAGAGGTGGTTGTGCTCTAAGGAGAGCCCAAATAAAAATAAAAGTAAAGAGTAGAAGAGATGAAATATTACATACAGTGCATTTGGTAAACTCAGAGAACTTTAGGGCAGAATACTTATTTTTTGTCAGTTTCTCTAGAAGTGTCCTCTAAATCAGTGGTTTTCATATTTTATTGTGCATCAGAATCATCAAGAAATTGTCCTAGATATTGTGATTCAGAAGGGCCAGAATGAACCATGGAAAATTTTCAGTTTCACAGCTCTTCATTCCTAGGACCCCGATACCAGTGATCCATGGACCACACTTAAGAAACACAGCTTTAATGATGCTGGATAAGCATAAATTATATATTAAGTTCTTTTTTGGGGAGGTGCATGGTCCAGGAATCAAACCTGGGTCTCCCGCATGGAAGGCGAGCATTCTACCATGGAACCCCCACCCCGCCCCATATATTTAGCTCATTTTTATAAGGAATTACTCTACCACAGACCTAGCTGCATCACGGCTGATGGGACACACCTCTTAGGCACATAATGATGTATTTTCCGACTCTTTCATTTTAAGACAGAGACTTTTATAAAACAATTGTGTGATTTCTGCCATCACCATAGGCAATCTCTGCTGTTTATATGTGACCCAGAGATGGCTTCAGTGATAACAGAAGTTAAAGTGCAGCGGATGCAATAATGGCCTCTACAGCCACTTAGCAAAACTGTTAAAGGAGAGGTAAAGAAGAACCCCTTAACTAATTGAAGTGACAGCAGGGTGAGCTTCAGATAATCAGGATGTAATTGCATAAACTGGAATTGAGCCAGCAAGTGAAGGCCAGCAACGAAGGAAGGGAAGGAAAGCTGGCAGAAAGGAAGAGTCTGCATGAAATACACAACCGATTCTTTTTGTATTTCACCCAGAAACATGCCCTTTATCTTCCTCCAAAATAGGCTGACTATAACGCAGCACTCTCTGGGAAGGACTTAATCAGATGTCAGAAGACCCTAAAAATGCAGAATTCTGCTTAAGGAACCATATGTACTATTTTACCTATACAAGGTAGGACCCAAAAATCACACTTCAGAGGAACATTGCTTGAAGTAATAGTGTTTTTCTCATTTTTTTTTCTTTTTAACACTTTTTGTTTCATTTTGTTTTTGTTTTATTGTGTCTGAAACAGCCTAATTCATCAAAACTGCTTTAGAAAAATTAGTGACCTCTGTCAGTTTCTTCAATGCCTTCTGTAAAAATGTGTTCAGTGTTAAGGGCTTGTAAGACACTTCTTTCCCTCTTTTTATTAGGAAGTGTTTGAACAGTTGACAGAGTTACTAGTGACAACTACTTATTTTCTAATCTGGATGTGAGAGCAGTGCAGTGAGCAAGTGCCCCCAGAACCTGGAATCTGGGAAGAATAGGGATAAAGTTGAGACTAATAAGTTCATACCTGAAATACCCTGTAATTAGAGTGAGCAAATATTCTTTTGACAGTACACCAAGTAATTCTGAAACTCCTTAAATATCACCCAAGAACCTTCTCTTATCCCTAAAAATTAGGCAAGTGTCCCTCTGATGGGCTCCCATTATGTTGTGTACTTACCCTAAATGAAGCGTTGTTGCACTGCAACGTAATTGTTTGTTCATTTTCTGTATTTCCACAACTAAATAATGAACTCACCGAGGACCTGAGAAATTTCATGCTCACTGTTGCGTTGTGTTTTGTCCTGTTCTAGTCAAGACTGTTTTGATTGCAAGGAAAGGGAAACACATTTGAGATAATAAAAGTAATCGTTAAAAATCCCTAATCAGACTTCCGGAGAAGATGGCGGCTTAGTAAGATGCGCGAGTCTTAGTTCCTCCTCCAGAACAGCTACTAAAGAAACAGAAACAATACGAAACAGCTCCTGGAGCCACGACAGAGACCAAAAAGACAGCGTACCCCATTCTGGAACGGCTGAACGGGCAGGGAGAATCTGCTGCGGTGAGCTACCCGAGGGGCGCGCTCTTTCCTGGGCTGGGGCGGCTGGCAACCAGGGTCCCTTCCACACACGTGGCTTCCCGGTCCGACTGGGAACGTTGGATAGCGGGGCTCTCCTGCCACGCTTGGCATCTCGGGCCAGCTGGGCAATTTGGACCGGTACTCCCCCAAGCCGCGGTGGCCGGCGACCCCCCCTCCACACGCGGTTTCCCGGGCCGACTGCGAGATTTGGATTGGCAAGTTAAAGGAGCCACAGCATCTTTTACTGGTGGGACCCGCAGACAGACGAGCGCCACGAGCGCCACCTACTGGGCAGGAAAAGAAAAACAGAGCCCAGAGATTTCACAGAAAAACCTTTCAACCAGCTGGGTCCCACACCCGGGAAATCTGATCAAATGCCCAGACACCAGCAGAAAATAATGGATCACGCTTGGAAAATTGAAGATATGGCCCAGTCAAAGGAACAAACCAATAGTTCAAATAAGATACAGGAGCTGAGACAACTAATGCTGAATATACGAACAGAAATGGAAAACCTCTTCAAAAACCAAATCAATAAATTGAGGGAGGACATGAAGAAGACATGGGCTGAACAAAAAGAAGAAATAGAAAATCTGAAAAAACAAATCACAGAACTTATGGGAGTGAAGGACAAAGTAGAAAAGATGGAAAAAACAATGGATACCTACAATGGTAGATTTAAAGAGACAGAAGCTACAATTAGTGAACTGGAGGATGGAACATCTGAATCCCAAAAAGAAACAGAAACTATAGGGAAAAGAATGGAAAAACTTGAGCAGGGGATCAGGGAACTGAATGACAATATGAAGCGCACAAATATACGTGTTGTGGGTGTCCCAGAAGGAGAAGAGAAGGGAAAAGGAGGAGAAAAACTAATGGAAGAAATTATCACTGAAAATTTCCCAACTCTTATGAAAGACCTAAAATTACAGATCCAAGAAGTGCAGCGCACCCCAAAGAGAATAAACCCAAATAGGCGTTCTCCAAGACACTTACTAGTTAGAATGTCAGAGGTCAAAGAGAAAGAGAGGATCTTGAAAGAAGCAAGAGAGAAACAATCTGTCACATACAAGGGAAACCCAATAAGACTATGTGTAGATTTCTCAGCAGAAACCATGGAAGCTAGAAGACAGTGGGACGATATATTTAAAATACTAAAAGAGAAAAACTGCCAACCAAGACTCCTATATCCAGCAAAATTGTCCTTCAAAAATGAAGGAGAAATTTAAAAATTTATAGACAAAAAGTCACTGAGAGAATTTGTGACCAAGAGACCAGTTCTGCAAGAAATACTAAAGGGAGCACTAGAGTCAGATACGAAAAGACAGAAGAGAGAGGTATGGAGTAAAGTGTAGAAAGAAGGAAAATCAGATATGATATATATAATACAAAAGCCAAAATGGTAGAGGAAAATATTATCCAAACAGTAATAACACTAAAAGTTAATGGACTGAATTCCCCAATCAAAAGACATAGACTGGCAGAATGGATTACGACCCAGCAATACCACTGCTAGGTATCTACTCAAAGGACTTAAGGGCAAAGACACAGATGGACATTTGCACACCAGTGTTTATAGCAGCATTGTTTACAGTTGCAAAGAGATGGAGACGGCCAAAGTGTCCGTCGACGGACAAGTGGCTAAGCGAACTGTGGTGTGTACCTACGATGGAATATTATGCAGCTTTAAGAGAGACTAAACTTATGAAGCATGTAATAACATGGATGGACCTAGAGAACATTATGCTGAGTGAGTCTAGTCAAAAACTAAAGGACAAATACTGTATGGTCCCACTGATGTGAACTGACATTCGAGAATCAACTTGGAATATATCATTGGTAACAGAGACCAGCAGGAGTTAGAAACAGGGTAAGATAATGGGTAATTGAAGCTGAAGGGATACAGACTGTGCAACAGGACTAGATACAAAAACTCAAAAATGGACAGCACAATAATACCTAATTGTAATGTAACTATGTTAAAACACTGAATGAAGCTGCACCTGAACTATAGTTTTTTTTTGTTTGTTTGTTTGTATCTTTTGTTTTTGTTTTTTCTTTTTCTTTATATATATATATACTTTTATTATTATTGTTATTTTAATTTTCTTCTCTGTATTGACATTCTATATCTTTTTCTGCTGTTTTGCTAGTTCTTTTCCTAAATCGATGTAAATATACTAGGAAATGATGATCATGCATCTATGTGATGATACTAAGAATTACTGAGTGCATATGTAGAACGTAATGATTTCTAAATGTTGTGTTAATTTCTTTTCTTTTTTTTAATTAATAAAAAAAAAAGAAAGAAAAAAAAAGAATCACTCCCAGAAAAACCTCATTTGTTGGATATTGTAGTCCCTCTCTCTCCAAGCCAACTTGGCAGGTGAATTCTCTGCCCTCCCCCAAACATGGGACATGACTGGGGGGAGGGCAGTGAATTAAAAAAAAAAAATCCCTAATCAATGGAAAAAAATAAAATGGTGGCCACACAAGGATACATTGCAAGGCCTTATTCAAGCACAGAGAATGAGGAGCAGCTGAGCCTCAAGTGGATAATAACTGATAAAGAATCGAGATCACTCTTTCCATTTCTCTGCAACCCCATTGCCTCTTTCATTTTTCTACTCTCTGAGCATCAGTTTTGTTTTTCTACTCTTGATCACTTTCCATTCTCAATATGGAAAGACTGATTTGAACAGTTCCTCTTTGTGCAGAGCCCTTTTGTTGCTTTGTACATAGTTCCCTCCAGGTCATATGTAATGGGAACCAGGGGGTGGTTACATGGTACATTGTTAACTGCTCAACTGGGAGAGGTTGTGGGAATGAGCAGATTCTCTCATAAAGGGGTACAGAAAAAGAAGGACCCTCAAAAGGGTCTAGTACTCATCCTTAATATCTGACACAAAGGGGGCATCAAAATTATGTGTTGGATGAATGAACAAATGAACATGACAGACATCATAGGTAATATGCCTAACAACCATTTCTCAGTCTTCTTTCTAAAATAACTCCACTTTAGTTTTGGGTATTGGGAACATTAGAATCAAGAAATGATAATTCAGCCCTGTGGAATCCTGGAAGCATCTTGTACTACCTGAGGGAGTCAATGCACACATCTTCCCAGTTCTGTCTTCATGAAGTCATGGTGGTAACTTGAAATCAGCCTTGATAGGTATATTTACACCATGAAAATCAGCTCATGTGACAATCACTGCTTGCTTTTTTCTTTTTTCCCAGGGAACAGGTTACTAAACATTTAACAGTATACCACTGGCCCAGCCTTAAGAATCATGATTGGTCTAAGACATTAATAGAAATATCATGCCTCATTTGTCAGGAACTGCTTAAAGGCTGGGCCTGTGAACCAGCTCTACCAATGGGACCTGGGCTTTCTAGAATTTTCTTCCAAAATAAAGATACTCAGATTTCCTACCACTGAATATTGTCTTTTAAGAAAATGGTATGTTTAGCCAATTTGCAACCAAGAGAGGCAAGCTTAAAAATGAAGACCAATAGGTTTACAATGAATGAAAAGAAATGGAGAAAAGATTGGTTTCTTGATGGCATTGCTGAATGTTGGAGCAAACGTAGAATTACCTTGCCTCAGGGTGTCTGGCTAAATGAGTTAATTAATTACCTTCATTTCTTAAGCTACTTTTAGAGAGTATTCTATTATTTGCAGCCAAAAGATTCTGAACAATGGGCGGATGAATGGATGAATGAACACATGAATGAGAGATATATCATTTATCTGAGGTGTAATGTACAATCACTTGGGACATTACTTGTATTCACAGATATTTGACATATGTCCTGCTGGATTTCTGTATCCTCCTTTAACACTGTTATATATTGTAAACTTACTGATTTTTTAAATCTTGGATGAACAGAGGATATCTTATTGAAGAAATATATGCAGGCAACCCTTTTACTCTGAGAGGTGATTTTTATGTGGGTCTCTGTGTGTGTACATACATGTTTGTTGAGGATGACTGTGCCTTTTAATTTTATATTCAATACACAATAAGTCAATGTGTATTAACTTATAATGAACAAGATTGAAATACAAAAAAAAACTGGACCCGTTACATGCATTGAGGATAATTCATGCACAACTTTTATTTGTACCTTTTTCTTTCTCTCTTTTGAGTCTAAAGAAATTGGCTCAAGCAAATGCCTGTCTTGGCTGACTGGTGAGAGGCATTGCTATCCCTTATTCTACCTGGTCAGCTGAGTGCCTGGTCAGACATCGTTTTCATCCCATATTAATGTCAAGAAACTAAAGTTCTCTCTAGAAACTCTAATGCATGTAATTCCAGAGAAGGATGCTGCCAAAGGTGTAGCTCATGAAAGAAAGAAAATGTGCCAAAGACTGAGCCACTTTATTCTTCTAGAAAAAAAATAAGTAGCTAAGGTGAGATGATCTTTTAACAACAACCAAACATCTTTTCACTCCCCAATTACCCTTCTCAGGACAAGCCATATGCATAACAATAGCAAAAAAAATGTTGTTCTGGATGTTACTTCTTTCAGTTTCTATTAAAACTGTAATAATGCCTGCTCCCATTAAACCTTACCCTGTATATTTCAATCAAAATGTCACTTAGCCGCTGTTCATAGAGAGCAGTTAATATTTTCATTAAAACCAATAAAGCCAAGAAATGACAAGGGTGCAGGTGGGTGCAGGCAATTAAACTCCTTCTGTAGGTATTGTTAAATAGCAGTTGGGGAAAGAAAGAAGCCCCATTGAACACCTGTCCCTTCTCCTTTGAATGGCAGCTAACAGAAATCCACTTAGCTAGCTATTGTCTGCTTATTTTCCTGACAGATAATGTGAAGAAGCAGGCAGTTACGGGGCCAGTAATTCAGAATTAATTTTCCCTTCACAAGAGTTCTGTGGACACTGAGTGCTGTAATGGTGCCTGATCAGGATTCAAGGGGTAAACAAGACAATTTGAGATGATGGGCAGGAGATAAAAGCCCTTTCAGGTTCTGCTCCTCTCGTCCATGTATGCTGTGGGTTTGCTGGCACCTTCTATTATTTTTTTTTTAATCTGCCTCAGATGAAAGTCTGCAGAATTAATCATTAAAGCCTTTGCTTTGTGTGTGTGTGTGTTGAGAAAGGAGACAAATGAAAGAAGGCTCTACCATGATGCTCTCCATCTTTTTTTCCCACCATATTACGAACCTGAGTGGATGCAAAAGACAGCTGTTAAGCCACACATTGAGATTGTTTATGGAGCTTCCTCCTGTGAATTTCTACCTCAATTGAGAAAATTACCACATTTCCTCTAATGAACCAAGACCTTTTGCTAACCCACCATTACTGCTTATTTCATCCTGGTAGGAAAAACCTACCTCTAACATGCACAACAAAAATTTTTTTCCTACCAAACCGAGTTAAGTTTCTCTTGCTCTTATGCTGCCTGTCTCTCCCTCCTTTGCTCCCTCTTCTCCTTTTCCCTTCTCTTTCTATCTTTTAAACCCCTATTCGTAAATCCTCGCCACCCGAGTTAGTTCAGAGACTAGCTGAATGAAGTCTCTCTGGGGATGAGTTAAAGAGGAGGATTAGGTACAACTGTTCTCTCGCCAGGCTATGAAAACCAGTTGGCAGACAAATGGCAGACAAAGATAGTGAATCATCATCTCTCAGTCATTGACTCAAACCGCTCAGAATAAATCAGGATTGAAGATTGATTTCTACAAAATTGCTTTATTACCTAGGTAAAGTTTATTGATCTGTTATAGAAAAGAGGAAAATAATATAGGTGAAAGAGGACAGGTCATGCTAAGAGAGCAAAGATAAAACCTACCATAAATACTCCATTTTCAGATATCTGATATTTAATATAGACTATGTTCTCGGAGAAGTTCATCTTTGTGGAATTTATGTCATCTGGAAGGAAACGTATAGAACCCAAGCATCGTAAAGTCCATCAATTAATTATTATATATATTCACTCATATGTTTGGGGACCATAATTTCCAAGCCCCAAATTAGGACACATAGTTTGACATGGTTGCTTTTCTCCCCCTTCCTTAAAAAAATTAGGCTGACAACATTTCCATGGGCAAAAGAAATGAAATAAGAATAAGACTACTTAAAGTTATGCCTGTGCAGGATGTCTAAGCTATAGCTTCCATCCATAGGGACCAATTCTGCTCATCTAATGAAACTCTCACCATTATTTCTTCATGCGCGTTCATTTCATAAGCATCTCCTTTTTCCATTCAGTCAGCCTATGATCAATGACACCCATTTCAGGGCTCCGGGTTTGAGCTCTGCCACCTTTATATTTACCAAATCCCCCCAATATTTATTTTAATTTAAATTCTACTTCCTGTGTGCAGCAGAAAAAAAAATCAATGAATTCATGTGCACAAGTAACGACTTTCTCTTTCTTTGTATGACCCATACAGAGCCAGCCATGAGGCTGAACAGTGAGTACTGAATCAAATAACTCTTCTGAACTGAACCACCCTAGAATTCTCTTTCTACAGTTGGAACTTTATTATCTAGTCCCCAAGTTATGCGTCAATTCCCTTCTCCCATGTCAAAATGGACTTACTCAGATGGGTGTTTGAAACATAAATTTATGCCAATGTTTAAGTGCATTACTTTTTTAGCTATCTACAGGTCTATGAAACTCTCCCCATGTATATATCACCTTTCTTGTTTATGTAAAAGTCGTATAGTCACCAATTAAGCTATGCACATGTTATGAAAATACTATGGTCAGTGAAGTATAACATATGAACAGTTATCACAGGCAGAAATTATATATTGATGCTCAGTGGACAAATACTATCCCTACTGATATATAGGTAAAAACTTTCACTCAGCCATACAAGCTTGTTGGCATATGATTGATATAAAAATTGGGATGCATCAAAAGGTCTGTAACTTAACTGTGGGTACCTGTGATGTTGCTTGAATACTCATTTTAAGAATCTTATAATCACATGTAAACAAAATGTGTTACATTCAAATTGGAAGAAAACATAGTATGTGAAATACCTTAAAATACAGTGTCTATTCCCCCCTTATATTTCTGAGTCAGTTAAAAAACATAGGTAAAGGAAAATTCCTAATAAATGCAAGAAAAGGAATTTAAAACTTTTATATAAAATTTATAGTAGCATTGAGCCATTTTATTGTAATGCTTTCTGCTATTGTCGATGCGTATCAAATCACTTTTCAAATATAGAATATAAAAATATTGTTATAGGATTCTGGAAAATAGAAATTTCTAAGCTCTATCTAAAAGCTGTATTAGAGAAATGTTGATTGTGGAGTACTTTATGATTAAGCATATTTCATGGAAAATTGTTGAAATACAGGTGATATATTTTATGTCAGAACTTAATAAAATACTTTAACAGTTTCTCTTCCTAAAATACTGATAATGAAAAACTATTGATTTCTTAAAACAATCCTTCCAAGCATCAACACACATTTTGGTAAGGGAGAAGCTATAGGCTATGAATGTAGAAAAATTGTTCATCTTAATATGGGGATCAATCTCATCTTTAATTTCACTTTCACTTAGAAGCATTGCATAGAAGCTAAGCTTTCAAGGGCAAAGTAAAAATACTCTTCTATATTGAAATCTCTTCAGTTTTTCTTAATGTTAAATGGATATTTTAAATCTGTGTTGATATTAAGAAATAACTTTGCTCCCAGTCCTGAAGCCATATATGTATCAAGACTGATGTATTCTAAACAAGATATATGTGATAATGCTATAATGATAGAGATGGGGAAGACAAAGAGAAGAGAAGAGAAGAGAGGAGAGGGGAAGAGCAGAATCTTGGCCAAAACACTTTACCCTAAGTATAGAGTATGTAAAAAATATTAGATATTTCGCATTTTTAGTTTGTTAAATATTGTTTTCCTTGATTTCTATGAGGATGCCCAAGACTCTCAGACAGTAAGTGTAAGAGATAGGGAAAGAATCAATTGCTACATGGTGTCTGACAATCCACTCTAACTCATAGAAACCTCCAAGAGAATGGACTCCATGATTTCTCATTTCCATGTTCACGTAGAGTTGGCAAGTTACACAGGTCAAAGTTGATCCAAAGCACTTGGTTTATTTAGGCTATTTACAGACATGCCCATGGAAAAAAGACAGAAAACATACCCAAGATGCTGCAGCCTCAGTGTCTGCCTTTTTGCCCTAATTTAAAATCTCCATCATGATTATGGCATTTTGATTACTGTCTTCTCCTACACACATGAACCACCTCCCATCCCCTCTCTCATGGTCCTCAAAATTGTTTCTTCCCCTTTATCCTTTCTGAATCTTCCAGTGTCTTTCTGACCAGAAATTCCCTTCTTGCTGACCAGGGCACGTTTGCCTGATCTATTGGTTCAGTGAAGTCTACTTCTGCCAACAAGATAAAACACATGAAGTATTCCCAAATTAATGATATAATAAAGTGCCCTTTACCAGAAAGGGCATTTCCCTACATACAGAGGCTAACAAATTACAGTATTTTAATACAACAAGTTGGAGCTGGCCTTCTGGTGAGTCCTAAATAAAGCTTGTATTGTCCCGCTTTACCCTACGGTGAAGTCTTCAATCCATAAGACCCACCCGAGCACAAAGCACTGTCAAACTTTCCATAGTTTCAGTCTCATATATGAGTATTTAACCAGGTATATTATTCAAAGCTACAAAAATTCCAAAAGAAGAACAAAGCTTAATAATATAATTAATAAAAAGTGAAAGAAAGAGAAAAGAGGCAATGTGGGAGGTAGCAAAATGGAGTTAAATTGCTCATCTTTTATAGTACATTGTAATGGAAACCTTGTACATTTATAGATGAGAAATTGAATTAAACGCAACCCACTACTTAAATTGCAGTGATTCCCACCAGATTAACTAAAACAAGATATAGTCAAAATGGTTACACTCCAGGGAGTAGAACAGGAGCGGCCATGAGAGTCGGGAAATGGGATGGGAGATCATTTAGTTTACATTTTATACACTTCTTCACATTTTTGAGTTAAAAGAAAAAAAAGGTACATATGCTTCTTTTATAATTTTGAAAAAAATTAAACAAAGAAAAGTTAATTGCTGCAATTAAATATTATGCTACCTGACAATGTTTACACTTACTTGCCAAGTTTTGTGCCAACTTCTGCAAAGAGAAAGTGGTTTTAAATTAATTGACTTGAAGTCTGGCATTGAATTTGCCTTCACCCTCATGAGTAGAAGGACGCTGGCTCTTATTACTCCCTGTACACAGGGGATGGGCCCCTCCATGACCTGATCTTGACTATACCTCACTGGCTCGCTTTATATTAGGAGAGAGAAGACTCAGTCTTTAGCAGCTGTGGGATAACGGAGGCAGCACAGATCACAGATCCGGAAGCCTTTCATTCAAGTCTTGGCTCTGTGGTAGCCAGCTAACCAATTTCCCCCAGCTTCAGTTTCTTTTCTGTGAAGCAGAAACGGTATCGCTCAATGTCCTGAGGGGATCAGCAGTGATCACAAATATTTTTAATTGTAAATAATAATGAAACAATGTTAAATACAATAACTTGCATGTGATTGTATTTCCATGCAACCTGCGTCTTGGCTGTCCTATTTGGCGCTTCCTCTGACCTCTTCCATCTCCCACCAGCCTAACAGGCAGTTTGCTCAGCTCACACTTAGCAGGATCCTTCTTTATGTTTCCATCACAATGCAAGGGAAATGACTGCTTTTCTTTTCTTAGATGTGCCACTTCACCCATGTGCTGGGAGAAAATTTGTTCTTTATCTTGTTATATTTTCAATCTAAATGATTTACATTCACCTAGACAAAACATTGCTATGAGGGCACATAAGGTTAATTCCTTCTCTCCCAAAAAAGGAGCTGGGCACTGGTTTGAAATATTGACCAGGATGGCTTTTAAGGGTGCTCTAAATAGCATGTTGTGAATTGTAGCCTCCTTGTCTGAGCCCAAAGGCTGGTTGTCTTCTTAAAAGTAGTTAAGTGGAAGTTATTGATGAGTGCTTGAATGAGATTTGACATCAGACTTTAATTATAGCTTGAAAGGTAAGGAAAATGGAAAATGAAGGCCAATTCAATTGAACAGCTGATCACTATGCAATAATCACAACAAAAAAATGTATTTCTGTTTCACCCAAGTGCTGCTGACATGGAAGATTGATATCAGTAATTAGATTTATGCTTCTCTTCTTAAGGTATTTTATTTGGACCCAGAGAGGGAGGTTTTATTTAACCTATTTGAAAATGTGTTTGCATAGATGTACAGGCCTGGATTTCCAAAAAATGCAAGAGTGGGACTGAAGAAACTGTCTACATTATTTCAGCCCTCCTGAGGACATTAATCTACAGTCCTGAGTCAGCACTACCAAATTCAAGATAGGGTACAGAGCAATCAAAAAGTCATAATTTAGAAGCACATTATCTGAGATCACAATTACTGAATACATTAAGGGTATACCAAAATTTACTTAACACCATAATATTTATGCAAACTTTTTGACCATTTAGTCTGTATTTTACTCATCGAAAAACATAGGCATGGGCAGCATGTTGCCAAATGATGCCCTTCTCTAGCCAAATGGAAATGAGCTACTTATATCAAACAGGGAAGAATTGTCTTTAGACATCCAAAAATCTTGGGACACTCTTTGCAAGTTTGCCACAAATTTATATGTTGGATCATATGTCATTCATGATATTCGATCACTTTTTATCCCCAAGTATAGCAGTGTTTTATGGTTCTACCTAATAGATAAAGACAATTTATGGGTCACATTTCTTTAATTCCTGAGTAATGAGTTATTAGGAATGTTCTCCATAAATATTTCTCAGCAAAGCACTTGCTCATTAAAAACAGTATTTGTCTTTGTTTTTTAAAGAGGAATATCATAAAGTGGCTTAATTCATGTGATTTCCCCACATACACACACATGCTAGAGCAATTTCAAATGAAAAAGTATTGATGCTAAAAATTTTAACAGTGTTATCTCCAGGGATACAGGTTAATCTTTCTCCTTTATATTTGACCATATTTTCCAAATCCCTCCACTGAACATTTATTTTATAATCAGAAGCATGTTGTTCTTCTAAAAAAATCAGAGAGTTGAATTTTAAAGATCACATTATAATCTGAAGAGAACAAGAGAACAATAAATAAGCCTATTCCTTTGGACAAAATACCTATGAATATTTTGAAAAATGACTTGTTTATTACTTCCCTCCTTCCCCTCAATTTCTCCTCCTGTTGTCAAGGAGTCAGGGAAGTTGACACTTCCAGTTTCAGTTGAGCTGATTTGTGACACTTATTAGTCAACCAATTTAGGAACCCAATGTGCTTTGGGGGTCTAATGCCACCTCTGGTCACATATTAACCTCATTTTGGCTTAAATGTTCCATTTAAATGGGAAACCCTATCCAGCTGGCAGGGGAATAGCACTCACTTTAAATTGCACATTATTTTGAATTACAGTCAACTCTGTAATTCAGTGTGATGTGGCTGCTAAAAAGCCAAGGATCTTAGACTGAGTTAATAAAAGTATAATTTCTAGTTTATGGGAAGTAATCGTCTTCCTGCATTCTGGTCAAACCACATCTGGAGTATTACGTTCAATTACAGGTCAACCATTTTAAGGACCATGGCAAATTAGAGAGCACAACCGGAAGAGGGAAATCAGGATGCAAAAGGGGCTGAGTGCCACTGTCATTTTTCAGGAAAGCAGACTAGGTGGTATAGATGGCAGATCAGCTGTCTTCAAACATCTGAACTGGTTGCATGTAAATGAGCGTAAGAATTCTGCACTGTGCAGAAGCAACATGAATATGGGTTTTACCTGAATGTGAGAGGATATTAAAATGGAGCTTTTTAAAATTTCTCTTTTGATTCAGATCACAAAAGGCTGAGAGCAAACTATCACTTGACAAACATTTCCACATTCCTCAGGGAGGTGCCTGACCTCCTGAGCTAGACCCGCCCAGGAGTAGCGCAGTAGTGTCTGATGACCTCAGTCCGACACTGTTCTGGGGGCTGTGAAAGGGTTGGTGGTGTAGTGTCTGACAGTGGATTATGCTGTTCAAGAGAGAGAGTTGGAGAGCAGTGGTATTTTCCCTACCCTGCAGGAGGAAAGCAGAGTGGGACCAGTGGAAACACTTGGGGAACTTGATTTGTCCCCCAGCAGTTGGTGCAGCACAGAGACCAATAGTAGATCCACGCCAGCCAAAGCTTCAAGGCGCCCAACGGACCTTTGGCAATATAACAAGAGGAAGAGCTGCCATGGAAGTCTCTTACATCCAGCCTTCCATGTATGGCCATGTGGTTTGTGTGCTGCATAAAACTGCTTGGCTGAGGTGATAAGTGGAGCTGAAAGAACCTCTTCAATCCACAAGGATGGGGCCTCCTCTACCCACCCTAAGGGGTGTGCGTTTTTCTTTACACAAAGGCATTGCTGATTGTCAAGCCATGTGTTCTGCAAGACTGCATCTTTCCCGAGGGAGCGCTTTCTGTAATTCTCATAAAGTCACTGTTCAGGTTAGAGCCCTGTCAGGGAGATGAGTATTTCCCATGGACCAGATGTGGGCCAGACAGAAGAGAAAGGCATCTTGAATTCATCTTAAAGGGAATTTGCCCAAGAGGGTCACTTTGAGAGAAAGTTAGACTCCAAAAGAGGACCTGCATTGGTTTATCATCCGACATCTGAAGGGTTGTGAATGGCCAACAGAGAAGGTATCTGTCTGTGCTAAGAGGAGTCCAGGTAAAGTCATGGAGCAATCTCTACATAATCTACAAAAGCCCAGCATAAGATTTAAATATACTTCAAACGCAGAACCATCAATACTAAACTATGGTTGTACCTGCCATATAAGACCTTTCCTACCCCTTAAGCTTCTCCTTTCCACCTAACTCAATACCAAAGAAGTTAGCTGGGGAGAGGGTGGGGAGGGAGAAGTACAAGTTGGGGAAATAAAGAAAAAGTGAGAAAGGGACTGTTCCTTTCTTTCCCACTGCAAGCTTCTGGAGTCTGGAGTAGCCAAGAAGCCAGGAGATAAGAGCAGCTTTAACGTCAGAATATTGACAATTGTGTAAGAATAGACATATAATCCTGAAATGAGAGCTTTACTAATAATAACCAGAGGATATTTTATTATCTGAGATAAAAAAAAAAAAATTTCAGAGCTGCCTAAAATGTCATCCAAGCAACGAGGAAAATCTGGTTTCACAGAACAGGTTTGAAAGGGCAGTGGCAGAATTTTTTGCTTATATCCTGTGGAATATCGCACAACAGATTCACACACACACACACACATACAAACACACACTCTCTCTTTCTCTCTCCATGTAAAAGGCATAAAATGCAGATTTCATACCAAAATTAGAAATTTCCAACATTAGAACTGCCTATCAATGAAATAAAAGGCTGCCTTAAAATAGGGCTCCATCATCATCAGTGGAGACTGGGAAGATACCTGCCAGGGATGATAAGTCTCTGAGGATGCTTTCATCTTTGTTTCTATGATTCAGGGATTGTCCATGCTAATGGGAAAGATGCAGGAAATACATAGCCTGGAAAAACTCTGAGCATTTACATCAATGGTCGGGCTTTTATTTTCAAATGAAGGGACACTCTCAAGATTTCCACTTGTTCAGCTTTCTCTACCTATCCTACTCTCAAGATTTCCATTTGTTCTGCTTTCTCTACCTATCCTACTCTCAAGATTTCCATTTGTTCTGCTTTCTCTACCTATCCTAGGCCCCCTCTAGGTAAGAAATGTCCCTCTTAGGTGAGGGAGTGGTCATTCAGCGCAGGAAATCAGGCCCCAAGTCACAGTGCAGAATCACACTTGTGGATAATTGAGATGCGATCCTAACTTGTGATAAGTTACGGGATCTAATCAAAGGTTCTAAAATAATTAATCTTACTCACTGCCACCCTGGCCAAAATGACTTCAGAATTGGGTGGAATCTATGTTGTATAGTTTTCTAAGCATTCGACAGAGCTCTGCAAGGACTAGATTCATTTACTGCCAACATCTTCATTCAAGCTTTAGATGTACCTAATCAAATTCATTATCTAGACTTGAACTTTGGCAGATAATAGTCATCTAACCCAGAGTCCCTAAACTGAAGAGGAGCATAGAAATTTTGCAGGGGTGAGGAGGGAGGGGGTTATAATATATATTGAGCACATGCATCTAAATATCTTTATAGTTGATCTGCAGTAATCCTGCCAGGATGTATAGAGCTGTTAATTTAAGTAAGATGTCAAAGCTTTTGGCATGGGTCCCAAAATAAATTGGGTCATGATGAAATAGAAATTTATTTATTTATTTACTTGTTTCATTATTCATTTATTTATTTCATTCATACAATAAATACTCATTGAGAACTTATTCACAGTGGCAGGTACTGTGGTATTCACCACTGATAGAGCCATGAGCAAAACAGATACAGAATCTTCTATCATGAATCTTAAAGGACCATGAGAAAACAAGCACCAAATAAGGAATTACAAGTGTGATAAGGATATCATGGGCTTACAACAAAGCTAGACATTACTGAAAAACTAGCATGTTTCAAACCTACGGCAAATTAGGTACAGATATGACAGGCAAAAAAAAAAGGAGAGGTCAATGAGCCATTCTCCTAGTCTATTTGAACTAGTTTGGCCAGTCTGTGAAGAAGAAATAGTGTTAGCATTAAAGTTTATTAAGTGGGGGTCACTCTACTACCACACATACGTATTTTATTTTATCATGGCAAGGAAGCATTATAACATGTAATAAAACACTTGTAAGGCATTCTCTTCCTCCTCTAGAAACCTTTATCATGTCAAATGTCCATCCATCCTTGCAGAGAAGTGAGAATAGAGGAACAAGGACTTTTCCTATCCCTGTGTTGTATTAAAAGAATGAAATACTCGACCTAGAATTTTCTAGAAATGAACCCAGATAGGCACACACTAATCAAAACCGAAACAAACCAGTGTCCTTACTCAGCTCTGAGATAGAAATGGGGGCTGTGGAGCAGCTTTGGTAATCCATCTGTGGCAGCGAAAACAGAAGCCTTGGAGAGGAAATTCAAAGTTGGCTCAGACGCTCCAGTTTTTCTTAATTGTGATGTCTTTTTTTGTATGCTGTATGGCGGCATCACATGTCATTCTTCTTCCAAATGAGTATCCCATTATTACAGCACCGTTTGTTGAATTTTTTGTTTTTTGTTTTTGTTGGTTTGTTTGTTTAGGAAGCGCATGGGCCAGGAATCGAACCCAGATCTCCTGTCTGACAGGCGAGAATTCTACCACCGAACTACCCTCGTACCCCGTGCCGTCTTTTTTGATGCGGACAGTGCTGACTTGAAGAGAGGAAGCTGGGTGTAGCATCTCCATGGCAGCGGCTATGCTAGTCCATCCCTGGGGGTACCGACCACATCTCATCGCCAAGGCCTGTTAGTCCACCGCTACCTGCTGAACTCTGAGTAACAATGTGTTTTCTGTTTGATAATAAGAGCAGAAGTTGAGGACCTCTTCTTTTAAATCTGATCAGTTAGTAACAAAGCACTTCATTTCCCCCATGAGGTTGTCATCATTTACTAAAATAACGAAGAGCGAAGCAAGTACAACTTGCGGGAGGATGTGTTCTCAATCTCCCCATTAAGTGCTGTAAGGGCCCTCTGATTTTGTGATCAGCCAAAGCTGTGTGTGCTGGGTTGGCAATGTACAGAGTACCGGAAAGACTAAGAAAGACAATGCTTGGAGACAATGCAAAATCTGGAAGTCAAATAATGAATCTGTCAAGCCCACCTTTAAAAAGGTTTCCTTTAAAACATGAATTGCATACTGTCATGGTCAGGTTTATGTGTCAACTTGGCCAAGTGGTGGTACCTGTTTGTCTGGTAGGGCAAGTGCTGGCCTGTCTGTTGCAATGAGGACATTTCACAGAATTAAATCATGATCGTGTCAGCTGCATCCACAGCTGATTCCATTTGTAATCATCCAAGGGGCGTGTCTTCAGCAATGAGTGATGCTTGAACTAATCATCGGAAGCCTTTTAAGGAAGATTCAGAAGAGACAGGATCTCTTCCTGCTTTGGCCAGCGAGCCTCTCCTGTGAAGTGTGTCCAGACCCTCCATCGGAATCGCCAGCTTCACAGCCTGCCCTGCGGATTTTGGACCCTATGTTCCCACAGTTACATGAGACACTTTTATCAAATTTATATTTATTAATATTTCCTGTTGATTCTGTTTCTCCAGAGAACCCTAACTAATACACATATACAGTGCAACTACATCTAAAAGCAAAGAAGAAAACAATTACTCCTATCCTCACAAGTGCAACAAATCAACTCAGTATCTCTTTTCCTCTTTGTTGATTTGAACAGGAAATGCCATATATCCTGAAGCATAAAAATGGAATAAGCATTGATATTGGCATAGACAGGGACTTCTGCTGCCGAAAAGTGATGTAGTAAAAACGACATTGCAAGCACAGAGCTAGAGGAATAAATAGTGGAATACTGTTGTTTAGTGGGATCAGTGGTTGGCTTCAACTTCTCTTAAACCTTCAAAACTTTATTTACAGTCAAGTAAGTCTGGCCTTAGTCACTGCTGTCCTTGTAATGGTATTTAAGTTTACCTGCTGGTGTACTAGCTGGTTATCCCTAAGTCACTGGGTCACAATCACCATTCTGTTAATTCAAAAGGGCTTTACCAAGCTTCAATTAACCTATGTTGCACAGTGCCATCTAGTGGTAATATCTGGAACCATAATAGTACAAAATGTCTGCTTTGGGTAATTAAATTTCCTAGTTTTGTTGTGTCGTTTTGTTTGCTTTGTTTTTGTTTTTGTCTTTTTTTCTCTCTGGACTCATTGCCAATAAAAAATGTTTTCTGAACTTAGTTAAGCATATCTGAATTTCTTAAAGTTATCTTGGGAGATGACACTCAAGAGGTGAGGTAGAGTCTCCTGTGATAAAACTTATGGGGGAGGGGAGGAAGTGTATAGAAATGTTAAGTTGATTTTTTTTTCTTATAAAACAGGGGAATTTAAAGAAGAAAAACTAAAAATAAAATTTCCATACACTGTCTACCCTCACAACATCTGTTCACATTTTCAAAATTAAAAGTTCTGTGTGTATATGACTGGAAAAGTCAAACGATATAGGAAACTAGATAATTAAAATGAAATGTCCCATTTGTCCCTCATTTCTGCAAGTGCAATTAACCAAGGAAAATGGAAAAGTTCTCTTCTGTTAGTGCGGATCCCCTGAAAAGCAGACAATGAGATGGGACTAGAGACACAATTAATTTATATGAGGGAATGCCCGTGAGAGACACTTGGGTGAGAATTGGAGCATGCTGGGAGAGTGATCAAACCTTGATGCAGTTCTGACCCCAAGGGAAGGAGATAGGAAAGAAGGGAAGGTTTGGTGGAAGGGTCTTAACTTCCAAGTACAGTTTTAAGGAAATCTCAGCTAGACCATTGGGAAGTCCTAAACCCAAAGCCATGCATGAAAGGAGTTCCATCTCTAAGGAACAGGTCTGCATTACAGTTCCTGCTGTGGCGGATATTGGCTGGGAGCAGTGGGCGGGAAGCATGTCCTCTGCCTGATTGCAGGAATGGACTCCAGGACCCAGCAGAGTGGCTTCCCTACCAATTGTGCTCTCTGCAACCAAGATCTAAGTTGCACCAAGATCTGTGATTCTCAGGGCCACCACAATTCTATTAATTGCTTCTTGTGATTTCTCCCATAAAGTTTTATGAATATAACATCAATAAACCATCTATTTAAAAATATTTGTGAAAAAGGTGCTCACTTTGGCAGCACATATACTAAAATTAGAGTGATACAGAGAAGATTAGCATGGCCCCTGCGCAAGGATGACCTGCAAATTCATGAAGTATTCCATGTTTTTTTGCATGAACTATTGCAAAGGAATGAATCTTGTACAAAGAGCATAGAAGTTCAGGGTATAGAAGGAAAACTGCTATTGCATGCTATAGGCTATGTTTAACAGGAAAACATCAACAGTACCACAACACAGGGATAAATAATGGGGGGAGAGACGAGTGTTAGGGGTAGGTTTAGATTTTCTATTTGGTAAGGGTATGTTTCTTGGGAACAAAAATGAGAGTGTACATAGACTGTTGACTTTGGATGTTATACATGATGCCCAATAAATGGAGGTGGCTGTAGAATGCACTGACTGAGAAGTAGACTGGTGAATGATGGTATATACATATGATTGACTATTGTGCTGCTACAAAAAAGGAACAAAGTTGTGAGGCATGCAACAATGTGAATGAATCTGTGGGACATATGGTGAGGCAAAAAAGCCAAAAACCAAAAGAGCAATTCTTGTATGGTCTCCTTTAGAAAATGCTTTTAAGAAAACTAGCTGCATACTGGCTCTTGGTGACCTGTATTCTAGTTTATGCTGTATGAGATTGCTTGTTTTTATTATATCATATCAGTGTGAAAAAACAATATTTGTCCTTTTGTGTCTGGCCTATTTCACTCAACATGAGGTCTTCAAAATTCATCCATATTGTTGCACATATCAGAACTTCCTTCCTTTTCACAGCTGAATACTATTACATCACAGTTGAATACTATTACATCACAAATACATATATGTTGTTTACTCGTTAATATCTAGGAATAAAATCAAGTAAGGATGTAAAAGGTTATACAAGAAAACTACAAAATGCTGTTAAAATAAGTCAAGTAAAACCTAAATAAATGGAAGGATATTTTATTCTCATGAATTAGTGAAAATATAAACTCTACCTAAAGTGAGTGATATATTGATTAAATGCAATCCCCCCAAAATTCCAATAGCTTTTTAGGCAGAAATGGGAAGGCCAATGTTCTAGTTTGCTAGCTGCTGGAATGCAATATACCAGAAATGGAATGACTTTTTAAAAGGGGAATTTAATAAGTTGCAAGTTTACAGTTCTAAGGCCGAGATAATGTCCCTGTTAAAGCAAAAAGAAAAAAAAGAAAGAAAACAGGGGCCTAGATTGCAAGCTCTTATAGCAGTGACATTTAGTCAGTACTGGTAATTGTTATTTCTGGATTTTGAGAAGCTATTTTATATATGTATAACCTGGTATTTAGAGATAAGGATGAAGCTGATCAGGTCAGGATTAATGTAATTCAGAACACAGGGGTAAGGAAGACATTTTAGAATTTTATCTACTCTTTGAGACCAAAGGAATAAAAGTTTTTGTCCAGAACCTAAATTTTCTGTAGTACATAATCTAACTCAACCTGTCTGGATAGATCATTTAAACAAACCAAATACCAGAAGCCCAGGATAAGAATGAGGGCCTTTAACCCTGTATAGCTTATCATAATGCCTGGATACATCCTACAGTATATTAAGCAGATAATCAAATAGTATTGGCAAAGTCCCTTGAGGGATGGGAGAAAAAATATGGAACTATTAAACTTTAGCACCAGGGAAACCCTTGATACTGTGTTAAACATTAGGGACATGCAAATCAATAAGCCAAGCCCTTGACCTGGAGTCTGGCTCTTATGAAGCTTACATATGTAGCGGAGAAGTTTAGCTTACCTCTAGGTATAAGTTACTTCCAGATGACCTCTGCTGTTGCTCAGATGTGGCCTCACTCTCTTTAAGCCCAACTCTGCAAGTGAAATCATTGCCCTCCCCACTACGTGGGACATGACATCCAGGGGTGAAAGTCTCCCTGGCGGCATGGGAGATGACTCCCAGGGATGAGTTTGGCCCTGGCATCGTGGGATCAACATTGCCAACCTAACCAAAAGGGAGAAAAGAAGTATAAGAAATAAGGTACCAGTGGCTGAGAAAGTTCAAATAGAGTGGAGCGGCTACTCTGGAGGACATTCTTATGAAAGATTCAGGTAGACATTGTTACCTATCATAACTTGCCAAACCCCAACCTAAACCATTCCTGCCAATCCTAAAGAATACCTAGGGAATTATATAAGATTCTACAAAGTTTCTCTGGCACTAGGGTAACTTTCCAGAAAACTACAACCTCCAAATGAGTCCCTGTAACAGATAAGTCCTGAAATGTAGAGGGGCCAGCCTCTCCAGATCATCAACTAGTTCCATTCCCTTATCCCATATTATCGACAGCCTCTTCCAAAATGAAAGTTAGAATGGACATAGCCCAAATATCCTAAACAGTGGGGGAAAGATCAAAGCTGATTGTGGAGTTATACAGAGAAGACTGGGTTTAACAAATGATTATGATTGTTGAATCATTATATTGATATTTCTTTTAGTCTCTAGTATCTTAGGAGCAGCTAGAAATAAAGCCCTAAAATTATGGAATTGTAACCCATACCAAACTGAAATCTGTTCTACAACCGATTGTTGTGAATTGCTTTGAAATTTATTGTTTTTTTGTATATATGTTATTTTTCTCAAAAAAGAAAAACCATTCTTCTAGCCACTAGGGTTTTGGAGCAGCTAGAAGGAAAAATCTGAAATAGTGGCATGGTAACCCATAACTAACTCTGAAATCTGTTCTATAACTGCTTGTTGAAGTATACTTTGAAAATTATTGCTTTTTCTTTTTTTTTTTGTACATATGTTATATTTAGCAATAAAAAACATTTAGGGTGGGCAACAGTGGCTCAGTGACAGAGTTCTCACCTGCCATGCTGGAGACCTGGGTTCAATTTCTGGTAACTGCTCATGTAAAAAAAAAAGTTTAAAAAATATTTATGAGACTGGCCCCATTCAATAAGCAATATTACATCTTTCTAATTTTTCTTACTGACATATCTTGATCATTTTTCATGCTTTCACATAGAAGTAACGACTATTCCTATTAATGGTTGGTTAATATTGTGTCCTATAATTGTATGATAATTTTGAATTAATCTTTTATTGATAAACACTTTCTTTTAAATCAGATTTTTCTGTTACAAAAACTGGCACTATGAATAAAATTTCTCAAATACTCAAATATGAGGATGATAATTTACAATTTTACTGACAGTGTAAAATAATGGAATTACTGAATGCCACAGGTTGGGTTCCTATAGACTTTGAGACAAAAATTGGCCTGCAAGAGATTTATTGTGTGCTCTTAGAATTGACACCTGTGGAAGGGAGGGACTAGAAGTAAGATGGGGCAGAAGGAGAGGTTGAACTGGGGTGTAGTATCAAGGAAATCTTCGATTGGCCCTGTGGGAAACTCAAATCTAGGATGGCACCGCAAGTTGTCCCAAGTTAGAGCAAGGGGACTTTATGCCCCTACAATTGTGTGTGGGTTGCCATGGGAAAAGGATGTGATCTTGGGCCAAGCAACTGTCTTCAGCTGAGGAATTATCAAGGCAAGCTGGTAGCTAAAGTTTGTCTGCTGTCGGCACTCCCAGCACCTGGGGAAATGAGTCCTTTCATCCAGAAGGGGCTTCTTGGCAGCACATCACAACTTCCATTACACCACGTAAAAGTATACATGAATTTTTAGACATATATTGATTAATTTACTTCAAAAAAGATCCTATCATAAGGGAATGGCTGTCTATTTCTCCACAACCTTGGCAAACTAGGCTATCACCATAGTTTTCTTTGAATTGCCATGTTAATCTTTGCCATATTGATTTGAAAATTTTTAAAGTTCTGAATAGGTTGACCTTTTTTCATATTAACCACTTTTTTCCTTTTCCTAGAAACTCCTGGTATAAATCATCTGCCCATATTTCTGTAGGTTCATTAATCTTTTTTCTAGTTGGTTTGTAAAAACTATATGGAAGACAAGGAAATTTGACTTTGTCACTATAAGTATTGCAAACATTTTTCCACTTTATTCATGGTATTTTATTTGCCATGGTAAAACTTTTAATTTTTATATGTAACAAATATATTTACCTTTCCTTTACAGAATTCTTAGTTTTGTGCTCTGCTTAGAAAGGCTTTCCCTTTTCCAGGTTATGTTAACTTATGCTTTCATCTGGAAATCTCATATTTTGAAAGTTAAAACTTTTTGTTCTTGTAAATAAATGAAATGAAAAACAGAAAAATGCATAAATCATAAATGTACAACTCCATGAAGTATCAAGGTATGAGCATCCCATGCAACCAAGCACGCGTCACATGGGGCTTTGCCAAAATTCTAGGAATCTGTGTTCTCCATTGCAGGAGCAGCTGCTGCCCTCCTCACAACTGTAACCACTAATTTAAATTTTTTTTTTTTTTTTTTTTTTGCATGGGCAGGCACCGGGAATCAAACCCGAGTCTCCGTAATTTAACTTTTATGATACTTGCCCATGTGGATGTTTAGTAGGCATCATAAAACAAACATGACCAAAATGGACCCTTTGTTTCATACCAACCCCTCACTAAAAATATGCTTCTCATCGGCTCGTTTTCTCCATCTTGGTAAATAACACCATCACCCATTGCTCAAGACATCCCTGATGCCTCTGGTTCATCCCCTTAACTGACCCTTCACCACTCACGGCACCACCACCTTAAAACACAGCCCCATCAGTACACATGTGTTCATTTTCACAGCTAACCCCTTGACCTATGTCAGTATCATCTCTTTCCCAGAGAACCATAAAAGTCTCCTGCCTGGGTTCGGCTTTGACCTGCCTATCATCCATTCTCAGTAGTGTGCTGGTAAATGTTTAACAACCAGTTCTCCAGGGGCAGAGAAAACCTTGACTTGTAGCATTTGTCAATTTCCTTGGTGTAAATATCCCTACCACTGCCGATTTCAAAGATGGCCATGTTAAACAAAGGGCTCACAAAATTCCTGAAAAGTTGATCAATTCCTAGAGCCTGTGAGGATGGCTGCAGCACAGAGCTGTCTATTCTCCCCATGGCATCTAAAGCAATCTTTTCAAAATGTAAATCAGATCATGTCATTTCCTTGTTCCCAACTTTCCTACATCTTTCCATCATACTTAAGATAAAATTCAGATCCTTTGCCCTGCCATATACAGTGCTCTGTTTTTTGTCCCTGACAAGCTCTGCAATCTCATCCCAATCTCCTGCCTGCCTAGTTCCTAGTACTCCAGCCCACCGTGGCTTCTTCACTCCTGGAGCACACCCAGCTAGTGTTCAGCTAATAGCATTTACTAGGTGTTCTCTTTGTTTACAATGCATTTCCCTCTGATCTTGCCTGCTGGTTCATTCTTGTTATTCTTATCTTGGCTTAAATATTTCCTCAGAGGAGCCTTGATTGGCCACTCCAAACTTAAGTAGCCCCCTAATAAATTCTGTATCATTTCACTCCAATTTTACTCTATACATGCAATCCACGGTCATTATATTGTCACTGTTACCTACCTACCATCAAAATTCCCCATGATGATATAATCACCATGAGAGTGCAATCTTGTTTGTTTTGTTCACTTCGGAAACCCTGATGCCTGGTACATCCACAGGTATTCAATACATATTTACAAAACTATTTTTAATGGGTTTTAATCATTTAAGGGTGGTATATATCCTCAATTTCCTCCCACATCTGAGAATCTCTCTTCTTGACATATGAACAACAACTTGGCTGGGTGAAAATTCTTGGGATTTGTGGTGAGATAACTATTGATGCTAGAGAACAGTGCATTCTGTGGCCCTGTAGAAAGTATTTCTTCTACAATAGAAAGACAAGAGCCTATCTTTCTAGAAGCAATGAATTGCAGACCTTACCTTTCCAACTCCAGGAATAGGCCGGGTATAACTGATGAAAGATCTCTTTGTCTTTCAGGATAGTAACTATGCAGCATCAACCCCAATTCTGGTTGTCAGTTCAGTCCCATAGACCTAGTTACAAGTGTACATTTGTGCTGCAGTAGGCTGGCTTTTACTCTTAGTTGGAACAGTGTTGCAAATTTTCTTTTCTTCCTGTGATTTTAAGGTATTTAATTTATAATTTTAGAGAAGGGCCACCAATGATTACTAACCTAGGTATATTTTTCAAGACATAATTGTAGCCATGCTTGAATCCTAGTGGCCTAGTGGAGTACCTGAAGCTGCACCCCATCATCCTCACCTGAAGTGTGCAGAGACTAACAAAGAACCAATAGTCATAGGCCTACGTTAATTGGGAAAAATGTTATAATGACTAGAAAGGAGTGTTTATTTGCCAATCCAAGCCTTCTCTGAGCTGAAGTCGGAAGTTAGGAGCTATGATGCATAAAAATACACCGCAGGGTCATAGGAGAAGTTACATGTATCATAGCCATGAAAATTGATAAGAAAACTGGATTTAAGTAAGAACAGATTAGAAACAAGCAACTCTGGGTGTGTAGTACTATCACCACAGAGGTCACTGGAGCATCCTCATCTTAACTTTATCAGTCAGTGGATGTCTGGTTAGCGGGTATTTTCAGGTACAGAGTTAGAGAGAAATGCCTGTGTAATGATACTTTCAGTATCTTAGTCCAAGTTTTTAAGCAATAGATGCTGAGATACACACTTCTCCTGGGAGAGAAACCAAAAAGTGATATAATTTGGGGTGATTTCCAGACCCAGTCTGATCCCACAGGAAACTCTGAAGCATAAATGACACCATGGTTTGTCCTGCCCTGAGACAAAGAGGTGAACTTTGAAACCTGCATTAGTCAGTGATCATCTACAAGCTGCCCTTGAAAGATTGTAAGCTCCCAGACAGTTACAGCTTTTTAAGTTGAAGCTGTTCCAGTGGCCCAAGGATGTCTTTGGAAGAAGTTTGCAGGTATAATCAGGTATGAGTGCTTAGAAGTAAAGCATCTTCCTCAGAATTGTTCCAGATTATAGACAAATTGACTTAACATTTTCCGTAGACACACCCAATATGTTGGTTTCTTCCCTAGCTCAGAAATTGTCCTGCTCCCTAGCATTTATTAAAATTGCATTCATATTCTTATCAAGGTTTTCTCAGACCAAATCTACTTTCTCTGCAGCTTGTTTCCTTCTTTTTAAATGCTTTTTCTTGCAGGATACCCAATCAAAAAACTTCCAGTTTGAAAGACGACAGAGTGCTTTTGTCTCTACTCAGGGCCTTGCAAGGTCAAATCCTTATAGGGTAGAACAGACAATTATTTTCATTCATTCATTTATTCTCTTCTTCACTCATTCAATGACAAATATGTACTGAATCCCCTATTATGAGACAGGGAATAGAAACAGACTTGCTTGTCATCATACTCTCAGTGACATGGAAAACCTCAACAACTTTATTTCATGAATTTATTCTAAAGAGTTTATTGGAAATCCCAATACATTTCCAATAAGTGCTATGGGATAAGTGCTATGGGAAAAAACAAAATCAGTGTCATGAAACTGGGTCTTTAAGTTGTTATGGTTAATTTTGGAAGTCTGGGAGTGGTAGGTGGGAAGAGTTAAGAAGCCTCATCTGAATTTCTGACTAATAGATAAAATGAAGATTAAATGAGACTGGTGGTGAAGTTAGTATATTTTTACCATGTACTATATTTCTGGTTATGGAAAAATAATTTACATGTGTTTTGTACTATAATATTGATAACCTATAAATTAGATCATTTATCCCTATTTAATAGATAAAGGAACAAAAGCTGAAATATATGTCATCTGCCCAATATTACACTGTAATTGGTTAAAAAAAAAAAGTCTTCAAACTGGGATATTTGACCCCAAGCCCATGCTTTTTCTAATATATCATGCTGGCCACTGGTGGGTATTTGAAATAATATTTCTTACCCTACCAAAGTATGAAAAAATACATCTTCCTGTTTAAGAGTTCTGTAGAACTAATTGGTCTGAAACTTCAGAATGGAACAACAGATAAAAGACCATATATAGAAACGAATCTATAAATAAGGTAATTACTGGATTGTATGTCAACAGATGGTCCGGAAGAAAGGAAAATAAATATCACAAGGAAATAGCTCAGGATAAGAAAAAGGTCTTCAGTGGTTTCCCTAGTACATGTGTACTCTTGGTGAGCATCCAGACTTTGAGTTCTTGAAAATTCAAGCAAAGTCCTGAACTCTCTGAAGTTCAGCCACAACTAATGATTAGTTGGGCTAATAAATGTAAGGTCTGGGTTATCATGGCCCCACTGTGTGTGGAAGAGAAATCAATAAGATCAGCTTCATATTAAATGAAAGCCCTTTGCCTCTAACACACAGCCTAAGGGAGAATTGTGTTTATGAACTGGAAGTGTGATAAACTCAATGTCGGTCAAGGGGTCATCAGACTCAAGTTCTGCCAGAACCACCACGTTGTTTATCACTTCCTACTAAATATATTCTATCTAGGTCATAGAAAAGAATATCAGCAACAAAGAAACAAACTAGCAGCCCACCCTGTAGAAGTAGGTCAGAATGATGTGCCCTTTACGTTTAGACAGCTTAGTTATTGAATTTTACATAGGAACGTTGGAGCTCATTGAACAATATTACTGAGCACCTAATAGATGCTCAACTCTGCGCTAGGTACTCTGAAGGACACCAGGGTGTGTACCTTTGAGAGGCTTAAAATATAATTGGGAAGATTGGTGTAAATATCAAATAGCCTCGATTTTTTCAAGACATTTCTAGTTTCGAATATTTTATTCCATTGATGAACCATGTGTCCACATTTTTGGCTCAGAATGTAATGGCAGCACAGAAATTATTTATACATATGAGAAAGAAACTGAATATTCAAGTACCACAATATTTGTTAAATGACAAATAGCCTTTCCTCTTTTAAATACCTCCAGAATCCATCCACTTCTCTTCATCACCAGCTCCGGCTATCACCAATTATTTTACATGTCCTGCAATAATAAGCATTTTACTCATCTCCCCACTCTCAAAAAAAAAAAAAAAAAAACCACCCTCAAAATCATTTATATCCCTGCAAAAAGATACTCTGAGAATGGCAATCTTTTATCAAAGGACTCCACTTTGTCTTCAGGATAAATTCTAACTTCACAACAAACCCAATTGTACAAACCCAGTCCTGCCCCTGCCTACCTCTCCAGACTTACCTGGTAGTGGCTCACCTTTCCCAGCATTTACTCTGGCCTTTCTGAACTCTTCGAGGACTATCATCATTGTGCTTTGTGTCACCTCTTAGTACATGCTGTTCCCTCTGCCTGGAACTACTGCCATTCCATCCCCTCGCTCCAACACATACTTTCTAGCTAACACAGACATTTTCTATGGAATTGCTACTGATCCTTCAGATCCCATCTACTTGGGGGAGGCCTCCTATGTCTTCTGTACTAGATTAAACGACCTGCATTCCTCTTCCAAAGTACCTATTCGGTCCTCTATCAAAACAATCATGGCACTTCATGTTTATTATTTGTTAATACACCATTTTCTGTGAAGGACAACTTTAACTATTCAACCTTAAGGATTTGAAAGCGTGGTTTGTACCTCACTTGCTCTGGGATCAAAGCAATTGGGTATACTTTGCTACAGAATATGGAATATGTTTTTTTCTGGGAGCTTCATTGACTGACCTGGCTGTTTTATCAACCTTGCTAATTGTGGAATAGAGATGAGATGTGTCTTCAGGAAACTAAAAATGGGGACACACTAACAGTTGAAATAAAAGTTTCCCCTAAATATTTAGTTATGTCTTGATGGAGTGAATACTGTGTCAAATTCTTTGTGTAAAGTGAGAGAAGCAGGAATTGACCCAAGACGTTAAGAGTTTAAAGGTCAAATAAAAGGCTTGTTATCAAATTACAAAGCTTATTTGATTATAAAAATCTATTCAATGTAGGCCTTTAAATGCAAACAGAAAATAGTGCTTCTCCCTAGATTCATACAATATATTTATCTGCAGATGCTGAATTTGATGTGATGGTAAGTAGTGCAAACAATCCATATTTCTGGGAGCATTTTTTTTCACAAGCAATTGATTTTCCTGCCCCTTCAGCAGTGAGTCCAGAAAGCACCTTCTTATTTTGTTTACCATTTTGTAGGCTAGAGATATTGTGTTTCACACTATCTGATAACGTTATACAAACTTTTAAACATTAACTGGAGAAGTTTGTGAGCTATTTTGTTCTTCACTATGAAATAATTTAAGGCATGTCTTGCTAAGTAATTGATCACAAAGAAACATTTGGTTTGAGTAACCAGGAGAAGGAGATGAGTTACATGTTATTGATCAATGTCCACTTGGGAAGACCAAGCCCTCAGTGGGAATTTGAATAAGGGAATTTAGTACTGGGCACTAAGAGCTGGAAAGTCCAAAGGCTTTATGGTGAGAAAACTGAGAGAATAGGAACAGCAAAAAACCCTGTGCTGGTTTGAAATGATGTATGTACCCTAGAAAAGCCATGTTTTAATCCTAATCCCATTTTGTAAAGGCAACTGTTTCTTCTAATCCCTGTTCAGTATTGTATGTTTGAAACTGTAATCAGATCATCTCCCTGAAGATGTGAATTAATCAAGAATGGTTGTTCAACTGGATTGGCTGGAGGTGTGTCTCCACCTGTTTGGGTGGGTCTTGATAAATTTCTGGAGTCCTATAAAAAAGGAAATATTTTGAAGAATGAAGGAGATTCAGAGAGGGCAGAGAATGCTGCAGCACCACGAAGCAGAGTCCGTCAGCCAGTACTTTGGAGATAAAGAAGGAAATCACCTCCCAGAGAGCTTCATGAAATAGGAAGCCAGGAGAGAAAGCTAGCAGATGACACTGTGCTTGCCATGTGCCCTTTCAGCCAAGGGAAAAACCCTGACCCTGTTCACCATGTGCCATCTCTACCTGAGAGAGAGAACCTAAACATCATCAGCTTTCTTGAACCAAGGTATCTTTCCCTGGATGCCTTTTATTGGACATTTCTATAAACTTGTTTTAATTGGGACATATTCTTGGCCTTAGAACTGTAAACTAGTATCTCATTAAATTCCCCTTTTTAAAAGCCATTCCATTTCTGGTATATTGTTTTCTGGCCGCTAGCAAACTAGAACAACCCCATTCCAAGAGGGCCAGACAAAATAAGGAGATGTGCTTACTGGAGCCAATGCGTTGGGGCCAGCATTGGGCACTATAACCTTAGCAAGCATTACTAGTGGGAGCCATGACCATGGGGGAGATGGCAGCCCCTACCAGAGATACATCTGGGAATAGAGAAGGAGAAGAAGGCTCCTCTCTTCCTCCATTATCCACCTTTATCTCACGTTAGCTGACCCCAGATGGATGCCAGTTGACTGTGAAAACTGGGGAATCTAGTTGGCAAGTTCCACATCTTTGTAATACAGAGCAAAGTGGAGAAATGGTGGGAAATGACTGAGAGAGTAAACAAGAAATGCTGGGAGCGTAAACAAACAGATGACCTGCATGCCAAACAAGATAACATTATGGTGGGGATTCAAAGGTAGGCCCAAGATAAGATGGACCTATGGCTAAGGGGCACTGGCCATAAGCCCAAATGAATGCTTCAAGTTAGGCCACTGTTTGAATTGTCATTTTCGGTGGTCCACCAAGATCAGGGCAAGAACCTGGCCATCAGCTGAAGGTCTCACCATTAGTGAGAAAGAGAGGAAAAGAGAGAAACCAGCAGTAGGAGAGACCCCCATCAAATGCACCCAGGGATTCCTAAAGTAACTGGAGTGTACTCAGAAAACCAGGCATATAAAAAGGAAGGACTTTAACATTAAAGTCTCTTAACTAAAACAATGACATGATCTTTTCAGAAAGATCAATCTAGTGGCCCTATTTCTCCAAAAGGGGCATGGAGACCAGGAATTTTTCCCATCATAGTAGCCCCAGAACCTGTTCTTTGAGGGCATATCTCAGTCTGCTACTCAGAGAAAAGAACTCAGATCTTTTGGTTGTGGTAGTCAGAAGTACCAGCTTTGGGATAATTGCTTCCAGATAATTTACTCCAAATTATGTCCACTTCTAAAACTGCCCGGCTAGATACAATGAGTCCTGGTTAGTCAATCCCAGAACCACCCTGCTTGTGGTTCTCTACTGTGGTTCTAGGTAATAAGATAGTAGTGATTCTAGGTAATAGGATGCAGTTATCTGAAGGCAGGCTCTGATGTGTCCATCCTGTAAGAGGTCCTATGGGTTTATGTTTTACCCTCCAAGGCATCCTAACAAAAGGGAAAATGAGAGAGCACCTCAAACCTCCACCGTTAGACCTCAGGGTACAATTCAGACTTATACCTGAGGTCCGTTGTCCCAGAGTTCACCCCAAACTCGGTCCTGGGGCAGCATATTTATTTTGTTTATATCAGTTTGAATTTAAGAAAATGTGTGTTTCTCCCTCGGGTGTTTGTATAACAAACCTTATATCCGATTAGAGCATGAAGGGTTTTATCCTCTGAGGTATTTTAGAAGTAGAGAAGAGATATAATTTTTGGGAAGAAAAGGAGTGTTAAATGTAAAAGACCAGCTCCTTCCATAATTCCTAGAAGGAAATTACAGATCACTTATTGACTTGAATTTTGTATTCGTAGCTCACATTATAACAATAATCTTATATTCATCTACTAAATTTCCATCCTCCATTTCAAATTTACAACCAAAAGGAAAACGCAAACAAATATTAAAGAAAAAAACTTTTTTTTAAGGCTGACTTTCTTTTTTTTTTTTTTTAAGGCTGACTTTCTTAATAACCTTGGAAACTTCGAACAATTAGCTGTCAAGGTGTGAAGAAGCAGTCGAATTGCTGCAAGGTGCTGCAGGCTTTCATAATGGCCATGAGTTCATTCCAAATGAAATAAAAGGAAGCAAACCCCCCAAAAAAGGAAGAATTTAAATAATACGTTTAATGATCTCTTACGGTACCATCAGGTTGGGGAGGATCGGATGATCAGTTTAGAACTGGTTTTGTTTTTTAATGAATACCCTACTGCACAAAGAAACGCATACTTCATCAGATATAGTTCCCGAAGCTGATACTGTCCTGAGCTACTGGAAAATACACAGCTTTGAGGTTCTCAACATGTTTCATACACATATCCTATCATCCACTGAATAACTCCCTCCCCTGGAATGAAGTCAACATGTTCTGCCAAGAGTTTTGATAGTGAAGACTGAGTGAAGGAGTCCACATATTTACACACATGCATGGCTACAACTCATTGTTCATCGTGTCCAATTCTACAGAGGAAAGTATTTTCTTAAAATGCTTTTCCTCTTCCTTCTTTCTTCTGTCCTTTATCCCTTTCTTGCCTTCCCCTTTTCCATCTTTTTCTTTATACATGTCCTTGCTCTAAAACATATTTAGGGTAGATTCTTAAATGTATAACATTTGAAATAAGTAGATGAGGTGATTAGAATAAAAGGGAAATGAGAGTAAATAGAAGTCAAAGAGCAGATTGCATATCTCACTCATGAATTTGACTCCAGATTTTCCAGAAATCTGTACAAAGGAGAAAAAAGAAAACAATTCTAAACAAATTATTTCTCTCACAAAAACACATAAAAAGTTATCTCATGATTTGTATAAAAGGGATATTGAATAGTGTAACGAACAAATCATTCTTACAACAAATAGAGTACTATTGGACTGCTTGTAATTACATTCCTCAATTTAGGCCCGTGGCATAATACCAAAGAGTTATTCAGATAACAGCAATTCTATATGGATATTTAGACTCATTATGAGTGTTAGCTCTAATTGGAACTAAGCGGAACAGAATCTTTTCCCATCCCAGAGCAGTACATGGTTCTAGAAGTTGATCCATAAAATGAATACTAAATAGTAATAGAGTAAAAGATAAATGACTTGGAGATAAGATCAGCCATTATAAAGGTATTATAAAATATTTAACTGATTTTTATTAAATTATCTTGAAAACACAACCAAATTTACATTATCCTTATTCTAATGATGTTATTATATTAAAATATAATATTAAAATATAATAACATTATTATTTGTTCTACAAAATGTGGTTGCCTTCAGCTATATATAAATTTAATATACTAAAAATCATATTAAGGGTGGTACAACGGTGGCTCAGTAGGCAGAGTTCTCACCTGTTAAGTTTATTCAAGTACGTCCTCAAATCTTGGAAGTTCATAACTGCAAAACAAGGATTTCAATTGTTTTGTAGACTATTTTCAAAAAGAAGTAACTTGACAATTTGCTAGAATTTATCTAGATACTTTTATTGGTTTTAAGTGGATTAGCGTGGCTTTGATTGGAATTAGAGGATCAGCCTTACATTTTGAAGATAAATATGTACATATTCTAGTAGGAACTGTCAGGTACAGACTAGATGTATTATCTGTTTTTCATCTCCTAAAAAAACGAGAACTGAGAATCCAAATGATAGCTGTGTTGGTTTGAATTTGTGGACCCCAGAAGAGTCATGTCCTTTAATCCTTATTCAACATTGCTGGGTAGGAGCTTTTTGATTATCCAGGGAGATGTGACCCATCTAGTTGTGGTGGTAACTTTTGATTAGATGGTTTCCATGGAAATGGGTCTCTACTCATTCAAGGTGTGGTTGCTTACTGGAGCCGTTTAAAAGGGAATCATTTCGGAAAAAGCTGCAGAGTCCACATAGCCAGAGACCTTTGGAGATAAAGAAGGAGAATGCCCCTGAGAGAGCTTCATGAAATAAGAAGCCTGGAGAGAAAGCTAGCAGACTTTGCCATGTGCCCTTCCAGTTCAGAGAGAAACCCTGAACTTTATGGACCTTTCCTGAGTGAAGGTAACCTCTTGTTGGTGCCTTAATTTGACATTTTTATAGACCTGCTTTAATTTGGATATCTTCACGGCCTTAGAATTGTAAACTTACAACTTACTAAACTCCCCTTTTGAAAAGCCATTCCATTTCTGGTATATCGCATTCAGGTAGCTACCAAACTAGAACAATAGCCAAAACAATTAGACAAATATCAACATCTAAAAATTAAGGTCCACTAACTCACTGCAACATTGCAATGAAATTACTCCCTTTCCAAGCATTAATATCTTCTTTAAATTATGTTGAGTTTCTATATAAAATTTAATATCTCAGTTAAGAAAACAAATAGCATTAATAACATTAAAATAATAGTTGCAAGCAATGATATACAAGGCACTGTCCTAAAGGATTTACAAATAGTAGCTGTTTTAATTCACACCACAGCCTATGAAGCAGGTGTTATTATAATGCCCATTGTACAAATGAGGAAACTGCACCACAGAGTGTTTAAATGACTTGCTCAAGGTCACACAGCTGGTAAGGTCACAACTGGTATCCAACCAAGAACATCTGATTCTGCAGTAAACTCATGACCATCATTGTTATTTACTTATTAAATGAAATTTATCAAAATCTTTCTGTCTAATGTCAATGCTAACATTTAATTATTCTAAATGCTAGAAGGTATTATAAAATATTTAACTGATTTTTATTAAATTATCTTGAAAACACAACCAAATTTACATTATCCTTATTCTAATGATGTTATTATATTAAAATATAATATTAAAATATAATAATGTTATTATTTGTTCTACAAAATGTGGTTGCCTTCAGCTATATATAAATTTAATATACTAAAAATCATATTAAGGGTGGTACGACGGTGGCTCAGTAGGCAGAGTTCTCACCTGCCATGCCAGAGACCTGGGTTCAATTTCCGGTGCCTGCCCATGAAAAAAAATCATAATAAGCACCAACTATTAATATTTTCTTCAAATAATTTATTGTGTTTCCAAAAACTTAATCTACTTTCAATAAAAGGAAAGGTTGGCAATTCCATGTAAAACGACATAAAAATTGTTCCATGTTTCAGATACCTACCTGGCATCTAAGTTGTGACAAGCCCATGGAGGCTGCTAGGGATAACAAAATAAATAATGAACAATAACTTTGCAAAGTGATCACAACCTCCCTGACTTCAAAGAGGTCATATTTTGTTGGTCTTGACAGCCTGGATGATTGCTATATATAGTGTAATTGATAAAAAAAAGAGGTAACAGCAAAGAAACATTTGGGGCTAAGATGCGCTATTAACTTAAAGAGAGGAACAAGAAGATCAGGATATTGCTAAAGCTGAATTTCAAATGGTGCATGGCCAAGTCAAAGAAAGGATAAAAGCTCAAGATGACACATAGGCAAAAGATAACTTGATGCTTTCAAGGAATCCTAAAGTGTTAGAGTGAAAGTCAGACAGTGCTGGAGATGAAGATAGGGAAGTGGAGACAGGACAGGTAACAGAGGATCTGAAGTAAAAAGTCTCAATTTCTGGAGCCTGGAGGGAGAGAGACACTACCCAGGGCTGTCAGAGGAAAGATGACATTTTAGACACAAGATTCTGGCTGTATTATGGGGTGGGGGGCAGTGGAGGAAACAAGCCTGGAAAATGGGAGATGCATTTGGAGGCTATTAAGACAACCCAGCCAAGAAATAATGAGGGTGATTGAAGACACTTCAAAAAGAATAACTCCAAAGAATGCTTTTGAGAAATGGCAGTCCTATTGACACAAGTGCAGAGTCTCCTCTGTTGAGTACTTTTAAGAATCTAGAACTCATTTAGAAGTGGGTTCAGGCATCTTTGCATGTGCAGCAAGGATAGTTTTCCAAACAATAGTCTTTGAATAAAAAATTTACTCATTGGTATGTGCATAATACTCATCACCATAGAGATCACTTTCTCTAAACCCTTCAAGAAAGAAGCTGCTTCTTCCTGAAAATCCCTTTATAAGCTCTTCTCTTTCTTAAGAAGATGTGTAGAGCCCCAAAGGTTGGCAGAAAAGGGTTTTCACTTTCATCTCCACCCAGAATTCTATCAAGTGGTACCTGAAATCTACCCTAGAGTGACGCTAAGAGTGGAAGCAAATTGACTTCTCTCCACCCCATAGGACCAGAATCTGCAGCACAAACCTACACTGCAAATTTACTCAGCACTACGATCCCTGCTTCCCACAGCCCACGCTTCTCCAGCAGCTTGGGAGACTCATTAACATTCACATCTTTCCCAGCCTCATTATCTTTCCCAGATGTTTCTGTGACTGCCCCTTTAAAACATCTCTGTCTATATTTTATTTACATTTGTTCGGCAATATTGATGCTTAATGAATAAATGCACTAAACTGTCAGTACTGGAGACTAATTAAATCTATGTATGAGGCTGAGAAGCTGATTGAAAAATTTGCAGTAACTAAACGGGGTTTAAATAAACACTTTAGTGTAGTGCTTTAATTACACTTTAGTTTGTAATGTAATTTTTGGCTGTTTAAACTATGATTTAGTCTGAGCTAATTACAAATGATTTTCTACTCTGTAATTAATAATAACAAAATTGTGATTAGACAGCTGCTCCGGATCAGGGTGACAGTTTGCATGTGCTGGCTCAGGATGACTGGTCTGGCAGAGGCACAAGAAGAGCACTTGGGGATTGGGGCAGCCCACACCTCTCAATTCATTTTCCAAGAACAAGGCCAGATCATCTCCAGCCAATGCCAGGGAAAGGGCCACCATTCATGATCAGCTAAGTGTCTACAGTCATTCTCATGAGTCCTGCGGACTCACTTTTGAGAAAGCACTGATGTTACAGGTTGAATTGAGCCCCCAAAAATATATGTTGGAGTCCCAACTCTGTAAGCCTTATGACCATGACCTTGTTCGGAAATAGGCCTTTACAGATGTAATCAAGTTAAGAGGAGGAAACACTCAATAACGGTGAGCCTAAATCCAATGACTGGGTGTCCTTATGAAAGAAGAGGACACTCTTAGAGACACACACAGGGAGGAAGGCTATGTGATGATGGAGGCAGAGATTGGTGTTGGGCTGGCACAAGCCAAAGAACACTGAGGATTGCAGGTAACTGCCAGAAGCTTGAAGCAAGGGAGGAATCTCTCCTAGAGGCTTGAAACAGTATGGCCCTGCTGGCACCTTGATTTCAGAATTCTAGCCTCTGGAGTTATAACAGAATAAATTGCTGTTCTTCTAAATCACCCAGTTTGTGATACTTTCTTAAGCAGCCCTCGAAAGCTGAAGCACATGATGTTACCAAATCTCTTTTACTTCCTTACTATAGCTTTCAACCCACTCACATTTCCTTTATGCCAGAGGTTAATCAAGTGATAATGTACTTTCCTAAGCAGATTAATCATAATAATACTCATTTGTTATGTCTTAGATTATGTTGTGCTTATACCCGATGGATAACAAACCATCCCAGACCTTAGTGTCCAAAACAACCACCATTTCCTTGTGGTCAAAGATTCTATGGGCAGGGCATGGATGGGGATAGCTTGTCTCTACTCTATGAGAGCTGGGGCCTCAGCTGAGAAAACTATAATAGGTGATGTGGATTGAGGGGCGGGAAGTTTCTCTCAGCACCCATATCTGGTCTCTCCACATGGCCAGTGTTTCCTCAAAGCATGGCTGCCTCAGAGTATTTGGACTTCCTACAAGAGTAGCTCAGAGCTCTTGTGCGTGTGCTACAGCAAGTAAGACAGAACATCATTACCTTTCATGACTCAGCCTCGGAAGTCACCTAGTAGCACTTTTGTCATATTCTATTGGTTGAATGGTCATAATACCCAGATTCAAAGAGAAGGGACACCCCCACCTCTAAATGGGAGAATGGCAAAGTCATATGGGAGGGGAGATCTGCGGTTGTCTTTTGTCTTTGGAAAATGCAATCTGCCATATATTTACAGAGTTTTTGGTTTTTAACTGCGTTTGTTACATAATTGGATATTTAAAACAACACCATGAGGTAAGCAGAACAGTAAATGCTATCTTCACTTCACAAACTGAGTGAAGGTACGTAATTAGACCCACTAGTAAGTGGCATAGATAGGATAAGAAACCAAAATTCAGACCCTCTCTACCTCCAACTGCTGCCCAGAATCACATAAAAAGAAGGCTCTGCTTGTTAGCATCTAATGATAGAATTAATTCTGCACAACTCAACTTAACTCACTCATCTTTCCTGACGCAGCTCTGCTTCCAGACCTCCAGCTGTTTGCCTTTTTCTCAGCTCCATTTCTATCCTCATGCCACCTTCTCACACGTGTTATTTCCTTGGTACCATTAGGGTTATACACATGATCTTTCTGTAGATATGTCAGTTTAAAAGACAAAAGTTAATTTTATAAGTGATCCTTGGCAAGTCCATTCAAGGAATTAGGCATAGTTATAGCCTTACATATAAAATAAACCAGAACACAAGCTCTAAACCTCTCTATCTAGTCATTTCCTCTCTGTTACAGATTAAACTGTGTCCTCCAAAGAGAGATGTTCAAGTCCTCATCTCTCATGAATATGACTCTATTTGGAAATAGGGTCTTTGAAGACCTTATTGGTTGACTTCAGGCCAAAATGGATCAGAATGGGTCTTAATGCAATATGACCTGTGTTCTTAGAATAAGAGGAGAATTGAACATGAAGATGGAGACAAGAGATTGAATTATGCCGCAAGTCAAAGGGTGCCATGAATTGCCAGCAAGGCTCTACTAGAATCCAACAGACTTCAAAGGAAGCCAATACCTGGAATTGCATTTCTACTCATCAGACCATGAGAAAATAAGTTTCTGTTGTTTAAAGCCACCCAGTTTATGGTATTTGGTTACATCAACACTAGGAAACTAAAACACATTCCAACTCTCTCCCTTACACACCCACACATACTGACAGACATGCACAAAGAGTGTGAGACCTATGAGTTCTGAATGTATGACCTGAAGTTAGTCAAACAGAGCATTTCAGGACACAGTGGAGCCTGTAGAAGAAGCCATATTCCTTACCTAACTTATCTCATGATTAATGTATATATATAAAACTGTGAATAATTGAAGACCATATCTAATTAAGCACAAAAATGCATGAGGAAAATGGCTACATAAATTCAGATAAACATATCAAATCAAAGAGGTAAAAAGGCAGGTTTCATGGAATTCACATTTGGGTTTTATTCTCTTGAATTAGATATGGCAGACTATAAAAGAAGGCGTTTTCATAGGAAGAGACACACATTGACTAGAACAACAAGGAGGAAGCAAGCATGGGATGTAGGGGTGATTGTTTTAATGTTGTTTATAATGTGTTAAGATTGTTCATAATGGCAAAAACTGGAAGCAGCCTATCTGTTCAACTGTAAAGGATTTTTTTAAATAATTAATGCATGTCGACTTAATATAATATTTACACATAGTAACATGATTAATTTAAATAAAGGAAAGATATCCAAACTGTTTTATTCTTTTAAAAGAAGACATATGTAGCATGGTCTACTTACATAAAAGACATAGAAAAATAGGTATAATTATAACTGTTAGAATATATGCCAAATGTTAATATATATCTTAGATGGTAGATTAGGCATAAGATCACTTACTTATGTGTTCTGATTTTGGGGGAGGGCAGTGAGTTAAGTACTTATTATTTTGATATTCAGGGAAAAGAGCAAAATACTTTGATCTTTAAAAAAGGCAATCATGGGCAGGCCACGGTGGCTCAGCAGGCAGAGTTCTCGCCTGCCATGCTGAAGACCCGAATTCAATTTCCAGTGCCTGCTCATGCAAAAAAAAAAAAAGGGCAATCATATATTAAGCATAGAAAATATTTAGAGGGTATTGTGCTGGTTTGAAATTGTTATGTATCCCAGAAAAGCCATGTTCTTTCAATACTAATCCATACTTGTGGAGCCGCCATGTTATTTAATCCTGATTCAATATTGTAGGGTGAGCTCCTTTCATTCAGTTGTTTCCTTGGAGATGTAATCCACTCAACTGTGGGTGTGGCCTTTTGAATAGATGGAAATATGACTCTGTCCATTTAAGGGGTGTCTTGAATAGTTTCCTGGGGCCCTTCAAAAGGGGAAATATTTTGGAGAAAGCTCAGAAGGGACATAGATGCAGACATTTGGAGATGCTTGGCGTGCTGACAGAGAGAGAGAAGATGCCTAGAGAAGGCTATTTGGAGATGCAGAACCCAACAGATGTCACCATATGCCTTCCCATGAGATGTCAAGCAAGCCAGAACCCAGAGGGATTCACAGGGGCTGAGACAGCCATTTGAAACCAGAAGGCAGGAGATGATGCAGACTCCAGCCATGTGTCTTCCATGTGGCAGTCATTGAACTTTCTTTTTTTCTTTTTCTTTTAATTGACAAAGCATAAAAACATACAAAGACGAACAATCTTAACATATGAACATTCCGTCACATAGTTGTATATTCATCACCATGGTCATTTACTAGAACATTTGCATCACTCCTGAAAAAGAAATAAAAAGAAGAAAAAACTCATACATACCATACCCTTTACCCTTCCCTCTCATTGACCACTAGTATTTCCATCTACCCAATGTATTTTAACCTTTGCTTCCATTTTTTCTATACCCCTTACCACTCCCTTTCATTGATCACTAATATTTCAATCTACTCAATTTATTTTAACATTTGTTCCCCCTATTATTTATTTATTTTTAATCCCTATGTTTTACTCGTCTGTCCATACCATAGATAAAAGGAGCATCAGACACAAGGTTTTCACAATCACAGTCATATTGAAAAACTATATCATTATACAATCATCTTCAAGAAACATGACTACTGGAACACAGCTCTACAGTTTCAGGCACTTCCCTCTAGACTTTCTAATACACCTTAAACTAAAAAGGTGATATCCATATAATGTGTAAGAATAACCTCCAGGATAACTTCACAACTCTGTTTGAAATACCTCAGCCACTCACACTTTATTTTGTCTCATTTCTCTCTTTCCCCTTTCAGTCAAGAAGGTTTTCTCAACCCCTTAATGCTGAGTCCCAGCTCATTCTAGGATTTCTGCCCCATGTTGCCAGGGAGGTTTACACCCATGGGAGTCATATTCCACATAGAGAGGGGAAGGGCGGTGAGTTTGCTTGCCATGTTGGCTGAGAGAGAGAGAGGCAACATCTGAGCAACAAAAGAGGTTCTCTGGCGATGACTCTCAGGCCTAATTTTAAGTAGGCTTAGCCTATCCTTTGTGGGGTAAGTTTCATAGTCATTGATCTTTCTTAAGTTAAGGTATCTTTCTCTGGATGCCTTGGTTTGAACATTTTTATGGCCTGAGAGCTATAAACTTGTGACTTAATAAATTCCTTTTATAAAATCCAACCCATTACTGGTATATTGCATTCTGGCAGTATTAGCAAATTAAAACAGGTACTATTTAAAGAATGAATGGAAAGGAAATAGAGATGGTGTAAATTGCTCCATCATTTGAATAGTTTAGCATAAAAGGAGATGACAATATGGGGCCACAGCACACTCAATTGAAATATTTCTTTTCCCAGTTTAAGGAGACATGTGCATGTTTGAAGAAAAGAACCCACTTGAAAGTAGGGATGAGGGGCACTGTAAAGAAAGGAAATAATGACACACTATATCTTTTAAGGAATTAAGAAGGAATAGGACTGCAGGTGGAAGAGTGAACTTTGGGGAGAAGAAAATATTTGGTTTCCCTGAACCAAGAAGAAAGGTACAAAGAGTTCAAGGATACCCCTGGGAGTCATTTCCCACATAGGATGGGATGGTAGTGAGTTCACCTGTTGAGTTGGCTTAGAGAGAGGGGACACACCTGAGCAACAAGAGAGACTCTCTGGGGATGACTTTTAGGCACAACTATGAGTAGGCTTAGCTTCTCCTTTGCAGGAATAAGTTTCGTGGGGGCGAAACCCAAGATTGAAGGTTTAGCTTATTGAATTGGTTGTCCCCTCTGCTTGAGAGAATATCGGGAATTCCCCATGAGGAAGTTGAATATTTCCTCCTTTCTCCCCAATCCGCCAAGGGAACTTAGCAAATACTTTTTTATTCTCTGCCCAAATTACTCTGGGGTATATTGCAGCATGACACCAACCTGTATAAATGCCCTATCCAAGATTCCATGTAATAATGGTGTTCAAATAAACTGATCATACAAATTAAATTTTATAATGTGCTACCCAAAATATAAATTTTGTACCAAATAAACATCCCTTCCTTTGGTCCCACACAGAAGTTGAAGTTTTAAAATAACTGCCATATTCTTTTAAAGTCTGTAAATCCAATCCACGCTCAAGGGGAGGAGATTACATGAAATGCGGATACCAGGGCATGGAGATGATTGGGGTTCATCGTTGAGGCTATCTGCCATAGTTTTCATTTTCGTATGTTTAAATTTTTGTACAATTAATGTGCTGATTTGAAAGGAGGTATGTACCCTAGAAAAGCCATGTTTTAATCTTATTCCCATTTTGTAAAGGCAGCCTCTATTCAGTACTGTACGTTTGAATCTGTAATTAGATCATCTCCCTGGAGATGTGACTCAATCAAGAGTGGTTGCTAAACTGAATTAGGTGGAGATATTTCTCCACCCATTCAGGTGGGTCTTGATTAGTTTACTGGAATCCTATAAAAGAAGAAATATTTTGGAGAAAGCTGGAGATTCTGAGAGAGCAGCGAATGACATAGCCATGAGAAGCAGAGAGTCCACCAGCCAGTGACCTTTGGAGATGAAGAAGGAAAACGCCTCCCGGGGAGCTTCATGAAATAGGAAGTCAAGAGAGAAAGCTAGCAGATGACACCATGTTCACCATGTGCCCTTCCAGCTGAGAGAGAAACTCTGACTGTGTTTGCCATGTGCCTTTCCACTTGAGAGAGAAACCCTGAACTTCATTGGCCTGCTTGAACCAAGGTATCTTTTCCTGGATACCTTAGATTGGACATTTCTATAGACTTGTTTAATTGGGACATTTTCTTGACCTTAGAATTGTAAACTTGTAACTTATTAAATTCCCCTTTTTAAAAGTCAAAAAAAAAAAAAAAAAAAAGAGTTCAAGGACAAAGGCAGATTGGGAAGAAGGCTCTCATAGTTAACTTCCCACTGAAATACAATGAAAGGACCTCTGCTAGATGTCTAGAGATGCATTAGAAGGGAAAGAAGAACTTGTCTGGAAGAGTCAAACCAGGCATTTTTATAGCAATTTATTAAAGAGTTTCTCACTCAACAAAGTGAATCTCTTTCTCAGAGTTACTCATATTCATTAGGATATAGAGTTAGCTGCTATAACAAAGACTGAATACATGATATGAAAATTTATTTCTCTTCATGTAACAGTCTGAGTGTGTGGGTGACTGAGAACTCCAGGACACTGGGGAACCAGGTTTGTTCCATCTTATTGGTCAGTGCTCCCACTGTATCATTCTCATCTGCCTAGTCCAAGATGGTTTGCCATAGTGTCCATGTTTCAAGCAGCAGAACAGAAAAAGAAACTGGAATAGGGGTGATCTGCCTCATTCCTTTTTCAAGGAGTTTAAGGAAGTTTCGTAAATAACTTTTACCTCACATCCCATTGTCCAAAACTTTGTTGTATGACCATACCTAGAAATAGGGAAACTGGGAAAAGTATTCCTTAGTTGAGCATTCATGTAAATAAGACTTTCATTACTATAAAAAAGAAAAGAATGGGGATAGGTATTGAAAGACAACTCAAGTTCCTGCCACAGCAGATGATTCCATACAAGGAATAGACAAATATTCTAAGAGCTCAAGTCTACCATTGAAAGATTCATTACAGTTGCTTCATAATCAGGGTCCTCAGAGTTAGATGTGGGTAAGGCATCATAAATTACAAAAAATACATACCACATCAGACACCAACACACACCCACACACATACAGACACAGGAAGCATTAATGAATCACTAAAAGCGCTGGTCCAAGTTGCCATAAATAAACCAAGCTGTTATGAATAGGAAATGCAGCAGAAATGTTGGGCTGTAATTATGTAAGCTTGAATGACATATTCTAGTTGATATTTTCTGAATAAATCTCAATTAAAGCTTGTTTGCTCTCTACCCTGCAATGTATATTTGCTGCTTTAGAAGTTTAATATCAATTTCTGAATATAAGTTCTCATTTCCATTCATTTTCTTTATTCCTATACTCTGCAGCTCATAATACATATTGAAAAATTAAACGTTTCATTTTTCCCAAATTTCCCATCTTCTTTTGGTATGCACACTATTTATTGTCTCTCTGGCAAAAGCTGAATTTTCCTGTATTTTCTATCAATATTATCAATGGTATTAGCCTATTGCTACATATAATGAGCCAATATTCTCATTTGAGTTACATTTTTCACCACCTGAAAACAAAAAATCACCCCCCCCACCCCACCCCACCACACACAGCTAATTCCCTTCACTTATACATTTGTGTAATGGAAGTATTTTCTTCTTCATTTCATCTCACACATTGGGGAATCTTATCAACTATCTCTTTTGCTCCAAACATATTTCATATGTCTCCAAATCCTATTAAGGCTTTAAAAACTTCTCAGAAATTCATCCCTTCCTACCTGACCCCTTTGCTGCCTCTCTAGTTTACAGCTATTCCTAAAATCATGCTTTATTTCATGGCAGTTACCACAGTCATTTTCTAAATCCATCAATAGCTGCTCCCACTGTCTATATTTAACAATTAAAATCTTAAATCTGATATTCAGAAACCCTCTAGAATCTATCCTTCCCATGAACTCTAATTCATCACATTAAGCATTTTGCCCCTCCCCCCTCAAGGTTTGGGCTTTGACCAGCAATATCTACCTCATCCTGAGACCCCAGATCTATGAATCAGAATTTGCATTTTAATCAGACCCTCCTCCCCAGCTGATTGAGCTCATGGTTCTTTACCCAAAATAAGGCATATTCAATGTTACTACTATTGTGTGTTTGCTTATTCCCCCTTTCCTTAGTTTAATGCTTCCCTGGTTGGATTGTCATATACCCCATTCCCAGTTTGCATTTTCCTAAAGACTAATTCAAGTTTTATCTGTAAGAATTTTTAACATGGTAGATTTTTGATTGCTGATATGACCCTCTCCCAGTATAATAATATAACAAACAACAAGCCTGGGCTCTGGGCTCTCATGACTTGGCAGATTCCTTCCTCTGTGAGGCTACTGAGACCGTGTAAACCAGGTTGCCTCTGCGGAGAATAGAGAAAGTATGCATCCTGGAACAGCACTGTTACTTCCATCCCTAACTTCTTGTCTGCCCTTTGCTTTGCTTATTTGAACATTTACTTAAAAGTAACCTTAATTTTATACAATTTCTCATTGTACCCTATATTTAAATCTGGGCCAGCCTTTACAGTGAGTGCTGACTCAGGATATATTTTTCTTTTTTTTTCCTCAACAGCTAAAGCTAGCACTGGATGCTGTACATTCTGGGTATGTAATAATACTTAAGTTGTTGACATTGAAATCCACGGTTGAAAAAAGGAAAGGAAAAAGAGAATATTCATTTGTGATCTGGTCTTTAGCCACATTAATATAGAAAAATGTTAATAACTAACATAATTGGCATTATTAGTGTGACTGTAACTTAGGACAAAGATGCTACTATCTTGAACTATTCCATACCACTATGTCATGACCAACTTGGCTATCTGATGACATCAGTGATCAGGATCCCATAGTGAAGATCGTTTTTAAGGGAAAGTCACTGATTCATTTCACCTGGATTATTTCTTCAAAAGACATGAGGGTTTCTTCTCATTATCACTATGTAATGGTGCCCACAGCTTACTTGTAAGAGCAATGCAGCCACAGAAGATATGTCCTGCCTTTCTTAGAAAAAGTAAAAATTAGAATTATACATGAACTCTTAAGTGTAAAATATACTTAAATTTAGCCCAGCAGTTAAAAACATTAAATGACATCACATTCCATGAAATTGACACGGTGGTGACTTCAATGCTAGACCACAATCTCTGGGTTCATTTATTCTCTTCCCATGCTCTTCACTCCAGTCAGGGTTTTAACCCCAAAATGGCATGAATATAACTCTCATAGGATCTAGAGATGACCAAATCCAATCAAAGTCCTTAATCCTCATTTACTTGAAATTTTAGCATCACTTGATGCCCTGAATCACACCTTCCTTATAGAGGCACTATTTTCTCTTGAGGTCATGACATCAAATTCTCTTTCAAATTCCCTTGCCAACTCTTTCTCTACTTCCTAACCTCTAAATTCCTTGGGCTTAGCCCTCAACTTCTTGTTTATAAAATGAAAACTCGACCAGTTCCATGTTTTTAAATAACATCAAAACAAACACAGATGACCATCATATTCATATTCTAACTCAGCTATTTACTGTCAACTCTAGTCCACATAAGCTTCTCTTTTAGCATTTGTCATCTTAGCAATAGTCATCCCCAATTACCCAATTGCTCAGAGAAAAAAACTTGTAATGATCCTTGGTCCTTCTTCTCTCAAACCCTGTATCCCATCCACGCACAAATTCTTCTAGTTCTATGGTCAAATATATTCCAATCCAACTACTTCTTGCCAAATCCACTATTATCATCTTATAACAACTCTCTCCTGAACTTCTGCAATAACTCTTAAATGGTCATTCCATTTCCACTTTTGACCAACTACAGCTGCCAGGGTGATTGTGCTGGTTTGAAATTATTATGTACCCTAGAAAAGCCATGTTCCTTTAATCCTAATCCAATCTTAGGGTGGGGGGAGGGAAGACCTATTGTAGGGTGAAATTAGGTTGTTTCCATGGAGATGTGACCCATCCAATTGTGGTTGGGACCTATTGATTAGATTACTGCAATGGTGTTGCAACCTCGTCCATTCAAGATGGGTCTTAATTAGTTTATTGTAGTCCTTAAAGGAGCTCACAGAGAGAAAAAGAGCTTGGAGCCGACACTGGGAGTAGAGGAATGAAACGAAGACACAGACATTTGGTGATGCTAAACCAAGCTATGAAATCCAGAGTTTTCCCTGGAGAAATTGAGTGAGGCCCCACAGTTAGCATGAAAGCCACTGGAATCAGAAGCTGAAAGCAATGAATCAGGAACAAGGACCATCGGATGCTAGCTGCATGCCTTCCCAGCTGACAGAGGTGTTCCAGATACTGGCTGCCCTTCTTCTGAAAAGGTGTTCTTTTGTTGGTACCTTAATTTGAACATTTTTATGGTCTTAGAATTGTAATATAATAAATCCCCTTTATTTCTGGTATATTGCATTCCGGCAGCTTTAGCAAACTGAAACAGCAATCCTACTAAAACATAAATTAGGACCTGTCACTCGCCTCTCAAAAACTCTCCAATGGCTTTCCCTTATACTTATAATACAATCTAAATGTTTCCTTGCTACCCGAATGCTTTTTACCAAAATATTTGCGTGGTTTGTTCCTCCCTTCCATTGCAATGATGGGCTTAAGGTAAGAAGGTAGAGATGGCTTAGTGTTGTCTCTACCTGGAAATCAGATGGGGGTGCAGAGCAGCAGTCAAATTAACATGTATTAGAGTGGTCAACTTCTCACAGTGTGCCTGAGACATGGCACAGTTTTAGCATCAAGAGTCCCACATCCAGGTGAATGCCCCCATCTGGGACAAACCAGCATGGTAGATTACCCTACAATGTGTTCACAACCTGAAACTATTCATAGAAATCTTGTTATGCATGCTTCTGAGATTCAGAGATATCATGGATTTGAATACGTTTTTGTTGGGGTCTCTTCGTATTTTGCTATAGAATTAATACTCTGCTAGAATACAAACAACCAATTTGCAATCCAATTGAAGGATCACAATTTGCTTAGAGGTGTATATGTTGCCTGAATATGACAAAATCTAAAGGTATGTTCTTACCATATTCTGCAGGAAATTACAACTAAGACTAATGAATAAGGTGTGCTTTGCAAGTATGCTTTTGAATATGGAGGTAAGAAAACACTGCTCACTTCAGTATTAATGTTAAAAGTAGCCCAAGTCCTTCCTAGCTGTGGTTAGGAAGTATTTTTATAAACAACATTCTGATTTTTTTCTAAATTTGCATATTATTTTCTTCATTATGGTTTATAGGTTTACAAGTAGTTGAAATCTCCTGATTTTCACCTTTTTTTCTTTGGAGGGGAGGGGGATTGGCTATAAATACTTTTGGCTAAAAGTGATACATTAAAATATTTATTAAACTAATTATTCATGGTCAATTTCTCCTTCCATTTAAATAACTAGGAGAAAGGCCTAATTCTGACAATACAATCTGTGGTCTTTGAGGAATTTTACCTTAGTGGCGTATCATCTCTAGCCAGTGAATTACTCTTTCATTTCAAGTTCATCTGGAAATGAAATGGCCCAATTGTCGCTTCCGGGTAATGACCCAGTCAGATCATATTTAGAAAGAAACTTACTCCTAAACAGCACACAGTGATGCCTTTTTGACCTCACAGAAGCCACAGAGGATATCTACATTATCATACAGAGTAAAATGGGTCCAGTCAAATTAGGTTCCAGCTGAGAAGAAAGCTTCCTGAAGGCATTTGGTGCCTCAGAGTCATGGCCTGAGCCAAATGCTCTATTAGAAAGTGTAATTGGTTTCATGTTTCATTCTCCCAGATGTCATTCATAAAAATTATTAGATGATCATGTCTGATCACAAGGTGGGTCTTGAATCTGCTGTTACTCAGCTAAATAATCCAGTTCTTAAACAGTATCCTTTAGATCTGTTTTCACCCCTACATCATTACTGGGCTTTTTACAAATAAATATTTATCTTGTTCTCATTTTCAAATTTTAAAAATTTGAAAATACAAGAGGCCAGAATTGGCTATTGTAAAAATTCTTCTCACAATGTACTGGGATGATATGCTCTCCAGTATAGAATGTACAAAGAAGGAAGTACTTGACTACCTCTTCTATTATGAGGAAATCTTATTAATTGAGGAAGATGTGCATACCAGGAACATCTAATAGCTCAATTTATGTTCAGCTTTTTCATGTTCTTTTTTTTAAAATTCAGACAGGTTTCACAAAATTTCAAGATACTGTCTAACCAAGTTGCAAAGAAAGCACTGCTGGTTATTGGAATAGCTGATGTATTCAGGTTGTGAGAACATAGGAAAGGTAGTGCAAGGAAGAGAGCTAACATTAATAGGAGAGAAGGAAGCAGTAAAATCAATGTGGGGCTGGGCAGCAGTAATCACGGTCCAGTCAAGATACACATGTAGCAATAAGGTCTTGGGTTTCCAAGGGGCACCTCCCCTGCCAGTTCCTTAATTATTGGGGTCATCTGTATACTTTTGTGTCTTCCTTGCTGCCCAGGCAAGAACAGGTTGCTTTCTTCCCCTTCTCCCAGCTTTCTGCATCACTACTTCTATTTGAGAGGGAGACAGAGTTGAATACCCCAAAGAAGTAATCAATTAATGGTCAGTTGTCATTGCTAAATTACGAATTTTTCTCTGGGAAAAGGTGACCACCACCAGTTTAACCCCAATAACTTTCTTCTCACCTTTTCTGTTTGGGAAGAGGTTGTCTTTTCATCCTGAGACCATGAATGAGTAAGTACACAGTGCCCTAGTTCTCTTGCCTAAATATGGCTAATTACCCTGAAAGGACCAAACAAATCATAATTATGGGCAAGGTGAGGGAATGTCCCTCCAACTCTGATCAAAATTCATGCCTCTTCCTCTTATAACATCATAATTCCAACTCAAAGTGCAGGTTTGTAAAGAAGGCTATGTCTTGAAATATGACTTTGGACCCATAGATTTACACAACTGTCTGATCCTGAGCAAGCACACTACATAAATCTGGGTATTATCGTTGTTGTCTTTAAATCAAGTTTGTGGTTTAAGACCACAACATTTCTCCGAGTGTTGTCATCTGACCAGCAGTTTTAGTATCACCTGGGTAACTGTTAGAAATGTAAATTTCCAAGATCCGCTTAATTACAAATTCTGGGGCTGAGCCCAGCACTCTGCTTAAGGAGTAGCACCTAAAATATTTGATTTAGGTAGCACAGACCATGGCTAAGAGCTGCAGAATTAACAGAAACCACCCAAATGAGAATAAAAAGAGGCTATTTATTCAGAGCTTGCTATAGCAAAAGAATCAGCCAGGATTACTTGTGTTTGGCAAAGACTTAAAGGCAGGCAGGGGAAGGCTTCAGGTATATCCTGATTGCAGGTGGTTGGCATAAAAGATGGTTTGACAAGAAGTGGGACATCTGAATATGATTGGTTTCAGGAGCATGTTTTCTTTCTATGATTGGTTCTCAGGTGGAAGTAGGAGCACAAAATAGAGATGCTTGTGGTCATTACCTGATCATTCTGGACCAATTGCTGTAGTGGTTGTAGTTTGGCTTCCCAAACTGTTTGCTACAGAGGTTGAAGTGAGAATTCTATTGTCATATATGGTATAGCTTATAATATAATTTGTACCGTTGTTTTCCTTATCTTTTTCTTGAGGATAGCAGGGGAAATGAGAGCAGAAACAGGAATACGGAAAGGTAAATATTAGACACCAATAGACTATTTGTAGTTTCTTCAATGTGTACACCTCCCCTGCATTGGAATGGCTAGCCATTGGCCATAGTAAAGAAAATGGTGAGGGCAATAATTCTCAAATTAAGCCATAGGAACTCTAGATTAATGGATATGTCATCCCTTATTTTGTATTGAATTCTCATTCTTATATGCCAGAGAATCCTTGGAACCACTGAGAAGTGCCACAGAGTGGAGAATGTATTACAAAGAGCCCTATTCTCTACCCTTCTCAGAAGCACTCCTATTGCACCTTTGCTTTCTTATTTCCTTTATTACCTTAGGATTGTTGGCTCATTATGAGCTCAGTGAGGATTGGTTCTACTCCGGTTTGCTCACTTCTCTTCAGGGCTTAAGATTGTCTAACTCATATTATGTATTAAATAATAGCGAATAAATGAATTAATGAATTAAGAAAGGAACCAGGTAGTATATGAGTCCAAGTTTACATAAGTAACACTTTCAGTGACCCTCAGCATTTGTCTGCTAACGAATTTATTTTTTAATTTTCATGGTTTTAACTTTATTTTGTTATCATCTCTTGTCCTTTCTCCAGAGGTAGGGGGTGACTAAGTAGCTTAAGAATCAGTTTTTTATTAGAGAAGTTGTAGGTTTACAGAATAGATCATACAGAAAATACAGAGTTCCAATGTATCCCTCACCTCAATTATTAACACCATGCAATGTGTGATATATTTGTAAATTACAGACTACAATTAACAGTACAGTTATAATAATATTCCTTCAGCAACTGTATGAAAGGTTGAGAATTACCTACTTAAATTTCATAATGCCACCCAGCATTGTAATTAGGACAAGAAGTTGCTCTTAACTATCCCAAGTTAGCCAAGTCTAACTAGCCTCTGAATAATATTCTGCATGGAATGTGGTGAAATTAAGCAATCTTAAGTTTTCTCTATACACCTCTCAATAAAACATGCCTATGAACACCTGCCATTAATCATAGTCTACTTTCTACCCTAACAACTTCAGTAGACCTGTAATACATAAGTAGAATTCACCTAGAGATAGTAGTTGCAGCTGAGCCTCTTTCCATATAATAGCACCAGTTTTATGCACTTCTCTTGTATTAAATGGACAATGCAACTTAAAAAAAAAATAACTAGTGCTTCTCTCCTTGTGCCTCACTCGGCATTCCAGACTAAAAAATGATTTGTTGCTCCATGCTTGATGTTACTTTAAAATCAGTTTATTATAAAGCTAATTATGTGCTCCTCAATCTCTAAGTAGAACGATAGTGGGGGATGCTAATGCCTTAAGCTCCAAAGTTGTGTTTTTAAAAATCAGGCCAATGCAGTCACGTTTGCCAATCCTTGTTTTTTATAAAGTAGTACCTACAGAAAAAATACTGTTAGGGGAAGAATAAGGTAGCAAGCATAATATATGCCTATGTTTTAGCATATTTCATTAATTCACCAAATTATTAATATATTCTTACAATGAATGTTTGATTAAATGCTATTTGCATTTCTATTTGCAAGGCACTTTTTTGCACTAGCCATTATGGAAAATACAAAGTAAAACAAGGTGATCCCTGCTCTCTGTGGGTCTTCAATATCTCACTGTACAATTCTTCTAAGATAATTATATATATATCCATTCTTTATATATTGAGGAATTCCTAAAAATGATTAGATATATGGTATGGGTTGAATTTTCAGCATCTTTATTCCACAGCTATGGATTGAACCATGTCTCTACACAGACAATTTCAAGTCTTAGCCTCTGGTCCTGTAGGTATGAACCCATTTGTAAAATAGGGTCTTTGCCAACTCAGCAGGCAAATTCACTGCCCTCTCTGCTACATGGGGCATGTCTCCCAGGGATGTAAATCTCCCTGGCAATGTGGGATAGCACTCCCAGGGATAACCCAGAAATGGCTGAACAATAATCCAATAGCCTTGATTCTTGAAGATGACTGAATAAATATAGGGCTTTTAAGGTGTGAACATGTGAGTATGAAAACTTTTCGGCTGTCACTCCCTTTATCCAGTATATGGACAGGTGAGTAAGAAAAAAAAAGACAAAAATTAAGTAAATAAGTAAACAATGGAGGAGATTGGGGGGGAATGGATGTTTTGGGTGTTCTTTTTTACTTTTATTTTTATTCTTATTTTTACTGTTTTCAGAATCGTGAAAGTGTTCAAAAATCTATTGTAATGATGAATACATAGCTTTATGATGGTAGTGTGAACTACTGGTTGTACATTTTGGATGATTATATCTCAATGAGAAAATCATTGAAGAAAATAACAGGAAAACAATAAGTGTCTTTGGAGATGTTATCAGTTAATGTGAGGCGAAACTGAATCAGGGTGGACCTAAATCCAATATCACTAGTGTCTTTATGAGCAGAGGAGTTTGGACAACAGAAGGAGTAGGGGACAGAAGGAAACAGATGGCCATTTGACAGATGTGGAGACTGAGTTATGGATTGCCAACAAGCCACCAACAGAATGCTACACTCCCAAACTGTGAGCCAATAAATACCCATTGTTTGAGCCAGCCAGTCTGTGGTATTTGTTATAGCATCTCTGGCAAACTAAGACCCCACCACTCCCTGATCATTTATTCATTCATTCAACATATACTAATTGGATGTCAAATATGCTAGGGATACAGTACTGGAGACAAGCAATATTACTAACTTTATGAAACCTACAATCTATTGGGGATAGAAAGGAAATAAACAATTAACAAAAATATAAATAAGATCATTGGGGAGAATGATAAATTGTATGAGGAAGAAAAAAATCAAGACAAGAATAAAGATGACTCAGGGATATGGGCTCTCAGACAAGACAGTCATGCGTTATTAGATGAGGTGAAATTTAAGCAGAGAGATAACTACAGGAGCCATCCTTACATATATTTGGGAGAAAACTTAACCAAGCAAAGGAAGCAGCCAGTGCGACAACAATGCTAAAACAAACAGTACAAAAATATTCAAAACCGCATACCCTGGTGAATGGGATTCACAATGAAATGCTGCTCAAAATTGTGTTTAAATTTTTGAAGAGGCTCTTCAAAAATTTAAAATTTTCTAAATAAAAAATAGACCCTCTATTTATATTATAAAGCTGCTAGCGTTTTATTATCAAACCAAATTAATGAAGCACTAAAACGATAATAATAACAGAAGAGAATGAAGAAAACTTTTACACATTCTATCACTTTTATTCAAAATCTTTAGCTGTATATTCTGCTTTCTCCACTGCTACTCCCCAATGCAAATCTACTTCTCTGCAGTGCTCCTCATCTCTGTAAATGACAATGTCATGCTTTTCATTGAAAATGCAACTCTCAAAAGATTTTTAATAACTGCTTAGTGACAACATATATGATCAAAAGAATATTATTTTTAATTGTTTTAATTTTTTGTAACTTACTGAATCATGTTATTAGTTCTCATAATTTTTCAGTTGACTTTCTTGGAGTTTTCAGATTGAAATAACTGTCTTCACATAATAGCAATTTTATTTTCTCCTTTCCAATATCAAAACTCTATTTCTGGGGAGTGTGAGGGTAGTTCAGTGGTACAATTCTTGCCTGCCATGCGGGAGACCCAGGTTCGATTCCTATCCCATGTGTGTCCCAAAGAAACGAACAAGCAAACAAGAGAAAAACCAAACCAAGCAAAAATTCAACAAATGGTGCTGCGATAAGGGGAGAGTCACATGGAAAAAGAATGAAATGTGACCCCCTCCATACAGCATTCAAAGAATAAAAAAACTCTCTTTTTGCTTTCCTACTACATATTATTTTAAAAAATGTTAAATGATAGAGAGCATCCTTGCTGACCTAATTTTTTTATAACTTTCTTTTATTGTATAGTATAACATATATACAAAGCAAAGAAATAAAAAAGCAACAGTTTTCCAAGCCCTCTTCAACAAGTGGTTACAGAACAGATCCCAGAGCATGTTTTGGGCTACCATGTGATCCTCTCATATTTTTCCTTCTAACTACTCCAGAATATAGGAGGCTAGAGGGTTTAAATATTTTTTTATCATCCCAGTCAACTTTATTTTCCTTCTTTTTTCTGTGAAAAATAAAATATACACAAAAAAGCTGTAAATTTCAAAGCACAGCACCAAAATTAGTTGTAGAACATATTTCAGACATTGACATGGATTACAATTTCATAATTTCAGGTTTTTACTTCTAGCTGCTCTAAAATACTGGAAACTAAAAGAGATATCCATTTAATGGTCTAGCATTCAATATTCATTTGTTAAATCCTATTTTCTATGCATAATTCCACCATCACCTTTGATATTTCCATATCTCTCTTTAGGGTTGTTTGGACTATGGCAATTCTAAATTTTTGATATTGGAAGGGTCTGTCATTAATATGGGGTAGGGAGATGGGACTATCTGATGTTCTGGAGAGGTTGGACAAGGTTTCAGGACTTATCTGGACCAGGGAACCAATTGGAGGTTGTAGGTTTCTGGAAAGTTACTCTATTGCATGGAATCCTTGGGGAATTTTATATATATTGCCTTAGGTGTTCTTTAAGATTGGCTGAAATTGTCCTGGTTAGGGGTTGGCAGGTTATGATAGTTAGCAAGAGCTTGACCTGAAGCTTGTATTAAAGCCACCTCCAGAATAGCCTCTCGACTCTGTTTGGACTCTCTCTGCCACTGATGCTTTATTAATTACACTTCTTTCCCCCTTTTTGGTCGGGATGGAAATATTGATCCCACAGTGCCAGGTCTGGAGTCATCCCTGGGAGTCATCTCCCATGTTGCCAGGGAGACTTTAACCCCTAGATGTCATGTCCCATGTACAGGGGAGGGCAATGATTTCACTTGCAGAGTTGGGCTTAGAGACACTGAGGCCATATCTGAGCAACAACAGAGGTCCTCCTTAGGCATGCCTATAGGTAGTCTAAGTTTCTCCGCTACCTACATAAGCTTCACAAGAGTAAGCCTCATGATTAAGGGCATGGCCTATTAATTTGGGTTTCCCTAAAGTTTGACACAGTATCAGGAGATTCCCTGATGGTAAGGTTTAATAGTTCCATATTCTTTCTCCTCTCCCTCAGGGGACTTTGCAGTAGTTTTTCATTATCTGCTTAATATACTCTAGGATGTTTCCACACATTACAATAATCTATACAAGATTGAAGGGCCTCTTTCTTATTCTATGCTCCCTGTGTTTCAGTTGTTCAAATGAGCTATACAGATAGGCTGAATTAGATTATGCACTACAGAAAATTTCAGTTCCAGACCAAATAGACCTTTATTCCATTGGTCTCAAAGAGTATGTGTGGTTCTAAAATATAGACACAGTCTTCCTTACCCCTATGTTCTGACTTACTTTAACATCAACCTGTTCAGCTTCATTCTTATCTCTAAGTATCAGGTTATATATAGAAAACAGCTTCCCAAAATGCAGAAAGGATAATCACCACTCTGGACTTTATGTGTCCGCTCTAAAAGCTTACAATCTAGGCCCCTGTTTTCTTATAAGAATTTTCTAAAGGTGCCATACCATTGTTGTTCTTTTGTTTCTGGCTTATTTTGTCTCACCAAATGTCCAACATGTTCATTCACATCCTTGCATGCCTCACAACATTGTTCCTTTTTGTAGAAGAACAACATTTGTTCATAAGTATACACCATCATTCACCACTCTACTTCTCCATCAGTGCATCCTTCAGCCACCTGCATTCATCCAGCATCATGTAGAGGGCCCAAAGTCCACAGTCCATTGACATTCTCAATTTTAGATAATTTCATTGATCCCAAGAGAAAGAAAACTTATAATCACACCCTTGCCAAATAAGAAATCTAAACCTCTTAACTCTTGTCCTTTACCCTATAATTTACTTCTGCTGTTGCTGTGATAGTGCTAATGGTTTCTTTTTGAACATAGCTAATAGCATGCAATAGCAGTTTTCCCCCCTATGCCCTGGACTTAAACACTCTTTATACAAGGATCGTGTCTTTGAAGTAATTCGTACGAGAACTAATTCATATTTCTAGTGTGAATCAGTGGGACACGTAGGTCTATAGAATCCCTTTCAATCTTGTTCATCTTAATATTGTAATATTAATTCTAGACCCACTAGAGAATCACCTTTGCTCCTATCCATTCCCTTACATTGGAGTTCAACCTCATTAGCTAACAGTTCACCCATCTCCAGCTTCTATGTATCTCTAAGTCCCCTATATTCTGTATTTTAAGCCTCTGATTATACCTTTATGCTGGTCATAAAAGTGGAATCATACAGTATCTATCCTTTTGTGTCTGTCTAATTTCACTTAGCTTTATGTCCTCAAGGCTCATCCATTTTGTCATGTGCTTCAGGATGTCATTTTGTCTTACTGCTGCATAATATTCCATCATATGTATATACCATATTTTGTTGATCCACTCATCTGTTGATGGGCATTTGGCTTTTTTCCATATTTTGGTGATTGTGAATAATGCTGCTATGAACATTGGTGTGCAAATGTCTATTTGTGTCATTGCTTTCAGCACTTCTGGGTATATACCAAATAGTGTTATTGCTGAGTCATAGGGCAGCTTGATATTTAGCTTCCTAAGGAACCGCCAAACAATCTTCCATAGTGGCTGCACCATTATACATTCCCACCAACAGTGCATAAGTGTCCCAGTTCCTCCACATCCTCTCCAACATTGATAGTTTCTGGTTTGTTTAATAGCAGTCATGCTTATAGGTGTGAGGTAGTATCTTATTGTAGTCTTATCTTCATTTCCCTTATAATCAGTGAAAATGAGCATCTCCTCATGTGCTTTTGAGCCATCTGTATTTGCTCTTCAGAAAAATGCCTATTCATATCTTTAGCCCATTTTATAATTGAATTGTTTGCTCTTTTGTTGTTGAGTTGTATGATTTCTTTTTATACACAGGAAATCAAACCTTTGTCTGATATGAGATTTCCAAATATTTTCTCCCATTGAGTTGGCTGCCTCTTTACCTTTTTGACAAAGTCTTTTGATGTGCAGAAGCTTTTGATTTTGAGGAGTTCCCATTTATGTATTTTTTTCTTTTTTTGCTTGTGCTTTGGGTGCAAAGTTTAGGAAGCTACCTCCTATTACTTGGTCTTGAAGATGTTTCCCTATATTTTCTTCTAGAAGCTTTATGGTGCTAGTTCTTATGTATAGGTGTTTGATCCACTTTGAGTTCATTTTTGTGTAAGGTGTAAGATAGGGTTCCTCTTTCATTTGCTTGGCTATTGATATCCAGTTCTTCCATGAATAATTATTGAAAAGACTATTTTGTCCCAGTTGAGAGGATTTGGGAGCCTCGTCAAAAATCAGATTTGGTGGTCCATTGCTGCACTCTCGACTTGATTCCATTGGTCAATGCTTCTGTCTTTGTGCCAGTACCATGCTGTTTTGTCCACTGTGGCTTTATAATAGGTTTTAAAGTCAGAGAGTAGTGTTATTTCTCCCACTTTGTCCTTTTTTAGGATGCTTTCAGCTATTCAATGTCTCTTTCCCTTCCAGATGAATTTGATAGTTAGCATTCCAAATCTTCAAAGTAAGTTATTGGAATTTTGAGTTGAATCTGTAGAAAAATTTGGGGAGAATTGACATCTTAACTATATTTAGCCTTCCTATCCATGAGCAGGGAATGTCTTTCCACCAATTCAGATCTTTGATTTCCTTTATGAATGTTACGTAGTTTTCTGTGTACAAGTCCTTTATGTCCCTAGTTAAGTTCATTCCCACATATTTGATTCTTTCAGTTGCTGTTTTGAATGGAATTTTTCCTTAACTGACTCCTCAGCTAGGTCATTGTTTGTGTATAGAAATGTTACTGATTTTTGCATAGTAATTTTATATCCTGCCACCTTGCTGAATTTGCTTATTAGCTCAAGTAATTTTGCTGTAGATTTCTCAGGATCGTCCAAGTATAGTATTATATCATGTGCAAATGATGAGAGTTTTACTTCTTCCTTTCAAATTTGGATACCTCTTATTTCTTTGTCTTGCTTGATTGGTCTAGCTAAAACGTTTAGCAGAATGTTGAAGAATAGTGATGACAGTGGGCATCCTTTTCTTCTTCTTTATCTTAGGGAAAATCTTTCAGTCTCTCTCCATTGAGTACAATGCTGGCTATCAGTTTTTCATGTGTTCCCTTTATCATATTGAGGTAGTTAACTTTAATTCCTATCTTTTGGAATGTTTTGTATCAGGAAAGGATGCTGAATTTTGTCAAATGCTTTTTCAGCATCAACCGAGATGATCGTGTGATTTTTCCTTTTTGATTTGTTAATGTGATGTATTGCATTAATTGATTTTCTTGTGTTGAACCATTCTTGCATTCCTGGTATAAACCCCACCTCATCATGCTGTGTAATTCTTTTAATCTGCTGTTGTATTCGATTTGCCAATATTTTATTTAGAATTTTTGCATCTATGTTCATTAGGAAGATTGACCTATAGTTTTCGTTTCTAATAGCATCTTTACCCGATTTTGGTATTAAAATGATATTAGCTCCATAAAACTAGTTAGGTAGCATTCCTTTGTCCTCATTTTTTTGGAAAAGTTTGGGCAGTCTTGGTATTAGTTCTTTATGGAATGTTTGATAAAATTCCCCTGTGAAGCCATCTATCTGGCCTGGGCTTTTCTTTGTAGGAAGATTTTTGATTACTGATTGAATCTCTTTACTTGTGATTGGTTTGTTGAAATCTTCTATTTCTTCCTGAGTCAGTGGAGCTTGTTTGTTTGTCTCTAGGAATTTGTCCATTTCATCTAAGTTGTCTAGTTTGTTGGCAAATAGTTGTTTATAGTATCCTCTCATGATTTTTTTTTAATTTCTTAAGGTTCTGTGGTAGTGCACCCCTTCTCATTTCTGATTTTGCTTTATTTATATCCTTTCTTTTTTCCTTTGTCAGTCTTGCTTGTGGCCCATCAATTTTATTGATTTTCAAAAAGAACCTACTTTTGGTTTTATTGATCCTTTCTATTGTTCTTTTGTTCTCTCATTCATTTATCTCTGCTTTAATCTTTGTTATTTCTCTACTCCTATTGGCTTTGGGGTTAGTTTGCTGTTCTTAAGTTCCTCCAGGTTTACTGTTAAGTCCTTGAGTTTTGGTCTTTCTTGTTTTTTTTAATATAGGCATTTAGGGCAATACATTTCCTTCTCAGTACAGCTTTGCCACATCCCATAAGTTCTGATAAGTTGTATTCTCATTTTCGTTCATCTCCAGTTAGCTACTGATTTTTCTAGCAATTTCTTCTTTGACCCACTGGTTGTTTAAGAGTGTGTTATTTAATCTCCATATATTTGTGAATGTTCTCATTCTTTGGTGGTTATTGAGATCCTGTTTCATCCAATTGTGTTCAGAGAAAGTGATTGAATAATTTCAATATTTTAAAATTTATATAGACCTGTTTTGCACCCCAGCATATGATCTAACCTGGAGAATGTTCCATGAGCACAAGAGAAGAATGTATAACCTTGTGCTTTGGGGTGCAATGACCTATAGATGTCTGTTGGGTCTAATTCATTTATCAAGTTTTTTAACTTCTCTATTTCCTTGTTGATCTTCTGTCTGGTTGTTCTATTTATAGAGGAGAGTGATGTATTGAAGTCTCCTACTACTATTGTTGAAACATCTATCACTCCCTTCAGTTTTGCCAATGTCTGTCTCATGTACTTTGGAGCTCTTTGATTGGGAGCATAAACATTTATGATTGTTATATCTTCTTGGGGACTTGACCCTTTAATTAGTATATAGTGTCCTTCTTTGTCTCTTATGATGTCTATACATTTAAAGTCTATTTTGTGATATTAGTATAGCTACTCCTGCTTTCTTTTGGTTACAACTTGAGTGGAAAATCTTTTTCCATCCTTTAACTTTCAATCTATTTTTATCCTATGTCCAAAAAAAAAGTCTCTTTTAAGCAACACATAGCTGGATTATGTTTCTTAATCCATTTTGTCAATCTATATCTTTTAATTGGTAAGTTTAGGCCATTAACATTCAAAGTTATTATCGAAAATGCATTTCTTTTTTTTTTCAACTTTTTTTATTAATTAAAAAAATTAACAAACAAAACATTAAGATATCATTCCATTCTACATATAATATACAATCAGTAATTCTTAATATCATCACATAGTTGCATATTCATCATTTCTTAGAACATTTGCATCGATTTAGAAAAAGAAATAAAAAGACAACAGAAAAAGGAATAAAACGACAACAGAGAAAAAAAAAGATTATAATACCATACCCCTTACCCCTCACTTTCATTTACCACTAGCATTTCAAACTAAATTTATTTTAACAGAAAATGCATTTCTTGATTCCACTATCTTATCTTTTTAATTTATTTGTCAGATCTATATATTCTTTTCCTTCTTGCTTTTTGTATTCTTTAAATTACTCTTAGTGGTAGTCTTCAATTCTGTGCCCTCCTCCAGACCTCCCTTCCCTGTCTTTTTTTTCAGCTGGCAAAACTACTTTTAGTATTTCTTGTAGGGCCAGTCTCTTGTTGACAAATTCTTTCAAGATTTCTTTGTCTATGAAAACTTTAATCTCTTCCTCAATTTTGAAGGACAGTTTGAATGGGTACAGAATTCTTGGCTGGAAGTCTTTCTCTTTCAGAATCTTTAATATATCATACCACTGCCTTCTCACTTCCAGGATGCTAGTTGAGTAATCTGAACTAGTTTGATTTGATTTCCCTTCTATGTAGTAGATTGTTTTTCTCTTGCTGCTGTCAGGATTTTCTGCTTCTCTTCAACATTTGACAGACTGATTAATATGTGCCTTGCTGAAGGCCTATTTGGATTTATTCTGTTTGGAGTTTCTTGGACTTCATTGACTTGTATATGTATATGTTCTTTATGAGGGTTGGGAAGTTTTTCCCCATTATATCCTCAACTACTCTTCCTAGCCTTTTACTCCTCTCTTCTCCTTCTGGGATACCGATGATTGATAAATTTTTACACTTTGTTTTGTCTATCATTTCCCTGAGTTTCCATTCAATTTTTTCCATCTTTTTTTGCCATTTGCTATTTTGAGTCTTAGAAGTCAATTATCCTGTTCTCTATATCACTTATTCTTCCTTCTGTCTCTTTAAATCTGGTGTTGTTTGCCTCTAGTATGTTTTTTATTTGGTCAACAGTGTCTTTAATCTCTGTAATATCTGCTATATTTCTATTTATTCTTTCAAATTCCTCTTTATGCTCTTCTATTGTCTTCTTGAACTTCTTTATGTCATTTGCTATCCCACTTATTTCATTAAGTAGAGTTGTATAAAAATCTTTCATTAGTTTTTCTAATGTCTGTGTCTCCTCTGGTGTTTTAATGTAGTCATTAGGCAGGGCTATATCTGTCTGCATTGTGATAAGCTTAGTGATCATCTGTGTCTTCATCACATGTAAATATATAAAATAAAAAAATATTGATTTGCTTTGGGAGTTGATTTCTTTCAGTAGTCTAAGGCCTTGTGTTTGTGGGATTGTTGTACAGTTGGGAGCAGGGCATGGGATAGGCACTCAGTGTGGTGATTTGTTTCAGGGCAGGTATGGGTGCAGATTGGAGATATTATGCTGATGCTTGTGAACGTGGGCACCCAGTGGCCAGGGAAGATGTAGCTGTGTGGGTGCACCGGTCTGGGGGGTGTAACCCTGATGTGCACTGGTCTACAGCAAGGGGCCTTTTGTGCACATACATAGAGCTGTGGCAGCAGGTCAGCATTATACCTTTGTAGATTGGGGGCAGATGTTGCACAGCTGCACAGGTCAGCACATTCTCAGAACTAGGCAGTGAGGCTGAGGGCTGTGTGCATGCACAGTTCTAGGTCTTCTGTAAAGTGCAGTTCCCAGAGCTGAATGATGTGACTGGGGGCCCGTGCACATGTGTGGCCTGGGATGGCCATAAACAGATGCATAGAGCTCAGGGTGGGCAGGGTGAGGCTGTTCTACACTATGGGCAGGGGGCAGGAGTAACCTAGGTATGGAGGTAAGTGCCTACAGCCTTTATGTGCTGGCAACAGCCTGCAGGGAAAAGGGAGGGGAAGGTAGTGCTCGGAAGGCCTGCAGGAGAGGTGAATTGGTCTGCATTTGGGGTGGGGCAGTGGAGCAGGTATGTGCACTGTGGGCTGGGGGGTTGGGGTACCTGGAGCATGGAGAATGAGAGTGGCATTCAGGTGCATGGGGTGTGGGGTGAGTCACCAGTCATGGGGCTGCATTGGTGAGGGTAGCGCGCCCAAGTCACATGGCCTGGCTTACTTCCTAGTCCTGAGCTCCTGTCCATACACTTTTGTGGGCTCAGCAGTTCTGTACCTCCTCGCCAGGCTCCAGCTTTCTGCCGCTCAGTTCCTCAGCCTCTCCAACCACGGCTTTTGCATGTGGTGCAGAAGGCTCTCCTAGGTCAGTGGCACTCCTGAGTAGTCACCTCAGTCACCCTCCTGTTCCTTCCCTAACTTTTCCATGGAGCCAGACTAAGCTTGAGCTACTCTATTTGGTCATCTTCCCGGAAGTTCAGAATCCAGTTTTTCAATCTCCTAATTTTTAAAGGGAATGCCTCTAGTTTTTCACTTTTAAATATAATGTTGTCTATTAGTTTAGGATAAACAATCTTTGTAATATTGAGGAAATATTCCATTCTTAGTTTTCTACTGATTTTATTAGGAACAGATACTGAATTTTATTCAAAAGCCTATTTTGACAGCTGTTATATGTTCTTTTACACTTGAGCTTAGCAAAAGGTTGAGAAGTGATGATTAGATGTCATATGTTCTTTTAATTTTGACTTGGATTATGTCCTTGGTCATTGTATATTTTTTCTGTATCAATATACCTAAATAGGTCTTACTTAGGAATTTTGCATAAGTTAATTGATTGGTTTGTAGTCCTCTTTATTCTGTCTTAGATTTGGGTAGGGTTATGTTAGCTTTACAAATTGAATTCAGAATTATGACCATTTTCAACCTAGTAGAATTAAGCTATTTTTGAATGTACAAGGAGAAATCTCACCTATATAATCATGTGAACTGGGTCAGTTTTTTTGGGAATTATTTATTGGTAACTTTTGCAACCACTTTCATGGTTATTGATCCAATCCTCTTCTTTACTTCTGGTTAAAACAGCTTTGTTAATTGCATATCTTTGTTAAAATTCTCCATTTTACAGCCTCATGCTCCACACACTGCGTGCTTCAAAAGACAGGGTGCTTTCCGCTGTCCCCCACCCCCACCCCACCCCCATTCCAAGCTGCCTTCTGTCTAGGAAAATAGTTTTCTCAACTGAGCAAGAAAGTCACAGTGAACCATGAGGCTGTCACCGCTTTTGTGGGATCGGCTCTAAAACAGTGCCTCCAATTACTTGCTTGAGGGTTCCAGGCCAAGATGGCTGCTTAGCAATATGCATGATTTAGTTTGTCCTCCAGAACAGCTGCTAAATAGCCAGAAACAGTACAGAGAAGCTCCAGGGGCCACATCAGTGACCGGACACACAGCATACCCCAGTCTGAACCAGCTGGACCAGCTGGGAGCTCCCCCAGAACCATGAGTTTCCCAAGCTGCAGCTGCTGGTGCCCCTCCCCCACAGGCTGCTTCCCAGAGGGGAAAGGAAAGAGTCTTTACCAGCAGCAGGGGCTGAGCCCAACCAAACGCCAATTGTGGAATTAATTAACAAATTCTGACTACTAAAAATAGGCCCCCAGCTCAGGTGAACCTGGTCAAAATGAAGGTCGCTCATTTTTGCCCCAGCACCAAGGGGGCAGGGCTGACAGAAAAAGGAAACAAAAAAAAGAAGGAAACAGGTTTTTGTGGCTATGTTTCTAAAAAGGTTTGACTGCCTTTGGATACAGTGGCAGGGCTTCCCAGGCTGCAACTGCCCCAGGCATAGGCAGAAACAAGCTCATTTAAGGGCTTGTCTGGAGACTGTGCCTTCCCCAGGGGAGGGGTGAAGCCCAACTCAGGTGGAATCCCTCCCTTAAAGAATGCAGACACCAGGACTTGGTAATTTGAAGCCATTAAAATCAGCCTACAACCTGTCCTCTGTCTCCAGCACACCCCCAGCAGGGAGAGTCTGCCAAAGTTAAAGGTACCCCATCATCTTATGCTGGTGGGACCTGCAGGCAGACAAGTGCCACATACTGGGCAGGATAAGAAAAACAGAGTCCAGAGACTTCACAGGAAAGTCTTTCAACCTGCTGGATCTCAGAATAAAAATTATTCTAAAAGGGATTTTTAGTTTCTAAATGATTGATTTGTTTGTTTTTTCTTTTTATTTGTGATTTCCAAATATAAGTCATAAATTATATATTGATACAGTTATGAACTCTATAAATAGGCTTACTCATTAACCTGGGATCCAAAGAGATGTACTCCAAGACACTTACTAATCAGAATGTCAGAGGTCAAAGAGAAAGAGAGAATCTTGAAAGCAGCAAGAGAAAAACAATCCATCACATACAAGGGAAGCCCAAGAAGACAATGCATAGATTTCTCAGCAGAAATTATGGAGGCGAGAAGACAGTGGGATGATATATTTAAATTACTAAAAGAGAAAAACTGCCAACCAAGAATTCTATATCCAGCAAAATTGTCCTTCAAAAATGAGGGAGAAATTAAAACATTTTCAGACAAAAAAATCACTGAGAGAATTTGTGACTAAGAGACCAGCTCTGCAAGAAATACTAAAGAGAGCACTAGAGACAGGTACGAAAAGACAGAAGAGGAGAAGAGTCTAGAAAGGAACACTATGAGTAAAGGTCAAAAGAAGGAAAATTAGATATGACATATAAAATCCAAAAGGCAAAATGGTAGAAGAAAGTACTACCTGTACAGTAATAACACTAAATGTTAATGGATTAAACTCCCCAATTGAAAGACATAGACTGGCAGAATGGATTAAAAAAACAGAACCCATCTGTATGCTGTCTACAGGAAACACATCTTAGACCCAAGGATAAACACAGGTTGAAAGTGAAAGGTTGGGAAAAGATATCTCATGCAAATAACAATCAGAAAAGAGCAGGAGTAGCTATATTAATATCCAAGAAATTAGACTTCAAATGTAAAACAGTGAAAAGAGACAAAGAAGGATACTATGTATTAATAAAAGGAACAATTCAGCATGAAGACATGACAATCATAAATATTTATGCGCCGAACCAGAATGCTCAAAAACACATGTGGCAAACACTGAAAGAGAAATAGACACATCTACCATAATAGTTGGAGACTTCAATTCCCCACTCTCATCAATGGACAGAACATCTAGACAGAAGATCAATAAAGAAACAGAGAATTTGAATAATACAAAATTCTCCATTTTATCAAGACTAAGTTTATTAATAAAAGCTTTGAAAGCTATTATCTCAGAAATATTTTTAAATCTTTCTTATCTTTGGCTCTATCTTCCTTCCATTCTAATGCATTTTTATGTTTTCTCACGTTCCCCCTTCAATAAACCTTCTATGAGGTTAAGTATTTTTATTAACTTCTCAGTTGTTTATAAATCTCTTTGATGTTTTTGTCTTTTAAATCATTAACTTGTGTTTTCAGTTTTATTGTTTCTTCATGCTTTTCACTATTTTGATTTTTATTGTTGTTTTCAATTTCTTACATTTGATGCTTAGCACTTTTATTTTCTCTTGTATTATTATAATACAAGGATTTCAGACCTCTGATTTTCCTTGAAGTACAGCTTAGCTTGACGTTTTGTTATTCTTATTTTTTAATAGTGTGCAATGATAGTTTTTGCATCATTTTGTCATAAAAATTATCCAAAAGGGATTTTTAGTTTCTAAATGATTGATTTGTTGGTTTTTTCTTTTTATTTGTGATTTCCAAATATAGATCATAAATTATATATTGATACAGTATGAACTCTATAAATAGGCTTACTCACTAACCTGGGAGCAATTGAGAAAACCATTGAAGGGTTTAAGCTGTGGACAGAACCAATCACATTTTCATTACAAAAAAGTTTTTCTGGTTTCTGTGTGAAGAAAGAGGTTCAGAGGGCAGGAATGTATGCACAGAGACCTCTTAGGAATATGTAGAGTACTTCAAAACTTTAGGCAAAAGATCATAGCAGCCTGAAATAAAGGTTACAAGGGAATACTTGGGGGTTGCATTAGTTTGCTGTGGCTAATGCAACAGTGTGCCATAAACTTAAACTTAAATAGTTTGGAATCATGTAACCAAGAAATTAGGATTTAAGGGATGATTTTGATTACTGAATCATTATATACATAATTCCTTTTTGCTTTCTGGTATATTGGAGTAAAATGAGGGAAATACCTGAAATCTCCAAATTGTAATCCAGCTGCCTTGATCTCTGAAAATGATTGTATAGCCCTTATCTTCTGCCCTGTGATTATAAAAACCTTGTGACTACCTTCATTTGTACCCATTTATCCAGTTTTTCAACTTGAGAGTCTTATAATCACTGAAGACAGCCCCTAATGCTTATTAATGAAGGGTCTTGGGTCAGCCCAGAACTAACCTACCCAAGTTCAAAATTATTTTGATAACCAAGACTGGATCTAACCAAAATGGTCCCACCTGACATGCGCAGTAGCTTAGACTTTAACCTAGAAGTCACCTATACCTCATTATAATACTAGAAATCATGGCTATCATCATATTAAGGGTGCCATTTTCTCACATACATTCTGGAACTAGGCATGTAATCAATCTGCGCATGCTCACTAATTAGATCACTTCTAATAACATCATCTGGGGCCACTGTGCTCATTATCCTAAACCTGCCTATCTTTTAATTCTCTAAAATTCTCAGAATTACTGCAGTACAGGGAGACAGATTTGGGGCCAATAGGCCACTTGATTTCCTGCTACATGCCAAGTAATAAACTTTTTCTTTTTTGAAAACCCAGTGTCTCAGGAATTGGTCATTTACATGCATCAGACAAAAGAAACCGCCACCTTTGTTCAGTAGCAATAAGGCCTGAGCAATTGGTAAAGGAACAATGTCCAGAAACCATCACACTAATAAGCAAAGCAGTGGAAATTAAAAAGGAAAGATACATTTGGGGTCTTTAAAATGACAGTATTCAAGATTGAGTAGGGGTAATGAGACCAACTCATCATACAAGAAAGAAGTCTAATTTTGTACATCTTCCATTTTGAAGGACATTTGGTGAGAAGATCAAGGAAGAAATGAAATGTGCTTTGAAAATTTGCTTTAAAAAATAATTCCTGATATACAGAAAGTTTATTGACATGAATGCTCATATGAGCAGTTTCAAATTGTCAAACTGTAATCGTCCTAATCGTTCAATACAATTAGAACTGAAGAATATTCAAAAAGTAAAAGTATTTATAATACGTACCTGAGATAAATAAAATTTATAACCACATATCAATAGCAGAATCTAATTTTTTTCAAAAATACATATTTATGTATGGAAAAATATAATTCATATACGTTATTTCTTCTTTCTCTTCTCTTTATTTTCCAAATTTTCAACAGAAAATATACACATTCTTTAAACTTAGAAAAGGTGTTTTAGATATTTTTTTCCCAAAGAAATACTGATTTCTCTTTTTAATGAGAACCAAATCTAAAGTTCTCATTAAAATTAATGAAAGCCAAGTTTAAAGCACATTAGAGTGACTTTTTTTTCTTATCCATTCAATTATGCAAGCCAGAAACCTAGGAGTCATCTTCGTTGCTTCTCTTTTCTTTAGCCCTCTCAGCTCTCCACCATCACCATTAGTAGAGGCCAAGCCTCCATTGACTCGGGCCTGAACTTCTATAATAGCTTCCTAACTGCTCTTCCCAACTGATTCTCTCTCTTCCTCCACTCCTTTCCAGACACCCACCAATCTATTCTACCACTCAAAACAGAGTAATCTTTTTGCAAGTGCAAATGTGCTTAATGACTCTCATTGCTCATTAACAGCCTGCAAGCTTGGGCAAGGTCTAGCTCCTACCTACTCTCAAACTTCTCCTGGAACTAAACGTCCCCCTCCTTGCCCCACTCAGTCATTTTCTTACTCATCAGTCCCTTTCCCACCCCAGTGCCCTTACATGTGATGTCCTTCTTGCCTGGGACGTGGTATGATGAAGGCTGTAAACAAAATACTCATTTACATGTAAGCCGGCCAGGGAAAGCTTCCTTGAAGAAGCAAATGCTGAAGCATGAGTAAAGATTTAACTAGTCAAGAAAGTTGGGAGGAAAGTCCCAGTTAGATTCACTTTAAGAATAAATAAATAAAAACAAAGAAACCCTTGAGAGGAAGTGAACAGTTTTTGCAGCAACTGTTTTTTTGAGCCATTATTCAGAAAGCAGACTGAGCACTTAACACAGACTAAAACCTTACAAACAACTCTGTTTTCTTACAGGTAGGATACATGTTGCATTTATCATTTTTTATTTCTGTATTGACTGATCACATCATAGATATTTTATCTCTGGGGGGAAATAATTCTTAATATTCCACCAAAACATTTGATATATGGTTGGCAGAAAACTTAATATTCCACCAATACATTTAATATTTGGTTGTCAGAAAAAAAGATTATTTAAATAAAGTTTCAAAAACAAATGCTATGAGTCATCCAATGACACCAAAACTATCAGAGAGGGCCCCTCCTGATGACCAGTTTAATAAATATTTCTTCCAAGGGAAATTAGAGTTTGAAGACTAGAAATCTATTGGTACCCTTAAAAGTATTCTAACTTTTAAGAAATCACAACATTTGTCTAAAATTCAAGCGAGGACATTCTTCTAATAAAATGGAGACTCACATCTGGTTTTGATTTCCAGACAAGTCAATGCAACAGATGCCTGAGTCAAAATTAGAGGATTTTCATTCAGATAAATGGTAACAAAATTAAGGAAATTTTTTTCAAGCCTGGATGGGAAATGTCAGAGGGTGGTGTTCATTCTCTAGATAATTCTAGTGCTGCATAATCCTATCACTTTTACCTTTTTCAATGCTAAATGTTTCCAAATTTGGTGCTCTCACATTCTCTGTTCTGATTCACTGTAGACCTTGGCAATCTACTAATTCTACAAGTCAGAATGCTAACTCAAATATTTCTTCTATATTTGTTAAGGTAACACTAGCTGCTGTAACAAACCAACCTCCACAAATAGTGGCTAACAAAATAGAAATTTGGGTGGGTATTTTTTTCCTCATCTGGCAGACTATTAAGGTATCTCTACTTGATAGCATCCAGTCTAACTCAGGAATTAGGCTCCTTCCCTTTTAAAAATAAAGACCTCATAATTATCAGCATGCAGCTAGCAGAAGGAGAAAGAAGGAATATGATGATGGTACACTTGGCCCCAAAGTAGGAGAACTCACTATTTTCATAGTCCATCAAAAAGAACTGGTCACATGCCCATAACTAAATGCAAGGGGTGCCAGGAATTATAGTCCTTGGATAGAAAGCCACTTCCCAGGACATTTCAATACTACGAAGTAGAGAAGTACCAGCGCCAACTCTAAAACAAGTAAGAAGCAAACAGAACATCTAAAGTCACAGAGACCCTTGGGAGGAAATTTACAGGTTTTGCAAAAACACATAAATTAGTCCATAAGAGCTCCTGGATCTGTTAGTCGCAGTCCACATGGACCTATGGCTTTCATTCTCCATTGCAGCTGTATGTATGTTGGTATAACACTGACTTGAAGGGAGGGATTTTTACCACATTCTGACAGTTCAATACTTCATCTTACTTTCCTCCATCTCTCACCCCAGATCATCAGATGATGCCCCACAGTGCATTCACAAGGAAGATTGGATCACTTTTTACATAGTCCTTTATTAAGGGAGATCAGAACATATACCCCCAGTCTATCTTTTCCTTTTTAAACTGCTTTCACCCCAATGTCTTTTGCACCACTCATGATTTTCTGTGCCAAATTCATCATTGAGCCATAGCAGAACCTAGGTTATCTGGGCTGGTTTCCCTATCCAAGTGGTATGAAAAGAGTCTGGCCACACACGCTATGGAGAAAAATCAAGATTTCTAACATATGAAGACAGAAGAGCTGGATTCAAAGCCTTTACCCACCTGACTTATTCTAATTCTGCATGAGGAACATTAGCTTTGTGCAAACTGAACTTGCTAGTACAAAAGACAGCAGCAGTATGATGTATGGAGTATAAAGGTCTCTATAATTGTCTTTTCATATCTGAATGCAAGTTACAAGAATAGAATCTCATTGCATACAATTACTCTGGCTTTGATGTATGGAAAGTGCTGCCCAGTTTGTAAGTACAGCTCTAGCCTCACACAAGCTTACTTTACTTTTCAGAAAATGAATCAAGAACTACCGTGGGAAAACATGGATTTCCTTAATCCGAGATGAAGTCAAACTTCCAGAAAACATACAAGAGGGATGTGCCAGTTTGAAAGGGTTTGTGTACCCTAAAAAAGCCATGTTTTAATCCTAATCAATCTTGTGGGAGCAGCCGTTTCTTCTAATAACTGTTCAATACTATAGGTTGGAAACTTGATTAGGTTATCTCCACGCAGATGTGACTCAATCAACTGTGGGTGTTAAACTTGATTAGATGGAGATATGTCTCCACCTATTCTATGTGCATCTTGATTAGCTTATAGGAATCCTATAAAAGAAGAGACATTTTGGAGAAAGTCTCTTTTTTGAGAACAAGGAGAGAGAACACTCACGATAGAATGAGAAGAGAACCACAGAGTCCACCAGCCAGTGACCTTTGGAGATGAAGGAAAACATGCCCAGGGAGCTTCATGAAGCAAGCAATTTGGAGAGAAAGCTAGCAGATGTAGCCATGTTTGCCACGTGCCTTTCCAGCAGAAAGAGAAACGCTGAACATCATCGGCCTTCTTGAACCAAGGTGTCTTTCCAGGGATGCCTTAGATTGGACATTTCTATAGACTTGTTTTAATTTGGACAATTTCACAGCCTTAGAACTGTAAGCCAGGAACTTATAAAATTCCCCTTTTTAAAAGCAGTTCCATTTCTGGTTTATTGCATTCTGGCAGCTAGCATAATAGAACAAGGGAGAAGCCATTGCCTCCATTTTAGGTATAACAGGCAACCTCAGAATTCATGCAAATACAATATAAAATTAAATATAAATAGAGTGAAATTTTTTATTATATATGGCATATTGGTTCAAAACTGTTATGTACCCCAGAAAAGCCAGGTTCTTTTCTTTCAATCCTAATCCAATTTTGTAGGGGGTAGACCTGATGTTTGGGTGGGATCTTTTAATTAGGCTGTTTCTATGGAGATGTGACCCCACTGATTCAAGGTAGCATTTCACAGAGAGCTGAGAGACAATACAGAGAGCAGACACAGAGATGCAGAAGATACATTTGGAGATGCAGAAGGAAAGCCTCTCGTGCCCTACCACCCCTGGCAGAAGCCAGAAGGACCCACAGGGGCTGAGAGAGTCATTACAAAATGAAACCAAGGACAAGAGGGTCAGCAGATGTAGCCATGTGACCTCCCATGTGACAGACAAACCTGGATGCTGCCTTTCCTCCAAGAAGGTATTCTTTTGTTGATGCCTAAATCTGGATATTTTCAGGGCCTTAGAATTCTATATTTGTAACCTAATAAATTCCCTTTATAAAAGTCAATCTAATTTTTGGTGTATTGCATCCCAGCAGCACTAGGAAACCAAAACATATGGTATTATGCAGAATGAGTTAAACAAACTCTTTACCTTACAATACATAACTTAGCTTAGCGTATATGTGAGTGTGTGTCTCCTCTAACTATAAATGCACTCACACCCATTCATAGCACATCTTTATGAATAATGGATGGGCATTTTGAATGTTTATGATCTGAGGGTTACCAAAATATATTAGTTTATGTCTGTATATTCTGTAGAGTTAAAATATACACTAATAAATAGCACATTATTGTGAGAATGGTTAATAGTGCTGAATGGTGTGTGAATGCCATAGAAAGGGGAAATTTAGAGTCATATACATCACCAGAAGGAAAGTTGAAGGTTAAAACATCGGAATGTATAACACAGTGAATCTTGTGGTGGACAATACCCACAATTAACTGTCTAAATATAAAACAGTTCTTTCCATGCACTAGAACAAATGTGTGACACTATTACAAGTAGCTAATAATAGAGGGGTATACGGGAAAATGTACCTATTGCAAACTCTGGATGATAGTTAACAGTAATATTATAATACTCTTTCATTAACAGTACCAAATGTACTATACCAATAACAGGGAGGGATACGCTGTATGGGAGGATTTGGGTTTTCTTTTTACATCTTTTCTGGAGTAATGGAAATGTTCTAAAATCGATTACAAGTACACATGCACAACTGTGGGATGGATGATACTGTGAGGTAGTGATTGTACCTTGAAGGTTTGTATAATGTGTGAATACATCTCAATAAAATTTCATAAGAAATAAATATGTGTGTGTGTGTGTCTGTGTATGCATATGCTAATAAATAGCCTAGAGTTTTTTGGGTCATTCTCCATTAGTACTTTTATTCTTTGGTATAGACAGGGCTGGGTGTCCCTGGGAAGAAAGAAGCATCATTCTTTTTTTTTTTTCTGGAAAATATACTACAATTGTTTAATTTTTCCCAAGCATGCATCCAGAAAAACTTTTCCATAGCTCTCAAGGACATTTTCGTTCACCTACTGAAATGTGGCAGTTACATCATATTCAGTCACCCCTATCTCAAGGCTGTTTATATTTTAATAATGATTTGTTTCTTACAGTTACCACTGCAAAAGTATTATTGGAAAAAAATAATTTTAAGTGGGGAATTCTTTCAGAACAAAATGGTCTATTCCAAGCATTTCTTCTGTGCCCACCATTTCGAATTGCCAGGTCCAGTAGGAAGAATTCTAAACCAAGCCCACCCTCCCCCACCTGTCTGCACCCAGCCCCTCCCCCAGCCCTCTGCACCCAGCCCCTCCCCTACAGCTGTCTTAGCTGGTTAGGCCTGGGGGCAGGAACAGGTGAGGCATAAAAAATGAGTCCTGGTCTGTGAATTTGGTTTTAAAAGTTTTAAATGAGGGTAGTTGGATTTAAGTCCACTAAGGTGACCTTAGTGTTGATAAGCGTGCTGACTTCCTTCCTTTAATCATTTTCAAGTAGTAGATCTAGTTCACTTAAGCCTGGGACCTGGGAAATTGGAAAATGTTTTGCTGTTTCTGGAGGCAGCCTTCTGCTGCTGTCAGAAATCCCTGGTGGCAGTGTCTTTCCAATGTCCAGTTTGTACATTAATTCCAAATTCTAATGCCTTAGACCCTAGGGACTAGGAGGTTTTTTTCTCTTTTTCTCTGGGACTCCAGGGCTACTAAATTATATATATATATATACTATATATATATATATATATATATATATATATATATATATATATATACACACACACACTCATGCTTATTTATCTGTAAGCAATTGGAATAGAGCTCCTTAACAATTTTTTGCTGATTTGCTATTACCATCAGATCAGGAAATATGAAAATATACAGTGAACCTGAAGACAGACACAAATAGGAAGTTAGCCATACTGTGTTAGTTAGATCCAGTTGTCAACTTGGCCAGGTGAGCATACCTAGTCTTGTTGCTGTGGACATAAGCCAATGGTACGTGAACCTCATCTGTTGCTAATTACATCTGCAGTCAGCTAGGAGGTATGTCTGCTGCAATGAGTGACATTTGACTTAATTGGCTGGTACTTAAATGAGAGAGCGCAATGTTGCACAGCCTAGCAGCTCGGCATTCCTCATCTCAGCACTAGCAGCTCAGCCCAGGCCTTTGGAGATGCAGAAAGAAGTCATCCTGGGGAAAGTTGTTGGAACCCAGGGGCCTGGAAAGAAGACCAGCAGAGACCATCTTGTGCCTTCCATGTAAGAAAGAACCTCAGTGGAAAGTTAGCTGCCTTTCCTCTGAAGAACCAACAAAATAAGTCCCCTTTTATTAAAAGCCAATCCATCTCTGGTGTGTTGCATTCCAGCAAGTAGCAAACTAGAACACATACAAAAACCAGAAACATAGAAATATACTTTTGAGAGGAACAAATAAAGGACTGGATATGCATCATCTCATCCCATTTCTGCTCTCTTTTGCAGAACAACTCTAACTGTAATACAGCATCCTTTTCTGGAGAACCATTTTCAGGCCATTTCTTTTCTTGCTTCTTATTCATGCCAAGGCTAGGCTGTTACAGAAATAAACTATTTTTTGTTTGTTTTTCTAGGCTCATAACTAAAATCTTTCCAATTTTTTAAAATACAGCACAAAGGGCTACATTCAGGAATGCCATTAGAATTAGAATTTCCTGTTTTAAAGAATTTCCACAGTCAGTAACTCTTTAGTTTGCTAAATGCTGCTGGAATACAATATACCAGAAATAGAACAGCTTTTAAAAAGGAAATTCATTAAGTTACAAGTTTGCAGTTCTGAGGCCATAAAAATTTCCAAACTAAGGCATCCAGAGAAAGACACTTTGACTCAGGAAGGTTCAATCTGGAAAGGCAAGTGGCTGGCATCTACTGGTCCTTGTGTCCGGCTCCATTGCTTCCGGCTTCTGATGCCTGTGGTTTCCTCTCTAAGCATCTGCGGGACTTCACTTAGCTCCTCTGGGATGCAATTCTGGGTTCTGGCTTGCTTAGCCTCTCATGGGAAGCCATGTGGTGATGTCTGCTGGGCTCTGCATCTCTAAACATCTGTGTGTCTAGGCATCTGCTCTTTCTGTTGATGCTCCAAGCATCTCCAAATGTCTGTGTCTCTGTCGGCTGTGAGCTTTCTCCACAATGTTTCCCTCCTTTTTTAAAAATTTATTTATTAGTTAAAAAAATAAAGAAACAAAATAAAACAACATACATAATCAGTAATTCACAATATCATCACTTAGTTGCATATTCATCATTTCTTAGAACATTTGCATCGATTTAGAAAAAGAAATAAAAAGATAACAGAAAAAGAAATAAAACGATAACAGAGAAAAAAAGTTATACATACCATACCCTTTACCCCTTGCTGTCATTGATCACTAGCATTTAAACTAAATTTATTTTAGCATTTGTTCCCCCTATTATTTACTTTTATTCCATATGTTCTACTCCTTTGTTGACAAGGTAGATAAAAGCAGCATCAGACACAAGGTTTTCACAATCACACAGTCACATTGTGACAGCTGTATCATTATTCAATCATCCTCAAGAAACATGGCTACTGGAACACAGCTCTATATTTTGAGGCAGTTCCCTCCAGCATCTCCATAACATCTTGAATAACAAGATGATATCTACTTGATGCATAAGAGTAACCTCCAGGATAACCTCTCCACTCTGTTTGGAATCTCTCAGCCATTGACACTTTGTCTCATTTCCCTCTTCCCCCTTTTGGTCGAGAAGGTTTTCTCAATCCCTTGATGCTGAGTCTCCGTTCATTCCAAGATTTCTGTCCCACGTTGCCAGGAAGGTCCACACAGGAGCATCATTCTTATCCTTTGTGAATGAAACATCTTGGAACTGTGTAACACGTTGATGTTGAACACAGTGTAGGATGGACTAAGAAAACATCCTTCCCTTTTTGCTCTCATGATAGTTTATTATTTATTCATGGAGCACCTATGATGTGGCCACTGGACATTTAGTCAAGAAACTTGAGTTCATAACTTGGCTTGATCATCAGTTAGATGCTTTAAAAAAATCCTTTACACTTGCTGAGCTTTTGTTGCCTGTTTTTACCCAGGTATAATAATGCCTTCCTTACAAAATTGTTGTAAGGCTTGGATTGGACTAAAGTTGTTAAGCTAAATAATCATATTCAAGTGTTCATTGCCCATAAAATTAACTGTAGAGTTGGAGACAAACTTCCATTAGAATGATGGGAACATAGGTCAAGCAAAAAGGAATGCCTTAGGTCATTTTCATTTACAGACATGCCCTAAGGGAAAGTAATCCCTCATGAATATAGGAAGTATATAAATAGGCAGGTGAATGGTGAATTATTGCTACTGATTAGTGTCTCTGCCCCACAAACTAGAAATTTAGGACATCTCAAATGTCAGTATGCCAACCCCGAGCTGACTACTTTCAGTGTTTTGCATTCTGTCTGCATTTCTCTCAAAGCTCTGAACAAAAACCTGTCTCAGGTTATCAAGGCACACAACCTTCTTCTTCCCAGATTAGAAGGCTGGTTCCAATCATTGATCACATTTTTCTCATTTTTGCATTCCTCCCATACCTGGCACACATCCCTTGCATAGTAAGTGCTCAATAAATGTTCGCTGAATGAGTAGTGACCAAGAAGCAAAGTAAATAGAGTACTGGTAATGAAATATGTATGTGTAAGATGTTCTACCCTTTGCCTTTACTTGGAAGTAAAACAAGGGATCTAGGGACTTTTAGTAATACAATTGGGACTGTGGTTATGAGAGTGTTGTACGCACACAATCAAATCTCATAGGCAAGTGGCAGCAGCAGCCTAGCGGGAAAGAAAGTCAAGCTCTCCAGATGCAGAACAAATAAGCTTGGAGAAATATGGTAATTGTTAATAATACAAATTTGACAAGAGAAAGGGGAGCCACCTTGACATTTGATTACTACTTAGTCAATATTCAGGCTCATAAGAAAGTGAACAGATGTTAGCCAAAGCAGATGTGAAAATACATGTAATAGAATAAAGACTAAAACGATTTGGTTTCCTGCCTGCAAAGTATATTTGTTTGGAAAAAAAAACCTTCAGATTTAATTCAACAAAAATGTGGCATATTTGGTTCATTTCCTTCATTTTTCCTCTCTTTCGCCTCAAACAAAATATATCAAAAGCTTGAGAGATGAGGCAGTTTGAAAAATCTTTCACCATTTCTGCAGCTCATCTGTCCAAAATTACCCCTCTCTTCCTTGTCAGGAGCCAACAAAAGACCTAAGAGAGGGAATTTCTCATTTATAACAAGGAGGAATGTCAAAACAAGTAGGATTGCAGAGCTGAAAATATCTAGAACCTGAAGTTCACTAGCCAGTGTACTACAAACACATGTGAGGTTCAAGCACCAATATTTTTTTTTCAAGGCTCTGATTAATTCTAATGTATAGTTAATGTTTGAGAAATACTGGGCTAGAGATAAAACAGACCTTCCCTTACCAGCTCCAGCAGATGTATTTGATTTCCCAACCAGGCTCTAACCTTATTAATGGCTTGGGAGAAGGGAAGGAAGGGGGAAGAGGGGAGGAAGGTGACAATGCAGAGGAGTGTGGAGGAAAGAGAGGGAGAAGGGGAGAAGAGGAGAGCGAGGGGAGGAGGAGAGCGAGGGAGGAAGGGAGGGGGAGATGTATTAATAATGGCAGCAAACATTTATATAGCACTTACTTCTGTGAGAGGCATGGTTCTCTGTGCTTTGAGTCAAAGCTTCAAAACAACCCTGTGAGGTTCTTAGCACCACTGTCTGGGAAGTTATATTTTCCAATTTTCTACTTGGCCTCATCTGAAGTAGACACTGTTAGTCTTTGGAGACTAAGCAGATTTTAGAGTTTGTGTATAGCCTGTAGGATGTTGGCAGCTCCTAGGTCATTTTAAGTTTCCAGTGGTCACATATTTTAGCCTAGTTTCATGGTTTCTTTGACAGTACAAGAGCCTTAAAAATGTAGTAAACTTCTTACCTGTTTGATACCAGCCAGGTCCATGAGCTAACAACCATTACCCAAAGTTTTTCATGCAAACTTCTTAATCTGCAATATTTCTTTGCTTTTTCAATCTCTTGCCTCTAGACTTAAAGGCAGAATACCTTGGTCTCATCAGGTTTCTGTGGGAGAGCTAACCTTTCAGTGTTTATTTTTTGTTGTTCTGTCCAAATGAAATGATTTATATCTCTTAATCCACTTAGAGGCTCTAACAATGAGTGGGATGGCTGCACTCTTGATTTGATCATTGTCATAAGTCCTAATTTTAATTGAATGTGTTTGCTCAAAGCATTTTACAATTTTATCTTTGACTATTTGCTGTTGAAAAGGAGCGCCTCTCCAACCCCATATATTCCCAAATTTGGTGGACATACCTAATCCCTTTCATTCATGCTTGCTGATCAGGATGGTCTTTTCTGAGCTCACCTTTTGGTTGTAATATTTTGTGGCAAGTAGTCAACATCAATCAGTACATACTATTAATGGCTTGTCTTCCAATATCTTCTCCTGAGGCTTCAGGTTTATTAGTTATGTGATCTGGTTTCCATATTGTACCAGTTTGAAACTATTGCGTACCCCAGAAATCCATGTTCTTTAATCCTAACTCAATATTGTTGGGTGGGACTTTTTTAATTAAATGGTTTCCATGGAACTGTGTCTCTACTCATTCAAGGTGGATTTGTTTACTGGAGTCCTTTAAGAGGGAACAAACAATTTTGGAAAAAGCTTCAGACCCAAATGAGTTGACAGAGCTAACAAGAGACCAGACATTTGGAGATGTAGAAAGAAAATGCCCCCAGGGAAGCTGTTTGAAACAAAAAGCCAAAGAACCAGCTGACACCAGCTGCAGGCCTTCCCAACTGAAAGAGGTATTCTGGACCCAGTGGACTTTCTTAAGACAAGGTATCTTTCCTTGGAATCTTTAGTTTGGACATTCTTATGGCCTTAGAATTGTAAACTTCTGTCTTAATAAATTACTTTTATAATAGCTGTTCCATTTCTGGCACATTGCATTTTGGCAGCTTTAACAAACCAATATACATGTTTTCAAAGATTTTACCAAATAATTTTCCATTGCAAAATATGGAACATCATCCTTCTAGATTCTGACAATAATCTTGCTATCCACATCCAGTCCATAAGGCAATATCACATATTTAGTGTTTGTTATGTCAGCACCCTATTTCCAGGTACTAATTAACAACTTTAAATGCTCAGTGGCTTAAAGCAATAGGATTTACTTCTCACTCACATTGTATGTCCCACACAGCTTGGCCATGGCCTGTGCTCTGTGTGGTCCTTCACTCCAGGTGCCTTAATGGTCACTATCCAGATTATTATCAGTTGCTGCGGTAAAGTAAAATTATATAGTTTCACACTCCGGAAATCAGATTCTGCAATCTGAATATAAATCATATTCCAATCTTTCACAATACATGGGCCAATGTTAGTTATGTGGCTCCTCCACAGGAGAGTCAGGAAGAAAAATTCCATTAGTTGGATAGCTCTACACAGAAACAAGCCCCCTGCAGTCTGGGCTCCACATTAGAACACAGTGAACTGTTTCACTTTTCTGCTCCAAACCTTCCAGTGCTTTCTTCCCCCCATGCAACAGAAAAAGCCAAAGTTTATACTCTGGCTTCCCGGCCCCTCCATTATTTGTCCCCCCGCTATTCCCTGCCTCATCTTTACTCTCTCCACTTCACTCACTCTGCTCCTGCCACACCAGCCCCTTTCGTAGTCCTTGTATATGCCAAGCTTCCACCTGACGCAGGCTTTGCCCTGGCTATTCCCTTTGCCTGGAATTTTCTTTCTACAGATTTCTGCTTAGCTCACTTCTTCACTTTTTCATGTGTCTACTTTAATGTTACCTTTTCAGAGAGGCCTTCCCTACTACCTGTTATAAAACAACACCCCACTCTACCCATCCCATTCTCTAACCATCTTCCTTTGCATCATTTGTCTTTATAGTTCTTAGTGCTGCTTGGCATAATATATATTTTTTGTTGTTTATATTCCCCAAGAAAATATGAAGTTCTAGAAAGAACTTTTTATATATTTTATTCATTGAAAAGTCTTAGGAACCTAATAACAGAGCTTGACACTTGGTATGTGCTCAATAAATACTTTGTGAATGGATAAATGAATGAATCAGTGATACAGTCCTGGTCCTAGGACAGCCACAGAACTGACTAGGACACAATATTCCAGAAGTATCTGATGTCTGGAGAAAAAATGAAAAATAGTAAAAGGGGAAGATTAAAAGGAATTTAGAACCACAAAAATTTTTCTTCTTCCCAATTCTCCTAAAAAAAGGAGAATACAATATATTGAGGAAATTATTTGAAACTTAATCTTAATTTTCTTCTTCCTTCTCTATATTTTCTTGCTGTGACTTCTAATTCCACTAATTTTAAAGGGGATATCATACTATAATAGCACTAAAAATATAGTTAAGGAAAATAGAGATATCCCTAAGTTGGAAGCTAAGTGAAATGTCTGTAAATACATGGAAAAGGAAGTGATAAATTATATCCGGAAATACTTTTTGCCTTGAAAATCTTTCATAATACTTCCCATATATGGTATAGAGAAATCTAGAGAAAAAAAAAAGAAAGATCTAGAGGAAAATACCAGGTAGCATTTCCCCAATTCAATAAAATAGAAAACTAAGGCATAGGACAGTGTAATGGATTTTCTAGAATCTCTGAAATTGTGAACAGCAGAAGTAAGTCTAGTACTGGACTTTTCGAGTATTATTAACGGGTTCCTTTTCTGCACTAAAGTACCTGCACGTTATGTCCTTTTCTAAATTTAGTTTCAGGAAAGATTAGATAATTTGCCCTTGTGGTTAGCACACCAAACATGAGTTCTGACAAAAGAACTCACATTGAAGAATATCACACTGTAAAATAATAAATATTTAACATAAATATAAATGTCAAATATATACATTAATTTGAAGAATGTTTGTGAATGAACAGTTTTATAGCTTATATTCAACTTCCCCATTTGGAGAATTTCTAATATTCTTGCAAGCAATGGGGACAACCAAATCAATAGGCTGAACCCTAAATCTTGGGGTTCACCCATATGAAACTTATTCCTGCAAAGGATAGGCTAAGCCTACATAAAAGTATTCCCAAAAGTCATCTGAGGAGAACATTTTTTGTGGCTCAGATGTGGATTCTCTCTGTAAGCCAATGTGGCAGATCAACCCACTGCCCTCCCCTCCTACGTGGGACATGACTCCCAGGGGTATAAATCTCCCTGGCAACGTGGGACAGAAATCCCAAGGATGACCTGGCACCTGGCATCAAGGGAATGAGAAGCTTTCTTGACCAAAAGAGGGAAGAGAGAAATGAGTCAAAATAAAATTTCAGTGGCTGAGAGATTTCAGAGTCAAGAGGTTATCTTGGAGGTTATTCTTGTGCATTATATAGATATTCCTTTTTAGTTTATGGTGTATTAGAGTGGTTGGAGGGAAGTACTTGAAACTGTTGAGCTGTGTTCTAGCAACCTTGATTCTCAAAGATGACTGTATAACAATGTAACTTTTACAATGTGACTATGTAATTGTGAAAACCTTGTGTAAAATGCTCCTTATATCCAGGGTATGGAGAGATGAGTAAAAGAATATGGATAATAAATAAATAAATAATAAGAGGGTAAGGGATAAAATTAACTGAATAGATTGTAATATTAGTGTTCAGTGAGAGGGAGAGGTAAGAGGTATGGGATACGTGAGTTTTATTCTTTTTTCTTTTTATTTCTTTTTCTAGAGTGAGGAAAATATTCTAAAAATGACCATGGTAAAGAATATACAACTATGTGATGATATCATGAGCCATTGATTGTATACCATGTATGGACTATATGTGTGAAAGATTTGTCAGTAAAAATATTTAAAAAAACTAAAACTGTGAAATTGTAACCCATGCCAAACTCTGAAATCTGTTCTATAATTAATTGTTCTGGTGTGCTTTGAAATTTATTGTTTTTTGTTATTTTTCACAATAAAAAAGAAAGAAAAAGCATTATATAAAGCCACAAAATAAAGTTAACTAAGGAAAAGTACAAACAGTATATATAGTTCACTATTATTTGGGTAAAAACATAAATAAAATCTCATCCTAAATTTATACCCACACAAAGTTTTAGAGATTGTCTGGTCCAGAGTTTTTCTGAACAGTTTTGGCTCACAAGCTCCTTTCACATAATTTTTAAAAACATTTATGGATTTTCAAAATCATTTTCTAATTTTTTATTGGTATTCAAAATATATAAATTTTAGGTTAAAAAGATTCAATTCATAGATTAGTAAAAATTGTATTACATAACATATTAGTCAATACTATTCATAATATATAATAGAGGCCTAACCACAGTCAGCTATACATAATACCAAATGCACATGGAATGCTCTCAAGGATAAACTATAAACTAAGTGATAAGACCAGACAATATCTATAAAATGATTGAAATTTTATGAAATATAACTACAATGAGAGTAATTAGAAATCAATAACAAAAGAACTTGGAAAATTCACAAATGCAGAAATGAAACAATGCATTCCTAAATAACCAATGGGTCAGAGAAAAAAATCACAAGGGAAATTAGAAAATGTTTTGAAATGAAAGAAAATAAAACCACAATTACAAACCCGGATGGGAGGCATATAAAGCACTATTCAGAGAGAAATTAGAAAACCTGAACTAAATGGAAAAATTCCAATTAAGACACAAACTAGAAAAACTGACTCAAGAAAAAATAGAAAAACTGAATATACTTATAACAAGTAAAGAAACTGAATTTGTAATTTAAAAGCTGCCCACAAAGAAAAGTTAAGGTTCTGATGGCTTCACTGGGGATTTTACCAAATATTTACAGAAGAGTTAACATCAAATCCTCAAGAACTTCTCAGAGAAGTAGAAGAGGAGATAATACTTTCCATCTTATTCTGCGTGGTCAGAATTACCCTGATACCAAAATGAGACAGAGACACTACACAGAAAGTAAACTATAGACCAATATCTCTTATGAATTTAGATGTGAAAATCCTCAACAAAATGCTAGCCAATCAAATACAGCAGCATATAAAAGGATTAAATACCATAACCAGGTGGTATTTAACCCAGGAATGCAAGGTTGCTTAAATACATGAGAATCAATCAATGTAATATTCATGGAATAAAGGGGAAAAGAAACCTACATGATCAGTTCAATAGCTGAAGGAAAAGAATTAGAAAAATTCCAGAATACTATCATGTAAAAAACACTCAACAATCTAGAAGTAGAAGGGAAGTTCCTCAACATGATAAAGGCATCTAGGAAAAACCCACAGTTATCATCATAATTAAAAGTGAAAGACTGAAAGTTTCTGCCTAAGAACAGGAACCACTTCTATTCAACATTCTACTGGAGTCTAGTCAGGGCAGTTAGGCAATAAAAAGGAATAAAGGTATCCAAGATGGAAAGAAAAAAGTAATCTTAACTCTTTTTGCAGATGGCATTATCTTACACACAGAAAACCCTAAAGAATAAACACACACACACACACACAAACACACACAAATCTATTGGAGCTAATAAACAAGTTCAGCTAAGTTGGAGAATACAGGATCAATATACAAAAATCAGGTGTTATTTCTATACACATGCAAAAAAATTCTTAATATAAAATTAAGAAAACAGTTTCATTTATAATAACATCAAAAAGCATAATACAATAGAATTAAATTTAACTAAAGACATGAAAGGCTGTACACCTGAAAACTACAAAACATTGTTGAAAGAAATTAAAGAGGACCTATATAAATGGAAAGACAACCTGATGTTCATGGACTAGAAGATTTAATATTGTTAAAAGGTGAATAGTACCCAAAGTGATCTACAGATTCACTGGAGTCCCTATCAAACTTCCAACTGCCTTTATTTGGCAGAAACAGACAAGCTGATCCTAAAATTCACATGTAAATACGAATAGTCAAAATAATCTTGAAAAATAATAATAACATTGGAAGACTCACTCTACCCAATTTCAAAACCTACAAAGCTACAGGATTCAAGACAGCATAGTACTACCACAAAGATAAGACACATAGATTAATGGAATAGAATGAATCCAGACATGCGTGTTCAATTGATTTTCAACAAAGGTGCCAAGACCATTCACTGGGGAAAGAATAGTCTTTTCAACAAATGCTGCTGGGACAAATGGATATTCTCTTGCAAAAGAATGAATTTGGCTCCTTTATCAGTCAAGGTTCTCCAAAGAAACGGAACTGACAGGATATATACATACATACATGCATACATACGTCAATTCATATATACATATGAATACACACACACACATATATATATATATATACACACACACACATATACACACACACATACATGTGGTAGTTAGGTTCAGGTGTCAACTTGGCCAGGTGAAGGTGCCTAGTTTGTTCTGTTGCTGTGGACATCAGCCAATGGCATGTGAAGCTCATCTGTCGCTGATTACACCTGCAGTTGGCTAGGAGCCATGCCTGCTGCAGTGAATGATGTTTGATTTAATTATCTAATGCTAAAATGAGAGAGCTCAAATGTAGCACAGCCCAAGCAGCTCAGCATACCTCATTTTAGCACTCGCAGCTCAGCCCAGGCCTTTGGAGATACAGAACGGAATCACCCCGGTGAAAGTTGTTGGAACTCAGAGGCCTGGAGAGAAGGCCAGCAGAGATCACCCTGTGCCTTCCTGTGTAAGAAAGAACCTCAGTTGAAAGTTAGCTGCCTTTCCTCTGAAGAACTATATGTTTTTAACTAAATAAATCCCTTTTTATTAAAAGCCAATCCATCTCTGTTGTGTTGCATTCTGGGAGCTTTGGCAGACAAAAACAATACACAATTGGCAAATCAAATTCCATAGAGCAGGTCACAAGCTGGAAACTTCAGTAAAGATAATTCTGAAGTCTGGCAAGTCCAAACTCCAAAGGGAAGCCATAATCAAAAAACTGTAATGATGAAGTTGAGTCCAAATTACCCAGGGGAAGCTGTCTCTATGAAGTTGAGGCAGAAATTCTTTCTGACCTCTGAAATTGTCAGTTCTGGATTTTTAGACTTCCAACTGATTGGAGAGGAGACTCCCCCATTTCTGAGGGCAATCTCTTTTGTTGACTACAGATGCAATCAACTAATTATAGATGCAAAACCATCTACAAAATGTCCTCAGAGTAACAACCCAGTGTTTTTCTTGACCAAACAACTTGACACCATAACTTAGCTGAGTTGACACATGAAAGTAACTGTCACAGACCCCTACCTCACAACATACAAAAATTAACTTAAATTAATATGGACTATAGTTAATAATATAATTACAATATTGTTTCATCAATTGCAGCAAAGTTACCACACTAATGAAAAGTGTTAATAATAGGGAAAACTGTGTGTGATTGGGGTATATGGAACATGATTTTTCTGGAAACCTACTTCTCTAATTAAAAAAAATATATTGACCTCTAGGATTAAATCTATTTCCCACCCTGTCAGAGGCGACTCTGGACCTAGGAAGACTCCCCACTGGAGAGACTCATAGCAGTAAGGAGTAGAGATTGAATTTATGATCCCTATGATCAGAACTGATCACAAAAGACAAAAGGGGATGCTAAGTCAAGCCATATTCCTCTTTCTCTTTTCAATTTTATCAATTTCAGAAAGTATCTGACCTTCCTTGTGGCCAAGTGAATAAAAGAATGGAGGACAATCAGGATGATCCGGAGTGATTTGTAGATCAAACTTGCTTCACATGGAAGGAAACATCAGGAGTGGCAAGCAAGAAACCCATGCCAGGAGTAGTCAGCTCATTATCGGTCTTTTAATTATCCTGCACCACAGGAGCACATTTGTTAGACAAATTTCATATGTATAAATCTGCATGTCATGTTTACATCCAGCCAGGTCTGCCTTCTACACAGATAACACATTTTTTAACATGCAAAAAATATATATACATATGCCTGCAGGCTCTTCCTATGGCTTCCCTCCATAGGAAGTCAAAGTCAGGACCGTCCAAATGACTCCAACTGATGATAATGTCTCCACTCCTTGTCTCCATGACCTTGGTGTTGGAGGCCATGTCTCTTTAACGATCTAATCCGTGTAGGAAGTTATAGTGTAGAGTCTCCAGGTGTTGGAACAAAGAGGCTAATGACAGAGCCAGAGTTAAGGCAGTTAGCAAATGTCTAGATAATGCTAACATCTTTGTCTCAGTCAATGGAGGCCATGACCATAAAACAAAGACATGCATTTTGAAATTTTTTATTGATATATATTATATATTCAAATTCCATGTAATCATCCAAAGTATACAATCATGGTTTATTTTTTATCGCTATATTATATAACCACATACAATTTAATCATCCAAAGTGCAGAATCTACGGTTCACAATATCATCATATAGCTACGCATTTATCACCACAATCAACTTTTTTTGTGAAAAACAACATACATACAAAAAAGTAATAAATTTCAAAGCACATCACAGCAATTAGTTGTAGAACAGATTTCAGAGTTTGGTATGGGTTCCAATTCCAAAATTTTAGGTTTTTACTTCTAGCTGCTCTAAGATACTGGAGACTAAAAGAAATATCAATATAATGATTCAGCAATCAGACTTGTTTGTTAAACCCTACCTTCTCTGTATAACTCCACCAATACCCTTGATCTTTCTTCCACTCTTTAGGGGTTGCGGCTATGCCCATTCTAACCTTTTCATGTTGGAAGGGGCTGTCGATAATATGGGCTAGAGGGATGGGACTAGTTCAGGAAAGGCTAGCCCCTCTGCATTTCAGAATTTATCTGGAAAGATACGCATTTTTGAAGATATGTAAAAGTATAATGCAGAGGCATCTAGAAACAGGTGGTTTATTTTGGAGTTAGCAATTATGATGCTAGATTTGTTTATTTGTGGATCTGTTAGAACTACCATTCCTCTCAAATTAATACTTCAGAATCTACTCTCTCTTTTGTAACTTCAACTTCTGCTTCTTTGTCATTTGGGAATTATCTCTCAGATTACCTACAAGCTTTTAGGTGTTTCCTAGAATGTCAAATCACATGTCTGACTTTTCTGAGATATGAAGACTTTTTCCCCCTTGCTGTTCCTTGGAGGTTAGAAAAATATCTCTACTCTATGCTAAAAAATAAGACTTTTGCATTAACACTTTTACTATTTTCCTAAAGCAATTACTTCTGAATTGGTAATAGAAAATATTTTTTAAATTACAGATTCAAAACTAGAAGAGAATGCCACCTATCCTTCTAGTGTGGGTAATTAGAGAGAAATAGGGTTTTTGTTGGTAAAAGCAATACAGCTTCTCTCTTTTTAACTATCTGAGATTTTCAGGTAACCATCTCAAAGACGACTTGCCAGTGACCACAGGAAAAAGGTCATATACAAGGTCACTCAATCGATAAGACTCTTTGGACTTAAAATAAATTTTTATTAATTAAAACATGTCTCTGTTAACATAAAGACTATAGTAGTGCTGAGAGAACCACTTTTTTTAGCATCCTCTAAAATGTGTATAGCATAAATTGTATAGAGTCATAGATGATTGAAGATGGAAGATTGTACTGGGTCATCCTGTCCATCTTTGCTGTTATTTTAAGAACAACTTGAGCAATATCCCTGGCAGGTTTTTAGAAATGGGAAAGTCATAGTCCCCAGTCCTCAAACCATTGTGTACTAAAAGGCAAACATTTAGAAAGTTTTATATATTATCCCATCCTTTCTATTATCTATGAGTTGTGTCTTCTAAAACAACAAAAATAACTCAACTCCTTTGTTAACATAACTGGTATTCTATCTCCCTAAGTCTTCTCTTCTCCAAGCTAAAACATTCTCTGTTAAAGAGAATATGAGACTTAGATGGTAGATTCGTCATCACCCTTTTTAAACCAATAAATACTTCCATGAAATAAAAGATTTTTAGGAAAGACATTTTTTTAAAAATCACTTTTATGAATTCACTCCATTTTATCTCATAATTTTATTTCTCCAGTGTCTGAGTGATGTAGACATCTGTCTTTCTGGCATTCCTTGCAACTTCTTATTTAATTTTGGTAACAACCACCTCAAGTCTTCTAATTTGCCCTTGGGGATCCAATCCTACTACATTCTAAGTCAATACCATTAACATAAGGCTGGCCCCATCTCTCAAAGCAATAAGTGGACACAGACCACATTAATGAAAAGAAAATCCCAGAACTCTGCTGGAAATAGCTGAAAAGAGGAGCTCCCTTTAAGCTTGTTGGTTAGAAACCTGAAGCTGCCCTTCCTTGGGAGATCCTGCTTGAGAATGAAGTCAACCCTTAGGAAAACAGGACAAAGAAACTAAGACACAAAGAGGTTGAAAGGGGACTTATCATCACGAAGCCCTGCCTGTTAAATTTGCTGTCTTAGCTTCCCAGTTATATGAACTAATCAATTTTCTTTTTTCAATTGTTAAAGCCAGACTGGGTAGCATTTCTGTCCATTTCCTCCAAAAGCTTCCTAATTTTTAACTACTATACTAGGTATCCTGATTATTTTTTTCTTCCATATCTATAGTTTTATCTATACCTATATCTATATATTTATCTTTATCTATATCTTTATTTTATTTAATAAAATAAAAATATATTTATTATTTAAATATATATTTGTATTTAAGATAAATAAATAAATATATTTATCTTTATATATTTATTTGTATATATATATATATATATATATATATATATATATATATATATATACTCACAAAGCCTTTGACTTCTGTTAGACAGAACTAGATTTATCTTACTTCTCCATTTGTGAAATAACATCATTACTGCATTATCACTGATTCAAACTTGGCCTCTTTTTATGTTTTATTTTATTTGATATGTTCCTCAAAGTCATGATTTTTGTGTGTTTTTGTTCCCAATCCACCTTCTACAACATTCAGTTTTTATATATGCATATTAATGTTTAATATTTAGTAATGCTTTATATATGTTTTAACTTACATAAATAACATTGAGTTATAAATCTATTCAGTTTATTGTTCATAACATTTTTATCTATTCACATTAACACATATACATTTAGTTCATTTCTTTGAGTACTATGTAGATTTTCATATGACTGTTTTATACTTTTTTTCCCTTTTTATTGATTTCTAGTTTGTTTTCAACTCTTTGTACTTCAAACAATACTATCATTAATATTCTCATATGTGTTTCTTTCCGTACCTGGGCAAGATAAATTTTCTCAAGTACACACTGAACAGTGGAATTGCTGGGTCTTACAACATGCACATATTCAATTTCTCTCAATGCTGCCAAATTATTCTCTAAAATAGCTGTGCCATTTTCCCTTCCACAGAAGTGCATAAAGGTTCCTACTTCCCCACCTCTTCCCTAACCCTTAGCTTATTTTCTCTTGACACTCTCTCCCCTTCACTGATCATATATTAGTCTTTGAAATCATTTGCATCATTTGGGTCTTGTTTTCCAATTTGTTGGTCACAACTATGATTATACTTTGTCCCCTCAGAAAGCAGTTTTCCCCAACCAGTCTCAGGTAGTAACTGATAGCCTGCATTATTTCATATTTAATTCCATTTGAAATTTGACACTATCTTTTCAAGGAAGAGAAGAACAACTGTATAAATGGTGCAATTACTTGTGATAGCATTTCCTCAAAACCTATGAGAAAAGATCTTTAGACTTCTCAAACCCTTTCTAACAGCATTTTTCTCTAAATGATCTTGTATGATTTATCATTTTTTATTGAATGATTCCCTTGCACCTCATTTTCTTCATTGTACATAGTGCTATTTGACCACATGTAAAATAAAAGCAGAGAGAAAAATTAATTTCATTTTTCCATCAATCACTTTACCACTTCTTATGCTGCAGACATGTATGGGTTCCAAGATTCCCTATCTGTCTGGGGGTCTAGAGGCATGCTTCCCTATCATCCTGGAAGAAAAACAAAGGAAATAACCTATCTCTTTAAACACTCATTCAGATGCCTTTCTCGAGGTGATGGGCTTCCTACAACTGCTACATAAAGTACCAATTGAAATCAGGCCTGTCATAGAGACTTCTACAAAATATGAACAGTGCTAAATACCATAAAGTGAATCGATTTCCACTGAAAGTGTTTTAACCTCCATTTAGGTCAAGAAATAGCAATTTTCCCAGCTTCACTGTAACCTGAGAATTAATCCTAAGAGGCGAGTGTACACTGCATACCTCATTTGCTCCATGAAATTTATTGAAAATGCTTTCATACCGGACTTTCTTTGCAACCCTTTTCCCTCCTTTCAGGTATGGCTCTTGAGCGATTGAGTGATTACTTTTCCAAGTTGTGCTTTTGTGTAAAAATTATTAATTGGTCACTTACTTTAAAAAGAAAATTAGGTTAGACTCCAAGGCAACATAAAATTTGAGACTGTCTGAAATTGCTAAGGACAAAATGGGCATTGGGTGAAGTTTACAGAGGAGCCAAACAAGTCTCTGAGAGATGAAGACCTTGAGCGAAGATCCACAGCAGAGATTATGATGGTGCTGGTCCCGGGCACCGAGCCTAATCATCAAATAGAGCAGAGAGTGCTCAGAAAAGCATAAAGCGATACATAAATCTGCTGGACAATGGTGATTACTCCCAACTGCCTTTGCTCTATAGGAACGATATTGGGGGAATGGAGGCATATAAGGTACAGTAATCACAGTGGTGATAACAATTAGTGTGTTCTTATAATACATCAGAAATAACTTCGATTACAGATGCTTTATTAACTTATTCAATCTTTCCAATTTTCCTGTGAATTATTATTAATATCCTCACTTTACTGACAAAGAAACCCAGAGAACATAAGCAAATTACCCAGGATCACACTTGAAGTAACAGAGTTCAACACAAACAGCAGCGGAGCACCAGAGCTTGTATGCTTAAACACTGCACTCTGTTATATCCATATCCTAACTAACCACATATAGACCTTCCTACACATTGTCTTCAATGGAGAGGTATCTATCTCCAAATACAGACAGTATAAAACACTCCTCTCTCCACTTAGCCACTTGGAAGTTTGCTTTCTTGTTCATAGTCAATGGTCTTCCTATGCCTAGTTAAGAGTACATGGTTCACAATTCAATAGGCTGAACCCTCAGTCTTGGAGCTCATGTCTATGAAGCTTATTCCTACAAAGGAGAGGCTGAGCCTACTGATAATTATGCCTAAGAGCTGCCCCAGGAGAGCCTCTTTTGTTGCTCAGATGTGGCCTCTCTCTCTAAGCCATCTCAGCAGGTGAACTTACTGCCCACCCCACCCACCCTCATAGATGGGACATGACTCTCAAGGGTGTAAATCTCCCTGGCAACATTAAGGACAACATCTGGCTGAATCTTGGCACTAACAGAAAGATGCATACTAGGCAATGGCAATATTTGATGGAACATACTGAATTCCCCACCCTGAGTTCTTAAAGAAAAACAGCACGGCAACTAAGTGTGCAGTCTCAGGTTCAGAATGCTTAGGTTCAACTTTTGGTCCCACATTGCTTTAGTCTAACCTTGGAAAAATTTGTTTTACCATATTGTTCCTGAGTTTCTCATCTCTAAAATGGTATAACAACAGCTGTTTCACAGGGTTACTGTGATACATGAAAAACTCTTAGAATAGCTAGAACTTACTAAATAATCACATAACAAATGCTAGCAATTTATATAATTATTAGGTAATATTGAGTATTGGTGATTTGGAGAATTTCTAAAAACATATGGTTCAGATGCTGTTGGAAATAGAGCATATTAGGTAATCTTATTAAATTAAGGAAAGGATCTTCAAATTTAAGGTCCCTCACCCCACCCCCATCCTGAGAATAGATTATAATACTTTGACCAGACCATCTGAAACCTGGAATGGAACATCCAGTGGAGTTTCAGAAGAGTAACTGAGTCCAGATATTATAACAAAGTCATTCCCCTCAATGCAATCTGTCCAGATCTAAAATTTACTTTGTAATACCTATCATATTTAATTAACAACCATGTTTTATATTGTGGATTTATTTCTCCAACAAATAAAAGATGAATAACATTGCAGAGGCCTCCTTCAAAATTGCCCTTATGTTATCCTAGAAGGAGAGCCTTCAAAGAAAAGAAAGTTGCTTTAACTTTAGGAAGACTTACTTAATCCAGTTAGTCTTTGAAAGAAAAACAACACATAACAATTGCTCAAGATGGCTTGTGCTTTCTAGTAAATATAAAGTCACATCAATTAGACAGATAACTAACTCTACCTCTATTTCATGGCTGTTTATGTTTAATAACTTCATTTTGTTGAATATAAGCAGTCCCTAGAAAATTCACATATAGGGCTTTAACCTGACACTTGGAAATTGAAGTCTGGAGCAGAATACTTTTCACTCCACCCTTTTGAACATTGTTTCCATCCAAATAACAAAAAGCAATGGCAATCATTTTATCTGTGTTTTATGCTCAGTTGGTGCACACTATAACATATCCATCTGCATATATTGCCCTATAAAGATGTCCTACAGTTCCATGTGCATGGTTCAAAGACAAGGACTTAATCTTCTTTTTCTATTTTCTGTTGGAAATATGGAAGTGGTACACAATGGATCAAAGTTGAAATATCTTAAATCACCAAAGAAACAGTATGTTTCCCAGACTGGAGCCAGTCTTGATTTTAGGTTACTAAAGAACGTGTCATTCAGCATGGGAACGAGTCAGCATTGAGAGGTCCATAAAAGAAGACATAATTAGGTTCTGTGGTTGGAGGTCTCATCAAGGGCCTTGGAGTCTTGACAAACGAACTTTAAGAATTATCATCCTGGGGGCAAGACCACACACAAGAAGAAGTAGCTTCAGATATAGCGTTATAATAGGACACTTTGCAGAATCATGTACAGTCCCTTGTTCTAATTCCAAACTCAGCCAACATATATAGAGTAGGTTAGTCCATGAGAAAGTCAGACTGGTGAATTACACAAATGAAAGCAACTTAGACACCTGCCAACTGGTTGCCTTTAGCAACATCCCACCCTCTCTGAGCACCTCTCCTCTGAGCAGGTCCGACATACCCTGTCTCACCCTAAAAGTCCTTCAGCACAGAGTACAGTAGTCTGCTCTCAGGTATTCAATAAACACAGTTGTCTTCCAGAAGGACCTTACAACCCATGAAAAGTAGAATGCTCAGGGAACTTAGTCATGTCAGTGATGTCAATTCAGGATCAGTTGGCTTTAGACTGTTCAGTGCTCAGTAGGGAAAGAACTGGGACTGTGTTCATTTTTAGTACTCAAACCAGTAGGGCAGGGGAATTCTGCGACTGAAAATGATTGATTCTGTTCTAAACAAAGTTAAGCATGTTCATGGACTCCACAAAATGACTGAGCATCAGATGTGATGCTCCAAGGAAAGGCTACCATATACCAGAGTTATCATTCCTAATTCATCAGGAACTCCTCCTTTTTTCTCTCCTACTCAAGCGCCTCCTGAGTTTAAAGAACCACTGAGGAAGGACCACAAATGCTTCATTCCATTTCTACACTTCCAAGGATCAAGGTAGAAGTATGAACTAAATGGGACATCTGTTTGATGTTCATGTAATTCCACAAGCTGCGAGTAATTTGAACTAACAACAAACACAACACAGAGGATTAAAAAGCCATAGGCCATTCATGACTTAGAGTGGAAATATCAGCTCCATTTTCCTTTTTTATATCTAAGAGAAGATCCTGAATCTGTGGGAAGAGGAATTATAATGGGTTAACAAGAAACTTTAGAAGTTGAGAATAAGGAAGAAAAATTGGAACTTCTGAAAACTTCATGTGTTATTTTTGTTCTAATTGTTGTGCCTGTTTACGGCTTCAAAGCTGGATGGGGACTGACAAGGAACTATCATGAATTCTCCCTGATTCTTGCATACTTGTGATAGGGTAGAGAATGACGTTTGATGAGATAAGTAGGAGAGTACATTTAAGTTCAAGGTACTTGGGGAAGATGCAGGGTCAGGGGGTCGGGCATGAAGTGAGTAATCTGAGGAGTTGATGGCAATATGAGGCTCTGCACTCCAGGAGGTAAGCAGAGGCATAACACTGAAACTGGAATTCAGTTCCTGTCAGCCTTGAAACTCTCACCTCACATGCTCACTTCAGAGCTGCAGAGAATCTTATTGTTCAGAGAAGATTAAAGACAAAGATGGACCAGACATTTACTTGTGGGGAACTTTATTTTAAGCCTTGAACTACAACAATTTAGCAAGAAATTCAGAAGAGATCCTGACAACTCCAATCTATTTCTTCATCAACTTTGATATTGGCTTGTGTCCCTTAGGCATTAAGGGATGCTGTCTTTGTTCTCTGCTAGCATTTGCTTTGCCAAAAGCCAAGAGGAGAGATGAAAGACAGACTTCAGCAGAAACAGTGAGTCCTGAAGCAATGTTTGTGCTTTCAATCACTCTTGCCCTGATTTCTGGCATCAAGCCTGGCTTTCCTGGCCCATCACAGGTCTTTCTTCACCACAGTCAAGTTGTGGATGACAAGTCGGGAGGTGAAGATGAGTTGCAGCTCTGAAAATAAGAATCTGTTGCTTCAAATTCATTTTCCCCTGCTCTTCAGGGAAGATGTCAGTTCTTGTCCTCACCATCCCCAGTGCAAGCATCCTTACAATGCCTCCAGCCCTTTCACCGTCTGTCATTCTACACCTGTGCCCCCTCCAAGACCCAGGTAAACTCGGGTCTCTTTTCTACGTTGGAGGCTGTACCCAGTAACTGCTCCAAAGCTGGATGGGGGCTGGCTTTTCAGATTTTGTGTTCAGATTTTGGCTTCATATCTTCGTAGCTGTGAAGCTTTGGGCAACTTACTCAATCTGTTTGAGACCATTGTAAGATGAGACCAATTGTAAGCAGACCATTAGGCTGCTGTAAAGGTCCAGTGAGAACATGTGTGTATTGTGTCTTGGAGGTACCCACTCAACCTTTACTTCATCCTAATGTGTGTGATTCCCTGATTATCCCAGGTAAGTGGTCATCCATTGTTAAAGATGAAACCTACAGTTCAGCAAGGATTTTAGATCTCCAAATTATTTAAGAGGTGGCAGCTTTGTATAAAGCTAGAATATGTTTCTTTTCATTAGTAGTACGTAATTATTAAAATAAGAACATGATGCGGTAGACCCGGGTTGAATTCCCGGACCATGCACTGCCCCCCCCCCAAAAAAGAACATAAACTGCTATTTAATGGACACATATTATCCCACTTAATATTTTCAGCAGTTTTGTGGTAGGTGTTTTGCTTATTTGTTGAAATTACCCCCAAATTTAGTAGTTTAAAATAGCAATCAATATAACGTACCTTAGGATTTTGCGGGCAAGGAATTCAAACAGGGCTCAGCATGGCAATTCTGCTCCATGTGGCATTGGGACTGATGTTACCTGGCATATTTGGCTGGTGGGTAGGCTTATTTGGAGGGTCCAAGATGACTGTGTTCACATCACTGGGGTCTTGTCAGGGTTCACCAGAAGACTGAGCTTTAGTGGGAGGGTCAATTGAATGCCTACACATGGCCTTTTTAGCTTGGTAGTTTTAGCATAGTCAGACTCCTTACATAGCATCTCAGGATTCTTAGTAAGACAGGGAGTAGAAGCTGCTAGTCCCTTATGGGCTGCACTCAGAAATTTATTTTATTGCTCAAAACACTCACAGAGTCTCCTTAGATTAGGGGATGTAAACTCCATAGGAGGAGTTTTAATGAATTTGCAGCCATCTTTAATCCACCAAGCAGGTATTATTACTATTATTATCATCCTTTTACAGGTAAACTCCAAGTTTCATAGTAGCTGAATGACTTGCCCAAGATCACACAACTACTGGTGAAAGAGTGATTAAGAAATGTCTAGCCCTCCATTCCTCCTCTCGAGGTTTAGCCAGTCACTCTCTCTCGTTCACTTGCCCTCTTTCTGTCTCACCCGCATATACATACACCTGCATGCTTGTGCAAGCACGTCTGTATGCATGCACACAAACACTCAACCACATACACACCCAAGCAGAGCAGGAAATGAGCGCTCATTCCAGCAGCTCTATTGTCTTCATGGAGAAGTGCCATGGGAATTGTAATGGCCATCAGTTCTCCCACTGCAACTGGGAAGTTGGTTCATGTATTGGCACTAACACAGCACCTCTTCCCATCACAGAAGAATTGGCTGTTACTGTTCTAGTTGGATTACGGCCACCTCTCCCTCCTTTGCAAAATTTAAGTTTGTGATGTTCTCATCAAGGGAAACGATGATGGAATTATGGCAGGCTGGTGATTAAATTTGCTCTGCAACAACCCATAAATAACATGCACATTCCATTTGTTGACTTTGATTTGGTCCCTGACTTTTACAAAGTCTGACTTCTAGGTATTGCAATGGAAAACGAGATGGGATGTGGGCAGGGGCCATGGTGGCAGGGGGAGGTGAGGGAAACCCTATATGGGAGCTGGACTGGTCTCTGGAACTTCAAATGAGAAGTGATAAGCAGAAAGGCGTCTTAGGAGATTTCAGTGGGGGAAACATTAACCACTTGGCCTCTTTCTTGCCCTTTTCAACTGTCCACTGCAAATATGTTCCATCTTCTGCCCATGTACCACCCGTGGCTGGTCACCTGGGACAGTTCCCCTCTGTTTTGTTGGAGTCTGATTGTGGAATCCTGCCTCAGCTGTCCCTCATTGCTGATGATTTCAGTGGAGATGGGAGAAGATGGGAGCCACTGCTATTTCTGGATAATAAGGTTCCATGAAACTTATAAAAGTTCTTCTTAATTCTTGTTCTATGCACAGGGGCCCCAAACCCTATTCAAACTTATATACAAAAATACATTTGCATGTTTATACCAAGGAAGCAGGCCTCTCCCAATGCATTTTAGATAGTACAAATTCTCTTTTCTTAGCCTAGCTCTCTTTTTAGTGTTCTCTTTCTTTCTCTCTCTCTCTCTCTCTCACACACACACACATATCACCAGAGAACCCTAATGAATGAAAAGCGGTGGGCAATCATTGGGAAATTGACTGGAAAAAGCAGATAAAGCCAATCAGCAATAATGGAGATAGGAAGAGTTCATTTTTGAGCAGACTATTGGAAAGACATTTCAAATTTCATCAGCTGGATTCGCTTTCATAGGATAGAAACAAAAGCTCAATTTTAGTGAAAGTGCCACAAGAAAACTACTGGTTGACTCATCAGTTTTGTTACCAGAAATTCTTATCTACGTAAAAAATATTTCTGATGTTTACTGTCAACTTAGGGTGACTATCTCTCTGGTTACCTGGAGCTGAGAGGTTGCTTCGAAATGTGGGACTTTCAGTGCTAAAACCAGGACAGACCCAGGCAACCTGGAGTGGTTTAGCCTCCCTATTTGTCGCTAAACATAGAGCTGTTTAAGAAAGCATATAAAAATTTTGGTAGAAAAGTCTATTTCTGGGAGTCAGGATAATTGAGGGTGAGTTTCTTTTTTCACTCTCCTAGAAATTGGCTCTAATTTAAGGAGTGGCTTGGCTTTTCTGACCTTAGTTTCCTAAGGAATATAGAATAGAAACTCTCAAAGATCTTTTCCAGCTCTGATATTCTATAATTCCTCAGATAGGTATGCTTTTTTTTTTCTGATCCATGATCCAAACCTAGTAGAGGAAAACAAAAGATTATTACCTAGAGGAATATGGCATTTAAATTGATAAAATTTGCCACTATTGGCATCTTAAAGACATTAATTAATAAATTGTGCATTCCACTTCAGGATTATTTCTACCGCTCATAACTCTGTAAGAGTCAATAACACTGTATTATTAAAATATCAAATACAAACCTTTTCCTGATTCTGGAATTTCTTGAAGAACCCAAATTCTAATGATAAGAGGCTGAAGTTTTTTCATGGATTCAAAAGAGACTGTGGCTCTAATTTCAGAACTTAGCAGAGTACTTTATCCAAGTACCTAGCACACTGTAGGAGCCTAACAAATATTAGTTGAATTCCAATGAATAAAAGAATCTTTGATTTTTTTAAAGTAAATATGCTGTGAATAACTGGAAAGTTTTCTTCTCTGTTTTCCCACATCCTCATTTCTAAAATGTATTATTCGTAGAGTAATAACTGACATTGGCTCGGTAAGCATTAAATAGGAGAATGTATGCAAAATATTTTACAAATGGTAATGCACCACACAAATGTTCCATCATTAATGATCCTACTAGAAAAGGGAAAGACACTGAGTTTATAGACACTGGACTATGGTCATTGTAAACTCAGTAACTTATAAGGACACTCCATGGAACTCTGAGTTTCCATTCTGAGAACAGTATCAGTTTTTAGAGCTCAAATAAAACTCTGATTGTTTGAATTTATGTATGTGTAAAACTAAGATTAGAAACATAAAATATTGATGTGGCTTAATTATATTTAAACTCAGAAGTAGAAGGTATGAAAAGCAATTAATTCAAAACAAAGGCAACCCTAGCTAAAAACAATAAGCAAACACAAACACTGCACATCTACCACCCTCCACACCCACCCAACCAAATAACTGGTTAGAGAGGAATTGCACCCAACATTTAAAAAAATGACCGATATGATTGGTTCCCTACATTTTAAGGCAAATGGCACTTACTATCTAACCCAGGGTTTCTCAATCTCTGCACTGTTGACATATGGGGCCAGATAGTTCTCTGTGGTAGGGGTCTGTACTGTGCATTTAGGGGTGTCTAGTAGCATCTCTGGTCTGTACCCACTAGATACCAGTAACACTCCTTCCTCAGTTGTGACATCTAGAAACATCTCCAAATATTGGCAAAATCACCCTCATTGGGCACCACCGATCTAACCCAAGGGCATATACACTAGCTGGAAGAAATAGATCAAATAGTACATTGAAGTACTTACTTAAAAATTTCATCACCACTGTTCATAATAGTTTACATGCCTATCTACAATTATTACCTATCATAAAATAATGTCATTTTTGTTCTTGAACAAAATTGAGGCTTTTTTCCCACTCTTCCCTAATATCTAGAAACAATTTTGTATCATTGACCCTTGCTCTTTCTTGTTCAAATGCAGCTTTGTTTACCAGAGCCACATTGGAAGAGGCATCCATCTGTAACAAACAGTCAGGTCTTTTGGTAATGCTTGCTGTTTCAAAAGGGTTATCTTGTCAAATCTTAAAAACTCCCAACTTCTCCATTATTGGAATTTCTCATTATTGTGTATTAGTTTCATTAACTCCAATGAGGCTTCCAATGCACCACTTGTTCCTTCCAATAAATGAATATAGATATTCATTTATATATGTATGTTTCAGTGTATAATACTTCATAAGAAACTGAGGCAAGGCAGTTTCATCAAGATCATCTCCAAAGGAATGAGAATTAATGGAAGCAAATCTTTCCTGAAACACCATATAGGCTTGTGACTAGTTCTCCTTTCTGCGCACAACTGATTGACTGCCACTTGTCAGAGGGGCACTATGGAATTACCAATCAAAAATTATTAAATATGTACAATAAGTATTATATAGGTTCATGTTCACAGGGCCAGCTACCTCCTAAGACAGCTTTTCTTGAAAATCTGTCTCTAAAACTCAACCTAGCCAAAGCTGCCCTGATTATCTGTCCAACCCCCAAACTTGTCTCTTTTCTAAATTACTCATCTCCGTGAAACACACCCCTTATTTATTCTCACCCAAGCTGGAAATTTCAGAATTACACAAACTCAATGTATTTCTCATATATCCATCTTCTTTCCATCATTGCCATGACCTTTGTCCAGGCCATCTATTTACTTCCTATAATATTGGAAAAAATTAATAGTTTCCTAACTGCTTTCTTTGGCTCTAGCTTGCATCCCTCTAGTTTACTTCCCACACCACAGTAATAGTGGGGTTTTGTTTTCTGAGTATCCTCACCTAGTTAGGATACTCTCAAGCTTAAAACCCTGAAAAGACTCCAGAGTTTCTGGAACCAGAATGTCAAATAAGTTTCATCTGGATGCCAATTTCAATATATTGGTGGTTGTGCCAAAAGCTCCATGTTCAGTAGGATTCAGGGACCACAGTTGGAGTTGACAAGAGAGAATGCAATAGTAATTGATATGCGGGCAATGGACATGGATGGAGGATGTGATTGTATGTATGCCTCAACTGCCATCTCAGATAAGAGGGTAAAATACCCCTGTAGTTTGGCACACCAATAACTCCACCATCTGGGCTTGCCCAACCTCTAACACTCTTCTCAAGTTATCAGCTCTTGTATATCACATTCTAACCATCTTCATGGGACTCTGGAGATGTTACCTGATTCTATGACTCATGCTTGTGCTTTTGCTTCATTTACTGCTGAGAATACCCTCTCCATATTGTTCACCTTTTGGATATCTACTTCTATTTCAAGTCCAACTCATGTCATTTATTTTATACAAAATTTTAACCTCCCCCAATATAGAAAACCATTTTCATTTTGTGCCTCATTGTAATTCATTTATCTCAGCACTGAAGGCATTCTAGATGGTGAGCCCCTTAAAAGCAGAGGTCATGTTTTATTCAGCTCTATGCTTGCTTGTGCTCTCTTCAGATGTTTGATATAAATAGAATGAGTGAAAGAATGCATTAGTAAAGAAACTTACAGATTTTGGCTGACAGATAGGAGTATTACTGGTAATCACCTATAGAAAATTATTGTGATGCCAAATGAGGTTTTTTGCCTTGTAAAGTACATTAAGTAAGTTTACTTCATTGTTAGGATAAGGGAAATCTCAAAATTAGGAATGCCATCCCTTGGGCCAGATACACTCAGACATATGTTCATTCATAGTGTTAATTTCAGAACTTCAAGAGAAAGTGATCAAGCAAAATGTTTTTTACTTGCCCTTCACTATAGCTTTCAATCTATGGAGTATTCCTTCTAACATCCATAACAACCAGGAAACTCAGGCTGACTCTGCTTACTCGGCTTTGGATGTGAACAAGGAAGGGGTTTGTTTCAAGACAAGATTGCTAGGAATAAGAGGAAGGCTGTTTCACAGGTAATAGGGTATTCTAAACCTTTTTATTACCTCCCCTTGGGCAGGAACTGTAATATCTCTCCATGATATTATTACTCATTTGGGACTCTGGCAAAAAAAAAATTTGCAAAATAGGAATTTTCATAGAAATTTCATAAATATGATGTTCTTTTCTCTTGTTGCATTATGTATAATTTATCTTCTTGGAAAGAGGCCCACAGATTTTAGTGAACTTGCTTAATAATTGTTTATTTTCATCTTCTTCAGAAAAATGAAAAGAGAGATTAATACACAATGATATTACAAGATCTCCTAGAAAAGCAAATCCTCTAGCTTCTTAAATTCCACCTCTTATATACACACTGCATGCAGCTACATATGATAGCAGGCACAACTCTTTGATATTAAACTGTGTAGTAGCAATGGTAGCTTTGCATTGACATTGTCCTCTGAGGAAGAACAAATAACCCCCAGCACCGAAGTCAGTTAAATTTCTGAACATATTTCTTAAAACCTAGCAGAAAAGTCAGAATAGTACATAGTTTAGATAGGCAAGAGCTGGGCTTTACTGAAATAAATGGAGGCGGGGGTGTGGTCAAGGAGGGTAGTGGTGGCTTCTCAGAATTTTCAAAGTTGGTTTTAAATATCAATAACGAAGCTTAGAAGACTGAGCAGAGTTAACATTAAAAGCCATAGAGTTGAGAGGAATGCACAGTGAATCACTCTCTCCCTCCACCCCTAAAGGAGATGAGCGATCAACCAGCAGGTGGGAAAGATGAACCAGATATGGGGAGACTGAAATAAAGAGATCGGGGCTTGTCTGAAGAGACATCAAGCAACAACATGGCCCAACTCTTCTTGGAGAAACAAAGGATGGCGGAGTGAGAGAGACATGCGGTGCAGGGCTGAGGACTTCCAAGAGTTTATCCCAAGAAGGCTTCTTGCCTCTTAGAAAACCCCTGAGATGTGAACAGGCTGGGCAGGATCTCCTGCTCAGGTAGTGATTTGGTGACAATGGAGGGGAAGTGTTTCAGTAGATTATCTTGAAGGGAAGTCCCACAATGTTCCTCACACCCAGAATGGCACAGGACAGCAGCCTAGAATCCCCAGGCCTCCAAATGGTTGACCAGGGACTATGAGGACCATAAAACTATGAAGGTCCTCTATTTGGAGAAAAAGATACAGAGTCCATGGTAGAAACTATGGCCAGAGATTAGCCTTGAAAGCTATTGGCGTCAGAAGGCAGTTCAAGAACCGACCAGACACTATTTCAATGTCTTGGGAGAGGGGACGCTGCAGTGGAGGGGAAAATTTTCAATTTAACAGAATATTTACATAGAAGAGACAGGACTTTAAACTTGAAAGGTCTGTGTTTTCTTGAAGGGGACAGAGGGCTTTCCAACATGGTGGACACGATGACTTGAGAGCAAATATAGAACAGTAAAGAAAATGATCTTTTGCACAACTGGCTGTACCTATAAAATGAAACTATAAAATTATTCCGCAATTAAAAACTATTCTATTCTAATGCAAAAATCTGTTTACCTGTGGACGAAGAGGGGAAGATTTGACCGTCTAAAACAATTTTTGCCAGACATGTCTTAACAGACAGGCAGTCTCTGAGTTTTGCGTGTATCCCCAACAAAGTCCACTGAAGGGACGCACAGTAGTTAGCCATAGTGTTTCTTTCTCTCAGGATCGGACTTCCTGACTCAATTTATGTTAAGGACTAACTGCATTCTACCAGATACCACATTTTTTGTTTCCATTATCCCTCTGATGGTAAATCCAGCTATTATTAGGGCTGAATTAATCTAAGAACCTAATGGGATGCCTTCTTTGTGCTCAGTTCTCTGAATGCTGAGATAAACAAGAAAACAATGCCATCCTCAAGGAGCTCCGAAATTATTAACAGCCACCCACCCAGGTGAATGACTAAAATAACAGAGAAGGAAAAACCAAGGGTGATGAGAATGTAAAGCAACTGGAGCCCTCATTCACTGCCTGTAGGGTTGAAAACAGGTGCAACCACTCTGGATATCTCTTTGGCAATACTTAGTCAAGATGAACTTATACACACCCTAAGACCCAGCAATTCCACTCGTAAGTATATACCCAGGTGTAGGTATAAATGTTTCTTCAAAAGATCTGCACGAGAATGCTCATAATAGCGCTATTCCTAATGGCCCCAAACAGCCTAAGCACCCATCAAGATTAGATATACTGCATAATCACATAATTCAAAAATATACCACCATGAGGTGAATGAATTAAAATGAAATGCAGTAATTACGGATGCATTTTACAAGCCTAACATTGGGTAAAGGATGCCAGGCGTAAGAGAGTACAACACAGTGTCATTTCATTTTACCAAGTACAAGGAAAGCAAAATCTATGCTCTTGGAAGTCAGGAGAGTGGTTAACTTTGGTGGAGAGTAGAAGCTGGAAAGGGACATGAGGCAAGCTGATTTCTGGGCTATTTTTTTTTTATTTTAAGGCATTTACACAGGAGCATGTTCAGTTTCTGAAAATTCAATGAGTTTTTCAATTGCACACAACTTATGACATGCATACTTTTCTGTTTATATTATAACACACTGCACTATATTAATGCTTTATTAATATTCATATTATTAATACATATAGCAATGTATTAACATCATTTCTATAGTACATGAACAGACAGTAAGTGATTTTAATAAGTTAATGAAAATAAAATTACAACAACGAAATATAAATTAGTGGGAGACCCCAAATCTAGTTCCATCATTTATTAATGCAGAATCAGTTTGCTTTTTCCTGGGATTTCCGCAGCTTCCAACGAAAACTGTCAAAGTCCTCTATAGCCAACGACAGACATGAATATACAAAGGTTCCTGGAAGCAAAAATAGGTAGGAAATGTCAGAATCCTATTGCACTTCTTGCCTTCCCTTTTAAAGAACCTTGAGGACCCCAAACTGAAATTTCTCCCTTTCTATCTTACATGCTCTAAAATCACAGTCTCAAAATGCATCGTTTCAGAGAGAGATGAGGAGCACCAGCAGGGGCCATTTCTAATTCCTCACGGCGACTGTCTGTGCAGGATGCCAAGGGATAAAAGCAGTGATGAGAGCATTCTTTCCACAATTTCATATTCATGGAATTTGTTGTTACTTAACTTTTCACAAATCATTAGGCTGAAGTACCTCTCCATTCCCTGCCCCCCCCCCCCCCAAACAGTGTCATTTGACCTGGTATCCAGCTTAATATACAGCCTCTGCTTTTGAATAGATTTCCTCACAAGTGGCAAGCTCTAATAGGGTCGTGTCGAGAGGCAACCCTACTGCATGCTACCTATTGCACGTTAACGCGATGAGGGTAATTTCAGATGGCAGTCAATCAAAAAATCTTCAAGTTTTATTGGTGAGGTTGGGAGCTTTCTCATGTTCTGATGAGGTTTACTGCCGCTCGACTTAGAGACTTTAAACTACGATTTCAGAGGATGGAATGTTTTTTAAACTGTGCACGTACTCAATGGCTCAGGTTGCCTTACAGATGAGATAGCTCCTTGTGTTTTTAGAATATTGAATTCAAATTCATGTTCTTCATCCCAACAAGGAGAATAGACCACTTGCTATTTAATCACCAACGTGCGTGATCTCTAAATGTTTGAGAGAATTTAATGTTAAATCACGAAGATCAAAATATGCCTCTTGGTGGTAAACAGCAGACTCCTGGATTGTTGTTTAAGATATGCTCCCTTGATTAGTTGCTGCATACTCTCATTTTTCAAGGTAGAGCTGCTTCGGTAAGAAATGAGTCCCAGAATTTTGGGGGCTGGGATGAAATTGCTTGCTATTTCCAATCTATCGGAAGTTAGTTCAAAAGGATTCTGGGTAAAGCCCAGGGATAATGGGAAAAGATGCTGAAATAAAGTAAACCATGATGCCACGGTTAAGAGAGGGGGGATAATGGCACATATTTGCCCTCTCTGAGATAATTATAAAGCCCAACCAAGCACCAGTTATTGTGTTTCAAGAAATTCATGACCCTGAGTGGTATAGAAAAAAGCAAAAAGTTAAACAGCTGGGACGAGGTCATTATTATGTTACCATGCATTTTAGAGATTGGAACCCTCTGAGAACTATGTGTCCTTTGGATCAAAGTAGAGTGAGACAATTAGGGTATTAGATTTAGTCTCATCATATCTTTATCTCTTGAGTGTATCCAACACTGAGCCAGGATGAGAATCACTGTTAAAATCCAGATTTCCAATGGTCTTGCTTCTACAATGTCAATCTCTCTTGAGAAAGAAAGAAAAAAAAAGTGGTGGCATCACACAACCCCCAGAACCATTTCAATCTCTATTGGATTCCTAGTAGAGTTTTTATGTTTCCTGAATATTCTGCCAGCTTTACATTCCCTGCCTGTCAGCAAATCCATAAATAGTTAAGACGTGGCTCATCTTTACTTTCAACATTATTCTTCAGACATCCTAAAAATATTTATTTTTCTGATTTTTTATTGTAAAATATTTCTAATTCAATTGTTAAAAGCTGAGTATACAGGGAGAGGAGGTTTGGCATTTCCCTTATTTCCAACAAACAACATACTTATCATTTTGGTACTTGCCTTTCCAGTCTTCTTTTGTATGCACATATAATTTTATATGACAATAATTACATAAATTACATAAAATTGTATCCAATATTCAGAAATATATTTAAGGACATTTTTAGACTGTGCAATAATCTGGAAGCTTAAAAATACTGAAATCCCAAAAATGCTCTCTCAATGTTTAGGCTTGGTATTATAATATACAGAAATGCTTGGTCGTCACTGAGCCTGTGGTCACTGGCTAACATGTCTTGGCACAAAACAACTCCATGGACCTTTCCCTGTCTTTGAAATTCAGGAGGCACTTGGATACTAGAACTAAGAAGTTCTAAAAAGCAAAGTCAAATAAATGCAAGACAGCCTTGCCCTCTATTCATCTGACTCACTTCCCTCTTTTCTACAACAGGAAAAATAACACCAGACCAGTAATATCCCATTTTTCTTTCATGGGGATTTTATTCATTCCTGAGTTCTGATCATATACTGTTCTGGAATGTCCAATTTGCCTTTCCTCTGACCTTGATCTACTCCAGTTCCTTTCTTTTTTCTAACTTGCCTATACTTCCCCCAGAAAGCCCTAAATCACCCAGAATAAAAGATGGCAAGAGCACAAGAAAGGAGAGATAAAGGAAAAACAAGGCAGGAGAAATTATCAGTATTGAGAGATTCCAACCCAGAATTTTTTGAATCCTGGGAAAACCTTTATGTTCAAGAATAAAAATACACCCATTTATTTAATGAAGTCTGGTGTAAATGGAAAGGGAATCTATATCCTCAAAAAACTGGACTGAGCCAGCAGCTCATTTTCTCACTTGTGCTTTTTAATTGAAAATTATTATTAGTGTCACTTGATTTACTTTTACTGTTCATCACCAACATCATGAAAAAGCTCAGATTTGAGCAGTTAATGGACATAATTGGAGAATAGTTTCAGTCTTCTTTTAATGTTGCTTGTACTCTATTAAGCAAGTAGTGGTATTGTGAAATATTGGAGTCATTCACCGCTGTTTGTTTAATAGACCATGCCTCCATTTTGTTTAACTGTTTATGCAGAACATTTTGACTCTCAGAGAGAAGAGATTTTCACAAATGCTATTAAAAATGCTTTATGAGGAGCGGTTATGTGGAGCTGTCAAACCAAAGTTTGGCTTGGAGAGGCAGTTAAGGATTCCTTGAAGAGACTGAAATACATTGTTGCCATCACCCAAAACATGGTAATAGTCTCTGGATGGAAATCCCTTAATGAGATGAATTTTTACATAATTAAGCCTATTTGTCTAATGGAAATAAAGAAAATTTGCTCAAGGTGAAGAAAATAGGAGTTTTTCAAAAGGATACGTGATGAGTTAAATAAAGCCCAAACCTTAATTGAACATATTCCTCAGGCTAAGAATGTTTCCCCAGAAGAAAGGGACTCAAGTTCTGAGACCTGTGATGTTCAATGCTTTGTAAAATATCCTGGCCCTGGGATGAACAGAGAGCATGTAATATGTACAGTATCACTGAGAAGGAAAGATTATGATGCACTCTGGGTAAAGGTCATCAATCTATCCTTGGACATTAAGCACCCATTACTGTGATACTCAAACACATGGCATAACAAAGTTCAAATACATTCTTCCTCAGATTGCTTCTCTTCAAAGCACAATTCACATTTATAATTACCCATTCATTATTTGCAGGTATTTTACACACTGTATGTTTCAGTGTAAAAACTACATGAAAGCTCAAAGTACCTAGAAGCTTCCTCAATCTGAGTCTCCACATCTTCTTCTGCAAAGCCAGGAAGTAGATATCATGACCAACATGATGAACTCTTGAGGTCAGTGGATTAGTCCCAGATCTCATAGTGAGCCCGTGACAGAATGGAGTTTGCCTCAAATGTCACTTTTCTCCTGTCAAACTTTGTACAAGTAGGAACCTGCAGTGATAGCTTTGGTGAAATGGTGGATTGCATTTCTCTTGGCATGGATCTCCTACATACTGCAAGACAGTGATTCCCCTCCCTCCTTTCCCCATTGTGCATATGATAAAAGAGAACTGTATTATCTTATTATCTTCCTATAATGCATTACATATTTTCTCATATTTTTACCTCACTTAATCTTCTAAACATCCCTATGAGGTAGAAACTATGATCTCCATTGTGATGGTCAATTTTATGTATCAAGGTAGCTAGGTTATATTGTCTACTTGCTTAATAAAATATTCTCTTAGTTGTTGCTGTGGAGATATTTTGTAGACACAATCAGCATCCTCAATCAACTGACCTTAAGTAAAGGAGGTCCTCCATAATGTGGGTGGGCCTCACCCAATCAGTTGTAGTCTTTTATCAGTGAGAACTGAGGGTTCCAAAGGTGAAGAGAATTTCTGCCATCAACACCTACCAGAATTCCCAGCCTGCCAACTTCCCCTAAGGAATTTAGACTCAAGACTTCAACATCGTCTATATTGGAATTTCTAGCCTACAACCTGTCCTGTGGAATTCAGACTTACCAGGCCCCACAATTATGTAAGCCACTTATTTATAGTAAATCTCTTAATAGACATATTATATATGTACATGCACATATATCCTATTGGTTGTGTTTCTCTGGAAAAGCCTGACTGATATACCTACCTGATAAGTGAACTAACTGAGGCTAAAGTTTAGAACCATCTAATTCGATAAAAATTACTGGGTAAGAATTGAAATACAGATTTGCCTAATGCCAAAACCTGTGCTTTTTCACCAGACTATGGAAAGATATTTGATATCTTCCCTTTCCCAAAGAAGATATTATAATACTCTCAGAATTACTCATGGTGGATATCACACTGTATGGAAAGTTCCTAGGAGGTGGTTTGCACACTAGATGTTAAGCCTTAGGACACATTCATTCTTCCTAGGATGAAAACTTCTCTGTTAGTTTGTGTCAGGATTTGAGGGTTCTACTTATAAAAATCATATTCCCCCTCTTCTAAATGTTCTAACCAATGACTGAAGATTAAAATATAGCATCAGCTTTATTATCCTGTTGTGGACTTTGCAGGTTGCCTATCCATCATCCATTCTTCTCTTCCTTCTTTCTAACAGAACTCCAGTCTGTCCTGTTTGTACTGCCTCCGAGGGAGAACTGGACCCACTCCACTCGAGGGGTGGGTCTAAGTGGTCTGTTTTTCCATCCCTTGCCCATGATCGGTTAAGGAATGTTCATGTAATATGATGAAGGTCATTGAGATCCCACTATTAAAAGGATTATTTTCTACTTTATAAGCAAAGGCAGGAGAACAGGTCAGACACACTTGATCTCCCTGCTCCATGCTTCATCAGGACATTGACAGTAAATACTGGGCACTGGGCACACTCAATCTATATAGCTAACTATAAGCACATGATGGGGGTGGGGGGAGAGAAAGAGTTTAGATTTATCAACAAGACTCAGTCACTCTCTAAGTGCTTTTCTTCCAAAGACAATGCCTTTGAATTGGTGACTATTGCCTCCATGATATGCTCTGAATAGGAATTAGACCCCCCTGAAAAATTTAAATCCCTTTCCTTCACAAACGATGGGCCTTTTACTGAGATCCATAGTCTCCACATCAACTGGTCTTATGGTCCTCCATTAAGCCTTCCATAGTATGCAATTATTGAAACTGAAACCAGTTTCCCACCTTGTGGTTCTGGAATAGATGCTATTGGTGCCCTACTCAAGTTCACCCTATCTGGCCAGTACACACATTGTATTAGCTAGGGTTCTCTAGAGAAGCAGAATCAGCAGAAGATATCTGTAAATATAAAATTTATGAAAGTGTCTCAGGTAACCATGGGGATGTAGAGTCCAAGATCTTTAGGGCAGGCCACAAGCTGGCAGCTTCAATGAAGATCCTCACTGAATTCTCAGGAGAGCCTGGTTGGGCAACTGTGGGGATGTAAGAATCCAAGATCTGTAGGGAGGGCTATGAGCTGGCAACTGCAATGAAGGTCCTCAAGAGTGATTGTTTCTTCTGAATCTTCCTTAAAAGCCTTCCAATGATTAGATTAAGTGTCATTCGTTACAGAAGACACTTCCTTAACTGATTGCAAATGCAATCAGCTATGGATGCCGCCCACATGATCATGATTTAAGTCCATGAAACATCCTCATAGCAACATACATGCCAGTTTTTGCCCAACCAGACAACCAAGCATGACCACCTGGCCAAGTTGACACATGAACCTGACCATGACACCCATTCTCCCTGCTGTTGTGAATGTTAGCTGAAACAACTCACAAACTTGGTCTTAGAATTGGCCTCCACCAAAAGGAGCTACTCCCCACCAGAACATGCCTGATATGTTTCACCCTCTCCAAGGAAAGACTGTCTCTGGGGTACATATAACTGCCCCATTCTTCAAGAAGAGATCACTCTGGTTTTGTAGTCCTCAGCTCCCTGTGGGAGACTGAGGCAAGACATCAACTCAAACCACTTCTCTGCCATGATTCTTCCCTTTCCTTGCTGCTTGGCTCACTCCTTTACAGGTTTCTCCCGAGAACAGGCCCTCATAAGCCATTTGCAAAGGTAATTCTGTCTCAGGCTCTGCTTCAAGGAAACCTAACCTAAAGTGAGAATGGGCTCTGCCTTCCAGATAGCTGGGGTTATTATATCCCACTATTTATTAACTGTGGGACTTCGGGAAAATTAACTGCTCTAAACTTCAATTTCCCCATTTTTAAATACAGGTAATACTGGGAACTACCTTATAGAATTACTGAAAGGCTAGTAATAACTTTGGTACTATTTTGAACTGTGGTACCCAATGGAAAGAGCTTCTGTCAGTGCCTGACAAATAGTAAGGACTTTATATATTTGCTGGTACTTGTTTTATTACCATCATCATTATAATAATTCCAACAGGATAAAAAGCATGCACTAGTCTTCTGGAGATACAATTTTGTCAGCCCTACTCAGCCAGGCTGCTGGTTGTAGAGAGAAAACACATTTAGGAGAGCAGGCTATACAGTGATGGCAGCTGAGGGACTGCAATAAAATGGGAATAAACAGAATTACGTATCTTGAGAAACTTCTAGAAATCCTAATTCCACTCATTCAAATCAATTTAACAGACATTTATGAAATGCTATGTGCTAGGAATTGTGGTAGCTTCTGGACATCCAAGAAGCATTACCAACATCTCTCTTTGTCAAGTGGACATTAAAGGGTAGGGGCAGAGTTTTCATTTTGATGAAACAATAAAGCAATTCCCTCAAGTGTTGGATGCATACACGTAGAAATGCTGGTTGTTAAGTCATTGTACATTTAAAAGTCTCAGATAATTGTCTAGGAGGTGAAGTAAACAGGCTTGAAGGTAAATCTACTTGTAATATAATTGTTAGTTATATAAGCTTTTAATGGATTTCTATAAGCACTAATACTTATAAAAATTTTGCTTTTAGCAAATTAGGTATCATTTGAACACACTGGCTGATGATGCTTAATAAGGATTAGAATTACATTTTGCTTGTTATATAAGTAAATATCTTGTTACATGCCTGTTTAATGTTTGCAAAAACCATTCCAAACAATCTCTTTAGAAAAAGACTCTAATTACGCATTTATCATTAAAATTACAGTGAGCTAATTGCCTTGGAGATATCTTTATCTCTCTTACAGCTTGCTTAATCCTAATGCATGTTTTCAATAATCATTTGTTATTTAATTAGCTAATTAACAAACAATACCTGTCCAATGGAAAACCGTAAATTAAACACTTGAGGCTGTTTAATTGAATGCTCGATAACCCAATATAGTCCTTAATACTAGAACTTTTAAATGTCGCAGATATTCTATTGAATTGCATATTAGTTTGCTCCTGTTATCTTTGGGGTTTAATTGGTAGGAAAAGGGCAGCTGATAATATACAAGGAGTAGCCAGCACAGCAGGCCCTGATGGAACAAAATATATATTAATAGCTGCTAAGCAACAGCCAAATTTGTCCACCCATACTGGCCAGCAACAAAGGCAGGGCTATTCATTTAGAATACAAATGCCCTCCACCCATGAAATAAAAAAACACAGTTTGGAAGATAAGCCCAAATAGGTCAGAAAATCAATAGTCTCTGATGCACAGCTGTAAAGTAGATGCTTTGATATTCTATGTCCCTCATGCAAGGTGTTGCACTGAATGCCTGCCTGGAAGGAAGAGTTTTCTTCTATGGGTGTTATATTTGGAAATTTTGGAGAATATTCCTCTGTGCCATTTTGCCTCATATTAGTTTCCAATTTTCCGATCTGGCCCACTATTTAACTAACGCTTACTAGAAAGAACTTTCTAAAATGCAGATCTAACTATTGACTTCCCTTTAATGGTTTCCTATCATGGTCTCAGGTTCACTGCTTTCTAACTTTTGCATTTGCAATCCAAATTCTAATCCTTGCTTTCCCACTGATTTTTCGACATCTCCAGCCAGCTCTTCCTGCACTTTATGCTCCATTAATACTTAACTACATTTCATTACCTGAGGTTTTCATGCTTATCTACTTCGTACATGATTCACCCCTCTCTCTGGATGTCCTATTCCTCCTTTGAGGTTACATCCTTCAAAGAATTACCTTACTGTAGTCAGACTTAAACCATATTTTTCCATGCTTCTTAATATTGACTTTATTACATAGTGCCTATCGAATTGTATTGTAACTGTTTGCATGTCTGTCTCCCAAGTTAGACCACAGACATTAGAATTGAATGGCTAAAAACACAGACCACAGGGTTTAGCAAATATAGGTTCAAATTCCTGCTTCACCACTAACAGGCACGTAAACTTAGAGGCAAAATATTTAATTTCTCCTTAGCTTCAGCTTTTGCATCTATAAAATGGGAAGAATAATTGTACTTCCCTCATAGTGTGAGAATTATATGGCATAATGAATGAAAAGTATCAAGAACAATGCCTGACATATGATAAATGCTAAATCATTGAGTCCATTTTAATGTTGGTGTGTACATTTAATATTGTATTTCTTGTGCCTAATAAGATTTATGGCACATCGCATGCACTCAATAAATATTGCTAAATAACTGATATGTGAGTAACTGCATGAATTAATAAATGGATTGATACTTGGAGCTCAGAAATACTTAGGAATAGTATAGAAGTTTATATATACATATATGTGTTGTGAAGGGATCAGAATTTTTCCATGTGAACACATAACAAGATCCAAGTCTAACATAAAGTAAATCAATAGAGAGGGAGAGGTGGACTCAACATTTTAAAATAGTATATGTTTAAAATCAAACGTTCTTCCCAAGTTTATTTTTAATTCACGTGTTTAAGTAGATACTGAACAATAAAATTGTTTGGGTTCTATGGGGTTTTAGGGCTGAATTTAATGACACCAAGTGTCCCTTACAGTCTTATGTTTTTATGAATTGTGAGTCCATTTTAAGTTCCATGTCTCACAATACTGCATGTGGTACTCTTCCATTGGATGTGATATCATTCATTCATCCCCCTACTATTCAGTGTCCAAATGTCTTAAAACTTTACTAAAGTTCCAAGAAAATTCTTTTTTAAGTTTCCTTAGTGCCTCATTTCAATGAGTAGCAATCACAGTGACATGAAAGTTATACTTCCCTTGCATTGTCCACAGATAAAAAACCCTTGGGGTGAATTTAGCTTTCTCGACTTAATAGAAACAATCACCAAAAATGGTGCATACCAAGATATTTACTTTGGATTCACCTCTTTGCTGCAAAATATTTTCAATGTCTGTTTTCACATTTTTATATTGTTGGTTTGTTTTTGTTTTTGTTTTGCATTATTGGGCTTTTTCCACCCCTCACCTCACAATAAATGAAATTCATCATCTCCCAAGTTTGAAACAACAATAATTCGATGTAGCTGCTCCTGGTTATGCAGAAGCATTGACCAGTGGCTCAGAAAAATGTATCTTTTGAAAATGTTGCAGTTGTACAGTGCTATACAAAGTAAGTGAAGATCATCCACCCATCTAGTAAGTTTTAGGGCAGATGGGACTCTGAGAACCATAAAGGATTCCTTTAGGAAGGGATCCTGCCAAGAAACACTTCCCTAATCTGACCCTCACTACTCTTTAGTTAACTATAACCACGTATAAGATAAATGCTAAAGTCATCAACTTTCAAGAAGGAAGAAGTTGTAGTTTCTCTCCCTCCCTATAGCTCAACACTCCTGTATAAAAGTAAAAGCCGCATAGTCTGACCTTATTTCAAATTAACATTAAAGCTCCAAAGTTTTGCTACAAATATTTGTAATTTACCTGCCAGAAATTGTGAAAGACATCATTATGATTCCAATCAAAGAATTTTCTTTTGCTTGTGTTTAGAATGGTTTTTCCAAGTTTCAGTAATGCTTTTGTTAAATCACATGGGGTGAGAAATAATAATAGGATATCGTTTAACTGCATGTGTCATAGTGACAGGAGTTACAATACTCCATTTAAAACACAACAGTTTCTCACCGGCTACCAAGTTGGGTTGATTGCCCTCATTATGTCCACAGTCTGCATTCCCCCTTGCCTGCCCCACCCTCTCCAGTACCCCAGCTCCACTAAGTGTTGCAATCCTCTACTTCAATTAGCTGAGAACTTTTCATTCTTAAGCATCGCTGCACCCTGAAATTGTTGGTATTATTTCAAACGCCAAGAGGCTGGACAGTATTCAGAAAACTTACATTGAAAGCTATTTTTTTAAAATAATTTAGCATAAGGATCACAGCCTTTTCACCAAGGTAGCAATTAAGTCATCACTGCTTCTGGCCGTATAAAAATTGATCAGGCCTGTTTTGATCACCCAAACCTACCAAACGGCTTTCCTGTACAGTCTGACACCAAAGTCAAAAATCACACAGGGAAAACTAATATCAGGAAAAAAGAAAAGGTCATTAAATTAAACTCTTATTCTTTAATATGTGCCGCTGATATTAAATCTGCAGAAAATGGCCAGGCAGTTAAAGTTTCAGGTCCCTGTGTAATTATCATTGCTAAAGAAATCTGTCCAATCAGACATATTTTTTCCATTCAACCAGGATGAAAACACACTAATGTGTACTTCAGAGACGTTTCATTTTTCAGGACAGCTCAGATGGCAAGACCTTTCTTCGCCTTGTTTGAAAAATCCTTAATTTGCTTATGAACAATATTTTCACACGCCAGATTTTTTGACATGTCACATCTTCCATCCCCAGCCCTTTGCCCCTCCTCCTGCTCTCCTGCTCTCCCATGGATGTCTCTGTCCTATTATATAACAAACTTTCCCTGGAAAACCCGCTTATTATCCCAGCAGGTATTTTGCTTGTTTTATTCCATGGTTGTAGCTCTCTGTTTTTAAAATTCTTGTGGCTTGTAAGCAGCAAAGAATGTCAGCTGTGGCAGGCCTGGAACCTGGCTCTCATGCTCGGGTAAGTTCCAGAGATAGCTCCAACTCTGCTTTGACATTTACAAATACTCAATTCTCCTGCAGTGTTAGTGTGGTCAAGGGGGGCCCTGGGCACTGGCTGCAGTGGGTTTAGAGCAGTTAAGGCCTCACATTGTAACACTGAGAAAGTTGAGTGGGCCTACCTTGCTTGAGAACATTGAAAAGAATAGCAGCTACCTGTTGGTTGAATGCCATCCATTTGCCTGGAATTGTGGCTGTTTTACCTTTATATTATCTTTTGATCGCTTTTGCAACTCTGCAAAGTACATAATATCGTCCTCATTTTTCACATGGGAAACATGCTCAGAGGTGAAAAGTCACTTCTCCAACTACACCAAAGCAGGGCAAAGTGACTTCTACAATAGGGCAAACCAGTGCTTCTCAAATTCTGATGAGCCTACGAGTCACCCGTTGTGAAAGGCAGATTCCGAAGATTTGGAGTGGGGTCTGAGCTTTTACTTTTCTAACAAGCTCCATAATAATGCCTGGCTGCCAGTCTCTGGACACCACTTTGAGTAGCAAGCATAAAGGTATTGTAAGAAAGGGAAGTGTTTAGTGGTAAATGCAAGGAGACCCATTGAGGGACGTGGCTCAGTGGTCCTAAAGGCATGTAAAATCTCAAATCTATGATGCCTAACAGGGTATGGGCAGTTTGTCCTGGAACTCAAGCCAGCATCCATGCCCAGAAGGCATCTCACTCTGCTAGCAAGTTCCTTGCGGAAATGGCAAATGCACATTTTTCTAGCCAGAATTTGAGATTTTCTTCCTCCTATTTTTTTGTCCCAGAGAATGCCTTACAAATGCCTTTTCTCTTTACAAATAATTGACTTTTTTTTAAAGTAGTTGTTATATGAAGAAGTTATTAGAGAGAGCACTACCCTTGAATTCAAAAGACCTGGATCTCAGTCTTATTTAGGACATGAGCTAGTGTAATTATGTAAAAGCACTAGGTCTCTCTAAAACTCAGTTTCTTTATTTGTAAAGAACTACACTGATTTCATTCAGTGATGGATTTGTGGACACTTTTTAAATTATCCAAAATAACTAACCAAATAACTAAAACTAGACCATGCTGGTACAACCACCTTGTGAAAAATAATTCAGTAATATCTATTAATGTTAAACTGATACTTATACTATGCCCCAAGAATTCCTCCCCTCCATATATTCCCAAGAGGAATGAGTGCATATGTCCACCAAAAAAATTATTCAAGAATCTCCATAGATGCTTCCGTCATAGTAAGCAAAAGATGGAAACAACCCAATGTTGTATTTGAACGGGTAAAAAAAATGCCACATAGTCATATCAATTCAACACAACAGTAAAATAGAACACACTACTGTGAAATGCAGCAACTTGGATGAATTTCAGCCACATAAAATTAAGCCAAAAAAAAGAACTGACTCAAAATAATTCCTATTATGGTTTTGTGTATAGGACATTTAAGACTAATCTATGTTAAAAGAAGTCAGACTGTGTGATTGCTGAAACCTTATGACTGATACTCCCTTATCCAGTGTATGGGTAGATGAGTAATAAAAGAAAGATGATAATAATAATAATAATAATAATAAGGGTTGATAGAGGTATGGGATGTTTTGGGTTTTCTTTTTTTTCTTTCTTTTTTTTTTGGAGTACTGAAAATGTTCTAAAATTGATTGTGGTGATGAATGCATGATTGTAGGATACTGTGAGCCACTGATTGCATACTTTGGGTGGATTAAATGGTATGTGAATCTACCTGAATAAAATGGCACTGAAAGATCAAAAGAAAAAATAGAAGTCAGAATGGCACTGACCTCTAAATTGGGGGGGGGGGGGTGGTGTATGGATGGGCAAGGACACAAAGGAGACTTTTAATGTGTCAGAAATAATGTTATACTTCTTGATTCACATGGTAATTATAAAGGTTTGTACATGGGTTAAATTAAATGAGTACATATGTGACATTTATACATATTAGTGGCGTACCAAGGACAGGGCCCACACGCAGGCATTGAGGGGGATACACTGCTTGTTGAGAATTTAAAAACAATAATATCAAGAAAAGAGAGATCTTTTTACCATCACCATGTCCTGGCACTCCTAACAATGCCCAGTGATAAAATATTCCTTCTTGTTGGGGCCACACAGCTCCCCAGTGACTTACTTTTGATCTGTTATGGGGTGCTTAACTATAGGCATGTTACTTTAATAAAAAGATAAAATGAAATAAATGTGAAAAGAGAAGTCAACCATGTTTGAACTAATGATGATAGGGTGTCATGAAAGAAGAAGTATGATTTTCTCTAATTCTGTGCACCTGAAGTACAACAGAGAAAGAAAATAAATAAAATAACCCTAGCTTATAGAATGTCATGATCATTGGATGATATAATGCATGTTTTTTGTTGTTTGTTTTTGCATGGGCAGGCACTGGGTCTCCAGCATGGCAAGTGAGAACTCTGCCTGCTGAGCCACTGTGGCCCGCCCAATGCATGTTTTTGTAAATGGTAAGGCATTCATAGATGTTCAGAAAACCAGAAGGCCAGTACTGCACTGGCATTTTTCAAATATGTCATACACCAGAGTTTTCTGTTTGCTGTTGTTTATAATTATAGGTGCAATGAGCATAATTGAGAAGGAATGTGTTAGCTGCAAGATTCCAATCTGTGATTATGGCACCCTGTGCCGGTAGTTACCCTTCAGACCAGTCACTCATCACTTCCTGACTTGGCTTTTACCCACAAAGGACACATCAGGGAGAGTCTGTTTCTTCCCTCCGTCAGGTTCCTTGGCTTGTGGTCACATCACTCCAATCTTGGCCTCCGTCACCCCATGGCCCTCTCTGTGCCTGTGGTCTCTCTTCTTATAAGGACACTTGCCATTGGATTTAGGATCTGCCCAGGATGATCTCATTTCAAGATCTTTAACTTAATTACAAAGACCCTTTTCCCAAATGAGTTTACATTCACAGATTTCTGGGCCGTGGGGGGGGGGACCCCACTCAACTCAGAAGAAGTACCTTCCTCATGGAAATATTAGATGGGAATTAATATCTGTAAAAAGTGCTTAGAGGAAAGGCACAAGATGAGCAAAGTTATTTTTAAATAAATAAGTGCTATAATATATGTACCATTTTCCTTGGTATCAGCTTGTTGTGATGCTGTTCTTTCTATTCCATCCAATAAATTAATACCACTCCACATACACCACATAATTCAAGACACAGTCCTTTCTATGCAACATTTGCACTGGCCAGAGTGGACATCATGGTAACACAATTAAAACTCAGGGGGAAATAATTTATATATATATTTATTAAAGCTTTACAGAATACAGTGAAATTTGAGATGTTCAGCTGAGATGAATGCAGACCCACAAGACCATGGACAGAATTTAGGGGAGACACTGATGATAAGCCTTATGTCGCTCCCCCCACCTCCCTTCCCCACAGGTGGTTGTCTGATTGGACTGTATAAGTGCTCATTCCTATTTAACTTTAACTCTTTCTAAAACCCATCTACAAACCAAAGAATAGTTATTCCATCCTATTTCCACTTTGTCCAAACCACATACCTTAGAAGCATTCTCAGTTCCTCTCTCTCAAACTATCCTCCACATCCAACCGAGCAACAGGACCTTTCAAGTCACCCCAGAAATGCCTTGAGTCTCTGCTCTCCTTTGCCTTCTATGGGAACTTTCTTGCTTCAGTCCTTACCATTTCCCTTTTCCTAGTCTCTTCCAATTGGACCCTTCATATTTTATACCAGTGACATTCCTTGTTTGAAAAAGATCCGATTATATGATTACCCACTATAGTTCAGCTTCTTCACTCATTTGTTTATCCACTCATTCATTAAGTGAACATTTATCGAGAGCCTACTGTGTGCCAGGTATTGCACAGCTTTAGCAGTAAAAAGGCCATAGACATCGCCTCCATATCATCCTAGATCTCTCATAATCTGATTGCATTCTTCCTTTAGGTGCCCAAGCTATGGCTAAGCGTTCACTAGGCACATGGTGCCCTTGCACAACTTAGAATATTCTCTTTCCTCTGCCTAGATCTCCTTTCTATTCTGTCTTCACTGGCAACTTCCTAGTCATGCAAAGCATTCCCCAGTGACTGGGGCAGAAATCAGACTCCTGCTCTGCTCCCACTGCATCCTTGAGCAGACCTGCTAGCATGTATTATACTGCCATGATCTCGGGAGGTGGGCTGTGGGCGGCAAAAGGCCAGAGGTTGTCACCTTTTGTTGGGAGGGAGGGAAGGAAGAAGGATGGGCTGTGCTGTGCTGTCGCCATGAGCAGTGGCAGTAGTGTGATGAAAATGACTGGTGCCAGCCCCCACAGCGGATCTGGTTACAGGTGGCCATTACCCTTCCAGCCTCCTGAGGAAATTTCAGGCCAGGTAACAGGACAGTGTTCCCTAGTTTTCACTTACAGCAGGGAGTTCCTGAGGAGAAAGAGATTGGGGAAGAGGACCCCATAAGCTAGAACAGATGCAACATTCTGTAATATCAAGCAGATGTGTTCAGGGCAAAGGGAGCAATTTGAGGCCATGTCATTTCCACCAAGCAGGTGGCCATGGGTGGTACAAGCCACAGCGGCTTTCATTGGCCAAACCACACAGTGTCAATAAAGGGAACTTGTATGTTCAAAGTGTGCGATTGGGTCCCCTGAGGAACATCCAGGACTCCTTTCCATGTGGAGAAAAATGCCATAATAAAAAAACAAATCAAGTAAATCAGGAAAGAGAAGGGAAGGGAAGGGAGGGGAGGGAAGGGCAGTGGAGGGGAGGGGAGGGGAGCAGACATGCTAGCTTTGCTGAGGTCATAAGTTGTCATCACAAACCTAAATCACTTCAGGAATCCTGGCCTGGGGCACAATTCTAGACTCAGGTGACTGAAAAGTTTGAAAAGGAGAAACTAATAAGCTCCAAGCCAATAAGAAGTGCAACCCCAACCACGATGCTGAGAAACATTAATTCACCGTCTGTACACAAATCTCTCCATGCTTCCCACCCCACACCTGCAATCTTGGTCCCTTCCGGCTATCCCCCTTTCCCCAAAACCAATATAATAAAGGGGGAAAGGCACATCTTAGTTGCTTAATGCAGTTTTAGGAAAAGAAATTATTATTCCCTTAAACACAAGTTGAAGTCAGAAAACACCGTGCTAGCAATACATTCCTACAGGGTTACGGTAACAAGATGGAATGAGGGCAGGTGTTCTCTGATGTGGAAAGGGAGGGTCAAATGGACTGCCTCTGAGCCCCACCCCCCACCTCCCAAACACTCAAGGAGGAAGGTGGAAATCCGTGATACCTGCACATGCCTTGCCTAGAATGCCTGTGGCAGGAAAATGCAGGCAACTGAAGAGAACCATTTCCCGGAGGGGCAAATCCACTAGGGGTTTTGCCTCTGCCCCTATCCACCCCCTCTTTCCTCCCTACTTCTCATGCATCAATCACATTTCACACCCCGGTGTCCCCCATGCCCCCAGATGAACAGGCAAACTGCTCTGACACTGCATCTGTGCACAAGATGTCCCGGGAATGCATCTAAGTGTGAGTGGGCTGTGGAGGAATGGGGGGCAAGACAGGGTGACCAGGTTCAAAAGTGAAGTCATCAGAATTAATGAGGCCGTGCCGCCCAGCTTGCAGCCAGCGGGGGGAGCAGAGTGCCCTTTCCAATGGGGTGTCCCAGCCCAGCAGCTGAAATAGCTGGTCACGGAGAGCTGCCAGCAAATTGCTTTGAGGAGGCTGCTCCTGTTGTAAGGGTTGAAGGGTGTGGGCCAGTAGGTCAGCGGCTGCCAGTCAAGCGGACAGAAAAAGCCACTCATTGAGCCTGTGATTTCTACCTAGGCCGCAATTATCACCGACTATTCCTGCACCTCAGCAGCTCCCCTGATTAAACCTGCCTCCCTTTTACATCTCTTTCAGCGTGCGCTTCACACACTAATTAGTTGCCTGCTCTCCACTGAGATGTCAGACCCTCCGTCAATTTATCTCTATTTCAGCCTGCTCAGAGTGACTTCCCCAGTTATCAAAATTTAATCATGCCTTCAAAAATGTTGAAAAGTGGTCATTAGAGGCAAAAGGCCACAGGATACAATATTCATTTTTCTCTATCTTCCAGCCATCCAGCTGGCATCTATAATGGATATCCTGGGGGCTGTGAGAACACGTTGATTTATGCAACCTCGGTCCGACTCTCACTGTGCTGCACCAGGCTGCTTGAAAGAACAGGTTTTAACAAGGTCTGAGGTGGGAGGATATTAATCACGGCAGCATTGTATGTGGAAAAGGGTGCTGTGTAGTCAAAGAACCCCCTACAGTAGGGCAGTTAGATTTCTTTTTTTTTTTAACCACCTTCTCAGTGATAAAGGAGAGTTTGACAATTGATTAGACCTTTCTGTAACCTTGCAGCCTTGCGAAACGATGAGAGAGAGAAAAGAGGGAGAGAACGATTCTCATACAGACGGTCTTTAAATGTGCAATAACTTTATGATTCTTGACTGAAACTGGCTATCAAAATCAGCCCCAACTCAATGCCGGCTAAAGATCCTTCACAGAATAAGAGTGCTTGTAGCCAGATGTGGCAGAACCAATCACAGGCACTGAAGGTCCCGCAGACACTACTGGCTACCACCTACGGTGGGATCCTGATAAAAATCACATCTGATAAATTCACCTCTGCCTGCCTGCGTGGCTAGAAAGAAGATTTCAGCCCAAAATCAACAATGATGAACTGAAATCTATCGGCAGCCCGGAATTGCTTTTAACCCTTCCCTTCCACTTGCCTTCAGAGCTGCCTACATCTCCTTGCCTCACCGTGTACTTGAAGGGAAGGGCTGGCTCCCTTCCCTCTAGCTGCAGAATGTGCACTTGCCTGCTGCGTCCTCTCCGCTGACCCTTTCTGACCTTGACTTACCTGCATCCCCTCTCCAGTCTTTTCCAACCCTGCTATTGGAAGCAAAGCCTCCTGTGACCATAGAACATGCAAGGGGATTTTTCTGCCTTTTGATTAATGGCAGAAATGCCTTATATTGACACTTTGGGGGATCCTCATTCCTGTCTTTCTTTGATGCATTGGGTGGAAGCGAAACAGTCAAATAAAAGCTTTCAGAGAAACTGAAGAGGGACTTGTCTGGCATAAGGCATGAGGTTGGGACATAAGGATGACTTGACTGTCAGCCTTTCTTACCTACTCCCGCAATCTCTTCTTTCCTAGCCTGAGGCTCAAATTAACAAGAATGTTCCTAACTTTCTTTCCTTCTTCCCTAGGGATCCAGCCTAGACCTGGAACTGGAGTGGACTTCCACATAGAGTAAAATTCTGAGATGTGACCTCCACCCTGAACCCAGAGAGTGGAGGGAACTTCATCAGTTGATGTTTGAGAGGGTCATCTGAAGTGATTCCGAACTGTAGGGTTCATGAGATGCCCCAGCCAGGTTTCCCCCAAGCTCATTCTCAATTTAGAGAATGATCAGGCTTATGATTAAACTCAGAAACAGATCAGACAACTAAAGAGAAAGGCAAATGGGAGGAAGCCAGATGATTTTTCACTCATCTTGTTGATTTCCCCAACCAACATCAGCTGCCCATTAAGGAGTACATTCCAGGACAAGGACCTCCTAACAATGGTTTAGAATATAAGAAATGATTGTACACATCTCCCTTGAAATGGTACCTCTATTATGGAGGACCTAGCACCATGTCTTCAGGAAACAAAAGCAAAGAGCCCTGTACCATTCCAGCCACACTGGTTTCAGCTTGGAGCCTGCATAAGACTTCACTTTCCAACCGATACCTGCATCCTTGCCTAACATTTTTAAACCACATTCAACTTACAGATATGGAGTATGGGATGGGTCTGCTGGCTGAGACCACAGGCCCTCCTTCTTTAGTAACATGAAGTTTCCATCCTTGCTACTTTGGTTCTTCCGGACCTAGGAAAGCATATGCCAGCTCTGAGTAGTATAGTTAATACTTACTCTGGGTATAACCTTGACCCTGTGAAAGGAAAGTATACACTAAGGCTAAAATACACAAAAGGTTACCAACAGCATCTGTGAACCACTGATCCAATAAGTTAACAGAATCCCATACTGAATGATGTAATCTGTTTTTCCATGAATGTAGAGTCTCAAGCTTTTGAATTCCATGGGACCTGGATGCAGAGAGTGGTATTGTGGCGTAAAATCAGAAATGGATGGATTTGGAGGGAGCTGTCATAATCCTGTATAAAAATTGAATACATTTTGCATAATGGGCAATGTATGCAAATAGAAAAGCATAAATCTGTAAATAGAATGCACATAAAGGGAAAAAATTTTAATACCAGTATCTAAGTTTATTTACTTCAGTAGCGTGTTTCTCCTTTATCAGGGCTATTTTACTGACCAATATTTAAAAGGTGTGAAAGATAATCTACCTTCCTCAAATTTAGTTAATATTATTTAAGTTCAGTGGTACTTAACCTGAGGTCCATAGACTCCCTAAGAGGACCCTTGATATAATTTAGGGGGTCTATGAATTCGTGTAGGAAAGCATGACATTTTCATTTTCACTATGCTTTTGACTGTAATTTAGCATTTCATTCAATTACCTATGGTATATCAAAAAGTACACTGAAAATGTCACAAATAAAAATCACTGGTATTCTTACACTTTCAAGTTCTTGCAGATATCTTAAACCATTTATGTTTGTTGCTTTTTTGAAATGATAGTTATTATTAGACCTGCTGCTAGATTTGTTATTTAAAGTAATGATAATGGGCATGTATTACTAAATCACATTTTAATGTTCATAATCACATCTCATTATAATTGACCTTATAGAGTCTATTTTATGTATTTCATACACTGTTAGCAAAAGTGTTCCATGGGCATCCCAGATGGTCATAGGGTTCCATGACACCAAAAAAGAAAAAGGTTAAGAATACTTGTTACAAATATGTTCTGCTATTTTTTAGTGTCCCATTTCATTTGGGTGGTGGGAGGTTTAGGTTCTGGGGATTATTCTGATATAAATCTGTTCTAATAAGCTCTACTTCCTCATTCCTCACCTTATCTGAGCAAAGTGTTGTTGTTATTGTGGATTATTCTGATATAAATCTGTTCTAATAAGCTCTACTTCCTCATTCCTCACCTTATCTGAGCAAAGTGTTGTTGTTATTGTTTTTCTCCATCTCTTGGTGCACATTGGTGCTAAAAAAGAGGTGTGGTAGGGGAAGGAGGGAGAGGGGGAAGAAGAGAGAGAGAGAAAGGGGTGGAGGGGGAAGGGAGGAAGGAAAAAAGGAAAACAAATCATAATAACCAGGGTGACCATATAATTTATTGTCTAAACCAGGACGCTTTGAGAGTGAAATGGGCTCTATTAATAATTATGCCAAGACAACAGTTGTAAATTGGAACTGCCCCCACCAAACCATGAAATATGGTCAATCTAACAATAATTTAATTTTATGTAATACTAATACCATTTTTGCTTATTTCCATCTTTGAGCCATTCATACAAGCCTACCCATCATGAAATACACTATGAGGAGTGGGAAAAGTCTACTGATTAGCCTCATGGAGACTTCATATTGATAAGCCTTAATTTCAGGATTCTAGATCTGAGTTTTGTGGAGTTGAAATGATATAGTATATTTTATAAGTCATGGGCTTTAGTAGCTACATTTTAATCTAGGACAGCTGAGCATGTTCACACATTTACCTCAATCCAGAGGAAGGTAGATGAGTATTTTTTCATAACTGGGAACAAAGATTGCTTACAGTGGCTCATGTAAACAAACCAGACGATTTAATATGGTTTTATTATTACGTTAAAATACTTAGTTCTTCTATCAGCTCACTCTTGGCAAGAATTCACCTAATAAGTCACAATTAACCATATAGCAAGCCAGCTGTTTATATGTAATAAATTTGATGTTCCATTGCTCTCAATTATGGGTATTGCAAAATATGAAGAAGGTGGGCAACACTGGGGAATAGAATTACAATATACTCTACTCACCAGCCAAGAAATCATTTTACAACATACAAGTAATTTAATAGAAAATGGTCAAGGGCACACTAAGCACTATAAATCATATCTACAGCTATTAGTTTTAAACCCCTATGATCCTTTTGTGGATTATCACTGCCTATTCTTTATTCCAGTCCAGTTTGCCTCCATCCCTGCTCTACCATTTCTGGCCTACATGCTTCCCTGAATGCCCCTTGACTATTCTATATGCCTTCTTAAGGAATCACTGGAAGTGCTTTAGCAGTACATGAATCTTTCCCTGTGAAGTATGGGTAAGAGAAAGGAAATCCAGGCAGATGGATATTTAGGTTCTTTGAAACTTTAAGATTCCATGATTCTGAGACTATTACAAAAATATGCTGATGAAAGTATCTTAGAATACATTTCAAGATCTAATTCTAAATTGTTAGATTATCCATAATATTTGTTTAAGAACAGTCATGCCTCCATCCAATAGTAGTTTTAATCAAGGGGTATTGCTTTTAAGGAATCTGCAATTTGAAGCTGGTAGACCAGAAGACTTAAATACCATTCCAAGCATCTGCTATCTAAGAACAATGAGCTTTCAAGATAAAAAAGGGAAGGGTATTGAGAAAGTCTGCTCTCTCTAATTAAAGTAACACTAAAGGGGCATCCTACCAAGGCAAAAATATTAGACAATAACCAGCTAAACAACACAGAAAAAAAACTGTAGCTCCATCTTCACACACATCTAGACTTCAATCCTTCGGGTGCATAGGTGGTTCAGTGGTAGAATGCTCACCTGCCATGCAAGAGACCTGGTTTGATTCCCACCCATGCACCACCTCCTCCAAAACAAAAAGTAAAAACTAGCTTTAGACTTCAACTCTTATAAGGCTATAAGAAAGTGCTGCAACATCTCTACTGGTTAAATCCAGAGAAGGTCAAGGCGGGAGTCCAGACTTTCATCCCTGCCACCTGGTACCAAGAATCCCTCCCAGTGTGGTAAAAGTGGAGACCACCTGGGTGCCTTGGACATCCACCCCCATCTGTGTATAACAAGGTCCCACTCCCTTTCCCACTGGTATAGTGTCAGAGGAGGCCCAATGGAGAGCCATGGCATTGTCCAAAGCCCGGTGGTAATGACCACCCTCCCCCAATGTAGTATTAGTGGAGACCATGCAGAAACATGAAACACCCACCCCTGCTGTTCTAGGTTTTTAGCTGCCGAAATGTGATATACCAGAAATGCAACAGCTTTGAAAAAGGGGAATTTATTAAGTTGCAAGTTTACATGCTCTAAGGCTGTGAAAATGCCCGAATTAAGGCAAGGCTATAGAAATGTCCAATCTAAGATATCTAGGGAAAGATACCTTGGTTCAAGAAGGCTGATGATGTTCAGGGTTTCTCTCTCAACTGGAAAGGCACATGACAAACACAGAGACATGTGCTAGCTAGCCTTGTCTTCAGGCTTCTTGTTTCATGAAGCTCCTCCAGGGGCATTTTCCTTCTTCATCTCCAAAGGTCTCTGGCTGTGTGAGCTCTAGAGTTTTTCCCAAAATGGTTCCCTCTTAAAGGGCTCCAGTCAGCAACCCCAACTTGAATTGGTGAAAACATTTTCCTATGGAAACTATCTCATCAAAAGTTGCCACCCACAATTGGGTGGGTCACATCTCCATGGAAACAATCAAAGATTCCACCCAGCAATACTGAATGAAGATTAAAGGACATGGCTTTTCTGGGATATACAACTGATTCAAACTAGCACACCTGCCTAGTAGTATTAATGGAGGCCAAGCCTAGAACCTTTATAAAAGCCATTCCATTTCTGGTAAATTCTATTCCAGTAGCATTAGCAAATTAAAACACTTTACTTCTTCTATTGAGTTATCTATGCTATTTTGACAAGTGAAGCAAAAATTATAACACTGTCTGATGTGGTTTTAAATATGTGTGAAGGAAATATTTAAGACAATTACACTATAAACTGAGGAGGGTAAATGTATATAAAGGGAGTTATGTTTTCTATACTTAATTATACTGATAATATGACAATATCAGTAGACTGGGATAAGTTGTGTATATATAATGTGCCACCTAGAATAATCACTAAAAAAAAAAACCCACAAAAAGATAAACTCAAAGACATTATAAATAAGTCAAAATTGAATTCTAAAGCATAGGGAACTACTGGAAAGAAGGAAAAAGTAAACAGAGAAACAAAAAGCATGAAGAACAAACAGGAAGAAAATAAAATGGCACATTTAATTCTTCACATACCAATAATTATATTAAATGCAAATGGTCTAAATATAGTGATTAAAAGACAGAGAATGGCACAGTGGATTTACAAACCTGGCCCAACTATATGCTGTCTACCAAAAACTCACTTCAAATATGACAATATAGCCAGGTTAAATTTTTTTTACTGGAAAAATACACCATACAAACGTGGAAATAAGGAGTGACTATATTAATACCAGATAAAGAAGACTTAATAGGGGCAGAAGTTCCCAAAGGAGTGCTAACATTATATAATAATGAAAGAGTCAATCCATCAAGATGGCACAGCAATGCTAACTGTGTGGGCATAAAGCAACAGAGTTTTGATATATGTGAAACAAAAATTGATAGAACTAGGGCAGGCCATGGTGGCTCAGTGGCAGAGTTCTTGCCTGCCATGCTGGAGACCCAGGTTTGATTCTTGGTGCCTGCCCATGAAAAGGAAAAAAAAAATGATAGAACTAAAAGGATAGACAACTTCATAATTATAGTTAGAGCCTTCAATGTGACCCTCTCAGCAGTTGATAGAGCTCCAAGAGAGAAATTCAGCAAGGATATAAGAGAAAGTCAACAACACCATCTAATAAACCACCTAACCAACTGCAGGATCTAATCAACATTTACAGAACACTTCATTCAGAAACAACAGAATATACTTTTTTTCAAGAGAACATGGAACATAATAATATTAAGATAGAACATATCATGGGTCATAAAACAAACCTCAACAAATTTAAAATAATTGAAATAATACAAAGTGTGTTCTCTGATGACAATGTAATCAAACCAGAAATCAATAGCAAAAACCTAATAAGAAACTCTCCAAGCACATGGAATCTAAACAACATAATTCTAAATAATTATGGGCCAAAGAGGAAATCTCAAGGGAAGTTAAAAGATACATTGTATTGAATGACAATGAAAACATAACATTTCAAAATTTATAGTACATAGCTAAAGCACTGCTGAGAGGAAAGTTATAGCACTAATATATACTTTAAGAAATTGGAAACTCTCAAATTAATAATCTAAGCTTCACACCTCAATAACCTAGACGAAGAACAAAATAAACCCAAATTGAGCAGAAGAAAATAACAAAGAAGAAACCAGTAGAATTGAAAACAGAAAAACGATTGACAAAATTAATTAAACAACGAGCTGTTCCTTTAAAAATATCAATAAAATTGAAAGACCACTTAGTAAGACTGGCGAAGAAAAAATAAGAGAAGATACAAATGAACAATATCAAGAATGAAGCAGGGGATATCACTACAGAATCTGCAGATATCAAAAAGATAAAGAAATACTATGAACTACAAAGATAAATTTCACAACTTAAATGAAATGGACCAATCCCTCACAAAAACACAATCCACCCACAACTCACCCAAAATGAAATAGACATATTTGAATAGCCCTATAACTATTAAGAAATTCCTAATTTAAAACTCAATAAAAAAGGAATTATCCAAGCCCCGAAGGTTTCACTTGAGAATTCTACCACACATTTAAAGAAAAAATAATATCAATTCTACACAATGTCTTCCAGAAATCAGAAGAGGAGAAATTACTTTCCAATTCATTTTATGAAGCAAATACTCTTCTGATATGAAAACTAGAAAAAGACAGTACAGAAAAGGAAAACAAAAGTCCCTCATGAATATAGATGCAAAATTCCTTAATAAAATATTGGCAAATAAAATTGAGCAAACATGAAAAGAATTATATATATCATTTACCCCATTGAATGGTATGTTTAAGAGGGGTTGGCATGGGAAGATGTACATTTTATATATGTTTCCAAAATTAAAAATATAAGAAAGGCAAACTACAGAATAATGACACTAAATGCAATACATGATGCTGGATGGACTCTAAGAATGGAGGGGGAAAGACTCATAAAGGACATTACTGCTACATTTGACAAATTGTAATAAAGAATATAAACTTTTTATCAATGTTAAATTTCTTGAACTTGTGAACGGCATTTCAGATTATTATGTAAGTGAATATCCTTGTTCATAGGAAAGGAATATGATATGTGCAACCTGCTTTCAGACTTTCAGAAAACAGATAAATAGATGACAGGTAGGTAGGTAGATAAGTGGGTAGGTAGGAAGGATGATACAGCAAAGGTGGGAAAATGTTAAAATTGGTGCATCTGAGTATTTTCAGGATTGGAGTCTAGTGGAATCTGTTGGGTTTTGTCTTATTTTTGTAATTGTCTTGTGAAGTTTAAACTATTTTAAAATAGTTACCTAAATATGTAAGTACCATAAGAACCAGAGTTACATTCTTGGGCATGTATCCCAGAGAAATGAAGACTTACATTGATACAAAAATTTGTGCATAAATTGTCATACCAATTTTATTTGCAACGAAAGCAACTCATTAAGGAAAGCAAAACTTTCCGCATGCCACTTTGTTTCTAAAACTTCATTTTGGAGTGTCCACCAATTCTTGAGGCAGTCAAGATGCTAAGAAGCCAGCTGAGCTTTTTGCAATCTCATATAGCAGAGAGGCAAAAAAAAAAAAAAAAATGGAGTTCGTGGTTGCCAAGACAGGTGGGACTTGAAGAGCCAAGAAGCTGAAAAGAAATTAGATTCAGAAATGTGAGCTGCACGTTCAGTTTGCCCCTCAAAACATTTACCTGACAAGATGCACAAAGCAAGAAGCCAAGTAGAAAACAGCTGAAAAACAGTATAGAGTATTGGGCAGTCTTATAGTTCTGAAAAAACAAAAACAGTAGTTCAAGATCTAATAAAGAAGAGAGAGCACAGTCTCAGTTGGAATGACATACCACAGGGGTGATGGCAAACCAGGGATAGACTTAAATCCTGCTCAGACAACATGGTCTGTCCTTCTGTAGCCTACCAGAAATAGAATAATCCCTGCCCGAAAAAGGTACATCATCCAGAGCTTTGATAGCTTTCAGGTACAAGCCCAAGGATCCAATTTAAAACTACCTGGCACAGCCAGAAACAGAAAAAAAAAAAAAAATAGAGGAAAAGGTAGAAACAGGCCTACGCATAACTCTTACATTGGAGTTAGCAGACATGACCTTTATAATAGTTGTGATCAATCTGTTAAAAAAAAAATAGATGCAAGACGGAAAATGCTACCAGAAAACCAAAATCCATAAGAAAGAAAAAAACGGAAATTTCACAATTTCAAAATTAAATAACTGAAATTAAAAGGAGCACAAAGGACAGTTTGAAGAGCAAATTGGACTCAGCTGGACAGAGAAATAGTTAACTGGAACGTTAGAATAGAAAATAAATATCCAGATTGAAGCACTGAGAGTGAAAAGTATGGAAAGTACGAAAAGGAACATGTTCATGACATCATGTAAGAGATCTAACGTATGTACAATTACAGTCCCAAAAAATGAAGGAAAGAGTGACTAGGACAGAAAAAAATTTTGAAGAGATAACAACTGAATATTTTCCAATACTAATGAAGTACACCAAATCATATGTTTAAAAAAATAGTAGTTGCGTAAATACAAAGAGCACCATATACAGACATATTCAAATAGCTAAAAATTAAAGACCAGCAAAATAAAAAAGCAATCAGAGAGAGAAAAAAAAAGACATATATCATAAAAAGAACAAGAATCTTGAGAGCTGACTTAATTATTTTAAATGGAAGCCAGAAAACAATAGAATGGTATCTTTAAAGTGCCAGCCTACAATTCTAAACCCAGGAAAAAAACGTTCTTCAAAGATGGAGGAAAAAGACATTTCCAAACAAATAGATGGCAGCAGACTCATACTAGAGGAAATACTAAAGAGTATTGCTCTGGCTGAAAGAAAAAGATTTCAGACAGAAATAGATAAGGGCAGAAAGAAGTAAAGAGCAACAGGGAGAGTATATCTAAATAAATAATAGAATTAATTTAGGATGAATTGAAATTAATATTTACTTTTTAAAACAATAATAAAATTCTCTTATAGGATTTAAAATTTTAAAGTACAACAACAATAATGCCAAAATCAGGAGGGAGTTTACTGGGGTTCATTGTTTTTAAAGCATGGCTAGAAATTATTTAATGTTCCTCCCATCAAGAAGCGTGGACTATTTCCATACCCTTGAGTGTGAGTGAACTTGAGATTGCTTAAATCAATAAAGTGCAGTGGAAGTTAAAATACCCACCTTTATCTCACACTTATAAGAATGGCCGCTATTGGGTGGGCCACGGTGGCTCAGCAGGCAAGAATGCTTGCCTGCCATGCTAGAGGGCCCCGGTTCGATTCCCGGTGCCTGCCCATGTAAAAAAATTAAAAAAAGAAAAAAAAAATAATGGCTGCTATTAAACAGTCAGGAAACCACAAATGTTGGAGAGGATGTGGAAGAAATGGAACACACATCCACTGCTTCTGGGGATGCAAAATGGTACAGCTGCTGTGGAAGAAAGTTTGGCAATTTCTCAGAAAACTAAATATTGAGTTGCCCCCATGACCCAGCAAGACCACTACTCGGGATTGATCTGAAATCAGTGACATGAACAGACATTTCTACACTGACGTTCATAGCAATATTAATCACAATTGCCAAAAGATGGAAACAAATCAAGTATCCATCGATAGGTGAATGGATCAACAAAATGTGGTACATACATATGATGGAATACTATGCTGCAGCAAGAAGGAATGAGGTCCTGAAGCCTGTGACAACATGGATAAACTTCGAAGACACGATGCTGAGTGAAATAAGCCAGACAGAAAAAGGTTAGATACTACATATTTTCACCATACGAACCACTTATAAATGTAAACTCATAATCTTAAAATGTAAAATATAGGGGACCTAGAAATAGACAATAGCTAGAGAAGCGGGAGTGGCTGCCTAATATATACAGATTTGTTAACAAAGATGATCTTAAATGTTTGGGAATGGCTAGAAGTAATGGTAGTTCATTGTTGGGATTATAAGTAATAATCCATATTGAAAGTGCATATGATTAAACGGGGTTGTCTAAAATCATGCAACTTACCGATTAAAACTACAAATATAAATAAGTTCTTGTATGAACTACTTCAAATGTAGGACACTTATGAAAAGAGTTAATAATAGAGTGGTATATGCAGAAAATTACTTATTACTTGCTATGGTCTATATTTAGCAGCAATGCCTTATTAGTACCACACCAATAATAGGGGTAAATAATTGGGTGATAAGGAATATGGGGTGTTTGGATTTTTCTCTTTTGTTTGGCTTTTGTATATGTGTTATTTTTCACTCTGGAGAAATGAAAATTGTCTAAACATGAGAGTGGAGCTTAGAATAGGAATGGTATCTGGCGATTCAGTATACCTTAATGTAACACACATACACTGGAAACTAAGAAAAATAGCTATATAATGATTCAGTAATGAATATACTTAAACACTTAAAATAATTAATGTAATACCATAAAAAAGTATTTTCAAAGTCCCTTGAGGAACTAGAAAAAATATGGAACTATTATTAACTTCTCCACTGGAGAAATTCCTGATATTCTCTCAAGCAGTGGAGACTCTCAATTTAATAAGCCAAGCCTTTGATCTTGAGGCTGGCCTTTATGAAACTTATTTCTGAAATGGTGAAGCTAAGCCTACTTATAAACATGCCTAAGAGTCTCCCCCAGAGACCCTCTTTTGTTGCTCATGTGTGGCCCTTCTCTCTAAGTCTAACTCTGCAGATAAACTCATTACCCTCTCTCCTATGTGGCCTCTCTCCTATGTGGCTTGACTTTCAGGGTTATAAGTCTCCCTGGCAACATGGGACAGGACTCTCAGAGATGAGCCTGGCCCTGGCATCACGGGACTGAAAATGCCTTATTGACTATAAGGGGGAAAAGAAATGTAGCAAAATAAGGTTTCAATGGCTAAGAGGTTTCAAGATAATCAAGAGGTCATCCTGGAGGTTACTCTTATGCAAGCTTCAGCCAGATATTACAAATTGCCATGGTATGCCAGGCTCCAACCAAAGGTGCTCCTAAAAGCCCTAAAGAATACCCAAAGCTCTCTATAAAACTCTATAAAATTTTACCTAAGTTTATTTTTCAAGATCTTAAAATCTCCAGATTATTCCTAAGCAAGATAAGCCCTGAAATTTAGAGGTACCAGTCTCTTCCAGAACATCAACCAGTTGCATTCCTTTACTCTATAATGCTGACACCTCTTTTCAACCTGAAGAAGTTAAAACAGTCATTGTCAAAATAACCCTGAAGATCGAGAGAACGATCAAATGAGGGGTGTGGTAGCAGAGAAGCTAGGATTTACCAAATGATTATCACTACTAAATCATTATATAGATATTTCTTTTTAGTTTCTAGTATATTATAGCAGCTAAAAGGAAATTCCTGAAATAGTGAACTGTAGCCCATATTATACTTTGAAATTTTCCCTATTACTACTCATTAAACTGAACTTTGAAATTTATCACTTTTTTGTATATATATATGTTATATTTCACAATAAAATTGTTAAAAAATAAATACCCACTTTTCAAGGTTAGGTCATGCAGCTTCTTTCTTGCTCACTTGTTCCTGGAACTCTGAGCCACATTATAAATAGCCTGACTACTCTTAGGCCATCATGCTTGAAAGACCTCAGATAGGGCCTCTGTGCCAGTTTGAAATTGTTACGTCCCCCAGAAAAGCCATGTTCCTCTAATCCTGGCTCAATATTACAGGGTAGCACCTTTGATTGGATTGTCTTCATGGAGATTGACCCGCTCAATTGTGAGTGTAACCTTTTGATTAGATTACTTCCACTGGGATGTAATGCACCCAGTTTTGGTTGTGGCCTTTTTGATTAGATGGAGATGTGACTCTGCCCATTCAAGGTGGGCCTTGATTACTTTACTGGAGTCCTTTAAAAGGGGAGACATTTTGGAGAAAACACAGTTGCTTCAGAACCAAGAGAGATGAAGACGTTTGGAGATGCTAGTTGGTCTAGTTTGCTAGCTGCTGGAATTCAATATACCAGAAACAGAATGGCTTTTAAAAAGGGGAATTTAATAAGTTGCTAGTTTATAGTTCTAAGGCCGAGAAAATGTCCAATTAAAACAAGTCTATAGAAATGTCCAATCTAAGGCATCTAGGGAAAGATACCTTGATTCAAGAAGGCCAATGAAGTTCAGGGTTTCTCTCTCAGCTGAGAAGGCACATGGCGAACATGGCATCATCTGCTGGCTTTCTCTCCTGGCTTCTGGTTCCACAAAGCTCCCTGGGAGACATTTTCCTTTTTCATCTCCAAAGGCTGCTGGCTGGTGGACTCTGTTTCTTGTGGCTATGTCATTCTGCTGTGCTCTCTCTGAATCTCCCATTCTCCAAAATGTTTCCTCTTTTATAGGACTCCAATAAACCAATCAAGACCCACCCAAATAGGTGGAGACATGTTGTCACCTAATCCAACTTAACAAACACTCTTGACTAAATCACATCATCCAAGGAGATGATCTGATTACAGTTTCAAACATACAATACTGAATAAGGATTATTCTACCTTTATGAAATGGGATTTTGATTAAAACATGGCTTTTCTAGGGGGCATACTTCTTTTCAAACCAGCACACTTGTAGTGCAGACAGAGAGCAGATATCTAGACACGGATGTTTGGAGACGCAGAGCCTAGCACACATTGCCATGTGCTTTTCCATGAGATACTAAGCAAGCCAGGACCCAGAGGAGCTAAGTGAAGGCCCACAGATGATTAGAGAGGAAACCAGACATCAAAAGCTGGAAGCAATGGAACCAGAAACAAGGACCAGCAGATGCCAGCTGTGCCTTTCCATGTGACAGACATCAGCCTTTCCTGGGTCAAAGTGTCTTTCCTTGGATGCCCTACTTTGGGCATTTTTAAGGCCTTAGAACTGCAAGCTTGTAACTTAATAAATTCCCTTTTCAAGAGCCATCCCATTTCTGGTATATTGTATTCCTGCAGCCGTAAAGAAACTAAAACAGCCTCTAATCACCAATCACAGATGAGCCCATGCTTCACCCAAGCCAGCCCAGTTTCCATACTTTTTGAAGAAATAATCTGTTTGGGCCACTCCCAGCCATTTAAATTATCCCAGCTTAGACTCTAGACATCCCACGGCAGAGATAAGCCATTCCCACTCTGCCCCTTCTAAATTCTTGACTCACAGGATCCATGAGCATAACAAGTTGGTTATTTTTTGGTTACCTGTGCAGCATAACAAATCAACCTAAAATTTAGCAATAAAAAAAAAATAGATGGTTTTTTATACAGCACGATAACCAAAACAGGGAGTGAAAGTTTTCTAAGGTCCTAGAACTGTGTGGAAGTGGAATTAGGAAAAGAACTAACTTATTCTACAATCTGATAAATCAAGGACACATCTCATAGTTTTCAAGGTAACTGCTAAAATATATGGGGAGAACAGATACAATGAAGTATGCAAACATTTCTCATCCATCTTTTCATAAATTGAATTTGCTACTTAAGATTTTTGTTTTGTTTTGGAGGTTGCTCCTTGAGAAACTTCTCACTAGAAATCAGCACAATGTTTTAGAGAAAGTTTATGATCTTTGGAAATTGCCAGTGTCAGCTACCTGTACTAACTCCAGACACGTCACCATCACCCACACTGCTCACGTGCTCTCTCATGTAAAGCTGTAAAGAGGGTGGATGACATGAATGGCACAGAAGTTACCTAACGGTCAATGCATTTTTGTCCAGGCCCTATGGAAATGTAAGATCCTGAAATGGCTATTAGAAAACCTCTTTCCAGTTTTAGCTCCAACAAAGGAGAAAGGTTGACACGATTGAGCTGATTTCCACTTTCACATCTGCCACTATTTAGCTATGTGGTTTCTATGTGTCCTGGGAACAATAGTCTATGACTCAGTTTTATAAAACTGATGTATTTCCAAACAAATACATGATACTCTGAGACTCTTACAACTAGGAAAGGTGAACTTTCCTAACCCATTATGCGATGCAAACCATACAGTGAAGGGGTTTAGTCAGATATCATCTCTAAACCAAGGTTTGAAAATTCTTCAGGAAAATGTTTGCTTTTGCAAAGAGTGTAGGGCTAGTCCCTAGATACATATGTTGAGTGTTGTGGTTAGGAACTTAAATAAAAAAGTATTTTTCCTTCAACCGATTACTCTCTCTCTCTCTTACTTCTCCCTCTACATTCTATCTCTCCTACTCCACAACTACAACTATGTATGAAAGCTATAATTTTCACTAAAAGACTCATGCAGATTCATAGCAAAAGTTAGAGATTCCTAAATAGGAGTGAAAACAGATAATTAACCCACAATATTTGTTTCTTGTTTCCAGTTATATGTTAGGAAATGAAAATGTGGCAATGCTTGGTTAAATTCATTTGAAAAAAATTTAGTACAAGCAAGAAAAGCACTAATTCTGACATCTCATTCCTTTCACCTAAAGGCACAGCAGGTGTACAGATTTGGAATTAACAATATAATATACTAGTGAGGGAAATAATAGAAAAACATACAAGGAGCATGACTATTTGAATAAAGTAAGTTCTTTGAAAATTTGCAACTGATTGTAACAGAGCATTGAGGAATCTTCCTGCCTGTTCCAGCAAAGGTGTGAAAATAATAGCAGATGCCAGCATGAGTTGTGAGGCCCTGGAGGATATGCATAGAGAAGATGTGACTGAGATCTATGGATGATTCTTCATCTACTCAACCATAATAATGGTATCAAAAACCCAGGGCCATGCAAGGAGCTTGATTGGTACATTTTACGATTAAGAGGACACAGTAAACTCAGATAAAGGATGAGGGATGGCTGGTTGCCTCTGGCAGGTGAAGTCAAGAACTGATTATTGAAGTAAAGAGCAACGTGACTTTTAGAGTTTACTAGGGGCAAACATGAGACTTGCTTACTGACCAATTGTGGGCCATATGTGAAATAAAGTTGCATTGGGTTGTTTTAGATTCAATCCAGGGAGTTACCTAAAATGAATCTCAGGAAATAGAAACTAAAGGATTTCTGAGAGCTATAGAAGGAGCAAGCAACTAGATAGAATTGAGACAGAACAATGGAATAGTGATAACCTGCCCCAGCAATTGGCAGAAGCTTGTTCCTAAAGTAGTCATGGAAGTGCCCATGAGAACAAGCCTTTCATAACTGTTTGAGAATGAAAAGAAATATCCCAAGAGCATGAAGTCAAATATGAAATTTCTGTCATTCCTAAGTCTCTTCCCTCCTTGTACTTCAAATCCAGACTCAGAAACCACATGAGGAAAACTGGAGTTAGAAGTACCGGGAAAAATAGGAGGAGCCCTAGCTGAGGTTGTGGAGAAAGTAATTTTCAACCAATGTTGGAGTTTTAATTATTATAAAGACTGGAATTTAAGTAACCTAAGAGTAATAAGAAGAGTCATGGGCCTACTGAGTTTTCATCCAGGACAAGAAATGAATTTTCTCCATTGAATATGTTTTCAAAGGACAGCAAGAGTCAAAAGTAAGTTGCCTTATAATTGTACCCTGTGAATCCAGCTTGTTCAACCTACTAATACCATGTACTATTTTCATATTCTAAGCCTCTTCGCCTTAATTATCCAAAAATTTTTCTCAATTCCTCCTTGCTCTACCAATACAAGTGTTAACTCAATATTTTGCTATTACAATTTTTAGTTCTAGATAATTCTTATTACAAATAGCAGGCATAATAAGTTGGATACAAAAATAGTGCAGAAGAACGGGAAAAATAGCCTTGAAAAATGTGTCTTATCTTTAAGGATTGCTGATTTCCTATTTAATAATTTCCGTGAACATATGTCTATAAATCAATTGACAGTGTGTATCCACTACATGCTGGGTTATGTCATGCTTTGAAGAAAATGTAAAAGAACTATGAACAGTCGTTGTGCTCAAGTAGCTGATCATCTAATTAATAATTATGCTGGGTTCACCACATGAGGACAATGTGCTGACCACCTGGTGTTGTTTCTCTACTTGCTGTAATAGCTTTGTGCTGAGACATCCTCTGTGGAATCATCTGGTCAACCTAAGAATGAGCAGGATGCACTACATAAAGGCAGGCTGGAATTGGCCAACCTCCATAGACAGCATTAGAACAGGAAAGAAGCTGTTCATCCACACTGGGGTGATAAGCTAGAAAGATCAGGATCCATGAAAGTCTAACCTGATCTCTCTGTGGAATTTGCTTAAATTCTTTGATGTTTTCTCTTTAAATAAATGTAATTCTTCCTGAGAAGGAATGAGCCCCTGTATGGACACATTCTTGTGGGCAAACAGAATTTGTTTTGACTGCATGTATGTTGTATTGAAAGACTAAACTACAGAATTATAAGTCTATTGGGGGGCTAAATATCTAGAACTCCTTAATGCTAGTTTGTAGAATTTCCCAGTCTATGGCTTCTATCTTTATTGTCTCCAAATAACACATGTTGTATCAGAATGTTAGAATTCACTGGTCAAGTGAAAATGATACCTAGTTATGATTACTGCACTTTACATCCCTATAATGGAAAATGCATCTCATTATCTTTATATTTGTCCCGTAGCTTATGTACCTGGTATCCACTGTATGGATTGTTTTTACTCTCCTATTTACCACAGAAATGCATTTCCAATGGGCAGATCTGCATAAAATACCATTGTAGAATATAAATAGTAAGCATTCAAGTAATGCTTACTGAACTGGAGAGCACTGTATCAGTACACAGACTCAATCAAAATAGTAAGAAATGATTTGCACACTACACATAGCATTGAACAAAATCATTTTTGATTATTCATATGCTTGGAGTAAGCAAGTGATTCCACATGTATTTTTATCAAGACGATGGCTTCCTGATGTATTTTCTCCTGATGGAGGGTCTCAGTTTCCTAGAGTGCTATAAAAAAGTACCACAGGCTGTGTGGCTTAAAACAACAGAAATTAATTGTCTCACAATTCTAGAAGCTAAAAGTCTGAAATTGAGGTGCCAGCAGAGCCCAGCTTCCTAACAAGTCAGTTGGGAAAACTGTGCCATGCCTCTCTCTCGGCTTCGGGTGCTGGTTAGCTGGCAAGCTCTGGTGTTCTCTGTCTCAGTCATTCCATGTCACGTTCCCTTACCTCTGTTTGGGTCCAAATTTCCTTTTCTTCTAAGGATGCCAGTCATATTGGACTAAGGGCCTAACACAGTCCACTTTGACCTCATTTTAACATGCTAAATTCCATCTATAACTACACTCTTTCCAAATATGGTTACAGTCTGAGGTACTGGAATTGGGGCTTCAACACATCTTTTGGGGGATACAATTCAATCCAGAATGTGGCAGTGAAAAAGAACATCCTGCGCTACATCAGCTAGCCATTTACTGAGGGCATATTCACTCTGTGGATGAACAAATACACGGTCACCTCTATTTCAAATTCCTGCACACCAATGAATTAAAGCCGGTTTGTGTTTGTTGAAGGCCTATTGCAAAATGTCCCACTAAGCCATACATTCTGTAGCACTGTGAATCAAATTGTGTTCTTCACATACATAGAAAGGTGTTACAACAGAAAACTTGTAACCTGGTCTTAACCAGTACAACATTTCTACATTTGGGTTTGGGCTGAGATTGGGATTTGAACAATGGCTCAGCGAACTGAAATAACCAGGTGCACATTTGAGACACTCCTTTCTTGTGCCCTCCTCTGCCAGGTTAGAAACTGGCTTGCTTCCTTCTGGGTAAACAGAAATAGGAGGATGTGACTTTCACTTGGGGATTGTGCCTACCCAATCCCCAAGTGAAATAAAAGGACACTCATGTCATGTCAAGAGAGAAAGGATAACAACATCATCTGCCACAAAGGGAACTCACCCAAGAAAGGCAGGTAAAATAAGCCACATATTCTAAAGTAATCCACGTACAGCAAAATTATGACCCTGCTATATTTATACACATGGGTACAGTTTTCATACACCGTTATGGTCTCATATTATATATCTTTAAATCATCTGGCAAAAGTTTCTGCCTCCACCTAATGCTGGCTCTAATTTAGGATGAACAACTACTCTCATAAAGAAAAACTGCTGCTGCTGCTGTTTATTAGGCTGCAGAAAGGTCTCACTGACTAATGTCCCAGGATTAAATGAATGTGGAATAATAAGAGCTGATTTATTTGTGCTCTGCTAGGATAAAGCTGCCACTGATTTTACAAGAAACTATTCATCTGAGGCCCACTATAGCTAGTAAATTGTGGCTGTTGCTGAAATTAGTCTCCAGGCCTTCGCGTAATCTACAGTGTGAAGTAGCAGTGTGGTAATAAAACCATTGTGGGCACTTGGTTTATTTAAAAGGTCCCCCTTTTATCCCCATCTTCAGGGATTCTAAAAGTCAACCTTCGGAGATCTCTTTTGGAAATTCACCTGTCCCTGCCCACAAACCACATTTCTAGCTGTGGAATTTAAAGCCAGAATTAAAAGTATATTATCCCCAATAAATAAACACCAGAGCAGTCACTTCTTTCACCCTCAATTTTTTTCTCCTTGGCCCAGCAAATAAGAAAAGAATTTCTCAGTTTCTTAGCATGTACAGCAGAGGTCCATGGCAATCAAAATAAGGCAGCCCCAGGACAAAGAAAAAAAAAAAAAGGGAGAGAGAGAAAATGGTTATTGCACTCTTAAACAGATTTGGATCATCTGTACTCTATCTCTCCCAAATTTACTGATAAACATTTTATACAGGGGTTGGTCTAGGCATCTCTGTTAAATCAACTAGCCAAACCAGAGGGAAAGTCTAGCTAAAAGAAACCTACAAAAAAGAGGAGCATTTCCTGAACCATGATACTATGAATGCTACAGAGAACTTTGGACACCTTAGAAACCTTATGTCCTCCAAGATAAATGCTTTTCAGGAGCAAGAATCACATTTTAGACACTGCTAACATATGCTGGCTTACCATAGTTATTCAATTGTTGAACTGAAAAAACAAACAGTATATTCACTTTAGAGCCCTTCAGAATAACAGTTCCTTCTCTGGGGACTGGATTCCTCCACGTTATAATTACCAGTATAACAGAAATCGCTTTCAAGTTGCTCTTCATTTGATGTGGCTTTGGCTTTCAGATGGTTTATGTTAAGCGTGATGCCCTGCACACTTTAGAATGAAGAAGATGACAATAATAAAAACGATAATAGCTAACCCAAATAGTGCCAACCCTGTGTCCATACTGTTTTAAGCTCTGTACACATCTCAAAACTCCTTGACCCTTCATAACAGTCCTACTAGGACCAGGCCACTACTATCTCCACAAGAATTAGGAAATACCTCTAGGGAGTCCCAGCTTGTAAGTGGTAGAAACAGGATTTCAACCCAGGAAGCCCAGCTCCAGAGTTAGTGCTTTTAAGTAGTAGACTACCAAAAAAAAAAAAAAAAAAAAAAAATGGTGTGGAAAACAGAAGCATGTGCAACGAAGGACTTATTTATTCTAGGGAGGACCAGGAAATTTGGTCATCTTTATTCAATGTCAACCATAAGGTGGAACAGAATTTATTTTAGCACTTGCCCTACCAAAGCCTGTGCCATCATACCTAATTCCGATTCCTCTACTTCTACTTTCTCCTGTTGCAAAATTGTCATCTGGATTTCCTCCCATACTTCCTTTCATCAAGATACTCCTCAATGAGAAATAGATTTCTTACCACCCATGTTTCCTAACACCTTTCTCATTTACTGCAATTGATCATGGGGCTATATGATCCTGGACTTGTTTGAAGTCATTTGGAACTAGTAACAGGTGCTAACAAAATCATACACTGAATGACCTCCCTGGGGGAAAAAGAGGAGGTTGGAAAAATCTAGCACCCTGGTTCCGGTTTGTGGCTACATCCCCTCACCTTTTCTGATATCTCGATTGAAGCCACCATGTTCCAGGAAAGGAAGATAATCTGGAATCCACTTAGCTACTGAGTTTTCACTTCTTAGCAAGACTAGAATGGTCAGGCACTTCAATGTGCTCCTCTCCAAGGCAGTACAATACATTTATCCTTATCCTTCATGGGTGAGCTAATCTATTTATTTTATGGTGGCTTATTCTGCTTTGCATTAAATGCTACGATTTCATTATCAGCTTTGGAAGGATGGGGTCAGGGGAGCGTGTGGAATCCATTTAGCAGTTGCTAGGAAGTTGAGCCTGGGAGTCACTTGTAACTCTCACAGGTGCAAAGTGTGTGTTTTGCTTCCTGACATCCTTCCCCTCTAACACCAGTTCAGCCTTCTCACCCATCGTGCAATGTGTGTCTTGGCTTGGCTTCTGCAACAAAGCTCTCATAAAATAAATAGCTATAAGTTGGCAAGAGTTTTCTATCTATTGCTTTCCTTGCTGTCATCAATTCTGTCTTTAGCAATTCATAAACACAGGCTGTCTTGAAGACTCAGTTCTCTTGTACCCTCTCCTTAATATCAGAATCTCAACATAAACATTTTGTCCTCAAAATGTGGTCCTCAGATCAGTGGTACTGACATCATCTGGGAGCTCATTAGAACTGTGCAATCTAAGGCCCCATCTCACACCACAGCTTCAGAGAATGCATTTTAACAAGATCTCCAGGTGATGCATATGCACATGGAGGTTTGAGAAGCACAAGTGGAAGTAATAGAACATTTCAAAGCTCTAATAAGAGACAGAGAGGGTCAGAGCTTCAAAGAAGCAGTAACATCAGTTCCGCTGTAAAACTGCTCATTTGCTTGGAAATAACCAGGCTTGCAAACATTGTGGTAGAACAGAAAGAACAGGTCACTTTCAGCAGTGTTATCATCTAATTTTCAGGAGCCCCGGGGTACCAAAAAAAGGGATAGATGCAAAGAAAGGGAATTTTGTATTGCTTATAATCTCTCCTAAGGAAACCAACTCATACATCAGTTATTTTCTTAATTAATATACTTTATATTTTAGAACAGTTTCAGATTTTCAGAAAAACTGAGGAGACAATACAGAGTTCCCATTTATCGTGCCCACCACACAGACACACACACACACACACACACACACACATTATTAACATCTTGCATTAGGGTGGTATATTTGCTACAATTAATGAAACAATACTGATTCATTATTAAATACAGTCCATAGATTATATCAAGGCTCACTCTTTGTGTTGTACAGTTTAACGGGTTTTGACAAAGGCTTAATGTCACGTAACCACCACTATAGTGTCATACAGAATAACTTCTCCACCCTAAAAATGCCTTGTGCTCCCATAAACTCTCTTGAAAACTAACCAACTTCCACATTTCAGTCCCTTCAGTTAAGACATAATGCTGGTACAATTGATACTCTATTTCTTTTACAAAATTTTATGACATACTATACATATGAATGGTATTAGTACTAAATTTGTTCTTAAAAATAAATCTGAGTGTTTACAAAGGCACTCTTTACAGTAAGACAGATCTGCTCCTTAACCTCAACTCTACCAATTTACTATCTCCCTAGTTCCAGGCCAGATGCATAAGCCTGTTCAGTCAACAAAGATTGGGACCAAGGGTTGGTCAGTTAAGTAATAAGATCATTTTGGTTAAAGCAGGAAATATAACTTTAAATTAAATCTTAAGTGTTTTCTTTCATTTTACTTTAAATAAACAAATGTAAATTCAGTTTCCAATCCATTGTGGTAGAGTACCACCTTTTCTGAATATAGGATTCCCCTGGTTTTAGTTCCCTGCTGACTTTCTTGCCTAGATTATATTCACAACATATTATCTATAGTTTTCAATTTCAGGATTTGATAAAGACCTTGACATTTGGTAATCAAAGTGAGCGTAGGAAATGTTCATATTTTTATTACTCTTACAAAATCTTAACAGATTTTTTTTTGTCTGCATCTGATATAACAATGTTTTGCTACTTACATGGATTTAGAGCCTCCAAATTTTCCAAAATGGGTTTTCATAGAAGTAATAACCAGTTTTTTCATTCTAACTATTCATCGTTTTGCACAGTGCTTAATTGAATGGCAATCACTATCCATCTTACCTCTAGCCTCGGGACAAGGGGCCAAGCTTGCTCCCGTGGTGCCAAAGTGACGTGCCCATCCAGAGCTTGCATCTTCCTCTCTAAACCTTGGTTCAGGTAAAAGGCCTTGAAATTCTCTGGCCAAGTAGCACTGGGTGTGTACAAGCTCGGCAGCATGGGCTAAGCTATTCACATACTACATGAGCTCCCTTGTGGGATAAGACTGAGTTGGAAGTTGGAAGAGATGGAAGTAGACTCTGCAGTGAAAGGACTGTGGGGAAGGCAGGACGAGGGTAGGGAGTGTGGGGAGGCAGGAGGTTGGAGGGTCCTCTCCCTGCACTACCATATTTTGTATAGAATACCAAAGATTCTGAGAACTGGAATTCTGAACTTGGCCTTCTATTATGGGCTAAAGTGTATTCCTCCACCCCCCACCCCCATCCTCCCCAAAAGAGACATTTTGAAGCCCTAGCCACTAGTACCTGTGAAGGCAACCTTATTTGGAAATAGAGTCAGTACAAATGGAATTATTTGAGTTAAAACAAGGTCATACTGGAGTAGAGTGGGACCCTATTCTGACTGGTGTCCTTAAATGAAAGGATGAGAAGACAGCAGCTAGACAGAGAAGACAGCTGTGTGACAATGGAGCAGAAATTGAGTTATGCCACAAGTAAAGGAACACCATGGACTGCTGGTAATTCCTGGACAGCAGGAGAGAATCATGGAAGGATACTTCTCTGCAGACTTCAGAGGAAATATGTCCTTCCCAATACCTGGACTTCAGACTTCCAGCCTCAGTCCTGTATGACCATACATTTCTGTTGTTGTAAGTCATCCAGTCTGTGGTACTTTGTTACGGCATCACTAGGAAATTAAGACGCCTTCCAAATCGTTAATAGATGCATTCAACAAATTAGAAGGATAGAACATATTGTATTTAACAGTTAAAAGGTCTGAACGCATCTTTACTTAGATACAATGGATATGTAGCTCCATTTGTACTCTTGTCCATGGCCCCGTCAATGTGAGGGTCAGGTCTGATGACAGGAGATAGTGGTGTAGGAGCACAACTGACTGGGGCAGGTACTAGGTCATCTAACTAGCCACAGATTTCCAGAGGCCAAGGGCACCAGTGTGCGCTCTATAGATGGAATGGACACTGTAGATTAATCTCAAAAGGTAGCTAAGCAGAAGCTGATTTAAAGAGTTTCTACTGTACTTAACCTCACTAAGCTTTAGTCTTAGATCTGTAAAATGAGGATAATCATGTTAAACCATTGGCCCATTGTGAAGAAGCAAATCAATATACAGAATGCTTAAAATGAAAGCCAAGCACATAATACATAGTCATGGTTACAATGTTTTCCTCCTTTTTGCCTTCACTAAATTGTCCTAGTTATAATGTTAGTAATAATAAGGTCAAATAATTATATAGCACTCACTATGTGCCCTTGAGGACACTTTTATCACCCTAGTCAAATGAACTGGGCAATTTAAGCACAGAGAGAGTAAGTAACTTGTCCAAAGCATACAGAGCTCTTAAATGGTGGAGCCAGAATTTCCAACCCTGAACTCACATGCTCTTTTGTGAGTCCTTCCTCATTTCTTTTCTCTCTTACTGGGCAGGGACTCTATTTTTTTTTACACCTCCAAGTGGTATTGTACCTTAACTGAGCCAATTAGAATGACATGCTGGCTACATCAAATGGAGTAGTTACATAATACAAGTGCTTCATAAACTTTGAAGTATTAACAGCATATACAGTAGAGAGAAAGACCATTTCTGACCTCTTCCTATACTCTAAACTTCCCTGGGTCATACAATGTATAAAAGATGACATTTAACTTCTAAGTCATTTTGACTTTGAGGATATTTGTGGCTATTGTCTTTACATACATCAGTTATTTTACATTATAGTTGTATATTTCTTTTCTGATTACTTAGCAAGCAATTCTTCCATCACTGAAATTTGTTCATTCCAGCTAACTTTTCACATTTATTATGACAATCTCTGAGCTCCTACTATACTCACTTAAGTCAAGGTCATCAAGAAATTCACAGGGTACCATGCTATCCCAAATATTTTACCTGTGAGAATTGTAAATAACTATATCAAATACACTGGTCATATATGTACTCCAAATTAGGCCTTTGGAGGGAAAATCATGACAATATTTTAATCAAAAGAAGCATAAAGAAAATAGCAGCATGATTAAACGAATTTCTCACTATAAATATCTACTTTGGAGATTTCAAATTTGTGGCCCCTGGATTAAAACCAGTATAGACAATTGGTTAGCCCTACAATGTTTCAAGCCTCTTGCATAAGTTGCCAATACTTCAAAATCAGGAAATATTGCACTAAAATTACAGGTTTCAAATTTCTCTTGAAAAACTGGAAGATCTGTTCACACAGCTCAGGTTTCCATATGGCAGTCATTGGCTCCAATAGATCAGTTCCATGAATCCTCCATTTTCTCACAGTTACCACTATTCCCTGTAGTCTTATGCCTTCTGGTATGAACTCACCAGTTCTCTCGAAGTCACCACCATTTCCTTTAGTCTTCTGGTACGAACTCTACATTCCACCAAAGTCACCATCATTTCATATACTATTCTCGAATGAAGACTTTCGTTTGCCAAAGTCATCATGACCACTCCCTATAGACCTAGACCTTCTGGTACAATGATTTAATTATCTACCTGAATCCAGCAGGCATTTGAGTATGAAGTGCCCAACTCAGTTAGTTTCATATAGAATATATAAAACTAAAGTTCGATGGTCCAAGAAACTCTTTATCACCTATAGATATACAGGTTAGCCAAGATTTACTGATGATCAAATTATATGAGCTAAAACCAAAAGTTTTACCGAAGTTATGTTAAATTATAGCAACTTCACTCCCCTTTATCCACTTTAAGTCACAGGACTTTCTAGTAGAACACAGCTAGAAATTATATAAACCTAACAAGATTTATTCTTTACATTGATGATTGCAATATGACTCAGTCCTGTGGCGTTTTGCAGTCCATTACTCTTTTTTCCACTTTAATAAGTAGAGATGATACGTGATGACTGTTGGAGGTGCTCAGAGCTGCCAGAGTGCATAGTCCCTTCCTTTACATGACCCTGATTATAAATGAGTTATTTCCTTCATTATTTCAGTGTTCGTAACAGATTTTACACCAATGAACAAAACGAGCAGGTTTGCCATGAAGGTAGCATGTCAAGACCAAGCTGTATTTGCATTGTAAATTATTTAAGTGACTACAAAATTTGAACAAATAGGAGTTGTGGCTTTATGGTCGTTATACAGACTAAAGGACTAAAACATGGCATTTTATTCCGTGATCGTTCATAGGAGTAAAAAAACAATCAATAATGTATATCCTTAGAGCCACTGGGTTTTAGCAGCAGCTCTAACATTAATTTTAAGCCACTTAAATAGAACAATATCTTTGATGAGGATTATCTGACAGGAATTTTAGCCTTTGGAATGGACCCCTTCAATACATATATGCTAAGTGATCTACAATGGACAATAACTTGCTTGGGAAGAAAAGTAAAAAGAATAGACGAGAGTGAGACAATTCTACAAGAAAACATTTTAAGATTCTAATGCTTCAAACAGCCGTCTTTTTGGTCAAGAAACAATTTAAAAACTGCACTTTCTGATTTTCACTATATTGTATAGTGGACCACTTATTAGTGTCACTGATTCTCTTTGTAGCTTGCTGAAATGCTGAGCAAAACCTACTACCAATATATGCTTTTATTCTCCAAGATGCCGAAAGAACTAATCCATTCAGCAACCCCAACAGCTGCCAACAGATCCCAGCCTGACCTTCTGTGGAAAGAGAAAGGTGACTGGTTGAATTTTCCATCATTCACCAAGGAAATGAATGCTGCATGTGAGTCCAGGCAAGAGGGTCCAGGAATGGGTGTGTTTCTCAATGAGAGAGTAAATTTGGCAAGGAAAGTAGAAAACTAGCCCACTAATTTTTATTCCATTTTCGAGACGTTAATGAACAGGGAAGATAGGTCAAAAGCCCTGTCTCTCCTAAAGCATACCCGTGGTCTCTCCACATTTTCCCAGTTACTTTCATTTTCTCTCTCCACTGTGGAAACCCACTTACCCTAGAAGACATCAATCAGCTCCTTCAAATAGGTCCTACTGCCTTAAGAATAAGCCAGAGTCACATTTTCTAAAAACACAGACCTTTACTCCAGATATATCTTCAACTATGAAGTGGAACCAAATGAAGAAAACAGGAGTGTGCAAAAACCAATTGGGCTTATTTTCTTACCTAAATATGCCTCCAGAATTCATTTCCTAATACAGAAGGCTGTTAAGACCTGGGAATATTTCACTGCATTTTAAAATGTTGCTCATATAGAGTTTGGTTTGTATTAAGTAAAATAACTTGCCCAGGTGGATAAAATAAGCCTGATAAGATAAGGTACAATACGAAGTCCTGGGTACAGTCTTGTGTTCACTGTTGCCTGATGAATTTAAGAAGGTAAAAATGCAAAGAAGTGTGAACCAGTATAGCTCTGGATCCTACAATCAGGAAAGCAAGAGCCTCCACTATGCCTTCCAACGTAAGAGACTATAAAATTGCACAGTAAAGAGATGACACCAATTAAAACTTGAGGCTGAAACTAAAACTAAGCCTGGAAGGAAGACATCTAACACCAAAAGTTGTTAGGTAGGTTTCAGGCTAAGCTGCTATAAAAGAGAGAGAGAGAGAGACCCCAAAATACAATGACTTAAGCAATGTAGGAGACTTTTATCTTTCTCATATGGCAATTCAGAGGAATACACACAGTCCAAGGCAGTGGGGGAGGGTCATCATTGGGTTTAAAGTGACAGCTCCAGAAAGTTGTCACCTTTTCCCAGCCAGCAAGGTACAAAAGGGAAGCAGAGTGAAAGCAGCTTCCTTATAAGCAACATGACTTAGAAGTTGCATCCATCAGAATTGCTCAGATTTTATTGACTAAATCTTAATGCACAGCCACACCTAGGCTGTCAGAGAGATTGGGAACATAATCTCCAGCTAAACCAAGATGGGGTGTGGTGGGAAAATTATTATTAAAAGTGAGGAGCGGAAATGGATATTAGGAGATAATTAACAGTGTCTGCTACACCAATAAAAGTTCAGACTCCTTCAAATTCCTAAAGGCACACCCCTGTGTTAGCATATGATCAATAGCCAAGTAAAATAGAGTCCCAGAAGGAAATGAATATCAAGTATACAAATGTTTAACCTTTCTATATTCCTTATGTATATTTTCTAAGTATGTGATAGATATTGTAAAGCAGCTCTTTCCTATTTAGCACAGCTTTATAACAGGCCTAAATTCTACAATTATTCCAGAATGATTAAGTCCAAGCAGATCCTTCTGTGCCACTTAAAATACATGTCCTTCCATAACACTCTCAGCAGTTTGCTCCTCCCTCATCTTCTCATGTTTTATCCTCCTCCACGACTGCCCAGGACATGAAGGAAAGGTAAAATCAAACAAATAAGAATAAAACAAAAAAAAGCATCATTTTCTTGCATATCACCGTTCAGAGTAAGTAAGAATAAGTCCCTATTGTTCCACCCTATTTAAACATAATATTCTTCTATTCCATTTACCAAAAAGCAAGGAAAAAATAAGTAAGCAATATTAAAAGTTCGATAAAAGAGAGGAAGTGATCTTATATTATAATGAAGGGACAAGAAAATTTGCTGTTGCACTTTGATACATATAGAACAGACATGCTAACAGTGTCTGCTCTATAAACTTTGGGGAAGACGTTAACAGCTATTTGCCAAATGTTCTGGGTCCCACTATTTTGGAAAAAAGCAGGATTTACCTCTTGGCTCATTAGTGATGGGGTAGAGCCATCTGACAAGTTCTAGCCAGTGAGTTCTAAGCAGAAAGGATGCCTGTCATTTCTTGGCCAGATCATTTCATTGCAGCTACAAATCCTTCCAGGGCTTCTGCCTGCCTTGATTACCGGATGGTGGTTACCCAGAAACCCAGGACCGTGTGGGGCCTGACCATACAGACATGAAACCCAACCTCAATGGACATAAAGCACGGCAGATCTATAATCCCTTCCTGCTTAAGCCACTGTTACCACAGGAAAACCTTACCTATCCTAACTGATGCAGGCAACCCTTATAGAGTTAGGTTTTGGATTTAATCAGCATTTAATGCGTACCATCTATATGCCAGGCACTCTGCTCATTTCACGTTCACACAACCCCTCTATCGTAGCAGTGCAGAAACCGATGCTCAGAGGGATGATGCATCTGGTACAAGGTTGCACAGCAAGGGGATGGTGAATTTAAGATCTGAACTCTGACGCCACATCCAGCTCTCATTTCCTGACACCCACAATCCCATTTATTCAGCCATCAAATCCTTTTTCATCAATCTCAGACCACCACATTTAGTCTCCAGAAAGATCTCCGCTTCCAGCGTTTCTGTGCATTAGAGACATTTCCTTCTCCAAATTGGCACACACTGGCAAAATCTAATCTTTTAAATCCGCCGTCCTCAGAGAGCACAGAAAGAGTTCAAAAGTAGGAGTTAAAAGAACAATTTCCCTTTTAGTAATGTCTCTCCTCTCTGACGAGAGTAACAAAGGCAGAAATCTGAATGCTCGGCTCTCCTGGACTCCTTATTAGCTGTCAGCAGCTCTCCGGGGTGCAGGTTGGCTCCAGGCTGCCTGTCACTAGAGGAGCCCTCGTTTCCCCATTATGTGGCTGAGCAGGTGCCGGATGCAAAGCTGGACGGCGACCCAATTTACTGTGCTGCGACAACAGAACAGCACCCCAGCTGGAGAGAAGACATTTCAGCTTTGCTCTTTTCAAAGCTATTTGTATAGATAAATGGAAGTTTATGTGGGCACAGAAAGCATATATTGTCCTCCCGGTGCACATGTATAACTTCGATTCTGTCAGCAGTCATCTTCATAATAAGTGACGTTTCTAGAAGTTTCTTTATCCAGAAGCATCCCAAAGAGCTGCACAAAAAACTTCACAAATTACAAGCAAAAAGCCTTCTTTCAGATCCACATGGAGAAGCCCCATCACCAATATTCTGCTATCCCGGCATAACGCCTGCCGATGTCAAAGAGAAATTACCCACAAGTCAGGAGAACGGAGCGTTAGAGTCAAAACCTACCATGGGGCCAGGAAGAGGGGGGATTTTGGCCCAAATACATGTAATGAGTGTGTCTCAGTCCACCTTAGAGATTGAAATGACAGCTGCTTAACAGCCACCCACAGCAGGACACACATTGCTCAAGGTTAAGAGTCAAGAACAGCATTGCTTCACTCGCAGGAAAATGTCACAGGGGGTAGGCACAGAGAATTGGAATTTGGCCTTTTTCCCCTTGCCAGATGGGCCACGAGCATGCTCACTCCGGCTTTAACAACATGTGCAGATTGAGTTGGGATAGAAACTAACGAACTCAATGGTAAAACAATTCCTAAAACAAAACAGCTCTAGTCTTGTCTGAATTTGAGGCATCTACTTATCGGGCTATGTTTTGGCTTTTGGTGTCCTACCGTTCCAAAAACCGTGATTTCAGTTGGGAAGGGATTTAAATTCAATCTTGAAGCTCAGTCTACAGCATTAAGTCACCTCCTGCTGCTGTACTTGGGGAAAATCTTGCTTGAACTGGATCACGTCTTAATCTGACTTCATGAGGAAGAGGTAATAGATCATCCCCATTTCCAGATGGAGGAAACGAGAGTCATGTCCACACAACTGATTAGTAGCAGAGTTGAGGTTCAACTTGAATTCCTCTGACTCCAGAGTATAGGATATTACCTACTTTAAGGTGATGCCAAATAGCATATGGATATACATCACTGCTTATGAAAGACAGATATATTTGAAGGATTTAACCTGTATTTACTTTTTGTTGTTGTTGTTGCATGGGCAGCCACTGGGAATCGAACCTGGATCTCTGGCATGGCAGGCAGGAACTCCACCTGCTGAGCCACCATGACCCACCCTAGTCTATATTTAAACAAAACAATCCCTTGAGATCCAACTATATTTCCGTAGGTACATGGTAGGAGTTGTCACAGATTTTATTTCATACAGGTGATTAACCAACTGAACAGCAGGAATTTCTAAGGACTAATATGATCAGAGCTCTGAATAAATTCTGTCAGGAAGAATCACAATCTTGGGAAGAAAATTAAATACATTTTCGCTGTACATGAGACAGTGTACAGACTTGAGAGAATAAAAACTATATGTTAGACAAAACTAAAGAAACAAAATTTTGAAAAAAAAAACTACATATATTAGAGTTTATACGAAACGAATTAAATCAGATTGATAGTAATGAAAATATTAACATCCTCCGCTATTTGAAGGATGAAGCAATCAGCATGGAACAGAAAAGTTGGGATATAAAATTTGAGCTGGACTTCGAAGAACGAATAAAAGAGAGAGAGTCATGGTGAGTTATCTAGAGATATCTAGCACTGATGGCTGCCTGGGCTGCACTGGCTCCTGTATCTCTGTCTGGCTGCTGCCAGCCGCCTTCTCCCATCTCACCAAGCCCAGCTCTTGTCTGTACCTGAGGCCAACAAGCTTTGATATGAGCAGGGAACAATCCTGGACAGCATGAATGTAACCTAAACACCTTTACCTAGTCATGTCTAATTACATTTGATAATTAGGTCAGGTTTCATATTGATCTGGAATAGAAAGATCCAAACACTTAAAATGCTTTATAGAAAATCCTGAACTGACTTCTATTTCGAAATGACCATACTTATTGAAATCCTTACCTACTTCCTCACAAATTATCACTAAGATGATCAAAGACACACAGATAATAGAAGACAATCTGCCCCTATTTTGAATTCATTTGCTGGAAATTTGAAATAGAGGAAGCCTTTCTAAGAACAGCACTAAAAGCAAATATATATAAGCAATAATATTAGTAGGTATGATTTCTACACATAAAATCTGAAAACCTCTACACACAAGTACATTAAAACTAACTAAATGATAAACAAGACTGAAGAGAAAGAACTAATGGCAAATTTTTATCAGAGGTGATGGAACAAAGCCAATATACATAGAGCTTTTACAAATCAGTAAGAAAATATAAATGTCCAATTTATAAAAAAATGAATATGTAAACAAATGTATTTTAAAATGTTAAACTTCACGTGGTGACTTGGAGTTATGCAGCCCAGAAAAGCAAGTCCTTAAATTTAATCCATGTCTGTACATATGGGCCCACTGTAAATAAGATCTCTTCAAGATGTTACCTCAGCTAAGGTGTGGTTCAGATGAATCAAGTTGGGCTTTAAACTGGATTATTGGAGTCCTTTATAGACAGAATGTAATTCAGACAGAAAAAAAAAAAGGCCATAGGGAGCAGCCAGAAGTTGAAGGTCAACAGAAGCAGCAAGAAAGAAGCCAGGAGAGAATGCTGTGTGCAGTGTCATGTGACAGAAAAGCAAAGGTCCAAGGACCACTGGCAGCCAGCCCCACCACTCCAGGTTTTAAGAAGAAAGCATAGCTTTGATGACACCTTTAATTGGAATGCTCCTAGCCTCAAACCTGTGAGCCAACAAATTCCCATTGTTTAAGACAACCCATTTGCAACAGTGTGAATCTGTGGTGGATCCCAGAAAAGCCATGTCCTTGAATCCTCATTCAATATTCTGGGAGCTGGGGGCTTTTGGATTGCTCTCATGGAGATGTGACCCACCGAATTGTGGGTGGAAACTTCTGATTAGATGGTTTCCATAGAGTTGTGACTTCACCCATTCCAGGTAGGTCTTGCTTAGTTTACTGCAATCCTTTAAAAGAGAAAACATTTCTTAGAAAGAACAGCAGAGCCACGAGAGAGCCACAAGAACCACGAGAGCCCACACAGCCAGAGACCTTTGGAGATGAAGAAGGAATATGCCCCTCGGAGAGCTTCATGAAACAAGAAGCCTAGAGAGAAAGCTAGCAGATATCACTATATTCACTATGGGCCTTCCCACATGAGAGAGAAACCCTGAAGTTCATTGGCTTTTCTTAAATGAAGGTAACCTCTTGTTGGTGCCTTAATTTGGACATTTTTATAGACTTGCTTTAATTGGAACATTTTCAAGGCCACAGAACTGTAAAGTTGTAACTTATTAAATTCCCCTTCTTAAAAAGCTATTCTGTTTCTGGTATATTGCATTGTGGCAGCTAGCAAACTAGAACACCATTACATGGAATTTGCTTGTGGCAGCAAGGGAACTAAAATAACTTATTAATAATCAAAGAAATGATTACCAAAACAGTGATATACTATTTTTTCACTGATAAAACTGGAATTAAAAAACTAATACTCAGAGAGGACAAGAATGCTATATTGCTGTTGGAAGTGTAAACTATTTCAATCTTTCTGCAGGGAAATTTGGAAATAATAAACATTTTTCAATGTCGTATGACCAGAAACTTTATTTCTATGAGTCTATTATAAGTAAATAACAAATAATGTGCACAAAAATACACTATAAGAATGTTCATCAAACCACTTTTTGTAGCAATATAAAATTGGAAACAAATGTTCAAAAATAGGGGACTGATTAAGTAAATCATAGTAAATCTATTCAAAACAATACTGTTTTCTCCTTTGCTGTAGTATTAAATTTTAAAAAATAGAAAAATATTTATGGTGTTCAGTTTGTACGCATAGCATGACCCCATCTTCTTCTTTAAAAAATTATATACACAGAAGAAAACAGACCAAGGAAAATATCAGTATCTTGGATGGTGAGGTTACAAGTAATTTTCTACAATGAGCATACATGATTTTTATTATAAGGACAAAAAGGTATTTAGAAAAAAAATGGCACTGACCTATACAACTCTCTTAGCAGAAATGTTCAGCTATAATCTTGCTGCAATCAGAAGCCCTAGAAACAGAATTACTCTTACATAGCACCAGGACTGAGCCCACAAAGGAAATAGTCACTGATGGAAAACTCACATCATCATGGGGAACTAGTTTCCAAGAGCAATACTATTTCTACATCTAAATCTGTTAGTGAAACCAAGCCCAAAAGATTACGTCATTCATTCACTATTGTCCTGAATGTTATACCTTAAGACCCTCAGCCTCATCTACTCCTTTGAGACAGTCACCAATGAGACTTGATATGGACAGCTGCTAGACTCTGGAATTAGTCTTGCTGCTTTAACAACTAATGTTCTCCTTGCCTGGGAGTTGAAAGGTATCCTGGCATACCTGGGTCACTACAGAACGCCAACCCTCTTCCCAGTGCCCACCTAGTCGCCCAGTGTCTGTTCTGTTGCCAGATTTATCTCCTACAGAAATAGTAGTTCTTCCTTGAATTTCTTGAATGGACTTCTTTTGGCTCTAACTCTTGTTAGGTTGCCCCAGGTTCTAATCATTATCCCCTGAGCTCCCAGCTATGTAGTTATTGCAAATTTTCCGAACCCACTGGAACTATAACATTTCTTTATGCCTATCTTGTACTGTCACTACTTAAAAACATATGTGAACCTGAGCACCCCTCTAAACTGTGCCAACTACCCTATTTTCATTCCTCTCCTATTCTAGTTTTCAAGCTGCCGGAAAGCGATATACCAGAAACAGAATGGCTTTTGAAAGGGGAATTTATGAAGTTGTTAGTTTACAGTTCTAAGGCTGAAAGAATTTCCAAATTAATACAAGTCTATGAAAATGTCCAATCTAAGGCATCCAGGGAAAGATACCTTAGTTCAAGAAGGCCAATAATGCTCAGGGTTTCTCTCTCAGCTGGAAAGGCACATGGTGATGTCAATTAACTTTCTCTTCAGGAATCTTCAACAGCTTTTCCCGGGCTCTAACTGTTCTGTTGTCTATGTCATTTCTAGTAGTTCTTTTTTTTTACATGGGCAGGCACCAGGAATCGAACCCGGGTCCTTGGGCATGGCAGGCAAGCACTCTTACCTGCTGAGCCACCATGGCCTGCCCCATTTCTGATAGCTCTTGTGGCTCTAAAGCTTTTTCCAAAATGGATCCCTCTTAAAGGGCTCCAGTAAACAATCCCACCTTGAATGGTGGAGACATGTTTCCATGAACCATCTAATCAAAGGTTACCCACCACAGTTGGGTGGGTCATACCTCCATGGGAACAATCAAAAAGATGTCATCCAACAATACTGAATGAGGATTAAATAACTTGGCTTTTCTGGGGTACATAACAGATTCAAACTGGCACAACCCCCAACTATCTGTTTTGGTTCCAAAGCAACTCTGAATTTTCTATGCCCTCTGAGACTCTGTAATTTGGACCATGTCCTTTCAACCTTAAAAGTTAATCCTACAATTCTGTTAGTTCTTCTAAACTTGAACTCTCAAACATCCATGTTCTCTTGCTTTCTACCTAGCCTGGGGCACTTCAGTCCAGGTATGACTTGCAATCAAACTGTTCCAAGCTTGGAAAATAGTTCCCCTCTCTACCCCTGATGAAAAAGCCAATCTGATTATCAAACTTTATTCTGCTGTTCCATGGATGAGGCTAAGGATTTTATTTTCTTTGGTGGGAGAAAACAAAGGAAGTAGTATGTAGTGGATACTTAGAGGTACCATCAAGATTAGTCCTAATCTATTAGAACTATTTCCTGAGCTCCTGAGAATGCTGACTCTCATGGCTCACAACTAAGTCACCTTTTGAGAACTGTCCTCCACTAAAGAAACCACCTCTCCCAAGGTCATTCCTCTCCCCAGGGCAGGCTACAACCAATGATAGGTAGTTGTGGAGGAACCAAGGCCATTCTCCTTGACTGAGGTGGCATAAATCTGAAGAATCATCTCAACTCCAGACTGCTCATGGAACTGGCTGGGGCCTTTGTTGAGGCTATCTCAGTTCAACTCATCTCTCAGCCCAGTCCTATTTCTTTCATTCACCCGTAAGTACTGACCCTGAAGGTGTTTCCAATAAACCTTCTACAAACAAGTATCTTAGTTTCTAATGAAATTCACCCAAGACAGGGTAGTTGAACAATTAATACATTGCTCATGTTATGAATTTTCATTAAAGATTTTCTAAAGCCAACTTTATAAAATTCTTTCCACCTTTGCCCATGTGGAGACCCAGGACCCAAGCTCCCCTCCATATTGAGAGTAAGTTACTACACGTAGCCACCTGCATGGCCAGGACAAAGAAGCTACAGGTCAAAAGACCTCCTCAAGGAGGAAAGAATATATAGATGGTATCAAAATCACTTATCTTTGAAGCATTAAAACTCCTCTCCCCTGACCACTGTTGATAACAAACCTCCAAACCCTTGTGTCCCAAGACCCTGCTGAAACTCTGTTCTCATACCCTATGGAGTATCTTTGTCCTAAACCCTTATAAGTTGTCCCCCTGTCCCTCTGCCTTTGTGGTATGCTGCTTTTATATTTTCCAGATGGCTGCCACTGGGAAAGATCTTCTCCTGTTTGTAAGCCCTAATAAAAATCATGTGCCAGATGTGTTTTTTTATCTTGGGGCTGCACTGATCTGAGCTCTTCAAGTGCTGGTTTAGAACAGCCAATTAGGCCACCAATCAAGAACCCCATCCCATGCCCCTCTTTAAATACATCACTCAAGTTCATCAGAGCTTCACAGTTCAAAGTTAAACTCCAATTCTTCTATGGTCAGCCACATCAGCCAAATTTAGGGGTGACTCTTAAGTAAGTTGTCTATTGCAAAACACACCACTTGGTGTGCACCAGGAGCTGAGTAAATGTTCCCCAGCATCCTCCCGTGGTCCCTGAAATTATGAGATATGTTTCTTATTCTAGCATCCTTATGATTCATTTATTCATTCAACAACAATATAATATCTGTTATATGTTTCTCATGGACTGTAGAAGTCCCAAAAACTGTCACAAGCTAGAACACTTTTTCCCAAAAGATTCAGTGCCATGCTGAATCAATCAAGAAACATTCAATAAGTGTCAACTTTGGATGACATTCCAGGTTAGAGACTGTGTGAGAGAATAGGGACTATAAAACATAATTGGCTCTCAGATAGGTTAGCATCTGGTCAGGAAGATAAAGTATTCAGAAGGTAATGTAAGCCAAGCACCAGATGAATGGTCAGTCACTATGTGTGTCAGTCTTAAAAAAAGAATAAGAAGATGACAGTTCTGAAAAGTCTGCAGTAGAAAAATGCCCCATCTAGGAAATGGCGTAGGCACAAACTAAACATTTCAGGAAGAACTTTTCACTCAGTTGCCCTATTTTATTTTTCTCAAGAGAAATATTTTTTTACTTCCACACAGAAGTAGCATTTTATATTTTTAACATTAGGAAGATCCTGCACACTTCAGACATTAGGCATTAATGTCATGTATAATGAAACCTCAAGATTGGATCTCTATGAAATTTCTCACATTTCCTGGGCTAGTGAAGAAAATGTTCATTTTCATGACTAGATTGTCAACCTTTTCTGCATTAAACATTTTTTAATCATGATTTTGGTAGACTTGAAAGAAATAAACTTGATTGTTGGATTTAATAGTCTGGTTTTATTACAGAAACAGAAAAATTTATTACAAAAACACAACAATTAATACTAAGAATTCTTTATCTGAAAAGTTGGAATTCAAATGAAGGACAGATGATACATTTTAGACATACATGAAATGGGTTTTGATGGGCTATATTATACAGTGGAAAAATTTTATCTTATTACTAAATGAAGTAGACTTGACTAGAGCCACTTCCAAGGCCAAAGATATTGATAGGAGACACCTACACATGGCTAGTACAAATTACAACTATTGGTACTACACAAAAATCTGTCTATAGGTGGTTGTTGTTTGCTCTTGGTCAGAAAAACATCCAACAAGTAGGATGAACTTTTCATGATGGCAGAGTTTTGACAGATTCTTAAGGTAAAATCTTGTACATTTCTCCAAAAATAGAAGTGTGATGAAACAATTCAATTTCTCCACCATTTGTGTAAAAGAAAAAGTAAAGCAGACATTTAAAATATATTCTAGTCAGGACTCCTATAAAGTTATTCAACAATGATCTCTCTCTTCCTGGAGATCAGCATCTGGGTTAGACTCACCAAAAAAATGGCCTGGAATTGGCTCCAAGAGTATCCTCATTGGAGCTGATATATAAATTCATTTGCCACCTGTGATTCATTAAACATATCTCTTCTCACTACACCTGATTTTCAAGATAGGCTGCACTTCTTCATAGCTTTACCTGCCCTTGGCAACTGTTCATATCATGGCTATTTTCTTCAATGGTAATCTCATTTCCCCCCATGCTGAGTGTTTTACACTTTAGTCTTCTACTAAAACTTTGGATTTATAGAATTTGGAATATTTGAAATCCTGTTCACCATGCCCAATACTATTAAAGAAAACTTGGTATCCATGTGAAACATGTGGTACATTGGTCTAGTTTGCAAGCTGCTGGAATGTGATATATCAAAAACAGAATGGCTTTTAAAAGGGGGGACTTGTTAAGTTGCAACTTCACAGTTGTAAGGCCATGAAAATGTATCAATTAAAGCAAGTCTATAAAAATGTCCAAATCAAGGCAACAACAAAAGGTTACCTTCACTCAAGAAGGGCCGATGAATTTCAGGGTTTTTCTCTCAACTGGAAAGGCACATGGTGAACATGGTGATGTCTGCTGGCTTTCTCTCCAGGTTTCTTGTTTCATGAAGCTCCCCTGCAGGCATTTTCCTTCTTCATCTCCAAAGGTCTCTGGCTGCATGGGTTCTTGTGGCTCTGCTGCTCGTTCCAAAAAATGTTTCCTCCTTTAAAGGATTCCAGTAAACTAATCAAGACCCACCTGGAATGTGGAGCCACATTCCTGTAGAGATAATCTAATCAAGTCCCTAACCTATAGTCCTGAATAGGGATTAAAAGAAATGGCTGTTTCCACAAGATGGATCAGGATTAAAATATGGCTTTTCTGTGGTCCACAAAAGATTCAAACCAGCACAATCCACACTTAGGACCCCAAAAAGGCATGTTCTTTCCAAAAGCAAAATACATTCATTTCATAACCATATCAGAGAAGTCTTAAAGCATTTCAGTAACAATACAAATGCAATGCAAAGTCAGAAATAGGACTAAATTTCATCAAAGTCAGCTACCGGCACGGTCTGTTCTAAGGCAAAATTCTCCTCTAGCTCTGGACCTGTAAAACTCAGAACAAGTTATTTGCTGCCAACATAGAAAGGAGAGACAGCCATAGGATAAATACTCCCATATCCATAGGGAGAAATTGGAAGGAACACAGAGGTCACCAGACCCCAGCAGTTTCAAAAACCTGTAGGGCAAACTCCATTAGATTTCAAAGTCTGAGATTCATGTACCTTCTGGGCTTTAGAGAGCAGCAGTCCCACCCTTTCCAAGGGCCTACACAGAGGTCCACCTCTCTCTGAATGTGAACTTGGGGGACACTGCGGAGACCACCTTTTTCTTGGCTCTATCCTTTCTAAGTATCAGGGCCACACCTGGGCTCTCTGCCATTTCTGGGGCACATGTTCAACTCCTCCATGTGGTGGCAGCCAGGCTCTCTCCAACCCCAAAGAATGTGCGGCACCCTCTCCAAGGCCTGAGGAAGCACAACTCTTCCCACTGCAACAAGGTGGAAGGCCCATCCTCTGCCTTCCAGGCAAACTCACCCCTTCCACATGCTTGGGTGGGTCCACTCTCCTGGACTGAGACTTCTTCACCTCTAGCATTTGGAAGTAAACAGAAGCTTGGCAGTCTATACCCCTTAAGCCTAATTATAGCCACATAAGTACTGTGGAATCAGGACGTAGAGCTAATAGATTCTAATCCCTTACCTCTAGAGGACACCAAAGCTCAGAGGAGAAATGTTGCTTCTCTCAAGATGTTTCTTTAAGTGCCCACCATGTGCTAAGCAGTAGGACAGAAAGGCAGTAAGATACAGTCTCTCTCTTTGAAAAAATCATATTCTAAGGAAGGAGAAAATAATGTTGGTAATTATGACTTGAGGCCATAATCTTTTCCTTGAGATAGGGATATTTGCAAAGTATGGTGTCTAGATAAAAGATAGAAAGCTCTCCAGTGGCAAAGGGGATGTTGTATGTATAATAAATGACTGGCCTTTGGTCTCAGTTCCTGGGAGACAGTTCTAAATGTTTGGAAATTTCTGTGGTAGTAATATTTTTGTTATTCATGCTGGGCCCTCTTTACCACCCCTGATAGTCTATTATAACGAGACAGCAGGTAGGCAGGCCACTCTGGTAGTTTTAGTGGAGGGTGTGGCCATGCCAGAAAGACCAACTATGTGATTAGAGGGTTGGAGCTTTGAGCCTCATCCTATCAATCCAGCAGGAGACTGAGTTCAACCACTTGGGCATTGAATCAATCAAGCAGGTCTAATAACCACCCCATCCCCACCCCCCAAAAAACCTCTAGTCTCTGAAACTCAGGTGAACTTCCTGGATTGGTAATACACCAATGTTCCAGGAAGGTAAGGCATCCTAACTTCACTGGAAGAGGATACAGAAGTTTCACATTTGGGGATCCTATGCAACTCTTCTTCTGCCTCCTTCTTATTCAAATTCTTTTAGCTACAATAATAACACATTCATGAGTTCTGTGAGTCATTCTAGTGCATTACTGAACTTTAGGGGATGGTAGGAAGCCGCAAATTTATAGCCAGTTAGTCAGAAGTGCAGGTTATCCAGGAATCCCTGAATTTGTAGCTAATGTCTGAAGCAAGGGCAATCTTTTTTTATATATAATACCAAAAAACACCAAACAAACACAAATATTCTAACTTTTGATCATTCCATTCTACATATATAATCAGTAATTCACAATATCATCACATAGTTGCATATTCATCATCAGGATCATTTCAGCAAGGGCAATCTCGTGGAGGCTGTGCCCTTCACCTGTGCAGTGTGACCTAATTTCAGGTGCAGTCAAAATTGCATTACATTTGGTGCCAGAAGTTACCGCGGGTGGGGAATAAAGTCTGGCCTTTGCATTTGCATTCCACAGTGCTTTCCACAATACCACCCACAGCAACCCCCATAACAAGCTTGATACCTTCTGATAGACAAGCATACATTCAGCTCTGGGCCCTGAGGCAGCTGTAAACACTGAAAAGCACTGACAGGAGAGCAGCATGCCTGCCGTCAACTGTATCAGACTCTCCTAAGACAAGATGAAGCCACAGCCTGAAAAGTGTATCTGCTCACCTCCTCTTGCCCGAGGGTTTTCGTCGCTGTGGCCTTCAGCGCTGTGCTCTGACAGAAGGAATGGCACACAACAGCAGATGAAAAGAATCAAATGTGAGGCCAGTCACTTTTCTTTGCAATCATTTCGCTCACTGGCTATTAAGGACCCATTTATTAGTCTCTACTAAAATGCAAGGAGAAGACAGATTGTGGCAGCTACGGTGCACCGCTATGAACAATTTATAGAAGGGCAGCATGTGTACAAGCTTCCCACAACACATGCATTTGCATTAACCTAGAACATAAGCTTCTGGAAAACATATCCCACTAACATCTTAGATGAAAGGTCACATAAACGCCAAGAGCCAAGATAAATTTATCATGTTCTTTCTTTGCAAGTTTCCTGCTTTTCTTTCTTCTTTCCTTTCTTCCCCATAAAAAAATATATATATTTCCTTCTGGATATTCCACCTTCAAATTTACTGCAGCTACCAACTAATAAACTGTATATTTGGTAATAATGATAAAATTAAATAACAATAGTTGATAAAATACGGATTCAGAAGACATCACAGAGCAAGATAACTTTTAACTTCATGCTGCCTCAAGGACCACCATTAAGATAAAATGTTTCTTTGGCTGAACCAGCCTGCATGAGTGACACTATTCCTCGGAAAGACACATTGGAAGTTTCAATTTCTTTTTCCAGTTATTCATGTAGCATTTAGTAGATCTCTATAGTGCCTCTATCAATCTCAATAAATTAGAGAAATTTACAATCAGACCTGTTTCTCATCACTAAGCAAAAAATCACTAATGCATTGAAAATATGGCCCATGAAATACCAGGAATTCTATACCATTCCTCCATTGAAGACCAAAGAGAAGAATATCATTATAATCTCAGCACATAGAAGAATTTCTTAAATCCAAAATGCACAAAGTAAAATAAACGCCAAGGGCCAAGATAAATAGATCATGTTCTTTCTTTACAAGTTTTCTGCTCTTCTTTCTTTCCTCTCTCCACCACCCCCAAACTTTATTTCCTCCTAGATTTTCCATACTCCACCTTCAGATTTATGCATATATGATTAAGTCAAAGTTTGGTAGTTCTTCTAACAATACTAATCAAAAGAACAAAGATGAGGCAACTATTGGGAGACTATTTCAGAACACATATAATGGAAAATGTTAGCTCTCAGGAGACATACATAAATAAAAATAAATAATACAGAGATCACATTTTCTACTGAGAAAACTAGACAAAGAAAATAAAATAAGGATATACAACAATATCCTTTAAAAGACACTCAACCTCATACATTTTAAGGAAATAAAACTGATTTTACCTAAAATTATTTTTCATCCATCGGTTTGAAAAACTGTTAAAGTATCTGTAACTATCAAGTGTTGGTGGCAATGGAGAGAAAGGCAGGGGGCTCCATGCAATGGCAGTGGGATTAGTAAAAAGAGGGTGGGGGTCTGATGAACAATTTGGCCACTTAAGTAAAATTAAAATTACGTGTATTCTGTGACTCAGTGATTACAGTTTAAAAAACGTTAGCGCTTGCCATGAGAAAAAATAAAACAGAATCTCTATTGTGGCATTATTAATAACAATACTAAAAACAACCCAGAAGGTCATGATTAAGAAAATTTATGCATAAAATGTAGTATTGTTGCATGCCAGGCTAATTTACAGCAATTAAAATGATATGAAAGGACATATCCTAAAAGTATATTAAGTCAAAAGGAAATTGCAGAATATTAGGTACAATATCATTCATGTATATAGTTACAACAGAAAAATAGTCCACTGTTTTGATCAGATAATTCTTCAAGTTATTTATTACTACTTAACAATCTGTCCCCCTAAAAAAAAAACTTAGGTGGCTTAAGACAATAATATTTATTTTGTTCAAAAACTGTAATTTGGGCTGCTCCAAAACTGATGAGGACATCTCTTCTCTGCTCCACTCAGTATGCGCTGGAACGTTCAAAGACTGGGGGCTGAAACCATCAGAAAGCTCATCATTTATCTATCTGACACCTGGGACCAAAAGCGCTGCAGCTCCAGGTCTCTTTAGCACAGTAGCATCACCTGGACTTCCGGGCTCCCACGGTCCACATCCCAGTTGGGAGAAAGCCAGGTGGAAACTGTTCTGTATCTTAGGTACTAGATTTAGAAATCCCACAGTATCCCATCCATTGTATTGTAATTGTAGCAGTAAGTTACGAAGTTCAACCCAAGTCTGAGCATAAGGGTTTTATAAATATTACCTCTGGATTTGGAGGAGTGGCAAAGAAATTGCAAGGTGTTATAAAATCACACTAGATGCATATAATGTGTAACTCCGTGTATGTGTGGGAAAGTCTTTTTTAATGGATTGGGCACACACCAAAGTCATGATAGGAGAGAGGAATGGTAGCTGCAAAAATTGTGCAAAAATTTTTCACCTCTATCTGTAACATTTTATTAACAGTTTGAGAATAATATAACAAAATGTTGGGTGGGCCACGGTGGCTCAGCAGGCAAGAATGCTTGCCTGCCATGCCAGAGGACCCGGGTTCGATTCCCAGTGCCTGCCTATGTAAAAAAAAAAAAAAAATGTTAATAAATATCAATTCTAAGAGGTCAGGAATAGGGTGTATGGTAAATTGATTGCATTGCTAGCCCCAACTAACCCCCTACTTTTATTTCTACCTTTTACAATGCCATTTCACAGTTCTCCCCATCAAGAGATAAAATCTGTTTCTCCATTATTTGACCTGAACAGGCTTTCTGACTTGTTTTGGCCAATAGAAACAGTGGGAAAATCAGTGTTCTAGTTCTGAGACTAGGTATCAAGAGTCGGGCACACTTCTGCTCTCTCTTTCTGACCACCGCCTCCACCAGGAGAACAGCCCTGGACCAGCCTGCTGGGGGAGGAGGGACCATGTGGTACACAGCTGAGTTATCATAGCTCAGCCAGCCTCCACCTGCTGCCAAGCTGACCACCAGCGCATGCACAAGTCCATTCTAAATCAGCAGAACCACCCTTGGGGCCCCTGCACTCATGAGACATAATACATAACGTTTTAAACCACTGAGTTTTGAGGCTGTCTGTTACACAGCAATACTAACTGATACAGAGTCTCCAAGCCTCTCTATATGTCTACAAGTATTCAAGACAGGAAGGAAAGAGAGGGAACAAGGGAAAGTAGGACAGAAGCAGGGGAAAAAAACATGTTAATGGAAAACTAAAACCCTAAAAGGGAAATTGGTCCCTTATTTTGACTGCCATGAATAATAAAATTCCACACATACTTATTATGCTCTCTCTACCTGGAGAGAAGGCTCTTATTATGATTCAAATGCCCCTATTAAAAATATCACAACAACCAAACTGCATTGATTATGATGAGAAAATTACACATTGGAAAAATACATACTTGTTGTATGTTGCTTTGATCCAAGAAACATGAAAATACTAATTAATCTTCATTTATTCCCTGGGATGAAATAGGCATGAGGCAGACATAACTATTTCAATTTTGCATATTGCATATGGCAGCTTAAAACAACAAATAATTCCAAGATCAATGAAGTGGGGTCTTAGTAAATTCAATTCTCTCAGTCCAAATCTTGCAGGCTAGTCAGAGATTCAATAGTGGGGATCTTTTCACTCATTCGACAATATCTTCATGTTTAAACAAATAAATGAGGAAAAACGTATGATATTTACTCTGTTAATTTTTTAATGGGAGTTTTCCATTTAAAAACCGGTTCTTAAAAAAAATAATAATCAGTGCATCTGAACAGTTAATAAAAATAATTAAAAATAATAATAACTGCATCTGAACTGACCTCTACCGGTCAATGTTCTTATAGACACATAGAAAAGATGCTTGCAAGCCATCAGTGATGGGAATCTATTTATATTTCAAAGATCCACAGATACAAATGGAGGCAGTGGAAGAAGGCCAATCATACTCAGCATCTCTGAGTTCCAAAATTCTAGGCATCGTCATGTCTAACAGGATTCCTAGTAGAAGGATTACTCCAGCTACTAAGAGCACAGAATGAGCTGAAGTGAGCAAAACTCCCCTTTTATTGAGATAGTTAGAGAGATTTATTTGATCATGTCACTGCCAATGAAAGGATAAGCATCTTAATTTTTGCAAAACCACTGCAGTTTCATTTCATTTTCACCTTTTCAATAAAAGATAGTTCAAATTAATAATTAAAAATAAATTTTCTTGTTCTACTTCTGTAACTCTTTTCATATGAAGAGACTCACATACAGGGAAAAAAAATCTTAATCAGATCAAGTGACCTAATTTTGGGTTTGAAAAATATATATATATGGCCTGTGTGTATGTGTGTGCATGCATGTGCTATATAGAAGCCATTCTTCAAGGGCTTCTGTGAAACTCATCACACAGAGCAGATCAAAATTAATTGTTGAGGGAGGCAGCTATTATGGTTCTGTCCTCTCGGACCAGTGCGTACAAAGACAATGGTGGAAAATCAATAATGCCACAAGGTCAAGGGCACTTGATAGTACAAAGCCAATAAAAGCTCCTTCTCCATATTTACACAGAGCTGATCTTTGGGGAAAAAAAAAAAAAAAAAGAAAGGCGATTTACAAAGCTCTAATCTCTTCTCATGTGAAAATCTCAAAGCTTTTTGTGGAAGTTACTACCCAGTACACATTTCTGCTGTCAGGCTACTACTGTCGCCGCATTTAAACCATGAAGTGCATTTGCTGCTGATTTGACTATTATGGTAGGAAAATGACCTGTAAAGTTCTTTTGAGGAGCTTGGCATTTTGCATATATTATAGAAATATAAGAGGAGAAAAATGTGTTAAGAATGAAGTTTATGAAAAGTCATCCAACTAAACTTTACATTTCATCGAATACAGAGACTGCCTGATTTGTGAAACTAAGGGGGGTTGGGGAGAGAAACCTGTCAAGGCAGGAAATCTCCATATTCTCATATTTTCAAGGGCAGTTGTCAACTTCTTTCGATCTACAAAATCTCCATGGTAGGTGACAAAGTGGAAAATGTGCCAAACTCTATTATTTGAACTCTTTTTGGTGGCTCTGATGTGCAAAGAATTTAATAGATCGGCATATATGCTTCATTTGGGGGGTGGGGAAAGGGTGACAAATATGACAAATGTGTGTGGACTAAGATTTGAGAGTAATGTGTGATCCAAAGCAATGAAAAGCCTTACATTATGAACTCTCAAAGGGAAGAGACCCTGTTTCATGTGAGGGAGGTTAGAGTTATATACCTCCTGGGTGCATGGGGTGCTCAGTGGCAGAATGCCCACCTTCCACACAGGAGACCCGAGTTCAATTCCAGCCCATAAGCCAATATAAAAAATAAAAATTGAATTATATCCCTCAGAGTTAACTGTGAATATCCCTGCTAAATTTGTAGCAATAGTATTGTTCCCTAAGAGACAAAATTTCCGAGTCTGCACTACAGCCTGGTGCCAACAGAGCATTTATCAACACTGAGCATCTATCTCTGATACTGTGAAACGGAAAAAAAAAATCACTCAGGGTCAATGGGTGCTATTTTCCACATCAAGATATTGGGCCAAGAACATCACTAGCTCAGAGGTCAGGGGCAGCCAGTTAGGGGGTGAAGGAGAGGCACTTGCTGGTCAGAGAAAATGGCACCAATAAAAAGGCTTTTTCCCCCCACTAAGTGGTCAGAAAGCAAATCCACAGTCTTGTTTCCCCACCCAGAATGAGAATTTTATTCCTTAATCATATCCCCCCAGCTACTTCACTGACTACCTTCAGTGTCAGAGCCAAGCACATTATTTATAAGCATTAATGAACTTGGGGAGATGGATTGGAGGAAAGAGGGAGGCATTTTGAGCTTAGTAGCGCTCACAAGCATAATTCAGAGCTAAAGGTCGGTTTGCATTCCCATCAAAACCTCCTGATTTTCAGCCATTTATAACTTGGCATTAAAAATCCCTGTTGGGCTGCAATTTGGCAAATAGTGCTTCAGCTGTGGGGAACATTGTTCCATTTTGGTAGCTGTTGGTTTTGTTTTGATTTGCCTTTTGTTTTAGTGATTTGCGGAAAACATACAGTTATTTGAAAGATGCTCCTTAAATGTAGCCCTCAGAAGGAGAAAATGTTAACACGTTGAGGCATTCATTTGTATTTTCACCTCCAGTGAAAGTGGTGACTCTGATTCCATGGCTAATCACATCATGGTCCCAATTACTTTTGGCATTTTCAAGGAACAAACACGATGAGCCCAGACTTTCATTCAAAGGCAGTTCGTCAGCAGAAAGGCTCTAAATGTTTGTGAGGTTTGTATTCCCAGAGCCACCTCGAAGGACAGGCTGTTGACTGTTGTCTCCAAGTTAATTTCCTCCAATAAAGGCCAAATCAGTGTGATCACACTAGAGAGCTCAGCGTTTTTAATTGCCTCAAGGTGCTTATTTGCAGGGAAGGGATAAACTCGGAAGGATCAAATGAGGAAGGGAGGAAAACTAGGCTCTTTCTTGCAAATGAACCCACTCATTTTCTCCTCTCATCACTTTCACATCTGTGACTTCCGTCCTTTCTTGCGGGAAGGGAATAAGCTTTTCTCTGCCATTAAGGAGGGGTGATTACCAGGTCCTGAGTCAGATCTTCCTGGTTTGTTTCTGGAGCCCTGGTTTCTCCCTGCTTTGCACTTACGAGAAGTTGGGCAGCTGGCAGCGCCCTCGCACCCCCAGTGCAAGGCCATCTGGCCAGCTGGGGCCATCTAGGTTGAGAAACACATGGAGATTGGAAAATCTTTGGGGAAAAATCAGTATTTGAGTCATGGGAGTAATATGGGACAGGGAGCCTCACCCTGGCCTGATGGAGAACGTGCTTCCCACTGCGAGTCCTGGGGAATTTGTCAGTGCATAGGAAGGGAACCCTAGAGCTTGCCTGGCTGGGAGCGAGGAGAGGGGGTTAGCGTTTTTCCCTCACATTCATCAGTTCAGGGTACTCTCCTTCAGATTCTTAAAAGCCAACATTTATCTTCTTTCAGCATCCCTGGGAGGGTGAATGACTCTCATTTCACCAATGGAGGAAGTTCACATAGCAAAGCCAGCCCATATGATATCCGATCCCATGATGGCAGTCAGATTCCCTGGTCCCCATTTGGGGCTCTTGCCTCAGGGATAAGAGGGGGATCAAAACACCATTTCAATCTTTCATGAGGTCGAATAAAATGAAAGGAGGATGTGTTAAGTCCTTTCACTTATGGTACTGCATTTAGAGCATGGCAAAGGGCCCCTGCCTGGTACTCACACATCTAAGAGGCCACTCCAAGCCTCCTATGTGTGTCTAGAGATTCTATGAGGCCAGGGCCATTTATCCACCCAGAGCCTCTGCCTTGCTCACTTCCAAATTACAAAGCCAGCCTCTGGAGTCCCAGAATCTCCCATCCAAACACCCCTGAGCAGCCCTGACACTTCTCTGGTCTTGCTGAGTGCAAACAAAGCCAACAGGCACATTCTTAGGTCCAAGAGGTGGCCGTTTGCTGGGAATGTGGCTAGTGCTTGGACAGGCAACCTGGAGTGTCTGTGCACATGTGCAAAGCCTCAGGACAAGGCAGGGAGGGAGAGAGGAGAGGATGGCAGGGTCGAAGAGCCTTTTCTCCCCATATTGCTATGTTCTGGCACAGAACGCCAAAATTTCTAAATTTGAAACTGGTCTTCCAGGGTGCTATGAAAATATTTGTGTCAAGGAAGAAGGATGGAACATATTTTGTTAACAGTTAGTTAGCTTGATGTATAACTTCTAAACATTTAGGCCTACGGTATTTGGGCTTCCATACGTATTCTTACTCTAGGTTCTCCAGATGTTAGGAGTGGACCTGCTGCAAAGCCATACCAAAGGATGAATTTTCATCAGTACGACTACAGGAGTCTAATTTAATTCGGCTCTTTATTTTTTTCCCTCAATTGAAATAATATGTGTAATCCCTGCCTCGGTAATTGCCAAGGAGCCTATCTGCTGTCTTATTTTGCTTTTAACTATTTATGTTGTTTCTATCTGCTCTTTCCCCTTTCTTTTACTGGCTTAATCAAGTTTCAATTTATCTCCACCACACTCTCTCTTTTGTTTATTTGGAAGTTCTAATGTTCTTTCCAGTTTTCCTAATGCTTATTTTTCCATTCATACAAGTTGTGAAAAATTTATACTGCTCTATTATTACATCAAAATTAAAAATTGACCATAACCACACACACTAAAATAAAATCTCTCAAATGCTTTTGCCACTTCACTTTCTTTCTTCTCTGGCCCATTTCCAAATTCAGGGTTCTGCTAAGCTAGTTTAGTTTCGGGCTATTATTAGGCTTTTAATTACAATATGTCCATTCCAGTTCAAGAATCCTTACTTAAAATTTATAGTCTCCCATCAGGAAGACAAAAGGCTAGTTTTCTAACCTATACCCCATACAAAATCAAATTCCATGTGGATCAAAGATTTAAGCATTACATGAATCCCACAACAGTGGAAGAAGGAGCGCTGTGAGACACAGCGAAGGAGTACAGAGTGGAATGCAAGAACACAGCAGAGGGAAGAGCAGGCACACAGGCTGGGCTCAGTACATAAACAGAGCCAGACACAGGGATGGGAGCACGCCCATCAGGATCCAGGGCTCTTGCAAAAAAAACAGAAGTTACAAAATGCAGCACAACAAAGCTAAAGGGGCAATCGGACAGCAGGGGCAGCAGTACCTTCAAATAGAAGCCACGAAGAAAGCAGTATCTGTCTCTCAGGCACGTAACAGAGGATACTAACTCTTCATAGTTTCACAGAACTTGACAGGTTACAAAGCATTTTCATGTACGGCATGGGAGTTAACCCTTCATGCAATTGACAAATTAATAAATTATTAACCCTATTTACAGATGAAAAAAATTGAAGCACAGAGTTTCCTCATCTTACTCAGTATAAGTTAAAAATGGTGCAGGCCATTCTTGAAGGCAGATTTTCCGATGTTTGACTAAATGCCTATTCTTCTGGATCTATCTTACCCCTTTAAACTCGGCGCAAGAGGGGAAGGTGACAGCTCTCAGTTCGTACAGCGGTGCTGATTTAACGGATTCCCTGGTTCCTTTTTGTTAGCCCTGCGATTGGGGTGGGAGAGACTAGAAGAACAGCCATACAATTTCTGGTTGTCATTTCCTGGCAGCCACTCGTGGTCTCTGCAGAAGTCTGACCTCTGGCAGCACCCCAAGCACATCACGCCGGTGCCAGATTTATGACGAGTCTAACCACGGCCATCCAATCTGCTAACCTGAGCAGGGCACAGACAACAGGAAATATGTCTCTCTGTAAATACAATACAGGGGAACTTATTTGTTGTGGCAGCAAGGAGCAGAAAAGGACATTGCTCTCAGGGGCCCAAAGGGAAAAAAGATGATGTATGACATAAGGTATGGAATTCATCAGGCCTGACATCTCTGGAGAATCAACTAGAGTCATCCTTGTGAACTATTCCTTCTCAAGGATGAAAAGGAGGCCTAATTATCAGGGAGGGGCTCAGCCAATCGGATACCATAAGCTGACTGGATACTTACTATAGCTCAGCTTTCTTTCTGGAAATCTGGTTGACTGTTAGGTTTAAGGGTCTGAAGAGCATCAAAATGATTGCTGAATGTTTTGCACTCCATTCTTCTCATCCTAATGGGAAGCTCAAAGTCTGAGTTTCGGGCACCTAAACTCGGTCATTACTCTCAAGGTTTGTAATGTCATATAGCATTTCCTGTAAGTCCAAGAGAAGGCTGGCATCCTCTGCAAGCCTCAGGCCAGCTCAGGCAGAGGTGGAGCTTGATTCTCTCCAGGTTGAGATGACTGCACTGTGGGCTGCCTAGGAAAATGAAGAAACACAAAGCCTGGCATCGGAACCTGTTGACAATTTGAGTTTGCAAAGAGATTCTCTCTTCAATGCCCAGTAGTGACTCAAAATTAACTTCAAGCCAGGGAAAAATATCAATCCCCTCTCTGTTACAGCCCAAAGAAGTGAAGACAAGGAGAAGCCCAAGGATGTCACAGAGGATGAATCAGGCATTAATGCTGGACCTTTTGTAGCAAAATCCTGCTAAATGGCAAGTGGCATGTTGAAGGATGTGATATTCATATATGCAAATATGACCCTTAAATAGATAAAACCAAAGTCATTTAGATTGTTTAGCACTAATGCCATCATCTGCTTATACCCACAAAATAGGAAACACTCTAATATCTTAACATCTCACCCCTTTTGTATTTGAACCTAGAATAAATAATATAACATATGAGGTATCTTTTTTAAGATCTTCATTTCCTTTGTTTCTACTCGGTTCTCAGATTTTTATTGTTAATAAAAGCAACCTGCAACTGCACAGCCTTCTACATTTCACAAAGGGCTTTCATCATTTTAATTTTCACAACAATTCTCTGCATTCATTTCAAACAATAATGATTGATCACCTGTTTTGTAGCAGACTCTCTTCCAGGCACTAAGAAATGCAAAGATGAATAAACTATAGAGAGCTCTCTCAAAATACCAAGAATCTAAGAATGGGAACAGAGGCAAAATGGCACATAATGATATTATGTTTTGGGCTGTGATAAAGATACATGCAAAATAGTATATGAACACAGACAGGTCAGGTGACTTTCCTAAGATTATGCTTTTGATGTGCAGAGAAGAAGGAAACTGAGTCCACAGCTTCTGTCCCCAAATCTGGAATTGTACCAATGCCACTTTCTTATACCAACCACACTCTAAGTCCTTAATTGGATTTCCTTTCAATGATTTAAAAATCATGGTTTATGAAATTGCTAATTTGCTTTCTTTTGCAGTTGTCCTCTAGATTTTTTTCTGCATTCAAGCCCAGATACTGAATTTCTTCTTTTATTAAAAAAAAATTTTTAACTTTTTAATTTGAAAGACTTACAAAATTACAGGACACTTACAGAAATAATACAAACCCCATATAGAGAACTCCAACATACCCCTATTAAATATATTGGATCATCACAAACACTTTGCAAAGTAGATGTTTTTAGTAGATACATGAGGGCTTCACTATTCAACATCCTCCTTTCTTTCACGCAACACTAATTGAACATTTAATTTGAAATACACCTATATAGCTATGACATCATCATATGTATATTGCACCAAAATTAGTGGAAAAGGTAAAATAAAATAATAAATAAAAATAACAACTCAAATTAGTAGGGAAAAAAACTTAAAAACTGCAAATACCAAAAAAAAAGTCATCATCATCATTATTTTTAAAGGTAACTGTTTGGCTCCATGAATTGAGTGGCTGGTAGCCCTAGGATTACCCTGCTTTGCCCTCAGTTTCCATGTAAAACAGTGCAGCATGGACACTATCACCCAGATTTTGGTCTTTAACATCCCCCACTAAAAGGAACCAAGGCTCCTTGGAAAGTAGGTGGTTTCATGTTTAGAACTGGGGGACATCAAGACAAGCTTGGGAAATATTATTAGAAAGCAAGGATGCTTTTGTAAGTAGTTGCTTTTCAGAGGTTGATTGGAACAGGTTGTCTGTGAAAGACCATGAGTCCATAATGATGTTCAAAGAAGATAAAAGTTTTAGAAAATTATTTTTTTAAATAAGGATCACATTTACTCCATGAGATAATTGAATGATACCAAATTTCTAATGTTTTTAAAAGCAGGGTACATAACAAATCACTGAATTGAAAAATAAATATAAACAATTCCTCACAATTCCTCCCTTATTAGGTTTAAAAAGTTACTAAACAAACAATAATAGATTTTGACTTGTATTCTACCTGAAATGTAAGAAATGCTTTTAAAAGACACAAAAACTAAGCCTGTTGAGCTCATACTGGGGGAAGGGGGAAGGGAGAGGGAGGCTGGAGGTCAGAGGTCAAGGAAGACTTTCCCTTTGACTGCCTTAGCTCCTGTTCAGAGTGGAAAGTGGTAGCTTTTACCTAGTATACTTTAGACTGGAACTCATATTCTTTGTCTATGTGGGCACCTTTCCATCCTCCAGTCAGTATCACCACCAACCCATTGTAACAACTCCACTCTACCACTATAAATGCAACTGTGATTCCAAAGTAAAACTGAAAGTGATGTAGTTAAATGTGGCTGGAGGTTAGGAGGACCAGCATGTTTCAGATTGGAAAATGGTAGTAGGAGGTTGGAGAGTTAAGCCAAGCCAGAGCTCCATCTTTACTAGCCTGGAAAAGCATCTGAACTTTATTCTGAAGACTATAGGTAGCCATTGAAAGGTCATCCAAACCCCTTCAGGCCCGGGTCATCTGGTATTGACAATAATGTATCTGCCAAGGACATTTGAAGAACCACAGTGGCCAGAAATGGGTTAATGTTCAAATGAAACTATCAAGTGGTATATGAATACACTTCCCTCAGAAAATTTTGAAAGCCAAACTGAAATAATTAATTTCCCATGGTAAACCAATTAAAGAAAATCTTTGACATGGCATAAACCCAATGAAGGCCCATTTATGACTTCTTACGGGCTCATCAAGAAAGGTGTCTTAGCATTTCCATTTCCCAAAACCAGTGTGTCAATACTCTCCAGTAAAGACTACCAGGAATACACTTGTAGTTGAATAAGCTGGATATGTTGCTCATTGCACAATGGAAAATGGCAGCGTGGGAAGTTATGGCGTGTATCAGTACAAGGATGTTAGAAGGGACTTTGAGGTATTGGGCTTATTACCTGATTTGGTGGAGGATTCCAGGAAGCAGAACTTTCCTTCAAACTGGATACTGTCAGGAAGCAGGATAATCCTATGACTGGGTATCTCTCGACAACTCTAACTAGGTGTTTTGAATAATCATATGGGTAGAAAATCTTAAATTATGTTAAAGGCACCTATACATTCATTTGGTTAAGCGTTATAACTTTCTCATGGGCCATTAGAAATAGTTTAGGTTTCTGCAAAAAAGACAAAGATGAAGAAGTTTGTGTCAATGTGAAGATACATTTCTTTTCCCTGCCTCAACGTGTTAAATAAGAGCCTTGATTTATTGTTTAAGAATTTTCCTTCTCAAAAACAAGGCTTCCCTAGAGTCTATAACTATAACAAACAAAAACAAAAACAAAAGCTGCCAATGTTTCTGTCCCATGACATTAAAATATGGTTTTATTAATTTAAAAGATATTTAATTTAAAGATATGGCTGCAGGCTATTTATTTGAAGGTTTTGACTTCTTATTGTTCATTTTTCTAAATTCTCCCTTGGATTAAAGACAAAATATGATAATAGCAAATATTCAATTGTTTTCCATTCAAAACAAGAAAAGTTTAAAGAAGGTACAGCAAACACCTTTATACTAACCATGTATTAACCTCTGCTAAAGACTCTACTGGTACACGCCTACTGTTCCAGTATCTTTTTTAATAGTCCGCCTTTCACTCTCAAAAGTACCCCAGTTTGAATAATTATTCTCTCTACAACTCAACCAGAAGTCAACAGTTATTAAATTTAAAAAAAAGAGGAGAATTTATAGATTAAAAGAAACTTAAGAAGCATGTATAGGAAAACTAATTGTGAAACCTTGTTTGAATTCTGACTCAAACAAATTGACTACTTAAGAAATCATGAGACCTCCCCAGTCAAGATGACAGGGTGAGAAGGTTCTGGGCTTGGTCCCTTCTCAGAAACTTTGAACAACTAGCCAACGCTGGCAGAAACCTCTTTCTCAAAGCTCCAGAATATGGCTCAAGTATTGCAGTGATTGTGTGAGCATTGAATAAAGGATAAAGCAGTAGGGCCTTATGGTACCCTGGCTGGCCCCTCCCCCACCCCCTCACCAGCTCAGTATGGAGCCAGCCCATGCTCCCAGTGCAAGTCCCCAGCCCCAGTTCTGGAGGGAGCAGAGTGATCCTGGCGCACACACAGGGAGCACGTATGTCTGCATCATTCTTTCTGGTGATGGCCTGAGGGACTGAAGCAGGAATTTGTCAGAAGCTATCCATCCCAGAACTTGCCCAGCATGTAGGGGGCAGCTTCCAGTGCTCTCTTACAGAATGCTTTGAGGAAAATCAGTGAAGTTTTGACTGCCTGGGGCAAAGGGATGGCCAGCCATAGGACATAAGGGTGTATCAGTCAGGGCTCTCTAGAGAAGCAAAACCAACAGGAGATATCTGTAAATATGAGATTTATAAAGGTGTCTCACTCAGTTGTGGGGATGGAAGTGTCCCAAATCCACAGGGCAGGCTGTGAAGCAGGCAACTCTGATGAAGCGTCTTGACGAACTCTGCAGCAGAGGCCTGCTGTCTGAAAAAATAGTAAAAATCCTCTCTTCATCCTTATAAAAGTCTTCAAAGGATTGGATCAGATGCAGAAGATTGGATTATCTCATTGTGGGGGACACACCTTAGTTGATCTTAGATGTAATCAGCCACAGTTGCAATCAACTGACTGATGATTTAATAAACCAGCCTTCCAGTTGATCAACCAGCCATGAAATATCCTTGTAGCAATAATCAAGTTAATGCTTGCCTGACCAGACAAGTAGGCACTATCACCTGGCTAAGTTGACACTAGAACTTAACTATCACACAGGGTAGTACCTAGGACTGTGAGAAATCTGGTTCCTAGGAAAAAGGGGACATTCATATCTGTGCAAATAGGGGAAATTCTAGGGTCACATGTGCATGCCCAGGACAAGCCAAATGCACAGAAAGGATCAGGGAGACCTCTAATCTTGGGCCTTGAGCTAATTTCTCCTCTCCTTTCATGGATAACCTCCACAGAAGAGTATCCCACAGGTCAATCTGCAAAGACTAGAAAAGTCCTTTTCTTTTTTTCTTGCTGTTTCATTTTCTTGTTAGCTCCTGGTATTCAAGGAAGTCTCTGTCATAATATGAACTGGATATAAGTCTAAGAAACAGATGCCTCAGAGTCTAATTTCCAGTGATAACATATTAAATGATGAAAATGTCTAAGTTTAAGCAAAAGATTACAAAGAAAATAGGAAGTGTTAGCCCAAGAAAAGGAGGAAATTAAAGCATGAGAAACTATCAATGAGGAAAACTGGCAAAGAGTTTTTTGAAAAGGTCTAAATATGCTCAGAGAGCTAAAGAAAAACATGGACAAACAACTAAAGGAAATCAGGAAAATGATAGATGAATAGAAAGAAAATATCAATAGAGAAGTGGAAATTATGAAAAGGAATCATATAGAGCTGAAGACATAGTAACAGACACTGTAAAAATTCCCTAGAGAGGTTCAACATTAGATTGGAGTTGGCAGAAGAAAGAATCAGTGAACTTGAAGATAAGGCAACTGAAATCATCCAGTGTAAGGAGCAGAAAGAAGAAAAATGAACAAAGCCTGAGGAAACTGTCACCATCAAGCATATCAATATACATACTGTGAGAGTCTCAGAAAGGGAAGAAATATAGAAAGGGGCAGTATTCAAAAATTTTCTTTCAATATTCAATATTCAAAGAATTAATGGATGAAAACATCTGAAATTTAATAGGAATATACACATCCAAGATGCTCAAATAACTCCAAGCAGAGCCAAACCACAACATATGTTCAATGCCAACAATAGAGAATTCTGAAAGCCACAAGAGAGAAAATATAAAATATAAAAAGGACCCACAAAAAGACTGAGTTCCAATTTCCTACTGGAAACCATGGAGGCAAGAAATCAGTGGGATGACAGATCTACAGTGCTGAAAGTAAACAATTGCCGATCAAGAATTCTGTGTCCAGCAAAACTGTCTTTCAAAAATGAGGGAGAGATTGAGACATTCACAGATCAACAAAAGCTGAGGGAGATTGTCTCCACTAGCCTAGCCCTAGCAGAAATGCAAAACAAAGTTTGCAGATTGAAAGGAAAGGACAATAGATTGAAACTGCTTAATAACATAGGTAAATATAAATGCCAGTAGTATTGTGTTATTGATTTGTAACTCCACCCTTTACTGAATCTAAAGGCAAATGCATAATGTATTGATAAATTAGGGACTTTAATCTCACAAGGTATAAACATGAAGTTAGTAATGAGAACTATATAAAAGTGGCTGGATGGAGAGGTTTAGGAACATAGTTTGTGTATACTATTGAAGTTAAATTGATATCAATTAATTTGTATCAATTAATTAAAAAATTAAAGATTGTTAAATTTAACTCTCATGGTAATTACAAAGAAAATGTCAGGGAGTATATGCAATCTTATAGACAGAAATTAGAGTGTATGTTGCTGGGGTGGGGGCCAGGGAGAATAGGGAGTTAATACATAAATAGTGTAGGGTTTCTACCTGAGTAGATAGGAAAGGAAACTTTGAGTAATGGAAGGCAGTGAGGGCACGTCAATATTGTAAATGTGATAAACCCTAGTGAATGATATACTTGGCAGTGTTTGAGATGGGAATGCTTATGTAGTATATATGTTCATACAGTTAAAAAATATATAGGAGAGGGTACATGGGTGGTTCAGTGGTAGAATGCTCGCCTTCCATGCAGGAGACCCAGGTTTAATTCCTGGACCATGCAACCAAAAAATGAAAAATAAAATAAGAGAACTTACAGAAACAATGACAATCAAATATAATACATGTTCCTGGATGGGACCTGATAAGGCAGGAGAAAAAGTCTCAAAAGAACAAAGAATTGGAATATGTGAAAATATTGGAACACATACTGAAAGTTTTGTATCAATGTTAACTTTCTTGAACTTGATAACTATACCTAAGTCAGTGCTATAGATGAAGGTCTTGTTTTTAGGAGATATACATGACAGTGTTAAGTGTTCGAGGAGTTTGAAGTATGCAGCTGACACTCAAGTTTTCAGAAAATGGGCTGACTGTTACATAGAAAGAAATGGAAGGGGAGGGGAGGGGAGGGGAAGTAGGACAAATGTGGCAAAATGTTAAAATTAGGGATCTAGGTAATTGGGGAGATAAGAGTACATTGGAGTTCTTTATATGGCGTTTGTATTATCTTTTTAAGTGGCCTGTAAGTTTGAAAACATTTCAAAATAAAACGTTTTGAAAAATTTTGAGGTAATTGGGCAAACCTGAACACTTTTTTGATGATACTAAGGAACTACTAATTTTTAAACCTGTAATGATATTGTGGTTATCAAAAAATCCTTATCTTTTAGAGACACATACTGAAACTCATGATGCATAAGACTGGTTTGAAAAGTATCCAACATCAGGGAGTGAAAGTGTAGAGAGTATAAGTAAAAGAAGTTAGAGCATTTGCAGATAATTATTGAAGCTGGGTGACAGGTACAAGGGAGCTCATTATACTGTTCTCTCTAGTTGGTTTGAAATTGTCCATAAGAAAAAAAAACCTAGAGAGTCATAATTACCAAATTTATGCAGTACTTGAATCAGAAATGAATACTAGGAACCACAGAAGATATTTGAATGTGGACTGGATGTTACATATATGGAAAATAATTAACTTTCACAGATATAATAATGTTATTGCAGCTATGTTGAAGAATATCCTTTTCTTAGGAGTTGCATGCTGAATTATTTAGGGGTGATACGTTATGATGCCTGAGACTTACTCTCAAATGGCACACCCAGTGTGTGTGTAAACACATATGACAGCTACTGTAGATCTTTCATACATCCACCTCCTCAAGGTGACAAAATTATATTCCATAATAAATCAGTAGTGATCATTTCTTGGTTTGTTCTGTACTTGAAAACTATTAAAAACCATTACAAATAAAATTCAGTTTTGAAGATAACCCAATTGCATGAAAAATTATGTATGAATGTAATATTTACACTTACCAAACAAAAATAAAATACGCCACAGATTGCATAGCTCTAGAAATAAAAACTCCAAGTGTAAGATAAAATGACAGAATTGAAGTAACTCAAATTCAATGTTTTGGTCCTTACAATTACTACGTTTTTGTTATTTATTTTGAATGTGTTATTTAAAAGGATGGATAGGCAGTTCCACTGGAATTGAAGACATAAACTGCTCCTGAAGCAAACTTGAGTGATTTCAAACAATCATGAATTTTCTATTGAAATGAGCACAAATAACCAAGTCCATGTGTGTCAGAAGTTGAGGGGTAGGGGAAATAACTCTATGAATAGTTGTTCTCTAAATTAACTTCCATGCAGAATACAAAGTTTAAATAGGATAAATAACAAGAATGTACCAATTTGAAGTTTACACATATATTATTAAAACTCAGTAGTAACCACAGCAATTATTTAGTACTTGGGCCAAAAAATATTTTGGTGGGAGGGATTTTCTCATATCAGAAAACATTATTCTTCTTTTCATTTCTTTTTCAGTCATTTAAAAATGTAAAAAGCATTCTCACATGCTCCAATAAACATAGAATTAGAATATGACTCAGCAATTCCACTCTTAGGTATGTACCCAGAAGAACTGAAATCAGGTATTAAAATAAATCCCTGCACGTGAATGTTCATACTAGTTCTATTCACAATAGCCAAAAGGTGGAAACAATCTAAACACCCAGCAACAGATGAATGAATAAAATGTGGTATATCTATACAAAGGAATACTATTCAGCTATAAACAGGAATGAAGTTATGATAAATCACGGGATTAGCAAGAAATGCATCCTTTTAAAAAGAGGAATATCTTCCATGCATCTCCTCAGGCTTATGGTAGGCATCTGGCAAACACAATTATTGGTTTATGGCATAACACAATGTCAGCATCAATCACATGACCATCTCTTTTTCTGGCTCTTTCTCTTGCTGTGGCTAATTTCCTCTGCTTAAAAACATCTCAGTTATATTGGATTAAACCCTAATCCAGTTTGGCCTCATCTTAACTAATAACATCTTCAAAGTTCTTATTTACAAGTTGTGCCAGTTTGAAACTGTTGTAAACCCCAGCAAAGTCAAGTTTTTTAATCCTGAGTCAATATTGCTGGGTGGGATCCTTCTGACTAAGTTGTTTCCATGGAAATGTGTCTCCACCTATCTAAGGTGGGATTGCTTACCAGAGCCCTTTAAGAGGGAATCATTTTGGAAAGAGCTTCAGAGTCAACACAGAGCTCCCAGGGAAGCTGTTTGAAACCAGAAACCAAAGGACCAGCAGACACCAGTCATGTGCCTTCCCAGATCACCTTTCCTGAGTCAAGGTATCTTTTTCTGGATACCTTGTTTGGACATTTTATGGTCTTAGAACTATAAACTTGTAACTTAATAAATTCCCTTTATTAACCCATTTCTGATATATTGTACTTCAGCAGCTTTACCAAACCAAAACACAAGTATGTTCACATCCACAGGATCAGAAGTTAGAACTTGAACCTTTTGGGATGACATAATTTAATCCTTAACAGGACAGAAAGCAGATCAGTGCTTGCCTAGAGTGGGTGAAGAGGGAATAAAGAGTGCCTGCTTAATGGGTATGGAGTTTCCATTTTGGATGATGAAAAGTTCTGTAACTAAATAGTGGGGAGAGTAAAAAAACATTTCCAAGGTACTTAATGCCACTGAATTGTACATTTTAAAATGGTTACAATGGTAAATTTTATATTATGTGTATTTTACCACAATAAACTAAGTCTTAGCTTTCAGACCATTCAAAAACAGGTAGCGATCTAAGATTTCATTTACAGACTATTGCTTACTGACTCCTAGTCTGTGGCCAAAAATGCTATCAATTTTGAACTAAATTGATACAATGAACAATGAGCTTAGCAAATTTTGTGGCTGCCTCTCCAACATCTATGTCTGCTTCGTTTAGCAACTACTCCTCTTTTATTTATTATCCATACTGCTTTCATGTGATGTGAAAGAAATTAACTCTCTCTGTGGCTTCAGATGGGCACATGGTTCTCAGGCCTAAATAAATCAATATGATCCTATGTCCTGGCCCTACCTCAGATTAGCCAAATGACCTGCTTCATGCCAATGAGATTTAAGAAGGGGTTTACTGAGCACTCCCAGAAAACCCAGTCTCTCATCTATGGTCTAAGAGAGTATGAATGTGACACCCAGAAATGCTAAGGACTATTTTTTACTCCATAAAGATGGAGCTTGAACATGAAGTTTACCTTTCAGTAGGCATCATATAGAATTGTTGAGCTGATGATACAGCTCTGAAATTCATCCTAAGATTTTCCAGTTTGTGACTCATAAATTATGCCTCTTATAAGCACAATTGAGTTAGCTTTTCTGCTATTTGCATCATAGTGAATCTTCGTTGATAAACTTGAGTTCTCTATCATTCTTCTTTCTCAAACTTCACCCTATCTTTCCTCCCAAACCTCTGAAAACCACACAAATAATTATTTCCACCACTAGTCAAAAGACAAATAGAATTATCTAAGCACAGGCAAAATGGACGGAATGGATAGGCACAGAAAGGAGAGTGGCTAAGATAAATAGCTAAGCTTTCCTGGATAATCTCAGGATAAAATAAAGTTAAGAAAATGAAGTTTGGAGGCAAACTGCTTGGGTTCAATTCCCAATTTCCCTACTTAACCTCTCTGTGCCTCAGATTCCTCAACTTTGGCATGGGTATAATAAGACTACCTACTGCAATGAGTGGTTATGCTTATTAAATGGCTTTATATATGAAAAATACTTAGAAAGATGCCTGCCAGACAATAAGCACTGTTTAAATATTTGCCATTATTTATGTTTTCTGACCTTTTAGATGTCCCACTAGGGCCTAAGCTGAGAAAACTCCTGATGTTCTACATAAAATGCTTCCTATTACATAGCTGCTCTCTATATCACAGAAGCAAAGGGGGCGGGGTCATATGGTGGATTTCCTCTCCTTCCAATATGTGTCTTAGGAACACAATAAAGTTAAATATCAAGAATAACATATTGACAGGAAAGGAATACACGGGCTATAGATTCCCATAAAACATTAACTCAACATCTTTTGGAATGGGGGTTGCCTTAGGGTAACCTGAGGAATCATTTCATTCTTTTTCCTCTTTGCATTTTTTCTCCTGGCTGTCAATTAGGATTCTTTGTATTTTAAGCAACAGAAACTCCAACTCAAATCAGCTTAAGCAATGAAGGAAATATATTGTCTCAAGTATCTACAAGGTCCAAAGGAAGAGAGTTCTCTTGTCTTTGCCCACTTCTGTGTAGGTTTCCCATGCAAGCTGCATTATATTATTGTGGCAAAATGGCTGCTAGCAGCTCCTGAGGAGAGAGAGACAGAGAGAGTGACAGGCAGAAGGACAGAGACATAGAGAGAGAAAGAGATTTAATTTCCATTACTATAGTTCTTTAAGTTCTGAGCTTTGCTTTGATTGGACCAACTGATGGCATGTGCCCAGCCACATGATAATCAGTGTGGGCAGGTAAATGCCCTTTGCACCAATCATTTTAATAAGGAGGAAAAGACTTAGACCAATAAGGAAATGTTCCTAGATACAGGGTGAGTGGATTCAAAACAACCACTGCAGCACAGCTGCGGCACGAAAGGAGAGGGGGAGAATGGAGGGAATGAAGTGGTCACTATGTTTACCACCACTGTCTGCACCTTAGACTACCCAACGTCTCCCACGTATCTCTTCCCATACATTGCTGTCAAAATTGCCCCCAGCCCTGCCATGTAGCATATTTATATATTAGTAACAGGTCATATTTGCTTAACAAGTTATAGTTTATAGAGAACTTCCCCGTTTATTACCTGATACTCCCAAACAGCTATGAGGAAGATAAAGTAGATACCATCATTAGATTCATTATAGGCCACACTCAAAGTCAAACCATCGAGGCAGACACAGTTCTGAATTTACATGAGCCATCTGTACATACTTTGAGTAAAAATTTCCATGTGGGTCTTGCCCATTGTTTTTCAACAAAATAAAGGTTATCAAGTAATATTTCCTTAGAAATATTAAACTCCCTAGGTTTGAAAGTTGCCTTTGGAATGCATGGTTCCAATGAGATGGCAAACTAATAAAATCTGAAAGCTTTTCTCTATAAACCGTTAGAAATTATGAATACAATTTATTTTAAATGTGTACCTGAATTTAGAAAGGGTAGGGGGGAGATATATATGTGTGTATATGTCTGGGAAAAAGGAAGGGAGGAAGGAGGGAAAACCTCAGATTCCAAAAATCAAGTAGAAAAAGGGAGTGTTAAAGATGGGAGGTGGCATTATGTTGCTCCCAGCTGGGGTAGTGGGTGCAATAGAGGGTGGGGAGAAAGTACCCCCCATAGCCTGGAACTCTACTATCCAATCAGGCAACCACTGTCCACACAATGGCTACTGAGCACTCAGAATGTGTCCAGATGCACCATAAATCTTGGAAATTTAGTATGAAAAAAATTTTAAGTTGATCACATGTTGAAATGATTATATTTTTTATATATTGGGCTAAACAAAATAAAATTAATTTCACCTGTATCTTTTTCTATTTTTAAGGTGGCTACTAGAAATTTAAAATCATTAGACTCACTCATATGGCTCAAATTTTGTGGCTCATATAATATTTCTAGTGGGCAGCATTGGCTTAAAGCCTTGAATGCTAGTGCTCATGTGAAAATGGTGGGATTATGGGAAGTGGGAAGTTGGAACTTAGATTCCTACACACCGCTGGAACTTATCTTGGAGCTCTGAAAGGTGGCATTATTCTGAAGGAGAAGGTAGACTGGCATTTGACAAAAAAAAAAAAGTTTTTTCTCTGGGCTTAGGGTGGAATGAAACTACATATGTGATTATATTCATATAAGTATATATAGGCTGTAAGAAAATATATATGTATATTTCAAGAAATTTTAAAAGTGGACATTATTCTCATCTGTTTGGAACTGGGGATAAATATGACACCACACGCCTTCTTAAAGAAATCTCTAAGCCAAGGAATTTGATGCAAGAATTAGTTCTCAAATGCACTGAAGAAGCAAAACTATTCAAGGAGCATGCTCACAAGAGCAATTTTCTAAAATTAAAAATATATTAGGGCAGGCCATGGTGGCTCAGTGGCAGAATTCTTACCTGCCATGCCAGGTTTGATTCCCAGTGTCTGCTCCTGTAAAAAAAAAAAAAAAAAAAAAAAATATATATATATATATATATATATATATATATATATATATATAAATTAACAATCATATAAAATAAACAATGAAACATTTCAGCATGAAAAAGAATCAGCAGATAAACAGGAAGATTAAAACTTCAAGGACACAGCAAATAAAAGTAGTATTTGATTTAAAGTGATTAAGAAGAAGTCAAAACCCTAAAATAAGAGCAAGGCATTGGGAAAAAATAATGCATAAATGAAAAAAAGAATGGCATAGAACTGGAAATAAACAGAAACCATTCAAATTAAAACTCAAAGGATGGGTAAAATAATTCACATCCCATCAAAGAGAGAACTTAGGATGTCATATATACTGCAATCCAAAGAGAGATGGCATATGGAAAATGAATAAAGTGGAAAGAGATATGGAAAACAAAATGGGAAGTTCCACCACAAATCAGGGTTCTAGAAAAAAAAAATTAGAAAGGATGAAGGAAAAGCAATGTTTAAAGAGGAAAATAACAGATTTTTCTGCCTTGATAAAGAACAAGAATCTGTAGATTTCTAAATATCCCTGAGTAGAATAGATGAGAATAAAAAATTGTACTGGGTTGAATTGTATCTCCCAAAATGTCATGTCCACCTGGAACCTGTGAACTAAGTTTATTTGGAAATAGGTTCTTTGTAGATGTGATGATGTTATATAGAATTAGACTATGCTATAAATTCAATATGACTTGATGTCATATATTGACACAGAATATAGACACAGAAATGCAGGCACGCACGTGCGTGTGTGACAGAGGCAAAGATTGGAGTGTTGTGCCTAAAAGCCAAGGATTGCGGGCAACCCCAGAAGCTTGAGGAGGCTACAAGCTTCAAAGTGCCTTGCTAACACCTTGATGTGACTTCTAGCCTCCAGAACAGTAAAGATAATAAACTTCTATTGTTTGTTACAGTAGCTCTGCACTAATACAAAGAGATAACGAAATACATTACCGTGAAACAGGATGACAAAAAAAGGGAAAAAGAAATTAAAAGCAAGGGAGAGAAAAGGCAGGTTACCTCCAAGGAACAAAAATTAGATGGATAGGAGATGTCTTAATACATGGAAGCCAGAACAAAATTAAATAGAAACTTCAAAGTACTGAGATAATGTAACTCTCAAGTTTCTACGTTAGGCTGAGCTAGTAAGTGTAAGGAAAAATATAAAGATAATTTCCTACAAAGAGTGATGGAAGTGCACTCAGAGATCCTTGCTGAAAGAATAAGTAAAAATTTACTTTATAAGGAAATTTACAAAAGGAAAGATGAGCAAAGAGATAGATATATTGGTAAACTATGATTATTAAAACTAAGGGAAGTAAAATTCTAGACAACGAAATATGTAAAAAGAAATAATAGTGATATGATGCAGAAATTATCAGAGTTAAAGCATTTCAAAGTCCTCATATTTTTCAAAGGGACGGTAGAAATGGTTTTTAGCTTTAGAACTGAAGTAAAATTTGAAATTTAAAAGTAATAAAAGAATAGAAACTATCACTTGGAAACCTTTAAAAGGAAAGGGAGAAATAAAACTTAATTGGTCTGAGAACAGGTTGGAAAAGGAATAGAAACTGACTTCAAAAAAAAAAAAAATGGTAGAAATATATCCAAATACAATTTATTTTAAATTGTAAAAATTTACAATTTTTACAATTTTACAGGGATAGCAACAAAAGTCCATGAACTAAATTCACCATCTAAACCGCAGAGAACCTCAGATTTGGTGTTTTAAAAAATTCAGGTATGTGATGTTTAATAAAAATATACTTCAAGCAAAATTTCCAGAAAACTTGGAGAATGGCAAGATAACAGACCTGGCAAATTCTAATCAAAAGCAAATTGGCAAAGCTCCATTAACATCAGACAAGATTAACTGTAAATCACAAGCATTATTAGGGATAAAGAGTTATTACAGAATGGATAAAAGACAATTTATCAAGATGATGTTAATAATGTTAATAGTTTTTAATTTGTATGCATCTAACAAGATAACATCACAAGACAGGCGAAAATTGACAGAATTATAATGGGAAATCAATGAATTGAAAGTTACGTGAGATTTTTAACAACCTGCTCTTAGCAAATATCTTTAGGCAAAGTATTTAATAAGGACATCAAACATTTGAACAACTTAACTATCAACCTTGTTCTAAGGTGTAACTTGCACAGCCTCAGCGTCATGCGGAGGTAGGTAGCCCTCCAGCCTGGTCACCTCCGTCCTGGTCCCAGACCACAGAGCCACTGCTGGCAGCAATTCAGAGCCCCTTACACTCAGGGAGGGGACCCAAGCTCGGACAGACCCAGGGCAGGGCCCTCGTGGTCGACAGATGCATACGTACGAAACAGCGCCCAGGAAATAAGAGAAATCCTCAAAAAACTGTTGGCAAGGGGTGCACACACCAACTCAGCAGCACCCTGATGAAAAAAAATAGGCGTACTTGAACACCGACCCCACCAGGCTTCTTTAGGCAGGAAATGCCAATGTGGAAGTCACTAGAGATAGAAACACTGCAGAGAAAAGAGGGGAACTAAACTGCTCAGGCAAGGCTCCCAGCACTAAAAACTGTAGGGGGAATTGGCACTGAGCATGGGGGAAGAGTTGAGCAAATCATAGTTACCGGGGAGGAAAATCTGCACAAAAACAGCCCAGGACTCCCAGAGAAGGAACAGAGGAAAGGAAATCTTGTCCTGCAGGTGAAACAGTTGCACATAAAGGGGCAATCTTAAAGGTTGCACCACAAGTGGTGCAGAAGACCTGACAGAATTTGAACAATTAAGCATGGGCTGCTGTCAAAGTTCAGTATAAGCTGAACCAAGCACTGAAGACGAAAGATCCTTAACACAGCTTGTGTACAATAAAACCCCAGGCCACAGAGTGAAACTGACTTTCAGAATTAGCACATCAAAATAATCAAATACAAAGACACCACAAAAAAATTACTAACAATTACAAAAAACAGGAAGATATGGCTCATTCAAAGGAAAAAATTAAAATCTCCCTAGAATTAGCTCTACTTGCTATAGGGACATTATTTCTCTTAGATGATTCTATTGCATTTATCTAATAATTACATTTGAGCAAAATCATTTCATTTCACTGTGCAGAATTGTTTTTTTTTTATTTTTTTTATTAATTAAAAAAAGAATTAACAAAACAATTAGAAATCATTCCAATCTACATGTACAATCAGTAATTCTTAATAACATCATATAGTTGCATATTCATCATTTCTTAGTACATTTGCATCGATTTAGAAAAAGAAATAAAAAGACAACAGAATAAGAATTAAAACAATAATAGAAAGAAAAAAAAAACAAAAAAAACAAAACAAAACAAAAAAAAAACATAAAACCTATACCTCACATGCAGCTTCATTCAGTGTTTTAACATAGTTGCATTACAATTGGGTAGTATTGTGCTGTCCATTTCTGAGTTTTTATATCCAGTCCCGTTGTACAGTCTGTATCCCTTCAGCTCCAATTATCCCTTCTCTTTTTTTTTTTTTTTAATTAACGGAAAAAAAGAAATTAACCCAACATTTAGAGATCATACCATTCTACATATGCAATCATTAATTCTTAACATCATCACATAGATGCATGATCATCATTTCTTAGTACATATGCATTGGTTTAGAAGAACTAGCAACATAACCGAAAAAGATATAGAATGTTAATATAGAGAAAAAAATAAAAGTAATAATAGTAAGAACAAAACAAAACAAAACAAAACAAAACAAAAACCTATAGCTCAGATGCAGCTTCATTCAGTGTTTTAACATGATTACTTTATAATTAGGTATTATTGTGCTGTCCATTTTTGAGTTTTTGTATCTAGTCCTGTTACACCGTCTGTATCCCTTCAACTCCAATTGGCCATTATCTTACCCTGTTTCTACCTCCTGCTGGACTCTGTTATCAAGGACATATTCCAAAGTTATTCTCGAATGTCTGTTCACATCAGTGGGACCATACAGTATTTGTCCTTTAGTTTTTGGCTAGACTCACTCAGCATAATGTTCTCTAGGTCCATCCATGTTATTACATGCTTCATAAGTTTATCCTGTCTTAAAGCTGCATAGTATTCCATCGTATGTATATACCACAGTTTGTTTAGCCACTCTTCTGTTGAGGGAGATTTCGGCTGTTTCCATCTCTTTGCAATTGTAAATAACGCTGCTATAAACATTGGTGTGCAAATGTCCGTTTGTGTCTTTGCCCTTAAGTCCTTTGAGTATATTCCCAGCAATGGTATTGCTGGGTCGTATGGCAATTCTATATTCAGCTTTTTGAGGAACCGCCAAACTGCCTTCCACAGTGGTTGCACCCTTTGACATTCCCACCAACAGTGGATAAGTGTGCCTCTTTCTCCGCATCCTCTCCAGCACTTGTCATTTTCTGTTTTGTTGATAATGGCCATTCTGGTGGGTGTGAGATGATATCTCATTGTGGTTTTGATTTGCATTTCTCTAATGGCCAGGGACATTGAGCATCTCTTCATGTGCCTTTTGGCCATTTGTATTTCCTCTTCTGATAGGTGTCTGTTCAAGTCTTTTTCCCATTTTGTAATTGGGTTGGCTGTCTTTTTGTTGTTGAGATGAACAATCTCTTTATAAATTCTGGATACTAGACCTTTATCTGATATATCATTTCCAAATATTGTCTCCCATTGTGAAGGCTGTCTTTCTACTTTCTTGATGAAGTTCTTTGATGCACAAAAGTGTTTAATTTTGAGGAGTTCCCATTTATTTATTTCCTTCTTCAGTGCTCTTGCTTTAGGTTTAAGGTCCATAAAACCGCCTCCAGTTGTAAGATCCATAAGATATCTCCCAACATTTTCCTCTAACTGTTTTATGGTCTTAGACCTAATGTTTAGATCTTTGATCCATTTTGAGTTAACTTTTGTATAGGGTGTGAGAGATGGGTCTTCTTTCATTCTTTTGCATATGGATATCCAGTTCTCTAGGCACCATTTATTGAAGAGACTGTTCTGTCCCAGATGAGTTGGCTTGACTGCCTTATCAAAGATCAAATGTCCATAGATGAGAGGGTCTATATCTGAGCACTCTATTCGATTCCATTGGTCGATATATCTATCTTTATGCCAATACCATGCTGTTTTGATCACTGTGGCTTCATAATATGCCTTAAAGTCAGGCAGCGTGAGACCTCCAGCTTCGTTTTTTTTCCTCAAGATGCTTTTAGCAATTCGGGGCACCCTGCCCTTCCAGATAAATTTGCTTATTGGTTTTTCTATTTCTGAAAAATAAGTTGTTGGGATTTTGATTGGTATTGCATTGAATCTGTAAATCAATTTAGGTAGGATTGACATCTTAACTATATTTAGTCTTCCAATCCATGAACACGGTATGCCCTTCCATCTATTTAGGTCTTCTGTGATTTCTTTTAGCAGTTTTTTGTAGTTTTCTTTATATAGGTTTTTTGTCTCTTTGGTTAAATTTATTCCTAGGTATTTTATTCTTTTAGTTGCAATTGTAAATGGGATTCGTTTCTTGATTTCCCCCTCAGCTTGTTCATTACTAGTGTATAGAAATGCTACAGATTTTTGAATGTTGATCTTGTAACCTGCTACTTTGCTGTACTCATTTATTAGCTCTAGTAGTTTTGTTGTGGATTTTTCCGGGTTTTCAACGTATAGTATCATATCGTCTGCAAACAGTGATAGTTTTACTTCTTCCTTTCCAGTTTTGATGCCTTGTATTTCTTTTTCTTGTCTAATTGCTCTGGCTAGAACCTCCAACACAATGTTGAATAATAGTGGTGATAATGGACATCCTTGTCTTGTTCCTGATCTTAGGGGGAAAGTTTTCAATTTTTCCCAATTGAGGATGATATTAGCTGTGGGTTTTTCATATATTCCCTCTATCATTTTAAGGAAGTTCCCTTGTATTCCTATCTTTTGAAGTGTTTTCAACAGGAAAGGATGTTGAATCTTGTCGAATGCCTTCTCTGCATCAATTGAGATGATCATGTGATTTTTCTGCTTTGATTTGTTGATATGGTGTATTACATTAATTGATTTTCTTATGTTGAACCATCCTTGCATACCTGGGATGAATCCTACTTGGTCATGATGTATAATTCTTTTAATGTGTTGTTGGATACGATTTGCTAGAATTTTATTGAGGATTTTTGCATCTGTATTAATTAGAGAGATTGGTCTGTAGTTTTCTTTTTTTGTAATATCTTTGCCTGGTTTTGGTATGAGGGTGATGTTGGCTTCATAGAATGAATTAGGCCGTTTTCCCTCCACTTCGATTTTTTTGAAGAGTTTGAGGAGAATTGGTACTAATTCTTTCTGGAACGTTTGGTAGAATTCACATGTGAAGCCATCTGGTCCTGGACTTTTCTTTTTAGGAAGCTTTTGAATGACTAATTCAATTTCTTTACTTGTGATTGGTTTGTTGAGGTCATCTATTTCTTCTTGAGTCAAAGTTGGTTGTTCATGTCTTTCCAGGAACCCGTCCATTTCATCTAAATTGTTGTATTTATTAGCATAAAGTTGTTCATAGTATCCTGTTATTACCTCCTTTATTTCTGTGAGGTCAGTAGTTATGTCTCCTCTTCCATTTCTGATCTTATTTATTTGCATCCTCTCTCTTCTTCTTTTTGTCAATCTTGATAGGGGCCCATCAATCTTATTGATTTTCTCATAGAACCAACTTCTGGTCTTATTGATTTTCTCTACTGTTTTCATATTTTCAATTTCATTTATTTCTGCTCTGATCTTCGTTATTTCTTTCCTTTTGCTTGCTTTGGGATTAGTTTGCTGTTCTTTCTCCAGTTCTTCCAATTGAACAGTTAATTCCTGCATTTTTGCCTTTTCTTCTTTTCTGATATAGGCATTTAGGGCAATAAATTTCCCTCTTAGCACTGCCTTTGCTGCATCCCATAAGTTTTGATATGTTGTGTTTTCATTTTCATTTGCCTCGAGGTATATACTAATTTCTCTTGCAATTTCTTCTTTGACCCACTCGTTGTTTAAGAGTGTGTTGTTGAGCCTACAGGTATTTGTGAATTTTCTGGCATTCCGCATATTATTGATTTCCAACTTCATTCCTTTATGATCCGAGAAAGTGTTGTGTATGATTTCAATCTTTTTAAATTTGTTAAGACTTGCTTTGTGACCCAGCATATGGTCTATCTTTGAGAATGATCCATGAGCACTTGAGAAAAAGGTGTATCCTGCTGTTGTGGGATGTAATGTCCTATAAATGTCTGTTAAGTCTAGCTCCTTTATAGTAATATTCAGATTCTCTATTTCTTTATTGATCCTCTGTCTAGATGTTCTGTCCATTAATGAGAGTGGGTAATTGAAGTTTCCAACTATTATGGTATTTGTGTCTATTTCCCTTTTCAGTGTTTGCAGTGTATTCCTCACGTATTTTGGGGCATTCTGGTTCGGTGCATAAATATTTATGATTGTTATGTCTTCTTGTTTAATTGTTCCTTTTATTAGTATATAGTGTCCTTCTTTGTCTCTTTTAACTGTTTTACATTTGAAGTCTAACTTGTTGGATATTAGTATAGCCACTCCTGCTATTTTCTGGTTGTTATTTGCATGAAATATCTTTTCCCAAACTTTCACTTTCAACCTATGTTTATCTTTGGGTCTAAGATGTGTTTCCTGTAGACAGCATATATAAGGATCCTGTTTTTTAATCCATTCTGCCAATCTATGTCTTTTGATTGGGGAATTCAGTCCATTAACATTTAGTGTTATTACTGTTTGGATAATATTTTCCTCTGCCATTTTGCCTTTTGTATTATATATATCATATCTGACTTTCCTTCTTTCTACACTCTTCTCCATACCTCTCTCTTCTGTCTTTTCGGTTCTGACTCTAGTGCTCCCTTTAGTATTTCTTGCAGAGCTGGTCTCTTGGTCACAAATTCTCTCAGTGACTTTTTGTCTGAGAATGTTTTAATTTCTCCCTCATTTTTGAAGGACAATTTTGCTGGATATAGGAGTCTTGGTTGGCAGTTTTTCTCTTTTAGCAATTTAAATATATCATCCCACTGTCTTCTAGCCTCCATGGTTTCTGCTGAGAAATCTACACATAGTCTTATTGGGTTTCCCTTTTATGTGATGGATTGTTTTTCTCTTGCTGCTTTCAAGATCCTCTCTTTCTCTTTGACCTCTGACATTCTAACTAGTAAGTGTCTTGGAGAACGCCTATTTGGGTCTAATCTCTTTGGGGTACGCTGCACTTCTTGGATCTGTAATTTTAGGTCTTTCATAAGAGTTGGGAAATTTTCAGTGAAAATTTCTTCCATTAGTTTTTCTCCTCCTTTTCCCTTCTCTTCTCCTTCTGGGACACCCACAACACGTATATTTGTGCGGTTCATATTGTCCTTGAGTTCCCTGATACCCTGTTCAAATTTTTCCATTCTTTTCCCGATAGTTTCTGTTTGTTTTTGGAATTCAGATGTTCCATCCTCCAAATCACTAATTCTATCTTCTGTCTCTTTGAATCTATCATTGTAGGTATCCATTGTTTTTTCTATCTTTTCTACTTTGTCCTTCACTTCCAAAAGTTCTGTGATTTGTTTTTTCAGTTTTTCTATTTCTTCTTTATGTTCAGCCCATGTCTTCTTCATGTCCTCCCTCAATTTATCGATTTCATTTTTGAAGAGGTTTTCCATTTCTGTTCGTATATTTAGCATTAGTTGTCTCAGCTCCTGTATCTCATTTGAACTATTGGTTTGTTCCTTTGAATGGGCCATATTTTCAATTATTTGAGCGTGATCTGTTATCTTCTGTTGGCGTCTGCGCATTTAGACAGATTTCCCTGGGTATTGGATCCAAAAGTTTGGAAGATTTTCCTGTGAAATCTCTGGGTTCTGTTTTTCTTATCCTGCCCAGTAGGTGGCGCTCGTGGCACACGTTTGTCTGCCGGTCCCACCAGTAAAAGGTGCTGTGGGACCTTAAACTTTGGAAAACTCTCGCCGTCCGGGGGGTTCGCTAGCCGAAGCGGCTTGAGCCGGCCCGGGGTCCGAACGCAGGGAGGGTTGCTGGTCGCCGCAGCCCGGGAAAGAGCCCGTCCGAATTTCCTAGTCAGCCCTGGGCGACAAGCGTGGTGGGAGGGCGCCAGCGGCAGTGGCCCGCCCGAGAGAGTGCACGTTCCCCAGGAGTTACGGGTTTGGAAGGGGCCTCCCGCACCCGTCACCGTTCTCCGTGGCCTGGGGATTTCCGATCCAATTCTCTCAGTTGGTCCGGGGGGCTGCGCGTGGTGTGGGTGCCAGCCGCCTTGGTTTCAGGGGACCGCCTCTCCAATTCTCCCAGCCGGCCCGGGAAGGGGGAAGGGAGTAACTCCGGCCGCTTGCCACCCACCCGGTGAGGCCCGCGCGCCTCGGCGATCTCACCCGAGCTGCTTCTCTCAGCCAGCCAGCCGTTCCAGGATGGGGTACGCTGTCTTTTTTATCTCTGTTGTGGCTTTGGGCGCTTTCTGTATCGTTTCTACTCCCCTAGTAGCTGTCCTGGAGAAGAAACTAAGATCCGCGCGTCTTACTAAGCCGCCATCTTCCAGGAAGTCCTGCTGTTTTTTTTTTTTTTAAGTGGGATAGTTCAAGTTTCTCTTAAGTAATAAAAATCACTAGTGCCTTTGGATGGTTTGGATGGTGTGTGACTATATCTCAATAAAATTGCATTAGAAAAAAATCACCGCTATTATGTTAGATTTATTGTTTCATAGAGGAAAAGATTTGTCTCTTATAGGAGCTGTTTTCTCCTAGTTGTTTTTCTACAAAGCTATTAATTTTTATATAAGAAATAAGGCAAGATATAAGGACAATTAATACAAGACATAATCCTTGATAGGATCTAATAATGGTGGAGAAAATGCCCCCAAAGACATCATTGGTATAAATGGAAAAACTGGAATAATGACTACTATGCTTTATATTAATGTTAAGTTCTTGAATTTGATAATGGTACTAAATATGGTTAAATAAATGAACATCCTTGTTTGTAAGAAATATATATGGAAGTATTAAGTGGTAAGGGAGCATATTGGATGCAGCCTACTCTCAAATGTTTAGAAAACTTAAGACAGACAGAAAGGTAAATAGACAGACAGATGGATATAACTAATGTGACAAAATGTTAAAAGTTTAAATATGGGTGTCTGGGTAGAAGGTATATTAGAATATACTGTATAATTTTTTATTAGTTTTGCAACTTTTCTGTAAGTTTGAAATTATTTCAAAATAAAAGTTTTAAAAGGTCTATGAACTATAAGCTACTCGATGAAATGGACAATACCTAAAGGGACAGGATTTAATAAAATTGAATGTATAGAAAATATGAATAGGCACAACTATTAAATTGGTAGTTTAAAACGTTCTTCCCCAGCTCAAGAAATCTACCAGATACAGAATTTTTCAGATGAGTTCACAGTGAGAGCCAAGTAACAGATCAAGTCTAACATAAACTGTCCCAGAGGATAAAAAAAAAAAATGCCCTCCATTTTATTAGATCAGTATAACCTAAATATTCAAGACAAAGACAATACATGAAAGAGAAACTTTGGACCAATTTACCATCGAAGATATGCTTAAAGATCCTAAATAAAATATTTAGTTAACTTAATCCAACAAGGCGTCAAAATATCGGTCAAGAACACTAGACAAAGTCTCACTGATTTGACCAGTGAAGATACAAGGAGCCACCTTTTTTATTCAGATAATTCATTACTTACCTATATGGCGCCAAAAGGAAGAATAGCCAAAGGTGTCAGCTCCCCATGACCCTTGTCCCACCATGAAAAATAACAACACAAACAAAAGGGTCTAGTGAGCACAATTGAAGTTGTTGAATACCACGTTGCTGAGAAGCTAATTCTAGATGGGAGATAAACTGGCCTATATTCTGCAGCTCTATTCTGAGGAATACCAGGCAGGAAGTCTCATACCTTGCTAGAACCCGAGAAGCTATGAAAAACCACCTCAGGAATCCTCCCAGGAAAGATGGGAAATGAGTGGAAGATGGCTTTGGAGGCAAAACCCCCCGTCCCCATTTTCTTGTGTTCTGAAAGGATCACAAGATGTTCTGTCAAGACTCAAATACCGTACAGATCAAAGCTTTGCCCCCAAGGCTTACGTAGATATGTTCAGAGTCACCAAGGAGCCATGATGGAACCATTTCCTTACAAATCCATTATGGAAAAAAGTAGTTTAAATCTAGAAATGCAAGGACATTTAATATTAGAAAAGATATTCATGTAGGTAGCTATCCAAACAGATGGTAGAAGAAACAAAAATTATATTAGCTCCATCTTGGGAGAAAACCAAAATATGTGATAAAATTCAACACCCATTCACTGTGGGGTTAAAAGAAAAACATTTAGAAAATTAGGAATGAGAAGAAACACACTCAACCTGGTAAACTGTATCACCCCCAAAACCTACAGCAAACTTAATGGTAAAACATTTGAAGCATTTCCTTTAAAAGCAGAGATCAGGCATTAATGTTGGCACTCACCGTTTGTATTCAACATTATATGGAAGGTAGTAGCCAGCTGAATGAAATAAGAAAAATAAATTTGTATTTTAGTATTTTTTAAGTTACAGTTTAAGAGAAAAAAAAAAGTGCCTCTTCTCAGTGGCAGAATTCTCGCCTGCCATGCCGGAGACCCGGATTCGATTCCTGGAGCCTGCCCATGCCAAGAAAAAAAAAACTGCATCTTGCTAAAGTAAAAATAACCTCCAGAGTCATCTCTTTAACACATCCAAATGCAACTTAAGGAGAGAAATAATTTTAATTATTTATAAAGATCATTAAAAAAAACAGGTACTGTACATTAAAACAATGCCTAAGAAAACATCCCCCAGGAAAGAAGATTAATTTCCTATTTGTGAATTGTCCCTTCCCTTTAGCCTCTGGCTTAAAACACAGACCTCTAGAACAGAGATTTTGTGAAAATGTGGGCTCAGCTGGGGTGTTTTTTTTTTAATGCGTCTCCCTATAAATGCATTTCTTTATACACACATACACCCACAGAGAAGCAGACATGCGATATGTATATCACAGGGAATTTTGTTCACAACTTTTTGCGGGGATTTCATGGGTCAGCTGGCTTTGAGAGATGGAGAGCAAGCCTTGTGAGATCCAAATAAATTTTCATTTATTCACGGAGCCAGTAAAAACCTTCAACTAGGCTAACCCGCTTACAAAGCATGGGTGTAATCAGAATTAAAATACGAAGAAAAAGATGGTTCGTGCCTTGTTGAATTGTTTTTTCCCTCAGCAGCGACAGACTAATTTACATATACACATAAGTAATACAATCTCCTCTAATACAGAAAATGCCTCTCAAATACATCACGACCTCACTGTCTTCCAGAATGCCCACTGCAGCCCGTGCAGTCCATTGGTGCGAGGAGGCTGGCAGCTGCCCATCACTCTACAATCCTGATGTGAGTATCATTTAACCCCCAGGACCTGCAGTAAGAGGAACATTAACTTCCAGTTTGAGGAGGGTTGGACCTTGTGTCTGAAACTTCGTCTACGTTATCAAATTATTATTTGGGAAAAATGTGGCCTTCTGTTGCCTTGAATTGGAGACAATTAGATGATGGGAGAGAGCCAAATGAGTGATGCTATAGCCACGTTTTACATGGCTTAGTTTGCCACCAGTGTTTGTAGTAGTCAGATTTAATTTTAGGGACACTATGAAATGTAGTGTGCTGCACATAAAATATTCATGTACTGCATAATTGGGCAGTCCAAAATAACCATGTGTATGTAAATTGATAAACACTGACTCAGTGTAATGTTTTGTCATTTATAGAACCCCCCACAAAAAGTAAATTATAATCCTATTCTCATTAGAATTTGTTCATCCTTCCTCTGACATTTCCCTCTCGTTGATATGCATTGAAAGGGCCCAAACTATTTATAAGAATAAGCCCTCTTCTTTGTGGTCATATAGGATTAGGCAAATTAATATTCTCTATCAGGAAACAGCAATAAAAATTTCTCCTATGGTTTTTTTTTTCACCTGTGGGTCAGCTAAGGGAGCTTACCTTCAAAGTACACTGACACAACCTGATCTGTATTGATTTATCACTAACCTGTGAGTTAATACAGGTTTTATTTTTTTTTCAAATTTGCTTATAAATAACTACTTTATGGAACCAGAAGGAAAAGATTGACCATAAATAATAAAACAGTAGTGAGAAACTTTCCACAAGCAAATAAATTTTTCAGCTCACTTTTCATTCTTTGGTCTGAGAACAAAATGGTAGGGAAGAATCATTTTCACAGCCTTAAAATACACTGAGAAAGCAAGCTATTGTGGGCTGGCCTTGACATTTTCTGAGCTTTTCTTCTTGAAATGTTGCTTTTCTTGTAGGATCAGAGTTCACATATATTCCTGGATTGATTTTTTTTTTATCATATCTTGGTCTTTTCTGCTACCCTTTTGATACACACTTGGAGCTTGCCTTACTAGACTGTTTGGGATTGAGAAAGTACATACTAAAAGCTTCCTCATCCAATCTGTTGCCTTCTCAGCACAAAAGACTAAGCCTCTATTACCCAGACCTCAAAAGGAGACAGCATCACATCTGTGGCCTCTTGTAGCTACTACAGTTCCATGTAAATCATAAAACTGCAAAAGTTCCCACTGGCACCATGGAGTAATGGACAAATTATTGGTTCAAGACTTCTAGAGCCATGGATTCCAATCCTGTCTTTGCTAGGTATGAGCTGCAGACTAGCCAAAAATATTTCCTTTTCCTTTTGTGTTTTCCAAAGAGAAACATTTCTTCATATTTCTTCAAATCCCCAAATGCCCCCCTTCTCTCTCTACAGAGACCTTGCCTCATCCCATAGAGAAATCTTCCTCAACTTCCTGTCACTCTTCACCTTCTGACTCACAAAAATATGTACTTTCTCACCTCCTGCTCCCAATCCCAATGGACAAAGTCACCTTTCTCCAGCCTGCCATCAATCTCTTGACCTTGGTCTTAGAACCCATTTCCATCCATCAATTACCTCTCTTTTCTGAAGTATGTGAAATATATTTTAATCAACAAGATATTTTCCTGTTAAACCTGTACATATATTCTGGTCTCTCCCTTATTAATAAAAACATATTATATATCCTCACCAAGCTATTTTGTTTCTGCATTTCACAATCACACTTCTCGAAAGAAATGGCACCATGCTCCTCAATTCATTACAGTTTTTTACTCTTCATAGGTCTGATATTGTTTTCTTCAAAGTCATTGAGCAAAAACTAATGGACATATTATTAGGAACTGTTGATTTTGTCTTTTCCTTTGTCTTCCATTATGTCATTTCATCTGGTTTCCACATACCTCTCTGGTACTTCTCTTTGCCTTCTTTGTGGAAACTACTTCCTCTGATTATACCCAAGATATCAGGAACTCCTGAGGTTTTATTACAGTTGTCGGCTTTTTCTCTTCTTCACATCAATACAGAAGATCTCTCTTACCTTCAATTATACTTCAAATATATTGATAACTAAAAAATCTTTGTGACTATCCTGATTGCTTTCCTGAGCACCAAACCTCAATATATGTAACTGCTCACTGAACATCTCCACTTGGATGTTTACACACACCTCCCATCCTCACCTGAGTCAAACCTGAACTTTTCTTCCTCACCCCTACTGTTAGCCTGCACCTCCTACCAACCCCCTCTTCAGTTTGGGCACAGCAATTTGTCCCAGTGTCCATACAAGTCCCCAGGGAGCCGTTTTTACTCCTCCTTCTTCTACCTACACATCAAATCAATCTCTAGGTCCAAGCAATGTCATTTCCTTAATATCTCTAAAATATGCTTACTTCTTTCTACCTGCATTATCTCTACTTGCTTTTAGACCATCACCATTGCTTAATTGGATTACTGTAACAGCCTTCTCTCTCCTCATTTTCACTTCTTTCTAAACCAGGGTTTGGTACCAACAACCTACTGGCCAAATCCAACCTCCTGCCTCTTTTTATAAATAAAATTTTTATTAGAATACAGCCAATATTATATATTGTCTATAATTGCTTTTGTGCTATAATGGCAAGAGTCAGGCAGATTAGTTGAGACAGAGCAAATATGGTCCCCACAGCTGAAAATATTTACTTTTTTATCCTGCTCTAAACCATTCTCTGTCCTTCCTAAATTAGAAATAAGATCATTTACTCCCCTGCCCACAATGGCATTCCAAAACTTACAGGAAAAAAATTCAAACTTCTTAGCCTGTCAGTTAAGGTGACCCAAAATCTGACTGCCACTTACTTTCCATGCTCATCACTCTCCCCAATTCACCCTGTTCTCTAATCTCACTGAACACATCGTGCTTAGACTAACCCATGCTCACTTATGCCTCCGTCTTGTACATGTGCCCTTCTTTCTCTACAAGTCTAGCCTCACCTCCCCCCTCCTTTATGTTCTCTCTAGGATTCAAATCTAATATCACTTTCTCAAGAAAACCATCCCTGATCACCAAGTTTTAGTCAGATGTCCCTCTTTCTTGCTCCCACAACTCCCTGTGTTTGTCTCTCATATCTCACTCCTATTGCCCCTTTACTTCCTGTTGTTTGTCCTTTAACTATAAAGGCAGGAACTATAAGGTGTTCACCACCATATTTGTCATGATGACCACACTGTATAGCATGTACGCTGTCCTTAAGAAATATTTGCTGCCTAACTGAATAAATGAATGCATGATATTTATTGTCTCTGAACATTGGTTCCCTCAAATGTGAAATGAGGATAATAAAATCTATTTTATAAGGCTATTTGATGATTAAAGTATCATATCTGTGACCCCTAGAACATTGTCTATTACACATCAGTGGGGATTGAATTATGTAGCCCAGGAAAATGGATTGTAGATCTTAATTCATTGACTCTGTGGGTCTTCAGCCACTGTAAATAGGTCCTCTGGAGATGTTATTAGTTAAGGTGTGCCCAAACTGAGTGAGGCCTAATCCAATATGCCTAAAGTCCTGATAAACAAGGGAAATGGGAATGGAAGAAAGAAGCCACGTGGAGGAGAAGCAGCTGGAAGTCAACAGAAGCCAGTAGAGAAAGCAAAAGTCACTGCCATGTGCAATGCCATGCTACAGAAAACCAAGGACCAAGGATCACTGTCAGTCAGCCCCACAATGCCACAGTCTGTGTGGAAAAAGCATCACCTTGCTGACGCCTCAATTTTGGACTTTCCCTAGACTCAAAGCCATGAGCAAATGAATTCCCATTGTTTAAGACAACCCACTGTGTGGTATTTATTTTAGTAGCTAGGATATTAAGATGCCCATCCTTACTCAGCATCAATAAATGCAAGTCTGCTGCCCACATACACCCATGAATGAGTCAAGAGTTCTACTCTTGCTCCACTCAACAAGTATCTACTGGCATTCCAGAGAGGTGAAAAGAATAAAAACATGAGAACATGCAGCCTCTGTCTTCAAGAAAATTACAAATTGATAGGTGGTGAAAGAAAAGTCACCATACTTCAAGGCAGGGTAAAGATGATGCCCTAAGATACTCAGAACAAAGGAGAATCACACTGCCATGTGTCTTATTTTAAATAACAGACTATAACTGGTTCATCACTTTAAAAAATGTGAATTAATACTGAAACTCTACTTTCTAGAGTTATAACAAAAAAAATAACAAAAAATAATGGCAAGGTTAATTTATGAAAAGAAGTGGTGGCTTCCAGAATAGGCACAAGAACTATAAGAAATGTTTTAACTGAAATTATAGAAACTAAAATTATACTGGGCTTCAACTGTGCCTTAAAGACACACACAGCAAGTTTACCAATGAAGAAATATCAGTGATTTGTAAACATAAATAACAAGCAAGTTAAAAGTTATGAGTGGGGATTTTGGACTCAGAAGGACCCAAGGTAGAATCTTTCTTAACTAGACAAACCTCTGAGCCTCAGCTTTGCCAGCTGTAAAAACGAGATATGACTGTATTAATTAGGATGCTTATAGCCTCAGGAAACAGAAATACCAACTCAAACTAGAGTGAATAGGAAACATGACACCATCAGGAAAGAAAGAAGGAAGGAAAAGAGGGAAGGCTCTTCCTGGGACCCTTTTCTTAAGAACAAGTAACTATTTTAGAAACTCCCCAGCAGACCTTCCTTTGTGTCTCAGTGGCGAGAACTGGGTAACCTGTACATAACTGAAGGAAAGGCTGTGGGAATAAAATTACTTTTACATCAACCAGGCCCATCTCGAAAGTTAGAAGTGGGGATTGCTTTCCATGAGACATAGGTTGCAAAGGAGAGAGGTTCTGAAAAAAATTGAAGTTCTGTTAGGAAGTTGGAATGGGGAGTGGTGAAAGGAATGGAAACTTTGTAGGTGACCAGCAGTGTCTACTACAAATGGCAACCTCCTGGATTTGATACAAGGATGAAAACAACTGTGCAAAGGGCTTTGTACAGGACTTGATAGATGGAAATGATAAATTCTCAATAAATATTAGCCATTTAAAATGTTTAATTCATCAAGGACCCTGGCCTCTTTATCCATAATGAACTAGATTTCCCTCATGCCTTTTATGTCTTAGCAGACAAGCAACAAATGTTAGCAATTTTATTAATAATAGTAATAATTGCATGGAAAAAGTTTAAAAGTATATATACCAAAATATTAAAAACAGCTTACTCTGAGAGTTTTGGTTATAGATGATTTAAATATATGGTTTTATTTTTGCATTTCTGTATTTTAAGCATTCTGCACTGAAAGCATGTTATGTAGGAATAATTTTCTTTTAATTTTATCTTTCTCTGTTATAGATCATGACATTGTCTGTTATAATTTTTTTTTGTATGCTGTGCAGTGAGAGTCACATTTCATTCTTTTCCATGTGAATATCCCATTATCACTGTTGCTAAATGTGTGTGTGTGTGTGTGTGTTTGGAGTGCATAAGCCGGAAATCCAATCCAGGTCTCCAACATGGAAGGCAGGAATTCTACCACTGAACTGCCTGTGCACCCCTGCATGACAATTTTGTCAGTATCATTTATTAATGTTTAATTTATGTTTTTCTCCACGTTTTTTCTTTTCTCTATTTCAAACAGGTAGCTAGGTCCTTAGGATTTACTGGCTTTTTGGATATTTGTAGATATCAAGCAGAAGCTACACGAAGTCTAAAGCTCATCCTGCTTTTTGCCAAAAGCAAAATTCATTTCAGAGATGACGTGCATCTCCCGTCGAGGGAGCGGAGAAGGAAGACTGTCTTTGAGAGCTACAAGAAATGAGGATATAATTAATTCTTAGATCATCAGAAAAGAAAGACACCTAGAAGTCCCACACAGCGGGGAGTCTGGCATTCTCTGTGGTAGCTTCTTGGGAGGTGTCCAACAAGGAAATGACTTCATGACCCACCAGAAAAGAATGACTTCAGACACAGGCTCCTCTTCTGAATGCAAGGGCCTGTGCATTAAGCTTGACACAGGAGCAGTGGGTCCTGAAACCACAGAGGATCAGGCTATTAGACAGCAGGCACAGGGGCAGCCCAGTGCTAATCAGTGAGAACCTACAGCTGATGGTCAAAGGGTTCACAGGTGTCCTAGCACCAAGGCAGTGAAATATAACCACATCTCTGTGTGAGCAGTGTTGGTGTCAATAACATCTGAGATCGAACTTGACCTTGACCTTGACCAGATAAGAGTTCAGAGTCACATTTAATTTCATTTAAATAAAATAATTTCTTGCCCACCGGATCTTGTGAACTAAAAAGGAATTCATTTCCTTGACGAGAACATTTTGTAACATTGTCATAATACTTTAGAGGTGGGATGAAAGAGATAATTTGGTTCAACCCACTTGTTTTTTAAGGATAGGGAATCTGATTTCAGAAAAGGATAAAATCTTGCCCACATCACACAGCTTATAACTGGCACAGCTAGGGCTGGAGCTCAGCTATCCTGACTCCCATCCAAATCTTCTTTGCTTTACATCCATAATGCTTCATCTTCTGCAAAGATAAGTTATGGGAGTAAATGTGTTTCTTTGCAAAAGAATTACTCACCACTCAAATAAAATGCTCAAAGTAGATTTTAATTGTCTGTCCTCTTAAGCTTTTGATGGCAGAAGCAATTTCTCATTGCATTATGCAATAACGTGGGATGTGGAGACATCAAAAGATCGCATCACAGAGATGCCAGAGGAGGGAAAGGGTATCACTGAAACCTTTTCATTCTGTCGCCAGTTCACTTTCCCCTCCCAGCATCAAATGACCTCTTGGGAGGGGTGCTCTGCTCACTAGCTGAGCTCACAGGAGCCAGACACCTTCGTCTTCTATTCTTGCATCTGACACATAAACTCCCTCAGTGGCCTAGGCCAGTCCCTTAACTTTCCTGCCTTATTCATCCTGAACCCCCTCATGAGTATCGTAACATTGCCCGCAGAAGCGTGGCCAAGTGATGAGTGGAATAAACAGCAATCATGGGGATTTCTGCACAGTCTCATTTTTGCCATCTAGATGAATATTTTTTCAGTGTTTAAATGAGAAATATCAGAAAGAGACATTTGTCCCATCTTCTGCTTTTAGGGGTAATCAATCCACCTCCATGTCAGGGCCAAATAAAGATTCAGGTATTGAAACGCCTTGTACATATGACAAACAACCATACAGATGTATTCCACTGTATGACAGAGCATGCATCTGATTCCTACACGGATTCTATGGGATATGCTATGAGGAGCGCTGTACAGATTTATTTCTGCTATGCCACAGAGCAGAGGTAGGAGGAAGGGTCTCAAGTTATTAGACAGCAGAATTTGCTTTAATGTGCAGAAGAGATATCTAATATTTAGATCAGTATTTGCCACAGTATGTTTCTAAAAACACTAGTCCCTTAAGATGCCCCGAAAGAGACTTACTTGGAGAATTTTGCATGGCATATCAATCTTTTAGAAAATTACAATATTCATGAAGAGGTTAAGTGCTCTAAAAAGCTATATATACATAGAAAAAAAACTGTGTAAATTTGTTGGACCCAGAATTTTGCAAATTACTTTGACCATAGATCACACATTTCCTGGAGAAAGAATTAACCATATCAAAGGACTAGTCCTCAGAAACACGCATTTTGGAATTGAAAAGGACTTTCTCAAAAACAGGGGAGTTCTTTTGTCACTAGAGTTCAAGCATGATGTAAAGCCAACTGCCAGGAAGTTTCAGAGATTTTCTGCATTGTATGGTCTAACAGACCCCAAGATTCAATGAATCAATTCCCCTATTAAGTCAACAGCACTTTTGAGTTCCTTTTGTGTGTACTGTTAGACACAAACGCCAGGAACTGAACTGGACAGGCCCCTTAGATTTCTTATCTCATTTCATCTGTGAAACGAACCTGAAAGGAAAGTATTACAGCTCCCACTTTATGGATGAAAAAGAAACTGAGAATCAAAGAATTTGGATGAATTGCCCAGAGACACACAGCTAAATAAGTGGGATATCAAGGATAAGAACCAAAGCCTGTGCATTTTCTAAAATGTAGTACCACTTCCTTAAATCCTATCATGTCTCAAAATGAACTAGGAGATACATTTGGTCTTGCAGCCCTGAGGACTCAAAGGTATGAGATGATATTTTTATATCAGTCTCAAAATCATTAGTAATGATTAGTAATGCATGCCTTGTTTGGACTCATAACTCAACTACCTTTTCATTCAAATGATTTCTCATTTCTGGGAGCAGAGGCTCCTACTGACCTATGATAGATATGCAATGTGAATAAAAACTCTACTTAGCCCTGGATTTGGGGAGTTGTGGGGGATTGAATTATGTACCCCAGCAACAGGCATTGTGGTAGTTAAATTCATGTATCAACTTGGCCAGGTTATAGTGTCGGGTTGTTTGGTCACAAGCACTAACAATCAGTAACTGGTTGTTACTGTGAGGATATTTCATGGATTTATATCACCAGTAAGTATTTTGCATCTTTGGCCAGTCACATCTACAATCAACTGAGGAGATTGCCTTCAACAATGAGAGAAGTCTCATGCAATCAGTTGAAGACATTAGAAAGGAAAGTGGTGATTTCAGCAGTCAGAAAAGAGAATTTCCATCTCTACTTCAGCCAACCAACTTCTTCTAGGTAATTCATCAAAAACCTTCACCAGAGTTCCCAGCTTGCAACCTGCCCTATGGAATTTGGACTTGCCCATCCTCACAGTAACTCCTATAAAAAAGTCTCATAATATTTATACAATATATATACATATACACATATGCATACACACATGTATGCACATATAAATATGCATATATGTATATACGCATATACATACGTATTATATAGCTATATAGATGGAGCTAAATGAAGCCTCAACTGCATCCATACAGCTACATAGACATATATACATAGACATATACATGCATATATACATACACATACATACATACATATACATATATATGTACTGTTGGTTCTATTTCTCTAGAGAACCCTGACTAATACAGGTACATTCTTAATCTTAATCCACATGCTTATGGATACGAAATCATTTGTAAGTAGTACCTTTGAATATGTGAGTCAATGTGTAGATTCATTTGTGAATAGGATTTTCAAAGGTTCTGTTTAGGTGTGGCCAACTGAATCAGGTGGGTCTTAATACATATCACTGGATGGCTTATACAGAGTAGACCACAGTAAGAAGCCAGAAGCTGGAAGTCAGTGGAAACTGGACAAGCAGACACTGGAGAGAGCAACAGAGAAAGATCACTACGTGGCAGGGGTAGAGGCGCAAGTCAAGGAACCCCAAAGATTGTGGCAACCCAACACCAGAACTCTACAGGGATCAGAGAGAAAGCATGGATTTGTTGACACCTTGCTTTTGAACTCTAACCTTCCAAGCCATGAGCCAGAAAATTCCTGCTGTAAGTCAACCCACGGTCTGGTATTTCTCATAGCAACCTGGAAAACAAAGCAGGGGTTACTGCATAACCTAGTGCTGCTCAAAATGTAGATGCATAAGAATCACTTGGAGAGTTCCTTTCCCCAGTAATACCGATTAAGGAGATCTTGCATCTTTAGAACAAATTTCTAGATCTTTTGAAATCTGGATTTCTAAAAAGTTTCCTAAGTGATGCTGATGTTCCCTACCAATAAATCACACCTCAAGTGGCATTGGCCCTGCCAATCCTGACTTCCTCTAATCTAAAATAGCTACCTCACCATTCCCCAAACAGGATCCATCCCATCACCATTTTTACTTGCTCCATATTGCTTACACAACAACTATTATTTATTTGTTTACTTGCATATTGTCTGGCTTTCCTATTATGACATATACTCCATGCAGGGCAAGACTTTGTCTTTTTTACTATTGTATCTTCAAAATGCTGAACACTGTCTGAAATCAGGAATTGAATAAATGAAGGGATAAATCATTAGGTGTTTTGAATCTCTACTATGCTTCAAACTCTGCTCAGCCCTAACCTATCAAGTACTTTCTTTGGATAGTGAGACACCGAAAGGAATAGACACATTAAGAGATGGAGCTAAATGAAACCTCAACTGCATCCATCAACCCCTTCATGGGTACAGAGCCATTTGAAGGGCCACTAGTAAAAGTTACTGAGGCTCAATCACTGCCTCCTTCTCTCCTGACTCCAGAGTTGTGAAAGTAAATGGAGGCATGGAAGCCAGGACTGCAGGACAAGGTTGGAATTTTCTTTTTTCTTTTCCTTCTTTAGTTTTCTGCAGCAGGGGCAAGGCTTTGAGGATGCAGTGTCCAAACTCAGCATGAGAAGGCTTCTCATGAATCAAGCCCCCTGAGGGGCCAATCTGTATCTAAAAGACATGAAACTTCATGAGTTTCATAGGATCAACTTCTACCCATCATCATCACATTGTCTCCTGAGAAACAGATTCACTACTGGAGAAGATGGTGAAGGAAACCCTACTGTTAGGAAGCACCACAGCCAGGCCATCAGTCACAATGATTTCTGGGTCCCCGTACTTCACAGACTGGACTTCTGCTGACACTTGGTGGAGGGAGAGGTAATGCTGTTCCTGGATAGAGGTCGAGCCAAATAACCAATTCCTGAGACATCTGAGACATCGGGGTTTCACAGAGAGAGTTTTCACATAATAGGAGAGCAGATGGCCTAGCGACCCAAAATCTGTCTCTCCAAACTCCAGCAATTCTGATAGTTTCATTAGAGAAAAAGATGGGCAGGTTTTAAGGTAATGAGCAAAGTGGCCCCAGATGACGTAATTAGTGGTGATTTCATTACTGAACATGCACAGATTGATTGCATGCTTTAGTCACAGAACATGTGTAAGAAAATGATGGAATGAGGTGTAGGTGACTTGTAGGTTAAAGTCTAAGCTACTGCGCATGTCAGACAGGCCCACTTTGGTTAGATCCAGTCTTGGTTATCAAGATAACTTTGGACTTGGGGGGGTGGGGGCAAGGGCTAGTTCTGAGCTGACCCAAGACCCTTTATTAATAAACATTAGGGACTGTCCTTAGCAACAGCAAGACTCTAACATTGAAAAACTGGATAAGTGGGTACAAATGAAGGTTAGTCACAAGGTTTTTACAATCACAGGAGGAGAAGATGAGAGCTATACAATCATTATCAGAGATCAAGACAGCTGGATTGCAATTCAGAGATTTTAGGAGTTTCCCTAATATACCAGATAGCAAAAAGGAATATCTATATAATGATTCAGTAATCAAATCATCCCTTAAATCCTGATTTCTTGGTTACAACACCAAAATTCCTACACATAGGCTAATGCATTTTCCTGTAGGCCATGCAATCATTTCTTAGAACTAATAGGAAAACAACAATTTGACTGTCTACTCTTTGTAGAAACTATTTGAAAACACTGTATTGTTTTAGAGATACTTAAAATGAGACTCATATTTGCATATAATGGTATGTTTAGGGATTGCTCTAAAATATTCTATTCCCCCTTATCTATAACCTTCCCAATAAAACCGGAGAGCAGCAGAGACAGAAGAAATATGATTGGCCATTAGTTGATAATTGTTGACAATGGATAGTTGGAGCATCATTATAAAATTCTCTCTACACTTGTATATGTTTGAACATTTCCATATTAAAAAGTTTTAATAAATGAGATTCTTTTCCAGTAAGTCAGAGAGAGAAAAAAAATCCCAATGTAACTTACTAGGTAGGAAAACAAACAGGCACCACAATAGAAAAGTCAACCTCATGTGGTTCTTGGAATGGAAGCACGCTGGTAAATTTTGACATCATTTACACTCTCTATGGTAACATAGTATAACAGAGCAAAGTATACTCTCAGCAATTGTCAGTATGGGAAGAAATACACTTGTAAAGATTTGAAGTTGTTTTTTTTCATCATTATTGCTTGATATTTGGGAGATATTCTTAGAATAAAATAAAAGATGTTTCCTGTGTTGAAGGTATTTTACATGCACCTGTCATTTAAACAAAATTTTCTTTCTTCGCTTCTGCAATAAGTTTGGTGACAAAAATTTGCACTTGGATTTTGGAAAGATGCATGGAAAGTGTGTTGTGCTGAATTCTCATTCAAAATAATTAATAATGTAAACATGATCACAAAAGTTTAATATCCACTGCAACTTTTAGAGGAGCTAATTCTAACAAACTTAGATGATGATTTTATATTTTTAATTAAGGAAAGATTAAACTGAAAAAAAAAACCCTCAGGGAAACAAGCGATAAGTAGATGTTGCAAATTAACTTCATGGCACTAATTGCTTGCCTGCCCCAAACCATCCACCCTATGCCCATGATGGAAGAAGAGAGTTGCCATAAATTTGTAGAATTGCCCCTCATAATTGTTTTGCATCCAGTGAAAAGAACCAGAGTGATGAAAGTAGCTGGTCTTGGGAGTCAGACAGACTCTGGCTGGAATTCTAGCTCTCTCTCTCCCTAGCTGGGTGACCTTGAACAGTTTACTTTACCTCCCCCTAAATCTCATCTGTAAAACAGGGAATGATATTACCGCTTCATATCACTGAATCATGGTAAAGTATTGATCACAGGGAGAATCTATGATTTGAGAGGAGAGATTATTCAAGAGAAACTTTGCAGGGCAGCCTGTCCTTGGGGGAAGGGAGGGAGCATAGAGGAGGGGGCAGGGGGTGAGGAAGAAAGATAAGGAGAGACAATAGAAAGGCAGAAGGCAGTGGGAGAGTTTGTGTTCTTTTACTTCCAGTCAAGATCCAGTTCTTATATCCAGGTGCCCTGGCAGGATGCCCTTATATGGTGATTGCATTAGAATGAGATATTGTCTGACTGTATGGTAAGCCGTAATGAGGGTGGAAACAGAGTCTATTTCCCTCCACCTGGGAAATCTGAGGAGTCTGAGAATGCTACAAACGGTAAGAAAATGAGTTCTGTATTAAAGGCTTAACTTCAGCTTATGCATTTAAAAGACAGCTTTATATGCCATTTAGGTATACTGCTTCTACTGACAGTGATTAGTTAGTGTTGGTGATAAGTTCATGTTTTATTGTTGAGTCTGCACCATTGTCGCTCCTTAGAGGGTGTGCCAGTTTGAATCTGTTGTGGACCCCAGAAAAACCATGTCCTTTAATCTTCATTTAATATTGCTGGGTGGGAACTTTTTTATTGGTCCAATGGAAGTGTGACTCACCCAACTGTGGATGCTAGCTTTTAATTAGATGCTTTCCATGGAGATGTGTCTCCACCCATTCAAGATTGGGTTGCTTACTGGAACCCTTTAAGAGGGAACCATTTTGGAAAAAGCTTTAGAGCTTACACAGTCAGAGACCTTTGGAGATGAAGGAAAATGCTCCCAGGGGAGCTCCATAAAACAAGAAGCCTGGAGAGAAACCTAGCAGGTGTTGCCTCGTTCCCCATGTGACTTTCTAGTTGAAAGAGAAATCCTCAACATCACCAGCCTTCTTGAACCAATATATCTTTCCTTGGATGCCTTAGATTGGACATTTCTATAGCCCTGCTTCCATTTGGATTTAATTTAATTTGATTTTCACAGCCTTAGAACTGTAAACTAGCAACTTAATAAATTCCCCTTTTTAAAAGCTTTTCTGTTTCTGATATATCACATTCTGGCAGCTTGCAAACTAGCATAGAGGAAAATGCAGGAACTCATAAACTCAGAGCTGGGGAAAGAAAACACTTGCTCCCGAGGTGGCCCACAGAGGATTTCAAAGCAATCCAAAGAGATGAGTGAAGAGAGGATAGAACAGCTTTTCAACAATTCCTACTTTGCAGAGTTGTGGAAAAGCATTGTTAAATTAAATAAGATATTGTATATGAGGTACCTAGAACAAAAAAAGTCTTCAACAAATGATAGCAAACATGACTATAATTATTATTTTTACCACCACTATCCTCTCAAGCAGAGGTAGGCTTGTCCTGCTTATGGACTCCACTTTTGGCTTCTGTTAAACTTAATGCTAACAACACTCAGCACCTTCTCGCAGGCTGCAAAAGTAATCCACAAGCGCCAAAAGCACTTGAGGACAATGGAGAATTTACCAAGGACATGGCCAATGAAAGGCTTTCCATCACATCATTGGTGGTGGACTGTCCAAGGTCATGCAGAAGCATCAGCTGGTCCCATCCGGTCTCTCCTGACCACTCATTCTCACGGTGATTCTTTCATTCCCTCTTCTATCCTAATCTCCACCCTACTTATTAGCAACATTTTGCTCTCCAAATCCTATCCCAAGCATCGTTTTGTTCTAGGCCTGCTACATCATTCTCATGCTATCTTCCACCATCAATCCCATAGATCCAGTTAGTCAATCTGGAAATTCAGTCTGTGTTTAGTTGCAATTAGAAGAGAAAGACAAGGCAAGAAAATTTGGTGAAGGAATTAAATATCTGCCAAACCTCAAACCAGACACAAAGTAAAGGCTTATGATTTTCCCAATTTCTTAATGACAACAAACCACTTGGTGATTCTGCAAGATACATCCTTGACGCACATGTACACTAGTAGACATATGTACCCAAGTGTACAGAACAGAAAAGCCTACCATAAGTGCCAAGGTTGCAGATTTTAAAGGTTTAAAAGGGCTGGAGCTCATCTCAATAAATAAGTACTAGCCTATGATATACTGTTCTCTAATCTATGCCAACTCAGTGTTTATTAATTGAGAATCATAAAAACACAATATTCTTTCTTGTGGAATTACTGTGTCTTCTTCCCTCTCCCACTAAAGATTTAAGTCTAAGCAGAAAGGGAAGAAAAGGAAAAATGAGAACAGATATAACGCAGTCAAAACACCTGGATTTATGGAGTTCAACCTTGAAAATATTTTTTTAAAACATCAAAGCGTGTGAATTAAAGCTCCTATCAGGCAGCTATAACTTATACAGCAAGCCCTTGGCAGACAATCTGAGCATACTGGTAGCAAGGGGCTCATCTTCTCAGAAAACCAGATCCTTTTTGTAGTAAGCCACGGAATGTGCAAGAAGCACACTCACTTTGCAGCCAGAATAGAGTGTTTCTTATTTAATGGAGATTTAAGAATAAGAAGAACAGTGAAATACCTAAGAAGAAAGGAAGGTAGGTCCCCACCTGAGTGTAAATATGACTCCATGAAAAGCAGAAGCCATCTGGGAAAAGAGAGTTAGCCCAAAGCAGTGGCCCCATCATGGCTGTAAAATTCCAGGCAAACCAAGTAAAGGGAGAATGTAAATACAATTCACTGGAAGCTCTTTGCTACTTTTCAAGCTAATTCTTTCATTCATCTAGATATTATTCAAACAATCATTTTATATTGGAGATAGCAAAGAATGTCTCCAAAATACTACTTTTTAATTTCTTGTTTTATTACAGTAACTAGGATTCATACTTCTACCTAAGACAATTTTTACTATATTTTCCAGATAATCTGAGTCAAATCACAGTGTCCTAGAAAGAATCTGCTTCTCACCAAGCTTTGGATAAACGCTGTGAGTTTGGCTGAAAGGCCATATTTACTTTTAATACAGCATAGGACATAATTCTCACTCCCACTGGAGTTCTCTAGCACCTAAAGAAAGACTCCCATGCAGAAATGGTGGGGAATATCTAAAATAGAGAATCATGGTAGACCCAAATGCTACCAGTTGATTTCTTGCGTGCAGTAACAATTTGAAGCAATCCCTAATCTTAGAGAACCCTGTTTTCTGATTCGATGATTAAATAGCTTAATAATAAATTCTACTTTGAGTGGTATTCAAGCTATTTATAAGCATGGTCCCTAATAGAATGTAATTACTCTCGCTCATTCTGTTCCAATCAGTTATTCTCCTACTGATGAGTTCTATGGAACATAGTGCCATATTATAGTTTACTGTGGGTTTGCACCTTTCTATTGTCCTCTGCTTAATTCTTTTCTCAAAGGAAGGGAAAGTTCAAAGTTCTACAGAATCGAGAAAGAAATGGAGCCAAGGTTGTGAGGAAAGAGCACCGAACAGTCAAAATCCTGGATTCTGGGCTCTACTATGGTACTGATTCCATTATATTATACATTATATTTATATATAATTATATTATATATAGTTACTTTATATATTATATAATTACATTTATATAGTTATATTATACATTACATATACGATTATATTATACAGTGTTGTAGTTTGCAACACTGAAGGGGTGAAGGCACATTATCTTTTTTTTTTTTTTTAAAGAGCAAGTCACGAATCAGATTTCATAGGCGGGAAGCCATTGGACTCTACCTACTGTCAAAAGAAAACAGTCACCAATAGTAATCAATAATCAACGTTTATTGAAAGAGAAATTGCTCAAGCAGAGAGATCTCAAATCAAAGTTGAGCCTCAAAGGGTTAGTAAGTTACATTGGCTTATAAAGGCAATTAGGGAATTCCCAAAGGGGAAGTCACTATAATTGGTTGACATTTAAGTTCCTTATTATAAAGGAGGGTCTTACAAAGTGGAGAATGAATATAGATTAGTTACTATTGAATGCTGGTCTATTCCTGATAGGTTGTCTCCGCTGGAATGAAACCAGCTTATTTTTAATCATTGCTTAAACTGTAACTTTTGCAGGTTGCTTCCTTTTGTGGAAAGCCCCCCACTTTTATTTCTAACTGTTTAGAAAGCCCCTGTCACCTCTAGAATAAAGGATTGCTCCCGGCAATACCAACATAGGCAGCTAATGTATTTTATATGACACTGCCCTACTGAATTTGACCAACAAATATGCTAATTTTTAATCAGGAAATTTTACACAAAAATGCAGATTTACAGAGTCTTTGAAAATGTGTCAGCTCTTAGAAAAATAAGCCTGCATTTGTGCTTTCAAGAACAGCTGCTTGTCAGGGGAGCATGGGCTGTCCAATTTGCTGCATATTCCCCTCTCACAATGATGCATAGACACTTAACTCACCTCCCTCCTTTAGTTTACCTGCCTGGAAGGTGAATTAAGCCGTTTGAATTTGCTACCCCTCATCTAGAAGAGGCAAAGGTAGATAACAAGGGATTCCAAAGTAACAAAGAACACAGAGAAGGCACAGACACATCACAAAATGAAGGCTTAAACATGGAAATGCATTTACAAACGGATCGCAGCTTCCCATTAGTTAGGCAGTCTCTTCGTTCACCACTGTATATACATAGATAAATAAATAGCAGAAATACATGCGATATATATTTAGATTGCACATTAGACTTTAAAATCTGGGCCTAAATGAATGCATTAGCCCATGTTTTCTGTTTATGTCTGCACGATGCCATGGCAACACAGTGCGGCATTGTAATGGGTCTTTCCTGGCAATAAATAAACAAAGTCTTTGTCTATTCATGTTTCAATTTCTTTTTTTTTTTTTAATGTAACTTACAATTTCAAAAAAGAAAATAGATTGGTGTTTCTTCCCAACACCCCCCCACCCCCCACCCACACCTTTCAGTTTCCACTCTTGCAAAGTACATTTGCAAAGAAATGCAAAATGCACCTTCTAGCGGCTAGCGACATCCAGCTCAGTATCATCAGCACTCAGAGAACAGGATTTCCCCAGCTGGACTCATCTTTTCCCTTTCTAAAATGCCATGATAATTAAACTCTGTAATGAAGGTCTTCAAGCATTGCAGTCTAACCCAAAGGGCACTTAACATGGTTGTTTAAGGTTGAAAGCTGATATACAACAGACATAAAGTCTGGTGCGTTTCTTGCTCTCCCCACCCCCTCCTAGTCTAAAAGGCAATGTCAAGTTCATTTTCATAGAGATAGCAATAACACTCGCAGCCCTTAAATGGCTCGGTGATGGCATGGGCACGCTCGCGCCTCGCTGGCTCCACAGCATGTGAGCACAGACGAGTCCCTCGCCCCCGGCGGTCCTAATGTGCCCGGACAAGGTGAAACCCGAGGCTCAAAGTGCTGGGAATATAGTGACTCACAGGCCAGCACTCTGCCATCTGGCACCTGCTGGCCCCTGCTGAAGTGAATCCCGTCTTGGAGAGAGAGAGATATGCCGGGAGGTAACATGAGAGTTATAAAGGCAGATTATTATCCGCGTGGAGAGGTGAGGAGGGCAGATGTAATTAGGTTGCTCAAATCTGAAGAGGCGCCTGAACCCAAATGCAGCGACCTCAGTCACAGGAGGGGGAAGGAGAGCTGAGCAGGTCGGGTGCTTCTCCAGAAAGCCATTAGGGTGAGTTCCTGCAGGAACCTTTGCTTACTAACTTGGGAGCCTTGCAACTGAGGGCCTGACAATCCAGCTGGCAGGATTTGCTGCCTTGGGAAGCTCCGGCTACATCCCAACCACAGATGCCATGCGGTAAACCTCAGGGCCAGGATTTAGCAAGCAATGTCTATTTTCATTAGTCATGAAAAGCCATCTGCGACTAGATTTCAAAGCATTCAGAAAATAGATCTGTCATAGCGTCTGCCCAAAGAGAGGCATTTTTTTTTAATCTAGAATTTAAGAGCTGGCCCTATAGTCCGAAAGCTAAGTGCCACATAATTGTAGGTGTCCACGGAAATGCCTTCGTTAGGTAACAACTGAGTGTTATATCTTTTGTTTTTCCGTCCATCGGACCTCTGTTTCCAGATCCTCTGTAAAACAAGGATGACAATAAACAGGAGCCACAATGGCCACCAAATAATGTTATAGGTACTTAACTTTGTGCTCCTGAGAGAGTTATCATTACTATTTCATTCTCACCAATGAAGCAGTGTTGACTGCAGTGGTAAATAATGCGTCCACGTTCCCAAGCCTAATAAAAGCTGAGCTGCGATGAAAACCAGCTCATCTGACTCTATTTCTTCTACCCCTGTCTACTGAGTCCCTACCATGAGCCCTACAGAGTGCCAGGACATTTTCTACATGAGGTGCCTAACAAACTGCTGCTGTGAACTCAGGTCCAGGAAAGCACCTGTCTCAGCTTTGCATTTCTCTGATTCATTTCATCCCAACTGCCAACCTCCATAAGACTTGTTTTACTTTTCCTTCTTAGGTGACAGGAGGGAGAGTCAAATTAGTGCTGAGTTTAATTCATCGGCACTCTTTGTTTTGGGGGCCATTTTGTTGCTGTTGTCATTTTATTTTATTTTTATTTATTTGCTTTTTGCATGGGCAGGCCCTGGGAACCAAACCTGGGTCTCCGGCATGGCAGGGGAGAACTCTGCCACTGAGCCACCATGGCCCACCCATTTTATATTTTTTGTTTGTAACATTCCTACCCTCTACCCCTCAGATGACTTATCTTCTCTTATGCCCAATGTTGTTGTTTTGCATCAGGCTTCTCTTAGAAGCTACTTCAAATCCGTTACAAACAAGCAAGGCATTTTTGCTTTATTTTCATAAATGCATTCTTGAAAAGCCCATATTGAACAAAATCATGCGCTAAAAAATAATAGGGTTTATAAGAAAAATAGGAGTGGGACAGGTAACTGAAAAACAACAAAGCATTGTAATATGTGCCCTATCACAAATAATGATATTAATAAAATTCCAGCCCCGTTAACTGTCCTCAGGCATGTGCACTTAGAATCCCAGTCATCTTTGTATACATGTATTCTGGCTTTTCTTTTCTTTTCTCTCCTCCAAGATGTAGGCCCTTGGAAATACTCTCTTCTAGTAGAGAGTGATTTCACCAAAATCCGGAATATGATCTATGGGTAACCATGTAACTATCTCCATCAATGATTTTTTTTGTTGTTGTTGTTTTGGGAAGGCAGGCAGGTTGGTAACACAGGTGGAATTGTTTCCACAGCTTTTTCATCTGCAATTGCAGCCTCCCCAGATAGCTTAACTTAGGGAAAGTGTACTGATTCTAGATGACAAAAAAACCTGTCACTTGTCGCATTAAAGGAAGGAGCATCTATATTTTGAGCTCTTTCTTAACTTTTTTCATGCATTACTGAGGCTTTTCCTTTAATTGTGAAAAAAGCTTGCACCTCATTTTTTCAAAATATTAGCATGCTAGGAAACATCTCATATGAGCCACATAGACTTTCAAGTTATTCTAATTTCAGGGACAGCTCCAGGTTTTTTGGGACTTGAAGCTTCTACATGTTGGGGGCTATTCTTTAAGAAAAAGGATGCAAAATTATAAAAAATATATAATTTGGTTGAAAAGTGACTATTTCTAGAATAGTGGATGAACTAATCACAACTATATGCAACTTTTAAAATGCTGATAATGTCCACACACTTTACAAACTACAGAAAAATTACATATATTGATTACCTAACTGCCTGACATGTCTCTATAATAATTACTATCTGTATTTGTCTTTCTCTTCTTTACTCATGTTTGTATATGGCATTATAATATTTTCTATAGAGGAAATAAAATTCAGTCTTTCCTCAAGCAAGTTAACCAACGTTTGTTTTGTTTTTGTTTTTGTTTTTGTTTTCTTATTCATGGTTTAGAAAGATTTCTTTCACTCCACAATTTGCTACTGGCAATATCATATCTGTACTATTGCTGCCAACTTTGAGAAAATGTCTAGCAAGTTGTTTTCATATGTGAACTGTAAGATTGCAAAGTTCTTCAAATCTATCTTGTGCAGTGACTGATTTTAAATATTCTTAGAATTTTCAACACTCATTGACGAGTTAGATGTCAGAGTCCTCGCACTACTGGCATAATATGTTTTATGTTATCTTCATCAACGACAGTCTTTGTGTTAAATCCCCAGGAAATTTAACTATTTCTCCAGTGTATTCATATAATTCCCTCCTTTCATTGACTGAATTGGCAAACAATCCAGGAGCTGGCTCGTTAATTCTAATAAAGATGTAATTCCTACTCTCAATAAATGGCTGCTGTTGGTACTGTATTCTGGATATGCTCCACCAGCTCCCGATCCTCACGGGTTGCTTTTTGCAGAGACACCAATGCCTGAATCTCAGTGATTGCTTACCCTGCAGGGATGTGTGACAGGAGACAGAGGGCAGGGCAATAATCCACAGAGGTTAACCACCTCTTTGAGCAAATTTTATAAAATGCATAATCATGCAAACCAAATCACATAAACCCTACTTTGTGTTAAAGAAACCTGAGTTATAATAGAAGAGACAGTATCAAATAAACGTATAAAGAAATACATTGTCTATCGCCACGGTCATGCTCTTTGCTACTACTGAAACAATAGATTCAAAAATAAATATTAACACCAACTACTTTACTAGTCATCTCATTAATGAGAAAAGCAAATATAGAACAGCAATTTGGTTGATAAATCAAGCCAGCTAACAGGGTTAGTTTGTATGCTGGTGTGAAACTATCATGTACCCCAGAAAAGCCATGTTCTTCTCATCCTAATCCAATCTTGGGGGCACACTGGTTGTAGGGTGGGGCCTCTGGATTAGCTGGAGATGTGGCCCCACGTGTTTAAGGTGGGTCTTATTTCATTTACTGGAATCTTTAAAGCAGTTCACAGAGAGAGAGCGCTCAGAGCCGATACAGAGAGCAGACGCCTAGACACAGACATTTGGAGATGCAGAAGGAAAGCACCCCCAGCAGAAGCCAGAAGGACCCACAGAGGCTGAGAGAGCCATTCTGAAACCGACCCAGGACAGAAGGGCCAGTAGACGTCACCACCTGCTTTCCCATGTGACAGACGAGCACGGATGCTGCCTTGCCTCCGAGAAGGTATCCTCTTGTTGGTGCCTTCATTTGAATATCTTCATGGCCTTAGAATTGTAGCTTGAAACTTAATAAATCCCCTATATAAATCCTAATCCAAAGAAGAAGAAAAAAAAAACAAAAACCCTAATCCATCTCTGGTATATTGCATTCCAGCAGCATTAGCAGACCAAAGCAGTTTGGCAATTTTTTTATCTTGTTTCTTGAAAAGTTGAACTAGCTCTTTTAACTGAACTGCAGAAATTATTAAGCCAACTTGTGACCTAATCATTTAAGTTGGGACAAAAGATAGATTTGAAAAGGCCAGCATAGCCATGCTGGTAGAAAAGTCAGATGCACTTTGGCAAAAGCCTTCTGGACCCTGTGTTGCCAAACACGATGCCTGGATTTGCTGCTTTATCCATTCTTTTGCATGTAGACTTAAAATGTTAAAGCAATTTGGAAGAGACCAAAAAAAAAAAAAAATTAAGCAAGTATTTTTGTACGTAAGTGTGATTACTTATCAGGGACAAGTCAGCAGAATAGCGCTCTAAGGAAAAGAGGCACGTGAACGGGAAGTTTCAAATGGGGATGGTTACCCGAGATGCTCCATTCAGTGAGGCTCCGTTTCTAAAGGAAGTCTTACAACAAGACTAAGAGGCCCATGACACCCAGATGACATCAAAGAAACCTTGCCTCTGGACAAGACTGAGTTGGAATCACCTTACTCTGGTACTTAAGAGAATCATTAACCGATAACAGTCATTCCAGTTTTATTTCCCCCAGAAATCTTTTATTATTCCTTGCATTTTTCTGCCTATCATAAAATAGGTACATATACCTAAAAAAAAAAAATGGCCTCTTGTAACACAGGTGTTTTGTGCCTTCTGATGGTTTGCTATTCAAAGTGTGGTCCACGACATAGGGACCCTCCGAGAGCTTGTGAGAAATACAGTCTCAGGCCCCACTTCATACCTGCTAAACCATATGCACATGTGTGCAGGTGATTCGTAGACACACTAAAGTTTCAGGTGCACTGGGCTTTCTCCAATATTAAGTGCCAGTGATAAAATCGGAGCCAGTGGCATGGTGTTTTAACTGAAAGTGTTTTGTTCAGATGATGAAAAGAACATAGGCTCATTGAAAAGAAGAAAAAAGAAAAATACAGACACTACAGAAAGTTTTAACATTACAAAGCAAAAATCACCTAGAAAACCATCCTCAAGAGATAACTTTTTTTTTTTTTTTTTTTTTTTTTTTTTTTAAAGGAAAGAAAGAGAGAAGGAAGGAAGGATAGAAGGAAGGAAGGAAGGAAGAAAGGGAAACATCTTTTAAACATTTTCTTGTTTTATTGTATTTTGTTTTTCCGTTTTTTGTTACATGGGCTGGGGCCGGGAATCGAACCGAGGTCCTCCGGCATAGCAGGCAAGCACTTTGCCCGCTGAGCCACCGCGGCCCGCCCAAGAGATAACATTTTGATAAAGATTTTTCCAGCTTTTTCCTATTCATATTATATATTAAAAGCAATGCCATTCATATATGCATTTTATATCTTGTTTTCATACTTAACAATAATATGAGACCATCCTTCCAGGTCAAAAATGTCATCATTTTAATTTTCATGGAGTATTCAATTGTTCGATGATCTAAAATCCATTTAAGTAGCCTCCCATTGTTTGACAGAGAATGCTTATATATCATTTCTTTGAAATAAATTCCTGAAAGTGGGATTTCAAGGACAAAGGGTAAGCACATTTAAATTTTTGGATATTTTACAAGATGGCCTTCTAAAGAATGTGAAAAATATCAAGCTCTGGAATCTTTGCCAATTTGACAGGTGGATAATTTTATCTTATTCTTGCCAGATGCCCTCAAAGCATATCATAAATTTAAGTGCCTGTAGAGGTGTCATTTTTTTGGTGTCACTGATATTAATTAGAAATCACAGCAGTGTTCGGTAATTCATGCCCTTTTGTATTTCCACATTAAAAAATCCACTCTATTCAGAAAACTAGTGACCTAGAAGATAAAACCAGGGGGTTGTTTCAATCTAGATTCTCTGAAAAGTTTGGTTATTAAGACTACGATATTACCCACTCTTGGTTTGCTTTCTACCTCTTTAGCTTTTTTATGAAAGCCTCTTTTTCCATGCCCACTTCTTAGGTAGATTGTACCCCTAGAGATACTATTCAGCTCTTTTATTTTCGCTCTATCTCCCCAATCCCAGGTCACAGCATTCCCTACCTGCCTGTGATCCCACATGTCCATATAGCTCAGATCTGGGCCAGCCCTCCTTGTCTGTGTGTGTTCATTTCCCTTAGCTTGCAACAATCTTCTCTATGTTTTAAATGCTATCTTGCAACATTTTTCAAGACTCAGCCTAAATACGACTTTACCTGCAGAGCCTTGCCTGACTGCCTGTAGTGCTAAGGCTCCCCCATCACTGACCCCACCGTGTACTGTCAGGTCTCTATGGGGTCCCATCCAGCATCCGGGGTGGGGGTGGGCTGGGAGGGGGCAGCAGAGTACTGATTGGTCAGGAACCCTCTTCTCATAGGAGTGTGTTTGCCCATCTCTGCTTTTGCAAGTACCTACACCAAACCTGGTATAAAGTCAGTGATCAGTACCACTGCTGAATGAATCCATAAATGAAACTAGAAACTTTTTACTAGTTCCCCTAACTCTGAGTTAGGAAAAACTAAAACCAAGCAAATTTCATAAACAAATAAAAAGGAAAGAACAAAACCTCAGGGTGAAAACATTTTTAAAGAATTCTGTTGTTTAATAACAATACATTTCCTTAATAAAAGTACTTAATTTCCTATGAAGAACTTCAACAAAGAACTATTTTCAGAGAGTGGAGGAAAACCAAAATGTTCTGCTTAGAGTACCTCATACCATGTCAAGTGAAAATCAAGCGTTTTTTCTTTCCTCATTTTCCCCTCATTTTTTAAAACACCAACCATTATTTAAAATCCTCTTCCCATCACTCAAAGAAACAGAGACAGCTGTTCATTCTGAGTTAGGTTTTTGCTTATCTGACCAGTAGGGTCAGGTTAATAAATCACCCAACCCCTGGAGAATAATAAAATGCTTAATGGATTTGTGCAGTTACCAGAAAAAAAAAATAAAGAGGGAAACTTTCAGGATTCAATTCATTTTCAAATACTATACAGTACTTAGGGGAAAAGTGCATGAAGAGCATATATAGGTGAAACAGATGGAAGGAAAAAAAATTGGAGGAATGGCATTTCCATTGAAGAAAAAGATATTGTCCATTTTTCACATGTTCTGCAAAAAGAACCCTTTGGTTCACCTTTTCTACAAATAGACACTAAACACCCCCTGCCTCCAACAACTCCCCCATTCCACATACCCCCTCCCCAGCAGTGTGCTGGCAGCACTATCTCCATTAGGGTTGAAGTTGTGCTCCTGTTACTGATTAGAGGGAAGGCAGCCAACAGCCAACCTGGGGATCACTTTACCTGCTTTCCTTAGTGCAACAGCAGATACCCACGGCTCTCCTATGGGGCTTTAGGAACATGGAAAGTGGGACAAGTTGGTGAGTTCCAGACCAAAGGCCAACACACTCCTGACAACATTTTAAGTTCACACCTCAGCATTCTCAACTCAAAGACCTGGAAACGCAGTAGCTTTTTATTTGAAGAGTCTTTCTGAAGCAGGGAATATTCATTTTGCATACTGCCTTATAAAACAAAGCCAAAAAATAAGAGCATTAAGGTGAAGCCCTTGAATAATTGACATTTTTTTATCCGAGGAGGAAGAACTGTTTTATTGAATGTTCATCACACCGAACGACTCATTGCACATTGTAATATTACTTTTTTAACTGGTAAAGTACAAGTTGTCCATAAAAGTTACAAAAACAAATGACACTTCTATGGAAGTATTATTCCTGAATGAATGTAAAATATTTTCCCATGTCCTACTCCTGACTTGCTGTGTGGTCTTGTGCAAAATACTTGACATTTCTGTGTCTCAGGTAACCCATCTGGAGATACTTGCTTTGTCTTAGTTTCACTCTAAGAAATAGTAAGAATATCTCACTCTAACAAAAACTAATCCTTAAAAGAGGTCATGCACAAGATACAAACTGTATATTTTAGAGCTAGAAAACACACATGAAGCCCCTAATATTGGGCCTGGATCATCATAGTTCATTAATAAGTATCATTTATGCTCCCCTTCTCTTCTAGAGAAAACAAATTATACATTTCCATGTGTGTTCACTCAACACAAAAGCAAGTTAGAACAACTAAAAGACTTTATTTTTTAAGGGCACAGGATCATTCTTCCATTCATTTTTGCCTTTTTGCCTCTGTCATCTGAGCATATAGTAGCACTCTACATTATAGAATTAAAGTATTGATACATGTACATAAACCCGGAGATTAGCAGCCCAATCCAGAGGAGATTTCAAAATATGAGAATTTCTATCACCACTTGGAAGCAACTTCCCACAGAAGCCCTAGAATGACTTTACTTGGTAGAACTTTGGATCTAGGTATGCTGTGATTTTGCCTCAGCTGGTCTGAAATCCAAGTCTGTGACAACATTTTTGCTTCTTTTACAAGATTTCCTGGAGTTGCACTCTCTTCATGATCTTGGCAAAGAAGTTTGCTGCTGAAATACCAGAGAGCATCCTCACCAAAATGGTGCACAGCTGAAATGCCAGAAAACTGCTGGTGGGGGTGAAACCTGCGCGTGCCTGTCTCCACCTCCCACCTGGCCACCTCATCCTTCCACAGTTCCCTAAAGTTTTCTTGGAGCAAGTGTTGTAGTTTTTCCCCCTAAAGAAATTTAAAAAAAAAAAAAAAAAAGTCCCAGAATTCCCTGATTTTTTTCCCACCCTACATCTCTGAGCAAAAATGGACTGGAAACCTCTATGGAATGCCCCATCCGAATTAAAAGTCCTGACTGTAGCAATCCTGCCTTCAGTGTTACAATCAGAGGGTCCCCCATTCTAACATGAGTCAAGTGCTTTTATTCTTTAAGATTCATAGCCAAAAGGTTATCTTGCCTATTTGGCTAATATTAATTTCATGGTCAGAACAGGAACTTGGGAGTTTTTTTGTTTGTTTGTTTTTTTGTTTTATTATTTTACTTTCTACTATCATCAGTCAGCTTTTAAATATCGTGCTGCTCACATTTAGGAACTCAAGGCTTAACAGGTCCAGATTCTTTCCAAAGACTTTAAGTTCATTCTTTGATCGACCGATACTTACTGTTTTCTATGTGCCAGATACTGCTCTTAGTGCTGGGAATATAACCATGGAAACAATAGTCCCTGCTTTCAAGAGCCTCCATTCTAGTGAGACAATAAATGCATAAATTTGCAACCTGCCAGATGGTGAGTGCTATGGTGAGTATTAAACTAGAGGAAAAGCACAGAGAATGGTGGAGTGGCACTCCCTATTCTAGATGGGGTCAGGATCAATTCCATAATAAAATTGATAGCTGAAAAGAATCCATACGGGAGCAAGAAAGTAAACCTTGCAGATACCTAGGAAGAGAGCATCCTAAGAAAAAGTCCTGAAGCAGAAACATATTTAGCAAGGAGGCCAGGCAGCTAGACTGGAGTGGGTAGGGTCCAGAACATGCAGGGTCATTTAGGTTATAAAGACTTCGAATGTAATTCTGAGTGAGCTGGGAAGCCATCTGGGGGCTTTGGGAAGAGCAGTGACATGATATGACTTATATTTTAAAAAGATCACTCTGGCTGTTGTATGGAGAACATATTCCAAAAGACATATAAGGGTAGCTATGGGGTGCTTCTTAAGGAAATAGCAATGAATGTGATGAGAAGAGGTCAGATTTGGGATGCACTTCAATGGGTGGGTTTGTGGATATGCTCAATGTGGGATATGAAAGAAGGAAAGAAGTAAGGGATAGTCCCAAGGATCTTGGCCTTAACAACTGATAGAGCAAAGCGGCATTCACCATGAAGGGAACAGGTTAGGGGTGGGGAAGGGGCATCTGAAGTTCATATTTGAGCTATTAGAATTGCCTATTAGAGATCTACGTTGAAAAGTTGAATGGGCCATTGAATATGTGAACATGGCATTCAGAAGAGGTTTGCAAGATGGAAAGGTAAATTGAATGTCATCAGTTGACTACAGAATGAAGCATAATCCAACTGTGCTAGTCAGATATCACTGCAACATTGCTGCATAACAAACCACCCCAAAATTCAGTGACATACCAACAAGCAGTTATAGGTTTGTGGGGTGGTGAGGGTGGCTCTAATTTAGACTGAAATTTGGCTCTCTCAACCCTAGGCTTTGGATTAGGTTCTGCTACACAGAACTGAAGCACGGATAGGTGAAGCATGCCCTTTATATTATATTGACATAATAATATAAAACCAAGAGAGAGCTAGAGGAAATATACAACATCTCTTAAATAGACTGGTACAATGTCACATCTGGCCCTATTCTACTGGCCAGTGCAAACCACTTGTGAAGCTCAATATCAGTGGGATGGAGTCACATATTTGACATTCAGTGGTAGGAAATGCAAAGTTATATGGCAAAGGGTATGGGTATAAACTTCTAACCCCAGAAAAGCATGAAGACTTGCAACAATAATCCAATTTACCTTTCAATTCACCCTGTAGCCTTAAGCTCACTAAAAAAGGTTTGTATCAAATTCTTTAATCTTTCATAGCAATGAGACTCTTCAAATGTTTGTTTTTATAAAGTCATTTGACAAATATGTTTGGGATAGTTATGCTCAGGTTTTGTTTTTTTTTTTTTTTACCAAAATAATAGTAAGTTGTTTTCTAATCACCATACTTCAAAGGCCAGTTCCTGAAAAAGATTTCTTAATCAGTGCCTCTCAAACTACCTGTGTGGAAGGATCTTTTTCTTCAGTCGTGGTGCTATATTTTCATAAAATATAGTATAAATAAATTACTAGAAAATTAATTAAAAAAAAAAGATATGCAAAATACAAGCCCATGTTTTCAATAAATTAATTGGTCAAATTACTATAAAAATTTCTAAACGCTTACTTTCAAATTCTGTTCTTATCCTGTTGAAGAACCAAAAGAAATAGTTCATGGAATGGCATTGACACACAGCCCACTCTTTGAGAAGCACTGTCCTAGTGATTCTGCCATAACCACATGCCTTTCTCCCAATACCAAGAACTAAATAATAGGAGTTGGAACACAAAACTAAGTTGCTAAGGATTTGGAATTTGACTTATGCCCAAGTTTACTCAACGATTTCATTCAATTTACCATCAATTCTTGGTCCCCAGGATTCCATGCCCTAATTATTAAGATAAAAAGGAAAAATGGGAGAGAGGGGAGGGTTGTCAAATAACCATATCCTGCTTTAAGATTTTTGCTATATTTTCCTTGATTCTTGCAGCAATGCCTTCTAGAGTTTTCATCCATGCTGTACACATACAAATCACTAAAATCTCCTGGCCACATCCTGAGGCTACCTTAATTGACTGTTATCAAGCTGTGCTTTTTAAATGTTCCAACATTTGATCTTTTAAAAATGTTTCTAAGATTTAACTGATGTCAAACTGGCTGGTCTAATTTCCTGCTATATCTTTAGATCCCTTTTAAAAAATAATTGGGTGTTGAATAAGGTGGGTTTTTTTTCCCCCATTCTTCCTCAAGGGATCTGTACCAAATTTAGTTAAATTCTAACAACAAAATAAAATCCATTCTGTCCTATTAATCGCCTCTACTTAGACTTCCTGTTTCTCAAGTTACCAGATACCCTGAACTCCAGAAAAAATTAAGCCCTGATTACTCAGACCTTGTGTAAGGACACTTCATAGACCTGGCGTTATCTAGATGACCTGGATATCACATTTGTGAGTGGATGTGCTGAACATTGTCTAGACAAAGAATGGCATACACTAGTCGTTCAGGTGGTGAAAGAGGAAGCTCAGAGGGTGATGAGATGGATCCTGATGCTGAAACAATGGCCTCCTTTCAGAGACATCCTCAGCTAAACATGGACAATGCATGCACAAGGCTCACAAGCGGCAACTGAGCTTTCTGAATTGTATGACTTTGCCAGGGCCCCTATGACAAATACCACACACTCACAGGCTTAAACAACAAGAGCTGGAAGCCTTGCAGATTTGGAAGCTAGAAATCTAAAATCAAAGTGTTGACAAGGCCATGGCTTTTCCAAAGACTGTAGCCTTCTGGTGATGGCAGTCTCCAACCTACGGTGACTTCTCTCACGTATGGCTGCTTTTGACTGGCTGCTTATGCATGTCCTCTCCCTTATGATGACCTCAACCATATAGATGAAGGCCTACCCTGATTCAACCTGGCCTCAACTAAATAGGATCTTCAAACATTTTATACACAAGTGATCCACTAATAACAAATAATAGCATCTTCATTTAAAAATGGTTCCACCCCTAGGAACATGGATTAAGACTTGGACCTATCTTTTGTGAGGACATGATTCAATCCTGAACAGGGGTCCCACAAAGGATGAGGGGCACTAAGACATGTTGGAGAGTTGAGACCCATCATCCAATTGCTCCTCAGCTTATTTTCTCATGATCATAATTGTTGATTTAAAGCAAACTAAAACTCATAAATATTGGAATCATTTCTATACTGTCTTGGAAACTCTTTCCTCCTAAATATAGTAAACAGGTTTCGCTCACTTCTCCAAAGTAAGAAATGTTTATTTGGGGCCATATCTGTGTAATGTCAACAGATCAATCAATTGCTCAATGAAAGCTTTACCTAGAATGATAACAATTGCAAATACAAACCGTCCATCCAACATTGTTCCAATGTGATCCTAGAGTGTTCCACCTCTCCTCTGCATCTTCCCTTGCTCACATTTTCCAGCTTCTAGCTCTAGGAAGAAGTGCTGAGCCTTATAGTCCTCTTACACTTTATTAAAGAAGGAAACTATGGCTTAAAAAAAATCTATTTGATCAGGCTGTGCACCAGATACCACAGAGACCACTCAGAAGATATTAAAATATATATTTTAATATATAATTTTTCATCCAGCAAAAAATACTATGCAAATGATAGGCTCTGCTTAAAATAGTATATAATATAAAATAGTAACAATAAGCAAAACTTGTTGTGACACTATATATATAAATAACTATTTTTAGAAATTGAGATTTCTATTAATAGAAGCTACAAAGGAAGTGACTGTAAATCCTAATAAATCCAAGAATTTTGTAAAACATAAAATGAGCAAATTAAAACAATGGAAGTCTTTCTTTAATAGTCATGCTTCACTCCGTAACAAATTCTAAGCAGATTAAAACTAGGTCCAAGGAAGAGGGAAAAGTATTTATCATGACTAAGAGGATTAAAACAAAAATAGAAATTATAAAAGAAAAGATCAAAATGCTAACATTAAGAAAATTAAAACACCTGTGTAGAAAAAATGTCATAACATTTAAATAATAAGGAAAACAACAGGTTGCTGAAAATGACATAAATAGGAAAAGGGATAGCAAGAGATCAGATATATATAGATAGATAGATTATAGACAGATGGATATGTATCTATAGTATATTTATGTATAAGGTAGATAAGGAGCCATAAAATGTTTAAGAGTATTGCTAAGATTTCATTGGGGAATGCACAAAAACAAAATACAAATATGAGATAAGCAAATACGACAAAAATTTATCCTATTTATCAAAAAAATGTAAAGGAAACCAGTAACAAGTACCATAGTGAACCTAATTATATAAACACATTTTTAAAAAACCTAACAATGGTGTTAATGCAGTGAATATATTCTAAAATTTTGCTGGAAACAGTTGTATAAAAATTATAATAAAAATTATATAAGAAAGCATTTGGAAAATACATATCGAAAGCCCTAAAAATATTCCCAGTTGAATCCAATAATCCCATCTTGGGGAACATATGCTTTTAAACTCTTCAAAAATATTTTTTTTTAATTTTTTTTTTTTTTTTATACATGGGCAGGCACCGGGAACCGAACCCGGGTCCTCTGGCACAACAGGCAAGCGTGCTTGCCTGCTGAGCCACTGTGGCCCACCCTCTTCAAAAATATTTTATGATGATGTCTCTTTAATCCCTAAGCAGCCACTGCGGGTTGCCTATGTAACCACCATCTCCTTTTCCCCTTTACCAGCTGAAACACAGGGTGGTTTGGGGAGCAGTGTGCCCAGCTCCAGAGCAGAATAATGTTTGTGCAAATCAATCAAAAGAATCCTGTTCCTCTCTGCAGAACTTGGTCTAAGATTGGAGACGTGACCTGATTATTGACATTAAAAAAGAAAACCTGTTGGGGGTTCTTGGGAACTATTTTTCTCCCTGGAAGGAGAGAGGCAGGAAGAAAAACCCCCTTTTTCTCTCACTCCATCCCATTTGGTTTGGAGGTAGCTCTGTGATGACGTGATATTTGAAGCAGCTGAGCCTCTGAAGAGCCGAGGCCTTGAGAATCACAGAGAAGCTGACCCACATCCCAAGCATTTTGAGTAGCCAAATGGGCATTGGTTTATTATATAAACAGCAAATATTCTTATAGCTTAAGAAACAGTTAATGGAGGGAGATGATGCCATAAAGATGACATGGTAACACATATTCTGGAAAAGTCTCCCCTCAAGCAATCAATAAAAGGACAAATCCCACTTGCTTGGAACTCTGGAGGATGACAGCTGCTGGAGAAGGACTCTACAAATGCCAAATAGAAGAGAAAAATTTAAAATACCAAAAAAAGAAGGAAGGTGATCTGTGACTTTGACATGTCAGTCTGGAACCCTCCCCTGCCCCTTACACACACACACACACACACACACACACACACACACACATACACACACACACTGGAGTCCCAAGTAGTTTAAGAGTCACACGGCGGCATCACAGCTCAGGTACCTCCTGGCATAGAAGCAGACCATGGAGCCACTCACAGCAAAGAGTTAGAAGCCCACCTATATCCAGTCACAGAGCCCCAAGGCTGCATAGGTGCCAGGTGGACCCAAGTATCTGGGGAGCACATGCATACAAAAGGGGCCCCAAGAAACAGAGATCCGCAAAAGGTACAAACACTGAACCTGGTCTCTAATTGCTGGAGTGACTAAACAAATAAATGGATGGTTTTGAACACTGACTTTATCTGTCTCCCTTACATAAGACACTCTGACTTAGGGAAAAAAAAAAAGAGAGACTCATTAGGAAATTGCTGGCGAGCAGTACACACATTCAACCTGGTTCCTAATTGCTGGAACACCTACATGAAAAAAGAGCATTTTTGCAATCTAATGACCTCTGGCTCCCTTAGGCCTGATGCCCTAATGTGGAAGCTGCTCAGAGCAGGAAAGTAAGACAGGCTCCAGGACTGCAAAGCATAATGAAAAGGGGGCACTAGAAAGAAATATTTAGAAATAAATTTAACTAAGGACTTACACATAGTAAACTACAAAGTTAAAAGATATCAAAGAAGATCTAAATAAATGGAAGGACATTCCATGCTCATGGGTTAGAAGATTAAACATTGCCAAAATATCAATTCTATCCAAAACAATTTACAGATGCAACAAAATCCCAATCAAATTCTAACAGCCACTTTGAAGAAATGGAAAACTTCATCAATCAAGTTTATTTGAAAGAGTAAGGGACCCCAAATAGGCAAATCCATCTTGAAAAAAAAAAAAAAGAAAGATGGAGGACTCCCACTTCCTGACTTGAAAACTTTTAACAAAGATACAGTGGCCAAAGCAGCATGTACTGGCACAAAGATAGATATACAGACCAATGAAATTAAATGAAGAGTTCAGAAATAGATCCTCACATCTATGGCCAACTGAGTTTTTTATAAGACTGCCAAGTTCATTCAGTCTGGAAAGAATCTCTCTGCAGTAAATGGTACTGGGAAAACTAGATTTCCATATTCAAAAGAATGAAAGGGGATCCCTATCTCACACTATATACACACCATACTCAAAATGAACCAAAGACCTAATATAAGAACCAGGACTACCAAACTCCGAAAGAGAAAATGGGAAGTATCTTTCAGGATTGTGTGTTAGGCCATGGTTTCTTAGACGTTAAACTAACAGCATGAGCCGCAAAAGAAAAAACAAATAAAGCAGACTTCATTAAAATGTAAAACTTTGGTACATCTAAAGACTTCATCAAGAAAGTAAACAAACAACCTATAGAATGGGAGAAAATATTTGGAAACCACATATCTGATAAAGGTTTAATTTTCAGAATCTATAAATTCTGAACTCCTACAACTCAATAAAATAAAGACAAACAACCCAATCAAAAATTGGTCAAAAGGGTTGATTAGGCATTTATCCAAAGAAGAAATGTGAATGGCCAAAAAGCACATGAAAAGATGCTCATAATCATTAGCCATCTGGGAAATGTAAGTAAAAATCACAATAAGATCCCACTTTACAACACTAGAATGTCTACAATCAATCAATCAATAAGTGTTGGAGAGGATGTGGAGAAACAGGAATACTCACTCATTGTTGGTGGGGATGTAAACACTGTGGAAAACAGCTTGGCAGTTCCACAGAAAATTAAGTAAATAATTACCATATGACCCGGCAATCCCACTTCTAAGTATATGCTCAAAAGAACTCAACTTAAGCAGGGACTCAAACAGATATTTGCATACCAGTGTTCATAGTGGCATTATTTTTCACAATTTTCAAAAGATGGAAACGATCCAAGTTTCCATCAACAGATGAATGGATAAGCAAAATGTGATACATACATGCAATGGAATATTATGTAGCCACGAAAAGGAATTTGGGTCTGATGCATGTGACAAATATGGATGATTCTTGAAGACCTCACATTGGATGAACATACAAAATATTTGCCAGATACGAAATGAGAAATATTGTATGGGGTCACTGATATGAAACAATTAGAATAAACAAATTCATAGAGTCAGAAACCAGAATACAATTTACCAGGAGCTGGAGAAGGCTAGGAGAGGAGGAGCTAAAGCTTAATTGATACAATTTCTGTTGAGGATGATGGAAAAATTGTGATAACGGATGATAGTGATAGCTGTACAACCTTGTGAATGTAATTAACACACTGAATTACATATCTGAATGTGGTTAAAGAGGGAAATTTTAGGTTGCATATATGTTACTAAGATTAGAAATTAAAAAATATAAACAGTTAGTGGGTCTTTTGCTTAATCTCCAATACAAAAATCCTAATTTGTATTAATTGCTCCATTCCTTCCTTATTTACTTATAATGGCAAAAAAAAAAAGGTACTTACTTTAACCTTAGGGGAAACAGTAAAGCAGTCTAATATATATCAATACAATAGGAGATTATGCAAGCATTACAAACGATAAATACTGTAATCATGTAGGGCTATGACAAAATGTCTCTCAAGTAAAGCATGTTTATAAAATAATGCTAAATCTTGCCAAAAAATAAAGTAGAAAACTATTATAAATATCTACGTACACATGTTAAGTAAAAAAAGACAATTGTATAATGTTATGAATAGTATTATGCTATTTAAATATACTTTTTAAAACACACATATATATTGAATAGAGTCCTATGCCATAAAAGAGTAATAATATGAAGGGATTTATAATAATTGAAGAGATTGGGGCAGAGGTAGTGTTTCATTTATCTGTTTTTCTGTAGTGTTTCATTTCTTTGAAAATGTACACATTGTAAGCAAATGTCACAACCACTAACATTTGTTTATTTTAAGAAATAGATACATCTGTTATTTTTATTTTGTAATTATCTCTATTAAATTTTAAGTAAACAAAATACAAATGTATATCAATAAGCAAGCAAGGATAATTTTTTTATCATTATGATGAAAAAATTAGTGGCTCCTTTCTACTTCCTAACATTAAAAAAAAGTATTTTGATAAGCTAATATTTGTAAAGCATTATTCAAGAGTTATATAAGCCTTAGAGTTGAAATCGCATTGAGCTGATTAAGTGGCCGCTTTCTAGGTAGTAGTCTACCATTAACCTGTGTGATTTAGACATTGTACCCCTTCTGAGTGGAGGAAACAAAACACTTCAAACTTAAGAGGAAAGGAATCCATCACAAAGTTATAGGAGACTCATGGAATACAAAGGGAGAGAACATAGCTGGGCCTTAGAAATAAACTGCAAAAGACCTCCAGAGCACACTCTTTCCCTCCCTCTCTCCCCTCTCTTTGAATTTGCTTTGTTCTTTCCCTTCTTCAGTCAGGCTTCCTTTGCTTCTTTGGGCCACGTGGGCTAAAAACATGATCAACTGTAGCTTAGGGGCTGCCAAACAGCCTCACAGGGAGACAGAGAGAGAAAGACTTGATCTCAGTGTCAAATGTCCAAGGGAAGGAATTTGAATAGTCAATCTGGATTGGGTACCAGCCAGTAGCAAGAAGTTTGGGATCACACTGTCCAAGTAGCTGACACCACTGTCATCACAAGAAATGAGAGAGGCCTCAGAGAGGAGCAATTCCTAACAGGGGCAAGCTGAACCAAACTCATCCATGATGGGTCTAGTAAATTAACCTCTTGCAAGTCACTTTATATTTCTGAATCTCAGTTTTTTTTCCATGGGAACACTAACAAATGGAATGCAATCAGTGTTTAATCCAAAAGAATACTAATCAGACTGTATCATTAATAATCTCATAAAAGCAGTACTTCCAAGATGGAATAACACTGGAAATCCTGCTTACTCTATCCCTTTCTGGTCTCATAAGGCTTTATAAAGGCTCTGACAAGAACTGCATGAGAGAAACAATTATTTTGTTTAAAAAGAATGCCCCAAACTTACCTACCATGGGATAATTTTTAAAAGAATAGCTCTGAACCAGAGGTACTTAAGGAATTGCTACACCACATTTCCTTCAGGTCACAAATACTATGCTTCTGCAAGAAACATAATTTTTAACAAAAACTATACCATAAATAATGTATGTTAATAATCGGTCTCTCTCATGTGCATGAAACGTCTGGAAAGCAAAATTGTCCAAATGATTGCTCTTCTGAATCTGCTGGAACTTCAACTTCACTTGGTATGAGTTCCCCAAATCATGCTACCTTTGTGAAATAGCATCAGTCTCTTACTTACGCTTACTTATAGTTGGCAAAACTATAAAGACCCCAGAGATGGACTCCCATGCTTGGTACGAATAAAGAGATTTTATTTTAAGGAACTGAACATAAGACTAAAATCAGGTAGCGGTTTCTCAGTAGAGTTGACTCAGAAGTTAGATTTTAGAGCATCTACTGACATTAACTGCAAATTCCTCGGTTAGATAACAATGTCCTTTTAGTTCTTACATTTGCTGTCAGGTTTATATTTATAACTTATACAGAGCAGCCACATCTTCTGCATGATGAATCAATATAGACTTCAACCTTGCCTTGCACGGGTGGCCAACGAATACATTTAGCCCTTTAATCCAACGTGGAGTCTCCAGTCTCTATCTTTATTACACCACTTTATTTCAGTTCCTAGTTTCAAATTGTGTTATATTAGTAAGAATTATTTGCTATTCTCCTGGAAAGTGATTTGACGCCTGAGATAATTATAAACTCATAGAACTAGAAAGCGTATCCAGAGGTCATCTACCCCACACTCTCCTCTCAAAGCAGACTCACACCTCTCCTAACAAAGGCATATTTCTAGCAGCTGTTTCAATGGCCCACGGGAAATGATTACATACTTCCCAGTGTACTTTAAACCCATATGTAAAAATCCTGATTGGTAAATGTAGCACATCTTCATATTTGAAAGAATAATTGTGAATCGTGCTGAAAGGAGACCTCTTACCACACCCTAATCTCTTCTTTCTAATCATCCTGCTAAAGGCTTGAGAGCTTCTCATTCAGCTCCTGGAGTGTCCAGAATTTTCTTCTCATGCGTCAAACTCGACTTATGAAATTTATTTTCATTTATGTGTTGCTCAAGCTGTCTCTTCTTACTGCCATTTCCAGTATGTCAATAATGTTACCATTTTCCTGGTCACCCAAGCTTAAAACCTTAAAGTCATATTGGATTCCTTCCTTTCTTTCCATCTGCACATCCAATCAGAAATTGTCTTATGAAATCTATTGCTGACTGCATCTCCTATTTACCATCATTTTCCATTTCTATTGATGCTAATACTACTACAGCCCAGGTCCCTATTGCTTCTCATTGGTTTCTCACTCTTGCAAAACCTCCTAATTGGTGCTTATACCAGTTCAGATTGAGTTCAACTGCATTTAACACAAAAGTTTGAGCCACGTATGCAGCAGCTTGAAAAAAATAGGGAAGTACTTTCTTCTCACATAACAACAAGGCAGGCAGTTTCCACAGTATCGTAAGGAACACAAAATACTGTTAGCTTTCCATTCTTATATCCTTAGGGTCTTGGGCAGGCATGCCCTAAGACTGGCCACCGCCGGCCCCCTTAAAGAACAGTCTTGGAGACCCACCCTATGACTTCAGCTTATGTCATATTGACCAAAATTAGAAATTGCCACCCCTTTCTTCAAAGAAGGATGTGAATTGTTGGTTTCATCTTCTGATCATTCATTTGTTGTGTTTTTTTCTTTAAAAAACACAACTGCTGTGTTACCCTCCCCAACAAAACCAGAGCCTTGTAAAGGGGAAGGGGGCGGTTATTGGACAGACAATCAGCAGGTTCTGTTATTGGATCCTGACTCCAGGTTTCCCAGGGACAACGTGAGTGCTATTGCCAGACCAATCTTCTTGAAGCACAACCCTGGTCATGCCAAAGGTTGTCAGACACATTCAGTGCTTCTTATATAGCATCCAGAGCAAAATCCAAATTCCTTGAATTTCCAATTAAAAGCTTTACTAATTGGGCCCCAAACTATTTCTCCATTCCTCCACTTCAGGAAGCTTGTATTCAAATTAAACTGAACCACCTGCTATTTTCCAGATATGGCATGTGTGATACCAGTTTCCTCCTTTTAATATACTGTTCTGACTATCTGGAATGTTCCTTCTGAGGCCACTTTCATTTCTTGACATCTTCCCCATTCTCCAAGGCTCAAGTCAAATCTCACCTCTTCTGAGTTCCTGTTTATGCCATGTCTGAAAATGTTCTCCTGTTCCACAGGCTGATAGTGAGTATCTAACAACAGTAACACAGACAACTAGATTTCACTCTCTCCTGTGCGAAACTCTTTGATCTCATTTGATATTAACAACATTCCCTGGAAGATAAGTTTTATCCTTTATGGAGGAGAAATCTAAGACTCAGTCTAAAACACTTATTCAAACTTGCAGTTAGTAAATAGTAGCATCAGAAGTTCAAATTCAGTGTAAAGTAAATGTAAAGGTTGATTTCGTCCCATTGCCTCTCGCTGACTCCCTCTACTAAAGCACAAGGCTCGTGGTCTGAAATTCTCTGATTCTTTTTCCACGAAGGAGTGGTGTCATGTTGATTTCTCTAGTTCCCATACCTGGAAAAGGCATCACCAAATGGGTTCAAAAACTGAATGTATCCTAAAAAGAGTCAAATACCTCTAAACATTTAACAAAGTGCATTTGATGACATTTTTCATTCTGTTAACCTCTGCTTAGGCTGTTCTGTTGGTTATATTTTTAGGCATTATGAATCTCTCTGTCCAGAAAATATGGTTAATAGCCCTCTTCATTTTGAAGAGTAGTACCATGAAGACTTCTTTCCTACTTTTTATTGAGAAAATTTTCAAACTTACAGAAATGTAGAGCCTAGTAAATGAATCTTACATGCTCATTTCCCATATTTGACCATTTTTAACATTTTACAATATCTGCTTCCTATGCTGTTTTGCTGAAATAGTATGAAGTAAATGGCAGACATGATGACTTTCTTTTCCTTTGTACTTCAATACGCAGTTACAAAAAGAAAAGTCAATAAGGACATTTTCCTCTATAATCACAATACCATTATAATGTCTACCAATATTCATAGTAATTCCTTAATAACAACTAATACCCAGTCTATATTTAACTTTCACTTTTCTGAAAAATGCTGATTTGACCAAACCAGGGTCCAAACAAGTACCACATTTTACATTTCAACTGTCTTTTCAATTATGTCTGTTAAACCCCTCCTGATCTAGAAAATTCCTCCTCTCTCCTCCCTCTCGTTTTTCCCCATGACATTGACTTGTTGAACAGACTGAACTTGTCCTTTAGAATGGCCTACTCTCTACATTTGACTGATTGCTTCCTCTTTTAAATTGTGTGCCCTGCAAGCTGGAATTCAGGTCTAAAGTCTTCATTCAATTCAGGTTAAATACCTGTGGCAAGAATGCATGAAGGCAGTCTGTATTATAAAATGGCCTGACAGAGCCACAGATCTTATGCTGAAAGGTTATATACTGAACAGAATGTTGGCATGTCACCTGTTCAAGAGTAGAGAGAGAGAATAGAAGGAAACAAGTGAGAATACCTGCAAACGCTTTAATTCAATTAGGGCACTGCTTCTATCTTTTTGCTCAGTGAACAGCAAGAATGCATGTGTATCTGCGCTTCTCTCTAAAAAATTGCCTCAAAGACAAATAAAAGAAGAAAAAAAGGTAAAGAAAACAAAATTCCCATCAACTATTATCTTCCCATGTGATCGTTTATGACAGCTTGAGAATGAAATCGAGCCTAAACTGCCAACAGCTATATTTTCATAAGTGAAGGCCCCACACTGATTGCCAGTGGTAAAACAGTACAATAAAAAAAAGAAAAACAATGTGAATTGCTGGCACAACACCTAGCAGTATTTCCAGTTTGCTTTGTTTAGCCTCTCTCTCTCAGCGTTGTGGAAACAACACCTCAGTCCTGGTTGGGAGGGTTCTTTTATTACAATACAATGCCATTTTTTTTTCAAAGTGACTTGTTTATAAATAGTAGGCCACAATCTTTAAAATATACTACCGACACTCTGGATACTACATTAATAATATCCAAGCAAGAAATTGTATGGCTTAGCTCACGTGAAAGTCTGACTTGGGAAAATAGGTTGACTCTAGGAGGGTGGCAGCATAAGGTAGTTTCAAGTGCATAATACCTTCTCTTTCATGATTCCTGAGTATCAGGAATGTTGCTGTTGATGTTTTGACTGAATATACATTTTGAAATGTTTTGCCACATATGAATTATTTAGGATATCATTACTACTAACAAATAATAGCTAACATCGCTGTATAGATTACAAGCGAGGCTGTATACTAAGTACTTTATAAGAATTACCTTATGCTGCAAACCTAAACCTCTACTATAATATAAATATTATCATCATGCTCTGCTTGCTGTAAAGGAAACTAGGTCTTGAACAGTTTAAGTAAATAGGTTGGTCTGACTCCAATAATTTGCTCTTAACGCTCCTCACAATTATTCCCATATGTGGTTTCATGGGAGAGAGAGGAGACTATGAACATGGTCAGCCATGAATTCTCCTGAGACCAAAAGGCAAAGGAACTATCCTGACTCCTTTATTTTACCTTGTCATCACTGGGGAATGATTCCCATGTCCAGAGATTAACAAGGGACATACCTGGGTAGTAACTGGGACATTTCCCATTGGGTTTCAAATTAGGACAGCCAATGTGAGCACATCCTCTTGAAAGAGCCACCATAGATGCTTACTCGCCAAGTTACCCACTTCTCCCTCCCCCCAAACACCACTGGGCGTTCAACATCTAAATTTAGGTACTATGAGGGGGAAGCGAATGTGGGAGGAGAGAGAGAAATTAATTGATGCTATAGTACTAAAGCAAAAAAGATAACTTCTGTTTCCAATGCTATGATGACCGAGATAACCAAAAACTTCACAGATACATAACAATCTATATTATAGAGAGAATATAACAGATATCTGAATTCACAAAAAAGAAAAATATGAATTCACAAAAAAGAAAAACCTCCACTAAGGAAATTTAAGAGTGTGCTGACCACAGCCTAAATCTGTGGATGCCTCAGATAGGAGTAAGGATTGGAGACCAGATGCTGGTCTCAGGAAACAGTGAGCTTGGCTCTTAGGAGCCATGTAGGAATAAGATCAGGTCTTAGATTACCACCACAAAGTAGGCAGCTGCAGTTGAGAATCCACCTAAAACCAAAAGCTCAGGAATCACAAGTCAGATCTACCAAAAGCTTAAAGATATGACTTCATATAAAGCTTCTTTGTCTCAGACTAAATTCTGGGCAGAAAAAAAATTCTTCTCTGAGAAGTCATAACCATCTATGTGAAGTCTAGGTATAAACTTGTACTTATTGTGAATTTGTTCTTCTTATTAAAAGTTGTTCTGCATCCATTTAGGATTTAGGGCACTAAAGAAAATCCAGATGAAATAAAGCTATTATTTTCTATGAAAAGAGCTAACTTCAAGGAAGAAACAAACCCTACATAACTTATCAGAGAGCTGTGGCAATTTCTAATACAGCGAGGTACAGCAGTACAATTAGATAGGAGCATGGCGGCCATAAAAAGAAATTTTGCAAGATTAAGGAGAAATGAGTAGTCTTAGATGAGAGTATGAACTGGCAGGATGCATTAAAATCCAGGAGTTTTAAATGCAAGTCACAAAGACTGGCAATCCACACATATCAGCCATGTCCCCACATTGCACTTTGCTGAGAATTAGTAGAAGAGAGGCTGAAAATATCAGAGATATGTGAGATACCCACTTATTTTTTAGTGCTTCATTCTAGGACCCTGCTAGCATTTGATCCAAAGTCAAACAAAAATCTGAGACTTCTGCCCAACCTTCCCAATTCAAATACCTACAAGATCAAAAAGATGTTGTTGTACATGAGAATTGGGTTAACCATAGATGAACTCAAAAGAATTAAAGCTACACCCTAGACATAGCCAACTCAAAGCTATGAGGCATCTATAAGATCTGTCTGCAGTCTACCTTCCAGTTAGAGTAAAGGCCTTGCTGGTTAAGCCAACCAACCTGGGACAGAGCAGCCTCTTCAATAAACAGTGCTTGGAGAACTGGATATCCATATAGAAAAGGATGAAAGAGGATCCATATCTCATACCCTATACAAAAATTAACTTAAAATGGATCAAAAACCTAAACGTTGGGGCTAAGGCCATAAAACTGTTAGGAGAAAATGTAAGAAAATATTGTATTAATCTTGTAATAGGAGGCAGCTTCCTAGACCTAAAACCCAAAGCATAAGAATTGAAAAAAGAAATTGATAGATGGAATATCCTCAGAATTAAACACTTTTGTGCATCAAAGAACTTTGTCAGGAAAGCAAAAAAGGCAGTCTACAAGGGATTCACAGGTAGTTCAATGGTGGGATTCTCACCTGTAATGCGAGAGACCCAAAGTCGATTCCTGGCCCACGTACTTCCCAAAACAAACAAAGAAGCAAAGAAAGAAAAAACAAACACAAAAATTCAACAAATGTTTGCTGCAGTAACAGGATACTAATATGGAAAAAAAATGGAATGTGACCCTGGGAGCATAGCATACAAAAAAGGAAATAAAAAAAAAAAAAGGCAGCCCACCCAATGGGAGAAATTACGCATCAGATAACGGTTTAGTATCCAGAAGAAGAGAGTCTTCAACTCAACAACAAAAAGACAAATAAGCCAATTAAAACATGGGCAAAAGACATGAACAGACACTTCTCAAAAGGGGAAATACAAATAGCTAAAAGGCACATGAAAAGATGCTCAGCTTCACTGGTTATTAAGGAAATGCAAATTGAAACCACAATGAGATATCATCTCATACCCACTAGAATGGCCATTATGAAAAAAACAGAAAAAATAAGTGCTGGAGAGGATGTGGAGAAAGAAGCCGACTTATCCACTGTTGGTGGGAATGTAAAATGGTACAACTGCTCTGGAAGGCAGTTTGGCAGTTCCTCAGGAAGCTAAATATAGAATTGCCATATGATCCAGCAATCCCAACACAAGGTATGTATTCAGAGGAACAGTTGGTAAGGATATAAATGGACATTGCACACCAATGTTTATAGCAGCATTATTTATGATTGCCAAGAGATGCAAATAGCCCAAATGTCCATCAATGGATGAGTGACTAAGCAAGTTGTGGTATATACATATGATGGGACATTACGCAGCTGTAAGACAGAATAAAGTCATGAAGCATGTAACGACGTGGATGAAACTTGAGGACATTATACTGAGTGAAATTAGCCAGAAAGAAAAGGACAAATACTGTATGTTCTCACTATTATGAGCTAATATTAATGAGTGAACTTTGAGAGTTAAAGTTACGAACACAAATTATCAGCAGATGGAAATAGGGTCAAAATTGGGCATTTGGTGTCAGAGGAATACAGATTGTGCAACAGGACTGATTGTAAAAATCCACAAATGGATAGCACAATGCTACCTGACTGTAGCACAATAATATAAGTTCATTGAAAGAAGTGCAATGTGAACATGGTTGAGGGAGAAGAGTTCTGGGCATGCATGAAACCAGAAGGAAAGGTACAGGATAAAGACTGAGATGGTATAACCTAGGAAAATGCCTAGAGTAGACAAGGATGGTGATTACATGTACAAATATAAAAATGTTTTTGCAAGAAGGAGAACAAATGAATGTCAACATTGCAAGGGGTTGAAAATGAATAATATATAGGAAAAGGTACAATCAATGCAAGCTAGAGTCTATAGTCAACAGTAACACTGTAATATGCTTCCACTGAATGTAACAAAGCCATTATGCTAAAACTAAATGTCAACAAGAGGGGCAGGGTTGGGAGTGGCGGCGGGGGTGGGGGAAGGCATGGGGAAGGCATGGGGGAGGGGTATGGACTCTGGAAGAAAAAAGAAATGTCTTCATATAGATTATGGTAGCTAAGGCATGTCTATTTACTTAGGTTGGATTGTATGATGTGGGAATAAAATTGGTTAAAATGAACAGAGAGAAACAAGTGCTAGAGAAAATGTGGAGAAAGAGATGTACCTATTTCCCTCTCAGGGAAACTGAGAGGTGCAGCCCCTTGGAGGGCAGTGTGGTGGATGCACAGGAGACTAGGGGTGGGGTTGCCATGTGATCCTGCAACCACGTTGCTAGGTATATACCTGGAGGAACTGAGAGTGGGGACAGGAGTGGACATTTGCACACTGGTGTTTATGGCAGCAGCCTCTGAGATTCACAATGGATAGAGGTGGCCTAAGGGTACAAGGACTGAAGAATGGAAGGGGGAACTGTGGTGTTTGCATACACTGGACTACTGAGTGGCTGCAAGAAGGAATGAAGTTGTGAGATATGCAACTAGGTGAATGAACCTTAAAGACAGTATGTTGAATAAAATGTCTGAAACAAAAAGACAAATATCATCATGCCTCACTCATATGGTTTAACTATAATATATAAACTCAAAGAATTGAAGTCAAGAGCATGGGTTATCAGGTTAGGGCTTTGTAAAGGTTCCTAGGTTGTAAGCTCTTACAGGAGTCACATATATTTAGGAGACATAACTGATATTTCTATACTCTGAGGTACTGAGCTATTTGCACATAGTTTCAGGTTGTTCCCTGAAACTTCATAAATTTATTAACACCTGAGACTCAGAGTTAGAGCACTGAAGCTATGAAAGTCAACAGTACCCCATTTAGCAACTGTTTAAAAGCTGAAAAAGTGATCTGACCTAGTCTAGAGATATGAATGAAGCTGATCTAAACAAAGTACTGGGTGAAGGATGATATGGCCCATATTTTCAGACTTCAACCTCTATGAGAGATCAAAGGGAAAGTGGTTTATTTAGTGCAAAATTTATATTTTTGGTAGCATATTATCTAATTTAACTTGATAGTCAGTTTACTTGAACACCATAATTACATGGAATCTTGAATAGGGCAGGAGATCATGTTGGTTTGTCCAGGTTAGTGTGATATACTCCAGAGTAATTTGGGCAGACAATAAATAAGTATTTATAAAATCCCTTTGGGGGACTGGGGAGAAAGAAGGAAATATTAAACTTTCCTATCTGGGGAATTCCTGATATTCTCACAAGCAGTGGGGACAACCAATTCAATAAGCTGCACCCTCGATCTTGAGGCTCACCCCTATGAAGCTTGTTCTTGAAAAGGATAAACTAAGCCTACTTTTAAGTATGCCTAAGAATCACCGCCAGAGAACTTCTTCTGTTGTTCAGATGTCATCTCTCTCTCTCTAAGCCAACTTGGCAGATGAACTCATTGCCCATCCCCCTATGTTGGGCATGACTCCCAGGGGTGCAAATCTCCCTGGCCATGTGAGACCTTACTCCCAGAGATGAGCCAGATTCTGGCATCATCAGAATGAGAAGACCTTCTTGACCAAAAGGGGACAGAGAGAAATGAAACAAAATAAACTCTCAATGTCTGGGAGATTTCAAACAGAGTTGGCAGGTTATCCTGGAGGTTATTCTGGTGCATTAGACACATATCCCTTTTTAGTTTATGGTGTATTGGAGTCACTAGAAGGAAGTACCTGATAGTGTTGAACTGTGTTCTAGCAGCCTTGATTTTTTTTTTTATTTTTTGGTATGGGCAGGCACTGGGAATCAGACCCAGGTCTCCAGCATGGCAGGTGAGAACTTTGTTTAAAAAAAGTTTTTTTAAAAAGTTTAAAAGCAAATAGAGGAGATAAAAATGAAATAATAAAAATATTCAATGAATCAAAAAATCAGGATGAAAAGAAAGACAAAAACAGATAAGTCAAAAAAGGGGGGAGGAGCAACCACAGTAATGAGAACATTTTTAAAAATGGAGTCAACACTGCAAATTAAAAGCAAAGATTATTGAACTGGATTGAAAAATAGTGAACAATAACTATATGCTTTCCACATAGCTAATATAAAGACACATATCTAAATAAAATGTTTGTTTAAAAATACACCATACAAACACAAACCATAAGAAAAACTGCTGTGGATTTGTGTTAATATCATACAAATTATATCTCAGGACAAGAAGTACTATCAGAAATAAAGGTAATTATTTGATAATTATCAAATACTTACTCGATAAGGGTCAACTTATCAAAAAGAGATAACAATCCTACATAAAAAAGCACCCAACAACATAGTTTCAACTGCAAGATGCCAATACTGGCAACTATTTTCAATAATTGATAGAACAAACAAGAAATAACGTTAAGCTTACACAAATAAATAAAACAGAGGAAGAGCAAAATCTTTACCACTCATTTTATGAACCCATCATAACCATCATACGAGAACCTGACAAGGTCATTACAGAAAAAGTAACTTACACATCGATATCCTTCATGAACATACATGTAAAAATCCTTAACAAAACATTAGCATGTTGAATCAAGCAATATATAAACAGAATAATATATCATGACCTAATACAATTTACCACAAGAATACAAAATTGCTTCAACATTCAAAAACCAAACAATCTGTCTCACAATATTAACTGAATTTTTGGGGGGAAAAGAATCTATGGTCATCTCAATTGAAGGCAAAAACATTTAACAAAATTTAATACACATTCATGATAAACTCAAGTCAAACTAGTAATAAAAAAGAACTTTCTTTGATAAAGAATAACTATGACAAATCTATAGTCATTTCACACTCAATTATGAAACATGGAATATTTTCCCCTTAAGATCAGGAACAAAGTAAAGATATCCACTTGGACCATATTTATTTAAAATTTCACTGGAGGTTTTCACCAGTGGAATAAGGCAAAAAATAGAAATAAAGACACATCGATTGGAAAGGAAGGAGTAAAGCTATCTCTATTCACAGATGATGTGATAATTTATGTAAAAAATTCCTTAGGAATCTTCAAAAATACTAAAATAAATGAATTCAGGAAAGTCACAAGATTCAAACTTGATTCAAAATCAATTGTATTTCTTTATACTAGCAAAAAAAAATTATCAAATGAAATTTTAAAATAATACCATTTACAGTATCATAGAAAACATAAACTGCCTAAATATAAATTTAATGAAAGATGTACAAAACCTGTACATCAAAACCTACAAACATTACTGTGTGTGCCAATTTGAAACTATTATTTACACCAAAAAAGCTATGTTTTAATGCTGATCCAATCTTTTGGGGCCAGACCTATTGTTTAGGGTAGGAAATTTTTATTGGATTGTTTCCAAGGAGATGTGACACACTCAGTTGTAGGTGTGATCTTTTGGTCAGTTACTTCCATGGAGATGTGACACACCCAATTGTGGGTATGGCCTTTTGATTAGATAGAGATGTGACTCCACCTGTTCAAGGTGGGTCTTGATTTGTTTACTAGAGTCCTTTAAAAGGATATTTTGAAAAAATAAAGGAAGGGCAATGGTGGCTCAGTGGCAGAGTTCTTGCCTGCCATGCCAGAGGGTTCATTTTCCCAGTGCCTGCGCATGTTAAAAAGAAAGAAAGAAAGAAAAGGGGAACATTTTGGAGAAAACTTAGATGCAGATGCTTGGAGAACTGAGCCAACATGAGACGCAGACATTTAGAGATGCGGGGCACAGCAGACATCGCTATGTGACTTCCCATGAGATGCTAAGCAAGCCAGAACCCAGAGTTGTGTTTCAGAGGAGTTAAACAAAGGCCCACAGACACTTAGAGCAGAAACCACTAGTATCAAGCTGGAAGCAACAGAACCAGGACCAAGTACCAGCAGACACCAGCCAAGTATCTTCCCATGTGATAGACATCAGCCTTTCTTTGGCGTTAAGGTATATTTTTCTGGGTGCCTTAGTTTGGACATTTCTATGGCCTTAGCACTGTAAATTTGCCACTTAATAAATTCTCTTTTTAAAAGCTGTTCCATTTCTGCTATGTTGTATTCCTGCACCTTTAGCACACCAAAACACTATGAAAGACATATAAAACCTCTACATCGAAACCCAGAAAGCATTACTGAAAGGATTTAAGGAAGATCTCATTCAATTAAGAACAATATCATATTCATAGGCTGGAAGAGTCGATATTGTTAAGAAATCAATTCTCCTCAAATTGACTTATAGATTCAACTCAAGCCCAAACAAAATCCTAGCAGGCTTCTTTGTAGAAATCGTTAAGTTAATTCTATGACTTCTATGAAAATACAAAACCTGGGAGGGCTGTGGTGGCTCAGCAGGCAGGAATGCTTGCCTGCAATGCCAGAGGACCCAGGTTCGATTCCTGGTGCCTGCCCATATGAAAAAAAAAAAAGATAATAAAACAAAATAAAATAAAATGAAATTCAAAACCCCTAGAACCAAAACAACCTTGGGGGTAGGGAAAGGTGAAACAGCTTGCAGATTTACACTGCCTGATTCAAGACATACTATAAAACAGCAGCAACCGAGATGGTGTGCTCCTGGCATGTGATAGCTGCACTAGTCAATGGAGCAGCACAGAGAATCCAAAAAAGAGCCACACTTATATGAGCAATTGAATTTTGACGAAGCTTCCCCCAAAATTTAATGACAAAAATTTATCTTTTTAAAAAGTTGCTAGAATATATATCCACTTGTAAAATAAATAAGTAAACCTTAACCCTGACCTCATACCACACCTAAAAATATATTTGAGATGGATCATAAACCTAAAAGTAAAAGTTAAAATTATAAACATTTTAGAAGAAATAAAGGAGAATATCTTCATGGCCCCAAGGTAGACAAAGATTTTCTAAACTGCAAAAAGCAAAAACTCTAAAGAAATAGTATTCTGGGCTTCATAAAAATTAACATTCTTTTTCATCAAAGCACTGATGAAATGGATTAAAAGACCACAGATTGGGGGAAGGACATACACACACATATATATTTCATATATAAATATAAATGTATATAAATGTAATTAACAATATAAATATGGGGAAGAGATAGAATATATATAAGCAAATGATATTTATTTTGAATATGAAAGAAATTCTTCAAAACTACTGATAAGGAGAAAAAAGCAACCAAATTTTTGAAAATTGACAAATGACATGAAAAAACACATCAGTAAAAAAAAATGAACGTCCCACAAGCACATAAATATAAGCTCAATATCATTAGACATTAATGAAATGAAAATTACACCACAATATATATCCATTAAGATGGCTAAAATGAAAAAGCGAGACAATATCCATTGTTATCAAAGATGCAGAACAAATGAAACCCCCTTATAGTTAACCATGGGAATGTAAAACGTTACAACCTCTCTAGAAACTTCAAATTTCCTTTAAGTTAAACATATGCTTACCACATCATTCATCAACAATTCCACTCATGTACATTTCCCTCCAAAAATAAAAATATATGTCCGCACAACTTTGGGCCTTCTACATAATACCTGATGAATGCAGGTGGCTGGAGGATGTATGGACAGAGAGGGGGATTGGCGAACGATGGTGTATGCTTGTGAACAAAGGTTGTGCTGCTACAAAAAGGAACAAGTCGTGAAGCATGCCAACAATGTGAATGAGCATGTGGGACGTGTAGAGAAACAAAATAAGCCAGAAACAAAAAAAAAAATCAACAATGGTATGGTCACCTTTAGAAAATGCTTATAAGAAAACAAGGGCCTTGATTGCAAGCTTTTAGAGCAGACACATTGAGTCCGGAGTGGTGATTATTATCTCTGGACTTTGAGAGGCTGTCTTACATATGTAACCTGATATTTAGAGAGAAGAATGAAGCTGAATAGGTTGGGGTTAAAGTAATTCAGAACACAGGGGTAAGAAAGACAATGTCTATATTTTAGAACCACACATACTCTTTGTGACCAATGGAAGAAAGGTTTATTTGATCTGGAACTGAAATTTTCTGTAGTGAATAGTCTAATTTGGCCTATGCATATAGCTCATTCGAACAACTGAAACACAGGAAGCACAGAATAATAAAGAGGTTCTTTAATCCTGTGTGGATTACTGCAATGCCTGGATACATCCTAGAGTATGTTAAGCAGATATCAAAAAGTATTGGCTGGGTCCTACTGAGGGAGGGGAGAAAGAATGTGAAACTATTAAACCTTACCATCAGGGAATCCCCTAATATTGTGTCAGATTTTAGGGATACCCAAGTCAGTGGGCCATGTCCTTGATCATGAAGTTTGTTCTTATAAGGCTTGTGTAGATAGTTGAGAAGCTTAGACTACCTATAGGCATGCCTAAGAGTTACTTATGGAGGACCTCTCTTGTTGCTCAGATGTGGCCTCAATCTCTCTGGGCCCAGCTCTGCAGGTAAGATCATTGCCCTCCCCCCTACGTGGGACATGACATCCAGGGGTGAGGGTCTCCCTGGTGATGTGGGAGATGACTCCCAGGGATGAGCCCAGACCTGGCACCATGGGATCAACAGTTCCATCCTGACCAAGTGGGGGAAGAGAAGTGTGATTGATAAGGTATTAGTGACAGAGAGAGTTCAGGTAGAGTTGAGAGGCTACTCTGGAGGTTGCTCTTGTGCAAGCTCTGGGTAGTCCTTGTTACCTATCGTGGCCTGTTGAGGATCATTCTAGCCAATCCTGCAGAACACATAGGGCAATGAGTGGAATTCCACAAGGGTTCCAGGCACTGGAGTAACTTTCAAAAGCCTACAATCTCCAGATGGGTCCCTTGTCCAGATAAGTCCTGAAACCTAGCCCAGCCTCTCCAGAATATCAGATGGTTTCATCTCACTACCTCATGTTGGTGACAGATCATTCCAATGTCATTAATTTAGAATTGTCATAGCCCAAACAACCCTAAGGAGAGGTATGGAAAGGTCAAGAGTGATGGTGGAATTACACATAGAGGATAGGACTTAACAGATAAATATGAATAGTGAATCATTGGGTTGATGTCTCTTTTAGTCTCTGGTATTTTAGGGCAGCTAGAAGTGGAAACCTAGAGTTGTGAAATTGTAACCTATCTCAAAGTCTGAAATATGTCTACAACTAATTGTGGTACTGTGCTTTGAAATTTATAGCTTTTTTTTTTTTCAAAAAAGGGAAATTTTTTAAGTTGAAAGTTTACAGTTCTAAAGTCATGAAAATATCCAAATTAAAGCAAGGCTATAGAAATGTCCAATTTTTTTTTTTTTTGGTCTTAAATGGAAGTTGAAGATTTTTTTATTAATTAAAGAAAAAAGAAATTAACACAACATTTAGAAATCATTCCATTCTACATATGCAATCAGTAATTCTTAACATCATCACATAGATGCATGATCATCATTTCTTAGTACATTTGCATCGATTTAAGAAAAGAACTACCAAAACAACAGAAAAAGATATAGAATGTTAATATAGAAAAAAAAATAAAAATAATAATAATAATTTAAAAAGACACAAACAAACAAACAAACAAAAACTATAGCTCAGATGCAGCTTCATTCAGTGTTTTAACACAATTACATTACAATTAGGTAGTATTGTGCTGTCCATTTTTGAGTTTTTGTATCTAGTCCTGTTGCACAGTCTGTATCCCTTCAGCTCCAATTACCCATTATCTTACCCTGTTTCTAACTCCTGCTGGTCTCTGTTACCAATAACATATTCCAAGTTTATTCTCGAATGTCGGTTCACATCAGTGGGACCATACAGCATTTGTCCTTTAGTTTTTGGCTAGACTCACTCAGCATAATGTTCTCTAGGTCCATCCATGTTATTACATGCTTCATAAGTTTATCCTGTCTTAAAGCTGCATAATATTCCATCGTATGTATATACCACAGTTTGTTTAGTCACTCGTCTGTTGATGGACATTTTGGCTGTTTCCATCTCTTTGCAATTGTAAATAATGCTGCTATAAACATTGGTGTGCAAATGTCCGTTTGTGTCTTTGCCCTTAAGTCCTTTGAGTAGATTCCCAGCAATGGTATTGCTGGGTCATATGGCAATTCTATATTCAGCTTTTTGAGGAACCGCCAAACTGCCTTCCACAGTGGTTGCACCATTTGACATTCCCACCAACAGTGGATAAGTGTGCCTCTTTCTCCGCATCCTCTCCAGCACTTGTCATTTTCTGTTTTGTTGATAATGGCCATTCTGGTGGGTGTGAGATGATATCTCATTGTGGTTTTGATTTGCATTTCTCTAATGGCCAGGGACATTGAGCATCTCTTCATGTGCCTTTTGGCCATTTGTATTTCCTCCTCTGAGAGGTGTCTATTCAAGTCTTTTTCCCATTTTGTAATTGGGTTGGCTGTCTTTTTGTTGTTGAGTTGAACAATCTCTTTATAAATTCTGGATACTAGACCTTTATCTGATATGTCGTTTTCAAATATTGTCTCCCATTGTGTAGGATGTCTTTCTACTTTCTTGATGAAGTTCTCTGATGCACAGAAGTGTTTAATTTTGAGGAGCTCCCATTTATTTATTTCCTTCTTCAGTGCTCTTGCTTTAGGTTTAAGGTCCATAAAACCGCCTCCAATTGTAAGTTTCATAAGATATCTCCCTACATTTTCCTCTAACTGTTTTATGGTCTTAGACCTAATGTTTAGATCTTTGATCCATTTTGAGTTAACTTTTGTATAGGGTGTGAGATATGGGCCCTCTTTCATTCTTTTGCATATGGATATCCAGTTCTCTAAGCACCATTTATTGAAGAGACTGTTCTGTCCCAGATGAGTTGGCTTGACTGCCTTATCAAAGATCAAATGTCCATAGATGAGAGAGTCTATATCTGAGCACTCTATTCGATTCCATTGGTCGATATATCTATCTTTATGCCAATACCATGCTGTTTTGACCACTGTGGCTTCATAATATGCCTTAAAGTCCGGCAGCGTGAGACCTCCAGCTTCGTTATTTTTCCTCAAGATGCTTTTAGCAATTCGGGGCACCCTGCCCTTCCAGATAAATTTGATTATTGGTTTTTCTATTTCTGAAAAATAAGTTGTCGGGATTTTGATTGGTATTGCATTGAATCTGTAAATCAATTTAGGTAGGATTGATATCTTAACTATATTTAGTCTTCCAATCCATGAACATGGTATGCCCTTCCATCTATTTAGGTCTTCTGTGATTTCTTTTAACAGTTTTTTGTAGTTTTCTTTGTATAGGTTTTTTGTCTCTTTAGTTAAATTTATTCCTAGGTATTTTATTCTTTTAGTTGCAATTGTAAATGGGATTCGTTTCTTGATTTCCCCCTCAGCTTATTCATTGCTGGTGTATAGAAATGCTACAGATTTTTGAATGCTGATCTTGTAACCTGCTACTTTGCTGTACTTATTTATTAGTTCTAGTAGTTTTGTTGTGGATTTTTCTGGGTTTTTGACGTATAATATATCGTCTGCAAGCAGTGATAGTTTTACTTCTTCCTTTCCAATTTTGATGCCTTGTATTTCTTTTTCTTGTCTAATTGCTCTGGCTAGAACCTCCAACACGATGTTGAATAATAGTGGTGATAATGGACATCCTTGTCTTGTTCCTGATCTTAGGGGGAAAGTTTTCAATTTTTCCCCATTGAGGATGATATTAGCTGTGGGTTTTTCATATATTCCCTCTATCATTTTAAGGAAGTTCCCTTGCATTCCTACCTTTTGAAGTGTTTTCAACAGGAAAGGATGTTGAATCTTGTCAAATGCCTTCTCTGCATCAATTGAGATGATCATGTGATTTTTCTGCTTTGATTTGTTGATATGGTGTATTACATTAATTGATTTTCTTATGTTGAACCATCCTTGCATACCTGGGATGAATCCTACTTGGTCATGATGTATAATTCTTTTAATGTGTTGTTGGATTCGATTTGCTAGAATTTTGTTGAGGAGTTTTGCATCTATATTCATTAGAGAGATTGGTCTATAGTTTTCTTTTTTTGTAATATCTTTGCCTGGTTTTGGTATGAGGGTGATGTTGGCTTCATAGAATGAATTAGGTAGCTTTCCCTCCACTTCAATTTTTTTGAAGAGTTTGAGGAGAGTTGGTACTAATTCTTTCTGGAATGTTTGGTAGAATTCACATGTGAAGCCATCTGGTCCTGGACTTTTCTTTTTGGGAAGCTTTTGAATGACTGATTCAATTTCTTTACTTGTGATTGGTTTGTTGAGGTCATCTATTTCTTCTTGAGTCAAAGTTGGTTGTTCATGTCTTTCCAGGAACCCGTCCATTTCATCTAAATTGCTGTATTTATTAGCGCAAAGTTGTTCATAGCATCCTGTTATTACCTCCTTTATTTCTGTGAGGTCAGTGGTTATGTCTCTTCTTCCATTTCTGATCTTATTTATTTGCATCCTCTCTCTTCTTCTTTTTGTCAATCTTGCTAAGGGCCCATCAATCTTATTGATTTTCTCATAGAACCAACTTCTGGTCTTATTGATTTTCTCTATTGTTTTCATGTTTTCAATTTCATTTATTTCTGCTCTAATCTTTGTTATTTCTTTCCTTTTGCTTGCTTTGGGATTAGTTTGCTGTTCTTTCTCCAGTTCTTCCAAGTGGACAGTTAATTCCTGAATTTTTGCCTTTTCTTCTTTTCTGATATAGGCATTTAGGGCAATAAATTTCCCTCTTAGCACTGCCTTTGCTGCGTCCCATAGGTTTTGATATGTTGTGTTTTCATTTTCATTCGCCTCGAGATATTTACTAATTTCTCTTACAATTTCTTTCTTGACCCACTCATTGTTTAAGAGTGTGTTGTTGAGCCTCCATGTATTTGTGAATTTTCTGGCACTCACCTATTATTGATTTCCAACTTCATTCCTTTATGATCTGAGAAAGTGTTGTGTATGATTTCAATCTTTTTAAATTTGTTAAGACTTGCTTTGTGACCCAGCATATGGTCTATCTTTGAGAATGATCCATGAGCACATGAGAAAAAGGTGTATCCTGCTGTTGTGGGATGTAATGTCCTATAAATGTCTGTTAAGTCTAGCTCATTTATAGTAATATTCAGATTCTCTATTTCTTTATTGATCCTCTGTCTAGATGCTCTGTCCATTGATGAGAGTGGTGAATTGAAGTCTTCAACTATTATGGTATATGTGTCTATTTCCCTTTTCAGTGATTGCAGTGTATTCCTCACATATTTAGAGGCATTCTGGTTCGGTGCATAAATATTTATGATTGTTATGTCTTCTTGTTTAATTGTTCCTTTTATTAGTAGATAGTGTCCTTCTTTGTCTCTTTTAACTGCTTTACATTTGAAGTCTAATTTGTTGGATATTCGTATAGCTACTCCTGCTCTTTTTTGGTTGTTATTTGCATGAAATATCTTTTCCCAACCTTTCACTTTCAACCTATGTTTATCTTTGGGTCTAAGATGTGTTTCTTGTAGACAGCATATAGAAGGATCCTGTTTTTTAATCCATTCTGCCAGTCTATGTCTTTTAATTGGGGAATTCAGTCCATTGACATTTAGAGTTATTACTGTTTGGATAATATTTTCCTCTACCATTTTGCCTTTTGTATTATTTATATCATATCTGATTTTCCTTCTTTCTACACTCTTCTCCATACCTCTCTCTTCTGTCTTTTCATATCTGACTCTAGTGCTCACTTTAGTATTTCTTGCAGAGCTGGTCTCTTGGTCACAAATTCTCTCAGTGACTTTTTGTCTGAGAATGTTTTAATTTCTCCCTCATTTTTGAAGGACAATTTTGCTGGATATAGAAGTCTTGGTTGGCAGTTTTTCTCTTCTAGTAATTTAAATATATCATCCCACTGTCTTCTAGCTTCCATGGTTTCTGCTGAGAAATCTACACATAGTCTTATTGGGTTTCCCTTGTATGTGATGGATTGTTTTTCTCTTGCTTCTTTCAAGATCCTCTCTTTCTCTTTGACCTCTGACATTCTAACTAGTAAGCATCTTGGAGAATGCCTATTCGGGTCTATTCTCTTTGGGGTGCGTTACACTTCTTGTATCTGTAATTTTAGGTCTTTCATAAGAGTTGGGAAATTTTCAGTGATAATTTCTTCCATTAGTTTTTCTCCTCCTTTTCCCTTCTCTTCTCCTTCTGGGACACCCACAACACATATATTTGTGCGCTTCATATTGTCATTCAGTTCCCTGATCCCCTGTTCAAATTTTTCCATTCTTTTCCCTATAGTTTCTGTTTCTTTTTGGAATTCAGATGTTGTATCCTCCAATTCACTAATTCTAGCTTCTGTCTCTTTAAATCTACCATTGTAGGTATCCATTGTTTTTTCCATCTTTTCTACTTTGTCCTTCACTCCCATAAGTTCTGTGATTTGTTTTTTCAGTTTTTCTAGTTCTTCTTTTTGTTCAGCCCATGTCTTCTTCATGTCCTCCCTCAATTTATTGATTTGGTTTTTGAAGAGGTTTTCCATTTCTGTTCGTATATTCAGCATTAGTTGTCTCAGCTCCTGTATCTCATTTGAACTATTGGTTTGTTCCTTTGACTGGGCCATATCTTCAGTTTTCCAACCATGATCCGTTATCTTCTGCTGGCATTTGGGCATTTAGTCAGATTTCCCTGGGTGTGGGACCCAGCAGGTTGAAAGATTTTTCTGTGAAATCTCTGGGCTCTGTTTTTCTTATCCTGCCCAGTAGGTGGTGCTCGTGGCGCACGTCTGTCTGCGGGTCCCACCAGTAAAAGATGCTGTGGCTCCTTTAACTTTGGAAAAGTCTCGCTGTAGGGGAGGGTCGCCAGCCGAAGCGGCTTGGGGGAGTGCCAATCTGAATCTCCCAGCCGGCCCGGGAATCCGCACATGGGGAGGGTTGCCAGCCTCCGCGGCTTGGGGGAGTGCCTGTCCAAGTTTCCCAGCTGGCCCGGGGCATCAAGCGTGGTGGTGGGGCGCTGGCCTCCATGGCTTGGGGGAGCGCCTGTCCAAATTTCCCAGCCGGCTCGGGGCGCCAAGCATGGCGGGGGGGAGTCGGCCACCGCAGCTTGGGGGAGTGCCTATCCACCGTTCCCAGCCAGACCAAGAAGCCACGTGTTTGGAACGGACCCTGGTCGCCGGTCTCCGTGGCTTGGGGGATCTCCGATCCAATTCTCCCAGCTGGTCCGGGGGGCCGCACGTGTTGGGGGGGGCACCAGCTGCCGCGACTTGAGGGGATCACCTGTCCAATTCTCCCAGCCAGCCCGGGAAGGAGGGAGGGAAGGACTCCGGCCGCCTGCCGCCCCGGCCCGGGGAAGCTCACGCCCCTCGGTGATCTCACCGCAGCGGGTTCTCCCAGCCAGTCAGCCGTTCCAGAATGGGGTACGCTGTCTTCTTGGTCTCTGTCGTGGCTCTGGGAGCTGTTCTGTACTGTTTCTACTTCCCTAGTAGCTGTTCTGGAGGAGGAACTAAGACCCGCACGTCTTACTAAGCTGCCATCTTCTCCGGAAGTCTAGAAATGTCCAATTTAAGGCAGCCAGGGAAAGATACCTTGGTTCAAGAAGGCTAATGACATTCAGGGTTTCTCTCTCAGCTGGAAAGGCGCATGGTGAACATGGCGTCATCTGCTAACTTTCTCTCCAGGCTTCTTGTTTCATGAAGCTCCCCCAGGGGTGTTTTCCTTCTTCATCTCCAAAGATCTCTCAATAGCTTTTTTGTATATATGTTATTTTTCACGAAAGAAGGTTGATTGTGATGATGAAAAGTCCTCTAGCCTCCTATATTTGAGAGCAGCTAGAAGGAAAAATATGAGAGGATCATGTGGTGGCCATGACAAACTCTGGGGTCAGTCCTGTGACCACTTGTGAGGAGTGCTTTAAAAACTATTGCTTTTTTATTTCTTTGCTTTGTATATATGTTACACTATACAATAAAAAATGTTTAAAAAAATCTGTATATGCCCACACAAAGATTTGTATGAAAAGTTCATATACTCTTTACTCGTAATAGCCCAAAACTGATAACAAATAGGTGAATGGATAAGCAATTCATGGTATAAACACAATTCAAAATAAATATACAATGGAATATCACTCAGCAATAAAAATTAACTTACCATTAATACACCTATCAACATGGATGATTTTGACAAACATACTGAGTGAAAAAAGCCAGACATAAAAGAGTATGTACTGTGTTATTCCATTTACATGAACTTCTAGAACAGTTATGTGTGTGATGGAAATATATGTGATAGAAAACAGATATAATTATAATGGGCTCTGGAGGGTATCAATTGCATATAGGCATGAAGGAATTTTCTGGGGTGATAGAAATATTTATATTTAGATTAAGGTATGGGTTTCATAAATACATACACTTTAATGGCATAATTAAAGTCTATGCATTTCACTTCATATAAATTATGTCACAACTTTTTAATGTACATTTTTGGGCTGATCATATCCCTAGAATATCTGGAAGAAAAAATGTGAAATTGCTCTAGGGTGATACTCCATCATCCCATATTACACATGATTCTCAGACTAAGTACCACTTAATTGTGAGATGAGCTCTTAATCTAAAATGTCTAAAAAAGAGAAAAAAGCATCTTAAGACAATAGTCAGCTGACAATATAAATGGCAAAATTATTGCTTCATAATATATACTAATAGACTTATCAGATACACACTAATAAGTAAAAATGTTAAATATTACTAAAGACATAAAGTAAGAAATATTAAAATCTCACCAAAAATAGGGCAATGTGAAGAAAGACAAATCATATTTGAAAAAGAACTGAATAAAGAGTCAAGCTGTAAAAATTACTAACCTAAAATTAAAATAACAACAAACTAAACAGTTTAGACACAGTTGAATAAGGAATTAGTGAACTGAAAGAAACATTGGAAAAATAAATATTTCAACACAGAAATATAAAAAAGATTGACTATAAGAAAGAAAGGTTAAGAGACAAGAGCATAATGGGAAGGTCCAAAAACATCTAATGAGGATTAAAACTAAGAATTGGTGCTCTTTATACTAAACGCTTTGCAAACATTGCATCAGTTAATTGATATTCAACACTCTGAATTAGGTATCATTTTCTCAATTAATTTAGAGAGAGGCACTGAGACTAAAAAGTTGCATCATGTTTCTAATTTGCACAGACGCTACATGACAATACCTGGATTGAAGTTAAGGCCTGGCTGACTTCAAATCCCACTATTACTTAACATTAAGCAATGTTTTTCTCCTATCAAAAAAAAATCACTCAATGTTTATGTCTGACACATCCTATGCAGAGCCATTAGCAAAGTAATCCTTCAAGTACCATGCATTAAGATTATGTTAGCAAAATTAAACTCCTCTGTATCTATAGGTCCCATCAAGGCCAATTTCATGTAAGCAATAGCCATCTTGTCACCCTGCTCTCTCACTGGGTAACAGAGATCAAAGATGAAATCTATTTAGCACCATTGCTCTTAGGGTTAAAGCTAATGAGTGAATATAGCTAGATGTCTGAAACCAATAAAGAGAATTTGAAAGCAAAGAGGTGAATGTAATAATTTCATATAAGAATAAAACTTAATTCAAAGAACAACTCTCCACATAGTGGGAAAACTACCTCATGTCAGTGAAACCATGGAAAATCTTGCTTTAAAATAACAATAAAGAAGAAAAGATTCATGTTTGAGATCCAGTGGCTTATTTCAGTTCTTGTGGAGTCTATTAAATATTGTTGCAGTCAGGCCTGGATAAGAAAGGAACACTGACTTTCAGGATGGATAAACATAGCCAGTTAGAGGTGAGAGATTGTCCCATCCATATTTAACATAAAGTGGTAAGAAGACAGGCTTTCCAAGAACAGAGGATTGGTGAACATCCAATTCACCAACTCTCAACAGTGCTGGCTGTGGCCCAGTGTTTCTAGATGGAGAGCGTGGAAATATGTAATTTACTACCAACCCATAGGAAGACCCAGATTGACCACTAGCAAAAATAGCTAGAAGATAAAGTGGTAAGCAATAAAAGGACAGAAGATCTAATAGGAATTACAATCTGGAGCTTATCCTGCAGCATTTGGGATGCTTAGCAGAACAAAATGTGTGACATTTAATCTGTGCCTATGTTACAAAGTAAAAACTTTTTTAAAAATTAACTTTTAACATTGCTGCATTTAAGCAATAAGATAAGAAAGGTTTGGGGTTTTTTGTTATCGTTGTTGCTTTTGTTTGAATTGTTATTTTGTTTCTGTTGGAATTTGTTGAACACAAATGGCAACCTGCCAGTTAACACTACTTTCTGAATATGGCTTTGCTGAAAGAAAAATACAGCCAGACTGGAAAATAATACATGTATAGCATAAATATAATAGCATATAATGGATATAATACTATAGCATGTAACACATATAACAATGAGTATGTAAGAAGTGGATTTGTAAAAAAAAATAATAATAATGGATTCTGTCTGTTTTGCCACTTCCCCTTTCTATCTGTAAAATCATAGCCAATAATAATGCTAAAGAAGGTACCATTTATTGGAAACTTACTGTGGTCAGCATTGACCAAATACACTCCATATATTATTCCATTTAATTGTTAGGACTGAAGTTCAAAAAAGGTTAATGATAAGGTCATTTCACCTTTTTGGACCTTAGATTTCTTATGCATAAAGTTTGAGAAGCAGATTAAACTATCTTAAAAAATTCCTTCTAGGTGTTAACATCTATGATATTCTTTGATAAGCTCTTAGAAAATATCCTCCTTAATGTTAAGCACAGTTTACATATTGCAATCACCAATATTTATTGAAAATTGCCTTCATTTCCTTTTTTTTTTTTTTTAAGTTAGCCCATAAGTTTCACAGCTTTTATTAAAGCTGCAAATAAAATGAGTAATCATAGTCATGGGCTTTAAACATTGCATGCATTTCAAAGCAAAAGAAATCCTTGCAGTAAACCAAGTAAGGTTCAGTATATAACCATGACTTTATTTCATTCATACATATACAGGGTAGCAGCGAGGAAAATAGTAGGAAAGTATTACTCTAATTTTTTGATGTTTTGCATTGTATATTCAGCAAACCGAATGAGTGGCTTCATAAACTTTTTTCAGTAGGTTTAAGAGCTTCCTTTAGGAAGGTTTGGCTATGATTCTTCTGCTGTCATTGTCACTCTCCACTCCTTTTTCGGTCCACTAGGACCCAACTAACTCAAGAAACTGGATTTTATTTGGAAACAGGGGGGCACTGAACAATGGCCTAAATGGGATCCATAATCCTTGAGGAGTGGAGGAGAAGCAATAGAGAGGCACTGACAACCAAAAGCAATGTCAACATTCTGTGAAAGGAGTGATAAAAGTGCAAATCTGAAGTTGCCTGGAGAACCAAAAGGTAGAGTTATCAAAGCAAGAGGGAAAACAAAACATGCTTCCTGGAACTGATGGAAACGTAAAAAGCCAAAAACTTCAGAAAGTGATGAGAAATGATAGTTACATAAAAAGTAAAATAAAGCAAAAATGTGTGGGAGAAAGAAGCTGTAATTCCAGGTGGTGCTAAGGTACAGCGAAACCATGAAGCACACTACCTATTAGGTACTGACACACAAAAAAGGTGAAACCGGCATCGGAATTGGATTTAGGAACTTACTATATATCTTAGAGAGACATAGAGAAAAAAACATTATTTAATTGCTACTCTTGAATATATTTCTTATGACAAATAATTGCTTTATCAACCTTTAAAATTCTTTAGCAAGAAAGCCATGCTAATAATTTATCACCAATACAACTTTTATAACCATTCTGACCCACCTTCACCACAGCTGAATAATAAAGAAAATATTAAGTCACTCATTTTACCAATATTTTTATCCATATATCCCTATTATTTGCTAGGGATCTTGCTAAGCATTTGGGAATATAAAGATGAAGTTCCAAATTCCTGCCCTGAATAATTTACAGTCAACCTGTGGGAAACAGATGGTTAAATAGTTAATTTCAGCACAATTAGAAAAGTGCTGTGATAAGTGACATAGTGCTCTCAACAAGAAGGGTCTAAAAGTGTTGAAATGTTCTTTGCTCCAGGTGGAGACAATCTGCTCACCTATGAGATAGGTACAAATATTTGTTCTGTTTCTTAAAATGAGGAAATTGAGGCATGGAGCATTTAATTGCCCTAGGTATGCAGCAATAGTGGAATCAGTATCCTAACTAATAAAGTCTCCATGGCATAAGTGCTTGACTGGGATTCCATATTGCTGCCCCAGTCTTTATGAGCAATGGGGCTTTTCTTCAGAAAGTTAAGGTAATTGATCAAAGATGTCCACTAATTATGTAACACTGTCCCATCAATAGGCAGTGTCTGTGATCCTTCCCCTTGAATTTGGGCAGGATCTGCAACCACTTTTACCAATACAAGTTGGTAGAGGTGGCATGTACCAGTTTCCAGGTCCAGGTCTTAAGTAACTGGCAGTTTGCACTTCCTTTCTCTTGGAATATTCACTATATGAGTGCCGAGATAGCATCAAGAAGTCTGACTACTCTGCATAAGAAACATATGGAGAGGCCTTTAGGATTTTATGAGACCACATGGAGAAGGAGAGGGAACTGGCTGAGTCCAGGCTTCCAGAAATCCCCTCCAAGGCATTAGGCAGTGAGGAAAGCCGTCTTAGAATCTCCAAACCAGCCCAACCTCTATCTGAATATCACTGTATGATCTCAGCAATGCAAAGCAGAGCAAAAGAATTACCCAACTCAGCACTGTCCAAAATTCTAACCCTCAAAATCATGATTTTTCAAAAATGTTATCTTAAATCACTGAGGTTTGAGATAGTTTGCTGCTCCACTTTAGATAACTGGAACAGATACATTGACTTGGGAATTGGGTGAGATAGGAGATGAAAGATATATGGAACCTCAAAGAAGCATAGGATACTAATGCTTTTCCCAGTAAGAGGTAGGAATCCCTGGAATGAGTCAAGGAGTCAGGAGAGAGAAAAAAGACTGCCAGAGAATGTACATCTTTGCATTCTAGTGATTACTTTAAATTAAAATGTTATTTTCTGTATGTGAGTCCTTGTTTTCATTAAGCCTACTGTAAAATTTTATTAAACCTTGTTTTAGTTTCCTAGGTTGCTCAAACAAACACCATGTAATGAGTCAGATTAAACAATGAGAATTGGTTTGCTTATGGTTTTGAGGCTAAAAGAAAGTCCAAATCAAGCATTATCAAGGTGATGCTCTCAGAAGACTGTGGCACCTGGGGCAGGTTATTGACAATTCTTGGCTTTTAGCTTCAGGGCAATGCACATGGCAACTTCTTCTGGCTGCTCTGTCCTTATTTTAGTTTGTTAATTGCTGCTGGAACACAACATAGAAGAAATGGAATGGCTTTTAAAAAGGGAATTTATTAAGTTACAAGTTTGTAGTTCTAAGGCCATAAAAATGTCCAAACTAAGGCAGCCAGATAAAAATACCTTGACTCAAGAAAGGGTGGTGTCTGTTATATGGGAAGGCACATGGCTGGCATTTGCTGGTCCTCGTTCCTAGTTCTGTTGTTTCCAGTTTCTGATGCCAGTGGTTTCCTCTCTAAGCATCTGTGGGCCTTCACTTAGCTCCTCTAGGACACAACTCTGTGTTCTGGCATATGGTGGCCTTCTCATGGAAAGGCACATGGTGATGCCTGCTAGGCTCTGCATCTCCAAATGTTCATGCCTAAGCATGTGCTCAGAGTCTACACTCCCAGCATCTCCAAATGTCTGTACTTCTGTCAGCTCTGAAGCTTTTTCCAAAATGGTTCCTCTTTTAAAGGACTCCAGTAAACTAATCAAGACCCAACTTAAATAGGTGGAGTCGCATCTCCATTTAATCTAAAGGTCACATCCACAATTGAGTGTGTCACATCTCCTTGGAAACAATCCGAAGTTTCTACCCCACAATATTGAATCGGGATTAAAAGAAACATGTTGCTCCCACAAGACTTGATCAAGAAAAAGGACATGGCTCTTCTAGGGTACATAACAGCTGCAAACTGGCACAGTCCTCTTCTGGGTTCCCTTGATTTCAGCCTCTTACTTTCGGTGGCTTTCTCTCTGTCTGAATTTCAGTCCACTTTTAAAAGACTCCAGGAATAGGAGTAAGACACATTCTGCTTGGGCTGGGCCATAACTTTAACCAACCTCATCAAAAGGTCCTACTTTTAAGCTCTCACCCACAGCAATGGATTAAGTTTAAGAACATGTTTTTTCCTGGGGTAATACAGCTTCAAACCAGCACAAACTTTTCTGTATGGGTTACAGTAAAGGAAAGAACACAGAGCAGTACAGAAGGGACAGGCAAATAGTCACTCCCCATGACCCATGTAGGACAAAGTAAGTGCCCTAGTTCTTAGGTCAGATTGTCTGGATTCAAATCCCAGCTGTACCTCTTGGGCACATTATTTGTACTCTCTGTGACTCAGTTGCCTCATTCACAAAATTAGAGTTAGTACTGACTCCCTTAAACCTTCTACCAACATCCTCAAGGGAGAAGAAACCTCAGAAACCTTCCTCATCCTAGCCCTCAGCACTCTGCCTTGCTACCAATAAATGCTTTGCAACCCAGTGTGGTTTGAGGAGGATGAGGCTGTAGGAACCTAGAGAACATACCAAACCTTACCAATAGCATTTTAGGCAAAAAAAAAAAAAAAGGGGAAGCCTGGAAAAACATCCAGGGGAAGAGAGCATAGTGTGTATTTGAAGAAACACAAGGTCACACAATGACCTTATTTATGGTGTTTAGAGAGTGGGGGTGGGTGGAGGGAGAAGAGCAGGAGAGGGTATAGCACAACCTAGAACTTGGGGAGTTTTATCACGCCAAGTAGTTTGGGCTCTATTGTGATAAGCAAGATCCTTCTGAAAATTACAAGGTCTCAAAATTGTGGGTACTTCACACTTACTACACAATAACATTCGATCTTCATAGAGATTTGTGGGGTGGATTGAGACTGCATTGCTATTTCTATTACTACTAAGGACTGAGCACCAGAGATGTAACCTTTAGGACTCAAGAGGTTTATTAGTCTTCTCAGGCCCAAGCAGCCTCTGATGGACAAACAAGGGTTAATGGTAGGAGCCCACTCAAAATGTGTACAGGTAAAGAGAAGAGCTACTTGATAAATCCTTTTTCTGACTACAGTGGAAGTTTACTGTACATATAAAAGAGATAAAAATCTTCTAGGCACTCTGGTTCATATGCTTAGGTTTACCTCCCAAGCCATAATACCATACTAAGCAGAAACTGGTGGCCAATTATATACGTAAAACTTTTCCAAATGATTCATCTCAGCAACATATTTCTGCCTTATGTTATAAAGCAAGGAGAGATCTATATTCAAACAGACTATTCTCCAACTCTCCATATAAAAAACAGCTAATGACTTTGATGGTTGTGTCACACATCAAGGGTAAAGGTAGAGAAACCAGCATTACTTACTGACAATTAGCAATCACACATTTGTTTTCCTTATCAACTCATCTTTCTCTGTGTTGGCAACATGAATGAAATCCACATTCTTCCCTAAGCAAAGAGACTTCTACGTCTGTGTCTGTTCATCTGGTCTAAATTTTTATGTTTCAATTTCTTCTAACATGCCTCATTCAAAACCGTTGAAGCATCAAAGAAAGATATGCGGTCTCTCTAAAATCATTAAGCTTGAAAATTTCTAATCTAAAAAGAGTTGATCTCAAGACTCAAAATTGTTTGCTAGTAAGGAATATTGGAATTTTTCAATAACATGAGACCTGTGCTTTCAACAGCAAACTTTTATTTTTCAGATAATAAAATCCACTAATAACTAGAACGTTTGCTAATGTGAAACAGCACTAAACTTCAAAACTAAGGGAAAGTAGAGTCAGTGTTATTCAGAGGAGCTTATTTATTAACTTATTTATTCTAAGGAAGAAAGAGCAAACAAAAGACATATGTCTCTATTATTCATTGGTCCTCAGGAGTCCAGCAGATGAAAGAGAATGGAGTTTCAGATCATTCTAAACTCAGTCTTTGTTCTATGACCCTTCATGATTTACTTCACCATAGGGAGGAAATTTACCATTACTACTTCTTCACAATGTGTCAGGAAATGAGTATTTTGTAATTACTTGTGGAGAGCCGCCTCCCGGGTCGGGCCTAGTGGACACGCCGCAGCCTGCTCTAGAGTTCCCCCCGCCCATCGAGTGAGTCAAGATGGCGCCCGCATCCTGTTTCCGCGTATGACGCACGCGCCCACCAACCCTATCTTCCAATCACCTCTGTATACGTGGCACTAACCTATTGGGTTTGGGCACAGTATATAAGAGGTTACCCGGACAGGGTGGGTGGAGACGACCCATAGGGAGCCGTACCTGACGGCCGCATAGAGGTTGTTCCCCCGCGGGGTATCTTGTCCCGCGTGGAACCTGTAACAGAGAATGCAAGCTTAACTCCAGTAAAGGTCTGTGCTCACAACCGTTGCGTGCCTCGAACCCGTGTTTGTCACTTAAGTTGGTTTGCCTGCGTCTGTCTCTTTCTCCCCTCCTGTTCCCTTCGCCGGCCGGGGATCAGAAGCCGAACGAGACGGCTGCGGACAATTACTACTTTCTTCTCAGAAAATGGAACCTGTACCTTCACAGCCATTCCCCCCTTATGCCATTCTCTCTCACCAAACCTTCTCAACCTCTCAACACCATCACAATTAACTCCTTTATCCAGTCCTTAGATACCTCCTTAAGTTTTCTCACATAAGACCGGAGCCCCCATCACCATTGCAAATGCCTCATTTCAGGCTCTTGCCTTAAACAGTCTGAAATTTTCACTATAGGTCTCTTTCATTTTTGTTTCATTCATTCTCCATGCAGGTAGTCAACATCGTCTCTCTGGGCTGAAAGTCTCATTATAATTCTCACCTCATAATTCTGCAAAGATAATTCTCAAATTCTTCAATACAAAATGTTAAATTCCTTAGTATGGCCCATCTCATTACCTATGACTGAGCCATAATTCCTGATTCAGGGTTAAAATGCAAGGTGATACAATTCATAATTGAAAGAATTTACTGTTGGCACAGGAAGCACACAGATGAAATCTAGAAGCAAGTACAAGCAATCATTTGCTTTTGTTTCAGGACTTAAGGGAGAAGAAACATAGGCCCTTCAACAGGCCTGAGGTCTCCAGTCTGGAATTTTGGGCCATCACACATGGCTGAAGCAGATGTTGTCATTGTCTTTCCAGAATAAAGACCACACTTTCTCCTACTAGGAAATAACTAGGCAACATTGTTATTGGTCTAAGCCAATCAAGGTAATTGCATTCCTCCTTCCAGTGTGAATGGTTCAGGGATGGGTACATAAAACAGATATAATCAAAACAGCCTATAGCATTCCTCTGGCCACAAGGATTGCTTCAGAGGTAGGCACATAAACTGAGATACTCCAATTATAATAAGGCTCTGGACTTTGATGGATGTAGGAAGACATTCTGTCTCGTCCCCTGACTGTGAAAAAGGGAGCTTGTAGCCTGGAGCTGCTAGCAGTTACTTTGCCGCTACCATAAAGCCAGACTAAGGATAAATCAAACACATATGGGAGGAGGAGGGCTGCAAATACTCAGAAAACCACAGGAAAATAGAGCTGCATTCCTGAGGACATTGTGGGGATATTGAATTGTTTATTTCATGCACAGATATAGTTTCCTTATTGTTTAAATCTAGACCTACAACCTAAACTGTCCTATTATATACTGTACCCTCTTTCTTTTCCCTCTCCAGTGTAGTTCCTTGATCCTTTTTTAATTCCTTTTTCTCCCAAGCAGCACTCGATGTATTTTATCCATGGATCTCAAGAGGTGCTATCAGCATTTGATTCCTTCTTCTGAGTTTGCTGAGACCTAGAAATGGGTGGATGCTTCTAACTTTGGGGACAGAGGACAAAGGAGGTCTTCCCTGTGGACCGGTTGGGAAAATTAGGCCTTCTTTCTCCATATCTCCAGTGCAATTACTATGATGAAAATGTTTAGTGTTTTTTGCTGACTTGAATTACTCTCAAAGTTCCCCCTCTGTATCCTTACTTCAGTACATACCAGGCCCTAGTAAATTCAAGGAGGAGGTAAAGGATAGGCAAAGAGAAAATCTCATTGCTCCACAGCACACACTGAATTGTCTGTGGTAGCCTGAACAGCATAAGCTAATAACATTTCTCCACCTTTCCGAATTGTCTTCTCTGCAGTAAGAGATTTGGCCTCCAAAGAAATATCTGGCCTTTCTCCTTGGTCTTGGGTGGGGAGGGATAACCTTTAAATATTTGGTATTTCCCAAGTGATAAGAGCCATTTTTATTCATGGTGTTCCTGGACCACCTGATACTCATGGTGGGGTAGGACACAGGGTAGTCTTTGGGTGGGGACTGGCCTCGCCAGGAAGACCAATCATATGATATTTGATATAATATCAATGATATTGGAGGGGAGGAGGGCTAGAGGTTAAGTTCAACCACTTGGGCACGGATATAATTACCCCCATGAGGAAACCCTAATAAAAGCTCTAGGCATGAGCTGGTGAGCTTTCTTGATTGGCAACACACACCAGTGTGCCAGGAGGGTGATGCATTCTCACCACATGGGAAGAGTAGATAGAAGCTTCACATTTGCCCTATGTGTCTCTTCTTTTTGCTTCTTCTGAAACATGTCCTTTTGCTATAATAAATGTATAAGCATAAGTATAATGCTTGCCTGAATTCTGTGAGTGGTTCTAGTAATTTATTGAACTGAAGGGATGGTGGGAACCCCTGAATTTGTAGCCCATTGGCCAGGAGTGTGGTCCTGGGAACCCCCAAACTTGCACTGATGTCTGAAGTGTGAGTAGCCTTACGGGGATTGTGCCCCTAGCTTATGAACATGGCCTAACTCTAGGTAGTTAGTGTCAGAATTGCATTGTGCCTCCCTCTGCTTGGAATCTCCTTTCCTGGAATCATAGCCTCATAGATCCTGGTCCATCTTTTAAAACTTAGTTCAAGGATAAGACTGTGAAGCCACAACTACAATTGAGCGTTCTCTCTACCATGCCCCCATATTGGCATACACAATTCTATCATATTTCTTGCTATTCTTTTTCATACTTATCTCTGCCCATTTCTGACTACTACCAGCTCCTTGAAAACAATAATTTTTTTGTTTATATAAATAGTAGGGGCTCAATAAATTTTTGTATGTTGAATCTCATTCAGAAGTTAAAATATGGAAAGGACTAGCTTTAAACTTCTTACAAAGCAGAGATCTCCAGCGCGTAGTATAGACAGGAGAAAAGAAGAGAGAAAGAAAACTGGGAGGGAGGCAGGATGTTAATTATTACAGGGGAACACTGAGAACAAACTTTCCACTTATACCTAAAGAAACGGATATTAAAGCTGAGTCACGCACCCACAGTCAGCAACCGCCCCCCCCCCAGTAGACCTACCATATCACCTCATTTAAATTTAACTTAAGCATAGAATCCCATGCTTCCTGCAAACTCTCACTTCCTTCCAGAGGTTGCACTTCCACTAGTAGCTCTCTGTAGGCAGCAAGAAATAAATTCAGCTTTTGTCTCTCTGATTTGAGGCTGGGATCTCAAGAATTGTTATTCTTTTCAACAAATTACAGCCTTACTTCATGGAGAGGACTGAAAACATATCCAATCTGTAATGAATGTCGTATTGTTTACAAAGTTGGAATAAGCCAAGTCCCATCTGATGCTGCTTGGCCATTCTTCCATTTTCCGGCCTTCCATGAACCTCTCTGCAAGTATTTTGTTCTCTCTCTCATTTAGCTGCTTCCTTTCTTTTCCGTTCAACAATGCTCAAGGTCAAATGTCTGAAATTATAAGAATTATCTGAAGAGAGCTTTGGATATACAAAAAAGAGCCCTTTGGATCCAAGATATAAATAAATAAAACAACAGTTTATTTGCCCTGTTGCTCAATAGCAATAAGGACAAACATTTCTGGCGTCTGAGATTTAAGTCTATGTAAAACTTTACGTGGCACAGAAGGGTGACTACGAAATTTAACTTCTGTGGTTTGACTCTGACATTTCACTTCAGGTGGGTATGGCAGATGGGGAACTGGGCTGGAGTACGTTTAGCTAACTAGTAATAAAGTGGTTTGATACTAGAAATTTCCTTTTTATCCCTTTGTTATTGGGTGACATAGCACGAGAAAACCCTAGCACAGTTTCTGGCACACAGGAGTCACTCAAACATTCTATTTAAAGATGGAATTCAGCGTAAGAAAAAGAAATATTATGGTAGTAGTTTGCCTCTTGTCAGCACCAGAGAGGATTATATTTACTGGCCTCTTAGGGTTGAATAGTGGTGAGCAGAAGTAAGAGATACCATTTCCGGAGCATTTAAAGACCTAAGAGCCCTTAAAGACTTTTCTTTGTCCTCTGACAAGGTGACTGGCTGTCTATCAGACAGCCCCTGAACGATTATGCTGAACTGAGCCTTCTAATGATGTGTGATGAACATGACGCAGGAGGAAGAAATAAACCTTTGTTGTTAGAAGCCGTGGAGATCATGGGTTATTTGCTATGTCAACAAAACCTGTTCAATCCTGAGGATTCAAGGAATGACCTATCCAAAGAAATGAAGTTATTCAGGTACTGAAAATACCTCCTGACAGACTGATTTCATCTAAAAGTAATCATTTTGGACACTGATGGCAATATTATACTGAACATGTACGTCATTTGAAATTCTTGAAATTAAGGACTCTCCCAGTGCAAACAGTATGAAAACACCTATTCATTTCACCTAATGGTAAAACCACCATTGACAAGCTAAACTCTAAAATTGGAGACCCAAGTGAAATTAAAATTGCTGAATCTACTGCTCTAACCCCAGTAGAGACCAAGGCTGCGGGCGTAATTGAGGTTTGTCTATTGTTACCCAGAAGCTGTTGCTAATAATTATAAGCAGGGCTCTTTTCTCCCCCCTTGCTCGTTTCCTTCTTAGCGTGAGTCAACAAACTTCATTTTAAGCTCTGTCAGGGGCACTAGTCTTTCTTTTGTTCTTGGCAGAGGGAGGAATATTTTTAGAAAATAACCTTACTCTTTTCAGAGGGGGGTCATTATCAGCCGCAAAATGCGAATAATGTGTGTCCCCAAGGCCTCCGGTCCCCAGTTAGCAAATTTGAGCTCTTTGACTCCAAACCACAGAAGCCTCACCATTCTCTATTAGCTCTCCTGGCAGAAACCATTCAGGATGACACAGCCCCTTCTCTTGTTACCTCGGCCTGAGTTTCTAAGGAGGAACAAAAAGGGTTTGGAGTTTTATAGTTAAAAATAAAATCACATCAGTGGCAGAGGTCTCGCCTGCCATGCCAGAGACCCAGGTTCAGATCGTGATGCCTGCCCATGTGAAAAAAGAAAAAAAGACAAATAAATAAATAAATAAAATAAAATCACACAAATGTTGGGTGTCATAAATCTTGACTTCAGCAAGTGGGTACCCCAGCACTGATTTCCTGGAGATCAGCTGAGTCCTTGTGACAGAAGTGCCATGTTGTTTCCCCCTACTAAGGACTGTTGGGTGTTCTAAGTTGGGTTAGCTCCCCCAACTTGGAACACTCGGCTAATGCAATTGACACCATGTGCCTGGACAGCATCAGTGTCTCAAATAAGAGAAAATGTCAATGTTTTGAACAGATTTATAAATTAAGTTTCCAACACCCCTCCATCTCCTCATGACCCTCCCTCCCTTTAATTGAAACACAGCTCTCTGGAACCTCATACTCTCTTTCCAGAATCCATTAACATTTTCTAAAAAAAAAAAAAAGTCCTACATAAGTCCTAAATTGAGCTTGCCTTCTTTAACGTTGTGGCAAAGTGCAATTACAGTTTAAAGGGAATATTTATGTACATTAGTTAACGACATCATTGCAACTTACTGCTCACACATCAACACTTAATTAGTGTAAGCATAAGTGACATAATTGCTACAAGGCATGCATTTACCAGTAATGTGAGGTAATTTCATGCACTATGCACATTTTAAATATCTACTTTATACTTTGTCAGACTGGATTTTTTTAAATCAATAAGGGATATTTACATGGATCAGAAAGCAGACTTCTTCCCTATTGCAGGAAAATACACTGTTATGGCCTTTTGGAGCATTTAATATCCTAACTGGATTTTTAAGCCAGAAAGGTTAAAAATGGCCTTCCGACGCTGCCCCCAGGGAAAAAGAGAATCTCCGAATATATGTAGTATCATCCGTGTTAATTATATGAGGTGTCCTCTTTCATTTATGACTGTTTGATATGCATTCCAGTGTCCCTCCAGGCATGCCAAATTCTAATGTAAGAATAATTTCTTGAAATATAGTTGTCCTGTAAAATAGGGAGTTTCACTAACTTTCCTAGCACTCTCAAAAAGCACAAATACTTCTAAGGAATTAGGAAGTGTGGCCTTTCTAAAATTCATGTTTATGCAAAGTAACCCCCTGCATTTCTCCAGTGGCATTTCTTACACTTCATGGTCAAGTCCAAACCCCAGCACAGGGCAGAGGAACCTTCCTGATCTGACTCCTGCCCACTTACCAGCCTCCTGAGACTATGCACTCCAATCATTCCAAGGGCTCTGCGCTTGTCTCTCTAGAGTGGCTTGTGCTGTGCTCTCCTCCTGAAATACTCCCCACCCCCTGCCTGGACCCTGCTCTCCTTCCACTCTCCACTCGGTCATGTGTCCCTGCTCTGAGCCCCTCTCTCCGCATCAATCCCAATGTATGACATCATTCACACATCGTCTCCCCCACTAGATATTGGACGAGACTCAAATGACGAATTGGATTTCACTTAGCTGATCTCTGTGTAACTAAGGGGAATACAATTTCCCACGGAGGCAGAAGAACACAGTGATTAAGAAGCTGAGCTGAAGATTAAAACAGCCCTCAAGTCAAGGTGACTTTCATCAAATTGCTTCTCTGTGCCTCAGATTCTTCATCTGGGAAATGGGGAGAAAGGGCCCAAATGCAAAGCTCACAGGTTGGCTGACCCTATCTGGAGCTCTTTGGCCATGAACTTGGATTTCCTTCCCTGGCGGGCCATTCCCCTAGATCCCTGCTGCACGCCTACCCAGTTCTTTTTCTCCGCTTCCCAGCCTAAATTAGCGAACGAGACCACGACTACCGTAGGACAAAGCTTGAACAGTGACCGCCACAGTCTTATGCCGTAGGTCCTAAGTTTCCTTTTTATCCCTTCAAGAAGGCAAATCAACACTTCACCTCCAGATAGAAGCGGGCTGGATCTAAGTTCCAACTTGCCCCGATGTAACTTATTTAGCAGCTATCGAACTGCTAACTACGTACCAGACAATGTATCAGGAGCTCAGGACCCAGTGGTGAGTGAAAACCACTTCAGAGAGCAAAAATGCATTGTGGGAGTCTGAAGCTGTTTCTTTACCGTGGAGGTACAAATAACCCCTTACTTACAGGCTTGTGATGAGGATGAAAAGAAAAAAACATACATGGCATATGCCGTCAACTGCAAAAGGCTGTGCAAAATCAGGATTATAAAATTCTAATCCCCTCTCCACTCTTCCAATTCTAAGCCCATGTCTTCACCCTTATTAACCTAGCAGCCCCTGTGGCATGGCTCAGCGTGCTCTCCCCATTATTTCTGTCTGGAGACCGTGCTGGATTCCCTAAGAGTCCTACCTTCCCGCTCGAAAGCCTCACTTTCCATTGCCATCCCCCTTGATGTTAGTCTAATTCTGCTTTGAAACCAAGGCAGTGACAAGTGAAGCTATTTCAGAGGGACCTGGGGTCGTAAAAAATTTTGAAAAATTATTTTGCTTTCTCAATCATGTCAGACTTGAGAGGCATGAAGATTTGGTGGTTCTGAACCAAATACGAGGTGACTTTCTGCTTGTGCTCTGGAGAGAGCTGGTGTGATAAACAGCATCAGTGCTGGGCTCTTTGCTGAATGCCAGAGAGGGCTTCTCTGAGCCAGTGCCTTGGGTTTTACGCAGCAGCTCTGAGGAAGCTTTGCAACCAAGAGGACCTACGAGGATCTGAAATCGGAATGGGAAACAAAAAAGTCTCTTGCCACCAAAGGACGCTTTAAAAAAAAAATTGTCAGAAGTTGGTCTCTTTTTATCAAGAGGAGAGATCCAACAAGGAAGGGGGGATGGGGGGGAGTAGGGAATGTAGGGCAGATTATTCCTTGTGCACTTTCTAAAAGAATGACTGAGAAAAGTTGCAAAAATCAGAATTGAAATTCTCTAGCCATTTGCTCTTTTCCCTCAGCTTGCACGACAAGCCTAGCTGCCCTCTTTAAATAATGATAGTAAAAAATCTGATGACTATTGGAGAGCATCAATAAGAAACAGATTTTTAAGAGTATCTTTGAACCAGGAGTTTTCAAATAGAAGCAGCCTAGAGGTGTCTTACTTATAACTGTGGATGGGAAAAAGAGGTAAAGAATAAGTCAAGGGTTGTGAGACCAAAATCTGCACTATGACCACCAAGCTCATAAAATCAACTACCTCACTTTTGTTTATGTGTTTGTTTTTTTTTGAATGCAGTACAAATACACAAAAGAGGCTCTGCTCCTTAAGTATCAAAGTGACTGGATGAGACAAAGGCAACTTCTAAACATTTTCCTTCCAACTTCATAAAGTAGTTTGTAAGGTCTTTCGGGACTTAAATCATACATCATCCGTTTCTTTATCCACCATATCACATAATGGATTACACATAGAATTTCCTCAATCAGTGATTGTTGATTGAATGAGTGAGAAATAACTATGAAAGGACTAAGAGAGAGAAAGCGGGGAGAGATGAAGGGAAGAGAGGAGAAAGGAAAGGAAGATGGAAAAGAAAAAAGGCAAATTGGATAGAGAATAATTAACATATGAAATTAATGCTCAAAAATTAGAAAATGTGGTTTGTCCATCTTACACTGCTTGGCTGATAAAAAGAATTCCATACTTTGTCAAGGGAAACACGAAGTCATTGTAACTCCTTCTTCCTGTATGTTAACTATCTCCCTTCCTCAGACCTTATTCAGCTATAAGGAAAACAAAGAATGGTACCTTTCTAATAAAATCCCTCTTGCACATGGCTCATTTATCTTCATTTCATGGTTCTCAAATCATTCTTTAGATCATTCTATAATTCTGGAATACAGTGGCTAAAATGATACCACCTTTGGCCATCAGCTGGTTCTATGTCCAAAAATGTTTTGCACATTATAGGCCCAGTCATACAAGTCCCTCCACTAATGCACTAGAAGGATTCAAAGTGCCGTATCAGATTCAGCAGCTTTCAGACAAAGAAAATTATTTTTAATGCACTGTGGCAAAGTAAGCACCGATGCTGCTTTTGACCTTAATTATTTGTGATAACTAGCTGAAGAGAACCACATGGTTATGAGTTCTCAGAGCTGCAAAAGGCTATTTCCACAAACCTCCATCAAGTAACAATTATCGATGATTCCGATCTCTTTCAATAAATATTTCAGAACACGGCAGAATTAAGGTGTCAGTAGGAGACATGCTCAAAGTGACCTCAGGACATGGGTTATTATTTTTCTAGTTGCACAAAAGAGATAGCTTTTAGCCCCCCTCCTCAATCAATTGATTTACTTACATCACAAAACTCCATTTAAAGATTGTAATAGCTAAGAAGTTTCTACTCGGTCTTCTTCCAACTTCTTGGACGATGCTACTTTCTTCCAAATACTTGAACCATGATCAACCTCCATTCTACTTCATTTAAGTCAAATGATGTAGCCTACCACCTTCAAAAGCACTATCTCTAGGCTATAAGGACAAGGCGCATTTGACCAATGATGGGTCTAAAGACCCTTAAGTTTAGTCAGGGTAAGCACATAAACTGCAAAATATGACCAGGTCATTTTTATATAACTCATCCTCCTAGTTGGCTTACCATTGAATTTTCAAACTCACAACTTACATTGCAAAATCAACCATTTGTTATGTTATTTATACCCAAAAGCTGACTCCTTTCCCTTTATAATAATAATACCTACTTTCCTAAAACCTGTATCTAGACTCTGGCTCTTTACTGATGAAAACAAACAAAAGAATTCAAAAAGCTAAAACATTACTAAAAAGGCTCACATCAATTGCATTTGATCTCGGAAGGATCAAGATTCCTTAGAAACATGGACTGAATAGTTCATACCTTTTGGTGCAGCTAGTGCTATGCCTAAGTAAATGGTGGGTACTCAGATAATTCTCACTGACCATGTGTGCATTAAAAATGAAAAGCTTCAGCTAGGCTTTGCAGTAAAATTGAGAATTAAAGCCAAGTTACAAAAGCAGACCCATTGATTCACCTAGGTTATAATTCCAGATTGTCTCTCACAATTTTACCTTTCACTTCCTTGGGTCTGATCCCATTCCACGAGCATCTCTGCTCAAAGCAACTGTTGTTGCCTTCAAAGAGTTTCCAAAGGTACAACCAATACAAGGGTCATCCACAAAATAAAAAGATGCAAAAACCAGCTTGACAACAGACTTCTCATCAGCAACCTTGAATGTTAGAAGATGAAGAAGCACTCGAAGTTTTACAGCATGCTGGACCTAAAATTCTATAGCCGCCTAAAGTACCAATCAAGTGTGAAGATAAAATAAAAAATTAGGATGAGCACAGATGCAGAGTTTGATAGTTCATTCACCATTTGCAAAGAAATCATATGAATATGACTCCAACACACACAAAAATAACTGAAGTTAAAAATAATAATAATAACTGAAGTTGAAAACCAAAAAAGGAAAGACATGGTGTTCCAAAAGAGAGAGGCTATTCCAGGAATGCAAGACAATATTCTGGCACTAATTGTTAAGAACTGTAAATGGGTCAAAAAAGTGGTCACAGCCCAAGTTACAGCAGAAATTTGGCATGCTCCAAAAGAGGATTTCTCCAGGAAGAAAGCATAGCCTGTTGAGTAAATGAGACTGGATAATTTGAGAATATGGTGAAAATTCACTACTCATTTGACAACAAAGCAAAAAAAAATGCAACAAATAAACAAAAAAAACCCACCATCGATAGAAAGGCAATACAAGTAAAAACAGCACAAACAGGAGAGCTACACATCAAAAAGTAACAGTGCACAGATGAAACATGCTAAGATACAACAAGTTTGTAAGTAATTGATGGAATCTAACAAAAGCAAATCCATTTCACCTTGACAATATGGACATTCTTCTTCAAATGGCAATGATGTCTTAACGTAGAAGGAAATATACAATCCAACGCCTTTGAGTTTGCAGAAAAAAATATATACATGGTCACTAAAACAAATATTTATTGGTTTTCAGCTTTCAGTAAAAGCTAAAGACAGAGCATGTAATTATTATAGTTTCAGAAAGGAAGATAAATGTTTCATCCATAAACATAAAATTCAAAGTGGATGTGCCAGAAATTGGGAAGTAGAAGGTCAAGAGAGGAGGTGGGGAACAAGTGAGGATATAAGCATAATCTATGGATTTATGAAAGTAACCACAAGAACTAAAAATAGCTGTATATAAAAGTGGTTTGCCTTTGGGGAGTGAGACAAGTTGAGAAGGAATGAGCAGGAAAAATTATGCTTTTCATTTCAAACTCCTCTCTGCTTACAAAAAGGAAGTAAACAAGTAGACATGGTGCATTTCCTTTAAAACAATAATGTAAATGATCATATATTAACATGGACAAAAGGAGCTCTCAGATGTAAAATACACAGCATGATCTCACATATATGTTTATATGAATGTACATATGTTAGGAAAAACACCTCAAAGGATATATACCAAAACATTTATGGTTTTTATATCTAGGAAATGGAATATCGGTGATTTTTCATTTTCTTCATATCTTTCCATATTACCTGATCCTTTATTTTCACGATGAGTAGATATCTTAAAATCAAAAATGTTTTACTTTTGAAAATTAATTTTTAAAAGTTTGTCCTTAATCTTATAATTAACTAGTTATAAAATATTGATATAAACATCTAAATTTTCATGTTTTTAAAATATTTTCATGTTTTTAACATTTTATATAATTGGGATTGTGTATATGCATAATTTTTCTAAGCTATTCACCATTCATTTATTCAGGTGTTCATGCCTCCATTATATCACTTATAGTAGAAACTACCCAGCTTGTTAATTTGTCCAACATGTCTGATTTCCCAAAAATATATGATCCTGAAACTAAAGACTGTTTAATAATTTCTGCAGCCCAAATTCCCTTGCAAACAAAAGGCATGCAATATTTACCTTGATCAAACAGAGAAAAAGTTTCCCATATATCCTTGTCTGTGTGCAGTTACCAAACATTCCTTTCTGTAAACAGTGTATTGGTGCACGCTAGAGAAAGCAGCAGTAGCTACTACTCAACAATGCAAAGCCCTCCCATTGGTCCATCTTCCCTTCAAACAGTTTCCATATTGGAAACTGATGCTCTTTTCCTATTTCTCTAGACAGCTGGGAAAGCTTCCTTCTCCTGGATCATCATCCAAGCTGAAGAAAGAATAACTTTCATGAGGGCAATTTGCGGGACCTATTTCCTTTAAAACAATGATGTAAATAATCGAATATTAATGTGATTATTTGTGGGAGTTCTGTTGGGGCTACAGCAGAGGGATCATCTGCCCCCAGATACCTCATCTAAAACTAATGGGGCTCCTCTTCCCCAGGGAGAGATCCCCTCCCTTTCCACCATCAAGTTTCCATTATTTCAGATTCATTGTGTAATATTCCTCATTCTCATAATGAAACAACAAATTAAATCCCCAATTTTAGTGAGTCATCATTCCTCTAATGGTTGTGTGTATTAGTTTCTTAGGATTACCATAACAAGTCACTACAAAGGGGTGGTTTGCAACAACAGAAATGTATTCCTCAAAGTTCTGGAGTCTAGAAACCTGGAATTGAGGTGCTGGCAGCATCGTGCTCCTCCTGAAGGATATCGGGGAGAACAGCTCTTTGTCTCATGCAGCTTCTCACGGCTCCAGGCAGTCCTTGACTTGGGGCTGGATAACTCCAGTCTCTGCCTCCACCTTCAAGTGGCCTTCTTTTCTCCTCTGCTTCCACTTGCTCTCCTCTTCTCTCTCTTTTATGGATGCTCTTATTTAGGGTCCACTCAAATAATCCAGAATCATTTTATTTCAAGGTCTTTAACTTAATTACATCTGCGAAGACCCTTTTTCTAAAGAAGGTCGCATTCACAGGCTCCAGAGGTTAGGACACCAACACATCTTTTTGTGGACCACCATTCAACCCTCGACATTGCCCTGCTGGCAGGAGAACCAGAGCAGACGGGGCGATAGATGAGGTTCACAGGGGTGACAAGTAAGTCCTTTAAGAGAAAGAAGAGCCCAGACAAAGGAGAGAGGGAAAAACAGTTTCAGACCTTATGGTTTCTTCTACAGCAACTCTCATTTGATCTGGAAACAAATTTCAATCATTACCTTTCCTACTAATGCCAAACTTATTTTCTCATAAACATTGCATATGCCTCGTGCCAGAATATTAATTTATATTGAATTTCCTAACCAGACTCAACAATACGCAGAAAAGAATATGACATGCTTTAAAATGTAAAAGAAAGAAAGAAAAGAAGCATATTTTACTAAAGTTTCAATAAATGCACCTGATGCGATGATAATTTTGAAGGTGGTTAAAACATTTTGAATATTACATATACATAAAAAATGCACAGATTACCAGTGAATTTTCACAAACTAAAATACCCTAGTGACCACCACACAAATTAGGAAAAAACATTTTACTAGCATTCTGGAACCCCCCTTCATGATTCCACCTAACCAAAGGTAAACACCATCCTGAAGTTTTATCACCATCGTCTTATTTATTTGTTTTTAAAATTTATAAAAATAAAAAACATAGAAAAGTACTTAGCAAATATTAACTACCATTACACACACAGTTATAAAAACTTTTTTGCTAAATCAGGAAGAAATAAGGAGTTAATTCCCCCAAGTAAACCCTAAACAAATTTTATAACTTATGATCTCAGGTTCATTCCCCTTATTCTTGGAAGAAACTGGACTCAGGGAGAAGTTAAGTGACTAACCAAAGATCACACACATACAAACTGACAGAATTGTGGTTTGAATCTAGATCTCACTCCAATGTAAAGACCCTTCCCACTATTCCACACTACCAGATGAATAATATGTCACACTTTCATTGAATAAGCATAACCTCACTTAGGAGCTACAAAGTCCAGAAAATTGAGCTCAGCAAATGCTAGGTTCTCCCTCTGTGGAAAAGAGAGCCTGCTAGTGACACTGCAAAGAAAGGCCTTCACTGGTGTGGGTGCAAGCCTGAAGACAGGTATAGCTATGTCTACATGTATTTATTAAGGATCCTCAATTCATCAGGATACAAAAAAGAGTCACTGTTCTCAAGTGTAATATTGTTGAGTTCCCCTTTCCCATTCTTTAATAACATCTTAGACAGATCCCACCACTTTCTAGGTATTTTCTAAAAATCCAATCCAATTTAATATTTCAATCTCAAATCCAATGGAAAGCTAGTAACTTCTATCAAAGACCAGTCCAATGGCTCAAGGAACTTTTTGAGAGGAGGCAGGATGACCAATTTCATAACTTCCTTCATCACTACAACTTTGAATTCTGGTGGGGAAGAATATGGTCTAGTTCTGGGTTGTCTCCTTTGTTCCTTTCCAATTGATCTTGATCATTATGGTTGGGCCCAGGAAGGAGAAACAAGGAAGACAGGTCATTCTATGCAATAGACCACCTCTCAGTAATGAGCGGGCATTGCTGGTCTCCATCTGGTTCAGTCTATATAATGTGATAGGCCGTGCCCATAAGGCAGCACCAGTGTCGGGTCCTATGACAATGTACTTGTTTCCACTGAGCATCAGGATTCTTAAGAGCAGACATTTTTACATTTTGGACTGGATAATGCTTTATTGTGGGAAACTGTCCTGTGAATTGCAGGAGGTTTAACAGCATCTCTGGCCTTGATCCACGAGATGCCAGTGGCACCCTTCTCTCAGTCATGACATCCAAATTGTCTCCTGGAGGAAAAATTCATCCTCACCGAGAATGAGTGACTTAGATGTAGTAATGGTTCGGTTCTGGTGTGAACTTGGTCAAATGATGAAGCTCAGTTGCCTGGTCAGGCAAGCACTAGCCTGAACATTGTTGTAAGGATATTTCATGACTGGTTGATTAAATCATCTGTCAGTTGATTGCATCTGTGGCTGACCACAACTGGGATCAACTAAGGCATGTCTCCCACAACAAGATAATCTAATTATTTGGCCAAGTTGATGCCAGAACCTAACCATCACAGATGGTTTAAGTAGACCTTTTGAGCAGCCTCACCAGTGATCCTCACCTTCAAATCCTGCACTGGGTGGAGTATACCTTTTCTTAGCCTACATGCAACTTGGGCAGCTGAGGATATTTGACCCAGCACTTAGTCTCTGTAGTCCTTTATGGGTAACCATCTAATAGCTGTGGTTCTCTTTAGAGCTTTCCAAGAAGAAAATTGGAGTCAGGATAATCCCCATCTTTTCTGTTCTGCTGCTATATTTCAGTAAAACTGCAGGCTTCAGAAATTCCCAGACAAGAAGTCACCACCTCTGTGTTAATAGTCACCCCCAAACTCTAGCATAAATATTTCAAATTGTCCCAAGAACTACTTCCATGCACTGCTCAAGCAGCAGGTCATGATTGGATTTGTAACTTTTTGCAGCTTAGCAAGCCTTTAAGGAGGGAATAACATTGTAAATCCCCCTGCCACCTTTTACTAATATTTCCCCAATATTTATGAAGCATTCTAAAAGCCCATCACTTGATTTTCAGGGAAAAAGCCATTCCCCTGCTCTTCATCATAGGGAGAGAAGAATATCTCCTTTCACTATGGGTACAACACTTCCTACAAGACTCCAGAACACAATGGCTCTCTCCATTTCTCAGTCTTGTTCTTATTGACTCAAGGTAGGGACAAATTTGAAGGAGAAGAGCAGGTTCTGCTTCTATTTAGATGGCTAGCCCTAGGTTTTGGTGTCTCCATTTAAATAATAGTACTTGGAGCCTCTTTAGCATTGAGCCCTCATCACTCTTCCTGAAACAACAGGAAAAGTTCTATTCACCATCATGTTATATGTCATACATCCTTGGTATTTTAATAGCATTAAAAAAAAGAAAGCCATATTCTCAGCATTGCAAAGAGAAAAATAGCTCTTCTTCTGTCCTTTTCTGCCATACATCTCAAAAAAATGCTTTTCAAGACAATAGCAACTTGCTTATATGAACCCAGGTGAAGGTTCTATGATGCACTGACATGTCTGTTAGGTGATTTCATGGACTATATACCATAAACATGGTTGACTTGTGGAATTATCTCTTTACATTGCTGGCTGGGAAATTGTTTTCAAACACTGGTCAAGGTCTGGATGGCATCCTTCTAAGTGGACATAAATCACTACCTTGAGTGCTCATAATAATACTGAGACAGGAAATGATCTTGGCAGACACCTAATCCAATCCCTCATCTGATGTTCCAGTGACTTCCTTTTACCTTTGGCCAGGTTAGCTCATACATAAAGCAGAATGCTTGAGAAATATAGCCATACTAGGAATCCATGTGCATAAACCCTCCCTGGAAAGTGAATGGAGCTATGTAGGGAGAACTGTTTTCCAAGAAACTGATCTTCAAGATACTTGGCTGATTAGGAAAACACTGCCCAGGTCCCTGCTTACTACCTGGGCACTGTGCCATTCTATTCCCCACCATGGAGTCCGCTAGGTATGAATAGTAGAGTGAAAAGAGAACATTTCAAAAATGTGGTAGTTTTAACCTAAGACAAGCAGTTAATTGGACAGTCAACTTTGGACAAGTTCATTAACCACTTCTGAACTTTAATTTTTTTATCTTAAAAAATGGGAATAAAATGAGAGAATGATAAATATTAGTTCAGTTGTTAAATTTCACAAATCTCACCTTATATGTACATTATACAAAACTCTTCATCCCTACCCTACTCACTTCACATCTGAGTTTTCCCACATCTCTCTGCTAAACTTCTAGCTACATTATCTAACTCCTTACATAGCCCCTTCCACCATGGTTAATGTTATACTCCTGAAACATCTGTGTAGTTACACCAAACTTTCACAGTGTGGAAGGCAATACTAAGGGGGTGGGTTGAGTATTAAATCTCAGGCACTGCTATAACAACTTTAGTGGCTTAAACCAAATAGATTTATTATCACACAATTCCACAGGTCAGAAATTTGGGTTGACTTAGCTGGCTTCTCTGCTCTGGGTTTCACAAGGCTAAAATCAAGATGCCTATAGGCTGGGTTCTTATTGAGAGGTCCTGGAAAGAATCTGTTTCCCACCTCATTCAAGTTGTTGGCAGATTCCAGTTCTTCATGATTATTAGGACTAAGTTCCTGTCATCTCTGGCCTACCCTACCTCCTAGAGGCTCTTTTCTACTCCTTGAAAGAAAGCCCTCCATCTCAGAGCTAGCAATGGGAACTCAATCCTTCTCATGCTTGAAATCACTCTGACTTCTTCTGTCAAATCTGCTGTTTCTAGCCAAAGAAGTTTTCTGCCTTTAAGAGCTCGTGTAATTAGATTGGACCCACAAGGATAATCCAGGATCAATTCTGTCTTGGTTTTCCACAGCTGCTATGACATATACCACTCAATGGATTGGTTTAAACAATAGGAATTTATCATCTCATGGTTTTGGAGGCTTGAAGTCCAATCAAAAGGCATTGGCAGGGATTGCTTTCTGAGTCTGTAGGGTTCCAGCAATTCTCCCTCACATGGCAGCCTCTCTCTCCTTGTGTCTGCCCCTATGGTTTCTGCAGCATTCCGACTTCTACTGACTATATCCAAATTTCCTCTGCTTACAAGGATCCAGTCATATAGTTTAAGGTCCAACCTCATTCAGTTGGACCACACCTTAACATAGAATGACATCATCAAAAAGCCCCTTTTACAAATGGGTTCACACCCACAGTACAAGGGCTAGAACTTGAACATACAGTTATGGGGGACAGGATTCAATCCCTAACTTTCCCTTTCTCTTAAGGCCATACCTTTAATTACAGCTGCAACTTTTTCCTTGTCACTTAAGATATACACATGTTCCAAGAATTAAGGCAATGCCATTATTATATCTAGAGTAAGGACATTAGAAAAGAGGTTAAAATATTATACTTTAAATTAGCTATGCAAGTTAGAACTGACAGTCTTGCCCAAAACATAGCTGGTTGAGAAATTCTGTCTATACATATTCATATGCAAAGCTGTGTGTGTACTCTGATTTATAACTGAATCTGGTTAGCAGTAGTTCTTAACAATGTCTCTTTCCCAACTTACCACTAAAATTAATTTTAAACACCGAGAAGTACAAAAATCTCATAATCACATCAAATTAAAACAAAACCTGAGATTATTACCTGAATTTTAGAGGAAATTCCACTGACTACTCATAGAAATGCATCTCCATGGTAGGGGGGGGGGGCAGGGGCTGAACTAGACCCTGCTTTCTGGAAGTTGAATAGACTTGCCAGTTCTAAAAGATGGTACATGGTTGGAGAACATTGTATTCCTTCCGCACTGTCTGATGTTTGGTTTAGAATCTTGTGACCCAGTTCCACCAGGAAATGAATGGGTGGTTGTTCTGCTGCTGCAAATGACAAGGCATTGAGATGGCAGCAAACTGCTCTTCCTCCCCATCACCAGCACTGCCCTATGCTGTACCCATTCCGAATTCCACTTCCTCCAAACCGTAAGACAGAAGTTGGGGAAGACCTGAGAGGCTGGGCTCAGAAATGGGAAGGGGAGACATGTATCCCAGAAACAGTCCACTCTGCCTCCACTCCCCATTCTAAGAATTGGAACTGGATAAAGAGCAAAGGAGAGCACCAAAACCTAAGCCTTTCTAGAGAAAGGGAAGAAGAGATGCAAGATGTGAGAATGAGCTAGACTAAGTTTTTATAACCAGAAGTCACCAGAAAGTTACAAAAGTATTTCAAGATTCCAACCAGTGGTGGAAAAGGGAACTTTGACAATGCATTTAAAAAAACATAAAGCAATTTTATGTATTTATCCACTTTTCATTGAATTGGTTATTCATGGAAGAACTTTAAAACCTTACTTCTTATTTACCATTTCTGGAGCTGGGGGTGGGGCTAGAACCCCCAAGGGCTATGCAAGTTAGATGGGTTGAAATTGTTTCTAATGAAAAAAAGAATACAAGGGGAGAAAAAAGCTAATGGCAGGGGGCAATTATAAAAAATCTCATGGTAAGTACTATGAAGCAGGCCTAGAACACAGTTTGTTCAAGACTCAGCATTCAGCAAATAATATGATTAGGAAATTGGATGATCATGGTGATATGATAAAAAAGCATGAAATAAAAAGACAATTAGAAATTCCAGGTAAAATAGAATTCCTCAAAAAGCTATTATCTACACATGCCAAAATACAAATTATGGGGCAAAATACAAATTATGGGGCAATCTGAGCAATTGATAGAAGGTAAAGAGAATCCATTTGACTTTGTATAGATTTTTTTTTCCCTTAAATAAGCAATAATTTAGTGGCACAGAATTTCATCTCTTCATGGATCTAATTATGCTAACTAGTTCTGAATTTTTCAAAATACTTATATAATCACAATCAGGAAATTCTCTTCAGTGGTTTTCAATGTTCAGAATCAACCTAGAGACAAATTATAGACTACATCATAGATATACATCATAAGGTTTGACAGCAGAAAAGTGGTGGCTTAGCTGACAAAACTGGAGATGTGGGCAGGAAGAATATGGAAGGGCTGAAATTATCTGATCTTAAAAATTGGGGGATGCTCAGACTTTCAGAGGCTACTTGGCTGAGCCCTATGACCATAGACAATAAAACCTACTTCCTGAAACTTTGGAGCCTTGACCCCGGTTTGTTCTGTTTCCGTGTAACATTCCGGGAGGCTTGAAGCCTTGTCTCTGTTTCACACAACATTTCTGGGAGTTCATCAGGGATCAAGAGGCTGGTGAAATAATCACCTCCCTTGCCCATGGTGGCAGTGGCTTGAGGACTGGAGACCCAATGGAATCCAGTGCCAGCAATGGGGCTTTTCCCCATCTCTCAGATTCCTGACCTCCCCGGGCAGAGAGCCTGTCACTGCTGGAGTGGCAACAGATCCTTGGACAGTTTCTGGAACCAGCTTTCAGGGAGCACCACCTGCCTGACTGTCACCCCAACAGCTGTCAGAGTTGTGGAGATCATCCTGTGAATTCACCACTAGGGTCAAGAGGGCCACCACAGACAACCCCTGGGAATGCACCCCTGATCCTGAACACCGATGTACATCATTCGCCGGAAGCTACTGCACCCTCCTCCATCGCAGCCGAGATCAACTGACCAGCCTGCAACTGAGGCCTAAATGACCATCATTGCCCTGCTCTAGCTCACTGGAAGCAGCTAATCAATGCACAGCCAAAGATTGAGGAATCAACACATGGACATCCCGGCCTGCCAGGTCTGTAGACTAATTGTCTTTTCTTGCTCTTTGCATTTGTCTTTCATTTAGCGGTTTTAGCCCTCCTGGAAATAAGTTGTCTGGAGCTCTTCCCAAAAACCAACTTTACTCTAATTTGGTGGGATCCCTCTTACCCAGGTAACCTCCCTCTTCCTAGCCGCTGCCCAGAGTGTGGTTCTCCATTCCTTTTCTAAGGCTAATTGTCCGTTCATGTGATGGCACTCCTCACCCCCCATAGCCAGCACAATGTGCCTCACTCCTCTGTTTCTGCTCAGCATGGCCATACGCCCTTCCAAGAAGAATGACGCATGCCAGGCATGCCTCAAGACCACCTATGTTGGGAAAAAGATAAAAACTGTAACCAGTATTCATGCCAGGGCAGTTCTTAGACCTGCATTATTCTGTATGCACCCTAAAGGAAGGTCCCCCAGTATGCTGTAATCCCACCTTTCCAGGTTCAGTAGTGCTGTTTTTGCTACTCTAGGGCAGCAAGGCTATTGCCATAACCCCCCAAAAAAGGGAAACAGTTCCCAAGTCCACCTGGCCTTCAACACATGTACAGTTTTGCCCCCCACTGAATCTGACACCTTTTCTAGTACAGTCTTCCTGGTAATGCAATGCATACGAGATCAGGAGGGGGTGCTTGGCTGTGCTAAGGTGAAGGCCTCCTGGGAGCTGGTGCCATGCAGCTTGTCTCTTGCCCAAAGCTATGAGTTGAGCCCTCACTAGTAAAAAGAAACCTGGGTTCCCCAAAACGTGTGACCAAGACCGGGGCCCCACGAGCAGGTGAGGGAATCCCAAAGCAGGTGCTGGGCATGGATGCCAAAGGTCATAAGCTGCCAAGGAGACAGATCGGACCCTCTCGGTGAGTGTTGCCCCTCCCTCACTTGCAAACCTCACATCACCCTGATTGACCCCAGAAGATGGCTGGTTAGACAAAGATGGGTAAGATTCCTCAGGGGAAGAACAACCTAAGACAGGCACAGTTGCAAAGGGGCCATCAGGAGAAATGGCCCCTTTGCCTTACAGGGGCCTAAACCCTGCCTGTCTACATTGTTTCCCACGTCCAGCTCAGATTGGGACATACCAACACCTGCGACAAGAAAAGAACAAAATATAGGTGATATTATTGCCCACTTGCGTGGGCAGGCATCAAAGGGGGGAATGTTGCAGGCAGCCCATTTGTTAAGGCCATTTCCTGTTGCAGCAGGCAGGCCCCTGTTTACTCAGGCCATTCCCTGTTTGAAAAATCTCCCAGGCCCCGAGGAGAGTCAATAGGCAGGGTAAGAGAGGTCCCTGTGAAGCACCCTCCCCCCTAACCGCTCACCTGCTTCTGTAAATCCACTTCACACCCTTTCTGCTTTAAACTAGCCAATTGTTTACCTTGTCTTTAACGTGTCATCCTGTCTATAAAACTGATGTTCACCTTTTGTTCGGGGTTCAGACTTTCAGAGGCTACTCAGCTGAGCCCAATGGCCATTGGCAATAAAACCTACTTACTGAAAAAAAAAAAACTGAGGGATTCAAGAGATTCTACCTTTATCTAGTGGATCGAGAAATAAAATAAATGACTTAAAGTTACAAAAATACTCAATAAAAGAATGTAAAACCCAATTAAAAAAATGATATGCATATTGAAAATACCAAAAAAAAAAAAAAACTATCAAAATTGGAAGAAAAGGGGGAATAAAGGAGAATAAGTTAGAAAAACCCTTTGTCAATGACAGTGCAGTGGATGGTCAGTTAATTAAAACATTATTTTAGTGGAGGTTTGCATCCCTTTTGATGGATCTGCATTCCTATATTTGGAAATTTAAGTTGCTACTAACATGTCACTATTCTCAGTAACATTGAGTGGAAAGCCTTCTCTATTTCCTTAAGGAATATTTCTAGAAATTGTCAGACCAAAGGAATATAAACACCTTGAGGAATATTGTACATATTACCAATTGAGAGGTCATTTCATTATACTGGATATGGCTACAATGGCAAAACAAGACCAAGAGTCTTTTGGGGTCACATTTCATTGTTTTTTCATGTGAGTATCCTGTTATTGCAGCACCATTTGTTGAATTTTTGTTTGTTTGTTTGTTTTTTGTTTTGTTTGTTCATTGGGAAGTACACAGACCGGAAATCGAACCTAGGCCTCCCACCTGGCAGGCAAGAATTCTACTACTGAAATACCCTTGCACTCCCAAGTGTCTTTTTTAAAGTTGTTTTTTTATTGTTTGTATTTTGAAATATTTGAAGATTCACATGCAGTTGCAAGAAATAATACAGAGAAATTCTGTATATCCAGTTTCTCCCAATGGTAACATCTTGCAAAACTTTAGTAAAATATCACAACCAGGATGTTGACTTTGTTACAATACATTCATCTTATTCAGGTTTATTTGTACTTGTGTGGGTGTATGCATGTATGTATTTAGTTCTATGCATCTTTTTTAATAGCTATAAATCAGTGTACCCACTACTACAGTCAAAATACAGAACAGTTCCATCAACACAGGGATCCCTCATGTTACCATTTTATAACTACACTCAGCTACTCCTTCCTCCCCTTTTGCTAGCCCCCAGCAACCATAACCTATTCTGCATTTCTGAAATGTTGTCATTTCAAGGATGCTATCTAAATAGAATCTCTCAGTACTGTAACTTCTTGGGATTGGCTTTTTTTCACTCAGCATAATTCCCCTGAGGATTCATCCAAGTGGTTGCATGTATCAATAGCATGTTCTTTTTTGTAGCTGAGTAGTGTTGCATGTTATGGGTACATATCAGTTCAATTTTGAACTGGGGTCAATTTTGAAACATTTATTAGAGTGTCTGAACTTGCCTACTTTATGAAAACAAAGTCCTGTTAACTTATCTAAAGAGATTTGCTTTAGCACTGTAAAAGGAAAGGCAAAAAACTAAATCCAACAGCACATTAAAGGAATTACGCACCATGATCAACTGGGTCTTATCCCAGGCATGTAAGCGTGGGTCAACACAAGAAGATCAATTAATGTAATACAAGATATTAACAAAACAAAGGGAAAAATCACATGATCATCTCAATTGATGCAGAAAAGGCATTTGACCAAATCCAACATCCCTTTTTCATTAAAACATTTACAAAAATAGGAAGAGAAGGAAACATCTTCAACATATGAAAAACCACAGTTGATATCATACTTAACAGTGAAAGACTCAGAGCTTTCCCTTTAAGATCTGGAACAAGGCAAGGATGCTCAGTATCACCCCGGTTATTCCACACAGTACTGGAAGCTCTAGCCAGAGCAGTTAGGCAAGATAAAGAAATAAAATGCATTCAAATTGGAAAGGAAGTAAAACTTTTACTAATTGCACATGGCATGGTCCTATATATATAGGGAGTTCCCCAAAAATCTATAACAAAGCTACTAGAGCTAATAAATAAATTCAGCAAAGTGGTTGGGTACAAGATCAACATGCAAAAATAACATGCTTCTATACACTAGCAATGAGCAAGCTGAGGAAGAAATCAAGAAAAAAATTCCATTTACAATAGTAACTAAAAGAATCAAATATCCAAGAATAAATTTAACCAATGATGCAAAGGACTTACATACAGAAAACTACAAAACTTTGATAAAAGAAATCAAAGAGGATCTAAATAAATGGAAGGACATTCCATGCTCATGGAGTGGAAGACTAAACATTGTTAAGATGTCCATTTTATCCAAAATGGTTTACAGATTCAATACAGTCCTAGTTAAAATTCCAACAGCCTACTTTGCAGAAATGAGAAAGCTTATTATCAAATTTATTTGGAAGGGTAAGGGCCCACAAATAGCAAAACCATGTGGAAAAAGAAAAAAAAAGTTAGAAGACTCACACTTCCTGACGTTAAAGCTTATTACAAAGCTATTAAGCTTTGTCAAAAATCTCATGGTTCTAGAGTAAGGATAAATATATAGACAAATAGGAATCAAACTGGAAGTTCAGAAACAGACTCTCACATCTCCAGTCAATTAATTTTTGATAAAGCTGCCGAGTCCACTCAATTGGGAAAAAATCACTTTTCAAATGATGCTGGGAGAATTGGGTATCCATATGCAAAAGAATGAATGAGGATCCCTATTTCATACCATATACAAAAATTAACTCAAAATAGATTGAAGCCCTAAAATATAAGAACCAGGACAATAAAACTCCTAGAAGAAAATATAGGGAAGCATCTTCCAGACTGTGTGCTCAGCAGTGATTTCTTAGACTTTATACTCAGAGCAGAAGCAACAAAAGAAAAAATGGATAAGTGGGGCCTCTTCAAAATTAGTGCAAAAGACTTTATCATAAAAGTGAAAAGACAACTGTTTCAGTTTGCTAAATCTGCCAGAATGTAATATACTAGAAATGAGTTGGCTTTTAACAACGGGGATTTATTAACTTATAACTTACAGTTCCATGAAAATGTCCCAAATAAGCCATCAATGGGATGATACCTGAACTCTGAAGAAACTGCCGGCATTTGTCAGATAACCAGGCACATGACCAGCATTTACTGGTCCTTTGCTCCCAGATCTTGATGCTTTTGGCTTCTGATTCCAGTGGTCTCCACTCTGAGCTTCTGTGGGTCCACTCTTAGCCCCCCCATGGCCTTGCTTTCCAAGCTCTCTGGGAGTTTCTCTCTCTTATCCTCATAAAGGACTCCAGTAAAGGGTCAAGATCCACCCTGAATTGGGTGGGTCACATTTCAACTGAAACACCTGATCCAAACATCCCACCTATATTAGTTCTGTACCCACAAGAATGGATTAAAAGAACATGACCTTTTCTAGAGTACATAGCTTCAAACCAGCATAACAACATGCTCAATGGGAGAAAATATTTTGAAACAACATATTTTGAAATCCAGTAAGGGTTTAATATCCATTATATAAGAAATCCTCCTTTAAAAAGCAAACCTCCTCTGCCATGCCAGAGACTCAGATTCAATTCCCAGTGCTTACCCATGCAAAAAAAAGGAAAAAAAAAAAATACAACCATCCAATTTAAAAAATGTGCAAAAGACATGAATAGACATTTCTCCAAGGTGGGTATAAAAATGGCTCAAAAACACATGAAAAGACACTCAACATCATTTGCTATTAAGAAAATGCAAATCAAAACCACAATGAGATACCATTTCACACCCACTAGTGTGGCTACTAATAAGAAAAAAGAAAATTAGAAGTGTTGGAGAGGATGCAGAGAAATAGAAACACTCATTCATTGTTGGTGGCAATGTAAATTGGTGCAGCTGCTGTGAAAGAAAGTTTGGCAGTTCCTCAGAAAGCTAACTATAGAATTACCCTATGACCCAGCAATCCCTCTACTAAATATATGCCCCAAATAATTGAAAGCACGGACTCACATAGATATTTGCACACAGATATTGACAGCGGCATTATTCACAATTGCCAAAAGATGGAAGCAACCCAAGTGTGTCAACTGAAGAATAGATAAAATATGGTATATATGTGCCATGAAATAGTATTCAGCCAGAAAAAGGAGTGAAAATCTGGTTCATGCAACATTGGTTCCTGAACCCTGAAGTCATTATGCTGAATGAAGTAAGCCAGCACAAAAGGACAAGTATCGTATGATTTCACTGATATGAGATCATTGAAATCAGCAAACTCATAAGAGTTAGAATCTAGAATATAGGTTACCAGGGGCTGGGCTGAGGTTAGGGAATGGTTGGGGTAGGGAGAGTTAATGCTTAATTTGTATAGAATTTCTATTTAGGTAGATTGTAAAGTTTTGGAAATGGATGGTAGCGATGGCAGCAAACCAGGTGAGTGTAATTAACAGGACTGTGTTATACGTGTGAATGTGGCTAAAAGGGGAATTTTCAGTCATATATGTATTATTAGAATAAAACTTAGAAGATGAAACAGGGCTGTACAACACAGTGACCCCTACTGTCAACGAAGGAGTATAGCTAATAGCATGATTATAAAAATGTTCTTGCCTGAATTATTCTAAAAATGAAAACCAAATCCAATCGGAGTTAGAATGGGAGGAATTAGCATTATGAAATGGTTATGATTTAGTTTTCAAGGTAAGCCTAGAGTTGATACTACACCCATTTTAATATTAGCTTTTACTAAGCCTTTTCTAAGGTTCAAAAAGGTCAAAACGTTCACAAAACTACCAAATAGATAAACTATTATTAAAATGCAAGTCTTTTCCACCTTAAATCTGTACCCTCTGGCCTCCGCTGTACAACACCGCCTCGACTGAAAAACAGCACCCACCTGGGAAGAAGAGTGAACCCAGCTACCACTGAGCTGTATCTAAGAGCCAAAGTCTGACTGCCTCCCTCCCTGGTTACTTCAACTACAGACGCTTTTTTCACACCTGGATCCAATTATTTCACATCTCTATCACCCATAATTAGAAATCCCAAATCCTCCATCTCCTAACAAAAGAGCTTAACCAGGAAAAAAAATGAATGAATGAATCTAGAATCAACTGGTGGTATCTGTGGCAAATATGAGTATGAGAAAGGAATCTCTGATAGGATGTTCCAATACAGAATTAAGCACTTGGAGATAAAATAGGGCCCCTTCAATTCCTCCCACATGCTGGCACACTACTGCTCCACAATTTTTTGTCACAAACCTTCAGATAAGTCATCAGACCCAATACCTCTCCTGTCGAGCTGGCTGCAAAATGACAGCAGGGCACTGAGCTGGGGCCCCAGGACCGTCCCCCTGCCAGCCCCATGTGTGTGTTCGCACCCCTCCTCACCCCTTGGAGAAGAGGGCATCGCTGACTAGGCAGGGATAAATTCCTCTCTGGCACGCTCATCAGACACTAAGCCAAACTCACCTCCTTCCTCCTCTCCTTTCTTCCCCTATCCAGTTATTTATAGAGACCACAGGTGAATCAGGGAAAATTATTACAGTGCAATGACGGCTGGGAGGCTGGAAGCTAAAGAAGATGGATTATCATGGCTCTGACATGATTTGTATGGATTTCCAAAATTAAGCTGTTCGCTTAGAGTGACCGCCTTCTCCCGCCCTGGGCATCGCAGCTGCCCTGGTGACAACCCACCTCAGCACTTGTGAGCCCAGAAAGCTGAGCACGTTTCCCATTATCTTTCAAACGAGTGTGTAGGGTTCTTCTGGCCCCTTGGTAATAGCAGGGCTGCTGGTGAGCAGAGTGATAAACACCTACTGAGAGGGATGTAACGTGAAAAGATCTCATCACCTGCCATTAGCTCCCCTGATGAATAATGCAGCATTTTCTGTGGCAGGTGTCAGGGGTGGGAGGAGAATTGCTTGGTGAATGCTCTGGTAAGCACTTCAGCATAAAGTAAGAGGTGAGAGTAACGTGCATGTGACAAAATTACACAAGCTATTGTGTTTTAAAAGAAAGGAGAACTTTTACTCCACAAATACCTGGCAGATTTCTTTTCTTTCTTTCTCTGCCCTTACAGTCAAGGCAGGCTGATGCTACTTTCTCTTAAACTTTTACCAAGCTCACCTGATCCCTCACAAAGGAACAGTTTCTCTTCAGTAGCTTTACTCAGCTAATGGCACATTTCTCCCTCTGGTTCAAATTCTTTCTCTTCTTGCTCATAGTTTGTATATGGGGGCCTTTGTTGTAATTTCATTAAACTTTACAAGCTTGGGTTAGGAATATCAAATAAGAGCAAGTGTATTAATATCCACGTGCCTTTATTTCCACACGTGCATATACACACATGCATTAAAAATTATAATTTTGGCCAAAAGGACAGGTAGCTCATAGCACTGTTACTTTTGTGAACCTGCCTGAAGAATGTATCAGACAAGTAGATGCTAAGACAAAAAGAGGATCCATTATCGGTTATTCACAGCATACAATTCATCTATCCTCAGAACCAGAAGGTGGGATGATTTGTAGCCTCAGAGCCCATCATGAGAAAGACTTTTGATGACATTTAGGTCAACTTTCCTCAAAACTGATGCAATTTCTGAGCACTCAGTAGTTTCTAAGCCATTTGTTATATAACTTCCACTGTAGCAGAACATGAGAATTAAATTCCAGGAATAAGTTACTACCCCCTCCCCAAATCCCACATTTTCTAAGATCAAAATGCAAAATTTTCTTGTATTGAGCATCGTTATTTAAGGTAAGGAGGAAAACTAAAAGGATGAAAATGGAAATATCTCTGTGGTTAAAATGAGGCTAGTGAAACTTTACCTGTGGTGGACACTGTTCCCACCTAAAATATTCCTGGAATAGACAAAATGACTGCTTATTCCCTACATGTAATTCTGGATCGATCCGTATCAGTGGAGCAAAAACTGCTTGGCCTTTCTCCAGACACTCTGAGGGAGGGAAAAAGGCAAGTCTAGACTGAAGTATCATGGTAAATTAAACAAATTAAAACAAAACGAGCCTTTGACTCTCTTGATGGTCTTTCGTAGCTTTGGCCATCACCACTGGAGACTAATAAAAAATATCAATAAAGTGATTCAGTAGTCACAATCATTTGTTAAATCCTATCTGTTCTGTTACAACTCCTCCTCCCATTTGATCCTTCTCCCAATCTTCAATCAGGGATATTTGGGCAATTACCATTCTAACTTCTTCATATTGAAAAGGGGTATCGACATTATAGGGTAGGGGAGTGCCACCAGTTGATGTTCTTGGAGAGGCTGGTGCCTCTGGGTTTCAGGGCTTATCTAGCATAGGAGTAATCTGGAAGGCTTAAGTTTCTGAAGAATAAACTTTGTGAGCTAAACCTTTATAGAACCTCAGATAGATCCCTGGGAACTCTTTAGGGTTTTCAGGAAGAATTGTGGTTGGGGCTTGGTATACCTTGGCAATTTGTAATATCTACCATGCTGTTTTGACCACTGTGGCTTTATAATAGGTTTTAAAGTCAGAGAGTGTTAATCTTCCCTCTTCATTCTTCTTTTTTAGAATGCTTTTAGCTATTCAGGGTCTCTTTCCCTTCCAGATGAATTTGTAATTAGCTGTCCCAAATCTTCCAAGTAGGTTGTTGGAATTTTTATTGGTACTGTGTTGAATCTGTAGATCAATTTGGGGAGAATTGACATCTTAACTATATTTAGCCTTCCTATCCATGAGCAGGGATGTCTTTCCACCTATTTAGATTTCCTTTGATTTCTTTTAGCAACATTATGTAGTTTTCTGTGTACAAGTCCTTTACGCCCCTAGTTAAGTTCATTCCTAAGTATTTGATTCTTTTAGTTGCTATTTTGAATAGAATTTTTTCCTTAACTGACTCCTCAGCTAGGTCATTGCTTGTGTATACAAATATTACTGATTTTTTCCATAGTAATTTTATATCCCAACACCTTGCTGAATTTGTTTATTAGCTCAAGTAACTTTGCTGTAAATGTCTCAGGATCTTCCAAGTATAGTATCATATCATCTGCAAATAATGAGAGTTTTACTGCTTCCTTTCCAATTTGGATGCCTTTTATTTCTCTGCCCTGCCTGACTGCTCTAGCTAGGACTTCCAGCACAATGTTGAATAACAGTGATGAGTGATAACAGTGGGCATGCTTGTCTTTACCCGATCTAAGGGGGAAACATTTCAGTCTCTCTGCGTTGAGTATGATGCTGGCTATAGGTTTTTCATATATTCCCTTTATTATATTGAGGTAGTAACCTTTGATTCCTATCTTTTGGAGTGTTTTTTATCAGAAAAGGATGCTGAATTTTGTCAAATGCCTTTTCAGCATCAATCGAGATGATCATGTGATTTTTCCCTTTCGATTTGCTATTGTGCTGTATTACATTAACTGATTTTCTTGTGTTGAGCCATCCTTACATTTCTGATATAAACCACACTTGGTCATGGTGTATAATTCTTTTAATGTACTGTTAGATTCTATTTGTTAATATTTTATTAAGAATTTTTGCATCTATGTTCATTAGGGAAATTGGCCTGTAGTTTTCCTTTCTTATAGCACCTTAACCTGGTTTTGGTATTAAAATGATATTAGCTTCATAAAATTAGTTAGGTAGAGTTCCTTTTTCCTCAATTTTTTGCAAAAGTTTGAGCAGGATTGGTGTTAGTTCTTTATGGAATGATTGATAAAATTCCCCTGTGAAGCCATCTGGCCTTGGACTTTTCTTTGTATGAAGATTTTTGATGACTGATTGAATCTCTACTTGTGATTTGTTTGTTGAGATCTTCTATTTCTTCCTGAGTCAGTGTAGCTTGTTTGTGTGTCTCTAGGAATTTGTCCATTTCATCTAAGTTGTCTAGTTTGTTGGCGTATAGTTGTTCATAGTATCCTTTTAACAAGTTCTTTTATTTCTTCAGGGTCTGTGGTAATGCATCCCTTCTCACTTTTTATTTTGTTTATTTGAATCCTCTCTCTTTTTGTCTTTGTCAGTCTTGCTAGTGCCCATCAATTTTATTCCTTTTCTTAAAGAACCAACTTTTGGTTCTATTGATTCTTTCTATTGTTTTTTTTGTTCTCCCATTCATTTATTTCAGCTTTAATCTTTGTTATTTCTCTTCTCCTATTTGCTTTGGGGTTAATTTGCTGTCCTTTCTCAATTTTTTCTCAAGTTCCTCCAGGACTGTTAAGCCCTTATTTTTTCTCTTTCTTGTTTTTTAATATAGGCATTTAGGGCAATAAATTTCCCTCTCAACACAGCCTTTGCCACATCCCATAAGTTCTGATAAGTTGTATTCTCATTTCCATTCATCTCCAGTTAGCTACTGATTTTTCTAGCAATTTCTTCTTTGAACCGCTGGTTGTTTAAGAGTGTGTTATTTAATCTCCATATATTTGTGAATGTTCTCGTCTTTGGTGGTTGAGATCCAGCTTCATCCTATTATGATGAGAGAAAGTACTTTGAATAATTTCAATATTTTTAAATTTATAAAGACCTGTTTTGTGTCCCAGCATGTGATCTAGCTTGGAGAATGTTTCATGAGAACTCGAGAAGAATGTATAACCTTGTGCTTTGGGGTACAATGTCCTATAGATGTCTGAAAGGATGGAAAATATTTTCCACACAAATTGTAACCAAAAGAAAGCAGGAAAAAATAGAAAGCAGGAGTACCTATACTAATATTAGACAAAATAGACTTTAATGTAAAGACATCATAAGAGACAAAGGACTCTATATACTAATTAAAGGGTCAATTCACCAAGAAGATATAACATTTGCTGTTTTGAGTCTTTGAAGTCAATTATCCTGTCCTCTATATCACTTATTCTTTCTTCTGTCTTTTCAAATCTGGTGTTGTGTGCCTCTGGTATGTTTTTTATTTGGTCAACAGAGTCTTTAATCTCTGTGATATCCACTATTTTTCTATTTATTCTTTCAAATTTCTCTTTAGGCTCTTCTGCTGTCTTCTTGATCTCCTTTATGTCATTTGCTATCCCACTTATTTTATTAAGTAGAGTTGTATGAACATCTTTCATTAGTTTTTCTAATGTCTGCATCTCCTCTAGTGTTTTAATTTGGTCATTAGGCAGGGCTATATCTGACTGCATTGTGATATGCTTAATGATCTTCTGCTATCTTCATGGCATGTACATATCATGATTGATTTACTTTGGGAGTTGATTTCTTTCGGTAGTCTAAGGCCTTGTGTTTGTGGGATGGTTGTACAGCAGGGAGCAGGGCACAGGATAGACACTCAGTGCGGTGATTTGTCTCAGGGCAGGTATAGGTGCAGGTTGGGATGTTACACTGATGAATGTGGGTACCCAGCAGCCAGGGAGGATGTAGCTGTGCGGGTGCACTGGTCTGGGGGCGTGTAACCCTGGTGTGCACTGGTCTGACACATGGGGCCCTTTGTGAGCATGCACAGAGCTGTGGCAGCAGGTCAGCATTATGCCTTTGTGGATTGGGAACAGATGTGACCCAGCTGCAAAGGTCATCACTTTCTCAGAGCTGGAAGTGTGGCTGCTGTGTGAATGCACAGTTCTAGGACTACTGTAAAGTGTGGTTCCTAGAGCTGAATGATGTGATTGGGGGCCCGTGTGCATGCGTGAGCCTGGGAGTGCTGTAAATGGATGTGCAGAGCTCAGGTGGGGCAGAGTGAGGCTGTGTGACACTATGGGCTGGGGGTGGGGGCAGGTAGTGGTAGCCTAGGTATGGAGGTTAGTGCCCACAGTCTTTATGCGCCGGCAACAGCATACAGGGAACAGGGAGGGGGGGTAGTCCTTAGGAGAGTTGGGTTGGGCTGCACTTAGGTGGGGACATGGGGCAGGTACATGCACATGGGGGCTGGTGGGGTGGGGGTGCGTGGAGCTCAGGGAATGGGAACGGGTGACGGGGTTTGTGTATGTGGGGCATCTGGTGAGTCGCCAGTCACAGAGCTGCACTGGTAAGGGTAGTGCACCCAAGGAACATGGCCTGACTTACTTCCAAGTCCCAGGCTCCCATCCATGTACTCCCGTGGGCTCCACGGCTCCACACCTCTGGGCCAGTTCTCCAGCTTTCTACCTCTCAGTTCCTCAGTCTCTGCAGCCAGGGCTGCCCCACGTGGTGCAGAAGGCTGTGCCAGGTTAGTCACACTCCCAAATCGCCACCTCAGTTGCCCTCCTGTTCCTTCTCTAACTTTTCCATGGAGCAGGTCTAATCTCGAGCTACTCTATTCAGCCATCTTCCTGGAAGTCTAAATTTGAATTTCTTAAGTCATAATTTTGTAGTAATTTGTTACAGAAGTTACAAAAGTCTATAGAACATGTAAGAAATGTGGACAGACCTTTCCAAATGGGCACAAATTAAGAAAGTATTTGTGTCCCGTATGAATGCTTACCAAAGGACAACTTCAGCAGAAAAGGATTTTAATAATCAGGTGAATAGAATGACCCATTCTGTGGATGACAGTCAGCCTCCTACCCTAGCTACTCCTGCCACTGCCCAATAGGCTCAGGAACAAAGTGGTCATGGAGGCAGGGATGAAGATTCTGCAAGGGTTCAGCAAGTGTGGATTTCCATTCAACAATTCTGATAGGGTAAGTTGGCTGCTAAGATTTTCTGCCAATAGTAGAAGATAGCACTAAGGTCACAATGTGGCACCTGATATTTTCCAGGGGAATCAGACAGTTACCTGATGACATGTTGAGTACATTGGAAGGTTTCCATCATGGAAGCTGCAGCATTTTGTTGTTACTGGAATAGACACTTACTCTGGATATGAACTTTCCTTCTCTGCTCACCATGCTTCTGTCGAAATTGTCCATCCATGCATTTTACAGAAAAAACCTCACGCACTATCATGGTATTCCTCACAGCACAGCCTCTGACCAAGGAATTCATTCTAAAGAAAATGAAATATGGTAATTGGCCCTTACTCGTAGAACTGTCTGGCCCTACCATGTTCTCCACCATTCCATAGCAATTGGCCTGACAGAACAATGGAACAGGCTTTTGAAGACTTGGTTCCAGTGCCAGGTAGGTGACAACACTTTGAGGATTTAGGGCAATCTCCTCCAAGAAACAATATGTACTCAAAACTATTGTTCTATATATGGTTCTATACATGGTGCCATTTCTTCCATAACCAGAATTCCCAGGTCCAGGAGTCAAGGGGTGGAAATGGGAGATATTTATTATCCATAGTGATTCATTAGCAAAATTTTTGCTTCCTGCTTCTGTGACTTCAGGCTCTGCTCATCTAAAGGTCTTAGTTCCAAAGGGAGAAATGTTTCCACAGGGATATAACAATCAACTGAGCTGGAAATTGAGGACACCATCTGTATACTTTGAGATCCCTTGTCAGTGAAATAACAGGAAAAGTAGCAAAGGGCTACTGTGCTGGCTGGGGTGATTGCTTCTCACTATTAGGGGACAACTGGGTTGCTATTATACAGTGAAGGCGTACTCTTAGTATTGCTATGTCCTGTGATTGAAATCAATGGTTGAATCTACAAGAACTAAGAAAGTATGCAATATAATGTTTAAAATTTGAAAAACTAACCATTTGGTAAATCTATCCATTATCAAATAATCCCTTTGACTGACTTTTACACTGACCCATTAAGTGGAATATCTGGGATTGTTTTTTAAATAGCTCCTAAAACTCCCAGTGGCTCTTACCTCCTGGACTCCATGCCTTTGTATGATCCCCTTCCCTCAGATGTAGGCTGAACCTAGTGACTTGCTTCTAATGAATAGAATATGGAGAAAGTGATTGGATGACTCTTTTGAGATTAGTTTTGCAAAACTGTGACTCCATCTTGCTCAGACTCTCTCTGGATGTTCTTGCTTTTTCAATCTAATGTAGCAAGTTGCTATGCAATAAATTACCCTATAGAAAGAGCCATGTAGCAAATATCTTTGGGGGTCTCCAGTCAACAACTAACGAGGATCTAAGGCCCTCAGTCTAACAGACCTTGAGGAACTTCAGCTTTCCAACAACCATAGGAGTGAGTTTGGGAGTAGATCCTTGCCTATATGAGCCCGGAGATGCCCTCAGTCTTGCAAGAAACCCTTAGCCAGAGTACCCAGCTACCCTGGGTCCAGATCCCTGATCAACAGAAACTAAGAGATAATAAATGATCTGGTGGCTGGCTAGGGCACGTGGTCTACTTTGCCTATCTCATTTTAGGACCCAGACCAAATAGGCAGCATCTACCCAGGCATATTCTCAGATTACCAGAGAGCAAGAGATCAAGTCCAAATACATAAACACATTTCAAACTTCTACTTGTATCATGTGTGCTAATATCCTATTGGCCAAAACAATCATGTGGACAAGCCCAAAGTCAAGGGGTGAGACACTGTCTACCATAAGACCACGGGAAGGGTATGGATACATATTATTACTACAGGACCATAAAGTATTGGGTCCATTTCTTCGATCTACCACATATCTGTTACTTTTTTTCTTAAATTACCTAATACATTTTTCTGGTTGTTTGCAACCAAGAATCCTTACAGATACAATGTATGAGAGTAAAAAGAAGCCAACAAATGGGAAAAATTGGAAGTAGTGTAAAGACCCAACAATAGGTTAATGATCACTTAAACTATGGCATATTTATGACTGAATGCTATTTGATCAATAACAAGAATTCTGGATTTCCAAATAAAGTTTTTCATAGAGTATATGAAAGAGTATCTAATTTTCTATATTTCATCACTTCTAGCTAGCCTACAAATAGGAAATTTTTATGTTCTGGAAAGCTCATCTTCTACAGAGCAAAGCAATATACAAACCAGCTTCCAAAGAGACTGGAAAGATGTAGCTAACACTCTGGGTTTTATGCCCAACTTCTCCTCCTTTGACACGCATGATCACTAGATCCCAAAAGCCATGCCCTTAGCATATGACGTTACCTATTTGGCCCAATTTGATTGAATTTCTTCCCAGGAAAAGTGGAATTGGGCATATGATATTGTAAGCATGCTTTGGGTTGTTTCTTAAATGGAGAAGTTATAAACTTGAAGCCATAAGTGGCTATTTTTTCTGCTATGAAAATTGGGTAACTGTAAGTCTACAGTAAAAAAATAAGAATCAAAAGAAGGAAAAACATTTAATGCATGGGGAGAAGGAAGAGATAAAAGAAATCCTTATCTAGTATTTAAACTTCTGGTTCTAGTTTGTTCCTGAGGACCAGTTGTAAACTACATTCTAAGAGATGTTCCTTATATTATTTCCTAGTTTTTATTATATCTATTGTTAGTGGTCTTTTATTATTTTCTCTTAAAGAGTCCCAACAATACAGAAATTGGTAGCAAGATGAGTTACCTGGTAGAAATGGATGGGTTAAAGCAAAGAGGGACATGGCAGGCATTATAGATTGCATCATTCCCCCCTGCTCCTGCCCACCACACACAAACAGGTATGTTTAAGTCCTAGTCCCTAGTCCTGTCCATTTGCAAATAGGATCTTTGAAGTTGGTTATTAGTTAAGGTGAGGCCAAACTGAAACACAATGGACTTTAATCAAATATAACTGTAGTCCTTATAACAGAGGAAATTTGGACATAGACAGGAGACAGACTGGGAAAGAAATGGCCATGTGATGGAGGCAAAGATAGTTATGGAGACCAGAATGTTACAGACTTCAGAGAAAGCATAACTCTATCTACATCTCGATTTTGGATGTCTAGCCTCAAAAGCTGTGAGGCAATAAAACTAGTCTTGGCACTTTGTTACAAAGACACTGAAAAGATGAGACAATGGGTTTCACCAGTGTCAGTATTGGACACCCACAATTCTTGTTATGCCTTATAACTTAAAGAGAAGTGACTGAACTGTCACTTATGGTCTCTTGGAACTTTAGTAATGTACCCAAAGAAGTTAAAAACCTTAATGGGTATGATAGAAAATTTCCATGACCTCAGAATATATTAGTTACATCTTAGATTCTTAGAATCTTCAGTAAGATGCTAAACAAGAGACAGAAACTTGTCACCAATGACCTGGCTAGTAGCAGGTAAGGCACACTAGAACAACAGGGTTCTATGATTGTGTTAAAGAAAGAACTTTCTGCCTTCAACCAATAATCTGAGATGTCTGAGGGTTAAAAAGTTATATATATATCCAAGAGCTGAAAGAATGATTAATACACTGATTATTTAAATGTGGAGATCCATGTAATTGGCACAGGAATATTACAAGAAGCCAGACGAATTAATAAATTCTGACCTGTAGGGCCTTTCAAAGAACCTCTCCCAGCACACCAGATTCTGAGCAAACATGATAATCAGAGATTAAAGGATTATAATAAAAGTAAAAGTGCTTGATTAAGACCTGCTCCTGCAAACTGGAGTTTGGGACTTACAAGTTATCTGGGATTTGATGAACTAGAAGGACCAAGATCAAGAGCAAAAGGGAGATATAGCCTGACAGTCCCATCAATTATCCCCACAAGTTGCTTACAATACAGAAGACAAAGACCAGGGCTACGGTGGCTGAGCAGGCAGGAATGTTTGCCTGCTATGCCAGAGGACCCGGGTTTGATTCCTGGTGCCTGCCCATGTAAAAAAAAAAAAAAAAAGACAAAGACCAAACAGAAAGCAGATGAAAAGCAAAGGTGTTTTTTTAATATTCTCACGGTGGCAGAGAGATAAAAATTGTAGTTCAGGAACTGCTAAAATAGAAGATCCATAGGAAAAAGCCCAGTCTCCCAGCCCTTGGAGGGCTGCAACCTGGAAGTAAGGATAAAACAGAGGCAGACCTAAATTTAAAGATTGGAGAGCTGCCTTGAGTAAGTTAATTCTCTATTGGGAGAATTATCGTCTGCCAGATGATAAAATAAATCCTCTGTGAAGGATGATAGCCTTATAAAGAACTTCTCCAAATTTTCATCTATGATATCTTACACTCAATTTTTTAAAATTCCTGAGTACTAAGAAGCAGAACTAAGCCAGATAACAGAAACAGATTAAAATATAATATATACATTGCAATTAATATGTTCAAGAAAATATTTAAAATGCAGTTTTAACTATAAAACTGGAATCTATTTTTTTTTTTTTTTAAAGGAAAGACAGAGAGAAGGAAGGAAGGATAGAAGGAAGGAAGGAAGGAAGAAAGGGAAACATCTTTAAACATTTTCTTGTTTTATTGTATTCTGTTTCTCCGTTTTTTTGTTACATGGGCTGGGGCCGGGAATCGAACCGAGGTCCTCCGGCATAGCAGGCAAGCACTTTGCCCGCTGAGCCACCGCGGCCCGCCCTGGAATCTATTTTTAAAAAGGATCAAATGGGGGAATACTATAACTGATATTAAAATGAAAATACAATAACTGAAATTAAAACTTCACTAAACGGGATTAACAACAAATTGTAAACATTTGAAGAGAGGTTAATAAACTAAAAGAACAGAAAATATCCATTTGAAGAGAGAGTAATAAACTAAAAGGCAGGTCAACAGAAAATATCCAAACTCATCCACAAAGATAAAAAGAAGTTGAAGATTTTAGAGAAAAATCTGAAAGAAATAGGGGGCATTATACGCACACATGCACACATACACACACACACACACACACACATGACTGGAGTCCCAGAAGGCATATAGAATGAAAATGGAGTAGACACTAAATTGAAAAGATAATGCTCAAGAATTTTCTAAAGTTGACAAATTACTTCAAGCAAGATATTTAAGAAATGCTAAGAATCTCAAGCCACATGAATAGAAGCAAAACCAGACTTATGCATGCCATAGTAAAACTATTTAAAAATAAAGACCAAAAAGGGGGGTAGGGTGGGGCAGATATTATAAGCAGCCAGAGATAAAAGGTACATTCAAAGATGTAACAATAAGATTGACAGCTGACTCCTAAGCAGAAACAATACAAGCCAGAAGAAAATTGAATGAAATCTTTAATGCTCTGAAACCAATTGCCAAGCCAGAATTCAAAATCCAGTGAACATGTCATTCAAAGTAAAGGTAAAAATAAAGACATTCCAAGAATAACAACAACAACAACAAAAACTAGAGTATTTATCAACATCATAGCAGCACTAAAATGCAAAAGGGGGTGATGGATAGAAGGGAGTGAAAGATGAGAGAGAGGAGGAAAACTATTCCTTATGGAAGATGGTCAGCACATAAATGTGGAAGGATTTTATGATTTTTATGGTGTTAAAGTATCACCTGCTACCACACAGATTACTAAAAATAAAGGGAAATTTTTACCTATACAATGAAGAGACCTGCGATTATCAGCTCAAGCAAATGGTCAAGCTTAGCATCACTGATATTAAGCAGCCTGATCTTCTGTGCCTCAAGCCTCTAGACCTAAATTCCAATCTATTAGCATTTTACCAGTCAGAGGAACAACTTAAATGACAGCCTGTGGAAATAATCAGACAAATTCAAAATAAAGGGCATTCCTTATTACTATTGCATGGACTCCTTAAAAAGTCAATGTCATAAAACAAAAAGATGGAGAAGTGTTTTAAGACTAAAATATAATAAAGTTGAGGTGTGAATCTTGTAAAAATTTCTGTAAAAAATAAAATCTATAAACAACTGTCATGGCTGGGGACATGTGTTAACTTGGCCAAGTTGTGGTAGCTGTTTATCTGATTGGGCAAGTGCTGGCCTGTCTGTTGCAATGAGGACATTTCATAGGATTAGATCATGATCACATCAGTTGCATCCACAGCTGATTCCATTTGCAATCAGCCAAAGGGAGGCGTCTTCTATAATGAGTGATGCTTAATCTAATCACGGGAAGCCTTTTAAGGAGGACTCAGAGGAGACAGATCCCATTCCTGCTTCAGCTGGTGAGCCTCTCCTGTGGAGTTCATCCAGACCCTCCATCAGAGTTATCGGCTTCACAGCCTGCCCTTTGGATTTTGGACTCTGCGTTCCTGTGGTCACGTGAGACACTTTTATAAATGTTATATTTGCAAGTGTTCCCTGTTGATTCTCTTTCTCTAGAGAACCCTAACTAACACAACGACATACTTGGGAACTTGGAGAATGTTAAATATAGACTAATATTAGAATTTATGGAATTATTAATTTTCTTAGGTGTGATAATGGTATTGAGTCTATATAGGATAAATCCTTATTTTCAGGAGCTTTGTGCAGAAATATTTAGACTAATATGGTATCTAAAATGTATTTTCAAGCAGTTCAGCAAATCTAGATTTAATTGTTAAAATCTGGGTGGGCAATAAATGGGAATCCATTTTTCTATTCTTCCCCACTTCTGAAACAAAACTGTTCCTAATGAGAAAATGCATTAGGGGAATAACTTGTTTTAATGACTAATTAAGTCAATATAAGCAATAGTGTATAAATATCTATTAGTCAGGTTTTTATCTCTTTTAAGTGAAAGAGCCCAATACAAAATGATTTCTGGGCAGAAAAAGGCTTTTTCTCATAAGTAGGACAGATCTAATTTTAGACATATTTAGATATAGATTTGTGTCAGCACAAATCTTACCACCTATTGCAGGTTCTGCTTTCTCCTGTGGTAAGTTTGGAAAAAGCATGGAAACCACCAGTGGCCTTTTTATACTACCTGCTTAGCAATCCTGGCAAAATAAATAAATAAATAAAATAAAGTACCTTGTCCAAATAGTCCAAGCAAAAGCCCTTCGGATCAGCTTAAGTCACACATCAGAACTAATCTTTGTGTCTGACATAGTGAAATATGCTAAGGGATCAGTTCTGAGGCACATGCCTACTCTTGCAATCATGGATAGAGTCAAATGCTAACTGAAAGTGATTAAGGGTGGTTGCCAAAGGTTACCCAAAGGAAAATCTGGCTGCTGTCATCAGAAAAAGGTGAGGGGAGCTAAATAGAAAAAGCAACAGGTGGGAAAAATAATGACCAATCACATGTTCTTCCCTTTTTAATAGGGTGTGTTAGTTAGATTCAGCTGTCAACTTGACCAGGTGCATGTGCCTACTTCTGTTGCTGTGGACATGAGCCAATGGTATGTGAATCTCATCTGTTGCTCATTACATCTGCAGTCAGCTAAGAGGCATGCCTGCTGTAATGAATGATGTTTGAGTTAATTGGCTGGTGCCTAAATGAGAGACCAATGTAGCACAGCCCAAGCAGCTCAGCATACCTCATCTCAGCACTCACAGCTCAGCCCAGGCCTTTGGAGATGCAGAAAGAAATCACCCCGGGGAAAGTTGGTGGAACCCAGAGGTCTGGAGAAAAGGCCAGCAGAGATCATTCTGTGCCTTCCCACATAAGAAAGAACCTCAGTTGAAACTTGGCTGCCTTTCCTCTGAAGGACTAACAGAATAAATCCCCTTTTATTAAAAGCTAATCTATCTCTGGTGTGTTGCATTCTGGCAGCTAGCAAACTAGAACATGGAGTTTGGGTAGTACAGAGACATGGAGTATGCAGGACAACCAAACTAGAACCCAACATCTCCAATGAGGAAGACCCAGAGAGAGGAGACTGGTAAGGGTAAATTTAGCAAATGTGTCAAATAGGTAGCTTTCAATATTAAGAAATAGATGATCCAAGTAAACCATGTTGCAAAGGAACTTCCTATGCTGGGAAATCTTTGAAGCATCCATGAATGCAACGCCTCCTCTGTTGGCCATAACAATTACCTCTTATTACTTGTTTTTCAGGGATTCATCCCACACAGACTCTCTTTTAGGATTCTATTGCCCCTCCATGTGTCCTTCTTGGGAAATGTTCCTGTATGTTAATTACAGACCAGCTCTTTCTCCTGAATGTTGTCCACCTGGCCCAGAGTGATCTGGTGGTGCAGCCCATTGCACATGAGGCCACTGCTCCTTGCTTGACTGTCAGGGTGGCACTGCAGCCAAGATCCTAGGCATTTAAATTTTCATGTCATGGTCAAATATCCTTCTGCTCATTCAATCTTGAGAATAACAATAACAAGATCTCTGTGCTCCTTCTAAAAGCCCTCTCACTTGCTGTAAAGTGAGGGGAAAATCCTGCCTGCAAAATGCCACACTTCTCCAAGAATTTTTTTCCAAAAGAGTTCTTTTTTACTTTATATCAGCCCTTTTAAACTCAAAGAGAAATGTTGCATGAGAGTTTGCAAAAGTCGATTTTTGGTACCTCCTTTGCAAATTGGCGACTGGGTATTTGGCATTGCAGAATGACAAATTAGCCACTGAATACTGTTGTTCTTGGGTTCTCAGTCAACCTGAGACACAAAGAATTCCATATTAACATCCTATTATTCTTAACTGGCTTAGACCAGTAATGACTTATCCCTGGCAATTGATACCCTGCCAACCAAACAAAAGTGAAGTTATAACTACAAGGGAGAAAGGCTGTTTGATAGGTAACCAGCTGTGTATCACATAGCAGCAATCACAGTTTTTACCTAAGAGAGGACCTATTTACCTTCAAATGGTTGGGGACAAATGGAAGCTATACAGGAGGTATTATTGTCTTGGGGCTAGAAATTTTTGAAATTTTACTTTTATATTTAGCAGGTCACTAGACTTTAAGCTTATATGCTTCCCTCTGTGTTTTTTAACCACCACATTTCCAGTGCCTGGCATGAAGCCCAAGCTCTATAAATACTTATTGATTGGCTGACTACAGCCCAGTTACTTCATTATAAAAGAGTTTGCTCTAAAAGGATTCATTAATGCCAGTATCCTTGCATATGTAATTGCAGAGTATAAACACAGACAATGCATCCTATATATTTGAACTCCTCCTCTTAGAAGGTTCCTGTTGTGCTGTGCATTTGTCAAGAGTTAAAATTTAGAGTTTCTGCATAAACACAATTTAAACCTTTAATCCAATTAATGCATTAAAAACTGACAGAGTTTTGATAAAAATCACCATTTGTCATGTATTCTGTGCCCTGATATTATCTCCACAGATATATAAGGCTAAAAAAGGCCACCTATTACTGTAGAGATGTATCTAAAAAATCTCTCAGGCTGCCTGTAATAATCTCCATTATGTATAATGACCATTTTGATAATAGTCTTTAGAAGAGGTAATGGCCCTGCTGAACGGTTATTACCTGTCTGTTCATGCTGGAAGCAAGATGCAGAAGCCAGAGGGGACAGTCAAATGGTCCTTGTGGTATATTCTGGGGAAATAAGAAATATTTAACAGAATGCAAGAAACAGACAAGCGAGTGCCTTTTGTGGCAGAACTGGCCGACTCTCTGCCACAAACCTTTCTGAGTTTCATAATTTAAAGCAAATGTTCCCAATAATGGACATGCTCTCAGCCTGCAGACCAATTTTGTCCGAAGCATCACCACCTGGCCTATTAGGAGGAGAGGGGGAGGGGGTATAAGACAAGTGAACGTTATCATATTCCTTTCCATATTATTGTTAGTGCGGTAAACTCACAACAACACGACTCAAGTAGAGGAGGCCTGATTGCTTCTAGTCGGTCCTCAAGAGGGAGACCTACCTGTAGCTTAGGTCATGGTGCCAGGGAACAAATCTGATCCAGGCTCAGCCTCAGCTATAACTAGAAAACATAGCATCCATCTGCAAAGGGTAATTTCAGAGTCTCAGTAACTTCATGTCTCAGTGTCATGCCCTATCTCCTGGGAACAGAACAGATTTCATATAGTTTAGAAATGTTCCCTTTTGTCCCTCCTTAAGTCATTCCTATGCTCCCAGTAAAATATAAAAGGGAATAAGTCTGGCTTAAGCAGTAACACAAGCTTTGATGGGAAAGATAGTCTGATTGAGACTTTTTCCAAAAAGGATTCTGCAGAATGAGATGCAGGTTGTTTATAGGTTTTATTGGGGCTTGGGGTGCAGACTTTATGGTCAAATGAGATCAGAAAATTTTGGCTTAAACCAATATAAACAGGAGTTTGTTTTGGCAATAAGACTCGGCTAGAACCTTGAACATGTTCATGTGCATTGTGAATCTCCGACAGGGGGATGATTTCATGCATTCAGTGTTTCCCAAAAGTATTCATCTCAAGGTGCTTTTGTTTATTTGTAGAAATATTAGAGCGAAGTATTCTGCCTTTAGTCTCTATCTGCACCGTCCAGTATAGCAGCCACTTAACATGGGCTGTGTACATTTAAATTTAAATTCAATTAAATTTAAAATTTTGGCTCTCAGTCATATAAGTCATATCTTACGAGTTCAATTAACCATACATGGTGAATGGCTACTGTATTTGACAGTGCAAGTGTTCATCATTGCAAAAAGTTTTATTGGGCATCACTGCTCTAAATAATAGGTACCCTTTGAACTGAATTGGAAATGCAGCTTTTTTACCTCTCAGCTAATTATTACTATAAGGCATATACTCAGTTTAAGATGAATCTTCCCTCACAGAAAATAGAATGGGAATTATAGAATATCCAATGACCATACCCATCCTAAAATTCACACAAATTACAACACTTGTGGAGATAAAATCTAACTAACTTGGAAAACTGAAGAAACCTGGGAGGACCTGAAATCAGAGAAACATCCAAGTCCAGTAGCTTGTAAAGGCTCAATGGTAAGAGCAGAAGAAAGCTAACTTGGGGGAAAAAAAGTATTTCTGACACAGAGGTTAAAATAATCTCCTCGAACCAACCAGTGATCTCTAACTGAAGCAATCTTTGAAAATTATAAGTTGTGATTATTGCTCTCTTTTAAGAACTATAATTTTAAAAATATTCTCTTATTGATCTTTGCTGGATCCAGGAAGGGAAAACTGATTTGAATTACATAACGTCTGCCATAGTTCTTAAACATTTAGGACACGTAAATTGAAGGGCAGGAAGAATTCAACACAGCAAATATTTTTAAGCACCTCATGTGCTATACACTGTACTAAAAGAGTGCTAAAAAGACAAATGAAATGTAAAAAAAAAAAAAAAAAGAAGGAAGCTGGGCGGTGTAATAGTGGCTCAGTGGTAGAATTCTCACCTGCCATGCCAGAGACCTGGGTTCAATTCCCGGAGCCTATCCATGCCAAAAAAAAAAAAAAAAAAAAGCTCATGTGGTCCATGCACAAGAATAAGTTGACCAGCAACGCACAGTTCCACTTGAGAGACATAGATAAAGCATGTGTAAATTCAAATGAGGTTGAGACCATTTTCAGATGGCAAATTAATGAGCTTCATGGACAAAGTGGCAACTGAAATGGATCGTTAATGATTAGAGTTTTGATTGGTTGAAAAAAAGAAAAAAAAAGATGTATATGTTGCGGGAAATCCTAGAAACATGAGCTTATCCAAAAATCTACATCTTTCTACTAAACCTCAAGCTTCAACATCTCCATGAAGTTTATTCCAGTTTTCACAGCTCTGACAAAGATGAAAAACACTTTGGTCACCTACCGGGTTTGGAATTCAGAATGCCTATGCCTCCCAAGATGGGGCCTGAGGTTGAACACCTAAATTCTCCATTTTTCTATTGAGAAATAGGCATGGCATCTACTCAAAATGGGTTGCTATAAATCTCTGATACAGGAGATGCCTCCCCATCTTGGGAGGCATAGGTATTTCTAAGATCCTCCTGTTCCCCAGATTAACACTTTTTTACACAAAAATTGTGGTAGCATTTGCATGACTCTTAATGCTCCTATTTTCTAAAACAATGATATATTACTAGCAATCCAAATGTCCACCAATGGGTGAATGGATAAATAAAATGTGAAATATACACACAATGGACTATTATTCGGCCATAAAAAGGAATGTAGTTCTAATACCTGTTGTAAATCGGTGAACCTTGAAGACATTGTGTTGAATGAATAAGCCGGACACAAAAGGACAAATGTTATATGATCTCAGTGATATGAAATAATTAGAAAAAGCAAATTCATAGAGTCGAAAATTAAAATACAGGTTACCAGGAGCAGGGGTTAGGAGAGAGGATGGGGAATTAATGCTTAACAGGTACAGAGTTTCTGTTTGGGGTAATAGAAAATTGTGGTAACATATGGTGATGATGGTAGTACAACTTTTTTAGTGTAATTAACACTGCTGAATTGTATACTTTAAAGTCATTTAAATGGGAAACTTGATGTTGTATATATAACCACAATAGAAATGTTTTTTAAAAACATGGAACTGTACAACACAAAGAGTGAACTCTATCATAAACTATGAACTATAATTTAATTATTGTATTATTGGGTTCATCAACTGTAACAAAGGTATCAAACTAATGTAAAATGTTAAGAATTAGTGAAAACTGTGAGAGACAGTATATATGGGAACTCTGCATGATTTTTCTGTAAACTTACAGCTGCTCTAATAAAAATAAATAAATAGAAGAATGCATCACTTTAAAGTTATAGGAAGACTCACGGAAGCTCAGATACTGACTTTTAAGCTGTTCTCAAATCAGAAGGCCATTTTAGAAATTTCCAGGAATAAGTAAATCTTTCTAAGTAAAATGACCCATCAAGTTCTGTGCACAGTTTTGAGTTAAAAGTCTACACGGTAGCATCCTATCAGTCTGGATATGACCAAGTCAATATTTTCAGAAACCAAAAATCAAACAATGGTATCAAGTATTTTTCAGGATGAAATGAGAAACAAATACAAAAAATCAGTACCTGAGAAAGAATATGAATTCAGGAAGAAATGACAAGGGATTGGGATGAATAAGGCACCAACATTCAGATTTATTGTCAAACTGGGCAAGATCAAAATAGAAAAATCAACAGGAGAGATATAGGAATATTATCATTTCATGAGGAACTTTTACATGCTCAGAAATAGTTTAGTCTGGATTCCCTAGACAAAATAGCCTGAGATTAGAATTTTGTTGATACTTTTAAAGGTACAATTCTGTGGTAGAAAACATGAAGAAGAAGTTAAGAGAGATAGGGAAGGATAAGTAGAGATGCAAGGTGATGCACTATTGTGCTAATCACGTGATGAGCCATGAAGCGACACAGCCTACTCTGCAGCTAAGTTCAGCTCAGTTCCTTGGGAGTTCTCCAGACAGAATATATGGAGAAAAACAGAGGAGCAAAATTTGTCTTCCTTGTTCCCCCACTTCTTGTTCCTCATTGATTAAAATGTATGTTGCAAGAATTTACTTGCCCCTTCTACGTAACATCAGTCCAGGTCCTACACCCTATTTTGTCATGCTGTATATCAAACAAGTCTGGAAGCAGCAGGGAAAGCTGGAAACACAGAGCATGAGGCTGCTCCACTTGGCTGCTCAGTAACAGCAAAAGTGCACCTGCCTTGCCCAAGTAAGCAACTGGTCAATCCCAGCCAGTTGAACACTGTGGACCCAAGCAGAGTTTGGCCGTAGTGAGTGAGGCTGAGACTTAACCATCTGCTGAAGGTCCAGACAACAGGGTCACCTAGGGAACTGATTTTTCATAAAATGCAAATACCCTGAGAAAGCTAACAGCTATAGCTGTTGTCAGATTTTCACAATTTAAGCTTTCCTGATTGTAGGATCCAACTATTGAGAACACATTGGAGAAGAGAATAATCAAGGTAACAGGAAATTTGCAGGTGGTTTCCTAATAGACAGCCAAGTCTTCAGTGATAAATATCATCTGCTTCATACTTTTTCCTTGAGCCAGTCAAGGAAAAACATGCCACCATCAGAAAGAAACACATCTTGGTAAAACACTATAACAGTGAGGGGCTGTGTACAGGAAATGTTTCGTCTAAGTAACAAAATTATGACTACAATTGTCAGATGGGATGTATCTGTCCACCTGTCCGCTCTTAAGCAATCTGAGTTGTAATGCCATTTCCTTACCTCAAAATTTGAATAGAGGCAAAAAATTCTCAATCTTTGTCTTAGTTTGCCAGGCCTACCATGACAAATACTACACAGTGGGTTGGCCTTAACAACAGAATTTATTGTCTCACAGTTTTGGAGACTACAAGTCCAAAACTCAAGGTCTCGACAGGCCATGCTTTCTCCTGGTGTCTCTGTTGGCCTGATGCCAGTGTGCTGTGATCCTTGTGGTTCCCTGAAGAAGTTCCTTGGCTTGCACCTCTGCTTCCATCACTACGGTTATCTGTTTCATTCTCTGGCTTCTTCTGCCTTCTATTGAGAGACTGCCATTGAAGTTTTTCTGCCTATACAGATTTCAAGCTATGTAGATTAATAACCACCCTGGTTCAGATCGGCATCATCTAAAACAGGATCTTCAAAGATCCTACTCACAAATGAATGCCCCTTAACTAATAACATTTTAATGCAATTTTATTGAGATAGCGTCACAAACCCTATAATCACCCAAAGTGTATGACCAGTGGCTCACAGTATCATCAGATAGTTGTGCATTCATCACCATAATCCATCATTGACCATTTTCATTACTCCAAAAAAATACCTGAAGTTAAAATAAAAATGTAAAAGAGCACCCAAAACATCCCATTCTCCTTAGCCCCCCGTATTATTTATTTATTTGTCCTTATTTTTTTATGCATCTGTGCACAAACAGGTGAGTTAAAAAAAAAAGTGGGGAGTTGTCAGCCACAAGGTTTTCATAATCACAAGGTCACACGGTAAAAGCTATGTAGTTATACAGTTGTCTTCAAGGATCAACCGTACGGGAACACAGTTCAACACTTTCAGGTATTTCACTCTAGCCATTCTAATCCACTAAAAACTAAAAAAGGATATTCTTATAATATATAAGAATGACCTTCAGAATGACCTCTCAACTCTAATTCAAAACTCGCAACTACTGAAACTTTTTTTTGTTTCATTTCCCTTCCCTGTTTTGGTCAAGGATTTCTCAGTTCCATGTTGCCAGGGCCAGGCTCATACCCAGGAGTCATGTCCCACATTGCCAGGGAGATTGACATCCCTAGATGTCATGGATTACATAGCGGAGAAGGCCATGGGTTTACCTGACAGTTGGCTTCCAGAGAGAGGCCACAGCAGAGAACAAAAGAGGTTCTCTGGGGTTGACTCTTAGGCATAATTACAAGTAGGCTTAGCTTCTCCTCTGTAGGAATAAGTTTCGCAAGGGCAAGCCCTAAAAGCAAGGGCTTAGCCTATTAAAGTGGTAGTCCTCAATGTTTGTGAGACTATCTGGAGTCCCCCAGATGAGGAAGATTAATTTCCACTTTTTTTCCCTAGTCCCTCAAGGGTGCTTTGCAAATACTTTTTTATTGTCTACCCAGATTACTCTGGGATGTATCAGGATATCACACTAACCTGAACAACCCAACAAGATCTCACTCCCTATTTAAGTTTCCCATAATTATGGTGAATGACATTTTCAAAGGTACTATTTTGTAAGTGTCTTTACACACACAGGACCTGGGTTAGGACTTGCACATGACTGTTCTAGTTTGCTAGCTGCTGGAATGCAATATACCAGAAACAGAATGGCTTTTACAAGGGGGAGTTTAATAAATTGCTAGTTCACAGGTCTAAGGCTGAGAAAATGTCCCAACTAAAACACATCTATAGAAATGTCCCATCAAAGGCATCCAGGGAAAGATACCTTGGTTCAAGAAAGCCGATGAAGTTCCAGGTCTCTCTCTTAAGTGAGAAGGTACATGATGAACACAGAGTTTCTCTCTCATTTGGAAAGGCACATGGTGAACACGGTCAGGGTTCCTCTCTCATCTGGAAGGGCACATGGCGGACACAGCATCATCTGCTAGCTTCTTCTCCTGGCTTTCTGTTTCTTGAAGCTCCCTGGGAGACATTTTCCTTCTTCATCTCCAAAGGTCGCTGGCTGGTGGACTCTGCTTCTTTTGGCTATGTTGTTCTGCTCTGCTCTCTCTGAATCTCCTTCATTCTCCAAAATGTTTTCTTTTTTATAGGACTCCAGAAACTAATCAAGACCCACCCAAAAGGGTGGAGACATGTCGTCACCTAATCCAGTTTAACAACCACTCTTGATTGAGTCACATCTCCAGGGAGATGATCTAATTGCAGTTTAAAGCATATAGTACTGAATAGAGATTAGAAGAAATGGCTGCCTTTACAACATGGGATTAGGATTAAAACATGGCTTTTCTAGGGTACATACATCATTTCAGACCAGCACAATGATTTAATCCCCAACAGTCTTGCGATCTGCAATGTCTCAAAGACTTTAAGGGCAGAGCCTTCAGCAACTACATTTTTATCATCATAGCTTTCTATGGTTTTATAACACACTGCACAGACTGGAGAACATGCTAGAAATTTAGATATGCACTCTGCAAAATATTTGCTATAGAAAAATTACTCCTTATCTGGGAGGCACATCTGCTGCCCACTCTCTGAGTTCAACCATGAGTCTCTTTCCACACTGCTCTTCGCTTTTTAATTTGAAGAAAGTAGTGAAGGCTGGGTACAATAAGAAAATTCTCCCCCAATGCTCAGAAGTCATAAAATCTGTCATACTTTCTGAGTCATATTATTAAATCACCTTTTCTTTTCACTACCTTGTCTGTATTCTGGATTTAAACAATTTTCTAAGAATACCCACTTGGTGAAAACCATGCTATAAGAATGGAAGAGCAAGAAACTGAAGATGAAGGGGAGTTTTTGTTGATATTTGAAAAGACTAATGCATTAGCCAAGAAGATCACAGTTCTCACCCAAAATTCTGTTGGGTGCATCCTCAGGCTCCTACCCTTTGGGTTATGTCTCTTCAGATAATTTCTCACTCATTTCTGATATCCATTTTAGGTGTATGCTCACTTCATGCAGATTTGGGGGTTGAATCTTCATGCTTTCAAACTCAGTTTGTTTGAATTTTGCCTGTTATTTCTGAGATAGGTGCTGTTGGAAATATTACTGTCTATAAGGATGAGGGGCAGTTTGATAAAACTATTCAGGTACAGAGAATAATACCCTTCAGCCTCAGTTTTCCCATTTATGAAATGAACTTTCAGGCTCCTGCCAACTTCAGTATCCTATGATCTCTTAGGAGACAGAAGGTATTTGATGTACATGCTGGTCCCTACTAAACTAATATGGTATGATGGAAAATAGTACAACACAAAAGTTAAAAGCAAGATTTAATGCTGAAGTAGTGTTTAAAGAATACACCGAAATGATATTAAATTTTTAACGTCAGGGGCTATTATTTCAAAGCTATAGATTTGTTTTAAGGATAGTACAAAGAATGTATCTTTTTATAGTGTTTTTTTTTGCAGCATAAAATATGAAATCTGTAGAGATAACTCAACTACAACACACTAAATAAAATGCATTATACATGATGTAAAAGGTACGCATTACACATAGCAAAACAGATGTAATAGAATTAATATAAAAACAAATAGACTAAACAATGTTCCTAATGGATCTGTGACATTGATTTAAAAATGAAAGATCGATTGTTATTATAAAACTTTATAGAATCAGTAGCTTTCTTCCTAACGTTCATGACTAGATAATTTGAAAAGATGCATTAATGTCTTTCCAGGGTAATGAATAGAATGGATTTTAAAAACGTATTATTTCTCAGTCCAGTCAACGAGAGTCTATACAATGCTGCCTTGAGTGCATCCTCAGCTAGAATTTTGTCTGCAGAGCTAAGTGAAAGGGCCTTTTAATAGGAACAAAATTAAGGCAACTGAAAGCAGGGGTTTTGCCATCTTTCAGGACCAGCCATGCAGTGATTTGTCCTTCCAAATCCTACAAAGGATTTGGATTCTTGGATTTCAAAAGTATTCACAAAAGTAAATAGAGATTTGAAAATAAAAAGAGAAGGAGAACCCAGGCATGTACAGTTAGTCTGTCTCTACAGAGAGTGCCAACAATAAGAAAAATCAGTAAAATTTGGCACCCAGAATCTTCCTAGGAACTAATGGATTATTTGAATCAGGGTTCAAAATATACATATGAACTTATTATGTCTTTTTTTTTAACCATTTGTGATTTTTGCTCCAACATCATCAATCAAAGTCCATATTATTCAACAAGTATAGATATTGCTAGATTTTGGCAGAAATAGAAAATTTTAGGGCAAGACACTTAGAAGGAAAAGAGATTCACATCAAGGATTCAAGTTGAAGTCACTGTATTTCTGTGATACAAACTTCCACTGTGGTATAGAGTTAGGTGTGGGTTCTGAGGATATTTCATTATGACAGCTTCCATGTGATTTAAAACTTCAGAGTTTGAAATACCTTGAAAAACACTTAGTAGCACAATAGCCAAGCTTGAATTCTCTCTAGAAGCCAATGAGTTTTAAAGGCAGAAAGAAAAAAAAATAAGAAACACCCCTCTCAACTTCTTCCTAGGTACCCAAGTGGGCATGTTCACCAAACACAAAATGAGAAGACTCCTCTTTCCCTCTTATCTTTATGGTTTTCCAAGAATTGAACCCCAGAAACAAGGATATTTTTAATAAGGAGCAGCCAAAATTCTTGGAATTTGTGCACTTATCCTTTGTTCTCTGAAGCACTTCTAGTATTGCTAGGAAAATAAGTAGCTATTTAATGTCTACCAAATGTCATGAATCATGCCAGGAAAGTGGGTTAGTAGAGACCATTATCACTTAACCAAAAGAATACCTTGTGAAATCCATACTATCAAGAATTTAATTCCATTAGCTCCTAAATTCTTATCTCAAGTCTTGCCTTCACCACTGAGTTCCAGATTCGTGTTTGCAAGTACCTACTTGACATTTTCACTTCAAAGTTTAATAGGCATTTCAAAGCTAACATGGATAAAACAGAACTCTTGGTTTTTCCACCCACTTATTTTTCCTCCCTCAGTCTTTCTAAAAAGAAAAGTGGAAATGAGAGGAAAAGAGAAGAAATGAGAAGAAAAGAAAAGAAAAGGCATGTTCAGCCAAGCCCCAAAGCAAGGTATTATTTTTTATTCCTTTTCCTTTTCCCTTATCCCCCACAACCAATCCATCAGCAAATCTTGTTAGTACAACTTCCAGAATCCATCAACTAACTCTTCCCCCTCACCCATTGTTCCAACCATCACAGTAAATGTCACATTTACTTTTGGGTCTCTATTCCCTCTTTTGTTTCCTCCCATCCATTCTCCACTATGCAGGCAGAATGATTTACAATGAAGATCAGTGAGAAATCCCAACTTTATACCAAGACTTTTAAGATTGTTAGCATGTTTACCCTTTTTCTACTTTCCGACTTCATTTAGTGCTATCATTCCCCTCACTGACTGAATGCACGCCACCCTGGCCTTTCTGTTCCTCGAATAAAATGAAATAAATCCTGATACATGTCCTTTGATCCTGTGATTCATTCTGCTTTGGGACTCATCCCTCTTACTCATCACTCAGGTCTCAATTCAAATATCACTTCTTTCTGAAATCTTCTCAGATCCCTGAGAAGTATTATCTGTCTATAATACTTGAGGCCTATCCACTCCCTAAGTGCCTCCAGATAGAACTAAACTCTTTGGCATAAAGATTCCCATGAATTGATCCAAGACTTTCTCTCCACATTCACCTTCTACTCCCCTTCACATCTCCCCTACAACTCTATTTTGTTTTACAAATGCTCAAAAATACATGCTGTTATCAAAGATCCTTCCATTGTGTAGCTCTGAGCCACACATACTGGCCCATCCACACAGTGGAATGTCCCTTATCTTTTGTCTTTCTAGTGAATTTCCATTCAAGACTCCCCACAAGATTCAGTTAAAATTCACATCCTCAGCTACTCCTTCCCTAATTTCCACTTTTGTACCCCACTTAATTATATTTAACTACTCTCTTCTTTTTTGCCTCTCATATATACCTGTATGAGAAGACCTCTCCCATGGGTCTCCAGCTATTTGGAGAAAGTGAAGACATTTTTGGGTTTTTTTTAAGAAATGTATAACAGTTTGAAAAGATGTGCATACCCTAGAAAAGCCATGTTTTAATCCTAATCCCATTTTGTAAAGGCAGCCGTTTCTTCTGATACTTATTCAGTACTGTATGTTGGAAACTTTAATTAGATTATCTCCACGGAGATGTGATTCAATCAGGGTGGGTATTAAACCTAATTAGGTGGAGACATGTCTCCATCCATTCCAGGTGGGTCTTGATTGGTTTCACCAGAATCCTTTAAAAGAAGAAGCACTTTGGGGAAAGCTAGAAAATGACAAGAGAGAAAGCCATGAGATTCTGAGAGAGCAGAGAATGCCACCGCACCACTAAACAGAGGGTCCACTAGCCAGTGACTTTTGGACATGAAGAAGGAAATTGCCTCCTGGGGAGCTGGAGAGAAAGCTAAGTAGATGACACTGTGTTCATCATGTGCCCTTCCACCTGAGAGAGAAGCCCTGACTGGTTCACCATGTGCCTTTCCACTTGAGAGAGAAACCTTGAACTTCATCAGCTTCTTGAATCAAGGTATCTTTTCCTGGATGCCTTAGATTGGACACATCAATGGAATTGCTTTAATTGGGACATTTCCAAGGCCTAAAAACTGTTAACTTGAGATTTATTAAATTCTTCTTTTTAAAAGCCATTCCGTTTCTGATTTATTGCATTCCAGCAGGTAGCAAACTAGAACATGCTTTTAAGCCATTCCTTTCCAGAAAGAATAACTGCTATTTATTTCACTTTCTTTTTTAACTCCATTAAAGCCATACCCAGAACCAATCACTGTACTCTATACATGGTCTGAATAGTAACCAATCGAATGAAAGTACCATGTAGGTGTGGGCCATCTCTATATTATCACTATGTATCCTCTGTTTATCATAGCACCTGACTTACTAGATCCTCAATCAATGTTAATTGAGTCAATGAATGAGAGCGAGTGGATGGACAAGTGTGATGGGTGAAATAATTGAATGGATGGATGAAAAATACAGTGACATGATAATATCCTTTTCTCCAGAGAGTATAATACGTTCCAGTTAATGCTTCCTATGTGGCATTTGGAGTATCCACATAATAAGAACACTGTAGGTTTATATTTTATATTTATCTTTTATAGTCATTTGAAGTAGCTAAGACTTTTTCACCTACAAATTTAAGCCCCTACCTCATACTTGAGAAATTGGAACATTGCTCCAAATTTCATGGCTTTACTTTTGTGCCCATTAAGTTTGGTCTTACAGGATCAAGCCCATTGCTTGATCTAGATCTTTTTTATGCTAGATTTTTTTTTTAACTCTCTCATTGCTAAATAATATTTTCTGAAGCCACATAATTGATTCAAATGTACTTATTCATGGCCATGATGCATTCCTGGACAAGGGACACCTAATTTGAATGTTAGAGTCCGCTCACCAATATTTGTGCAGCCCGTTGGGGTATAAACTTCATTCTATTTGACAGAAATTGAAGAAAATTGGCATTGGGCTGCAGTGCACCTTTTTATGTCATCTCATAACATAACATATATGACAAATTTTGACTCTATAGAGAACTGATTTTTTATTTTAGTCCCTTATTGTTTCCCATGAAAATATAACTTGCTGAAACAAAAGTACAAATATCACCTGATCCAGAGTCTGTAACATTTATAAAATTAATTTTATCCTCTGAAATTTTAGACTTTTTAAAGAAATTCAATCGTTAGGCCTTAACTGCTCTCATAGGTTTGGACTATTTTGAATAACAACATAATTTGAAATATCACATGCATTATATAAAATTTTCATCCTCCAAATACAAATAAATTACCTAGGTCTTTTATCCAGCCCATGTATCTGGCCAACCATTATCATCTTTGCCACAAGTCTATGTCAGCAGGACTTCTTGCCTTGTTAGCTGATGCCCAGTTGCACATTAAAGACTACTTGTACCGGCACAAGGAAGCCGATCAAGGCTTGGTGTTGCAATTTTGGTAGCTTGAAACTGGCCACCTTGGGAATATTTACCCCATGAAAACTGGCAGAGGCTACAATGATACATGCTTACGAGCCTGTCACTGACCTTCACGTCCCTCATTACTAAATTCCCTAACAAAATATTTCTTGCCATTGTTTTTATCCCTATTATTTCATTCTTCTTTGTCTGTTAGAATAAAAGTAAGAGTGAAAATTAATGTCTTAGCTTTTGGCATAAAGATGAAAGGCAGTCATCTTATTCATTAAAATGCAGTGTTTTGTAGCTGTAGCAGAACCTGCTACAATAATGGTAGATTAAACAAGATTGAGGCTTCTTCTACTCCCGGACCGTTAGCCAGAACCAATCCCAACATAAGAAGTGGAGAATGAACAATAAGAGACAATGAGCAATATCTCCCACTTGACTCTCTCTTTTTAAATTCCCTTTTAATTCCTTGAAAACTTAACAAACGCCTATGATAAAAATGCCCAAAGTAAGAACAGATAGTGCCAAGTAAGTGTCCCTCTCACCTCTGACCTCTAATTCCCCAGGCACCATACCAGAGACAACCAAATCCATGTGCCTCTGCAGAAATAGTCTATTCATCAACTATAATTTGTAAACATTTCCTTTGATATGGGTCTTCATACTTTTTTCTGCCATTCTCAACTATTTCTGTTTTTTCTTTCTTGAATTTAATCTCATAGATTCTTGCTACCCTTCTCAGCCAACAATGTGTATGTGGCTTTTCTTCCATCTCCTAGGTCTCAGCAATCCTTTTGACTATTTCAAATTTTATTTCTTGTATATATGGTTCACAGATCACTTTAAACAGTCCATTTGGCCCATATGAATCACCCAATTTGAGCCAATTAAATCAGGCACTTAAAAAAAAATGGACAAGGGGCCAATTTATCGATGTGGTAGACAGTGAAGAATGTGCAACTGATCCCTCTCCTGTTTCCCCACCTCTCGTTCCAGGTAAAAAACAATTTCTCACGGACTAAACATTGTCTTCATTCAGAGAGCATTCTCTCCCTCAATTTCACAGACTAAGTATTCCCTCCCTCTGGTCTGCAGCAAATTAGGGAAATGGCTTTGAACATCAACATATCATCTAAACATGATGGACATAGAATCCAAATACAGCCCTCCTCATGACTGGGTCTCATGCCTCTTTGTTCCTTTTCCCAACCCTAATTCTATGCTTTCAAGAGGACCAGACCCCACTAGGACATCATTCCCAAGACTATTAGAAATGGCACATCTCTCCTCAGTTGAAATAAAGCAGTAGTAGCTCAATAATGATGGGTAAACCTGTGTTAGTTCATTAAGTAAGACAAAGTTAATTTAAAAACTAGGAACCAAAACATTTTTATGGCCACACAGTGTTGGTCAGTACCAAGTTATATTGCAAATATGTTCCTGACCTACCATTTTTTATTTTACTTTTTTTTCAAAGTGATGATGATCGAAACATGCATTATTTGTTGGGAATTCTCCCGTGCAATAGTAAGGATCCAATTTTAAGAGCTTCATTTTACTCATGATTTATGTCTGATTCCCAAAATTTACCTTTCCTAAATGCTAGGATCCTCTGCCCCCTATATCCCTGGGACATAGTTTCATACCTATAGTGTACTCATCACATGCAATCTCTGGCACAAAATGGACAGGAATTTAACAAATAAATTACATTTGTAATCTGTCTCCCTAATTTGGTCAGAATAGTGGGCCCACTATCAGTTCTTTATTTTCAGAGAAAAAATTTTACTAAGTGAAAACCAATCAGATTCTCTGTTTCTGTCTGAATGAGTCCTCCAAATAATGTCCCAATCATTGGAATCTTCCATGACTATTATATCTAGTCTCTGTGAGAGTTCTGCGAATTAAATCTGAAATGTTTGACCAAAGAACCTGTAAGACATCCAATAGAAATATCACTTCCATTCTTCTATCATTTTCCTTCACTCAGATAGTCTATAATGAGGTCCCATTCTTGGACTTATGGGTTGCTATCTAACTGTGTATGTTCTTAATATAAAATGTTCTTCCTTTGGCCTACTGTTAGGTACCTTTCCACTGTGTTGGCATGGCATTTACAACCCACCCCATTGGTTTCTTGATACCTATAAAGTTTTACTTACCTCTTGGTGTTAAAATCCCAAAGTCATCTCTCCATTGAAAGACAGACAATTGTTTACAAATTAATATCTTAAAGCTATTTTCCAATTGTCTCTTCTTATATATAACAGGATTGCCCCCTCATGATATTTTTATTTCTATACTTGAAGCCACCTCCCTATTGTTATCTATTTTTTATGGTTTCATCAAAAGGTTTTTCTATTACATTTCCATTCTGCACTTAAAACTCTTGAGTTTATCTAATCAGCTGACATTCAACGGTGATGAATCAAGGAAGTGATCACGGGCAGAATGTCACAAGGAAGGACCTGCTCATGGATAAAGTCCTGAAGAAATTAAACAATTAGGGAAGGATGTAGAAAACAGTGAGAACTTTGAGAAGTGAAAGATAACAAGGTAGAAAAGGGCTTTGAAGGCAGAATGAAGAGGTATGAAAGACAAATGTCAACCATTCACACTTGAGCCTTATGGGATTCATGGACCAGACTGTTCAAGGAGGACCCAGTGCGTCAGAAAGCTACTGAATATTCAGGTCAGGCACTCCACCAATACCGCATGCATTTTCAGTGAACTGATTTTCTTCCGGTAGCCCAAATATATTAAATGACATAATTTTCACTTGCCTAGGCCTTCTCCAATTTCTAAATATCAACTTGTACATTGTGGTTAAATGTATCATAGTCAAGTGTTCCTTCTCAGACAGGACTGCATATCCTATAAGACATCATCTTTAAAAAACAGATCTCAACAGTGTTTGCCCTCTGCTGAAAAGGGAATCAATCTGCTCCATATATTCCATGTAATCCTGTTCATAGCTCTTTGCTTAAAATAGAAAAAACAAACAGCCTGAAAGAGGTATGGTTTCAGAAGAAAAGACCTTCTTGGTTTGTTGTCAAAATTAAATGAGATAATGCATGTAAGGTAATACTATAATTTCGGGCATATAGTGTGCCCTCAATGAATATTTATGGTCAGTGCTAGCTATAGTTAACAGAGACCAGTCAATTACTCTGTTTGAAAACAATACTCTTCATCACTTAGATATACTAATTAAAAATATATATATATGTATATATATACATCACAGAATATATACTAGACACATGAAAACATGAAAATGACTATACGTGCAAGTTATAGGTAGATAAAATATTACCATGAAAAGAGCCAGAAAGAGGCTATTTTTTCATCATCTTCCTTATTACCTGGACTTTCAGGATGCCACAGCATTAAAATTGGGAAACAGACTTGTTCATTGGGTATCCATGATAAATTCAGTTTATAAAATAAAATCAGAAGAATTCTAGTGAAGCTATTCCTGGAATATATTTCATTTTTAAAAAAGGAAGAAATTATTGTAGCTCATACCCCTAGCATCTTGACAATGAGCTAGTATGCTATTAAGATATCTGTCAAGAACGGTTCAGTTAGCGGGAGGGGAACTATGAAATGTGTCCTTAGGGAACTTTCAAACCAATATCATTAATGTAATATTACAAAAACAAGAAACAGAATGGACGACACACAAATAAAGGGTGAAGGCCAAACAACCCCATTATCAGCTGTAAAGTGAAACCTAGAAAATTCAGACTGCATTCAAGAAATGGCTCATGATTCCTGAAAAATGTAAATGATCCATTGGGTAGGAATGCAGCCAGGAAAAAGTAAAATAAATAATAAAAAAGCAGAGAAAAAAGTGGAGCCTGCTTCTCAGGCATTAAAATAATTTTCCATTTGCTCTTCCAAGGGCAGGCAATGGATATATGCAAATGAACCCTTTTATCTCAACCAGGACCCACTTCTCAGCACAGCCCAAAGAGCTTCGTTCTAACAATGACATTTCCAGCCTGTAGGTTCTCATCAGGGGACAGACTGTTCATGGCGAGAGAGGCAGTACTGTACAGGATAGGGCAAGGATCCCCAAAATATGTCAGAAGAAGTACCTGACATTTCAGAAGACCAAAAACACTCCTTTAATTTATCCTCCATCTATCTAATAGCTCACATTTGGCCTCAGCCCCTGGACCACCTCTTCTAGCATGAGAGCCCAGGCAACCAAGGAAAGGCCTTGGCCCACACTTCCTCATATATTCAGGTCCTCTTTCATTTCTATACTCTGGCTTCAATGTGAGCACAAATTGACAAAATGGAATCATTTCTGCTTGGCAGAGAGCTTGGCAAGCGGGTAACATCAGCAAAGCCAGGTCCATGCTTCCTCTCCCCCACGTTCATTGGCATGCAAAGTTCCAGGATGGAAATTTGTTTCTCCCGCAGTTTTATGACACTTCCACTGCCTGATTATCCCACTTTATGGCAATTTGCATCGTTATAGGCCTGCGGCAAATGAAACAAATTGCCATAAAATGTTGGGAAAATCTTAAATCATGGCTCTGTCTGGACTGCTGAATGATGACATCGAGGTTGGACTCAGATGGCTCGGTTCATTTTGCTACAAACAGTCACGCTGGCCTTAATGGGTGCTACTGGCTCACGCACCAGGCTGCGTGGTGACTACTAAATGAGGCAAACTAATAGAATTTTTTTCCGATGCACTAAGCAAGTTTTCAGCAAAGAAAAACACATTGATTCCAAAGTTGTTTACCACCAACTAAATAGAACCCCTATAGCTTTTCCCATGCAGCCCACATTAGAGCTAAATTAACAGCCCTCATACGTATCCATTCTACTAGTACCAAACAAAAGCGCTTATACCATTAGGAACATAAGTTGCCTCAGTCTAAATCTTGATACAGAAAATTGTCTTCCTCATTTAACAGCCAAGCTATCAAAAGCCATAATATCAGCCATCTCCAAGGCTTTAAAGAAAGAATAAGCATACCGTAAGGTCATAAATAATTGCTGCATTTTAATTCAGTAGTTATATGTTAGCTTAAAAATAAAGCAATAGGGAAAAAAAAGAAACTTTGCTATTAAAAAATAAATAAATACAAACGAAAAAAATTAAGCAATGGGAGACACATGGTTAGACATGCAAAAAGGAGATTTAGAAAGGATGACAACGCTGATAATCACGATGATCCTTGTTGATCACAATCTTGGTCCTGGCCTTTTCAAACTTTTCCCATGAGTAATAAGAAATTTACTTTTAGCTTACAACACACGGAATTTCAGTTGGACAGTGAAACCGAGATAAAAGCTATGTAGTTCTGTTTCTCATAACCTCCTGTCTCTCACAACCTACTAACCTGTAAGACACCCTCTGCATTCTAACATGAGATACTTGCAGTAAATGCTTAGCTCTTCCTACACACAGAAGGAACTCCTTCAGAGACAAGCCCCACCCCTGTGGAGGTTTCTAGCGTCATTTCAAATAAAGGGCGGTGCAACAGCGGCTCAGTGTCAGAATTCTCACCCGGATCGATTCCCGGAGTCTGCCCATGTGAAAAGAACCTGGCAAAAGAGGCTCCGAGTCCTGTTCATGGGTTCCAAATCATGGCGGAGAAACTGTATCAAGAAGTTAGTATCCGAACAATTGTAAATAGTCTACAAAACAAGAAGCTTTCATAGGGTTTGGTTTGACTTGATTTAAAAATAACACGCACACATTTTTCATGTACTACTAAACTAAAAGAAAAGGTAATTATATTAATTAGCGTTTATTGAGCATTTAATAAAACCCTCTCACTCTTCTGAGAGTTTAAATTCATTATTTGATTTAATCAGCCCAACCCTGCCATTGGCCTGTTTACAGATGAGTAACAGATGAATGCTCAGAGAAATTAAGTAAACTATTTCCTCCAGGACAGATAGCAAGCAAGTGGCAAAGCCAAGATCCAGTCTCACCATTAATCTCATAGTCTCCACCACTACGCTGCATTGTAAAAATTGACTTATCTGATAAATTAGCATGATTATTCCTCCAACAATAAAGCCACAAGGATAAATGAGCCTTGCAGAATTCTAACAAGAATCACAAATTTGTCTCCTCCTGGATGATTTTTACAGGATGATTTTTACGACTCATTAGTAGAGACTTGCCTTCTTGCAACTCATTGTCCTTTTCTCCTCATTTCCATTTGCTAAAGTTTCAAATTCTCTCATTACGGAATGAAAAATTTTCAGCTTTGAACTTCACTTTCACTCCTTCTTGACACTGCTCACTCCTAAAGTCACAAAAGCTGCACCTGACACACCAAGCCAATAATACTAATCAACTTGAAGTTCTTGGATATTTGCTATTTACAGCAACATGAATGCATATTGTAAAAATAAATGTACATATTTCAAGACTATTTGAAATATATAGATATGAACGCTGATTTTTCTTAGATTTTATATCTATTCTTACGCTTTTGGTGTCTACTAGTACCAAACAAAAGGATTTCAGCTTGAAACAGAAGGCCTGATTTGCAGTATCTACACCTGTTAAGTTTATGAATCCGTTTTGAAATCTTACTTTGGTCATATACTATATATCCAACCTCTTATCTGAAAAGAGTGTCAATGAGCTAAAATTCTGTGGTAACCAAGTTTGAGTTTGATTTTTAAACCAATGGCTGGGCAGTGTTCAGACCTACCTACAGTGTCCATCATCTCAGGACATCAGCGATTCCTCAAGAAACTCCAGTGTGCGCGTGTGTCATTTATATAGTTCATGTCAATCAAAGAGGCCGCAAGTTTTCATTCTTGCTCTCAATTCACTAAATGCATAGTGTAGATGCAAACTTACTGATCTGTTATATAAAAACAACTCAAATTATTTTGTGGTTCAAGTGACTGAGTACCCATTTTAAGAAAATATTTTCAAATTTCTTAAACATCTTTTCTATATTTGATATAACATTAATCAATTAACCTGCAGAAATAATAGCCACATAATGATGTAAGACCACCAATTTAGCAATTTAAAACCTGCTCTTTTTTCCTCTAGGACTTGACCTATAGCTTACTATAATTAAGCTTTATTTGTAAAATCCCTAATTTATATGTTCAAATAATCCAGTCAACCAGCTAGTTGTGTTAGAACTTTCCTTTGTGTCAAGATATCCCATCTGTTGCACAAAGAAAGTATATAGTAGGTGTTAAGGAATTCAGATTTGACTCTCTTTGGTTCAAAACCATAATTCCTAATTTATGTAAGGTGAGGCAAGTTACTTAAATGTTCTTCACATAGATTTCTTCATATGTAAGATAAGACTGTTAATAGCACCTCTCTTATAGGATTACTGTTGAAGATTAAATAAACAAAGTATGATTGGCAGAGATTACCAGCTGTCCAATAAAACTTCTCTTCCCCCTGCTGCAGTACAGCATTGTAAGTGGGAAGTTCCTTTCCAACCGGGAACTACATTTACCAGAAACCCCCCTTGCTTCAGTGCTATGTGACTACTACCCATTAGTGAAATGTGAGCAGAAATGACCTCTCTTCCAGGCCAGCGTTTGGAAGAATCCGCATGCCTTGTCCCATAGTATCTCCTTCTAGTAGCTAAAAGCAAAGGTACAATGACCTGGGGGAAGGAAGACCCATGTGATAAATCAGCCTGGGTCACTGAGAGGAAGAAAGCTACACATCCAGGAGCCCCCACAAGCTAAGAAAAACATCCATTGTGATAAGTCACTGAAATTTTTGGCTTTATTTGGGTTAGCAGCCAACATTGCCTCAACTAATTCAGCTTGCAAAGAACTTAACATAGATCATGGCATAAAAATTCCAGAACTTATGCATTCTTTTCACCGTGATCTAAACACTTGGATCAGATATAGGATGTGAAATAGCCAAGATGACTCCAGCTTTGATTCATATCATGGTTCACCCATCTTCTCTACACCTTTATTAAGCACGTGCTATATTCTAGGTACAATTCTGGGTTCTAGGTATAAGGTGGTGACCAAAACAACTACATTCCTACCTTCCTGGAGCTTTTATTCTAGACTGGGGAGACAAAATTATGTAAATACTACATAAATAAATGAGATTAATTGAGATAAAGAATGACTTAGGGTTGGGAGTTACAACTTTAGATAAGAATTTGAGACAATTATTTCTGAAGATGAAAAATAATGTTAATAGCTATCATAGTGCAGTGTATGATTCTGTCAGCTTAGCTAAGCTGGAACCTACATTTCCTAGAATTCCCTGCCCTCCGTGGTTCCAGGTAGCATGGGCCACAACAGACATTTTACCCAGATTTGGAAGGCAGAAGTGAAGCAGCCATTTCCTTTTCATATGCAGAACACCAAGAACATGGCAGCTCATGCATGATGTTATTGATCTGCGCTCTCAATTTGCTAGCATGGGACATTAGCGGGGCATGCTGCTCCTTTAGCTCCCATAAGATCTTCTCTTTCAATTTCTCTGATTCCTGGGTCACTGTATGTTTGACTCTGACATGAAGGGCACCAGCTTCTCCTGCAAGACACCCCACCATTGCAGTAGGAGGCTTAGAGGCAGTGAGATACCAAAATGGGTCCCAGCCCATCCTGGGGAGTTCCCCATTGTCTACCCCACTCCACATCCATCTTTCCCTCCTGGTGTCCTTCCTTGATGACTTCAGGTCCCACAGTAGATGGAGAAGCATCAGCCTTTCAAAAATAGTATAGATTCAAATCTCTTTAATAAACCTATATTCTTACCATTTCTCAAGTTCTATTTCTTTGTGCAAATCCTGAGTGTTCCACGCAAGTTGCATACTCTTTATGAGAAATGCACACTGCTAAGGGCTTTATTAAGATCATCTCATCTAATCCTCAGAGCAACTGTAAACACATACTATTATTATCTCCACTATGGATGAAGAAACCAGGATGCAACAAAACCAAGTGGTCTTCCCCGTGTCACACCCCTAGGGAGTGGTGAAGTTGGGACTCAAAACCTGTGAGGATGGTAAGAAAATCCTAGGTTAAATGCTGCAGTGCCACCCTGTTGTGTTCTGTAGAACTGTTCTTTATGATTTAGAAGTTTACTAAGTGCCCTTTTCATAAGAGATTTAGCTCAGAAAAAAATCTTCAGGTTACTAACCAGGAAAATGCAATTGATCAGAGAATATAATTTTAGAGGAAGAAAGGAACAATGACAATACAGGGTCTAATTATATAAAGAAGAAAATAAATCCAAGAGCACGCAATTTAAGCAAAATCTCTTGATTGGCGCCTTCTGCCAACACTGTGGCCTTCTGCCATGATACCCTGTCACCCATGGGGTAAGCTTCTGTCCTCTCGCATAAAACAACAGTGGAGCATTCCAGCTCCATTCCAGGGTGCATCTCGTGAGCCAGGTTTAGGATTTATGATCTATTTGTGTGTGTGTGACTATCTCCCTGGTGTCCTTCAACTTAAGGGTAAACTAATTATTTTCTTATTCATATGCTGTAAGGGCCCCTTCTGGCATCAACTCAAGTCCCTCCCAACGCTTCAACTGGAAGTACTACTAGGAAAATTCCTTCCAATAATTTTGCTAATAGCTTCCAGCAAACTTAAACCTGGAGTAACATTTGAATGAATTTATCTATAGGGGACTTCTGAAGGAATCAGTAAGTCATTCTGATTCATTCTCAGTTTCTAGAGGAAAGTATTTATTTTCTAAGGAAGAGACTGAACAAAAATGGGAATCATTTGAATGGTGTAAAGTGTAACTTTCCAACTAAGACTACCTCCTTTCCCTAATTGCTTCTGAAGTATTAAGCCACAGGAATTTTAAATTTAAAACTACAGAACTCTTCTCAGTGTTTCTTCAAAATCTTAGAGAAATACCATATGTCCCACTGGGGGTTCTAATAATTTGCATCATTTAAGGTTAGGATTTTGTCTGGAAAAATACTTTGAAAGATGAGCTGGTTGAAAACCAGACCACGCTTCATCTGCCAGCATATAAATACATGAAAATGTCCAGAAAAAAAATCAATTCTCTTATTTCCTCTAGCAAAAATAAATAACAAAAATACAAGTCCTATAATTTTAAGAGAGATGGAGGAAGTTATTAACTGGCACCGAAATCTATGCTTTTTCGATAATGAGCAATTCCTTGCAACAGTGAAAGTGTTCACAAGAGTAAAAATCCTCCTGAGAGATTTATATTAAAAACAAACCCCAAAAGACCAGGCATCCCTGGGAGACTATGGCCATCTACTTTTTACCCTACAGAGACAGCAATGTAATTGGAATGGAATTGTCTCTATCGTCTTAGAAGATGTTGCTACTGAAATTTCGGAACATCCCATTAGGAATTTTAAAATATAACTGGGAATTAAACTGTATAGAAAATATGATGACACTTAATTTTGCTTCCTTCAACAGGTAATTACACAAAAAATGTGAGACTTGAGGTTCCTAGGAGTTAATTATAAAACTTTTAACTGTCCTGAGAGCTAGGCCATTTTTAGGTCAATTAGGCCTTGGCCAATTGGGAAAGACAAAAATAATATGATCCTTGATGTCCAAGGACATATCTAAGTCCAGAGTGATTTCACAGACATTGAGAAATGAACACAGACAGGTTCCTGGGACACAGAGGGAGAGAAAAACCTCTTACATAGAGTCAACTGAGTGTAGGCTATTTTAGGGGACGAACAGAATATATAATATGAAATGAAGAGAGGTCTGGGGGAGAAGCAACTCTATTGAGAAGGGGCTCATCTTCAGAATGCCCCTCAGGTCAGGTTTTTGTCTCTTTGAGCATGAAACGTAGGACTCTCTCTCTGCCAGCGATGTAAGCACAATTGCAGCTAGGCAGGTAAGTCAGCAGCACATCGAATCTGGCACTTACTAGCAATCCGTGTTCTTTCCCAAAACTGCAGTAGCCACTCCAGACAAGTTTAATCATCAACCTTAGCTGCCAGGAAGCAAGCAAAAGCCAAGTTGATATTAATTCAATATTTTTAAAAAATTATTTCTGTCTAACTATAAAGTATTTGAAACATAGGACAAGTATAGAAAGTATAAAGAAACACATGAATACACCAACTAGAGTTAATGCATTTTAACATATTGCTATATGTTCTGCAGATTTCTTTTATTTTTTTTTAAATTTTGTAAACACAGGCAAAGCCCATTCAAAGTTTACTGTAACCTGGAAGTGGGTATGTTTCACTCCCATACATACTTTTCAATTTTAAGTAAATATGCAGGCAACAAGTAAAAATATATACTACTGTTTTATGTATTTTTTTAACTTATAGGAACGACGTTCTGTACCAGGGTTTTGCAACCTCGGCACCATAGACATTTTGGATCATGTATTAGTTTCCTATTGCTGATGTAATAAGCTGAGTGTACTGAAACAACAGAAATTTATTCTCTTACAGTTCTGGAGTCACAGGTCTGAAATCCATTTTACTGGGCTAAAGTCAGATGTCACCAGGGCTAATGGAATCTCTAGGTCCTAGAAGCTGTTCTCATTCCTTGGCTAATGGCCACACATCACAGACTCTTTCTTCCCCCTGCTTCTATTGACACATCGTCTTCCTCCTTAGACCTTCTTGCCATCCTTTTAAAGGATCTTGTGATTACACTTAGGGTCCAGCGGGATAATCCACGAGGTCTCCCCATCTCAAAATCCTTAATTTAATCACATCTGCAAAGTCCTTTTTGCCATATAAAGTAACATCACAGGCTCCAAAGATTAGGATCTGGACATCTGTGGGAGGCTAACATCAGGCCAGGTAATTTTTTGTTCTGGGGGGCTGTCCTGTACATTATAAGATGTTTGGCCTCTACCCTCTAGATGCCAGTCGCACCCCCGAAACTGTGCACTGCCAAATGTTTCCTGGAGCGGGAGGCAGGAAATCACCCCCTGTTGTAAACATCTGTTCTGTATGTATTTTTGTCACTTGTGTATTTCACTCTACATTACATTTGAGAATTATCCACATTGAAACATTGAGCTCATTAATTTTAACTGCTCCATAATATTCTGTTATATGAACAAAAGCTTCTTTTCCTAATATTTCTCTATTACAAATAATGCTATATAAATAATCTGAACATATCTCCTCACAGTCATATGCAAGAATTTCTCTAGGTTAGGACAATAAGATCTCAAACTTTAACATGATAAAAATCACCTGGAGAGGGCTTTAAAACAAAGAATTCTGGGCAACATACCCAGAATTTCTGATTGAGTAGGTCTGGAATGAGGCCTGAAATTGTGAATTTTAACAAGTTCTCAGGTGATGCTGAAGTTATTGTTCTGGGGGCGACTCTTTGAGAACCAGTGCTCTAGGGTACACACCTAGAAGTTTTATTTCCAAGCATACTTTGGTAGGTATTGCCAAATTGCTACCTCAGTGGTTATAGAAATTTTGCTCCCACCAGCAGTGAATGCTATATAAATAATCCTTACACACAACCAACAACTGCTGCAAATAGACTTAAACTTTTTGCCAAAGTGAAGGAGATGAAAGTAGTCTATTCTGGATTCCCTACTTTACTGAAGAAGTCACACATTTTCATACAATTATTACCCATTCAGGTTTCTTAGTCTGTATATTACCTGTTCTTACTTTTGCAGCTTGCTTTTCTAATGAGTGATTTCTAGGCATGCTTTCTATACCCCATGTGTGATGATGGTTTGGAACTGGACATACCCCAGAAAAACATGTTAAGCTAATCTATTCATGTGGGTGTGAGCCCATTGTAGGCAGGACCTTTTGATGAGATTACCTAAATTGAGATGTGTGTGGCCCAGCCCAGTCAGAATGGATCTTAATCCTTTTACTGGAATCCTTTATAAACAGAATGAATTAAGACACATGAGAGAGAAAGTCACAGATGGAGCAGCCAGAAGCTAACATCAACAGACCCCAGAAGAGAAGGGAGGGACCAGGAGATGCTTCCATGTCCTTGCAATGTGGCAAACTAAGGACCAAGGATTACCAACAGTCAGCCCCAAAATGCCAAAATCTTCAGGGAGAAAGCATCACCTTGATGACACATTGATTTGGACTGTCTTTTAGCCTCAAAACCATAAGCTAATAAATTCGCATTGTTTAACTTGACCCTTTTCATGGTATTTGCTTGAGCAGTTTGGAAACTAATATACCATAATTATGGTTCTTTAGAGAAACAGAACCAATAGGATAAATGCAAACATATATGAAGAGATTTAATTCAAGGAATTGGTTTGTGAAACTGGCAAATGAAAGATCCATAAAGGAAGCCAGGAGGCTGCTAACTCCAGTAAGAGTGATGTTGAAGTCTTGAATCAGAAGCCCATAGGGGTTGCCAGCCTTGAAACATAATTTCTTCTTCTTCTGAAAACCCTCAGTTCTTTTAAGATTTCCAACTGTTTGAATGAGGCCTAATCACCTTACTGAGGTTTTCTTTATTTAAGGTCAACATTATAGATGATAATCCCATCTCCATAATATCTCCATAGCAACATCAAGACCAGTGTTTCACTTAAACAACTGGACACTATAACCTAGCCATGCTGACCTGTAATACTAAGCATTACATCCAGATATTGAACTTTAAGCATTCATTTTCCTTGCAAATATATTTTCCTTGTCCTCGCTTTTCCTTTTCCTTTTCCTTGCATTTTGCCTTTTGAATTTGCTTGTAACTTCTTTTAATAAAAGAAGACTTATTTTTTTTTGTTTCTCCTTGTATTTCTTTTTTTTTTTTATTAATTAAAAAAAGAATTAACAAAACAATTAGAAATCATTCCAATCTACATGTACAATCAGTAATTCTTAATAACATCACATAGTTGCATACTCATCATTTCTTAGTACATTTGCATCGATTTAGAAAAAGAAATAAAAAGACAACAGAATAAGAATTAAAACAATAATAGAAAGAAAAAAAAACAAAAAAAACAAAAACAAAAAACCTATACCTCACATGCAGCTTCATTCAGTGTTTTAACATAATTGCATTACAATTGGGTAGTATTGTGCTGTCCATTTCTGAGTTTTTATATCCAGTCCCGTTGTACAGTCTGTATCCCTTCATCTCCAATTATCCCTTCTCTTTTTTTTTTTTTTTTTAATTAACGGAAAAAAAGAAATTAACCCAACATTTAGAGATCATACCATTCTACACATGCAATCATTAATTCTTAACATCATCACATAGATGCATGATCATCATTTCTTAGTACATTTGCATTGGTTTAGAAGAACTAGCAACATAACCGAAAAAGATATAGAATGTTAATATAGAGAAAAAAATAAAAGTAATAATAGTAAAATCAAAACAAAACAAAACAAAACAAAACAAAAACCTATAGCTCAGATGCAGCTTCATTCAGTGTTTTAACATGATTACTTTACAATTAGGTATTATTGTGCTGTCCATTTTTGAGTTTTTGTATCTAGTCCTGTTGCACAGTCTGTATCCCTTCAGCTTCAATTACCCATTGTCTTACCCTGTTTCTAACTCCTGCTGAACTCTGTTACCAATGACATATTTCAAGTTTATTCTCGAATGACCGTTCACATCAGTGGGACCATACAGTATTTGTCCTTTAGTTTTTGGCTGGATTCACTCAGCATAATATTCTCTAGGTCCATCCATGTTATTACATGGTTCATAAGTTTATCTTGTCTTAAAGCTGCATAATATTCCATCGTATGTATATACCACAGTTTGTTTAGCCACTCTTCTGTTGATGGAGATTTTGGCTGTTTCCATCTCTTTGCAACTGTAAATAATGCTGCTATAAACATTGGTGTGCAAATGTCCATTTGTGTCTTTGCCCTTAAGTCCTTTGAGTAGATACCTAGCAATGGTATTGCTGGGTCGTATGGCAATTCTATATTCAGCTTTTTGAGGAACCGCCAAACTGCCTTCCACAGTGGTTGCACCATTTGACATTCCCACCAACAGTGGATAAGTGTGCCTCTTTCTCCGCATCCTCTCCAGCACTAGTCATTTTCTGTTTTGTTGATAATGGCCATTCTGGTGGGTGTGAGATGATATCTCATTGTGGTTTTGATTTGCATTTCTCTAATGGCCAGGGACATTGAGCATCTCTTCATGTGCCTCTTGGCCATCCGTATTTCCTCTTCTGAGAGGTGTCTGTTCAAGTCTTTTTCCCATTTTGTAATTGGGTTGGCTGTCTTGTTGTTGTTGAGATGAACAATCTCTTTATAAATTCTGGATACTAGACCTTTATCTGATATATCATTTCCAAATATTGTCTCCCATTGTGAAGGCTGTCTTTCTACTTTCTTGATGAAGTTCTTTGATGCACAAAAGTGTTTAATTTTGAGGAGTTCCCATTTATTTATTTCCTTCTTCAGTGCTCTTGCTTTAGGTTTAAGGTCCATAAAACCGCCTCCAATTGTAAGATCCATAAGATATCTCCCAACATTTTCCTCTAACTGTTTTATGGTCTTAGACCTAATGTTTAGATCTTTGATCCATTTTGAGTTAACTTTTGTATAGGGTGTGAGAGATGGGTCTTCTTTCATTCTTTTGCATATGGATATCCAGTTCTCTAGGCACCATTTATTGAAGAGACTGCTCTGTCCCAGGTGAGTTGGCTTGACTGCCTTATCAAAGATCAAATGTCCATAGATGAGAGGGTCTATATCTGAGCACTCTATTCGATTCCATTGGTCGATATATCTATCTTTATGCCAATACCATGCTGTTTTGACCACTGTGGCTTCATAATATGCCTTAAAGTCAGGCAGCGCGAGACCTCCAGCTTCGTTTTTTTTCCTCAAGATGTTTTTAGCAATTCGGGGCACCCTGCCCTTCCAGATAAATTTGCTTATTGGTTTTTCTATTTCTGAAAAATAAGTTGTTGGGATTTTGATTGGTATTGCATTGAATCTGTAAATCAATTTAGGTAGGATTGACATCTTAACTATATTTAGTCTTCCAATCCATGAACACGGTATGCCCTTCCATCTATTTAGGTCTTCTGTGATTTCTTTTAGCAGTTTTTTGTAGTTTTCTTTATATAGGTTTTTTGTCTCTTTAGTTAACTTTATTCCTAGGTATTTTATTCTTTTAGTTGCAATTGTAAATGGGATTCGTTTCTTGATTTCCCCCTCAGCTTGTTCATTACTAGTGTATAGAAATGCTACAGATTTTTGAATGTTGATCTTGTAACCTGCTACTTTGCTGTACTCATTTATTAGCTCTAGTAGTTTTGTTGTGGATTTTTCCGGGTTTTCGACGTATAGTATCATATCATCTGCAAACAGTGATAGTTTTACTTCTTCCTTTCCAATTTTGATGCCTTGTATTTCTTTTTCTTGTCTAATTGCTCTGGCTAGAACCTCCAACACAATGTTGAATAATAGTGGTGATAGTGGACATTCTTGTCTTGTTCCTGATCTTAGGGGGAAAGTTTTCAATTTTTCCCCATTGAGGATGATACTAGCTGTGGGTTTTTCATATATTCCCTCTATCATTTTAAGGAAGTTCCCTTGTATTCCTATCTTTTGAAGTGTTTTCAACAGGAAAGGATGTTGAATCTTGTCGAATGCCTTCTCTGCATCAATTGAGATGATCATGTGATTTTTCTGCTTTGATTTGTTGATATGGTGTATTACATTAATTGATTTTCTTATGTTGAACCATCCTTGCATACCTGGGATGAATCCTACTTGGTCATGATGTATAATTCTTTTAATGTGTTGTTGGATACGATTTGCTAGAATTTTATTGAGGATTTTTGCATCTGTATTCATTAGAGAGATTGGTCTGTAGTTTTCTTTTTTTGTAATATCTTTGCCTGGTTTTGGTATGAGGGTGATGTTGGCTTCATAGAATGAATTAGGTAGTTTTCCCTCCACTTCGATTTTTTTGAAGAGTTTGAAGAGAATTGGTACTAATTCTTTCTGGAACGTTTGGTAGAATTCACATGTGAAGCCATCTGGTCCTGGACTTTTCTTTTTAGGAAGCTTTTGAGTGACTAATTCAATTTCTTTACTTGTGATTGGTTTGTTGAGGTCATCTATGTCTTCTTGAGTCAAAGTTGGTTGTTCATGTCTTTCCAGGAACCCGTCCATTTCCTCTAAATTGTTGTATTTATTAGCGTAAAGTTGTTCATAGTATCCTGTTATTACCTCCTTTATTTCTGTGAGGTCAGTAGTTATGTCTCCTCTTCCATTTCTGATCTTATTTATTTGCATCCTCTCTCTTCTTCTTTTTGTCAATCTTGCTAAGGGCCCATCAATCTTATTGATTTTCTCATAGAACCAACTTCTGGCCTTATTGATTTTCTCTATTGTTTTCATGTTTTCAATTTCATTTATTTGTGCTCTAATCTTTGTTATTTCTTTCCTTTTGCTTGCTTTGGGGTTAGCTTGCTGTTCTTTCTCCAGTTCTTCCAAATGGATAGTTAATTCCTGAATTTTTGCCTTTTCTTCTTTTCTGATATAGGCATTTAGAGCAATAAATTTCCCTCTTAGCACTGCCTTTGCTGCGTCCCATAAGTTTTGATATGTTGTGTTTTCATTTTCATTCGCCTCGAGGTATTTGCTAATTTCTCTTGCAATTTCTTCTTTGACCCAGTCGTTGTTTAGGAGTGTGTTGTTGAGCCTCCACGTATTTGTGAATTTTCTGGCACTCTGCCTATTATTGATTTCCAACATCATTCCTTTATGGTCCGAGAAAGTGTTGTGTAAGATTTCAATCTTTTTAAATTTGTTAAGACTTGCTTTGTGACCCAGCATATGGTCTATCTTTGAGAATGATCCATGAGCACTTGAGAAAAAGGTGTATCCTGCTGTTGTGGGATGTAATGTCCTATAAATGTCTATTAAGTCTAGTTCATTTATAGTAATATTCAGATTCTCTATTTCTTTGTTGATCCTCTGTCTAGATGTTCTGTCCCTTGATGAGAGTGGTGAGTTGAAGTCTCCAACTATTATGGTATATGAGTCTATTTCCCTTTTCAGTGTTTGCAGTATATTCCTCACGTATTTAGAAGACTTATTTTTATGTCATCAAATTTATCAATCTTTTTTATTTTTGGTTTTGATTTTTGAACTTAAGCAATCTGCCTCTGCTGCCCCAAGGTCGTAAAGACACTTTCTTAAAGTTTTTAGAAGTTGCTTTTCACATTTTTATCTGTAATCAATTTGAAATTTATTTTTGTGCATAGTGTGAGATAGATAGCTATTTTAATTTGTTTCATATGAATAATTGGTCATCTCAGCCCTATCTACTGAGTAGTTGGACATATGGATTTGTAATGTTTCCTCTGCATTTGATCAAGTTCCTCTAGGTACATGATTCTGTTTTTTCAGACTTCTGTCCCACTGAATATTTTTGTGCCAATATTGTTAATTATTTTAGTTTATAACAAGTCTGAATATGTGGTACATTAAATATTTTATTCTTTTTCAGAAACTTCATGGTTCTTCTCTTCTATCCTGTAAATTTTAAAATCAGCTTAAGTCATAAGAAAAATTCCATAATTTCTAAAATACTTTTTACACAGATTTATAGATTTAAGGTCAGTTGCAACCATTATAACATCATATCTTCCATCCAGCAACAGGGTATATCTATTCATTTATTTGGGTCTTTTATGTTCTTTAATAAACTTCAAAATTTTTCCTATGTCATCAGTATCATCTTACACATTTATTCCTAGGTATCTTCATAATATTGTGCTATTGTCAATGGTAATTTAATTGTGTTTTCTAATTCATCCTTCAGTTAGAGGTTGGGGAACCACCAACCTCTTAGGAAAACCAATGGTGACTGCTTTACAACAGAGGAACCGCAACATAAGTAGGCAATTTGGAGTTTAATTGTGTATGCAGACAAAGATCCGATTCTCGTCCAAAACTTGGAACTCCTAAACTTTCATATCCTGGCTGTGGTAGTTAGGTTCAAGTGTCAGCTTGGCTAGGTGAAGGTGCCTAGTTCTATTGCTGCGGACATGAGCCAATGGCATGTGAATCTCATCTGCTGCTGATTACATCTGCAGTGGGATAGGAGGCGTGCCTGATGCAATGAATGATGTTTGATTTAATTGGCTGGTGCTTAAATGAGAGAGCTTAATGTAGCACAGCCCAAGCAGCTCAGCATACCTCATCACAGCACTCACAGCTCAACCCAGGCCTTTGGAGATGCAGAAAGGAATCACCCCAGGTAAAGTTGTTGGAACCCAGAGGCCTGGAGAGAAAGCCGGCAGAGATCACCCTGTGCCTTCCCAACTAAGAACCTTAGTTGAAAGTTAGCTGCATTTCCTCTGAAGAACTATACATTAACTAAATAAATCCCCTTTTATTGAAAGCCAATCCATCTCTGGTGTGTTGCATTCTGGCAGCTAGCAAACTAGAACACTTGGCTATATAGCTTTGTGTAGCTTGGGTCCAAGTGTTATAAAGCTTGTACTATGTGCGTCTATAATTATCTGTTGACTACTAATTAATGAGCATGTCCCTGGGGTTATATAATCCTATGTTGACTAAATACTTTTTTTATACATTGCATGTTCAAAAATAGTGGGAAGTCTCCACCTCTGGGTGTGTCTTTTACTATGGTTATAAGACAGGGGTCACTTTAAGGACAATTTGGGGCTTCTGTGTCTGTGCTTGTAACTGGTTGAATCCAGCTTCTCTGCTTGACCGGTGAAGCAGGAGGCAGTTAACTGTAAGTGCAGGATGTTGGCCTGAGTATAGATTCTAAATTTGTATAATTGATGTATATCTTATTAGCTTTGAATGCTGGGCCCTTGGTTCCCTTTGTTCCATAGATCTTGCCAGCTACCAACTTCCCCAATATAACGATACTGGCTTCTTTGTATCCCTAGTAATTCCACTGCCATCCATCACAATCACTCCAACACTTTTGTATAAAAATGCTATTGATGTCTGTACATGGATATAGTGTATCCCATTTTCTGCTAAACTCTAATTAGCTCAATTAATTTTAACTAAAATAAATTTGCCTGTAGACTTGCATGGACTTTTCTAGATAGGCAATCTTATTGCCTGTAAATAATGATTCACATTTCTTCCTTTACTATTTTCATGCTTTGCTTTCTCAAATTAATTAACAGAGCTACACTGATTAAGGTGATTAAACATGTGAATCCTTGGCCTTGACTTTGAAACTATTGTTTTTGTTATAATCATCAGTTAATATATTTGCCATTGCTTTTTAAATCACTTTTCACCAGGTTAATGAAGTTTGCTGAGAGATGCTGCCATGAGTAAGTGTTGAATTTAACTAAATGCTTTTCTAGCATTTATTGATTATGACTCCTCCCCTTCAATTTATCATTGAGGTAAGTTATGTTGGTTTTTCTTTTTAAAACATGGCTTTTATTCTTATCAAAGTTATAGATGCACACATTTCAAAATACCAGATCACTCCAATTGTTTTGAAATAAAGCAGACCATCTCTCCCTCCCTCACTACTTCCTCATCCATGAAAGCAATGGCTTTTATACCTGCTAACTGTTCCTTTTGATAGTTGCTTCTGCATCTCTGAAATACATACTTATATAGCTACTTCTTGATTTTTCCATTTTAATCATCAACAGGCTTACCTCAGAGATACTGCAGGTTTGGTTCCAGACCACCTTAATAAAGTGAATATCACAATAAAGCAAGTCACACAAAGTTTGTGGTTTCTCAGTGCATATAAAAGTTATGTTTATAATATACTGCAATCTATTAAATGTACAATAGCATTATGTCAACAATGTATCCACCTCATTAAACATTTTTTTCTAAAAAGTGCTATCATCTGAGCATAAGTCATGATTGCTTTGAGGATATAACATACTGCCTTGATGTTGATGGCTGTTTATTGATAGGGTGGTGGATGCCAAAGGATGGTGTGGCTGTGACAATTTCTTAAAATAATAATGAAGTTTGCTGCATCAATTGACTCTTTCCTTCATGAAAGTTTCTCCATAGGATGGGATGCTGTTTGATCACATTTGCCCATACTAGAACATCTTTCAAAATTGAAGTCAGTCTTTGCAAACCTACCACTGCCTTATCAACTAAGTTTATGGAATATTCTAAATCCTTTGTCATTTCAATGATGTTCACAGAATCCTCATCAGGAACAGATTCTATACCACTTTCTTTGCTCATCCATAAGGAGCAACATCTCATCACTAAAGTTTCAAGATAAAACTTCCATCATATCTTCAGGCCCCACTTCTAATTCTAGTTCTCTTGCTATTTCCACCACTTCTGCAATTGTTTCTTCCACTGGGAAGTCTTGAATCCCTCAAATTCATCCATGGTTGAAAGTGAATTCTTTCAAATTCCTATTAATGTTGATATTTTGAATTTCTCCCAGGAATCACAAACATTTCTAATGTCATCTACAATGGTGAATCTTTTCTGGAAGGTTTTCAATTGATTTTGCTCAGCTCCATCAGAGAAATCACTATCAACAGCACCTGTAGTCTTATAAAATCTTTTTTTAAAATATGACTTGCAAATCAAAATGGCTCCTTGATCTATGGGCTGCAAAGTGGATGTTGTACTAGCAGGCAGAAAACAACATTCATCTCATTGAACATCTTCATCAGAGCTTTTGGGTGACCAGGTGCATTGTCAGTGAACAGAGTATTTTGAAAGGAATCTTTTTTTCTGAGCAAGTCTCAATAATGAGTCAAAAATAGTGAGTAAACCATGATGCAAACAAATGTGCTGCCATCCAGGCTTTGTTGTTTCATTTAGAGAGCACAGGCAGACTTGATTTAGCATAATTCTTGAGGGCCATAGGATTTTCACAATGGTAAATGAGCACTGGCTTCAACTTAAAGTTATCAACTGCATTAGCCTCTAACAAGACTGTCAGCCTGTCCTTTTGATGAGGTTAACCAAGTTAAGGTGTATGTGGCCCAGCCCAATCAGAATCAGTCTAAACCTATTACTGGAGTCCTTCATAAACAGCATGAATTAAGACACATTAGAGACAAATTCACAGATGGAGCGGCCAGAAGCTAGCATTAACAGAACCCAGAAGATAAGGGACAGACCAGGAGATGCTGCCATTTGCCTTGTCATGTACAAACTAAGGACCAAGGATCACTAACAACCAGCCCCAGAACAACACAGTCTTCAAGGAGTAAACATCACCTTGATGACACTTTGATTTAGACTTTCTTTTAGCCTCAAAATCATAAGTGCCTCAAATTGTAAGGTATTTATCATTCTGTCCTCATATTTCTCATTTCTCTTCATCTCATCATACTGAATTGTTGAATGATGCTTGGGTATTTTCCTTATATCTGCCTTCTAGTTTATGAATTTTCTCTTCAGTTGTGTCTAAATGCATGCTGAAACCTTCATTGATTTTTTTTTTTTTTTTTTTGCATGGGCAGACACCAGGAATTGAACCCCGGTCTCTGGCATGGCAGGCAAGAACTCTGCCCGCTGAGCCACCATGGCCTGCTCTCTTCATTAAATTTTAATTTCAAATTCCTATAGCTTCATTTCTAGAAGTTCATTTTTTTTCCTTTTTTCAAACCTGCCCTTTCATCATTTTGATTGTTCTTTTTTATGTTTCCTGGTCTTTTTTCCTTGTTAATTATTTAGATGATATCATTTGTATAGTGTCAGATTATTATATTGTCTCAGAAATTAGCATGCTAAATTTTTCTGCTGATTCTCACTCATGATGGATTGTTCTGAAATATTTTTATAATAAATTAATCTTATTTGATAATCTTTCCCATGGCCTGGTTTATGGAAAATGTACTCTGAAAGTATTTGCATTAAATTCTTGCTGTCCTCTCTAGCTAGGAAAGACCTAGATGGCAGCTATACCAGTTTGAAAATATTACATACCCCAGAAAAGCCATGTTTAATCCTGATCCAATCTTGTGGGAGCAGCCTTTTCCTTTAACCCTGATTCAATACTGTAGGTTGGAAATGTTTGATTAGATTATCTCCACAGAGATGTGATGCCCCTAGTTGTGGGTGTGGCCTTTTTTATTAGATGGAGACATGACTCCATCCATTCCAGGTGGGTCTTGATTAATTTACTAGAGTCTTTAAAAGGGGAAACATTTTGGAGAAACCTCAGAAACAACAGAGCCAACAGAAACTTCAGAGCAGAACTGATACAAATGCTGATACTTGGAGAACAGAGACATGGAGGTTTAAAGATGCTTTGAGCCCAGCAGATATCACCATGAGATATTTAGCAAGCCAGAACCTGAAGACAGCCAAGGGAATACAGGAGATGAAAGCCAGCCCCAAAGAAGAAAAGTGAGGGACCCCACAGGAACAGAGGCTGAAAGCAACAGAGCCCAGAAGCAAGGGACCAGCAGATGCCGGCCACATGACTTCCCAGCTGTCAGAGGTGTCCTAGACCCATCGGCCTCCCTTGAATTAAGGTAAATTTCCTGGAATACTTTAGTTTGGACATTTTTACAGGCTTAGAACTGTAAAAATGTAACTTATTAAATTCTCTTTATGAAAGTCATTCCATTTCTGGTATACTGCATTCCAGCAGATTACAAACCAAAACCGCATCTCCCCCCAATACAAGGCTGTCTTGGCTGCATGAAAATACGTTGTTTAGTATAGCCACCTTCATCAATTATCTAGCTAGATCTTCTGGATAACTTGCTACGGTTTCTATATCAGCACTTGCTAATTCATCTCACACTTTTATGTTATGGAGACAGCTTCTTTCCTTAAACCTCATGAACCAACCTCTGCTAGCTTCCAACTTTTCTTCTGCTTCTCCTTCAACTATCTTAGCCATCACAGAATAGAAGAAAGTTAGGGAGGAGTTGTTCTGGATTAAGTTTTGGCTTAAGGGAATGCTGTGGCTGGTTTGATCTTCTATCCAGTCCACTAAAACTTTCTCAAAAGCTGTCTGGCTGTTTTGCTTTCTTATTACTCATGTGTTCCCTAGAGTAGCACTTTTAATTTCCTTCAAGAACTTTTCCTTTGCATTCACAACTTGTCTGGCTGTCTGGTTTATGAGGTCTAACTATCAGCCTATCTTGGCTTTCAACATGTCTTCCTCATTAAGCATAATCATTTCCAGTTTTTGATTTAAAGTGAGAGACAAGTGATTCTTCCTTTCACTTGAACAATTAATTGCCATTGTGCTGTTATTAATTGACCTAATTTCAATATTGCTGTGTTTCAGGGGATATGTAGGCCTGAGGAGAGGGAGAGAGATAGGGGGAATGGCTGGTCCATGGAGCAGGTAAGAACACATATTTATCTGTTAAGTCTGTCCTCTTCAATGGATGGTTTGTCTCACCCCAAAATAATTACAATAGTAACATTAAAGATAACTGATCACAGATCACAACATTAACAGACATAATAATGAAAAGTTTTAAATATACAGACATGATAATGAAAAGTTTTAAATATACAGACATAATAATGAAAAGTTTTAAATATTACAAGAATTATCAAAATATAATGCAGAGACACAAAGTGAGCACATGCTGTTGAAAAAAATGGCACTAAGAGACTTGCTCAATGCAAGGTTACCACAAAACTTCAATTTGTAAAAAATGTAATATCTGTGAAGCACAATAAAGTGAAGTGCAATAAAATGAGATATACCTGTATTAATTTTCCACTATGATCATTTTTTCACTCCCAGATTTAACCACACAGATAATACTGCCCCTTGCCCCATCATTCCAGCAGTTATATATTTATTTCTGTTTATATTATTGTGACTGTGCAAAATTGTGAATGCAAATGATTTTCATAGAAGAACCATTATTATTTTTCCTTTGCTGATAGCCTTATTTTCCTAGCATATAGCTTTTATCTGCTAAATGCTTTATGAATTTATCACTAATTAAAGACCAAACCTTCATCCACTAATTAAAATTCCTTTTAAGATGATAATGTATATCAATCTCTCCCTAGTCCGAGTCTAATCTGGAAGGTGACTTTGTAGGCCTGATGCATAACTATTACCTTAGACTCTAACTTCACCACTTTCTGAATAGTCCCTTTGCATTACTTCTATAATGGAGCTCCTCTGTCGTGCATTTATGCCATCATTATTTTTACTTATTCCTCATTTTGTGGAGCATATTATCTAGTAGATTCCAGAGAAAGAGGGTATGGGGATAAAATAGCATGGCTGAGCACAGAAATATCAGAAGGAAACATGTTTTAAGAATTTTGAAGCATTAGTCCATAGTTTACTCTTTTCTTGTGTGATGTTGATAAATCCAAAACCATTATGATTTCTGATCTTTCGTATATGGCCTTTCTTATTTCTCTGTGGAAACTTAGCAATCATCAGTCTGGCCCCAGTGTTCTGAAATTTCACAAATGATGTGTGTTGGTGTGGGTTCTTTTTTATCTTTTGTACTTGCTGATATCCATTGTACTTTGGAACTCATGGCTTTCAAGTCAAGAAATCATTGACTATTTTTGTTAAAGTTTGGCCACATGTTTTTCCCTTTCTGGATGCCCATTATTTGGATATTGAATGGGTTTTCTAGTTCTCTTTTCTGTCTTGTATTTCTTTTATCTCCATCTATTTTATTCTGTATTTTGAGAGATTTATGCAATTTCATGTATTCATTCAATACATAAACTTATTGTGCATTTATCTAATTTTTAAGAACGGAATTTTGTAAATGTTTGCTTGTTGGTTTTATTCTCTCTCTCCTTAGTAATTCCTGCATGCTTAATCTATCAATTACTAATAGCAGTGTGGTAAATCTCTTTATGACAAAATTTGATAATACCTTTGTAAAATCCCATCAATTTTACTTTATAAATTGAGTTTGTGTTTTTAGGTATTAATTGCCCCTGTATCATTACATTTTAGGTTTTTCTCTTTGAAATCATAAATAGGTAGGTATTGTTTTTTCTCCAATATAAAAAGCTGTACTTCAAACTAGCAAAATTCATACATTTATAGTTTTGTTACTTTAGATATATTTGGATTATTTCATGCTTTCAATTTATCATGCCTGTACATGTTTTGTCCTTCCATGCCTTCTATTAAATAATGCTTTAGACATTTTAATTACTTCTTGTTTTCAATTTATCATGCCATTTCACATGTTTTGTCCTTCAATGCCTCATATTGAATAACCAAGTTTTACTTATGTGCTTTTTTTCCTTCTACTGGTTTAGAACTCCTAAGTGGAATATTTGGTTTCTGAAGTGGGACTAGAAAGTTTCTCCTGGCTGGAATGACAGATTCTAATAATCAAGAGAAAAGTGGGTTGCCTCTACACAATAAGGCAAGTTGCTCATTGATACTTGTATGTCCAATAGTTTAAGGAAAAACTAAAGTAATGAAAAAAATATCAGTACCACTAAAGAATCAGAATCTTTAGAAATGAAGGGTTAATTAATATAGCACATAAAAAACTCAAACCAGTCTCTCCACTTTATCTCAAGACTCCTCAAACTCTTAAGGCATTTATAATTCTATCCTCATATTTTTCACCTCTTCATCTCATCATGCTAAATGAAGCTTGGATGTTTTCCTTTTATCTGCCTTCTAATTTATGAATTTTCTCTTCAGTTGTGTCTAAATGCATACTGAAATCTTCAATGAGTTTTTTTTTTTTTTAAAAGGAAAGACAGAGAGAAGGAAGGAAGGATAGAAGGAAGGAAGGAAGGAAGAAAGGGAAACATTTTTAAACATTTTCTTGTTTTTATTGTATTCTGTTTCTCCGTTTTTGTTACATGGGCTGGGGCCGGGAATCGAACCGAGGTCCTCCGGCATAGCAGGCAAGCACTTTGCCCGCTGAGCCACCGCGGCCCGCCCTTCAATGAGTTTTTATATCTATATTTTTTGGGAGAGATAGTGCATGGTCCGGGAATCAAACCCAGGTCTCCCACATGGAAGGCGAGCATTCTTCTACCACTAAACCACCTGTGCACCCCGTTCAATTTAATTTCAAACTCCTATAGCTTCATTTCTAGAAGTTCATTTTTTTCCTTTTCTCAAACCTGCCTTTGAGTCATTTTGATTGCTCTTTTTTATGTTCCCTGGTCTTTTCTCTTTGTTAAACATTTAAAAGACATTAATTGATAGTGTCAAATTATTATATAGCATGCTAAATTTGTTTTACTGTTGATTCTCATTCATAACAGATTGTTCTGAAATACTTTTAGGATAGTTAATTTTAGGTAGTAATCTTTTCTCCTGTAGCCTTGTTTATAGAAAGTGCACTCCAAAAGTTTTTGTATTCATTTCTTTTTGCTCTAAAACAAATTTTTTTAATGTGAAAAATAGCATAGACACAAAAAAAGCAATAAATTTCAAAGCATACCACAACAATAGTATAGAACAGATTTCAGAGTTTGATATAGGTTACAGTTCCACAATTTTAGGGTTTTCCTTCCAGCTGCAACAAGTCACTGGATACTAAAAGAAATATCAATATAATGATTCAGGAGTCATACTCATTTGTTAAATCCTATCTTCTCTTTTATAACTCCATCTTCTCCTTTAATCTTTTTAAAAATCATTTTTATTGATATATATTATATATTCAGATACCATTCACTCATCCAAAGCATACAATTGATGATTCGCAATACTATCATAGAGCTGCGCATTCATCACCACAAATCACCCTTTCCTTCTTTTAGTGAAAAATAACATGCATACAAAAAAGCAACAAATTTCAAAGCACATTGCAACAATAAGTTGTAGAACATATTTCAGAGTTTGGTATGTGTTAAAATTCCACAATTTTAGTTTTTTTACTTGTAGCTGATCTAAGATACTGGAGACTAAAAAAATTATCAATATAATGATTGAGCAATCATACTCATTTGTTAAACTCTACCTTGACTGTATAACTCCACCATCACCTCCGATCTTTCTCCCACTCTTTATGGGCATTTGGGCTATGCCCATCCTAACATTTTCACTGTTGGAAGGGGCCATCTATAATATGGGATAGGGGAATAGAACTAGTTGATGTTCTGAAGAAGCTAGTACCTCTGCATTTTAGGATTTATCTGATCCAGGGATCCATCTGGAGGTTGTAGGTTTCTGGAAAGTTACCCTAGTGCATGGAGCCTTTATAGACTCTTATATAACACCCCTAATATTACATAATGTCCCTTTCCAAAAAGAGGCCTGGAGTCCTCAGGGGTACATGGACAGGGAGACAGGGAACGGGAAATAAGCCAAGCCACGCTCATTGAATATTCTACACCCACATGCGCTGTCCCTGCCTGATGACCTGCAATTCCCACCAAGCCCCAGACATCTGAACCCTGTCTCCTGCCTCCCACTGCACTCCAAGCATCCCCGCTCTGACTTCCCTCACACATCCCTGCTCCACACCTCCACCCCTCACATGCATTCATGCCTGCCCCAGCCTGACCCACCTCTCCCATGCAAGCATACGGTTTTGCCCCACCCCTCCTGAGACCCACGCACACACACTCAGCCCCTTGACTCCAAACTTGCCCTCCCTGCCCCCTGCTGGCACTCACCTTCACACACAAGCCACACCTGCCCCCAGCCCATGCAGTCACACAACCCCACCCCACCCCCTGGAGTGCTGAAACCTGATTTACAACTAATTATTGCAATGTGCTTTGAAATCCATTGTTTCCCTGTATATCTGTTAACCTTCACAAAGAAAGAAAAAAAGTTGATTGTGATGATAAATGCATAGCTACATGACAACAAAACGAACCATTCATTGTACACTCCAGACGATCACATGGTATGTGAATATATGATATATATCAACAAAAAGTTTATGGTTGAGTGCATGGGTAGTTCAGTGGTTAGAATGCCCGCCTTTCATGTGGAAGACCCAGGTTCAATTCCCAGACCATACACTACCCCCTCAAAAAAAATGTTTGTGGTTCTTCAGAGGAAAGGTAGCTAGCTTTTATCTGAGTTTCTCGGTCAGTGGGAAGGCATATGGCAATGTCTGCTGGCCTTCTCTTCTGGCTTCTGGGTTCCAACAGCTTTCCCCAGGGTGATTCCTTTCTGCATCTCCAAATGTCTGGGTGGAGTTGCCAGTACTGAGATGAGGTATGCTGAGCTGCTTGGGCTGGCTGTGTTGAGTCGTCTTCTGACTGCTCTCATTTAAGCCTCCAGCTAATTAAATTAAATTTCTCTCATTGCCAAGGCACTTCCCTTAGCTGACTGGAGATGTAGTCAGCTGTATATGAATTTCACATGCTGATAATTCAAGTCCACAGCAACAGATCTGGGCAACATCACCTGGCCAAGTTGACACCTGAACCTAGCTAATACAGCTGCCTTTGCCTCATCCCATAATTTTTTTTAATTTTTTAAATATAACAAATAAACACAAACATTCTTACAATATGATCATTCCATTATACTTATATAATCAGTAATTCACAATATCATCGCATAGTTGTATATTCATCATCATAATCATTTCTTAGAACATTTGTACGAATTCAGAAAAAGAAATAAAAAGAAAATGGAAAAAAATTCATACATACCATACCCCTTATCCCTCCCTTTCATCGATCACTAGCATTTCAATCTACTAAATTTATTTTAACATTTGTTCCCCCTATTATTTATTTTTAATCCATATGTTTTACTCATCTGTCGAAAAGGTATTTAAAGGAGCATCAGATACAAGGTTTTCACAATCACACAGTCACACAGTGAAAGCTTTATCATTATACAATCATCTTCAAGAAACATGGCTACTGGAACACAGCTCTACATTTTCAGGCAGTTCCCTCCAACCTCTCCATTACACCTTAACTTAAAAGTTGATACCTATTTAATGTGTAAGAATAATCTCCAGGATAATCTCTCTACTCTGGAATCTCTCTGCCATTGACACTCTCTTTTGTCTCATTTTGCTCTTCCCCCCTTTTGGTTGAGAAGGTTTTCTCAATCCCTTGATGCTGAGTCCCAGCTCATTCTAGAATTTCTGTCCCACATTTCCAGGAAGGTCCACACCCTTAGAAATCATTCCCATATAGAGAGGGGGAGGGTGGTGAGTTTGCTTGTCATGTCAGCTGAGAGAAAGAGGCCACATCTGAGCAACAAAAGAGGTTCTCCTGGGGGTGACTCTTAGGCCTAATTTTAAGTAGGCTTAGCCTATCCTTTGTGGGGTTAAGTTTCATATGAACCAATCCCAAGATTGGGGTATCAGCCTATTGCTTTGGTTACCCCACTGCTTGTGAGAATATCAAGAATTCTCCACTTGGGGGAGTTGCATTTCATTTTCCCCCTTTCTTGAAATTCCCCCAAGGGGACTTTGTAAATACTTTTTTATTCACTGTTCTGTTCACTCTGGACAAACCTGCAAAATCTCATGTCCTACCCAAGGTTCCATGTACTTATGGTGTTCAATTAAGCTGTCCACATAAGTTATATTAGGAACTGCACTACTCAAAATATAAATTTTGTACCAAATAAACATTTTTGCTTTAGTCTCATGCATTTAAAATTTTAAAATATTAATTATTATCTATTTTCAACACCCTGTAATATTGACATTCCTTTGTTCTTCCTCATGCAAAACATTTTTAAATTTGTACATTTAGTCACTATCATTGTACACACTAGGCATTCCTAGATTATACCACCTCAATTTTTATCGTATGTCTTTCCTTCTGATTTCCTTTGTGCCCCAGGCCTCCTCCCTCTATCATTCTCACATTCACCTTCATTCAATGTTCTAACATTATTGTACTATAGTTAGTTAGTATTGTGCTATCCATTTCTGAATTTTTACAGTCAGACCCGTTGCACAATCTGTATCCCTTCAGCTCCAATGACCCAATATCTACCCTGTTCTACATCCTGTTTTCTCTGTTCTTAACTGAAATTCCCCAAGTTCATTCATTAATGTTAGTTCATATTAGTGAGACCATACAATATTTGTCCTTTTGTTTCTGAATAATCTCACTCAGCATAATGTCCTTAAGGTCCATCCATGTTGTTACATACTCCATAACTTTATTCTGTCTTACAGCTCCATAATATTCCATCATATGTATATACCACAACTTGTTTAGCCACTCGTCTGTTGATGGACATTTTGGCTGTTTCCATCTTTTTGCAATTGTAAATACAGCTGCTATAAACATTGATGTGCAAATATCCAATTGTGTCCTTGCCTTCATGTCCTCTGAGTAGATACCTAGCAATGGTATTGCCAGCTCATATGGCAATTCTATACTTAGCTTCCTGAGGACCGGCCAAACTGCCTTCCACAGTGGTTGTACATTTGACATTCCCACCAACAGTGGATAAGTCTCTTTCTACACATCCTCTCCAGCACTTGTCATTTTCCGTTTTATTGATAATGGCCATTCTGGTGGATGTGAGATGATATCTTGTTGTAGTTTTGATTTGCATTTCCCTAATAACCAGAAAAGTTGAGCATCTTTTCATGTGCCTTTTGGCCATTTGTATTTCCTTTTCTGAGAATGTCTGTTCAAGTCTTTTGCCCATTTTGTAATTTGGTTGTCCATCTTTTTGTTGTTGATTCAAACAATCTCTTTATATATTGTGGATGTTAGTCCTTTATCTGATATATCATTTCCAAATATTGTCTCCCATTGTGGAGGCTATCTTTTTAATTTCTTGATAAAGTTCTTTGATGCACAAAAGTGTTTAATTCTGAGGAGTTCCCATTTATTTATTTATTTCTTCAATGCTCATGCTTTGGGTGTAAGGTCTAGGAAACCTCCTCCTAGTATAAGATTTATAAGATATTTCCCTACATTTTCTTCTAAAAGTTTTACGGTCTTAGATCTAATGTTTAGGTCTTTGATCCATTTTGAGTTAATCTTTGTATAGGGTGTGAGATACTGGTCCTCTTTCATTTTTTTGCATATGGATATCCAGTTCTCTAGGTACCATTTATTGAAGACACTGTTCTGTCCCAGGTGAGTTGTCTTGACTGCCTTATCAAAGATCAATTGTCCATAGATGAGAGAGTCTATATCTGAACACTCTATTTGATTCCATTGGTCAGTGTATCTATCTTTATGCCAATACCATGCTGTTTTGACCACTGTAGCTTCAAAATACATCTTAAAGTCAGGTAACATGAAACCTATGAATTCCTTTTTCTTTCTCAGGATATTTTTAGCTATTCAGGGCACCCTGCCCTTCCAGACAAATTTGGTTATTGGTTTTTCTATTTCTGAAAAGTAAGTTTTTGGGATTTTAATAGGTATTGCAGTGAATCAGTAAATAAATTTAGGTAGAATTGACATTTTAACTATATTTAGTCTTCTAATCCATGAACACAGTATGCCCTTCCATTTATTTATATCTTCTGTGATTTCTTTTAACAATTTCTTGTACTTTTCTTTGTATAGGTCTTTTGTCTCTTAAGTTAAATTTATTCCTAAATATTTAACAAAAAATATTTTGGTTGCAATTGTAAATGAAATTTTTTTCTTAATTTCTCCCTCAGATTATTCATTACTAGTGCATAGAACCACTACAGATTTTTGAGTGTTGATCTTGTAAACTGCCACTTTGCTATATTCATTTATTAGCTCTGGTAGTTTTGCTGTGGATTTTTCAGGGTTTGCAAAATATAGTATGGTATCATCTGCAAACAGTGAGTGTTTAATTTCTTCCTTTCTAATTTTGATGCCTTGTATTTCTTTTTCTTTTCTAATTGCTCCAGCTAGAAAGTCCAACACAATGTTGAATAACTATGGTGATAGTGGACATCCTTGTCTTGTTCCTGATCTTAGGGGGAAAGTTTTCAGTTTTTCCTGATTCAGGAAGATGTTAGTTGTGGGTTTTTCATATATTCCCTTTATCATATTGAGGAAGTTCCCTTCTATGCCTATCCTTTGGAAAGTTTTCAACAGGAAAAGATGTTGAATTTTGTCAAATACCTTTTCTGCATCAATCGAGATGATCATGTGGTTTTTCTGCTTTGATTTGTTGATATTAATTGATTTTCTTATGTTGAACCATCCTTGCACACTTGGGATGAATCCTAGTTGGTCATGGTGTATAATTCTTTTAATGTGCTGCTGGATTCAGTTTGCAAGAATTTTGTTGATGATGTTTGCATCTATATTCATTAGAGAGATTGGTCTGTAGTTTTCTTTTTTTATAATATCTTTCTCTGGCTTTGGTATGAGGGTGAAGTTGACTTTGTAGAATGAATTAGGTAGCTTTCTCTCCTCTTCAATTTTTTTGAAGAATTTGAGCATGGTTGATACTAACTCTTTCCTGAATGTTTGGTAGAATTCACATGTGAAGCCATCTGGTCTTGGACTTTTCTTTTGGGGGGAGTTTCTTAAGGAGTAATTCAATTTCTCTTCTTGTGATTGGTTTGTTGAGGTCATCTATATTTTCTGGAATCAATTTTAGTTGTTCATGACTTTCTAGGAAGTTGTCTATTTCATCTACATTGTTGAGTTTATTAGCATAAAGTTGTTTATAGTATCCTCTCATTACTTCCTTTATTTCTGTGGGGTCAGTGGTTTTGTCTCCTCTCCCATTTCTAATTTTATTTATTTGCATCCTCTTTCTTCTTCTTCTTTTTGTCAGTCTTGCTAAGGGTCCATCGATCATTGATTTTCTCAAAGAACCAACTTCTCATTTTCTTGATTTTCTCAATCGTTTTCATGTTCTCAATTTCATTTATTTCTGCTCTAATCTTCATTATTTCTTTCCTTTTACTTGCTTTGGGGTTAGTTTGCTGTTCTTTCTCTAGTTCTTCCAAGTGGATAGTTAATTCCTTGATTTTTGCTCTTTCTTCTTTTTGATATAGGCATTTAGGGCAATAAATTTCCCTCTTAGCACTGCCTTTGCTGCATCCCATAAATTTTGATATGTTGTGTTTTCATTTTCATTTGCCTCGAGATATTTACTGATTTCTCTCATAATTTTTCCCCTGACCCACTGGTTGTTTAAGAATGTGTTGTTGATTGGAATCTTGGGTAGGACATGAGATTTTGTTGGTTTGTCCAGAGTGATGCCCTGATGAATTCCAGAGTGATTTGATCAGCGAGTGAAAAAGTATTTGCAAAGTCCCCTTCGGGGAATGGTGAGAACGGGGAGAAATTCAACTTCCCCAAGTTGAATTCTTCATATTCTCACAAGCAGTGTGGACAACCAAAGCTATAGGCTGAGCCTCCAGTCTTGGGGTTTGTTCACATGAAACTTAACCCCACAAAGGATAGGTCAAGTCTACTTAAAATTTAGGCCTAAGAGTCACCCCCAAGAGAACCTTTTTTTTTTTGCTCAGATGTGGCCTCTCTCTCCAGCCAGCACAACAAGCAGACTCTCAACACCCTCTGCCTGTCTATGTGGGACATGACTCCCAGGGGTGTGGACCTTCCTGGCAATGTGGGACAGAAATCCTGGAATCAGCTGAGACTCAGCATCAAGGGATTGAGAAAACCTTCTTGACCAAAAGGGGGAAGAGTGAAATGAGACAAAGTGTCAATGGCTGAGAGATTCCAAACAGAGTCGAGAGTTTATCCTGGAGGTTATTCTTATGCATTAAGTAGATATCACCTTGTTATTCAAGATGCAGTGGAGAGACTGGAGGGAACTTCTTGAAAATGTAGAGCTGTGTTCCAGTAGCCATGTTTCTTGATGATGATTGAATAATGATACAGCTTTCATAATGTGTCTGTGTGATTGCGAAAACCTTGTGTCTGATGCTCCTTTTATCTACCTTGTCAACAGACAAGCAGAACATATTGAATAAAAATAAATAATAGGGGGAGCAAATGTTAAAATAAATTTAGTTTGAAATGCTAGTGATCAATGAAAGTGAGGGGTAAGGGGTATGGTATGTATAATCTTTTTTTTCCATTATCGTTTTATTTCTTTATCTGTTGTCTTTTTATTTCTTTTTCTGAATTGATGCAAATGTTCTAAGAAATGATGAATATGTAACTATGTGATGATATTGAGAATTGCTGATTATATATGTAGAATGGAATGATATGTTAATGTTTTTGTTTGTTGTTAATTTTTTAATAAATAAATAAATAAAATTTAAAAAAATGAATGTGTTGTTGACCCTCCATATATTTGTGAATTTTCTGGCACTCTGCCTATGGTTGATTTCCAACTTCATTCCTTTATGATCTGAGAAAGTGTTTTGCATGATTTCAATCTTTTTAAAATTATTGAGACTTGCTTTGTGACCCAGCATATGGTCTGTCCTTGAGAATGATCCATGAGCACTTGAGAAAAAGGTATATCTTGCTGTTGTGGGAGGTAATGTTCTATAAATGTCTGTTGAATCCAGTTCATTTATTGTATTATTCAACTTCTCTGTTTCTTTGTTGATTCTCTGTCTATATGTTCTGTCCATTGATGAGAATGGGGAACTGAAGTCTCCCAATATTATGGTAGATGTATCTATTTCTCTTTTCAGTGTTTTCAGTATTTGCCTCATGTATTTTGGAGCATTCTGGCTCAGTGCATAAATATTTATGATTGTTATGTCTTCCTGTTGAGTTGTTCCTTTTAGTAATGCATAGTGCCCTTCTTTGTCTCTTTTAAGTTTTACATTTGAACTCTAATTTGTCGGATATTAATATGGCTACTCCTGCTCTTTTCTGATTGTTATTTGCATTAAATATCTTTTCCTAACCTTTCACTTTCAACCTATGTTTATCCTTGGGTCTAAGATGCATTTCCTGAATATATAGATGGGTCCTGTTTTTTAATCCATTATGCCAGTCTATGTCTTCTGATTGGGGAGTTTAATCCATTAACATTTAGTGTTATTACTGTACAAGCCATAATTTCTTCTACCATTTTGTCTTTTGGATTTTATATGTCACATCTAATTTTTCTTCTTTTTACCTTTATTAATAGTCTTCATTTCTACACTCTTCTCCACACCTCTCTCTCTCCTGTCTTTTTGTATCTGTCTCTAGTGCTACCTTTAGTATTTTTTGCACAGCCACTCTCTTTGTCATAAATTCTCTCAGTGACTTTTTTTGTCTGAAAATGCTTTAATTTCTCTCTCATTTTTGAAGGACAATTTTGCTGGATATAGAATTCTTGGTTGGCAGTTTTTCTCTTTTAGTAATTTAAATATATCATCCCACTGTCTTCTCGCCTCCATGGTTTCTGCTGAGAAATCTATGCATAGTCTTATTGGGCTTCCCTTGTATGTGATAGATTGCTTTTCTCTTGCTGTTTTCAAGATCTCTCTTTCTCTTTGACATCTGACATTTTGATTAGGTAGTGTCTTGGAGTACATCTATTTGGACCTATTCTGTTTGGGGTATGCTGCACTTCTTGGATCTGAAATTTTAAGTATTTCATAAGTGTTGGGAAATTTTCAGTGATAATTTCCTCCATTAGTTTTTCTCCTCCTTTCCCTTCTCTTCTCCTTCTGGGACACCCACAACACATATATTCATATGGTTCATGTTGTCATTCAGTTCTCTGAGTCCCTGCTCATGTTTTTCCATTCTCTTCCCTACATTTTCCTTTGCTTGTCAGATTTCAGATTTTCCATCCTCTAGTTCACTAATCCAATCTTCTGCCTCTTAAAATCTGGCACTGTAGGTTTCCATTGTTTTTTCATCTCTTCTACTGTGCCTTTCATTCCCATAAGTTCTGTTATTTGTTTTTTCAGAAAGATTTTGATTTCATCTTTTTGTTCATTCCTTGCCTTCTTTATATTCTCCCTCAATTCACTGATTTGATTTTTGATGAGGTTTTCCATGTCTGTTCGAGCATTCTGAATTAATTGTTTCAACTCCTGTACCTCATCTGAATTGTTGGTTTGTTCCTTTGACTGGGCCATATCTTCAATTTTCCTAGTATGATTTGTTATTTTTTCCCGGCATCTAGGCATGTAATTACCTTAATTAGTTTATTCTGGATATTGTTTTCATTTTTTTTACCTAGGATTTTCTTGCTGGATGACCTTGTTGTCTATCTTTTTTACATTCAGTTCAGCTTATTCTGGACCTCTAGCTTAGGTTTTGTTTAACAGATTTGAATTTTTCAGTTCTTGTTTTCTTGTTTCTTGCCCTGCTTGTATGGTGCATCCCCCCCCACCTTAGGAGGGTCTACTTAGGTATTATAGACCCCTGCCCGATTTTCCTAGACCAAACTGGCTTCCTCTCAGAGGAAAGTCACCTCCATCAGTTTTCCCAGAGGGTGAGACCCAGCAGGTTGAAAGACTTTCCTATGAATCCTCTGGATGCTGTGTTTTTCCTATCCTGCCCAGTATGTGGTGCTTTCCTGCCTGCAGATCTCACCAGCATGAGGTGATGTGGTACCTTTAACTTCAGCAGACTCTTCCTGCTGGGGACATGGTAGAGACAGAGGAGAGGTTGTAGGCTGGTGTAATCACTTCACTTTTCCAGATCCTGGGGTCTGAACTCCTTGAGGGAGGGATTCCACCTGAGCTGCCCCCCCCCCCCACCATCTCCTGGGGAAGGCACAGGCTCTAGACAAACACTCATATAAGCTCAATTCCACCTATGCCTGGACAGTTGGAGTTTGAGAAGCCTTGCAGCTGTATCCAAAGAATAGTCAAGCCATAGAAACAAAGCCACAAAAATGAAAGAGAAAAATCCTTTTCAGAGCAGCACCCCCGTTCCTTGGGTTTGTTAATCAAGGACTTAAGTTGGTATGTTGCTTTGTGTACCTTCAGGTCCTTTGTGCCCCCTGCTTTTCTTCAGGGCCCAGACCCTTTCAAGTATTGTGTGCTATCCAAACTGTAGTAGTTAGACTCAGTTGTGAACTTGGCCAGATGAAGGCACCTAGTTCTGTTGCTATAGACATGAGCCAATGGTATGTGAACCTCATCTATTGCTGATTTACATCTGCAGTTGGCTAGAAGGCATGCCTGCTGCAATGAATGATGTTTGACTTAATTGGCTGGTGCTTAAATGAGAGAGCTCAACGTAATACAGCCCAAGCAGCTCAGCATACCTCATCTCAGCACTCGCAGCTTAGCCCAGGCCTTTGGAAATGCAGAAAGGAGTCAGCCTGGGGAAAGTTGTTGGAACCCAGGGGCCTGGACAGAAGGCCAGCAGAGACCATCCTGTGCCTTCCCATGTAAGAAAGAACCTCAGTGGAAAGTTAGCTGTCTTTCCTCTGAAGAACTAACAAAATAAATCCCCTTTTATTAAATGCCAATCCATCTCTGGTTTGTTGCATTCCAGCAGCTAGCAACTAGAACACAATCCAAAAAACTTCTGTTTCTTTTTTTTCTTTTTTCAGCCCTGTCCCCTCTATGCCAGTGCAAAAACCAGCAACCTCAGCTTTTACTCTAGGTTCAGCTAAACTGGGAGCCTAATTTTAGTAGTCAGAATTTGTTAATTCCACAATTGGCGTTCGGTTGTGCTCAGCCCCTGTGGGAAAGTCTCTTTCCTTTCCCCTCTGGGAAGCAGTCTGTGGGGGAGGGGCGCCAGCCACCACGGCTTGGGAAACTCATGGTTCTGAGGGGGCTCACATCCGGGCCAGCTGGTCCAGACTGGGGTACGCTGTGTGTCCGGTCACTGATGTGGCCCCAGTAGTTGTTGTGTACTGTTCTTGGCTATTTACAAGCTGCTCTGGAGGACAAACTAAATCCCACACCTTGCTAAGATGCCATCTTCTGTATTAATTTCTTGCTGGTATTCAAGAGGTATCACCAGATTCAGGTCCACTTTTCTGTTGATTTCTCAGTTTGGTAGAATGGGGAAACTTAAGTGTTACTACCTGTGGCATGTACTTGGTTTTAACAACTTCTTCTTGAGCATTAAATAAAAATGCACTTCAGTTTGGGATGTAGACCATTTATATCGCAGAACTCCAATTTTTACTTTGTTTCATTGAGTAACACTTCATTGCCTATTGCCAGAGAAAATCCCAGCCACACTCTAGCAGATAAGATTGTGTGTGTGTACGTGTGTATATATATATATAATATGTATGTAACATACATAATACATTTTTAAATAGTATATATTCATTATATACAAATATACATAGAGTATAATATAATCAATTTTTTCAGAGTTATTTCTTTTCAAATAGCTATTTCATCATGATCAAAGGGGGTTGGGGCAGGAAATCAAGCAGGGAAAAGAGCAAGTTCAAACGCATAAAGGGATGTAGCCTGGCATTTGCTGGAAATAGGGAAGAGTTGCTGGGCAATTGGAGGACAAAAGATGTGATGTTGATAGGGGAACTGGGATGAAGCTGGAAGGATCAGCTGCAGTGATTTTATAAAACTCTCCTATCAAGACATATGAAATCAAATTCTGATTGGTAGGTTAAATTTGTTTTTATGTAAAAATTTGATTCATAAAACGGAAATAAGAAGTAACAACATATTAAGTGCTGCTTTTTGATTGACTAAATCATTTTCAAACATGGGATAAATGGGTAGGTAATAGGATCTGGTGGTGAAAGTTGGGGATTTCTGGTTTGACACTTGTTCTTTAGGCTCCTTGAGGGAAAAAAGCAACAGCTGAGCAGGATGTTTCTCTTGGCCGTTGTCCATAAAGGGACTGAAGAGAAGAAATGGGGGTTGTTAGAGAGGGCTGGACATAATCCCAGCACAGTCAAGATGGACAGAGAACATAGGCAGAAGGGAATAAAAACACCTACTAGTCATGTTGCCAAGTATGATTCTAGAGGATGGGAAAGCTGCAAACTCCTGTGCTTTTGAGGAATGGACACAAGACATTTTCACATACTTAAGTTGTAAATTATATGAATTGGTAACCTTGTTCTAAAGAAAACCATGGACTTTATATACAGTAAGCATAGCAAAAAATAGAATAAACAAAATTCTTTGACTATCTGAACTGATGGTTTCTAAATCTGTCTGTACAATCAAAATCATCTAGGAAGCTTTTTCTAAATATAAATTCCTGGAAACTACCCTAGAGATGAGAATTTACAAGCATTTTTTTTTAAGCTTCCTGAGAGATTCTTATGTAGCTAACCCAGCATGAATCAGTGGACCAGTACTTGGAAAATGCAGATAAAATGTCTCTTTATTATAATTTGTGTTTATGTTAAGTTTTTTACTGGGTCTCTTTAGTTCTAAAAATTATCTTGTCATTATTGTTGAGGCATGCTCTCAGGGATTAAAAAATAGATACTTCAATTTTTCTCAATATTTTAATTTCAATTTCATCTTATTGAAAAAATTTTACACCATAAACTCATGTGGAAAAGATGAATTACTCAAAAGAAAAATAGCGTTTGACAATTAGATAGCAGTCTGGAAAAAAAAGAATAATTCCTCACATCTTAGTCGAAAATAAATTCCAGACTTATCAATATTTAAAAATAAATAAAAAGTTTAATTTTCAAAAAACAATTTTTTTAATATCATAATTGGGAAAAAAAACCCTTTTAGGTCTAACATGAAACCTAGAAGTCACTGATGATGATACTAATAAATTGATAAATTAGGAAATATAAAGTAAAACATTTCTACATAGTAAAAAAAAAAGTTATTTGTAAAATTTTAAAGATAAATCACAACTTGTGAAAAGTATTTAGAACTCATACGACAATAGGAGTTAATATATCTGTAACTAGGCTTAATATATAAAGAGTTCCTAAAAACCAACAAGGTAAAGACAAGCAACATAATAGAAAAATGGGGATAATGTGACAACAATTATTTCTTTATCAGAAAAGGAGATAAGAATGTCTCTTAAAAATATGACAGGATACTAAACTCCATTCATAATGATAAAAATATACATGAAAACATGTACGCAAAGTAAATTACATGAAAAAGTATAAAACCTTCAACCTCTCACAATGAAAAGATCAAAGTTTGATAAGACATAGTGTTTATAAGAGTGTAGGGAAACAATCTCTCATACAGTCTTTGTGATAGGGTAAATGGTTACAGACTCCAGAGAGAACAATTAGTATTATCTAACAAAATTTTTAAAATACACATTGTGACCTAGAGATTCCACACCTAAGAAATTATCCCATGACTGTAATCACAATTGTGCAATGTGATGTATATACTAGAATGTTCACTCCAGTATTATCAAAAGCTAGAAACCACTGAAATATCCATCAAGAAGGAAATCGGTAAAACAACAATGCCATCAAAAAGAATGAAGCAGCCTTATGTACAGATCTTGAATAGCGTACTAATTATGTAAGTTATATGTACATATTTTTATTGTATGTCCTTTGTATCTCTTGAATTTTGTGTTATACATATTATTTATTCAAAACTTACAGATGCAATCTTTTAATATTTCTGTCAAATTTATATGCATATGGATAGCAAATCATGATCAGATTATGGGTTTTTCCTTTAAAATTTTTTTAATGTTTTCTATACTTACAATAAAAAGCAGAAAGAGAAATGATAAATAGACTTTAAGAAGTATTCCTGTTCATTATAGAGAAGGAAAAAGTATACATGATAATCCTCCCTCCCCAACAAAAAAATCATTAACATTTTAGTAATTTCTTATTTCTCTAAGTGCCTGTGTGCATGCAAGAATGTATATAAAAATAAATAAATAAATATATATATATATATATACACACACACACTTATGGATACGTATTTTAGAAGAGATAGTAGCTGCATATTCTTTATTAAAATTGTTTTTAAGCTTAATATGAGGAATTTAAATTATGGAAGCTCCATATGATAAAATATAAAATGGCTGTAAAGTGAAGTTTTTGAATAAATTTTGTATATTGACATTTTATCTATATTTGCTTTGGGGAGGGTTTAATTAGTCTGACATCTGTAGATATTATGCTCCAACTATAAACTTTAAAGAACAGTTTTTTGACCAGTAATACATGGGTAGAATCTTGAATAGGCTCTTAAAGAAATAATCAAGTTAAATATAATAATAATTTGTAATATGTTACTACCACTAAGAATGCATACCTCCAATACTTTCAATACCCTAGTCCTTGTCCTAAGACAGCTACTAAATCTAATCTTACAAAAGAAGCATAATGAGGAAATTGAGGCCCTTTATTTTGTGGCTATCAGTAGAAAACAAGGATTAACTTAGAAGCCCTGCATTGACATTTCTCATTTCATAGTTGCATTTTGAGGAGAGGATTAAAGCAATGTTTTCTAGTGCTTTATGATGTTAGGGAGAAAAATATCAATTATGCCACAGATTAATTATTTAATTGTAAAAATTATATTCAGAGCTGAAAAAAATTACAAACCAAATAGGGGAAAATAAATATATCAAGTAATTTACAATTCCATTATAACTTCCGCTGGGAACGCATTGTTTTAACACATGAATTCTACTCTCGCACATTGCACTGAAGATAGTATATATTTTCCTTTAGTATTGAGTGCGTATTAAATTGATAAAGTAATACATGCATTTTTTTCCACCTTGGAAACTTGGTGACCAATTTTGTTCCAAAATGTGATCTTCTCAAATACTTCTTTATGCAAATTTTGCAGGTACCAGGTCCTGACTTGTAAAGTCCCAAAATTTGTCTATTCTGACCTCCAGCCTTTCATTACATGTGCCATTTCTATTTAGTGTTCATGTCCTTTAAAGGTGAAAAATCTGACTTTAAAACTCACTATTTCAATGTCTTCCCAGTTACACCCCGCCCTCATCCTAGGCCCATTTGCAGGTATCAGTTCTGCCTTCCTGAAGTGAAAAACAGTCAAGATTAAGAATCATATTTGGATTCATAACTTTCTACCTCTTCCTATAGTACCTATGTCATTGATCGGCACACAGTAGGCACATAATGAATATATTTAGTAATTGTTCCAAGAATTTAACAAAAAGTTGTGGTTGTAACACACGTGTTAATTATTACATAATAGACTTTTATACCCTCTACCTCTTCATTGGAGGACAGAGTAGGCATTAAAGAAGGCCAGCTCAGTGTTCAGTCCCTTTTTATCATAATTCCTTTTAACAAGGTACTCCAGTTCTAAAATTATTTGATACTCAACAAGATCTTATTTGAGAAGCTGTAAAATCCAATCCCATCTCAACAGGTCATAAGTGTCCTCTTCTATCACGATCTTTTCTTCTCTTACACCAAAACAGAACTGGGTTCTTCAGGATAGGCTGAGTTTTCTATATTAACAAGTTAATTCCTAAATCTCAGCCGCTGAACACAACGAGGGTTATTTCTCACTCATACTATGTCCACATCGGCTGGATAGGAGACGGTGCCCTGCCCCACAATCGCTCAGGCATCTGGACAAGTGGAGGCTCCATTATCTCAACCCCTTGCAGTGAAACAGAGAGCCAGAGGTCACATCTTCAATGCATCAGCCCGGAGATAAACTGGTCCTTTGCACTCACAGTTAATAGTCCAAACATGCTTATGGTGCCAGCTAAGGCAAACAGTCCAGGAAATGAGGAACACATGGATATTCAGTGAGAAGTAGGTGTTTCCACCATAAGAAACAATATACCTTTCACCTTTACTTTACCTGGCGGTATCACTGTAGTATCTTGGCCATAATATGTGCCATTTCCCTTTGTAATTATCCCCAAGTCAGTTCTAAGTTTTATGAAATTCCAAATTACTAGTTCAAGTTACTCAACACCCGATCCTTAATGAAACAAACTTTCACCCAGATACCAACTCTTTTAAATCTGTTTCCTTTTTGTAATGCTTCATATCTTGCCTAGACATTGAACTATTCATTCTTCCCTTTCCCTTCAGAAACACTGTCTTCTTTGTAGCTTCAGCAGTCTGTAATTTCCAGGGTCTTTTTAAGAGGCATCAAAATCATAATACAGTCACAGCAGAGACACTCCTTACCTTTCGCTTTTCCTTATCCTATCAGATGTCCTCCATAGGGTTCCACCACACCTTCTCCTTGGCCTCCAGCTTTTGCTTATTCTATAACAAGATCTGACACTGAATGGACTCCTCCTTCCCTTTGTTTATCATCTTCCAGAGTCCTTTAAAAGCACCGATTCTTATCCCATGGCTACGTAGAATTATCTGGTATTAAAAATAGCTCGTGTTCCAGAGAAGGGGGCTCAGATGTCGGGCAAGAATGCAGGGAGGTTTTACAAAGCAAGTGCCACTGGACATGAATCTTGAAGGTGAATAGATGTTGACAATGTAAAGAAAAGATAAAGAGTCTCCAGGTAGTGGTAACATCAGATAAACTCCCAAAACAGGGCAGAGACAGAGTCAGATCTGTGAGTTTAAAAAAATAAAAAGCTATCTTTGGGGTCTTCATGGGGAACAATAAGGAGGGGTAAATACTGCAGGTCTGGGTGCCAGAGGGGACAATGGCAGGATGACTCTGGCAAGAGGTTGGACTTCCCTCCATCACCATATTATTGTACATTAACCTAACTGCTTATTTGTGTGCCCATGTATACATGCAACTGTACCAACCAGAGATGCATTCAGTTTCAAGTGTCCAAAGTATGTTTCTCACTGTGACTTAAACAAATAAAAGTTTATTTTTATCACACACATGCACAAAATGTTAATGCTTGGATTTCACCTAAATTAACTGAATTGGCATCTCTGGTGGTTGGGTTGCCCACAGCACTAATTTGCTCATTAATCTCATCCCTTTGTGTTTTCTTACCTTTTCTGTCTCAGTACTCCCCTCACTCACAGTGTCTCCTGGGATCGCCTCCCAAACAGATGAGTTGGACTCAAATCCTTGTGTTATGGCTTGTTTTGAAGATGGGAATAGTCATATGGCCTACCACACACAACTGCTGAAAAGAGCAAATGAGTTAATCCACGTAAACAATGTTACCTCGTTCATGCTGATCCTTTTACCTGAAAATCTCTCTCCGTGTCTCAGAGCTGCTCCTTCTCCTCTTTTTCAGTTCAGTTTAAATGTTCATTCCTTAACAAAAAGCCTCCATTTGACCCAAAATCCTCTCTGGGCTCTGTGACACACACTCCTCTTTTTTCTTCCTAGTATTCAAAATAATTGTGATCCTTTTTATTTGTTTGTTTTTTCATCTGTCACCACCCACTACAAAGGAAGCCCCAGAGGACAGATGACTTTTCCCCACTGCTTTTGGGGCAGCACAGTGACTGGCATACTGTAGGTGACCATTTTAGACATGTTGAATGAATGAGGGTCACCCATCCAGCTACACAGCCTTAGAGAATTTTCAAAACATACTATAGTTTTTCTGAAACTCCAAGTAAAAGACAAAGTGGGAAACATTAGGAGCTAGGAACGCATTGTGGTAAGCAGAATAATGGTACTCCAAAATTGTTTGCGCCCTAATCTTTAGAATCTGTGAGTATGTTACTTCACTTGGGAAAAGAGATTTTGCAGATATAATCAATCAATAGACCTTAAAACAGGGAAATTATCCTGGATTATCCAGGTGAGCCAATCTAATCTAGGGTGCCATTAAGAGCAGAGAGTGTTCTCCAGCTGGTTAGAGAGAAGAATGACATCGGAAGAAGAAAAAAGAAAGTAGGAGAGAAGGGCAGAAGAGAAAGTAGGGGAAATTTGAAGTGTAAGAGGGACTCAATCCACTGTTGCTAGAAAGAAGCCAACCTCTATGTGCAAAGAGCAGCCCCCACCTGACAGCCAGCTGGGAGACAGGGACCTTAGACCTACAACTATGAGAAAGTGAATTCACCCAACAACTTGAAGGAGCTTGAAGGCAGATTCATCCATCCAGAGCCTCCAGAATTCGGCCAACGACTTGAGTTCAGCCTTGTGAGACTATAAGCAAAGAATACAGCCAAACCACACCTTGTGTTACATGTAAGTTAAGTGAGTATGGTTTTACGTTGCTAAACTTGTGGTAATGTGTTCATGCAGCAATAGAAAACCAACATACCACCTAACCCTAGAACACTCTTGCTGGGTATCTTAGCAAGATATTGTGGCATTGCTATGACAAATACCGCACACTGGCTGACTTACCAAAAGGAATTTATTATCTCGTGGTTTCAGAGGCTAGAAATCCAAAATCAAGCCATCAACAAAGCCATGCTGTCTCCCCAAAGACTGTGGGATTCTGGTGCTAGCTTACAGCAATCTTTGAGTTTCCCTGGCTTACCTCCACAACTTGCATCGCCTGGCTCTCACCTTTTGTCTTCTCTCCTGGTTTCCACTGACTTCTTTCTGGCTTCTCAAGGCTCTCTCTGACTGCATCTAATTTCCTCTCATTATAAGGTCTCCTGCCAAATGGATTAAGAATCACCCTGATTCAATTTGGCCACCACTAACATTTGCAAAAGGTCCTATTTACAAGTGGGGTCACACCCACAGGAATACAGAATATGACTTGAACATGTCTTTTGTGGGAGATATGATTCAATCCCTAACAGTAACAGTAAGGTACCACTATAAGAGAGCAGAGAACTAGAGGCCCACAATTAGAGAGTAACAAAAGAGATCCTAAGGGTCCCTGCAGCAAAGCTATCGTGTTCCCTCAGATTCTTGAACTCCAGAAGAAAATGTGTTTTTGGAAACCATAAACGAATGCCATTTCCTTCTGCCTATGGGCCTTCCCATAGACTTTGTCTATGAGGTTAGAATGAAGCAATCATGCCAAAGTCATCTACAAGTTGCAAATCCTCATGACACTCAGCAAGTTTTAATGATACTTCTGCCTGGTTGGTGACTGCGGACTAGGAATAGACCCACTATAATCAATGCCATACTGTCAGATGTTAAAGAAAAAAAGAGGCATTTAAAATTTACATTTTTCTGAATCAAGTTACCAGCCTAGTTCCCAAATCTGAACTGTGCATGTGAATGAACACAAATGCAGAGGCAATTCTAAAATGGTCTTTTTTTTTTAGATTTTAATATATTTGAAGTTAGGATGGGCCTACAAAAGTAGGATTACACTCTTAAAAATGGTGACTCCTTGCACACCACTCCACCCATATATAGCCGTTTTTTAATCAGGGCTAGTTTCATAGAAGCAGGAAATGTGGTACTTCACATTTAAATTGTAATATGGAGAACTGATTCTGGTGAGTTTAGTATGAAAAAAAGAGCTAGAATGGAAATCAGGTTATGACTTCCCAGGAAAGATCTTTCCCTCTGGTTTCGTGGACAGAATGGAATGTTGGATGGTATACCAGTTTGAAAGGATTTATGAATCCTAGAAAAGCCATGTTTTAATCCTAATCAATCTTGTGGGAACAACGGTTTCTTCTAATCCCTATTCAGCACTATAGGCTGGAAATTTGATTAGGTTATCTCCATAGAGATGTGACTCAATCAATTGTGGGTATTAAACTTGATTAGATGGAGATGTGTCTCCACCCATTCTATGTGGCTCTTGATTAGTTTACTGGAATCCTTTAAAAGAGGAAGCATTTTGGAGAAAGCTTCAGAACAACATAGCCACAAGAAGCAGAGTCTACCAGCCAGCGACCTTTGGAGATGAAGAAGGAAAACACCTCCCTCAGAGCTTCATGAAACAAGAGGCCTGGAGAGAAAGCTAGCAGATGCTGCTGTTTTCACCATGTGCCCTTCCAGCTGGGAGAGAAACACTGAACAGTCATCAGCCTTCTGGAATCAAGGCATCTTTCCTTGGATGCCTTGGACTGGACATTTCTATAGATTTGTTTTAATATGGACAATTTCACAGCCTTAGAACTGTAAACTAGCAACTTATCAAATTCCCCTTTTTAAAAGCCATTCCATTTCTGGTATATTGCATTCCAGCAGCTAGCAAACCAGAACAGATGGCTTCCTGACAGTTAACAGCTTGAGAGTGAATTTCATCAAAGTTCAGCCATAGAGAGGAAGGGTATCTGCAGGGGCCACGACTGTGCAAAAGAAATGGTATGGATGGATATTAAACTGGGTGGCATGAGAAGTGAGGTCATAGAGAAGTGTTTTTCTGGAAGCAAAGGGTTTATGTCACAAAAAAAATTTCTGTCACATCTCTTAACCACATTTCCTTCTTGACAGAATTTTCAAGTTGTTTGATATCTTGCAATAAATATATCAGCAAGATAGTTTAGAAAGACTCCAAGATGGTAACTTTGTGGTGAGTGGAAACACTCAAATACTTGTACTCACAGGATCAAGCTCTAACCACATCTCCATAGGAGTGCTGCAGACATCTTTCCTTGGTTCTGTCTTATTTTGGAAGCTTTGGTATCTAAACCATTGATAACCATAAAAAGGATTTGGTATCCAAAGCCACCACATGGATAAGCCTTGAAAACATTATACTAAATAAAATGAGCCAGACACAAAAAGGACAAATACTGTATAATTCTACTTAGGAAATATCCAGATTAAATAAATTCATAGAGTCAGAGGAGCTTAGAGGTTCTCACAGGCCTGGGGAGGAAAGAATGAAGGTTATTGCTCAGTAGTTTATGTGGGTGATGGTAGCACAATGTGGGGAATGTAATCAATGTTGTCTGCCCGTTTAAAAATGGTGAAAATGAAAAATTCTATTTCATACTCTATATATGCTGCCATAATTTTTTATTTATTTTTTTTATTTTTTTTTATTTTTTTTTACATGGGCAGGCACTGGGAAACAAACCCGGGTCCTCTGGCATGGCAGGCAAGCGTTCTTGCCGCTGAGCCACCGTGGCCCGCCCAATTTGTTTTTTAAAAAGTAGGAGTGATAAGTGATATACTAAATGAAAGACTAATGATCAAAGAGATTTTGACAGGACAGAACGTCTGGACAAAGCCACCACTGTTAAATTTGACTATGGTAAATGCAAAGTTCTGCATCAGAGGAAAGCAAGTGGGTAAGAAGTGCTGAGCAAAGCCTGATTAACAGCAGGAAATAAATCTGTTGAAATTAGGAATTAGGGAAAGAAAGATATGTCAAAATCAGGGTCCTAAACGCAAACCATCAGATGACAAAATGGCACAAGCTGAGAACTTATTGGAGCTACAATCAAAATTCCTACCATGATGATTTATTTCCCTCACCTATCTCCCTCTCCCAACTCTTTAACTTTTGGTAAATGGGAACATCAACAATCCATGTTTTCTGTTTATAGCAAATCAACATCAAGATTAAAGGAAAGACTAGGATTCCATCACCATACATTCCAGAGCGAGACCAAAGGTTTCCAAGTCCAGACATGCTTGGATTTGGAAGGAACCTTAAATAGTTCTATGTGGACACTCAGGTCTCATCCATATATCCTGAGTTACCTTCTCACATCTCTGAATGCCAAGTTCGATTTGAACTGGACTGCTTGCAATTGCCCACACTTTTCGATCTCTCCCTCCTCTAGGCCTTTGTTCTTGCTGATTCCTCTCCCTGGAAGGCCCTCCACCACCCCTCTTCTCTGAAAACCCACCTTTCTTTTAAGATGTATTACAAATGCTGCCCTTAGATGCCAATTCAGGCATCCAAATTTTTCTTATGACTCCAAGAAGATGCCCTTCACACACACACACACACACACACACACACACACTATGGTAGATTGACTCATGGACCCCAACAAAGATACGTTCCTAATCTTAATCCATGCCTGTGGGTAAGCACTCATTTGTAAATAGCTCCTTAGATGGTACTTTTACTTGCGGTATAGACCAACTGCCCCAAGGTGGACCTTAATCTATATGACTGGAGTCCTTAGTAAGCAGAAGAAATTCAGACACAGACTTCAGAGAAACCCAGGAAGTCAAGAGCATCACCACATAATGGGAAACAGAGAAGTAAGCCAAGGAACCTCAAGGATTTCAGCAAGCCAGCACCCAAGCACTACAGACTTGTGGATGTCTTGATTTTGGACTTCTAGCCTCCAAAATCATGAGACAATAAATTCCCATTATTTAAGCCAAACGATTGGGTGGTATTTGTCATACCAAACTAAGACTGGCAAACTGGAATGTATCCTTTCTTGTCCATTTGTGAGCCTTTAGAGCACTGAACAGCAGTCAGTAAGGGGGGAGGTGTCTCTGTTAGGAGGGGAGGTGTCTTTGTTAGGAGGCTTTCTAAATAGTGACACCCACGTTCCCCCCTGCTAGTCACATGATAAATGACCTCCCAGCTTCTCTGCCTGGCCCTGCAGTCACATTGCCCCCCTCCTTTGGAAGCTTCTTATATGGGGGACCAACCCTGACACATCCTTCAGGGCATAAAAACATTTGTTTTCTCTTATGTGAAGCCCTCCCTGTCCATCCCAAGCAAAGCTGACCATCTTTTCTTCGTTTCACACCTTCACCTGGTCCATGCGTCTGTCAGACAGGTTTGTGTTACTGCAGGCAAGTTATAAAACTGTGCTTTGAAAACACTGATGTCTTATAAATGGGGTATAAAAGGAAATGCTGTATTAATACTGCACATCAATTATAAAATGTATAATGATTCTAAAAGTGATAAAATATTTTAAAATATTTATCTTATGATTGCAAGATACAACAATTGTTCATTTCTCTGCTTTATCCAATAAATTGGCAGGTTCTTGGCAGCAGGAATCATGCCTCATTCATCTTATTACCAGTGTTTGTCTAGTGCCTAACATATTGTAGGGACTCAAGAAATATTTTGGGTGATTGAATGAATTGAGCTAATAAGTTTTAACTGCTCATAAATTTTACATGGTTTAATACTCTGGTCTGGCTGCTAGGAAAACTTACTTTATATAGGACTGCATTCATAGAATTAAGATGTTCAGGTGACAGAAAACAATAATCACAAAGAGATTCAATCACATCTAGAATTTGATGTTTAATATCTTAACTGAATATTTTAAAGAGGTCATTGACCATCCAAGATCATCAGGAGGGTATTACACCCAGAAACCTTTCCTCATAAGGAAAGACAGAAGGAACTGGGTATATATAGCCTGGAAAAGAGAAGCAAGTATAAAGCATGATAGCTATCTTCACACATTTGATGGACTATCTGTGTAGGTGTGAAAAGTCCTGATGAGTGGAGCTCCAAAGAACCAAAGACCAATGACAGTTACAGGAGTCACTTTAGTTTCTCTATACAAAATACCTTTACAAATCACTGCTATGCAGTAATGGAACAGGTTGTCTTGTCAGAGAGTGATCAGCCCATCCCAAGAAGTATCAAAGTAAAAGCTTAAGAATTAGGAGTTATCCAGCCTTGGGTAGCATGGTAGACTAGATGCCCCATTAGGCTTCCTGCAATTTTAAAGTCCTCTGACTTTATCTTCTTTTCTGAAGAGGCCCTCCATAACAAAAGGTACAATTTAGAAATGACAGGTATTCTGGAAGGTGACTGAAAGTTAGGAAACCTAAGTAGAGCACAATCCTACTTCTATTACAGATTATCTACAAAATTGCATCTATCCATTCATTTATCCAACTAACCAACAGTTAATGAGCACCTGCTGTGTGCCACACATTGTCCTAAGTCCTTGAGATAAAGTAGTGAGCAAAACAGATGCACCTACTCTGCTCACATGTTTAGTGTCTAGTGCAGATAGGTAATAATAGGCACATGTATAAATAGAAATTACAATGCATGTCAAATACTATGGAGAAGGGTATAGGATATGGTACAAGAGCAAGCTGAACCAGTTGGAAGTTTCAGAGAAACTTGACCTAAGAACCAGGGCAAGTCATTTAACCCCACATTCATCCACTTCAATAGCTGCTAAATAGAGCAGATAATTATTGCCTCATCTTGCCTCTGAGGAGTTTAGAGGTTGGGGGTTGGAATCAGGAAGACAGGTTTTAACCTGGGGCATCCGTTATCTTTGTAATCTTGGAAAAGGACATCAGTCCACCAGGCCTCAGTTTCCTCATCACCAAAGAGGGAAAAATAATAGCACCTAGTATGTGATGCTGGGACATTATGCTATGAAGCATAGAGCAAATCCTTAATAACTGGCGACTACTGTTACTAATATAAATAGGAAATACCCTGGGTGCTTAGAAAGAAAAATGCCACATACAATCTAGATATTGTTCCTTTTACTCTTCTACTTATGTCAGGCTTCTAAAATCCTCAGGCTGTTCAGAGAGAGGTAGTGATAGTATAACCAGAGAATGTGGGGATGTTTTATCTCAGTATCACTTGAGATGGCAACAGTTTTCCATACCTTCTCTATTTCCTTCCTTAAGAGTTAGATGGTCACTGCAGAACTAGAAGCATCTGTCTTTCATGTTTGACCCTTCCTTTCTTCTCTTTAAAAAAAAAAAACAGACTGAAAAAGGAGATTAGAAAAAACACATCTGGAGGAAATAGACCACCTCAGCCTCGACCAGCACACCCACCAAATGAAAATTCAGAGCAGCAGCTCCCTAACCTTCCAGGAGGAGACTAGCCCGGTATGAATAAATAATCCAGATTTCAAGCAGGATTACGGGCATAAATGAAAGATGGAAAGCACATCAGGGTACCAATTCGTCACACATCTCCACACAAAAGCGCAGCCTTGTTTTGTCCCCTCATTCCTAGCTTGCCCCCTTTTCGCTGCCCTTGGTGGCGCAGCATTGGAAAAGGAAAAGAAAAAAGTAGGACAGAGATAGACAGACAGGTGATATCAGTGGATCTGTGAGCGCAATCGGACCTCTCCTTTCCTGCCAGCACGCTGTGGATTCCCACCTGAACTTTTAGGGTCAGCTGATTTCCACAAGGGGCTTGACTACCACTGCCAGTGGTGTCGCAGCACACCCAGCCCCAGCCTGGCTGAAACCTGCCCTCTGCACAGGTTGTCCCTGGTATCTCCCACTTGCTCTGATAGCTAATACAGCTCCTACAATCGCTAGATGCCATTAGGTCAGAGCAATGAAAACGAATGCCATTTTCTTGATGGCTTATGCAGAATTGTTGTAATTTGAAGCCAGCTTCCCTGGTCCTGTTCTCCTGCCTGTCTCTATCCCCCACCCCCATCCCTTCCCTGGCTGCTCCCCACTACCCGGCCCTTTCCACCTTCCCCCCACCCCATTTCTGTCTGTCTTTCTTCTTCCTTTTCATACTGAATATATTGGAGCCCTGGCGGGCTGCCATTCTAACTGCACATTAGAAATGGTAGAGTTTTCCTCTATCTGATTCTATAAAATGAGTTCACCAGAAGGTGCAGACCCAGCACATTCGTGGTTTTTCCTATAAATTACTTTAACACTGTGTCCAATCATATATATAATTTCAGATTTTCAATTTCAACTCGCTGCTGTGTCAGCACAGACTCCACTGATATGTCTAACGTATTTAGCTTAAAATGAAACGGATGGCATTTCATTACCAGGAAGATAATATTTTTGAATATGTTTCCTGCATGGTGGGATCCATCATTATTCTGCCACTTTATGTTCAGTGTGCGTAATAGCTTTTTAATGCTTCGACGTATTTTATTTATATGTGTAATATTTTTCTAATACCGTAGGGCAGTTCAGCTTATTGGACACATTAGAAAATCTTAATTGAATGCTTTTAAATATTAGCAAGGCAGGAAAGGCTAAACAAATTACCACTATTTTTACTCAAAATTTAATAAGGAGTAACCAAAAAAAGGCACAAAAAAAATGTTCAACCCTTGTTCTTTTCAAATGAAGAGAAGGTTCTTCCCAAACTTCCCCTCAGTAGTCTCCCCCTAAGTACATGCATTTCAGGGAAGAAATAAAAAGATAAAGAAAAATCCCCTAATCCCCTGAGACTCAGAAGCTGTCAGGGTGAAAGCAAGGAACACAAAAAATATTGAGCAAACCCCAGTGTGAATGATGGAAGCCCTCTTATTGGCTGAAGCTTCTGACAGTGCTGAGATATTTCATACCATGTTCCTGGCTCTTTGACCAAAGTCACGAAATGTTTGAAAGGAGGCTTCTCAAAAGCTGTCTTTGCAAAGAGAGGTATATCTCATCTTGTCTTAAAAAATTTGCAGGTAAAGGACTTTGCTAAGGGCATTTCATCTTAACAGGTAAGTGCTAGAGAAAGCACTTCTCTCTTCTGGTTCTCTCCACCTCTGCTCTCAAAGCAGTACCTTACTCCTCCAAATGCAAAGATTTGGGTCCAGTGGGAAAAGTTAGTTTGCCTTCCTCGCTTAAAGCTAAAGAGACTCGGTGGCCTTCTGGCTACTGCACACTGCTGGGAACCCTAGCTTTTGGTCACTCACGAAGGAAAGATGTGAAAATTAATATTTTCTTTGCTGGGGAAGCTCTGCCTTTTCTATTTTGAAAGCAGAGCCCCTAGTTCTCTCACTGTTGCTCTCCTAGAGAACAGCAAATAGATTCTAATTTGATGTCATGGATTCTAATTTGGTGTCACCTCCCACCACCTATGGGTCTCTGACAAGTTACTGAAGTCCTCTGAGCCCAGGAGCATCTATCTTTAAAACTGAGATGATAATTCCTGCCCCGGAGGCTGCTATACGAATAAGACATTGTACATGCAGTCAACTAACCCAGTCCATGGCTTACATAATAGGCAAACAATAATAATTACAAGTTTTCATTATAATTAAACTGCTTTGCCATTAGTTGTCAGCCAACCTCTTCCCCTCTCTCTTCTTCGAATTCTCCAATCTAAAACCAGAGACTCCAATCCACCTGATGATAAAATATCCTCCTTCCTATAAATAAGAGTTGTCAGCAAAGCACAATTATCGCATTTCATTTACTCGAAGTTCCTTTTGTATTGAAACTCTCCAAGTTCAGCTTGAAGATATTTTAAAGAGGGTTTTCTGGCTCGCTAGCTTAGTGGGGTTTTCAAAAGATTTTTTTAATGTTTATTTATCTACGTGTTCTTCAAAGAGCATAAAATTTTTGCACGAAATTCTTTCACACAGAACCTGCCACTGACAATTCTCCTCGGTCAAATTTACATACTTGACAGGTGCACTGGTTGGGTACTCTATGAAAGCACTGTCCTTTAATCCTGAATTCCATATTGTAGGGTGGAAACTTTGATTGGATTGTTTCCATGGAGATGTGACATGCCCAATTAGTGGGTAGGACCTTTTTATTAGATTAGTTCCATGAAGATGTGATGCGCCCAGTTGTGGGTATGGCCTTTTGATCAGATGGAGATGTGGTCCCGCCCATTCAATATGGGTCTTGATTAGTTTACTGAAATCCTTTAAAAGGGTAAACATCTTGGAGTTGTTTCAGGGCTGGCACAGAGACATTTGGAGATGCAGAAAGAAAATGCCCCTGGAGAAGCTGAAATCAGAAGCCAAAGGACCAGCAGCAACCTGCCATCTGCCTTCCCAGCTGACAAAGGTGTTCGGATGCCATGAGCCTTCCTTGAGTCAAGATATCTTCCTCTGAATGCCTTAGTTTGCACATTTTAATGGCCTTAGAACTGTAAACTTGTAAATTAATAAATTCCCTTTATAAGAGCCAACCCATTTCTGGTATACTGCATTAAGGCAGCACTTAACAAAGGAATACAACCGGTCTTGTAACTTTCTCAAACTCTCAAAGAGTGAGGAAAACAAAGCCCTAGGATAGGAACCAGCAAACTCTGTAATGGGCAGATAGTAAACATGTTTGACTTTGCAAGCTCACTTCTGCCACTGCAGCACCACAACAGCTGTAAGTAATATGTAAAGAATGAGCATGGCTATGTTCCAATAAAAACTTATTTACAAAACCAGGCAGTTGGGTGGGCCACGGTGGCTCAGTGGCAGAGTTCTCACCTGTCATGCCGGAGACCTGGGGTTGATTCCCGGAGGCTGCCCATGCTAAAAAAACAGGCAGTTAACTGCAGTTCTTAGCCTGCCAACTGACCCCTGATCTAAGACATGAATATACCCTAGTTTTTGTATTTCTCAAAAACCAAAGTCCCAGAGAGAATAATCCCAAAATCAAGTGCAAGAAAAACAAAAGGTCAAAAATATACCCTTTAGCTTAGGCAAAGGGATTTTAAGTCTCATGTTATTTGCTTCAGTATCATCTTTTATTCTTTCATCTGACTTTCTTAGATGTTCACAAACTGGTATAAATTTTACCTAAAGAAAGTTCAAGTTTTTCACCCCAAGCCTGTAATATAGATCAAAGTTAACCTACCTTACTGACAGCCAGTTGGACAATTTTGGCCATGACAAAATTCGCATCAATAGTCCATTCAGCAAACTCCATATAATAACTACTAAAGGGCTAGAGAGTGGGGAAAAGAAGAGAATAAAACAGACACAGCCCACAACACCACACATTCACACTGCAGCAGAGGGAGACAGGCATTATGTAATTAATAACATAAATTGATTTATTCCTACTTACTAATGATAATTCAAGTGGTGGTGTGACGAAAGGAACTGACTTGGTGAGAAGAGATGGCCTTCAGAGAGGGATCATGGAAGAGCTCTTTGAGGAGGGGACATGATCTGACATTTGAAGGGGAAAAGTATGCCATGCCCAGCCATTCGAAAAGCTAGTACAAGCAATACCAAAGCCCTGAGGCAAAGAAAGATCTTGGCATGCAGAAGGAAAAGACAAGAAGCCAGTGTGGCTGTAACTGTAGGAAATGACAGAGTCACATAAACAGTTAAATTTGCAGAATTATGGACCAGACTTGGTCCTCATCAGTAGAAAAGTGTTTGCACTGGTTCATTCCCAGTCATGCTATTTGTTGGCAAAGTTGAAGAAGGCATACTGAGGTGAACCCAGAACAAAAGTCATAAATTCCTAATTGCTCCATTACAGGTCTCCTTCTCAATCCCATTGTTTCATGTCTAAATTCCTGCTGTTCTAGAAGCAGGTGGAAATAATTTACAGAGAGGCAAGTGCAGATAAGCATTGCCTTATTTTGAGTTGTTCTTTCAGGAACCAAAGCAGAAGCCGTTTAATAATAGTCCTCTTCAAAGTTTTACAGCACTTTTCATCTAGGAGTATCAGAGAACCACATTGCAATTAAGTCATTAATCCTCACGAAAACTCCAACAAGAAAGTATCTGCTTTATTATCAGTGAGAACACTTGGCATTTACGTGCTCATCCAGAGGCTCCTATTTAATCATAAGCAATTAATTAATTCATACAGCACTTTTAGGAGGCAGGTCAGCATTCTGGTCCCCAGTTACAGATAAAGAAACTAAGGTCCCAGAGGAACAAGGATTTTCCAGTCAATTTCCAAAATGAGAGCAGAACCAGACATTACTTGCTGCCTTAATCTTTATACTGGAGTCACTTTTCATGCACTGGGCTCTCCAACATTTAAATGCCTGTAATCGTATACATGATTTTTAAAAATCACCATCTAATTTAGTTACTTGAGGACAGGAACCTAGCCTTCTTTAATATTTCCCATAATAATATCTTTAAAATAATGTGAAGTTTACACAATATTTTCACACCCATTTCTCATTTGATCATTAGTACCACATAAGTTAATAGTAGATATTGAGGTCATAATTTTACAAGTAAGGAAATGAAGGCTCAAAAAGATTATAAAGTTTGCCAATAGTTATATAGCTAGTAAGAAAGCAGACTTAGTGTCCAGGAATTTTGAGTCTAAATATAGTGATCTGGTGTTCCCTCTAACTTCTCAGATGTTTGTTATTAAATGGTTTGCTGTTAACCTTGATCCCAGGCATTTTATTTTCTGACACCTGAGCTGGTGCTGATTACATATTTGTAACACCTATATGATTTTTCTGCTGTATGGACTTCAAGAGAAAGGTTATCACAAAGCTTTCTTTTAATCGATAACCAAGCCTACTATAAACAAAAGGAAAACAGCACTGTTTTTGTCTTTGATTTTGCCATGTTGCATTTCATGTATCCAGTCAGAAAAACATAAACCATTCTAGGTACTTCAAGCTGGGGGAATTTAGTTCAGGGAATTGATCTGTGAGGTTTTGAAAGGCTGCAAAAGCAGAAAGCAGAGGGTGAAGAGGAACTGAATTTGCAAAAGGAAAAGGGGGGAAGCCCTGATACTGATAATGGCCCAGGAGTCTGCCCATCTTTGACCTAATGGGAGATGCCACTAGAGCCACTTTTGAACCCACTCTGAGGGAGCTCCTCAAACCATGCTGGGTACCCAGAAAGAGTGCTGTTCTGCCTAGAGTCAAGAATCACCAACAATCCCCAGCGATAGCCACGCTGATCGAGTCTGAAGCCACATGCTCCTTTCTTCTTCCCATCTGATCTCTTATGAGTGCCTCCTGCTGGCAAAAGCCAACAGGAAGCCAGATGGCCAGGGAGCTTGGGAAATGTAGTTTTCATAGTCCCAGCCCTAGCAATGCACAGTGTGGAAGGGTGGCTATGAATCTGGATGACATAAGGCAAACAACATCATGTTCTGCATTATGAATGCTTAGGCAGATGGCACAGTGAATGCCAGAGCTGGTACTCGAAGTCAGGTCAGTGTCCCGCACCTCAGTGACAGAGAAGGCCTAATGCAGACTACTGCCACAACTCCCCTGAAAAAATTACAAATAAAATATGCCCCATGGAATTTAGTATGTGCTAAACTGAAGGGTTGGAGTCCATTCTACTTGACAGTCCATAGGGAGGATAAGGAGCCACCCACCCAGGCAAAGTAGTTGTCATTAATACAAATGTCATGTGAGTCCCTGCAGAGAATATGGATCTCTGCTATACTGGGAGCAAGCAGTAAAGTGATACTAGGAAGTCAGAATACATATGATAGGTTTGGAAGAAGGTAAGAGGAGGGAGGAAGCGTGGACAGCGAGATCTAGGGTTAGAGGGAAACCAGATACATTATCAGAATAGAACAAATGAAAAAACAAAAGATTTCTGGAAGAGTCTGTTGGTAAGGACAGAAGAGAAAAGGATGAGAGAACCAGAAGGGGTTCACAGCTTGGACAGGATGACAACCAGTGGAGTTTAAAAGAAAGCTCAAGCATGAGGCTGGCAACAGTCTACCAAGATCCTAAAGACAAAGCTCAAGTGCAATAGGCTGCTTCAGCTCGCAGAGATATTTCCCCTCCAAAGGACTGACGGTACCCAGGTTCCCAAAGATAGACTCTGAAGCAAGCACAATTTTTCTTTGGCCGCTGCTTCGTGACTAATACTAAGAATTAGAGTATTGCTTTTTCAATATATAGTTCTCATTTATCATACACAGAGATGATAACTGTAGCACCCACCCTTCTGAATGCCTTGGTTTAGTATGGCTTTCCCAGAACTCCAACCTGTTTAATTATCTAGAACCAAGGAGTGGCAGTGGCTTGGAGTTGCCTGGTTTCTTCCATTTGCCAGCTTTAAAGATTCTTCCCTACACACCTCAACCAGGAATGCTGATCAAAATATAAACAGATAATAAAATAGACACCTCAGGTTCTCTCTTCCATCAGCCCTCTCTTCATTTCCTAAGGTCCAAGACACATACAAAGGTTATAAAGTTGGAGGCCAAACTCATTCTCATTGAATTTGAGGGGAAATTCCCAACAGGACCTCCTCTATATGGCTATAGAAATCAAACAAGAAATGACTCAGCAGGGGCATGTGGAAATACAGCTGAAGAAACTCACAATTAGTTTCAGAGGGAAACTTTTTCCTTTTCTCAGGATGGGTTTGCCCGACTTCACCTGGGGTGCGCAATCAGTTCAAGACAATAGGAAATGAAGTGACTGATTAACTGCAAATGCTATGCCAAGTCCCATTCGGGTCGTGATTTCTGGCTGCACATCCAGCCTTACCTGTTTTGAGATTTGTGACAGTTTCTTCACAGCAGTAGAGCCACTATACTATGCTCCTTATTCCTTATTGAATGAGGGTTAATTTTCTTAGCAAATCACTCAAGCTCCTTCAGTCCCTAACACAAACTTAATAATTTCAGCTTCATCTCTCACCATCTGCATATACACACCCAGAGATAGACACTTCAGCCACAATTTCTGAACCAGCATGTTCTGTTCACATTCTTCATATAGCAGCCTCTACCCCTCCATATTCCCCATCCTCCTCCTGGGAAACTCTCCTGTTTCAGGGTGCAGCTCCAGTGAATTCCTCCTGCCTCTGTAAAAGCATCCATGACTTGATTAGGAAAAATCACCCATCCCTTGACCTTTGTTCCCTCAGCCCCTGTGATACCAATAGAGAAAAAAAGCCCTCAGAAAATTTGTGCCTGGTTCACCAACAAGCATTTTCCTTTCTCTTGGTAACTTCCCCAATTTTCATTTCACCAGGTATGAGGCTCCGTCTTAAACCAGTCATCCTAATCCTTGGCTGCATTTAATGATTTAGAGATGGACACATTCTCAAATCAAGCCACAGATGTAAGAGGAGAGGTTTGCTGCTTGTTTTGGAGAAAGAAGCTTCTCTGCTTTCTTTAAGGGAGCTCCTGGAGAAGGAAAATGAAGAAGGAAGTGTCCTGCACACACGAGGAGAAAGAATTTTAGATTGAAGTTGATGCTACGGAAGGCAAAGATGAGAGATAAAAAGAAACAGGACACTTAATGATATCTTTGGTCAACTGGATAAACCAAATATTAATTTACTCAAACTAGACAGGGATGTCATAAGAGCCAAAAAAAATGCCCATTATTGTTCAAGTCAATTGGATTTCAGCTTTCCACACGTGTATCACTCTACTGATACAGCTACCTATCACACCATATATATATATATCCCCCTCTTTCTCACAGACCAAAAGGTCCTGGTGGAAGAAAGCCCTGACATTATCTACACATGCCCAGGCTCTGGCCCCTTGTTAAAAATGGCTATTTTGAACAACTGAAATTGTCTTCCAAACTGGTCATCTGACTCAGGTCTTGCCTCCCCTCCTCTCTCTTCTCCAACTGCAGCCAGAGTCATCTCTCTCTAAACTGCAAATCTGATCATGTTGCACCAGTGACTGGAAAGCCTTTGCTGGCTTCCCTTTGCTCTCAGGTTAAAATCAAAATTTCTTACTGTTGCAGTCTTTGGAGATTCGGCCATTGTGTCCTTTCTCCAGCTGTATTTTTCTCCACTCCACTCTTTCACCACGTATTACTATGAAACCTCTGGATAGATGCCAGTACCCATGACACAGGAGCCCTCTCCTTGGGTCTTCAAATACTCTACTCCCTTTACTTGGAACACCTTCCTTCAATTCTTCATCTGAATCAATCTTCCTTACCCTTCAGGGCTCAGCTCAGCATCACCTCCTCCAAGATGTCTGTCATTCTTCCCCCTCCATCCAATTTGAAGTATCAGCCCCTTTTCTGTAACTCCAAAATAATCCCAATTTCCCTGTCATAGCACTTATATTGTATCATCTTCAACTATTTATATGTCCCCTCAGCCAGGAGGATCCATGTCATATTCACTATTAAATATCCAGGGTGATGCTTAGTACAGAGTAGGTACTCAATAAATTCTTATAAAATGAATCAATGAACTCGTGGACGAAGAAAATATTGGACGATCAAAAACATTCTGGCTTCCAGCTTCTAGCATCTTTTACTTTAAGACCTGGAAAAAACATGCATTCTTTCCTGTTATATTTAAAAAGTTAATCTGTTCAGGGTTCCACAAAATAGTCTGCCCGAAGCCAATAGAAGTCATTATCAAGCAATCTTTTGTGGTCTAATTTCCCACTTCACTACTGTCTTACATCTTTCTACTATACATGAGTGTCTGCCCAAGTCTAGTGAAAGGTGAACTTTCTGATTGCAGTGGTTGGTCACCCATTACACAGAGAACACAAACTGTGAGTTCAACCAAACATTAAGTCCTAATATTGTTCCCTTTTTCTCTAGATTCAGTGAGAAAGGAGGAGAGGATTCCTAATCAAAGAGAGGTGTGAAGCACTCTGAGTTCTCATGACTTCCTCAGAACACATTGCACTCTAATGGGAGAGTATGTGGCCTTATTTCAGCAGCCTGCTGGTCTACCTGAGGAGTGGGGTAAACAGCTCTTCACCAGCACATCTCACTATGGGAAACAGCACCATCCCAATCCACAGGCCACTCTATCACCAGCAAAATGGACAACAGTCCTCCATCTTGAGAGTGGCCTGGCATTCAGGAGCCAGGTTGCCCATACACAAGTAAATGTACCTCTCCCTGCAAATCCTAAAAAAAGTACTTATCTGAGGGCCAATTACACTCTAGCAATTTAAATTTAGCTCAACCTAAGGTTACCAGATAAAGTATAGGACTCCCAGTTAAACCAGAATTTCAGATAAACCATATTTTTTAGTATGTTTCAGACTAACAATGAATACTTTTAGTATAATAATGATCTATGCAATATTTTGAACACACTTAACTAAAAATTTGCTCACTGTTTATTTGAAATTCAAAATTAAGTGTCCTGTACTTTCATTTTTTAAATCTGTCAACTTCACGTGGCATCAAAATTCAATCTACTGCATTTAATCAGCCTGCATTTTACTTAAGGTCTACAGCTTCAATTAATTCACTAAACAGTCTGGGAACTACAGAAAAAAAGTCGTAATACAGAGCAATAATCCCAAAGCGGGATTTGTCCCAGGGACTCTCACCAAGAGAATGGCTTAATAAGGGCATATAGCATGGATTTATTTTCTGTTTGTTTGCTTCAATGAAAGAGTTTGAATCACGGTGTATTGCTTCCCTTTCATTCGAGAGCTGTATAGAAGTTTCATACAACTTGAGCTACCAGCTTTCTCCAAAGGGCAAATATAAAAGACATCAGAGGTCCCCCAGAAGTTCCCTCTTCTTTCTCAGAATCATCAGAAGCTGGCCTTATTCGTGAGAGTTCATCCACTCATTTCTCCAGATCCCATCTGCATCCAGCGACGGATGAGTAACTACACAAGCAAAAAAAGAAGAACTGGGCTGTGTGAGCAAAAAGCCACTTGGAAAATTCTCCTGGGGCTCCTCAAAAGAAAGAGTTCAACCTTAGTTAGCTTGATTCATTTGTTGCTCATGGCGAGGAGACTGAATTACAGCAGCCGATAGTAGTTAAGTAGTAGTGTTTCCTTTGGATCATTGCTCTATGGTGAGATTTCCCCTGCAGTAAACTGACACCATACCTAACACCCTAAATAGCAAAAAGTGTGCTCCCGTTCTCTCCTGTCATTTGCCTTTCATTTTCTGAACACCATCTTAAAAAAAAATAGTCTGATTTCAAAACTTATTTCCAAGTCAGAAAGTAAGCTTCAAGTCTCATTTCTAAAGCAGAGACATCTTCTTCCACCTTCTTGATATGTCATCAGAAGCTTTAAAAGCAATCCCCTTGTGTCTGTCACAGTGATTTAGAAAACTAGGCCAGTGATGATTCTGTCATTTAGCATTTCTGTGGCTTATGCGCCCTACTGTCTTTCATTTCTATGCTTCTATACTAAGTGGGCCACACCGAGGCATCTTTTTATCACAACATACTCCATAAAACAGTTTTGGAATATTGGGAAGAAAATGGAGATGGGGTGGGAGGAAATTTTGCATAGTTGCTGTTTATTTCTGTGGCAAATCACCAGTTGGGAAAACATGTATTTGAGGGACATTTAAGGTTTGGCACTTCAATTCTTGACATCGGCCCTTGGAACTGCCATTTGCATGGTGACATTTGAAACTTGACCCTCATAGAATGCCTGGTTGCCAGATAGCAGCCAGTTTGGCAAGAAGTAAGTCCAGAGGGAAGGGAAGAGGCTGTCTCCTAAAAGGAGCGAATAAATGTCTGCTCCAGCCCTTGTATCAGCCCAAACAAGCAGCTGTGTTCAAAAGGTTCCTCCTATCTCGTAGAGCCAGAAAAGGTGAGCTGTTCCAGGGAACGCAGAGAAAAATGTACCAGCATGGATGGGGGTGGAGGTATATGGAGGGGAACTTTTTGTTTCATGAGAATGGGAAAGCACAACTGTAAGACAAAAAGAGTACTTTCTCTCTACAGTCATTCTACCCCCTTTTTCGGGTACAGCAGCCAAAATCTGCAAATGCCTCCCAGACTGGAGTCACTTGTGGATGCCTGAAATGCCCTTGAGTCCACCTTCAGCTGAGACCATGTGTTTTTTTCCTAGAATATCATATCCCCTACTCTCTTTAGATTAAGACAAGGCTTGATGTCAGGAAAGAAGTTAATTGAAACTCTTTCCTTTAATGCCTTCCTTGTCCCTTATTCCTGTACTTCTGCTCTCTTCCCCACTCATGTTTCCCATTCTTGACACCCCACCCCCTCTAAGAAAGAGAGCTAAAAAGAGAAAAGACAAAAAGAAGAGAAGTGGAAGGTAAGATGCAATAGCGCAGGCTTGGGGATACAGAGGCCTTCTAACATGGATTCTCACTCCCAAAGAGGCTGTTGAAATACTCCTAGAAAAGAACAGGCAGGCCACATACCCCATCCCATAATAAAATAACAATAATATTAACAGCCAACACTAATATAAAGCTTACACTGACTTATGCACTTTACATATGTTGACTCATTTAATCCTCATATGCCTCAGGAGATAGGTACTATTATACCTTTAAACAAATGAGAAGATAGTCCCAGAGAGGCTAAACAGCTTGTCCAATGCCACACAGCATGTAAGTTGCAGAACCACCAGGACTTGAACCAAGTGGCCTGGCTCTGCTTTCTGTACTGTGCCTACTGTGGGCTGCAAGTGTTCATGTCAGTATACACACTCTCTGTTGGTGCCCCACGTCTCTTTTCCTTTGAAGGCTGAAATATGCCAGCTTCAATCCACAAATCGAGGTCATTCCCCAGCCTACCTGGACCGGTCTGTAGGGTTCAGTCAGAGAAGAAGTAGGCAGTATTTGTGCCAGTTTGAATTCTGTGGTGGACCCCAGAAAAGCCATGTCCTTTAATCCTCATTCAATATTGCTGGGTGGGATCATGTTGATTGTTCCCATGGAGATGTGACCTACCCAACTGTGGCTGGTAATTTTGATTAGATTATTTCCATGAGGGTGTGTCTCCACCCATTGAAGGTGGAGTTGTTTGCTGGAATCCTTTAAAAGAGGAAACATTTTGGAGCGAGTCCTTTTTGTAGAGCCACGAGAAAGCCAGCAGATGCCGCCATGTTTGCCATGTGCCCTTCCAGCTGAGAGAGAAACATGAACTTCATTGGCCTTCTTGAACCAAGGTATCTTTCCCTGGATGCCTTTGATTGTACATTTCTAGAGACTCATTTTAATTGGGACATTTTCTCAGCCTTAAAACTGTAAACTAGCAACTTATTAAATTCCCCTTTTTAAAAGTCATTCCATTTCTGGTATATTGTATTCTGGCAGCTAGCAAACTAGAAGAGTATTAATAAGATTGAATCCTGGCTGACTGAAAAACATAGGTTGTGTGAGTGTGTGTGTATGAATTGTTACATGGACTTGATCTCACACAATGTGGAAGCTGGTTAAGCTGTCTCTGTAAGGATGGAGTCTGAAGTCTTCAGGAAAGGTCTTTGGGAAGGGAATATAAACACAAAGTGGGGAGATCAAAAGCAAGCCAGACTGGAGGGAAGTACCTGAAACAGTAGAGCTGTGTTCCAGTAGCCTTGATTCTTGAAGATGATTGTATAATGATGCACATTATAATGTGACTGTGTGATTGTGAAAACCTTGCATCTGATGCTCCTTTTACCTAGGGTATGGGCAGATGAGTAAAAAATATGGATAATAAGTAAATAATAGGAAGATAAGGGGTAAAATAAATTGGGCAGATTGAAATACTAGTGGTCAATGAGAGGGAGGGGTAAGGGATATCGGATGTATGATTTTTTTCTTTTGTCTTTTTCTAGAGTGATGCAAATGTTCTAAAAATGATCATGGTGATGAATATACTGCTATATGATGCTATTGTGAGCCATTGATTGTACACCATGGATGGACTATATGAGTGTGAAGATTTGTCAATAGAAATATCTAATAAAAAATAAAAGCATGAAAAAAAAAAAAAAGAGCAGGCCGGAACCCTATGAGGAGGGTCAAAAATAAAAAATCCTTGTAAATTTTTATTGTCTCTGACCTTGACAAGAATGCATGTCCTACAGAAGGCAGGTCCTTTCAGCATAGAGCTAAAGATACACACCTGGCCCAGGAGCTGGAGAAGCCGAATGAGGGTTGAGAGGAAGGTGAGCAGATGTGAGCCCAGCCACTGCCTCATGCCAGCAAAGTGAGCTGCAGACAGGTGACAACACGTGTGAGCTACAAGGTGGCTGCTGCCTTACTGCCATGCTCCAGATCTGTTTAAGGATATCTCTTGTTGCCCACCCTATCTGGACATGTACAGGGAAAGAAATTCTGGGAAATGTGGTTCAGCCTAACCAAGTCAACATACTGCAGAGCCACTATACAACTTAACTGGATCTGTCCCAAACCATAATGCTCACATAGTAATTCCATGTTAAACCAACTCCTGCCACTCAGGAAACATGGGAGGCAGGAAAACATAATGGTTAAGACATAAACCTTGAAGCCAAATCTGAATTCAAATCTTAGCCCCAAAAGTTACTGATCATGTGACTTCTATAGACTTTAATTTTCTTATTTGTAAAATAGGGGTGATAATCCAGTCTTCATTAAGTATAATGTAAGTATAAGGAAGATAATAACTGTAGAGCCATGAAGTTCTATACCTAACAGATAGTAAATATTCTGTAATGGATAGCTCTTATTAATGCTTTCTAACTTTACAATAAATTATTCAATGACCAGATACATTAAAGGTTCATTTTCTCAGCAACGTAGGGTTTTATTATACTACATGGAGAATACCACCTTATGAGGTCGCTTAATTTAGTTTCTCCACATATTCTGATTTTTCATATTAGATATACTAGTATTAAAATAAAAACTATCCATTACTAAGATGTGATTAGGGAATTCCTTGAGTACTTATGACTCTTGGTAAGGATCTTTTATCTAAATATTCTTATTTTAAGCCAGGAGAAATTGGAGACAGGAAAGCAATAGCTCAGATACCTGAAATAGAAAGAAAGAGACCCCTGGGTCCTACACTGCAAATTAAGCTCATGAACCTGAAGAGTTGTTTGATCTCTATCAATTAAAGTATCACTAGAACTCAGAATTGACATGAACCATGGAAGCAGTTATTCCAACCCTGCTCTGCAGCATCAATTGTCTCTAGAACAGTCTTGATAAGGGTGAGTCTTAGAGGGATGAGAAACTCCTACAGCTGGAGGCAAACCAATCTACATAGCGACACCTCCAATTCTTAAAATACCATCCCTTAAATGGTCAGATTTTGCCACCTTGCATATCAGAGCTATTGATCCTTGTTCACCCTCCCCTTGCCACACAGAGTAAGTTCAGCATTTGTTTTCAGTCTTGGAGAATTGGATTAGTTCTACTACCTACTCCACCCAAAACTATAAACCGTCACACATACATGCTCAGCACATAACCTCAGGGGCTTCTCAGACCTTCCCTAACTCCTTATGTCCAAGTCCCCACATAACGCCCCTTCATTTATTCAAAGGCAGCTGCCCCCAAGTCCTTTGTGCGTGCTTCCATACCACCAACTGCTTTCTGGCAAGACTGCAGGACCTTTTGCTATCATGGGCCCATTCCAAATGAATCAGCTCAACTTTCCAATATTCCTCTTAATGGAATGCACACAGAAATAACACAAGACTACAGGACTGACTCAGGAAATACAGAGCACAGTGAAAGCCTCACCACTCGTGTTGTGATTTAATACACAATTTAATATTGCATTAGCTTCCTCGGCAATCACATCATAGTGTTAGTTCAATTTAAACTGGGCCTCAGTTGTCTATTCTACAGCACGAGATGGTTTGGGGTAAATGACCGCGAAGGTCCTTCCAGTTCTAAACAATATGAAGCTATTAAAAAGGACCCACTGAAGGCGAAAGCCTTGCCAGAGCTTATCACTGTTTAAGGAAAGCATGGAAGAAGATAATGGTAAGGAGATATTGGGCAAGTTATTGTGTTTGTGTAAGGTTTTGGCTGCATTAAAATGAGAATAGGTATAAAATATTAGTTGTAATATTTACTAAAATGCCAATTTAAGGGAAAAAAGCTTCTGAAGAGCATATTCAGGTTAATAAAGAGCTTTCATCAAACATTATTCCCAACCATTTGCTAAGAAGACTACTTCTGGAGCTTTATTACGTTGTCCTAATTACGTTTCAGCAGAGAACCACTGTACGGGCTTATCAGTCTCTCAGAAATGAAAGGTTCCCAATCATTACCAAGTTCATCATTTAGCATTTATGCATGTGGAGGGAGCATATGAATTTGTAGACTCTAGTTCAGCTGGTATTCTATGGCTGAACTCCACTAATTTAAATGACTTGAGGCCAGATGTGCTGTAAAGTGGTGATTTATCTAGATTAGTCATCGCACGTTGATAGCCACAATCCTTTTTGCAAAACGCGTAGCACATTCTGATCCTAGGAAGCCTCAACATTATGAATTCCTTTCACTTGGTTGAGTGTTTCATTTGCCTGCTAATATAAAATTCATTGAGGCAGCAGGCAGCAATCGGAGCTGTTGGGAGTTCTAGTCCAGTGCACCACAATCCCACAGCAGTAAGGCTAATGGCAAAAAGGGCACCCCAGAATAACCCACTTACCTGTTTGGCATAATGGTAGGCTTTTTGCATATGTGAAGCACGTGTTCGGGGTTTACAACGGTTTGGGGAAAATCTGCAAATCTGACGCTAGAGACTAGGACCATTTCTACTGCGGTTCTGTAACTACTTAGCAAAAATGCTTCGGCGTGCTCAGCAGGGAAAGAAAATGTGATAATTGTAGGAAGATTGGACATTATATTAGAGTGAGCTCTTTGGCACAAAAGAATAATGTCTGTGAAATGCTAGTTTCAGGTCGCATAACATTGAATTTCCATCACGCTGCTTTGAGGATATAAAATGAGGGGGCAACAACCAGTAATGCTTAAATCTGAACAAGCAACTGGGCAACCACCCAAGGGGTCTCCCCAACAAAGGATGAAAGGGAGATGGACAAGACAATGCTCAAGGTCACCGTATAAAAAGCAGGATTTTAACTTCCAGCCGCCAGATCTGAAGCATGACATTTCAGTTCATCAACGCATGAATAAAGCCTATTTTTTAAAAGACTTCCATCATCCAAATTCACATGAGATTAGTTTGTGTGGAAAACACAATAGAATTCTTTACAGAGAAAAACAGGGAAACGAAATGAAATGAGGTGGTATCTGGGTGAATATATTGTTTCAGAGCTAAAAGATGTTTGATGGAATTTCTCTCGCCTAGGCTTCCCTGGACCCATACCTGCCCTCTTTGGGGCATAAAATGTATCAAACACTGCTAGTACCTATTTCTAAGTTCCCTTTGAATAATTCCTAAGGTCATACAACAAGTAGATGGCAGAATCGAGGTTTCGATCAGTCCTGCCAGACTACAAAACTTTTATTTATTCTTCAGTACCCTACCCCACCAGATTATTGTTTTTAAGTACATTAGTCAGTGTAGGCCTGGCTAAGATACAGTAACAAATACCACTCTTACTGATTTGACATGTCACATGATCTGTCATGGGTCATGCAGCTCTCGCAGAAGGCTCTTCTCTCAAACAGGAATGCAGGAAACCATATATCTTCCATCTCATGACTAGGCCATCTAGGGTTCTTTCTTTCCAAGATCTCTGTGGTACAAAATCAAAGAGAAAAGCATCACACTGATGGTGTTTAAGTCATATGTCCCTTGCCTTGACGCTCACCAGGCAGACAAAGGGAGGGTATGAATCTTTAACTTCCTTAAGTGAGAAGCAGAGGCTGCTTCTCATCGCAATGGTGGATGCTCCCCAAATGAAAAAGTGGATTGAAAGCTGGACAGTCAAAAATATTAAGAAACATCTATTATATCCACTATATGCAGCTACCAGTGCTAAAAGCTTTATAGAATACAACAAAAGTAATGCCTAACTGCAGCACTGAAAGAAGCCGGGGTCTCCAGAGAGAATGATCTACAGAATCGGCTGTAATTTCAAAGATAATACGAGGGAAGAAAGCAATAGAGAGGAAGCGTGAAAAGCATTGTTTATAGAATGAACCAAGTCTTTAAAAAATTCCACCTACGTAATGAGGTCAACTAAGGCTCTTCACTTATTCCTAAATGGAAAAATATTTATATACCTAAAGAGAGAAACTGAGTGTCTTATAAAATTTGAAGACAACTTTTTTTTTCCTTAAAACATTTTTTTTCCCAACCATTCACTTAATGTCACTGAAACTCAGTTTTTGCATCTGGAAAATTATTAATATTTTGGATAAATCTCCTCGGTAGTGTCTGCTAGACAGTAGGCACTCAAATAGTATTTCCCCCCTTTTCTTGGCCCTTGGTAATTGTTCACTGTGTTCAATAAAGGAAATAGTGGTTGTATCTGTCTCAGGTTGGTCTCAGGAGCACATTCTTTCTTTGACATCAGTTTCATTGTCAGAATTCTCCCCTTATACTTCACATTCACTTTCCTAGAGTCTCGTTAAATGGCCTTCCAGTTAAGTTGATGAAATATTTTTCCTACAGTTTTAATGGACAATAATTCATTTGTATATCATCTCCCAAACTAAAATATATCTGAACACTCGACCTCAACATTTCAAACCACTGCTATAACTAAAGAGTAAGATTTTTAGACCCCATCAGGCCAGCAGAGAAGTTATACCTGTATCAGGGTTCTCTCGATCTTAATACTACTGATATTATGGACTAATTCTCTGTTGTGGACCATTATCCTGTGCATTATAGAATATTTAGCAACATCCCTGGCTTCCACCAACCAGTAGCCAGTAGTATGAACCCAGCAAATTTCAATTGTAACCCGCAAAAATATCTCCCAAAATTGCCAGTTGCCCCCTGACCTGGGGCTGGGAGGAAGGAACACGGGGAAAACAGCCACCACCCCCACAGTTGAGAATAACTGGCTTTTATTAAAGAATATTTTCAATCCCCTTATGGAAATACTGGCATTGCCTTCCAAAGGTCCTTACACATTTTGTCCTCGACAACAACCCTGATTTCGTTGTGCTGTGTACCCTCCAGAGATGGTGACCCCATTCCAAACTCAAAACTCTAATCTAATCATGGCGATTCCAAACCCTTTACCAAAAGTGATTTAGGAATAAGCATGTGGTTTAACTCTGGGTAAGAAGAAATAAGGAATAAGGAGGAGACTGCTGTAAGGCTTCTGGGACAGGTTTCACTGCTGTCAAAAATAATGAAAGGAGGAGCTGTCCCTTTTTTCCGCTGGATATTATCGTGCCTTGATTGATTGCTAGAACCTATAAAACCATGAAGAGTATAGCTAGCATGAAAAGGCGCTGAGCTAGGAGTAAAAAATCCAAGTCCTTGATGTAGCTGAGACACGAATTTAGCTTATCCCAGAGCCACTCTGCTTCCAGACTTGTTATGGTGTGTGTTAACAATCTTCCCTTTAGTTTAAGCCAGTTCAGTCAGAGTTTCATTTAAGTTAGAGCTAAGCAACCTAACATACTCCACATTTCACATCATATAGTGGTGAATCCCAGCTGCAAGTGGACCTATTTGAAGTTTGCTCTTAAATCATTAAAAAAGAGTGGTGTATACTGAAAAATAAGCAATTCCATGTTTCTTTTTCCCAAACAAATCATATCAAAGAACATTTTACAATGACTACATCCTCTGTACAGGGGGCAGGGTGCAACAAATATGTGTTCTAAGTCTTCAGATCAAAACTATATTGAAATTACTCCATTGAAAAGAATGTTTATTCATTTCTTCATTAATTCTATGATATTTATTGAACACTTATTTCAAGAAAGAAACTCTATGGGTGTTATGAAGGATAGACACCCAAGATAAAGACTCACCCTGCCCTTAAGTTGTTTACTTTGCACAGAGAAGGTGTGTGCGGAAATAGCTTTAATACCTCGGTTTTCACTATTTGGAGTCATAAGAGTGGTATACTAGAGCATTATGGAGTTCAGACGAGGGTGATGTTGTATCCACCCGCAGGAAGCAAGAAGAGTCTCCTTATGAAAGAAAAGAGTAATCGTTGAAACAGGATTTTAAGAATGGGTAATAGTTGTACTTTTATCCCGGGGGGTGAGGTGGGTTGAGAAGCAGGAAGCAATAGCCGGGGCAGATGGAGCAGGTATGCATGAGGCACCCCACACAGCTCGGATTGGCTGGAATATTGAAGGTGTGAAGGGTATTGACAGCCCTGGAGACCCTGAGTGCAGCGAGATTATGGACAATGTTAAACATCATAGTGCAGAAAGCTGAAACCAAGGAAAGCACAGAAAAGCATATGAAAATGAAGGAGAAAAGGCACATTAACTGTGATAGGTTCAAAAGTAGGTCTATTTCCTTATGCACAAAAGAGAGATGAAGCCAGGAAGAAAGAGTATCAGAAACATTTTGATTTAAGTAACGTAATATGAATCTAATTGTCCCTATCTCCTCCATTTAAGAGCCCAAGATGAGTAAATGTCAGAATAATATTCAATAGTCCCTCTCATCCTTTTCAGCATAGCAGAGATGACACATCAGCACTCAATAAGGCAATAAATAAGAATAGGCTGTAAAAAGTCTACATAACATTTCTAAAACTTTTACCCCTCCTCCTACACACCAAAATAATTTTCAAACATAACCTATTTTCTTTAAGGCATGTGCAAGTTTTCAAGTCTCAAGAAAACATAGGTTGTGGTAGCTTTTTAAATAAAGATGATTTGGTTTCTAGTCATATTCCCAAGTTGATTCAGTAATTCAGCATAGATTCTGTTCTCAAATTATAGCATAAATCATTTACTTTAGAGAAGGTGGTTTAATGATTTTGCAGAAAATGGAAAATCAATTTCGATGCAAATGTAACTTCAATGGAAATCACCACTTCCCCCACTTATCAACTGTGTGACTTTGGGTATATTACCCAACCTTTCCCAGTCTATTTCCTCATTGTGAAATAAAATGTAATAGCCATATCTTTTGAGTGCTGGTGACAGGACTGAGTAAGATCATATACCTCAATCACCAAAAACAAATTCTGGCACATAGTGCTCAGGCAAAGCTAGGAGGTTGGAGGGGGGTTGGGTGGAGGAGAGAGGGTAAATCAGTTACTCAAAGTCTCCAAAATAGAAAGCACTCAAAGTAGAAAAAAAGGAAGTATGGCATCTATAAAAGAATATATGACTATCCTATAGAAACCAAGAGAAGGAATTCTAACAGGACCTCAGAGAAAACGGAAAGGCAGAAACCAATCATTGACTCATCCCTTCAGAACTCTATTCTCTCATCACGTAGCTGTGCGTGTATTTGCTCTTTCTCACTCTGCAGACTGGCCACTCCTGCTTCACTGAGCACATCTTAGAAACGACCACCCCAAGCCCAGATTGACATCACCTTTCATCCAGATATTAAACAAGGCTCAAAATATCTGGGTGGTCACATCTAGTTGGCCAGCTTGGGTCAGCTGTCCATCCTCATCTAATCAGCCTAGTTGGCCAGCCTGGGTCAGCTGTCCATCCTCACCTAATCAGCTCTGGCAGGAAGGGCAGGTCCACCTGGTCCAATGCACTCCTGGTGCAATCAACAAAAAGAAAAGCCACAGGCCTCTCTTTAATGCTCTCCATTTCAAAGGCAATGGTGGGCTGTAGTAACACTGGAAGAATCAGCTTTCAGATTTCAGAGGAGCTAGAGTTTTCAACAACAGCCTCTGTGGAAGCCTCAGTTTCAGCTGAAGCTGCCGGGGAATACCCCCAGCTCCTCTCCTCGCTGCTAAAATATATTCAGTTCTCTTCCATTACAACTGAGTGTGTATTTCAGTTTGGCATCTCCCTTGGTGGTGACGCAGTGGTGATATTTCAGCAGGTACCAGTTCCTGCGTGAGGAGTTGCCCCTATGTTATGGTTGCTTTCCATCATGCCGCCGCTGCACGTGAGCTAATCTACATGCTGCATTGCTTCATTTACAGCAAGCAGAGTGCAGAAAGATGCAAGCTACCCTGGTCAATCCTGCTTCCTGAGGCATATCATTTCTTTAGAGGATTTGAGGCCTGAAAATGGCCATGTCATGACTGTGCAGTGATAACTCCAAATGCCCCAATACACTTGATGGATCTGACCATAAATTGGCCATTTATCAACATGCAGGACCTTTAGAATTTCCATATTCAAGCTGTTATACCATAATGCTGATTAATTGTTTAAGGCCCAATGTAGTCTCCACATCCTGCGTTACTGGAAGGTTAGTGCTACCCACCTGGTTTTATTAGATTCCCCTGGAAAGAAAACAGTGCTAAACCATAAGAGGCAGTGACCTCCTGGCTTCACAATGATCACACAGGCTTCTTAAATGAAAGCATGGAAGTACTTCTGCAGATCATCTGTAGTTCCCTTGGAAAGGAGAACGTCCCTTTGAAAATATCAACAGGGTACAGCTTGCAGAATCTCAAATCATAAAGGTGGGGGGGAGTAAAAAACTATCATATTTAAAGTATGTCTTCTTCCCAATTTGATGAATCTGAATTGATTAGTCAGGGTTTTTTTAATCATTTCTAGTTTCCTTACTATCAGAGTCCTTCATTGTCACTAATGGAATATATTCATCAGGCCAACAAATATTGATTAAGCACCTCTATGAGACAGATGCTGTTTGTGGCACTGGAGATAGGAAAGGAAATCAATGATGGCCGCTTCTAACTCCACAATTCTCCTTCTAAAGCCCTATCTGCAAACACTCTTCATTCTGCCAACCAAAGGAAAATAGAAAACTTAAAGCTGTTTTAAATACTCTCAAGCCCAGCAAATGATGCTCAAGTATAATTCTTTCACAAACACCTTTTCCACCTTTTTCTTCTTAGGCTCTAGTGTCCTATCTTCCTTCCTCACAGGTGCCTGCTCTTATGGTCCTTAGCTTCAGTCTTCCCTAAACTGCTCACTCTAATCATTGCTACTTGTGCTGATTTGAAACTCTAATGTACCCCCAGAAATGCTATGTTCTTTTAATCCTAATCCAATCTTGTGGGTCAGACCTATCATTTAGGTACGATCTTTTGATCACATTGTTTCCATGGAGATATGGCCCACCCAGTTGTGGGTAGAAATTATTTATTTAATAGAGACGTGACCCTGCCCATTCAAGGTGGGTCTTAATGCATTTACTGGAGTCCTTAAAAGAGCTCATGGAGAGCAAGAAAGCTCAGAACTGGAGATGTGTGGAGAGCCTACGCAGAAAGCAGCGAGTTCAATGCTTGGAGACAAACAGAAGCTCAGAGAGGAAACCACTGGAACCAGGAGATGAAAGCAACAAAACCCAGGAGCAAGACCCAGTAGGCACCGCCATGTGCCTTCCCATGTGTCAGAGCAACCCAGAGCTGCCTTTCCTCTAAGAAGTTATCCTTGTTGGTGCCTTACTTTGGACATTTTCACTGCCTTAGAATTGTTGCTTGAAACTTAATAAATCTCCTTTATAAAAGCCAATCCACTTCTGGTATATTGCATCCTGACAGCTTTAGCAAACTGAAACACTAGTAGTCATTGTTTTTGTGTACATCACTACCTAATTTGGACTTTCTAGTGACCCTACACATACTGCATGTTCACAGTTCCATTGAAAGGTATTGCTGAATGAGATGAGTCAATTTCCTATGGCTGCTGCAACATGTTACCATACAGTGGCTTAAAACAATACACATTTATATTCTCACAGCTCTGGAGATCAGAAATCTGAAATGGCTCTCACTCAGCTAAAATTGAGTTATCACAGCAGGGCTGTGTTCCTTCTGGAGGTTCTAGGGCAGGATCCACGTCCTTGACTTTTCAGCTTCTAGAGACTGCCTGCACTCCTTGGCTCATGGCCCCCTTCCAACTTCTGAGCCAGCAACAGCAGGTTTGGTCTTCTCTTGCATCCTCCAACTTACTCTTATCATTTCTCCTTCTCTCACTCTTCTGCCTTCCTCTTCCCACTTTCAAGGACACTGTGATTGCATTGGGCTCACTGGATAATTCAGAGTAACCTCCCTCAAGGATCTGAAGATCCTTAACTTAATCACATCTGCAAAGTCCCCTTTGCCACATCACGTACCAGTCACAGATTCCAGGGATTAGAACATGGACATCATGGGGAAGCCATTACTCTACCTACCACAGAGCTTTAGTGTTGATTCAGCCCACTCTCCCATTTCAAAGGTGAACAAAGAGAGGCAAGGAAATGGCGCCTGCTCCTCAAAACACTCTGAGGTAGAACCAGAACTAAAATCCTATAACTCTGGAATACCACACCATAACGCTCAACAGAATTATAATTCAAGAAGAATTATAGCTAACGGTATAATTCCCAAGACTGAATTCTATAAATTCTTCCAGGACCTAACAGTTCTCTGGATATCAGGTATCTTTTGAAGCAACCAACGATTCCCTGGTTGTCTAAAAGAGTTTAATCTCCTTTTAAATGTATTTGATTTGCGGGGGAAAAAAAAAATTTTTTTTTCACACCATAAAGGATGTTAAAGAAGGTCATATGCATTTAACTTAAATCCGTTGAATTACTTCATTTTACTTTCCTTATGACAGTGATTAAGACTTGGGTAGCACTTACATCCTCCTTTGTTTGCATAAGTGGCTGACCCATCCTCATGAAACCCCAAGTGGGCGGCTACCTGAATCTTCCCCACAGCCTGTGAGCCATCCTGGCTGCGGTTGCTTACAGTGGGTGATAGCCTGCAAATGTTAGGTGAACTAAGGATGAGCAAAGCAAAAAAATGCCCTATGAGCTGTCTCTTTGGAGGCCGAGCTCCCCTTTTCATATAACAGAAAATGGCAATATAAAATTCTCCAGCAATGCCCCTCCAAAGGAGACCACCGCTGTTTGAGACATTCAGCTTTCAGGCCCTTCAAGTATCCTTGTCTCCTAATGAACATCGGCGTTCTGTTTCTTGGTACACACATCTTTCAGTTTTCAAAAAGGAAAACTTCAAAGTCTCTACCAGCGACTGGATCCACCTGATGAAACGGTGCAAGAACCTCTCTGAACGACAGCCCTCACAAGTGATAGCTATTTGGGATTATTTCCGCTGCATCTTGCCTCCCCAACCACTTGACCGTTAAACAGTACCTAGCAGGACATAGTTTGCAGTACAAGTTACGGTAAACAGTAGGAAAGGATCCAAGGAGTGGTTTAAAAAAAATTAAACAATTGAACAAGGAAACTAATGATCGAAAAGGAATGGAACTCTGGAACTCAGCAACTGGCACACTGGAAGGTAGATGCACCCCCAGTTGAAATTTGAGCAGAAATAGGAAGTTGATGAAGAGCCCAGAGACTCTTCCATAGGAGGCTTCCTTTCCACCGAGAACCTGGACAAAGCTTTGCACAGCTCCTGTAGTTCCTCTTCTCTTGCACATCTGGGCTTGCCAGAGCCTGGGCAGCCATGGAGCACTGGATGTTCTTAGAAATAATGCCGGGTGCAGCCTTGTGTGCATGAGATAGGACACTCCTCTCCAAGGCTGAGCGTTGGTCAAGGGAGCCCCATCTCTTGCCCCGTGCATCCTGCTGATAATCTGCAGCTTGTCTGAAATTGCTTTCCAACATGCACTTTCTTTCGCTGATGATTTTGGCACATTCACAGGGCTCTGCTTGCGCCCCCCCCCCCCAAATGCCTTGAACAATGGGATGTGATTGTTTAGAAAAGTGCCCAACAGGAAGCCGTCCTCTGACACGCTTTCAGGCCACAGGCTTTGGGGATTGAACGGATTAATGGGGTTCAGCTGCAGTTACCGTTTAGCATCCACCAAGTGTTGCCCTCGCCGCCTGTTCTCCCTTCTCCTCTCCAGCTTCTAAAGGTAAATAAAGGGAGCTGGGGGGGAACAAACGGCAAGAAAAGCCGCCGCAGTCCCCTGTAAAAATCATCGTATAACAATCTGAGCAAGGAAAAGAAGGAAAGAGAAAAACAAATGTCCTCTGACACCGTGAAGCTGAGGGGGCTCCCCAAAATGGCTTCCGGCCTTGGGTTTGCTATGCAGAGCTGTCTCCCCTTCACTCCCCCAACGCTCTCCCCTGTTTATAATCATCGTTCAAAAGTGGTGAAAGGCCTAATTGCCCCGAGCTGTACGGTCAATCTTCCTGGAGATTTAGCTGCCTGCTTTCATCGTGGCAGCCTTGGGAGGGAGCGGAGCATTTCCCCCCAGGCGATCTATATGGTCTAGCAGTTCACCGCGGAAAGTGGTGCCTTATCGATTTCTGCCACCGCTTCCATGGCTGGACTCGAGGATCAGAGCCTCTGACAATGACTAACAAGTTTAAACCATTAGTCCCATTTGTAACTACTCAGCGAAAGGCTTGTCAGTCACAGCGTACCAGAGACTGCAGCTTTTAGCAGATTTCTAATCCCATTCATTTTGCCACAATGACCCCTGGAGCTAATGGGGGTTATCGGAAAACTATTTTTCCCCTTCGAAAGCGGTGCCTTTTTCATCTTCTCCTTCTTTTAGGAACGTAAAAGCCATCTCGGTTGTGATGTTTCAAAACAGTAATGCAGGCCACGATCTGGACCCCTCCTAGGAGAAAAACCTGTATCCTGGCGGTGCCTGCGCACTGGTTCTGAGCCTGAGAGCTAGGTCAGAGTTAGGCAGCAGGTGATAATTCATCACACACAGACCCTCCCTGCCACACTCCCATACACGCTTGTCTTAAGACCTTTTTCTCCTCCCTCTCAAGGTAGAAGAGTCTTGTTTCCCTATAGGAAACTTCTCTCTCTTTGGGTGTCTACTCAACCCCCAGTAAGTGTAGTGAAAGCCGGTGACTCAGCCTGGTCTCAAGATCAGCAGCAGGCAACACCCGAGAGCTTCCCAGAAACGTAGAAGTTCAAGTCCCGCCTCGGACCTACTGGGTGGGAATCTGCACTTTAGCAACATCCTCAGGTGATTCTTTCAATATAAAGATTTTATGTTAGGGTGGTGCCACAGTGGCTCAGTGGCAGAATTCTCGCCTGCCATGAAGGAGACCCGGGTTCGACTCCCGGTGCTTTCGCATGAGAAAAAAAAAAAACAGGTAAAGGTTTTATATTAAATAACACAAAATGTAACATTTCCAGCACGTGGGTTCAGATATCTGCAAGAAAAAATTTGTTTTCTTTAGAAAGGTTTCTGTAATCTTTTCCTTGTAGATCTGACAAGGAAGACACTTGTGGGGCGGTTGAAGCTTTATGTACCCCCAGAAAAACGTGTTCTTGAATTTAATTCATTCCTGGGGGTGTGAACCCATTGTAAGTAGGACCTGGCCAGGGGGCTACTTAAGTTAAGGTATGACCCACCTCAACCAGGATGGGTCTTAATCCTATTATTGAAGTCCATTTTTATATACAGAATGAATTCAGATGTGAAAGAGAAACACAAAAGCACGAAGCTGAAATCAACAAAACACCAAAAGAGAAGGGAGAGACCAGCAGATGCTGCCAATTGCTTTGCTATATGACAGAAGACCCAAGCATTGCTTTGATAATGCCTTAATTTGAACTTTCTTTTAGCCTCAAAGTCATAAGTCAATAAATTCCCACTGTTTAACCTGACCCATTTCATGGTATTTGCCTCCAGCGGCCTAGGATATTAAAATTACATCCAGCCAGTACCTGGCACATGCTAAGCACATAATGGATAGTTGGTGAATAAATAAATGAATTTATAAGAAGGAACAAATGGAGGATAGTGAAGAAAGGAATGAGATTCGTCCATCAGAGATATAAGAAGCCAAGAATGATATATAATGGAAAAGCTGTCTGAGAGGGTGTTTCGATTTGCTAAAGCTGCCAGAATGCAAAATACCAGAAATGGGTTGGCTTTTACAAAGACAGATTTATTAGCTTAGCAAATTTACAGTTCTAAGGCCATGAAAATGCCCCCAATTAAGGCATCAACAGGATGATACCTTCTCTGAAGACGGGCTGCTAGTATCTGGGCTTCCTCTGGTCAGCTGGGAAGGCACATGGCCAGCATCTGCTGGTCCTTCTCTCTGGGTTCCATTGCTTCAGCTTCCATGTGTCTAGCTTGCTTCTCCAGGCTTTTATCTTTTGCCCTCTTTGAGTGTTTCTCTCTCAGCTCTCTCTAAACTTCTCTGCCTATTATCCTCTCATAAAGGACTCTAGTAAAGGATTAAGACCCACTTTGAATTGGGTCACAACACGCTGACCCAGTCCTAAAACTGGATCACAAGCAAAACAATGCCGCAGATGGGCTTTTCCTAGAGCATCCTTTTACTTCCACTTCTAGGTTACCACCCTCCCAATTCTACTGCTTATTCTCTCTCTCTCACCACCCAGAGTCTCATAGGTTCACATTTCCATCAGTGATCAATCTCCACCTCCTAAACCCCTATGTTCAGCCAGCTGACACCAAAGTACCTGAAAACTAATTCATACTAAACTGAAAGTGGCTGCTAAGAATTTAAACAGTGAAGGTTTACTTACTGATGTCCCCTATCTCATACCACCTCGGCAGTCAATTTCATGGAGGGGTAAGAACAGCCCTATTGTCAGCAAAGTAACGCCAGAAAAGGACAAAGTTACCTTCCTGCAAGATACTCATGGAGGAGATTTCCTTAGGTGGCTTGTTGCCTCTATCTGGCCCCTCCACTTCTCAGAGAATGTTCTTTTGATCATGTGGCCACCCTTGTCTTCTGGTCATAGGTTTTTGTTTAGACAGTGGTCAAAAAAAAAAAAAAAAAAAAACCTGTTTGTGGGGAAGCCCTGCCTCGATCATATCTCAAAAAGTAAAGTTTAAGTTTAGATCTAGGGTGAATTTGATGGGAAAGTGAAGGCATCAACCATCTCCATCAAAGAGAATTTTCACACCATGCCCCCCCACCCCCAATCTTAAAAACAAGAACTTGGGAATAAAATGATCTTCCAGTGATTACCTTTGCAAATGATTATTTCTGGAGCTTCTTTCATGGAGTGCCATGTTGTGACTACTTAATTGCTGCCTGAAACACAGAAAGCTGATTTTGTGTTTGCATTTTAATGTAATTCTTTGACATCTGGAATAGCTACATAAATAGGTTGTTTTGTGTATTGCTACCAGGGGCCAACAGGAAATTATTTCATTGTGGGGGAGATGGTACTGGTGAGTAAATTGAAAGGTTGGATGGGCAACTGGGTGAGTGTAGACATTTACACACATGTGCACAGAAAAAAACAAGGATGCAACAAATTTAGTGTCCAAATTCTCAACCTGAATTTGTATAGCTTAAAGAAATTATTCATAGATTCCTCACACACAAGTTAAGAAGTGCCTTGGGGGGGGGGGGCGGACACGCCCCCATCCCAACCCACCAACTATGTGTTTTAATATGTAATTGGAGAGTATGTAAACTAAATGGAAATGTCTTTTGGCTTGTAACAAAAGATTTAAATTATAATGGATTATTGAGCGACATCTTGTGTTCAAAGGTGAGTATGACACTTGTAGAAAGCTTGGCTTGCCAACATGCCACTCGAAAAGGTGTTACACCGCCTCACATCTGGCTCTTGATAACGTTAATAAGGGGCTGTGCAGGGTTATCAATGCAGCCTTATCATTATGCCACCTTAAAACTTTTGTGAATGAGCACATTAACTTATAATTAATCATTATGCATTAATGTAAATGTATCCAAGTAGGCAAATTTAATCAGCGCTCTTTCTCTTTCATTGTATTTTAATAGCACAGCACCAAAGGAGACTTACAAGATATAAAGTTACTTGAGCAGTGTTTATAATCTAAGCCAATTCAGCAGAATTTGAAAATCAGTGCTACCCTGTGCGATGAAATATGAAACCAGTCATACTTTTTTCTCTTTATTATATATATCCATAAAGAAAGAGAGAGGCTGCACTTCCCTGGCATTCATCTCCTTCTGTGTCCCATACGAGCCTATGGATTTTGATCAATAAATGAAATAAGCTAATGGACCTTCAAAAATAGACATAGCTCTATAGCCAATAGGTTATTTCTATAAGATAGCAAAACAGCTGGCCAACTCAATTCAATTCTCAAAAATCAATTCAATCTTTTAAAGTCATGCAGATTTTACCAAAATTTGGGGCATCATTTAACCACCATGGTACCAGAAGCAAAAAAACTAAATAAAGGCAGCTGTGAGCTGTCAAGTCAAAAAGTACTTTTTAGCTTATTTGCATTTATTTTGGTGGAGAAAAAAAATAGTTCTCAAATTATTGGAGGAATTCAACAATTCTAAAAATTCTATTACATTTTATATCACCTTTAATTCAATATATTAATGTCTGGTTCACAAACCTCAATATAAGCTGTGGAAGTACAACTTGCCTTTCCCCAACTTACTGGGTGTCCTTGAGAAAATTGTTCAGCCTTTCTGGGTCTTTCATACTTTACCTGAATAAAGAGAGTACCTTTCACCTCTTATGCTGCATATTATTTAAAATTATTTAATCTCCGACATAAAAATGCCACTGAAAACAAAAGACAACTATTTAAATAAATTTGCTACATGTATCAGATAATGTCTAATCAGGAAAACAGAAATACTCAAGTATTTAAAACAGAAAAAATTGGATGCAAGGAACAGGTAACACTGGTGATAGAAAAGCTGAGAAACTCAATGGCAATTTGCAGACAGTGAAGTAATCCAAAGATTAGCAATAGCAGGAAACTGCTACCATCCCTCTATTAGAAGGACAACTGATAGAGGCAAAGGAGAAATCCCCAGGCCACAGAGGGAGAGGATGAAAATTCCTGATTTCTTTATTCACCCATAATCCAAACTTCCTCAAGTGCCTCCCATTGGCCAAATAGAGCTGGAAAATATCAAATGGTGTTTCACTAGATCTTTTGCAACTGATCCTAAAAAAGAAAGAAAGAAAGAAAGATTTGTAGCATTTGCCAATGTCTGTAGTGTAAATGCTCTCACCTAGCCAATTTCAAGCTACCAGCAGTAAACTCACTGAATGCAAAGTTGAGAAGAAATGCACAATAGCTCACCGTTATGTATTGTTTCCTGCTACAGATAGAATAACAAATGGTTCAAGGCCAGACATAGTCAAGAAAGGTATTAAAATAACTAGGAAGTGATGACTTGAGTATATGTTTTTAATATAATTTATTTGATTGTAAGGTTAAAAAATTGAATTTTTAGTAATGGCTCTGTAAACAAGCAGCTATCAGCATTCTCCAACATTTAACTGTGGGTTTCCACACACTCATGCTAGTCAGGTTTAGCAAACTCTGTCCAGCTGATAAAGGAGGTGGAAGGGAGGGGGCAACTAAAAGTGGTCTACCCACTATGATACAGAACAGAAGAGCCGAGCAGGGGAAGAGTAAGGAAGCAAGAAATGAAACAGAAGGCAAACAGATCCAAATTATAAATCAACATAAACCAAACAGACCAGGGATTTTTTTCAAACTATCCAACAAAAGGGAATGTAGCATCTCTGTACTTGACTTCTTGCTAAATCCTGCCTGAATGGCTCATGATTAGGTTCACCAAATGCTTCCCAGGAGAAAATGTATATTTGGCTGATCCCAATGACACCACTTGGATTTTTCTTCATTATTTTCTTCTCTTTTTTTCCCTTTATATACTATTGCCTTTTTATTTTTATTTATTTTTTTACATGGGCAGGCACCGGAAATCAAACCCGGGTCCTCAGGCGTGGCAGGCAAGCACCCTTACCTGCTGAGCCACCGTGGCCCTCCCACTATTGCCTTTTGAAGATAAACCCTAGACCATCACAGATCAAGATGTGGAAACTGTACCCGGGAATTTTGCCCTAATGCTATTTTGTCTGATTTCTTTCAATACAAAATTTTTTTACAAATGGATCCAACAAGATGAATCTGTGGTGGAAGACCCAGTAACAGAAAGAATTCAGAAATGCTTAGAGAAGCCAAGAATGTATTTGTATATAGTTTGTTTTCCTTTTACAGACTTGGGAAAGTCAGCCTCACTTGATCTCAGTTTCTCATTTATAAAAGGAGAAATGAGGGGGTCTAATTAGATTATCTCTAAGGTCATTTCTAGCGGTTACGTTCCATGATTTTATTAGGTTGTATGTGAATTCAGGTTGAATATTTAATTCAATTTCTCTTGCTTTATTTTTATTCCTCTCATTTACCCACCCACTGTAACTGACATAGATCTCTCCCTTCGATCAAAAGCAGAAGCCAAGATGTAAAAATAGAAAAAGCAATGAAAGTTGAGGGAGAGATTCCAATAACAATCAGGAATATTTTCTAAATGGCCACATCTTGGGAAACTCTGATCCAGCTTATTTTCTGGGAACTAATGATCAGCTGAGATGAGATGCTGATCGGCCACAAAGCCAAGGACCATTAACACTTGATTGTCACTAATTCTGAGTCAATGTCCCATTTCAAAGTCATTAGTGGTATTAAAAACTGAAACAGTTCGTGGGCACGTGCACACATACATATGCACGCACACACACACACAAAGGAAAAGGAAAAAAGAAATAAAGCATTAGAATATTCTTAAAATAACGTATTACTATTTGAAATACAAAAGAAATTTCCAAGAAAAACCTTTATTCAGTAAGCACCTATTCAGAGACGTATAAATTCAATGCTAAGCATTATAGAGGGTACAAAGATAAAGAAAATAGAAAATATTTCTACCCTCAGAAAGTTTAGATTCTACCTGATACCAGGTTCACATGGCTTTGGATTTACTAGCATTGATGATTTAAAAAAAAAAAAAAATTTTTAATTATGTAACAAACCAACCAGCCACAAAAGCCTTAAATACATCATACATCTACTTAAATCAATATATTCTTTTCCCATCCTATATTCAATTATATATATATATATATTTCCTAAGTTATTGTCATTGTGCTAACAAAGCCTACCATTTAGTGGAGGTACAAGCAGGTAAAGAGCCCCTTGAGAGCTATAAAAGGTGACAATTATGGCAGTGTATAGAAATGCACCTAATTCACATTTGTGGGGGAATTGCCATGGTGGTCATCTGCTATTTTTGCCTGCCCAGCATCCTGTTTCCTCTGAGTATACTACCTAATTTTCCTTTGGAGATCTCCCCTGTTCCACGCAGTTGGGGAAAGCTCCCAATAACTGCTGAATGCAGCCCTCTGCTCAGAGAGTGATCCCTCACCCAAAATAGGCCAAACAGGAGGTGGTTTCTCCCAGAAATATTAATCCTGACTAGAGTGTTACAGGCTCAGTAGTTAGGGTTGTTCCAGTGGTAAGAACTTGAAAAGACAATACATTAGATTTCTAGAGACGGCGTCATTCCTGTCCTAAGCCCTGGGTCTTTAGATCTTCTTTTGTAATTTTACACTACCATGCACCCTTCTAATCAATCTCTTCTTATTATAATAAGCCAGGGTCTGCTTTTCCAATAATAGATTGAGATTCCCAGTAAAAGCACTAAGCTAAGCCCTACACATGTGGTTGCTCTAGCAAAGGGATGGCTTGAGGTGATAACAACTTGACTTAGGATGGCAGGAATGAAATAGAAAAGTCAGGAAATAGACTCAACAGAACATGGAGAGTAACTGATTGTTGACAGCAGGGAATAGGGAGGAGTCAGAGTGAATTTCCAGGCTTGAGTTTGGCTGACTTAGTAGGTATTGATTCCATTCACTGGAACAGAGATCCAGATCATTGTTTTACATCTATAGAGCTGCATGTGAAACATTGAAACAGAGATGTCATGTAGATAATGGATATATACATTTGTTACTCAGACCTGAGAAGGTATAGATTTGGATTTGGGAATCATCAATATATCATTGAAAGCAAAGCTAAGGAAATGAATGTGATCACCCGGGGAGAGCACCTAGAATAAACAAAAATGATAGCTCAGAACAGATTCCCCAGGAGAGGCAAAATCGGCCCTCAAAAAAGGCAGCCAAAGAAGTCAGGGGATATCGAGAAAATCGTGATGTTACAAAGGCCAATGTAAGAAAATATTTCCAGGTAGGATGAGGTATGTGCATGTGGAAGGAAAATAGACAATGCTATCAAGAAATCAAAAAAGATAAGGATTGAGATTTAACAACAAAGAGGTTATGGGTGAACTTGGTCGGGGCAGTAGGGACCAAAACTGAAGAAAGGTGGGAGTGAGTACATGAAGCAGAGATAAAAGTGCAGACAACACTTCCAAAAAGTGTGCCTCAGAAAAAGATGGAAGCAACCTAAGCATCCATCAAGCGATAGATGGATAAACAACACGTTACAATACGTCCACACAAGGGAATGTCACTTAGCCATAAAAAGGAATGAAGTTCTTATACATGGCAACAACACGGATGAGTCTTGAAGACATCGTGTTGAGTGAAATGAGCTAGACACAAAAGGACAGATGTTGCATGAGCTTAATGATATGAAATAATCAGAATAAGCAAACTCAGAGTCAGAAACTAGAATAAAGGTTACCGGGGTCTGAATGGGGTTAGAGAATGGGAAGCTTGTGCTTAATTGGTAAGAGTTTCTGTTTTGGGCGATGGAAAAGTTTGGCAGTGGATGGTAGTGATGGTAGCACAACACTGTGACTGTAATTACACCATGTTATATATTTAAATGAGGATAAAGGGGGAAAGTTTAGATTGTATACATGTAGTTAATAATACAATTATAATAACATTCTCTCATCAATTGTAACAAGGTATCACGTGAATGCAAAGTGTTAATAATAAGGAAAACTGAGGGAGAGTTTATGCGGATATATGGGAACAGTGTTTTCTGCATGATTTTCTCTAAATCTACAACTTCTCTAATAACAAGAAAAAGCGTAACTAGGAATGGGATGTAGAAACATGGAGCTGTCTAAGACAAGGAGAGGGGAAGAGAGATTTGAAAGAATTTGTCTTAAAAGATGGATGTGTCTTGAGTATGCCAAAATGCTGTTGAAAATGGACAAATAGAGAAGAAGTGGTTGTAGATACAATGGACCAAGATCCCTGAAGCAGTTGGACAGGATGAGATCCAAAACACAGGTGGAAGGATTACCCTCGAACAGAAGATTACGTATTTCATCATGCCCTTTCCACCTAAATTATTTGATAAATTCAAGGAATTAATGGAACACATTAATGAAAAAAACTGCACTTTTTTTTCAGCAAGAAAGAAGGAAGTAGGGAAAGCTGTGGAGGTTAATTTATAGCTTAGGGATGAATATTGAGGAAATTCACATCTAATGCTTGTAAGTATATCTTAAAACAGGCAAGAAGGTCATCTTCTGAGAGTCAGGGTTTATATGGGAATATATGGATTTGTTTCTGTAAAAATACTGAGTATGTCCACTTTCAAAGCCTGTGAGAGGCTATTATTTCTGAATCCAAATCCTTTCCTCCTCCTCTTTGAACTCTTGCCTTCATCCCATAGAACCCTGTTTTTCTGGAGAATCAATCAAGAAGCAATAAGCAATGAAATGGCACAATATGAGCTCTTCAACATCAGCCTTCTCTTGCTTTAGAGCTTCTCTACCCTTGTCCTGTAGTAATTTAGGGAAGAAATTTTCACCATAAAGGGATGTTACTAAAGATCTGTTTTTCTCCTACTTATTGTTTCCCTATGTAAGTTTCTGATTTTAAAGAGATGAACTTGGATAAAAGCAAGGAGAAGACATTGATTCCATAGTATCATGAAATTCATTCATTTATCTAACAAATATTTGTTAGGTGTCCACTATGTGCCAGGCACTGTTCCAGGCATAAGGAATAAGTAAGAAATAAAGCAAAGTCTTGCCCTCATAGAGTTTATATTCAATGACTGGCAGTTAGACAATAATCACATAAATAATTAAAACAAGGTGGTCTCCAGTAGCAATAAGAGCTGTGAAGAAAATAAGTCCATATGATAAGGATAAATTGAAGAGGAAGAAGACAACTTTGATAGAGTGGTCAGGAAAGGCTCTTCTGAGGAGGTGATTTTGGGGCTGACACCTGAAATGGGAAAAGAAAGAGCCACTGAATACTCCAGACTCTCGAGTCTACAGGGCAGCTTTGCTGGCAGCTGGTACAAGAGTCTTTGGGCAGGATGAACCTACCTAGTTGAGAGGCAGAAAGACCAATGGGGTTGGAGGAGAGGTAACAAAATGATGCTGGAGAAGAAAGCAAGGACAGATACTATCTGCTGCTGAAAATCAGGATGAAGAATTTGTATTTCTTACTGATTAAAATGGGCAGCCAATGGAGGATATAAGTAGGGAAGCAAGATGATCTAATAATGCACTTACTACAACATACAAGAAATTTAACCTCCAGCCTGAAATTTGAATGGATGATGATCTAATTCACTTACTATAACATACAGGAAACTTAACCTCCAGCCTGAAATTTGAATGGATCCTGTCTTCAAAGGTCAAGTGGAAACATATTAAATATTTTAGTGTCAGTCATTCAAACTCTGTGCCTCACATGCTGAAAACTTTTCATTCTATTTTGAAGAAAAATGAAAACCATGAACAACAGCATGCTGTGTTTCTCACCATCCATTTGATCCACACTGTAAGGCACAATTGTCATTAGATCTCTCATCATGCCTTTCCACCTAAATTATTTGATAAATTCAAGGAATTAATGGAATGCATCACAAGACTGTCAAGCTTGTTTAGAAATTTACATTTTACTGAAAAGCCTAGTAAAACCACCATAACATTCATTTGGTACTCTTTTTCACTTTAAAAATTTGAATTCCAAACTATCATGTCCCTTGAAATCCTTGTTAATATTAGACATTCATTTTCATTTAGTTTTTAGACATTCAAAATTTAAAATCTAATAGCTAATGAATGGTCACCATTTTGAGGTATTACAATGAGTAGTTACTAAGGATCCAAAATAAATAAACCATTAAAATTATTACAACTCCTATATCCTCTCATAAAAATAGAACAAAAGCTAACTACAAAAATCTAGACTATTATTGTATTTTAAGTTATTAAACATAAATACAAAAGGAAAAAAGAATGCCATTGCAGCTTTTCAGGCTCAACATTTTGATAAATGACTTAAAGGATAACAGTTTCATATCAGCCGGATCTAATCTGCAAATGAAACCAAAACTGAAAAAAATAAATACTAAGTTGGACAGAAGTAGCAAATTCTCAAAGCAGAACAATGGACAGTGATGATGCACCAAATCTTCTCAGATGGACATTAATACGACTATAATAGGATAGGATAGGGAAGATGTGTCTCCATTAGTAACCTCTGTACAAAGTTAAGTCCTAGAGACCTTAATTGTAAGCTCAGTGTTTCAATATACTCTTACATAAAGTTAGAAGACATATTTCAGTGTTTCAAACAAGGAAACCAATGATCTCCTTCTACTGTACACCAGCTGGATCTTTCCTAGAGTGTTTAATTTAGCCCCGAGGGCCAAATCAAGAGTGATGATCACAAACTGAAATGCATGCAGACAAGATCAACAGCTTGCCAAAAAGTCAAAGGAAGAGCCACAAAAGGCACTTGAGGGTGCTGGAAAAGAAAAGTAACTAAGGAGAACCAGAGCGTGCCAGTTTCAATGCTGTAGAGATCCCAAGTAGAAGAGAAATAAAATTTCTTTTTATTCAGTCCTGGATGGCAGCCCTAGAACAAGTGGGTGGAAGTTATAAGGGGACGGACTATGAATCACTATAAGTAAAAACTTTCTAATAAGTAATTACATATTGTATGATAAGATGGATTTACTTTCTCCAGTCCATAGATAGTTCTCTGTCACGTGAATCATCCAAACTGAGACCAGACACCCAGAGTCAAGGTAACATCGGTGTGAAGTTTTACATATACTATTAGAGCTTAATTGCTAACATGATAGTGATGTGTGCTAAGAAAAAGCCCTCATGATACTGCAATAGTTGCTATATATTTGTTCTAGAAGGTAGATATTGAAAGGCAATTCCAGTTATGTTGCAAAATTAAACAGTGAACATATCTTCCATAATATTTCTCCACAGGTACTTTGAGAAATTGTTTAAATGCTGCCACAATTATGAAAATCATATAGGGGATGTTGCTGGAAACTAAGCAATGAGAATGAGAACCACTCCTTCCTGAAGATGTTTCCTTTTCCTCATCACAAGCCTAAGACTCTCTAGGAGGGAGCTGGTTTACACCAAGAAAATTCAGCGTCCAGGGTATGGGAGCCACTAGAACAAGCTGCATACAGAACCCCTAAGGACATTCCATTCCTATGAATCTTTCCATTAAACTGAATTTTTTGAAAGCTAGCGGATGTTGCCATGTTCACCATGTGCCTTTCCAGCTGAGATAGAAACCCTGAATGCCATCGGCCTCCTTGAACATAGTATCTTTCCCTGGATGCCTTAAATTGGACATTTCTATATCCTTGCTTTAATACATATTTGCCTCCAGGTAAGAAAATAAGTTGGAGCATTTACTCAGAAAGATGCTTTGTAACCTCTGATGACTTGATCATAGGGTCTGGGTGAATAGTGGATTTGAAGCCATGTACCTGATCATAAAGGATCCAGAGTTCAAATTATTTGGGCCAATCCAGCTCTAAAGCAGCATTTCCCACACTGATATCAACATTAACAGAAAGAAAGAGAAAAAGGTCGGTGTTTCAGAGTACTTTGCAAAAACAAAGCTAAACTAGTTTCCTCGTTGAAGGATTTCTCAGAGCTTTTAATGTTTCCTGTAAATCTATAAGAGGACTGATGCTATGCAGGAAATATATCCTTTGTTCAGAACAAGGCACCTCAAGACACAACAATATATATTATTGTTCTGGTTTGCTAGCTGCCAGAATGCAATATACCAGAAACAGAATGGCTTTTAAAAAGGGGAATTTATTAAGTTGCAGGTTTGCAGTTCTAAAGCTGGGAAAATGTCCAAATTAAAGCAAGGATATAGAACTGTCCAATCTAAGGCATCCAGGGAAAAATACCTTGGTTCAAGAAGGCCGATGACATTCAGGGTTTCTCTCTCAACTGGAACAGCATATGGTGAATATGGCGTCATCTGCTAGCTTTCTCTCCAGGCTTCTAGTTTCATGAATCTCCCCTGGGGGCGTTTTCCTTCTTCATTTCCAAAGTTCTCTGGCTGCATGGGCTCTCTGATTCTTATGACTCGAAGTGTTCTCTTTTGAAGGATTCCAGTAAACTAATCAAGACCCACCTGGAATGGGTGGAGTCACATCTCCCTCTAATCCAAGGTTAATACCCACAATTGGGTGAGTCACATCTCCATGAAGAGCAGCTAATCAAAAGATTCCAACCTACATTATTGAATAGGGATTAAAAGAAATGGTTGCTCCCACCAGATTGGATCAGGATTTAAAAATGGCTTTTCTAGGGTACATCATCCTTTCAAACCAGCACAACTTCTAAGTGCTAATGCTAGAAGGTTGGGAATGAAGGCAATTCCAGTTATGGTGTGTGAGTAATCAGAAATCATGTATAACAAGTGGCATAACAAGTTGTAAACTTTTAGCAACCAGCTCTCTGGAGAATAAATGCATATATGCACACACATAAATTTGTCAGAAATTTTACTCATATAAATGATACAAGCAAATAAAAATAGAATATGTTTTATTATTTTTACAAGATGATTTCCGTGGATTTTGCCAAACACTTACATCGCTAGCCAACCTGCAATCAACCAGCTCCACCAAGAATGTTGGTTGATATTTTTGTTTATTTTGATGATTAAGACAAAAGTCAAACAAAAAGGTATGTCAGAACTTCTCGGACACAAGCAACTTTTTTTGTTGAATCAGGCAATGGAAGACTATCCTCAATTTTTGCTGCTTTTCAAAATGTTCAGCTAATTATTCAATATGCTTTAACCTGCAGTAATAACATTTTCTCCATAACTTTCCTAAATGTAGACAATCAACAAAGCAATAAGTCCATGCCCTAATATGTAGTGTTTTCTGCTTCCTCTGGCATCTATGTTCTCACCATGCTCAATTTCAGGCTACCAGCATGAGCTCAACAAATAGCAGCAACATGCCATTATATATTATTTCTACCATACAGATACAATGGACAGAAATAACTAGAGAGCATAGATAATTATAAAATGCATTAAAATAATCATGAAGGGACACGTGCCAAGAATTCATTACCTTTGTTTTTAATATAATTCCCTTAATTATAAGTTTCTATAACTTAATATTTAATAACAGCTATGTTTAACAACCAGCTCACTAAATTCCTGAACATTTAACAATCAGTTCTCTTTGAACTTAACCCTTTTACTAACTTAACTCGAAACATCATTTAGATCTAATATTCTTTGAAATTCACTTTGGGAAATCTATATAAATGCAATCTTTCTAACAATACATTTTTATTAGAATTCTGTTATATATAGCTATTGGCATATCGAAGTAGCCTTTCTGTTAAATTGCTCATGTTATGCCTCAATGTTTTTATTACAATGAACTGTTTAAATCAAAATAAAATGTTTATATAATCTATAGTATGCGAATAAATTAAACTTAGTTATCAGATTCACATATAAATTGTATTTACTAAACTCTATAACAAGAAGAATTCTAGTAATTTCGGTTTAGGCAAAAATTAAAATCACTTAAGTAACAACAGTTGCTTTTTAAACTGATAATGAAAGGGAGCCATTCGAAATTCCCTTTGAAACAAAGGCAGTCCGAGTCTTAAGTCTCTTGCTACGGTTTTAGTGGTGAGTAACTTTTTCATTTGAAAGTCAGATCAACCCTGCTGGTAAATCATTTCTGAATTCAGATTATGCCAGTAAGGACAAATCCAGGCAATGGGGGGAAATATCAAAGAAAAGCTTCTTGCTGGATATTCATCTTTCATCGCTATGGCTGGGTATAGTGAGTCAGGAAACCTGTTGGTGCAAAGTAACCTTGGGGCATGGGGATCCATATAAATTCCTTTAAGAGGGGATTCAAAAGCAAAGCCCCTCACCACAAATGGTTTCCTTGGATTGACTGCCACCATTGGACCTGATCTTGAAACTGGAGGTGGGTGAATATCCTGGTAGTTAAGGTGAGACCCTGAATGGAGGGGGAGAAACTCCGCTTTCAAAAGACCAATTCATTCATTGGTGAAGGGGTCAGATGAGAAACACTTGCTGCCAAAAGCTCTGCTGAGGAAACATGTGAAACAATGACACTTATTTCCCCTTCATCTTCGATGGTCATTCATCAGCTCATCTTTTTCTGGGCATTTGGATTTCCCTTTTGTCATTTCTTTTTCAAGGAAGGCAATATCATGCTTAAGTACAGAGTTGATTGTGTTCATGTTTTCAAAACTTTCCTCCAGACTTGGAGCTTTTGATGTCATTTAAAGATGATTCTAAACCCCCATACTCTTTTTTTAATAAGGCTAAACTTGTCAAGAATCTTACATCTTTCTTCAATTAGTTCAGCAAGTTTTATAACACGTTGTTTTCTCCCTCTTAAATAACATCCGATCTTTAACTGATTAAAAACATCTGAGCAAGCACAAAGACACATACAAAAAAAAATGCAACAACTGCTAAACTTACCAAAACCTCCCCTCAAAAGCCGTAGGGTTCAGGACCCACCGTCATGTCTTTGGGTAGCCCTGTCAAAACCCAGTATATCTTTTCGAAGAACAGCCCCCAAGTAAAGCTTTCCTCCCTTCTGCAGATGCTCCTGGCCCCCAAACTTCCTGCAAAACATTTAAGGAACATTTAAAGAATAACGTACATGGAGAAAAGTACACAAATCCTAAGTGTGTTGCTTAATTATCAGAAATGGACACTTCCATGCAAACACTACCTAGGTCAAGAAATAGTACCTGTCCCCCACGAGACGTGCTCATGTCCCTTTGAAATTCCTACATCTTCCCTCTTTTTGAAAGATAATAAATATCCTGATAGCAAATACAATATATTAGTTTTAGCTGTTTTTGACCACACAACACATGTTCTTTGCTCTAGTTTCTTTCGCCAAACTTGAGGTTTCTGTGGTTAATCCATGCCACACATAACAGTATTTCCTTCATTTTCATTACTGTATGGAATTCCATTAAATGAACATGTATTGATTTATTCCACCACTGATTAACATTTGCATTATTTCCAGCTTCTACCACACACATAAAAAAATAGTTGCTATCAACATTTATTTTATTAAACCTCTTTATCAGCACATGTATGCATTTCTATTGGCTACATGCCTAAGGATGAAATGGGTTTGAGCCTAGGCATATGCAGTAGTTACTGCCAGACAATCTCCAGAGAGGTTAACTAACACTCCTACTGGGGGTATACAAGCATTTTAGCTGCTCCACAGTCTCACCAACCCTTGTCAGTGTTAGCCTCTCTTAGTTGTCCTCACGGGCAAATGATTTTTGGGAAAACTAATGCAATTGAGCACATCTCCATATCTTTATCGTCTGCTTGAATATCATCTATTGTAAAGGCCTGCTACAGGTCTCCTGCCATTTTTCCAGTGGCCTGTCTTTTTCTTCCTGATTGGAAAAAATTTCCAAAACAACGGTCTATCATTGTCAGAAGCAAACCTATCCTGAGATATTTTTAAAAATATTTTTCATGATATCAACTCATTTAAGTTCAGTAAAATGGAATATAAACAATGTTTGTAGCGAGAGCCTAATTATCTCTAAAACTCCTGGTATAACACTTGGAAACATAACAATAAGAACAGCCGATTTTAAACTCAAGTTTATTTAAATACCTGGCTGTCTTTCTTGAAGACATATCTCAGACAGGTATGCCAATCCAAATGTAAAAGCAGTTCACACTTGCTAAATTCTGACCTGTTTTTCAATCAAGCAAAGGTTTGTGTTGTTATTTAGCAAGGAAATGTTCATCCTTCCCGAGTTCAATCATTTGCTTCTGCAAACTAATTGGAAAGTTGCATTCTTATTTTAACAAAGTTGTTTTAAACATGTGTAATATTATTCACCGTGTCAGATTTTCTTTCCAAGTTTTAAGTATGCAGATAGAATTTGTAGAGCATATTCAACAACAAAATCACATAACAGTAAACCTTTCCAAATGCCAGTTTTCAAAATACTCTTTCATGAGCATGAGAATTTTTTCAAAGCAGTTACATTCTCATTCACTATCAAAACATCACCTTTACATTGAAGAGACTAAGAGCATATATTTTTTTAAATATCTTCCACTTGTTATATTGAAGGTCAGCAAATTTGGAGTATTTGCATGTTTGTAAAAAATAGACCGTAACTCATTTTTAAGTAATTTGCCACAGACTCAGGAGTAAATGATAGTTCCCAGAGCCTGTCCATGCCAAGAAAAAAAAAAAGAATAAATTATAGAGCCAACATTATTTTAATGGTCACTTTCCATCTCATCACAAAGCACTGTGAGATGCAATATTTAAGTCTTACTTTAAAAAAAAAGAAGTAGGCATCATTGACACCATGTAGCGCTTTGTTCACATCTCCCTTCCACCTTACTGCAATGTTTGTTTCTGCTTCTGAATGTTGCAGTGAATGACCTTCATGTATTTTCTGTATTTTTCAAGAATCCTTTTTGTAATTCCAGTCAAAGAAGCAACACTTATCCAGCTTTTTGAGAAAAAGAATAGCCTTAAAATTCAATTGAATCTCTACAAAATATCTTAGCTGATACATTTTTCAATAAGTCACACAAAACAACAGAACCTAACAAATGCCATAAATTGAGACAGGGTAGAGCCCTCTGTACTTTGAGGCAGCTACAGATCAAATATTTCATGTTTTTTCTGATACTTCTTTCTTCATATCATCAGCAGCGTTTGCTCTGGGCTTTCCATGGTAAGTGTTGGCAAAGAAATGCATTTTAGTTGCCATGTATAAAGTTAGCCATTTTGACTTATAACTGCAAGAATATGTTGTTTCTCTATGGTGTGTGGAATCTCAGTTTTTCACTGTTAACACTGATTCATTCATTCAAATACATTAATTATTTACTAGAAGCCACATAATAATCAAGGCTTGGAGGGTACAGCAGTAAACCAAACAGGAAAATGATGCCTGCATAAGAAAACTGTTCTTCAAAGCTCAAAAGAGGCTTATAAATATTTAACATGGTATAATGAATTTTATTAAAGTAAAAAAATTGACTTTAAGTCATTTCTAGATTCTGAGATGCTGTCCTAGATGTGTAACCTGGTATTTCCCTGGAACTTTGGGTAACTGTGTGACACCCAAGACTCAGAGTTGGAATCCTGCAGCTCTAAAAGTCAGCATTGCTACATACAACAACTGTTAAAGAAACTGAAAAAGAGATCAGCCTTTAATCTGATCTGGTTGGGATTAAGGTGTATCAAAATATAGGGTAAAGGAAGTTCTGTATCTTAGAACTTCACCTACTTTAAGAGACCAAAAGAAGGGAGCTTTACTTTGCCCAAAACCTGAGTTTTCTGTAGCATACAATCTAACTCAACCTGTCTGGGTAGTTCATTAAATAGTCCCAGAATGGGAATGAGGGCTTGTAATTCTGTATAGTTTAATGTAATATCTGGATATATCCCAGAATATGTTGGGCAGATAATTTAATTATCTAGCAATGTTCAATTTACGTATTGACAATGTCCCTTGAAGGACTAGAGAAAAAAATATTAAACTTTCCCACCTGGGAAACCCCTGATACTCTCTCAAACACTAGGGACTCCAGAGTTAATAAGCTAAGCCTCTGATCTTTTTTTTTTGTTTTTAATATTTTTATTGAGATATCTTCACTTACCATGCAGTCCTTCCAAAGCAGACAATTAATGACTCACAATATCATCACATAGTTGTGTATTCATCACCATGATCATTTTTAGAACATGTGAATCACTCCAGAAAAAGAAAAACCCATACATCCCATATCCTTCACCCTTCCCTCTCGTTCACCACTAGTATTTCAATCTGCCCAATTACTTTTTTACCCCTTATATCCCTGCTATTAATTTTTTGTCCATATTTTTTCACTCATCTGTCCATACCCTGGATAAAGGGAGCATCAGCCACAAGGTTTCACAATCAGACAGCCAGACTGTAAAAGCTATATAGTTAAGCAATCATCTTCAAGAATCAAAGCTACTGGAATAGTTCAATAGTTTCATATATTTCTTTCTATCTATTCTAATACACTAAAAACCAAAAAGGGATATCCATATAAGAATAACCTCTTGATTCTGTTTGAAATCTCTCAGTCGCTGAAACTTTTTGTCTCATTTCTCTTTTCCCCCTTTTGGTCAAGAAAGCTTTCTCAATTCCATGATGTCAGGTCCCAGCTCATCCGAGGGAGTCAGGTCCCATGTTAGCAGGGATATTTACACCCTTGGGAGTCATGTCCCACATGAGGGAAGGAAGTAAATTCATCTGCCAAATTGGCTTTGAGATAGAGGACACATCTGAGCAACACAGAAGTTCTCTAGGGGTGATTCTTAGACATAATTATAAGTAGTCTTATCTTCTCCTTTGCAGGAATAAGTTTCATAGGGGCAAGCCCAAACATTGAGGGCTTGGCCTATTGAAATGGTTGTCCCATTCTAACTGCTTGTTAGAATATCAGGACTTCTCCAGATGGGAAAGATGAATATTTTCTTTCCCCCAGACTCCCACGGGGACTTTACAAATACTTTTTTATTCTCTGCCCAAATTACTCCAGGATGTATCGGGGCATCATACTAACCTATACAGACAAAAAATTCTGACTTCCTATTCAAGATTTCATGTAATTATGGTGTTCAAACTGATCATACAAGTTAAATTAGATTTTGCACAAATGAATATCTCTTTCTTTGGTCTCACACAGAAGTTGAAGTTTTAAAATCATATCATCCTCTATCCTGTATTCTAATTTACCTTAGTCCTATCCCGATCAGCTTCATTCATAGCTCTAGTTGAAGTCTGATCACTTTTTCAACTTTTTTTTAAACAGTTTCTCTACATGATAATGCTGACTTTCATAGCTTCAGAGCTCTAAATCTGAGTCTCAGGTGTCACATAAATACTCAAAGTTCCAGGGAATGGCCAGGTTATAAGCAAATAGCTCAGCATCTCAGAATTTAGTAAGAACACTTACAACTTAATAGATGTGATGGCTGTAACAGCTTACAATTGAGGAACCTTTACAAAAAAACCCCAACCTGATAACCTATCAAGCCCTGATCTTTGAGGCTTGTTCTTATGAAACTTACTTCTGTAGCACAGAAGCTAAGCCTACCTGTGATTATGCCTAAGGGTTAATTCCAGAGAACCTCTTTTGTTGCTCAGATGTGGTCTCTCTTTCCTCTCTCTAAGCCCAACTTTGCAAGTAAAATCATTACCCTCCATACTATGTGGGGTGTGATAGTCAGGGGTGTGAGTCTCACTGGCAATGTGGGACATTGTTCCCAGAGATGAGTCTGACCCTGGCACCGACAACACATTCCTGACCAAAATGGGGAAAAGAAATATAATTAAAAAAGGTATCAGTGGCTAAGAGTTCAAATAGCATTGAGAGACTACTCTGGAGGCTACTCTTATGCAAGCTTCAGCTAGATATTGCTGATTGCCACAGTGCCAAACCCCAAACAACATCACTCCTGTTAACCCTAAAGAACACCCAGGTCTCTATCTGAGATCCAGCAAAATTTACACACATTAAGGTTACTTTTCAGAAACCTAAAACTTCCATGTAGTTCCCAGGCCAGATAAGTCCTGAAACCCAGAGGGGTCAACCTCTCCAAGAACATCAACCAGTTCCATCCCCCATTCCTATACTGTCAATACCCCTTTTCAACATGAAAAATAGTTAGAACGGGCATAACCCAAATATCCCTAAAGATTGAGAAAAGGCACAAAGGAAAAGGAGGAGTTATAACAGAAAAGTTAGGATTTAACAAATGAGTATGACTACTGAATCATTTCTTTTTAGTTTCCAGTGTCTTGGAGCAGCTAGAAGGAAAAACCTGAAATTGTGGAACTATAATCCATATCGTACTTTGAAATCTGTTCTATAACTACCTGTTAAAATATATTTTGAAATGTATTATTTTGTATATACTTTTTTTCCCACAATTTAAAAAATACAGAAAAAATTTGAGGGTCTTATCATTTTAAATATCATTGAAAAATTATATGGACTTTTTTCATGATTTGGTTCTTTATGTTTCATTTTCTTTCCAATTGGCTTATTTTATTATTGTCATTCACTTATTGCTTAAGGCACAATATAAACTTGGGGTGAGATTCATCACTAACAGTAAGGGATGTCAACCTGTTTTCAACAAAACAGATTTTTTGTGGCTGATTACTCATCTGATTAAATCATCACTGGTTTTACTTTATGTTGTCAGCACTATTTCTTTGTTAACTTATTCTTGCATTATTAATATGTACGTACTTTAATCCACAGTGTCTGTCGATCAGGGTGCAATTTAAAATTCCATTCTGGCTATTTTAACAGAGAATTTAGCAAGGGAAATAGGTTCAACAAGTATCTGAGGACTTAAAAGGGGACACTGAGGGTCACTGCAAGAAGCAGCTCCCACTCCTGGGACTAGGAGATTGAGGGGAAGAAACCAGGGTTGTCAGGTCCTAAAGGCCTGAGGGTCTCAGAGAACCTGGGATGCAGACATCTGAGCAGGTGGCAGTGCTTGGTTCCCCAGGTGCTCAGTGAAGGGCCCTGGAGAAGGGCTCGGGTGGCTGAGGAGGGGGCAATACGTGATTAGAGCTGCTCCATCTGATGGGGTATGATGAAACTGGTTTGGGAGGGCGGAAAGAAGGCAGACACTGTCACCAACTGGGGTGTTCTAGTCTGCTAGCTGCTGGAATGCAATATACCAGAAATGGAATGGCTTTTTAAAAGGGGAATTTAATAAGTTGATAGTTTACAGTTCTAAGGCCAAGAAAATGTCCCAGTTAAAACAAGTCTAAAGAAATGTCCAATCTAAGGCATCCAGGGAAAGATATCTTGGTTCAAGAAGGCCAATGAAGTTCATGGTTTCTCTCTCAAGTGAGAAGGGCACATGGCGAACACAATCAGAGTTTCTCCCTCAGTTGGAAGGGCACATGGTGAACATGGTCAGGGTTCTTCTTTCATCTGAAAGGGCACATGGCAAACATGGCATCATCTGCTCGGTTTCTCTCCTGGCTTCCTGTTTCATGAAGCTCCTCGGGAGGTATTTTCCTTCTTCATCTTCAAAGGCTGCTGACTGGTGGACTCTGCTTCTCGTGGCTATGTCATTCTGCTCTGCCCTCTCTGAATCTCCCATTCTCCAAAATGTTTCCTCTTTTATAGGACTTCAGAAACTAATCAAGACCCACCCAAATGGGTGGAGACATGTCATCACCTAATCCAGTTTAACAACCACTCTCGATTACATCACATCTCCAGGGAGATGATCTAATTACAGTTTCAAACATACAATGCTGAATAGGGATCAGAAGAAATGGCTGCCTTTACAAAATGGGATTAGGATTAAAATATGGCTTTTCTAGGGTCCATACATCCTTTCAAACCAGCACATGGGGTAACGAGCAAAAACAGCAAACACATAAGGAGCAAGTTCTTTCTCCTTCCTCTTGCCTTTACAGGTCGGCAGTGAGCAAACCAACCCAGGAGAAATGTGATTTGTGGAGTCCCACCCCCAGGATTCCAGGGTTTAGTACATGTTTGAGAGACAAGAGTGTAATACCCAGTAGTGTCTTTGCAGAAATTTTTTTTTAACGATTTATTCATTTTGTGAGCTCTAGTCCAAAAAAATTAGGCAGCCAAAATTCATAAAGTCACCATTAGACTTTGTGAAGTGCATTATGTCACAATGCGCTGGGAGGAAGAAATAACATAATGCCTCTGCACCCCACAACACACATCCCTGGGCTGCAGAACCACCATCCAATGCACATGACATCTGACAAACAGGCCAGGACAGAGGGAGCCCACGCCAATCTGGATAAAAGGTACAAGTAAGGATCAATGGGTTTTTAAAATAATGATTGAAATTCTGATGTTTTCTTACCATATTCATTAGATGGTAAGAAGGCTTCCTCCCTTTACAGACCATTAGTCTAAACAAAGGTGGGAAAACAATGGCCCACAGGCAAAATCCTGCCTGCTGCCTGTTTTGGTAAGTTTATTGAAACAACCACAGCTATTCACTTACAAATTATCTATGGCTACTTTCCCACTGGAACAGCAGAGTTGATTAACTGCAACAGAGCCCATAGGTCCTCCAAAGCCTAACCTATTTATTCTCTGGCCTTTTACAGGAAAGTTGACCAGCTCCTGCTCTTGACAGCACTGTCCAATAGAACTTTCCACAATGATGAAAAGGCACTTCCCATTTCGGTAGCCACTAGCTACGTGTGGCTATTAAAGAGTGGAAACACAACCAGTACAACTAAGGAACTGAACTGAGTATTTAATTTTACTTCGTTCTGATCTTTATATTTTAATTTAATAGCCACACGTGGCCAGTGGCTACTGTGTTAGAGAGTGTAAGAACCATCAACAGAAGCAGAAAAAGTGACGGCTCTAGAGCCATCAAGAGTTTATTTTTTATTATACCCCAGAGACTTGGAGGAAGTATATTAGAGTGTGTTGTAATTCCTAGCACATAGGGGGGTAGTGTCTTTCACCCTTTAAGGGTATGTGTGGTTATATACGTGGTCCCAGACAAAAAGATGTAAGCAGAAGTGATGTGTGTCACTTCCAGGCCGTGCATTTACATGCCATGTTACACTCTCCAGCCTACTCTATACCTTTCCTTTCTGAGACAACTCCCAACAGTGTGAAGAAGTCAGCGATGTGAAATGACAGTGACATTTCTCTGTACCTGAGCCTGTGAATGACAATTGCATAGAGGAGGCTACCCCTTAAACCCCCAACAAATACACGATGGAAGTGATAAGTGAATGCTTTTGGTTTTGAGGAACTCATGTTTAGAGGTCATAATTCACCCCAGCATAACTCAATCTGTCCTGTTACAATCCCTCAGAAAACCCTACCTGATTGCCTTGCCTAAAGTATATTAAATAAAGTCAGAAGTAGATTATAAACGCCAAGAATAAAAGCTGCTAAGTGGATAGTCTATCAGCTCTGAGTTTCTTTTAGGAATAGCGAGTCCCTGGAGTTCTGCACCATTATGATATGAAGTAGGCTTGTCATTTGTGGCAATAAATGACTTTTTAAGGTCTTTTCTTTTCCTTCCAGGTCCCTGCTTCCTGTTGTACTGGTGTCTGGAAAGAATATTAGCTTTGGAGTCAAGCATGTCTAAATTTGAGCTCTGACCTTGCCATTTGTTAGCTACATGACTTTGGGTAAATCTCTTAGCTTCTTTGAGTCTTGACTTCCTCTTGTATAATGAGAGCACATTTCCAAGGTTATCACTCACATTAGCAATGCAATAATAACTGTTAGTGTCCACCACACCCCAAAAGCATTCCATGTGCTTTCCAGGCAATGAGCCTTGGCCTCTGTTCCTCCCATTACTTGAAAGTCCCTCAGCATTGCATGTTGTGTCTCCCTCATCTCAAGCTATTCCTGCCTAGCCATATTTACACTTGCCATATCAGGTGATGGGTTTTCCCTCTTCTGAATTCTGTCTCTCAGTGCTGGGCAGCTCCTACTCATCAATCAAAATCCAGCTCAAATGTCACCTTCTCAATGAAAAATACCCCCATGCCAAAAAGTCCACTCTCCTCTTCCCACACTCTCCCTGCTCTGGACTCCCAGGGCACCTGGCTTAGCTTCTCTGGTCACATTTGCCACATGGTTGCTTTTCATTCAATCTCCCGGCAGCTACTTACTTAATGGCAAGGCCGTGGCTTTCTCATCCTCATATCACACCCTTGAACCCCAGGCTGCGCTGTACTTAATAGAGTTCCTGGCACCCAGCAAACTATCAGTAATCATGGAAAAGGCAAGGAGAGAGAGAAGGAGGAAGAAAATAAAGGAGAAAGGAAAAGGAAGAAGTAGGCAGCTCTGACTCTTATTAAATAGAAAATATCTGGAACTATAGTTTCCCCTTTCCAAGAGAAGTATGGCTTCCTTTTAAAGAATGTATTTAAAATCTTTCTCACTGAGTCACGCGGAATTTTCAAAGGATTTTTTGAGTCGACAGGTAATCCATAAAAGGAAAGGATTCATTTCAGGTTGATGAAACGGAGACAGATGTTTCTCTTCCTCTTAGTTCTCATGCCCACATTTTAATAATTATTCATATTTCATTCGTCAGTTAACTATAAAAGGTAATTTAAGGGGTGAGAGTGAATATATTTGGTTAACCACGTTACAAATACCACCGCAGACAAGGATTGGCAGAGATCTAATAGCTGACATCTGGCCTTAAGAGAGAAGAGCTTGCATTAAAAAGCACACCAGGGGCTGTGAGGGTGGTTCCGTGGTAGAATTCTCACCTGCCATGTGGGAGACCCAGGTTCAATTTCCAGCCCAGGCGCTTCCCAAACACACAAAACAAAGAAACCAACAAAAACACAAACAAACAAAATTCAACAAATGGTGCTGTGATAATGGGATACTCACATGGAAAAAGAATAAAATGTGACCCTGCCATTCAGCATACAAAAAAAAAAAAAAAAAATGGCACACCAACCTCCTTTATTATAACCACACTTTCTCTTTGGGGGAAAAACGGCCCCAGTAACACACTGTAATAAAACATTAAAATTTTCTTTTAAATAGAAAAAAACAAAATCAAACCTCATGTCATATAGTATAAAAATGGAAGGAGAATTTCATAAGGATTTTGGGGGGCCACACAAGGTTGTAGCCAGTAACGTTATTATCCATTTCTGCTTGCAGCAGCCTCAAATATGCATCCAGACCAAGTCTATGGCAGATAGAAGGGAAAGGTTATTCCTCCTAGTAAAGGACATGGGAACAATGACGAGACACAGAAAGAAACTAATATTGGTTATGAAACTCAAGGAAAATCAGTGCTGAATTATTTATGTCTTAAGTTTGAATGTTCCCTCACTGTTTTTTAGCTGTCAGGAAGTCCATCAAGAAAGTCATAGTTTTTTCTCCTTCAGCCAAAAGGGGACAGCTTCTTTGAAAGGGTGGACCTTCGAAATAAACCTACTAGTCTCCAGAGAGCTCGGGGTGAGTTGAGGTGCGAGTTGAGATGAAAAGTATTTCCAGGTGTGCAAAAAAGACAGCTCTCTCAATTGCCCTAGGCCAAGAGTAGCCAACGGAAAATTATCTGTCATCCTGAGCAGTCCAGCAATGATTTTTCAGAGGCCAGATGTCTCTCAATTTGTAAGATGGTCAGTAATTGTGTGCAGCCAACCACAGTATCTTCATTTGAAATAATGAAAGAGACCAAAGTTCGAGATATAGAGGTCAAACCGAACCTATTCGGCATTTAGGGAAGATTCCAACCTCTTTATTAAATGAATTGCACAGATTGGGGCTCAGTCTAACCAAGTGACGTTTTTCCTAAACGGCCTAAGGTCAAAATGCGCTGATGGTTTGGATTCAATATTCACAATGAGGTGAAAGAGAAGCCAATCTCTGTGGCCAGAATGTATTGCTCTCAGGGGTCTAAGAGAGAGTTTTCCTGACCCCATTCATCAGTGAACAAGTGGATGGATGGTAGAACAGAAAAAAAACCATTGTAAGTTTTCATCTCTGTGGGAATCTGCTGTTATAATTTTGAGGAGGCTAAGACTATTATGCTAGAGTTTCTAAGGTCAAGTCCTGTGCTTTTACTGCTGTGAGATACTCAGATTCCATCAGGTATACCAGGGAGCCATGGAGGAAATTAATCTAATATTCCAGTATTTTCCCTTAGGAGGACAAATTATTGAATGAGAGCAAAATCAAGCATGCACACACCAGAAAGTGTAAAAAAAAAAAGGAAAAGAAATTATTTTTGGTTAGAACCAAGTAAAAGTTCGCAATGAAAGGAAACACTCTATTCACTACTCATTAACTTATTAAATGCAGTAAAATTAGCTCCTCTATGACTTCACTGATATCCCAAGATATATGCACATGCAGTAGCAATAGAATAACTTTGTAGCTATCTTCCAAAGATTGATTTTTTAAAAATCTAACCTCATTAGATTTTTAATACTCTTAACATTATTCTGATGACCATGCCCTCTAGGATAGGTTTGGCCCCTGCCTGTTGTCCCAGCAAAATTGCTAATGACATCCTCTTTTACTCTCAAAAAGCGGAAAAACAGACAAAAAAGAAATTCAATGAGAAACAAAATAGTGACCCAATTTGGACAACCACTCATAAAGGGTTTCCACTGTATACCAGCTTTGCTACTTCTTAAATGAAAGGCAAAAGGAGTTTCTCTGCAAATTAAAGAAGTCTCAATGTAGTACCATGTGTTATACAAATGTATAAACAGGTTTAGCCCTCACAACTAGACTGAAGAAGAAATGCATCATTTGAAGCTAGGATTAAGCTAATAAAATCAACTTCAATGCCTTGACCAGTGGAATTTCTCCCTTTAACTGTCTTGGGCCACCTGGTGGTCTGTCATTTAGCATAATTGATAGGATCTTATAATACTAACCTCAGATTTAAAGTGCGAAGCTGTTGCTGACAACTCCCACATCTTCAGTGTATACGTTAATGGAGCGTGATATTTTTCCCTCCACCTAAGTCTTCCTTTTATATCTTCCACGTTGCAAGTTATGTCTACAGAATTGCTCAAGACAGCTGGAACTGTTACTTTCTCTTGTTGACTAATTCTTATATTTAGTGCTCTGCTGTTATTATCATTTGTTCAGTGGCTGTTATCATCATAATTGTTGTTTATGTCTCCAAGTAAACTAAATACTAAGATTCTGAAGTGAATACAGCACAGTGATATAAAGCTTCTAAAGAAAAAAAGAAGACTGAAAAATCATTATAGGAATTCTCATTTCTGACAAACTACTCACAGGAATGGATTTTCTCATGACAAAGGAAAAGTAGACATATTCAATGGCATATTTCCTTGGACAGAAGTTGGGAGGCCAGCATTGGGGAGGACACTAAGGTAGAGTTTTGGAATGCAGAACACAGGGTCCCTTCCTGCCAATGTTCAGTAGGATTTGCCTCGTTCCAGATGAGGTCAGCTGGGTACCCCTGCCTTCAGGGCTGACACAAGAGAGAAGTAAGTGGGAATGCTCTGGCCTCTCTTACAACAAATATCTGCTGGGGCCTCTCTTGTATTGCAGAACTGTGCCATGGAGATAGCCCATCCCCTAGCAGAGCTGTGGCCTTGAGAATCTGGAGGGAGGTGCCTGCCAAAGGCAGTCCTCTCATTTTCCCCAATAGCCTCCTCTACCAGACTGTGAACCCAGTTTTCCTTCTTGTTCAATCTTATGCACACATGGTCCTCTCCCAAAGGATTAGCCACTCAAGTTTCCACTGTAGGATAGGAAGCAACAATGGAGCAAAAAAAATTCCCTAACCAATTAAGTACAGAACATAATGAAAAGCTTGTTCTTCCATGCTTTTGATGCCAAAGGAGTGCCATCCCGATTCAAAATCTGGCCTCATCCAGGTAAGACACTTGTTAAGTTAGGAAAAGGGCTAAATAAGAGAATCCATTGGAATAATGTGAACCAACCCAGAAAGGAAATGGTCATGGAGAACTCCTCAAAATTTATCATTATCAGCATTCCCTCATTTACAAGGATAAGGCTACCTTCTTTATGTGTGCAAAGTACTGGACTGAGGAAACCAGTCTCATGAGTAGACAATGCACTAGACTCCACAGAAGCCCTCTTTGACTACTGAATACTGTTTAGTTTTCAGTATGGTGTTAGTATAGTTTCTGAGATCAATTTTATTTGAGAAAGGAGGACACAGAGAGTAGAGAAGAAGGTTATCACCCATGCCAACTTTTTCAATTTGCTTATTTCTATAGAGACTTCTTTCACCTTTTAAGAAAACTGCAGATTTTTATCAAGTCCCAAAAAGGTTCACCCACATGCACTATTCCTTCTAGAATAATCATTTTTCTTCCTTTTACACATTTTTACAAATCTGAAATCATTTAATTGTCATAACACCCCTAGGAGGTAGACACTATTATTAACCCCATTTTATAACTGGAGAAAATGGGGCCAGAAAGGATAAGTAATTACCCAAGATCACACTGAATCTGATTTCAGAGTCTGTGCTCATAACCACTACCCCAAGCTTGATAGCCAGGGAAGGGCTATGGCCATTTTAAGAGGTTTCGTCAGTGTGCAATATAACAGAGATAACCGCTTTATACAGCAGCTCCACAGACAATGACTTAATTAAGTAAACATTTATTGAGCATCTACTACATGCCAGTCATTTTGCTATGTGGCAGGATGAACAAACTAATTAGACAAGAGCACTTTAGAGAGAAGAGACCCGAAACATTTGAGAAAGGTAAGACACGGTGAAACCACAGCAAGCATCCTGGGGGTGCAAAAAGCAGGAGTGGTGAATAAGAGTGGGAGGCATAACAAAACAACACTGCCAACCCTGCCAAAGACATCTTATTATTTCAGTAAAATGTGCTTTCTCCGTGATCAGTAATGCACATATCACTACGCATTCATCATTGTTGATATATGGGGAGACAGTTCAAAATTTCCCTTCTGATTCACAGTTAATTAAAAGCATTGTTAAAATAAAATGTGTTTCTTGAATTGGATTCACCCTGCTTCCTCAGCCTCCCACCCAACCACCTCTTTGTTTTCAGTGGCACCCAAGAGATATTGTCCCTCCCAACCTTTTCAGTCAAGTCTTGTGGACATTTATCAACTCTGTAGTTTCCACATAGGGATGTCTGTCATTTAACCTTCACCCTCCTTGAATTTTCATCCTGATAGGTTTGGATTAAACCACAGACTGATAAACGAGCAGTGCTTTGGCGACACAAAGGTGCAGTCATTAAGGAAATCTCTGGAAGGTATGAGTCAACGCCAGGAATCCTTTCTCCCTCCCCACCCACCCACCCCCACCCCCGGTTCACAGAACACCAGCAGTAATATGTTTTTATTATTTTTATTTATTTCTTTTTTTTTTTTCCCTTCAGTTTCCAAATGGTTTTCATCATTTCCTGCTTGTTTTTCGAAAAGAATAAAAGTAGGTCCTGACGGCAGACAGTTTGTATTTATGGCACTAATGCGGCCAGCAAAAGCATTTTATCAGTTTGAAATTTAATCCAGAATCAGGAGGCAGAGAAAAGAAATAACTGGATGAAGGTTAAGGAACAGACCCCCTGATGTGAATACTATGTTTCACTCAGAAAGATTTAGGATAATTAAGGAAGAGATCTTCTTTTTATTTTTTTTTACCCCAAGGCAGCCTTTTTTTTTTTGCTAAACTGAAACTTGTAGCAGGGACATTCCTTCTATTTAACTTCCAGTTTTCCAATTCTTTAAACCACACTTTATTTACATACAGGGTTTGGTTTAGTTTCTTTTTTGGCTTGTGAAGTTGCTCACCATCGTAGCCCTTCTTCTGAATTTCTACCCCAAACCAAAAGAAACTGAGTAACAGTGGCTGTGGGGGAAAAAACCCAAAGACACCAGTTGTATCAGATGTGACAGAACATCAGAAAAGATCTCTCTATACCATATAAGGAAAGAGTGCGGCGTGTAGCACAGTCACACCTGCCCATGCTTGGTCTCTCAGCTTCTCTGTTCATCACTAGAAGAAAATGGCTTTTTGAATCTAAATAATGCTCACTTCTCTTATCTATATTAGCTGTAACCCAAACGACTGTGGCCAGAATTGCCTGAGCTTTCCCAAGTCACCTTATTCTTTAAAAGTTAAGATTGGCTTAAAATCCCATTTTATATGAAATGGGAAACCCAGCTCTTGAGGCCTCTGGAGTTTGGTTGGAGTGAAGGCAGGCTTACATCTGTACTACTCAGCTCTCAGTTTCCATACCCACTGAATTCTCAGTCCCGTTCTACATACAGCTAATAATCCCTGCCAGCCCTTTTCATCATCATAGTGCCCAGTTAGCGCTGGTCCCCAAAGTCTCACTGGCACAAGCCTGTGTGCAGCAAACTTTTTCTGAAGTTCGGGGGCAAAAGAAGAGGATAAAGTCTACCACATAGGTCAATGAGCCGGTGAAGTGTCATCGCTGGAAAATCAGCTACCCAAAGGCTCAGAAATGACAATGAGCTGTGTTGTTTGAATGTGTCTTCAACATGGCCACATGCCGGAGCTGGGTTTAGTGAGGTCGCATGCCATCTCCTTTACTACATTTAAATAATGACTTGTCCAAAGGGGCCATTTACTCAGCAAATAGGTATTAACCGCTCACTACATTCTACCTACTACCACACTAGACCCAGGGTTTAACACAAGTAATGTTAAAATAATAAATTATGTTCCTCCACCAAAAATATACCAACTGCTAAGGAATGAGTTATCTAATGAAATGAATAAGGCAAAGACATCTCCCAACCTTTTGAAGAAATTCTCCCAGCTTTAGGATTAAGGGTCACAACAGCCTAAATAGCTCAGATCTCAGGTCAAAGACAATAGCAAAGGTGTATGGAGGACAAAAGGGCCTGTTTCAAAAGGCAGACAAATGGAAGCCACAATGAGGCTTTATTTCCACCAAAAGACAGGAATCCTCTATGCTTCAGTTCCATCTTCAGAACCACAGCACAGGGAGAGAGAACTTTCCAAGATAAAGCACAGAGTGCCACTGCTACCCGAGGACCCTGTTCTCCCGGGGAGCTTTTGGCTCTGGTCACAGTCACAGAAGTGCCCAGCACTGCAGGCCATGATGGCTGGCTTCCTGAGACTGTTTCCTCCAGGTTTTTAAACATCAGCAAGAATTTCTGCATTTCAGCACCCAAAAGAAATAAGACACTCCTCTCTGATTGCTGATGGGCTTAATTGCTGGTGGGCTGATGGATTTAAATGACACTTCTCCAGCCTCCAAGTCACTCCGGATAAATAGCAAAGAGCCAGATGCTCTCACTAGGACCTAGTGAAGCTTATGCTTATCTTCCAACCCCAACACATCCCCAGAGGAGCCACATGCTTTAAAATGCAGAGGTGAATGAAGCACAGGCCAGGTAAGGAGGATTACCTGTCATTCCTGAAACAAATATTTCCTAGGATGAACCATGCTATAAATCATCTAAAAATGCACAGAGCCTGAGAGAACGAGAAAGGTGGGGTTTTTAAAAGATTAATCTGAAACCCTTGATCTCAACTTCCCTTCTGCAGGGAAGCATTAAGACCCAAGATGCAAAGTCACAACAAAAGCCCTCATTGAGACTGAGACTTAACCCTTCACAGAATCAAACATCTGGAATTATGCTGAATAACACAACATGAATATGATGCTTGGGTTCACATGTTAATTTGGCCAGGTAATGGTGCCCATTTGTCTGGTCGAGCAAGCACTGGACTCCTATTGCAAGTACATTCTATGGACTTAAATCATCAGTACGTTGACTGCACTCATGGCTGATTACATCTATGATCAACTAAGGCGGTATCTTCTGCAATGAGAGCTGTTTAATCCAATCAGGTGAAGGCTTTTATAGGGAAGTGATGACTTCAGCAGTCAGAAAAGAGAATTTTCATCTCTACTTCACTGAGCCAGCCTCTCCTGGGGAATTCATCAAAAAACCTTCATTGGAGATACCAGCTTGCAGCCTACCCTACAGAATTTGGACTCATGCATCCCCACAGTTGCATGAGACACTTTTATAAAATCTCATAATATTTACAGACAACTCCTGTTGGTTCTGTTTCCCTAGAGGACCCTGATGAGTACATTGGGGAAAAAATAGGGGAAAGAAAGACTGATGCAAATATCACAGTTATTGTATGAAAAGCATCAAAGCATCCAGGTGTTGGACACTGTCCACAGTCATTGGAATCAGACAGATACAGAGTCCAAACTCCAACACCATCACTTTTTGTGTGACCTTTGACAGGTTAACTTTTGTAAGTCTCAGTTTCCTCATCTGAATAAATACTTTTCTATCACTCTGTTTAATAAGATTTAAATGGCATAATATGCCAAATACCTATCTTAGAGTAGTCCCTTGAAATTACTGCAAAGCGTTCTTTAGAACGAAACCCTGCCCACACAACCTTACAGATATTAAAGACATGATTTAAAGATAGGTTTGATTGTTCTGACATCTTTGCTAGTATATTCTCGAGTTAATAAAGCTTTGATTGAAATGCTGAGTTTTTTATCTAATGGTTGAATTTTTCATAACTCTCCAGGACTATTTTCAAATAACTCTTTAATAGTTGTTTTATTGCTTCCTCTTCACCCTGCCCAACTTCTTCCTAGAGAAGCATTTAATCAAATTCTATTTTTCAACAATTATCAGGGCAATGGGTGAGAGGAAGGAGCTCTATTCCCTAGAAAGCACTTGGTGGTTGTCAACCAACAACAATTCTTGCCACTTACTGCTTCCCACACAAGACTAGGTTCAACCTTGTTCCTTTCCTGTAGTCTGGGAAAGGGCTCATTCTGGGAAGCAATCCCTACCTAGCCCATGCAGAAATCACCCAGCTTCTGTGCTAGCAAATAATACACACACTGTTGAAGCCTGACAATATTCCCCCCTTCAGTTTCAATGAACCAAAATAGAATTTGGCTTCCATCCCTTTTGGTTGGGGAATTTTTATATGTTGAGGCTCTGCACACTAACCTCTTCTTCAAATCCCCACTCCCCCATTTCTCCCATTTCTCAATCATTTGGAAAGCCAGTGGGCTGCTTCTTCCTTCCTGTCTTCTTTCCTTCTTTCCTTTCTATATTCAGTCAGAAAGAGCACAGCTATATAATGTGAGACTCGAGCTATACTTGTCATCACTGGTAAGCACTTTGCTTGTAACACGTCCATGACAGTATATGATAATCCAAATTCCTATGTTCAGTTCAACAATTATTGAATGCTTATTTTGGGACAGGCACCATACTATGAGCTGAGAATACAAAGGTAATTGAAACGTGGTTCCTGTCCTCACGAACTTTTATAGACAAATAGAAATAGCAATAACATAGTGAACTATAGCACTTATAATAATATAATACTACAATGCTATAATGCTCTGTGACACAAAGTTTGACAGGGGTGTGCACAAACAGCTTTGGGTATGGGAAAAATTTCATTTCATTGGGGAAGGTCATCAAGGAAAGCATCCCGTAGTTCAGGACTTTATTATCTTGTGGCGAACAGTTGTAGAAACTTCCTAAATTCTCTCCCAGCCTTTTTTTTTCTCATGCCACTCCAATAATCCTCCATGGTGCCACCAAAATAATCTTTGTCAATCAAAATTTATGGCACACCCCTTCTTAAGTCATCAAAGGATACCCTATTTTCCTTCAGGACAAAAATCCAACTCTGACCAGCTATCTTTCATGGTATAAACTCCTACTTCCCATATTTCCAAGCCTCTCTCCACCCTCCATGACTGTTGCTAAACTATCCCACTCTCCCTCACATCACTGTGGTTTTGCCCTGTTAGTATCTCTACCTAGAAAGTTCTACCTCCCCTCCATCTCCCACTCTTTTTCTACCTGGTAAAATCCTATTTATCTTCAAGATTTACCTCAAATGTCAACTCCTCTATGAAGCCTTCACTGACACCCTCCCCTTTACTCTCCACCCAGGGGATAAAGTGAAGCTGAGTATGTTGGACACCTATTCCTACCCCACAATTATACCACTCAGGGTCCCCCAAGGAAATGGGTGGTATATTCAGATTGAGTATTTTCAGAAGAGACTAAACAAGAAACTATTTAGTTGGAGAGGACAGTAGAGAAAGTCTAATAGACTAAAAGTCTAATACAGCTTCCTGGGGCTCACAGCAACAGGGCATCTCTAGGTCTGAGGGGCAAAGAGAAAGAGCAGTCACCAGTCCAGAGCAAGAGAACTACCTAATGGAAACTTCAAGATGCACTAGCCTCCAGCAGCCTAACTGGGAGGGAGCCACGGGAATAGATACCACAACCAACATTCCTTCTCTGTTTTCCCTCAAACACCTGCCAAGTGCTGCCCATTGACCAAACCCAAGAGCAAGGAAGCCTCCTGATGTCTTCGTATGTCAGCCTCCTGGTTTAGAGAAAAGGCTTAGAAGAGAAAACAGGAGGTCTAAAAAAGCAAAGTTGTCATTTTCTCTCTCTCCTTGCAGCTGGTTGGCAGGGGAGGTATTTGACACCATTTTGGTTTATGAGATATCAGTGGAAATCTGCCTTGGAGCTCACAAAAGAGCTTCTGTCTCCCTGGTAAATGAGATAGGCATCACTGGCCTCTCCTCTCCCCTCCTTTACAAGCAACATAAATCCTAGAGTTGTGGCTTCCATCTGGAGACACCGGGGGAGAGTCCAAGAAAGTCACAGAGATACCAGTCCTGAGATCACTGGGATGTTAAAGCCACACTGGCAACTGCCTAATTCCAGACTTCTTGTTAGGGGAGAGATTTCAACCCCCATTTATTTAAGCCACTGTTAACTGTGATGTCTATTATGTGTAAAGGAAAGCACTCCTAAATGATATGGTTTCCTTGGGGTCGCTTCCGTTATCCCAAGTCCTATTGAAGTTATCTGAGTAATGGTTTGTCTTCTCCCCTAGGCTGTGAGTTACATGAGGTCAGTGCTGACACATGTCCAGCACCTAATTACTATTTGTGGAATGAGTAATGAATCAACATGCCAAGCGCTGAGGGAAGTGGGATTAGATACCCTCTTGGTGCTTCTCCCCAGCTGTTTCTTTCCTTTCCCTAATTTGACCACAAGGAACTCATTCTTTTTTTTTTTCTGAGTAAGCAGATAGAAAGTTTATTGAGTACACTATGTGAGAAGACATGCAGGCACGCTTGCAAAGAAGGCAGGGGCAAGAGGCCCCACCAATGTGGGACAATTTGCTTTCACAGATTTGTGTTCTTTTTGTGATCTTTACTAACTATTTTACTACCCTCCCCTCTTCCCTCCTTTGTGGATGCTTGATTATAGGTGACTCAGGCTGGCTGTTTGGCTTCATCCCTTCTCGCTCCTTTCTGATGCTTGCACTTAGATGACTCACTCAAGTGGTGTTTGACTGGCCCCCAGGTGCTATTTATTGCTGTTCGTCTCTGAGACATCTTTCTCCTGGTGGCCTGAACACTTGGAACTCACTCTTAAGTTCTCTTGCTCCCGTGTTTCTCCACCTTCTCTTTGCCCTCCTGTGTCCACCGTATAACAAACAGACCTGAATTGCACAAATTGTTTGCATTCTGTTTAATACCCATTTTAAAAAATGATTCTCACTCTAAAAGAGATGGGCTGATTAATGGACTCCAGATATCTTGCACTACACAGCCAATTCCTTTATCCTCGTTCTATTCATAATGTATAACCCTTCTTCCCTCAAATGTGCATAAAAGGATCCATTCCCTGCCAGCATTATTTGTAACTGCAGAGCTTGAGGTGGTACTGGATGTCAAAAATGAAAAATTGCTAAATTCGAAATTGCTTCTCCCTTTGTTTTAAAGGTGACCTGTAAGTGGTTTTATTTTTTATTTTTTAATGAACTAATTGTAGGATTATATGCTGAATGTCCCAAATGCAGAGCGAGGGAAGAAAACTCAGCACATAACCTGCTGCAGAATACGTGGTATTGTTTCAGGGCCTGTGCAAATCCAGACTGCTGATGCCCACATTCCCAGAGCCCTACCCAGGAGCTCCGATTCACATGCGGTTCTGCTTTCAAATTGGAATGGGGGTGGGGGGCGGTGGGCAGGAGAGTGGTAAGCGAGGCTGGGAACTGGGAGGCACCGTGTGGCTACTTGTTAAGTGACCTCGGGCAGGCAGTGCTATCAGCCAGCTCAGCTTCCCCACCTCTGCACCAAAAGGAAACCAGCCTCTTCAATTGCTCCCACTGAAGAAAACTGATGGTTATGACAGGGTCTGATGTGCACCTTCTGTAAAAAAAAGAGGCTGTCAAAGCTGCAGACTATTTTCAGGATTCATTAGGCCCACACACATTTCAAGTGGCCTGGAAAATATGCACTGAACCTGTCCATATTTCTCACTCTGATGCCCTGCCCCCCCCCCCCACCTCGATGCCCAGCACACCCCAAGACCAGGCTGCGATTTGGAAGACTTAATTTTTGTCCTATGCTGAGACATACAGATGCTCCCTCCAAATAACCCAAATGGTTCGGAAAGCAACAAGTTTTTTTCCAGATCATCTATGATTCTACTTGGGAACAAAGTTATGCCAAAGAGGGAGTGAAAGTGAACTATCTGATGTGGTTTGAGGGAAATCATATAAAATGTCCCTAACTGAAAATTGTGCCCCGTATGACTTGAAATTCCACCCTCAATATGAATTTCTTGTTATTTACTTTGTCTCCAGTAACCTGTCACCTGTTCAAATGTGCATAACCCTTTGAGGGTAGCACAGTACATTTTTTATTATCTACTGTTACATCTCAGAGAGAATGAGTTGCTCAGGTTACATCCTAATGAGTTGGCTTCTTCCGCAGCAATGGACCACCAAGCAGGGAAATTTTGCTTTGAGGGCAAAAGAAGTGAGAAAACCAAAACAAATCACATTACAAAAAGGGAGCAGCAAAATGTGGATTCTGGGCACTAATCCTTTATCCATTCATTCAGTCATCAACCACTCATTAAATGCCTACTCTGTGCCAGGACTGTGCTGGGAAGGATGATGCGTATGAAATAGGCATTTAATCACAGAGAGGACTAAGAACACTGAAGACCAGCATGACCCATGTCACGGTGTCCCCTCCAGCAGCACAGATTTAATCACTTTTCTCTGGGAAGAGGAAAGCCCTGGTGTCCATGCTCAAGGGATGCAAAATATCCAAGCCAGCTGCCTGAGAATCAGACAGTGCTCTAAATGGATGCAGCTCCTCTCCGTCCCATTCTGGTTGTTTCCACGAGACTGCAGGAGACTCCAAGAATCCTTTTCATAAAGAAGTGTTTGCGTTCTCCGCAGCTGTTGGGCAGCAGTGTGGACCTGGCAGAAACACAGAGGAGGGGGCATACTAACCAGGGAAAATAGGAGGGCTAAATCACTATTAGTGCAATGAAGTGAAACAGCCCTCCCTAAAACAAAACCAAAACTACCCATCAGGAGGACCGTGTTCAAGGATCCTGCAAGGGGCCCCACTGTCATCTGAATTCTCTAGAAGTGCCCATGACTTAAGAACCTGGAGGGAATAAATCCCATCCTCAGCCCTTCTAGATTCGTCTCTGCACTGTGGCTGCTAGACCCAGTGTTCTTTCACTCTATGTTTTTCTCAGGTGTTTGATCTCGCAATGGAAAGGGTGGCTCTTGGTTTTTATCTTCTGTGTTGTTGAAGTATAGAAAGATATCTGGAAACAGAAGTGTAGATGTGGCCATTAGTGAAGCCACTTGGGTCTTGGCAAGTACACACAGTGAAAGCAGCCACCTCGGCAGGTTAAAGTGTCAGCAAGTGGTGCCTCTGGATTTGAAAATGCCAAGCTGGTACTTTGGGATCAAATGGAAATACCATGCTGAACTCCATGGCTGGAGAGCTTAAGACGGATTAAATTACTGCTGAGGATCTACCTGCAGAGAATCCACCTGCAAAATGAACTCTAAGAGGAAGCCATCCACAATCAGGTAATTCCTGTTCTGAGCCTAATGAGAAAATAACTCAGAAGCCGCCAATGGCTTTTGCCCAAGGAGATGAACAATGTGGAGAATCCTTGGCTGTGAGAAGAACAGAAGAAATTAACTGCAGAAGCCTTCACAGCATGATGAGAGCCAAGAATTATCCCCTGGATCTGCACTTGTAATTTACAACAGCTGCCTCCTTCAGACAGGCCAGAGGGACCCTCCGGTGGTAACACAAAGCCCAGCTGATTGCAGCAATGAATCTGGAGCCGGGTCAACCCTCAGCCAGGGCAGGGAGGAGGCTCGGCCCCGACCACGTCTGCAGGCTCCGGCACGGAACGTGGACCAGCATCTCTCGGCTCTCTGTGGCTGGCAGCTTATTTTTGCAACAAAACCTCACCCTCACCCACCATACGATGGCCTTAATAATTTTTAAAAATTCTACTGGGAGATAGCTGAAGCATGGTCTATTTATCGATATTTTTCTAGCTCCTGGAAACTGGGCTGGCTTGTCATGGATGCATCATGGAAAGAGCCACTTATGCCCTTTTTGTGAACTCCTTGCTGGAGGGCAACAGTAGGGGAACAGACTCCAGGGTACTGGGAGATTCACTCGAGGTCAATGCCTAGAAGTCAAGGCATTAAAAAAAATACAGTAAAAGTTGACTAGAGACAATTTGGAGAAAAGAAACTGAGGACTGATAGGCACGAGATTTCTTAAAAATAAATAACTGTTGTAAAGGGGGGAAACTTACAATAAGCAGAACTTAGAGAGACATGGTTTCTCTTAAAAATAGGCATGGGTGCTGTATAAGTGAGACCACACTCTTTCGTGACACAAATGACACAAAATTGGTAGCACATTTCCTTGCATATCTGAAACTAATGTTGTGAGCTGGAGACCACACCCTTTTGTGACACAAATGACAAAGTTGGTGGCATATTTCCTTGCATCATATCTGAGACTAATGTTATGAGCTGAGGGAAAGCATTTAGAGCCCATACACAAAGTGCATTTGCCCACCAAACCATTTCTATGTGCCAAATTAATTAACCATCTCAAATGCTGAGACTACTATTTGGGAAAGAACAGAAATTTAATGAAAAGAAGTTTAACCATATGAGCACGAGTGCCAAATTGCAGATTTCTTAAAAGAGTTTTAATCACTTGCAGCCATTCTTCATATTAATGAATATGAAGAACTGGGCTGCAGAGTAGCGAGAAATTGAGGAAGCTTTTCTAAGAAAAATCCAATTCTTAAGTCAAGATATGTAGAGAAGGCCCTTCAGCACACCTTGAGACCGCACGGCTACCTAGAATTCCAAAATTAAGCAAATGATTTTTATTTTTTTTTTTGCTTAGAAAGCCAATCACTCTTAAGATACTAATAAGATAATGAGATGCTAAGTTTCATCAGTCATCTACACTTTAATATGAATATGTTCATTAGATTGTCTTCTAAGAATAAGAACTAATAGGAGGATATATGTGGTTGGAGCTTCCTATGAAAGAGGACAACGGCATATATGTCAGAGAAAAACAAATTATTCCTTTTGCAGGTACTGTGTTCTTCGTCAGGTTGCTCTAACATAAAGATCAAGTTTTGTTGTTTTTTTTTTTTAACTTTTTTTATTGTATAGTATAACATGCATACAAAGCAAAGAAATAAAAAAGCAATAGTTTTCAAAGCACTCTTCAACAAGTGGTTACAAGACAGATCCCAGAGTTTGTCATGGGCTACCATACGATCCTCTCATATTTTTCCTTCTAGTTGCTCCAGAATATAGGAGGCTAGAGGGCTGAAATATATTTTTCATCATCACAATCGACTTTTTTCTTTCTCTTTTTGTGAAAAATAACATATATGCTAAAAAAAAAAACTATAAATTTCAAAGCACATCACAATTAGTTGTAGAACGTATTTCAAACTTTGACATGGGTTACAATTTTGCAATTTTGGGTTTTTATTTCTAGTTGCTCTGAAATACTGGAGACTAAAAGAGATATCAATTTAATGATTCAGCATTCATATTCACTTGTTAAATCCTATCTTCTATGCGTAACTCCACCATCACCTTTGATCTTTCCATACCTCTCTTTACAGTGGTTTGGGCTATGGCAATTCTAAATTTTTGATATTGGAAGGGTCCGTCACTAATATGGGGTAGGGAGATGGAACTATCTGATGTTCTGGAGAGGCTGGGCTAGGTTTCAGGACTTATCTAGACCAGGGGCCCATCTGGAGGTTGTAGGTTTCTGGAAAGTTGCTCTAGTACACGGAACCCTTGTGGAATCTTACATATTGCCCTAGGTGTTCTTTAGGATTGGCTGGAATGGTCCTGGTTGGGGGTTGGCAGGTTATGATAGGTAGCAAGGTCTACCTGAAGCTTGCATAAGAGCAACCTCCAGAGTAGCCTCTCAACTATTTTTGAATTATCTCTGCCACTGATACTTTATTACACTTCTTTTCCCCCTTTTGGTCAGGGTAGAATTGTTGATCTCACAGTGCCAGGTCTGGAATCATCCCTGGGAGTCATCTCCCAAGTCACCAGGGAGACTTTCATCCCTGGATGTCATGTCCCACGTAGCGGGGAGGGCAATGATTTCACTTGCAGAGTTGGATTTAGAGAGACTGAAGCCACATCTGAGCAACAACAGAGGTCCTCCAGAAGTAACTCTTAGGCATGCCTATAGGTAGTCTAAGCTTCTCCTCTATCTACATAAGCTTCACAAGAGTAAGCCTCATGATCGAGGGCATGGCCTATTGATTTGAGCACCCTAAATTTTGACACACTATCAGGGGATTCCCTGATGGTAAGGTTTAATAGTTCCATAGTCTTTCTCCCCTCCCTCAGGGGACTTTGCCAATACTTTTTGATTATCCGCTTAATATACTCTAGGATGTTTCCAGGCATTACAATAATCTATACAGGATTAAAGGGCTTCTTTCTTATTCTGGCTTCCTGTGTTTCAATTGTTCAAATGAACTACACAGATAGGTTGAACTATATTATGCCCTACAGAAAATTTCAGTTCCAGATCAAATAAAACTTTCTTCCATTGATCTCAAAGAGTACGTGTGGTGCTAAAATATAAACACCGTCTTCCTTACCCCTATGTTTTGAACTACTTTAACTCCAACCCGTTTGGCTTCATCCTTATCTCTAAATATCAGGTTATATACATAAAACAGCCTCTCAAAATCCAGAAATATTAATCACCACTCCAGACTTAATGTTTCTGCTCTAAAAGCTTACAATCTAGGCCCCTGTTTTCTTATAAGAATTTTCTAAAGGTGACCATATCATTGCAGTTCTTTTGCTTCTAGCTTATTTTGTCTCACCAAATGTCCCACATGCTCATTCACATCCTTGCATGCCTCACGACCTTGTTCCCTTTTGTAGCAGGACAACCTTCGTTTATAAGTATACACCATTTTTCGCCAATCTACTTCTCTGTCAGTTCTTCCTTCAGCCACCTGCATTCATCAGGCATCATGTAGAGGGTCCAAGTCCACAGTCCATAAACATTCTCAATTTTAGATAATTTCACTGTTCCCAAGAGAAAGAAAACCAATGAGCAAACCTTCGCCAAATAGGAAATCTGAATCTCCTCTTAACTCTTGTCCCTCCCCCCATTATTTACCTCTGCTGTTGCTGTGGTAGTGCTGATGGTTTCCTTTTGAACATAGCTCATAGCATGCAATAGCAGTTTCCCCTGTACCCTGGACTTAAATAATCTTTATACAAAAATTATATCTTTGAAGTAATTTTTATGAGAACTACTTCATATTTCTAGTGTGAATCAGTGGGACACATAGGTCTATACAACCCCTTTTAATCTTGCTTATCTTCAATATGGTAGTATTACTTCTAGACCCACTAGAGAATTACTTTCACTCCTATCTGTTCCCTTACATTGGAGTTCAGCCTCATTAGCTAACAGTTCACCCATCTCTAGTTTCTATGTATCTCTAAGTCTTCTATATTCTGTATTATAAGCCTCTGATTATATCTTTATGCTGCTCATAAAGGTGGAATCATACAGTGTCTATCCTTTTGTGTCTGCCTAATTTTGCTCAGCATTATGACCTCAAGTCTCATCCATCTTGTCATGTGCTTCAGGATGTCATTTGGTCTTATTGCTGTATAACATTCCATTGTATGTATATACCATGTTTTGTTGATCCACTCATCTGTTGATGGGCATTTGGTTTGTTTCCATCTTTTGGTGATTGTGAATAATACTGCTATGAACATCAATGTGCACATGTCTGTGTCATTGCTTTCAGCTCTTCTGGGTATATAACAAGTAGTGATATTGCTGGGTCATAGGGCAGCTCAATGTTTAGTTTCCTAAGGAACTGCTAAACAGTCTTCCATAGTGGCTGCACATTGTACATTCCCACCAGCAGTGCATAAGTGTCCCAGTTTCTCCACATCCTCTCCAACATTTATAGTTTCCTGTTTGTTTAATAGCAGCCATTTTATAGGTGTGAGGTGGTATCTCATTGTAGTCTTGATCTGCATTTCCCTTACAGTCAATGAAAATGAACATCTCTTCATGTGCTTTTGAGCCATGTGTATTTACTCTTCAGAAAAATGCCTATTCATATCTTTAGCCCATTTTATAATCATATTGTTTTTTCTTTTGTTGTTGAGTTGTATGATTTCTTTGTATATATAAGAAATAAAACATTTGTCCAATATGTGATTTCCAAATACTTTCTCCCATTGAATTGGCTGCCTCTTTACATTTGTGACTAAGTCTTTTGAGGTACAGAAGCATTTGATTTTGAGGACTTCCCACTTATCTATTTTTTCTTTTCTTGCTTGTGCTTTGGGTGTAAAGTTTAGGAAGCTAACGCCTTTTACCAGGCCTTGAAGATCAAGAAGGTTTATGTTGCTAGTTCTTATATTTAGGTGTCTGATCCACTTTGAGTTAATTTTTGTGTTGGGTGTAAGACAGGGGTCCTCCTTCATTCTCTAGGCTATTGATATCTAGTTCTTCCATGCCCAATTATTGAAAAGACTACTTTGTCTCAATTCAGAGGATTTGGGGGCCTTGTAAAAGATCAGTTGCCCATAGATTTAGCAGGGAATTATCTTTCCACCTATTTAGATCTCCTTTGATTTCTTTTAGCAATGTTATATAGTTTTCTGTGTACAAGTCCTTTATGTCCCTAGTTCAGTTCATTCCTAAATGTTTGATTCCTTTAGGTATTATTTTGAATGGAATTTTTCCTTAACTGACTCCTCAGTTAAGTCATTGCTTGTGTATAGAAATGTTACTGCTTGTTGCACGTTAATTTTATATCCCACCACCTTGCTGAATTTTTTTTTATTAGCACAAGTAACTTTGCTGTAAATGTCTCCGAATATTCCAAGTATAGTATCATATTATGTGCAAGTAATGAGAATTTTAATTCTCCCTTTCCAGTTTGTATCTCTTTTATTTCTTTGTCCTGCCTGATTGCTCTAGCTAGAACTTATAGCACAATGCTGAATAATAGTGGTAACAGTGGGCACCCTTGTCTTGTACCTGATCTTAGGGGGAAAGCTTTTAGTCTCTCTCAATTGAGTACAATGCTGGCCATTGGTTTCTCATATATTCCCTTTATCATATTGAGGTAATGATTTTTGACTCCTGTTTTTTGGAGTGTTTTTGTCAGAAAAGGATGCTGAATTTTGTTGAATGCTTTTTCACCATCAATCAAGATGATCATATGATTTTTCCCTTTTGATTTGTTAATGTGCTGTGTTACATTAATTGATTTTCTTGTGTTGAACCATCCTTGCATTCCTAGTATAAATGCCACTTAGTCATGGTATATGATTCTTTTAATGTGCTGTTGGAGTCTATTTGCTAATATTTTGTTGAGAATTTTTGCATCTAGGCTCATTAGGGAGATTGGCTTGTAGTTTTCATTTTTTATAGCATCTTTACCTGGTTTGGGTATTAAAATGATATTAGCTTCACAAAATGAGTTAGGTAGAGCTCCTTTCTCCTCAGTTTTTTTTGGGAAAAGTTTGAGCAGGATTCATGTTAGTCCTTTATAGAATGTTTGATAAAATTCCCCTGTGAAGCCATCTGGCCCTGGGCTTTTCTTTGTAGGAAAATTTTTGATGACTGATGGAATCTCTCTACTTGTGATTGGTTTGTCGATATTTTCTATTTCCTCCCGAGTCAGTGTAGCTTGTTTGTGTGTCTCTAGAAATTTGTCCATTACATCTATAGTTGTCTAGTTTGTTGGCACATAGTTGTTCATAGTATCCTCTTATGATTTCTTTTATCTCTTCAGGGTCTGTGATAATGCACCCCTTCTCATTTCTGATTTTGTTTATTTGCATCCTCTCTTTTTCTTTGTCAGTCTTGCTAATGGTCCATCAATTTTATTGCTTTTCTTAAAGAACCAACTTTTGGTGTTATTGATTTTTTCTATTTGGCCCATCAATTTTATTGATTTTCTCAAAGAACAACTTTAGATGTTATTCTTTCTGTTGTTCTTTTGTTCTCCCATTCATTTATCTCTGTTATTTCTCTTCTCCTATTTGCTTTGGGTTTAGTTTGCTGTACTTTCTCAAGTTCCACCAGGTTTGCTAAAGTTCTCGATTTTTGCCCTTTCTTGTTTTTTAATATAGGCATTTAGGGCAATAAATTTCCCTCTCAGCACAGCCTTTGCCATATCCCATAAGTTCTGATAAGTTGTATTCTCATTTCCATTCATCTCCAGTTAGCTACTGATTTTTCTAGGAATTTCTTCTTTGACCCACTGGTTGTTTAAGAGTGTCTTACTTAATATCCATACATTTGTGAATGTTCTCGTTTGTTGGTTATTGAGCTCCAGCTTCATCCCATTGTGATCAGAGAAAGTGCTTTCAATAATTTCAATATTTTTATATTTATAAAAATCTGTTTTGTGCCTCAGCATATGATCTATTCTGGAGAATGTTCCATGAGCACTAGAGAAGAATGTATAACTTTGTGCTTTAGGGTGCAATGACCTATAGATGTCTGTTAGGTCTAATTCATTTATCAAATTATTTAACTTCTCTACTTCCTTATTGATGTTCTGTCTGGTTATTCTGTCTATAGAGGAGAGGGGTGTATTGAAGTCTCCTACTATTATTGTTGAAATATCTATCACTCCTTGCAGTTTTGCTAATGTCTGTCTCTTACTGTGGAGCTCCTTAATTGGGAGCATAAATATTTGTGATTGTTTTATCTTCTTGGTGACTTGACCCTTTAATTAGTATATAATGTCCTTCTTTGTCTTTTATCTATTTTGTCTGATATTAGTGTAGATAGCTACTCCTGCTTTTTTTGGTTACAACTTATGTGAAAAATATTTTTCCATCCTTTCCCTATCAATCTATTTGTATCCTTGTGACTGGGATGAATCTCTTCTAAGCAGCTATAGCTGAATTATGTTTCTTCATCCATTCTGAAGGTCAAAATATTTTTTAAGTGCTTAGGTCATACATAGGTAGCCATCTAGTGCATAAAACCAAGGGGTAGGCAATAGGATGCTACACAGGAGGATTATCCTTCCCAGCTCCTCTGCTCTCAGATCCCAGAAACCCTCCCTCCTTCTCCCTACATCAATCATGTCTTAGCCCCACCCATGGGAAGAGGATGTCAATTGCACAGGACAGCAAGAGTTTGGGCCCACATGAGTCCACTTCCTATGGGATCCTGATGAATAATTCCAGAAATACTGTTAGTATTTGTTCCTCCAACAGCCTTCTTATCAAACACACTAACTATGAAGTCATACATTCTTGCCCAATACTCTCAGCTCTTTTTCCATTTATAAAGAAAAAAAATAAAAGAAATGTAACCCTGTATGTAACCCAGCTGCCAAGAATTTCCTCCACAATAGGTCTTACATATAGGCCTGAGACATGGCCTTACAGATAAAACCATCTCTGGTCATAATGGACAAGCAAACGTGGTCTTGCGCAGCAATGGATCCCAGCAGTGAGACCATGTGGCAGCAAGAAACAATGGGGTTAGCAGACTGGCCAGACAGACTCCAGTTCCTTCCATCTCCATGCTTGGACTGAGAAAGAGCCTAAGGTTCTTGTACAAATTCACAAGCCAGAGAGACACTAGAAATTCTGTTGATAAAACTGATGAGTGTTCCAGAAATAATTGGAAACATTACATTATCACCCTCAAATTTCTAAAGAAGTCCTCCTTTTCTACTTCCTAAAAGAAACATATCAAGGTTAAGTAATCCATGAGATGACAAAAAATTTAAGTGGAATAAAATAACCATTGCCATCCCACTTCCTCTAACAAGACTCTTTCTCCCCAGCCTATACCCTCTGTCTCTTTCAAGAGTCCTTTCCCAGAATCAGTGCCACCCCCCTTACAACCCAACTTGTTCCTCTTCCCTTCTCACACCTCATCAGTTAATTTTTGCTAAAATATTAACTGCTAATTAGGATATCAACTAATGGTAATGACTTAAGAAAAACACTCCTGGAACATTAGCTTTTTGAAGAGAGATTCTAAATACGACAGTTGCCTGCTGTTGCCACAGCCTCCAAGGGGGACGTCCTGTGAGCAGTAGCCAGCAAGACCCCTTCTTCTATTCATCCCCTCCTAAGAGTGAGATGAGAAGGTGTGGCACAGTCTACCTCTGAATGGTGCCATCTTTTGCATTAAATAAATCTGGCCTCAATGATCCTTCCAGTACTGTGTCTGGGTCTGTTTAATACAAAAAGTTCAGAATCATGATTTTCACTTCACTATCACTTTATCTTCTAGTTAAGAATTTTTCAGATGTCTAAAATCAGGGTCTCCAGCCAAAAGGTCAGAACTTTCCAGAACCCAAAGGTGTCCATGGGGAGCCCTAAGTCAGTACCTATTATTATCAGAAGTCCTAATCCTTACACCATCATTGCTGGAATTCCCAGTGGGAAGCAGAGTGTTGACACAACAGGGCCCCTTCTCCTAAAGCTTCCCATGAAAACTTCTGGGTCCTCCAACTCGGAGGACAGTGAGATCTTAGAGCAATTAGGAGAAGTGCATCCTCTTAAAAACTGCCCAGACTTTTTTTCTTAATGCCTAACTCATTGTAGAAATTTACAGGTTTACAGGTGTGCCTTCTTCCACCCACCTGATGCTCAAAGGGGTCCAATTTGTCTTCCTTAAGAGTAAGGATTCATTAAACATCTGTTGAGTGAATATATGAATAAAGACTAAATAAAAGAAAAGCATAAATGACTGTTGCCTCTGATACAAGTTGGGGGGTAGATGTTCACCAATTTAAAAATTAATTTTCAAAAATACACCATTTGCAACATGGAAAGGTTGTAGGCCTCCCTCTAGTAAGCACATGTGAGGCTGGTCAAGAGATTATGGCTACCAAGCACTGTAATGAGAACAATAATTGCATAATTTAAGCAAGAATTGTTATTATGCAAATGTTTCCAGAGTCATAAATAAGAAATGTCTATGTACATCTAGGTATTAAGATGTTGTAGACTACGTAATTCAGCATTGCCCATACCAGCATATTGAATATGCTCTACCTCCGAGCTGAAGGTAAGTTGAGAATCTCTTGCTCACATCTAAAATTCCTCCAATGTCAATAACTGCATTAATTGTGCTGCCACTTGGTCTTTTTTTGCCTAACTCCCTTCTCTCCTCTTTCCTTTCCCCTTATCCCCTCATTGAATGGCCCCAGAAGTATAATAATAGTCTCTCAGAGTGCCAGCTTGAATATCATGATCAATAATAGCATCACAAAATACACCTCCATTCTTCCAAGTGGAGCAAAGTGTCCACCATGTTGTATTTTCCCATGGGCTTCTTCAAAGACACCTGAATGTTCACATATTCACTCCTGCTTCAGGCTCTACCTTGTGTACCCCAAGTTTAATCGGCTGGACGTCCCCGGCACAATCACCAGCATCTCTATATATGTGATCTTTGACTGTTCTTCAACTTGGATAACTACTAAGAATCCTTCAGGAAAGTGTAATTTATAAAGGATCCAAATAGCACTAAGGAACATGGAATTATCTCTTTGGCAAGAAAAGTGACAGTTATCAACAAGGATGTAGATATAAGGAGCTTGACCAGCATGGATAGGTGAGGCTTGATACTTGAACCTCTGTCGATAGCCCTGCCTTCGGCCAAACAGATGATCTAGGTCTTCTTATCTTGGACCAAACTTCCCAATAAGTTGAATCTAGTCCTCCATTCAACCCCTCCCTTCATAAGGCTCCAATAAACAAGAACCTTGCAGGAAAGAACCTCTTAATCCATTTGTCAGCTTACATAACCTCATGAATATTAGACAATCATATGAATTAATTCAACATTTATTGAAGACTTGTGTGTGCCAAGTACTTTTGTAGGAATTGTGAAAACAGCAACAAATCAGAGATGAAAACCTTACCCTTCATGGAATTTATTGTTCTAGTAGGGAGGGAGGGAGAGAGAGACAGAGAATAAGGAAGGTATATAAGTAAAAACACAGAGCATGCTAGTGATAAGTCTTGAGAGAAAAGAAACATGGAATTGGAATAGTATTGCTGAGCAGAGATTATTGTGACGAGTCTGGTTGGTTGGTTTATTGTTTTGCAATTTTAGATAGAGTGCTGGAGGGATGCTTCACTGAGGAGGTGGCACTTGAGTAATGAACTAGAAATAATGAGGGAGGGAGGCATGCAGCTTCTTGGTAAAGAGCCTTTCACAGGCAGAGGGAATGGCAAAAGCTACAGCCCTGATGGATGTCAAAAGTGTAAGTGTAACACACTACGCAAATTTGAAGCAATGCTGTTCTTATACAGTGAGGGAAAAAAAATCAATATTCAGCAAACCTTTCAATTAAAAGAAAATAAAATAAGGAAACAGTTTAACATCAACTGAACATATCACACTGTTCTTTCCCTTCCAGTGACTTTTGCCTATCCTGTACATCTATTGTAATTATAAAGAGAAAACCATTTCTGAAGTAATATGGGTAACGGGATTGTTTGTTACTACAGAGAAGCCCAGCCTATCTTGACTGATACAAGGGAGCAGAGAAGGACAAGACTGAGCCTTTTATAGGAGGAATGGGTGAAGAAATAGGATTTCTTTTATGAGTCAAAAAAAAAAATTGATGTTGTTACCTTTGACATTTGTAGAGAGATGAAGTAGACTTTTCTGGAATATCCTTGAAATTGGACCGAGAGTTGATGGGTGGATTTCAAATCAGTGCAAAGAAAACTTCGGGACAATAAGTTGACCCTAATGCCCACTTGAGGACATAGGCTCCCTGCCAGAGATGCAGCAGAAGGGGGTCCAGCAGTAGGACTGTGAGCTGAACTAGGTGCTTTTATTAAAAAATCCCTTCCAACCCTAGAATTCAGAAGCTACTAAATTAGCCCATTTTACTCAGCCATCCTTGATGTCTAATACCTCCTGGTTTAGAGAGTGTTATGTGGCTAAAATCCAACAACATTCAACACACGTAGTGCCTGGGTGGGCGACTGTTTAACTCACAGCCATAATCATTAGGTGTCATTTGAGAATGAAAAAAAAAACAATGTACTTGTGGTTGTCTGGTGGCAGGCAGCGATCAGTGTTTACCCACGATAGTTATAGCAAAGAGAGACAGAACCCACATTAACAGGGTTGGCAAAGGATCCCAAAATGTATTCATTATTTGAGTAAATTTGTAACCTGAGTAAATTTGTAACCTGAATGATCTCTTCTGAAAATATTCTGATAAACAGAAAATAGATATCTTAAGTGTACATTAATACTGCAAATGAGTGCTTCCTCCTGTTATGAAAAGTGCAAATCCCTTCCCTTCAAACTCCACCCTCTTGTTTGTTTTAGATGAAGCCACGATTAAAACGATATAAAATGTCTGGCTTTGCTGGCTACTTTGGCTGATTTATAGATTGTTTTTATTAAGACCTTACCAATCAACTAATCAGTCATTTATTCACTTCCAGGAGAAGTCGTGACAATGTACACCTTTCTCCCCAGACTAGTTCGGTTTATTCTTTCCCACATTTTCATACATTAGGTTGTCAAGCAGATACCAGCCCCTGTCCATGGCGGACCCTCAATCAAGATGAAACAACAACATCAGCACACCTCTTAGGGAGCTCGAGGATATTAAAAGTTTTTCATTACTTTTCTCACATTCTCTCTTCCATTCAGCAAAGCCTGCCCTATGGGTGCATTTTTTTCCCCCTCAAAACGTCTTTATGCCTTATCAGTCTATTCTCTGACTGAAATTCATCTGTGTTTATTCCTCAAGCTCTCGCACTTATATATTTTATTACAACTTCTTCATACCCTTTCCCACTCCCAAACCTAATCCCGTCCTTCCTTACCCTGAGGGCCTCTGCCAATATAACTTCAGGTGAAGCAAATGAAAATACTGGCTTTTGCCCCAGGCTTCAGGCTTCCTCCACCAAAATTAAAACGTAAAGACATTACATGGATATTAATATTATATTCCCTGACCTGTAAACCTTCTATAACATTCTGTGGGCTGTCAGTCAACAACGTTTATTGAGTGTCCACTCTGAGCAAAGTAAGTTGGTACACTTCGGAGGAGAGACAAAGGAAGAAAAGAACATTTTTTGCTTGTGTTCACTACCAGTAAAAGTTCTGCCTCGCTCTCTTTCCCTGTGCTTGCCATGCTTCCCACCACCCCAGTACCAGCCTCCGACTGCAGGAGCCACTTGCCATAAGGGTTTGGTGTCTCTAGGGCACCCATTCTCCTATTTTCCTAGAGAAGTCTTCACATTACCCATAAATTGCCTCATGCATGTGAAGCTATAAATATGTCCTATCAGCTGCAAAAGATCATAAAAGAGTGAACTAAAATCTGTGAACCCATTGACGTGTCAAGAACTGTGGTAAGCATTTCTCATTCCTTACATCATTTATTCCTCAGAGCTACTCTGCAAGATAGCAGTTGTTCCCATCTTACAGAGCCTATAAATCGGGGTCAGAAAGGTTAAGTAACATGCCTAAGGGTTAGAAAAGCGACCTAGTGGAGGACAAACTCAGATCTGTCTGGCTCTGAATAGCTTCCACTGGAAACAAACTTACCTTTGGCAACGGACCAAAGAGAATTACCTATCCCTTTATAAAAATTCCGAGTGGGGATAAAGAAATCAAATTACAGATCAGTGCATTCATAGCGAGTGTTTACTGACATCACTCTAAATGATGATGGCAGAGAACATCAGGGTACAAAGAAAAGGGTTTAGATTTTTGGGACATTGGTGAAGAACTTGGAAAAGTCTAAATGGACTAGAAGTTTACATGGAGAAATAATGACAGGTGAATTTTAGTAAAAGAATAGAAGTATTCTTTGGAATAGAAAATACTTCTGGTAGGGAGCCAGCCCATTACGAAGGCCAGAGGTTCTTGGGAAGGGTACTAGGGGCAGTGACAGTAGCTGTGACAACACTGCTTTGGGGGTAGGGAAGGTCAGGTCTCCTCTTTCTGACCGGGGGTTCCACTGCAATACTGCCTATGTTGATGGTTTCAGTATCAAGGCAGCAATCATGCAACAAAATAGCCTCATAAAAGGTAAGAGAGGTGAAAGTTCTGATACCTGGTGCTTTTGACATTAATCCAGTCTCACTAGACTATTCACAGGCTCAGGGATTCAGTGTAATGTCAACCCAACCCAAACCTCTGATGATCCAAGCCATAGCCACACAGTTATATGACAGAAGGGGTTGCGTATCACAACATTAAATAGATTGGAGAGATGTTCATGCCTTCCCTCAAAAGTGAGAGTCAGATTAGCTTGTCCCCACAGCGTTCACACAGTCTTCAACCTCTGCCCTTGTAAAATGAAGTAGAGGTTAGCCCCACAAATGCCCACAGGGACAAGCAGATCACGTGCTGAATGATGATAGGGAATGTAAGCTCCGTGGGAAATTGGTCTTGAAGGCTTCATCTAAAGAGAGGACCTGGAGTCCTCCACAATAAAGAAAAATATACTAGATGGTATCTCAATGCTGGACAAAGAAATAAAGATCACACCAGTATAAGTGACAACACAAAAAAATATAAAAGCCTATAATATTTCATTTGTAATGGTGTCTTTCACTTCTTATAAAGCTTAAAATTCAAAATAATAGAAAAGAAGCACTAATATTTGTTACTGGGCCCACAATGCATGAAGGTCTAATTTGTGACAAGAACAACATAAAAGGGAAAGGTGGAGAGATACAGGTACTATATATGTGTACACTATTGAAGTCAAGATGGATGCAACACAAACTAAATTGGAATAGATTTAGTATTCTAAATATAATGCTCTTGGTAACCATAAGTTAATGTGTAAAAAACCTTCACAAAAGGAAAGGATAAGTGATACCAAACGGCTCATTTAAAAAGAGTATGTAAACAAAAAGGAAGGCAGTAGTAAAGGAAAGGAGAGACAAAAAGAATTTTAAGACTTACAAAAATCAATTAGCTAATGCAGAAGTAAATCTTGCCTTCTCGATAATTTCCCTAAATGTAAACACCTATCAAAATTAAACTCACCTATCAAAAGACAGACATTGACAGAATGGGTAAAGAAACACGACCCAACTATATTATATTTACAAGAGACTCATCTTAGCTCCATAGGTACAAATAGGTTAAGAGTGAGAGGATGGAAAAAAGTATTTTGTGCAAATAGTAATAAAGAGAGAGCAGGTGTAGCGATATTAACATGAGACAAAATAGACTTTAAATAAAACTATTACAAGAGACAAAGAAGGACATTAGATATCAATGAGTCAATTCAACAAGAAGATTTAACAACTATAAATCTATATGTGCCTAACAGCAGAGTGCTAAAATATATGAAGCAAACACTGAGAGAACTGAAGGGAAAAATACATAGTCCTATAATAATAATTGGAGACACCAGTCTCAATACCAGATACAATATCTAAACAGAAGATCTACAAGGAAATAAAGGAAGAGAACATCATAAACTAACTAGATTTAACCAATCTCTGCAGAACACTTCACCCACATTCGCTAGGATAGAACTGTTAGGGCCAAGAGAAGTCTCAATAAATCTAAAAACATTGAAATCATAAAAAGTAAGCACCCTGACTACAATAGAACAAAGCTATAGATCAATAACAGAAGGAAAACTGGAAAATTTTTATAACATGAAAGTTAAACAGCACACTCTTAAACCACCAAAGGGTTAAAAAGAAATTACATGGGAGATAAGGAAACCTTAGACACAAATGAAAGCAAAGACAACAGAAAAAACTTGTAAGTTGCAGCTCAGAAGAAAATTTTTATCTAAAAATGTCAATATTTAAAAAGAAGACAGGCCTCAAATTAGAACCTCACAACTGAATGATGTAGAAAAAAGAAAAAACTAAAGCCAACATAAGTATAAGGAAGGAAATAAAGATTGGAGCAGAGATAAATAGAGAGAGGAAAAAAAAAAGATCAACAATGACCAAAAGTTGGTTCTTGGAAAAGTTTGATAAAATCAACAAACCCTTAATTAGACTGACAAAGAAAAAAAAAGAGTGGAAGCAAATTATTAAAATCAGAAATGAAAGGGGGCACATGACTGACACCACAGAAATAGAAATGATTATAAGAAGATTCTATGACCCACTGTATACCAACAAATTAAACAACCTAGACGAAATGAACAATCTCCTAGAAAAACACAAACTACCTACACTGATGCTAGAAGAAATAAAAGGTCTCAATAAACCAATAACAAGTAAAGAGATTTAATCAGTCATCAATAATATACCATACAGAAAAGCCAGATGGATTCAAAGGGGAATTTTACCAAAAATTCCAAGAGGAATTAACACCTATCCTGCTCGAACTCTTCCAAAAAAGTTTAAGAGGAGGAAACACTACTTAATTCCTTCTATGAGGCCAACATCAACCTAACACCAAAGCCAGATAAAGCTACTACAAGGAAATTGTGGATCAATTTCTCTTACAAATATAGATGCAAAAATTCTCAACAAAATATTAGCAAATCAAATCTAGCAGCACATTAAAAAATTATACACCACAATCAAGTGGGTTTTTTATCCCACGCATGCAAAACAGATAAACAAATGACCAACAGAAACATGGAGATGTTCAACATAATTAGCCATCAGGGAAATGCAAATTAAAATGACAGTGAGATACCACGTCACACACACAAGGATGGCTATAAAAAAAAAAAACAAGAGAAAAATAACAAGTGTTGGAGAGGACAGAGAGAAATTGGAACTCTAGTGAGAATGTAAAGTGGTGTCTCCACTTTTTTAGTCTCCAGTATTTTAGAGTAGGTGGAAGCAAAAACCTAACATTGTGAAATTGTAACCCACGTCAAACTCTGAATTATGTTGTACAACTAATTGTGGTGCTGTGCTTGGAAATTTATAGCATTTTGTATAGATGTTATTGTTCACCAAAAAAGAAGGAAGAAAAGTTGATTGTGATGATAAAAAAAAGTATTTCAGCCCTCTAGCCTCCTATATTCTGGAGCAGCTAGAAGGAAAAATAAGAGAAGATCATATGGTATGACAAACTCTGGGATCTATCCTATAACCACTTTTTGAAGAGTGCTTTCAAAACTATTGCTTTTTTATTTCTTTGCTTTGTATATATGTTATACTATACAATAAAAAAAAAGTTTAAAAATAAAAAAGTAAACACACAAAACTTGAAAAAAAAAATTAATAGTCAAAACAGAGCTGGGGGCAGTGCTACGGTGGCTCAATGGCAGAATTCTCACTTGCCATTCCAGAGACCCGGGTTTGATTCCTGGAGTCTGCCCATGCAAAAAAGAAAAAGAAAATTGAGCTAGGAACTGCTCCATGGGGCCTACAAGATACAAGTCTGAGCATCAACAAAATTATTCTTCATCCTTAATCTTCCAGGTTCAGTCTTTGAGTTAGATCCATTTGTTCTCAATACAAGGTTGTTTTAATTTGCCAAGGCTGCTTGGCATCAATAATATACCATGCAGAAAAGCCAGATGGATTCAAAGAGGAATTTTACCAAAAATTCCAAGAGGAATTAACACCTATCCTGCTCGAACTCTTCCAAAAAAGTTTAAGAGGAGGAAACACTACTTATTATTTTATTATTTATTATTTAATTAGTATTACTACTATTTAATTATTATAATAATTTAATTATTATTACTACTATTTATTTCAACATCAACCTAACACCAAAGCCAGATATAAAGATACTACAAGGAAATTACGGATCAATTTCTCTTACAAATATAGATGCAAAAATTCTCAACAAAATATTAGCAAATCAAATCTAGCAGCACGTTAAAAAATTATACACATTATATTCTTGTTGACTTAACAAGAATATATTTCTCATGGTTTGAGAGGCGAGAAGTCCGAAATCAAGGTGCCAGCAGGTTCAGGCTTTCTCTGGTCTGTAGCATTTTGATGGTAGTTTGCTGCAGTCCATAACTCAATCTCTACCTCTGTCACATAGTCATGCATCTCCTGTCTCCTATTCCTGTTTTTGTCCAAATTTTCTCTGCCTATAGGACTCCAGTCATACAGCATTAAGGCCCACCTACTTCATTTGGCCTGACCCTAATTAACAGGATCTTCAAAGATCCTTTTTATTAAAGAGTTCCCATCCACAGGACCAGGTGTGAGAACTTGTAACACGTCTTTGTGGGGGGCATGATTCACTCCACATCAAGCATGTCCCATCCACTGGTGTAGGGTTAGGTTTTTGTGCAACCTCTGTAAATCCAAAGCAACAGTTACACATGATAGTGAACTGATTTCTGCAATGTGCCCTCTTCTGTATTCCTTTCACCTTATTTATCGGTGGGCAGGTCTCCTCATCCATAAGCCTCAAGTACATCTCTAAAGTCTCTTACTTGCTATAATCGAAAGCTGTCCATTTCAATTTGTTCAAGATGTATGTCCCCCAAATGATTTGCCATACCTCTTTAGGTCTATAACTCTAGTCACCAAATACAAACACACAATCACCACTATCGTGAACAAGCATTTACTAGGTACTCTTTACCATGCCAGCTATCACATATAGCCTACACTCCAGTTCATTTCCCCACATAGGTAGCTGTAGTAGAGTGATTATGAGCATGTTATCATGACTGCCTGGATTTTAATTCCAGTTCCTCTACTTACTAGCTGTGTGACTGAACAAATTACTCAGTCTCTCTGTGCCCCCTCAGTGTCCTCAACTATAAACTGGTCAATTGTAACAATACCTAGATCAAAGATTGATTATAAAAATTAAATAAGCTACTATACATAGACCCCTTAAAATGGTGTCATAAGTATTATATGTCTGTGCTAGTGTTATAATGCAAAAGTTCTAAGAAGCATGATTAGCATAGATAATGCCAAAATGGAATGCTAGTGAATAGAAATGAAGAACTAGAAAGCAGATCAAAGGATCCTCACTGCTCAATCCAATCCTATTATCAACCTCCCCCCCCCACCAGCCTCCCATCTCCACAAGGTCACAGAAAGAAAGAAATGCACAAGGAGCAAAGCAAGTTCCTGGCTGAGGCTGGAATTGCCATCGAAGCTAAGGCTTGGGCTGATCCGGGCTAGGACTGGATCTCCCTTTGGAGTCCCAGGGCCCATTGCATTACTCTAGAGAATGAGATTGGAGTAGTCAGTTAACCATTTGGGCTTCACCTCTGTAGCTCTAAGGGGCCTAGAACCAAAGCAAATCCAAGATATGCTGTGCCTCCTTTCCTCTGTAACTAAAACCTAAACTTCATACTTAGCCCTGGCTAGGGAGAGATGAAGGTCAATGTCCATGTCCTTCCCCCATATATATCCCTTCCAGAGCTAACAGTCTGTACTAGGTAGGGTTCTCTAGGGAAAAAGAATCAGCAGGAGATATCCATAGATATAAAATTTATAAAAATGTCTCATGGAACCATGGAACCATCCAACGTCTGTAGGGCAGGCTGCAAGCTGGCAACTCTGATGAAGGTCCTCAACGAACTCTCAGGAGAAGCAAGCTGGACAACCATGGGTAATGGAAGAGTCCAAATCCATAGGGCAGGCTGTGAAGCTGGCGACTCCAATAAAAGGTATGGATGAACTCCACAGGAGAGGCTCACTGGCTGAAGCAAGAAGAGTGCTGTCTCTTCTGAATCTTCCTTAAAAGCCTTCCATTGATTAGATTAAGCATCACTCACTGCAGAAGACACTCCTCTTAGCTAATTACAAATGCAATCAACTGTGGATGCAGTCAATGCAATCATGAGTTAAGTCCATGAAATGTCCTCATAGCAACAGACAGGTTAGTGCTTGTCCAGCTGGACAACCAGGCACCACTACCTAGCCAAATTGATACATGAACCTGACCATGGCAGGCCAACCCTTGTCAACTTGGCAGCTATACATATCACCTTAAACCATACTTAATCTCTAAATAGAAAATAACAGACACATTTTTCCTCACCTAACAATACTCAACTGTCCTGTATACAAACAGAAATACATTAAACCTCCCCAGAATAGGGTACAAGTCCTTGGGTAATGTTCACTCTCAAATTTGATATCTTACAATTTAAATACTATAACATGAACAAAACAACACTACAGTCCTCATTTCTGTAACTGATCACATGGTCATAGTTCATATTTATCACTATCTTCTTCCACTACCTATTCCATGTTCCCCTTACCCTCAGCAAGCACTTCAGCTGGCCATGGTTCTTTACCCCGTGGGGTGGCCCAAACCTTCATTCCTGAAGTTTCAGAGCCATTGGTAGTCCTGCCTGGATTGGGTTATTACAGTTTCCATTGATTTTAATCATAGGGCATGTTAGTACTAAAAGACACCCTATGGGATCTCCTATATTCCAGGAAAACTCTTCTTTACTTCTATTGTGTAGCTGCAATCCTACTTCCCCCTGATAGTCAGGGTCAATCACCCCATCCGGTAATGTAATCCCCTTCTTATCTTGTTGATCCAGGGGCATGAGTAGCCCAAAGTGACCAGGTGGTAGTCTTTGATTCCAGTTCAATGAAGTTTTTGTTCTTTCTCCTGGAGGAAACACTCCCCTTCCTGGAACTAAAACCTATAGACCAGCAGAGCTCAAGATCACAGGGACAGGAAGTAAAATTTTTCCTAGTGGATCACTAGGGGTAATAGTGAGTGGTGCCACTCCCATTTCCACCCCTTGGTTCCTTCTTCCCTATGGAAATGGGTATATGTATCCTATGACTGTTCCTCCTTTGTATGTTGGAGAAAATTTTGCTTTAGGATTGTCCATGCCTGTAGCTAACTTTGATGAGACTTTGTACTGGTTTTAACCTTGTATTATATTCGTAATGTTACTGAAATGGTTTAAGGTTCTCTGATATTGTTATGGAATGAATGTACTTTGTATATGGGGAAAACACATCTTTTTTAGGGTCTAAAGGGTGGAATGTGCTGGTTTGAAAGGATTTATGTACCCTAGAAAAGCCATGTTTTAATCCTAATCAATCTTGTGGGAGCAACCATTTCTTCTAATCCCTCTTCAGTACTATAGGTTGGAAACTTGATTAGGTTATATCCATGGATATGTGACTCAATCAATTGTGGGTATTAAACTTGATTAGATGGAGATGTGTCTCCACCCATTCTACACAGGTCTTGATTAGTTTAATGAAATCCTATAAAAGAGATATTTTGGAGAAAGAGTCCCTTTTGAGAATGACAAGAGAGCCATGGAGCAGAGTCCACCAGCCAGCAACCTTTGGAGATAAAGAAAGAGAACCTCCCTAATACAGCTTCATGGAGTTTCATGAGGCCTGGAGAGGAAGCTAGCAGACATCGCCATGTTCACCACATGCCTTTCCAGCTGAGAGAGAATCCCTGAACTTCGTCAGTCTTCTTGAACCAAAGTATCTTTCCCTGATGCCTTAGAGTGGACATTTTTATGGTCTTGCTTTAATTGGGACATTTTCATGGACTTAGAATTGTAAATTTGCAACTTATTAAATTGCCCCTTTTTATAAGCCATTCTGTTTCTAGTATATTGCATCCTGGCAGCTAGCAAACTAGAACACAGTTAAATAGGAATTCTCTGATTTTCACTGCACAGTGGGGACTGGTGTAAGTACCTGTTTCTTGTATCTCTAGGGTTGGACTACAACTCTAGAAAGCTTTGGAGGGGAGGGAAGAAGGAGAATAGACACCAGGCTCTCCCTACTCTCCAAGCTTCTAGAATGATCCCTCCCCTGGGATCTGAACAGTTCAATATCCTGGAACTTGGCCATAACCATCTGGTCCTCCCTGGAAATGAAATGGCTGTACCTGGACCCTGATCCACTCCAGGAAGGAGTAAAGCAAGGAAGGAGCAGGAGGCAAGAGGCAGCTTGAGTTGCCAGAGGCCCCTGTAAATAACAATGCACAAGAAGTGACCTTGGCACCCCTGTGGCTCTCAGTTTCCTCAGGTGTGAAGGGAAGTTGGGCTAGTGGTTAGTTAAGCTCCTTCTTGCTCTAAGGTGCTAAAAGATAGAAGGCCATGAGTGCAGACACTGTTCGGCCACCCCCATACCAGTCCCCAGGTAAACCAGCCACACAGCCACAGCCTCAGGCCTTAGAGAAGTTCAATCATGGAACTTCACCACTCCAGTCTTTCTTCAAAATGGGCCTTCACTGCACTTCACCCGTGGTTGTTGAAGGACTTCACCCATCTGGGGAGCTTTTGGATATGGAGCTCTCACAGTGAAGTGGAAAGCCACTCTGAAAACCCTGGTTCTCTGGTTACTGAGGATGAGGGTATTTTGTTTGTCAAGGGTACACTAATTTCAGGGATTTCTGACTTTGTCAAAAACAATTACCACTTGTTCTGCAATTCTTCATGCTTCTTTTCAGCTCTAATTCCATCTGGACATTTCAGAGTTAGCAGAGCTTGGGGGGTGGTGCACGTTTTTCACCTACTCAGACATTTTTCAGATTTCTTTTGTGATTGGAAAACTCAAACATAGCTTTGTTTTAAAACTTCAAACATGCTGTGATATTGATGGGAAAAGGAAGTTGGCAAGAAAGGGAGATGTTACCCTCATTCTATGAGAGGGAGGGAAAGATTGGAAGGAGAGATTTATTTTACCAACATAAATGTGGCCCCATAATGAAAGAGGCTGTTCCAAGTATTACAAAGGAAATAGAACTTTATAAGGACATAAGGAGGATGGAATCAACAACTAAATTCTGACAACGCTGCTTTACAACACAAGTGCAGTTTCTAGGTTATGCAAAATCTTTGCTTTGCAACAAAAAAAAATCAAGAGCTGGCTGTAATTTCTGACACACCATATTGCAATGCTGTTACTTAGAAAACTAAACATATGTATATGTAATTTTTCAAACAAAGATGCTGTTGTTGTTGTTTTAAGTGTAAAGCCCACAGCAGTAGTATTTGTTGCAAACATTGGCTCTAATCCAGGGATGGGGGTTGGGGGAGTTACTTTTTCTGCCTCAGGACATCTTACTTCCCTTAGCTCTGCAACATGGTTTTTCAGAATTACAGTCTCCCTCCCTTTGGACTCCATGTAAATAGGAAAATGGAGAATTGGCTTTGGATGTCTGCTTACATAAGTCACAACCTTTTAAAGAGCTAGAAAGAATTCTGGAATAATCTTTAGAACCAACTTTTTTTCTTCCATATATTATTGTAAGGTTAAAAAAAAAGGAGAGAAAATAAAATAAAATAAAATGGAAAGGATATCAGAAGAAGAGTACATTTATTAATAATAATGATAGTGCATATCCCTTAATCTAGGCACCCTTATGTATATTAACTCATTTAATCCTCACAACTTGCTCAAGCAAATGCTATTATTATACCACTTTTGCAGACTTGGAGAGATATTAAGTAACTTTCCTTGTAAGAAAGGAAGCTACAATTCCAATGTGGGCATGGTGGCTCGGGAACCATATGTTCAACCATTACATATTTTCACTGCCATACCCACCAGGTGTAATGTTAGGACTTTGCTGGGGGCTTTAAATTCATCATCTCATTTAATCTTCACAGCACTCTAGATTTCTAAACTCAATTACAGGTAAGCTAAATGATGATAAAAGGAACTAAGAACCTAAAAAAAAAAAAATCGAACATGGTAGGCAAGTAGCAGAACAAGTATTCAAACCTAGACCTTCCTTGTTTCAAAGTTTTTGCAAAGTTGCATGTCCAGCACTTTGTTCTAAGAGCTAGGGGATTTCAAAAAAAACATAAGGCATTGTCCTTGTGTGTCAAAGGACATTTCCTCCTGTCTCTGGAGGAGGACAGATAAGTAAAGAGATGTTGCAATAAAGTGTGGTCATTGCAAAGACTTACCTTGCAACCATGAGACTCTGAGATCTTAGAGTTGCAAGAGTAGTACCTTACTTTTATAGCTGTTGCACTGAATTTAGACCCTAGATTGGAGTAGCTCTGCCATGTATGCTCAGGGGGTCCTCTGAAGTGAAGAAGCAATCCCAGGGAATCTGTGAAACATCCCCATGGGCAAAAATGGGGATGGCACACAAATTCTGATGATTTCTACACTTTATGAACACAGCAAACTTAGTCTGAGCCTTTCAAACTAAACCAGGTCATGTTGAAAGACTAAAATAATTACTTTAGGAAATTTGGCGATGAAAGAAACAGTGGGATAAGAGGAAACAGAGGGTTGCACCAGTTTCACTACCAAGTCCAAGTCTTCCACTTAATGAAATTTAGAAACAATTTCTAAATTTGGTCCTGAATATGTAAGCAGTAAATGTTTCGCAGATGCTGTGTGTGTGTGTGTATACTGGTGCTTCCAACTTCCAGGTGTAAGTCAGAAGGTGAAAAAGGCATGAAAATCTCACACATCTGTCTGGATGATTGATGGCGAGGAAAAAAACCATTTTTCATAAATTATGGACCCTTTTTTTACTGCTACTAGTGCACAGAAGATTAAAGAGAAGTCTATATTTCACAAATGGGAGGACCAAATGATTTAAAACCTTTGTTATAAAGACCTACTTCGGAATGAAGAATCAATGTCTTTTACAACAAGAATCTGCTAACTTAGGGAAAAAGAAAGAGGGAGGGAAGAAGCACAAGACCTGAAGTGGAGAAAAGGAGGAAAAGACAGGGAGAGAAAATAGCTAAGGGCATCAGATATGGTTACTCTGGCTCTATTTTTACATGTCAAGCAATTTAGTGTTCAGTGTACACAGTGAAGAGAGGTAAGATTTGAATTCCATTTTTAGTTTCCCTGTAGGTACCATATTAGTTTCCTTTTGCTGATATAACAAATTACCACAAATTTAGTGGCTTAAAACAAACTAGTTTATAATCTCATGATTCCATGGGGCAGAAATCTGACACAGATTAAAATCTAGCTAAAATTTTCTAGCTAAAATCCAGGTGTCAGAAGAGCTATGTTCCTTTCTGGAGGGTACTTCTTTGCCTCTTCCAGCTTCTACATGCTACCTGTATTCCTTCTATCTTCAAAGCCAGTGTTCTTGTTTGCCAGCTACCGGAATGCAGTATACCAAAAACAGAATGGTTTTTAAAAGGGGGAATTTAATAAGTTGCTAGTTTGCAGTTCTAAGGCTGAGAAAATGTCTCAATTAAAACAAGTCTATAGAATTGCCTAATCAAAGGAAAAAATATACCTTGGTTCAAGAAGGCTGATGAAGTTCAGGGTTTCTCTCTCAAGTGAGAAGGCACATGGCAAACACGGCCTCATCTGCTAGCTTTTTCTCCTGGCTTCTTGTTTCATGAAACTCCCCAGTAGGCATTTTCCTTCTTCATTTCCAAAGCTCACTGGCTGATGGACTCGCTGCTTTGTGGTACAGCAGCATTCTCTCCTCTTTCTGAATCTCCTTCATTCTCCAAAATGTTTCCTCTTTTATAGGACTCCAGAAACTTATCAAGACCCACTCAAATGAGTGGAGACATGTCATCACCTAAACCACTGTTGTTTAAATCACATCTCCAGGGAGATGATCTAATTGCAGTTTCAAACATACAATGCTGAATAGGGATTAGAAGAAACTGCTGACTTTACAAAATGAGATTAGGATTAAAACATGGCTTTTCTAGGTTACATACATTATTTCAAATCTTTTTATACTGTGTCACTTGGGCACTGAGTTTTCTTCTGCCCCCTGCTCCCTCTTTTAAGGAACCTTTGGGATTACACTGGGTCCACCAGGAAAATCCAGGATTATCTTCCTGTCTCTTCAGGTTAACTGATTAGCAACCATAATTCCCCTTTTCCATGTACCATAATTTATTAACAGGTTCCAGGGATTGAGACATGGACATACTTGGGACCCCCACAGGTGCTATGGGACTTAGGCAATTTATTTAGTTGCTGAGTCTCAGTTTCCTCATCTATCAAATGGAATAAACAAATTTACCTCATAGGAACTGTGTGAAAATTAAACGGTCCATCCATAGTTGATAGTTATTAACAGAAGCTATCATCTTCATCATCCTTAGCTCTTAATAAAATGATGGCTACTGTGATGGTGATGATGCTTGGTGGTCTGGTCAGGCAAGCACTGGTCTGACCATTGCTGCAAGGATATTTCATGGCTGGTTGATAAACCAGAAGGCTGGTGTATTAAATCACCAGTCAGTTGATTGTGTCTGTGGCTGATTACAACTGCAATCAACTAACCAGGTTCTCCCACAGAGAAATAATACAATCAACTGAAGACATTTTACAGAGGAAGAGAGACCTTTTCATTGCTTCTTCAGTCAACAAGCCCCTCCTGTGGAGTTCATCCAGACCCTTCATTGGAGCTGCCAGCCTCACAGTCTACAGACTTAAACTTGACCATTCCCATGGTTGCATGAAATGCCTTTATGAATCTCATATTTACAGATATCTATTGTTGGTTCTGTTTCTCTAGAGAACCCTGACTAATACAGCTTGGTACCAGGAGCAGTTCTTGAGAAACAGAATGATAAAAGCAGTTTTTACAATTGATTTTCTACTTTGATTAGGCTCAGAGGCACTAATGACATGTTTCCAATATCAAGGTGGCACTGACAGTCCATGGGGTGAGATGGCAAGAGAATTATGCAAAATATCACCATTAGAATCAGCTAATTGTACACTTATAAGTGGCAAGGCTCTGGGTAGGAGTGTTTTTGACACCTTTACAGAGTTTTGTGGGATTAAGAGGTATAATGATGCTAGCTGGTTGTTATTAGATATGCTGGATACAGTGATGAGGGAAAAGGATGAGCTGAAGGCTTCAAATTTACAACTTAAGCATCATATGAATGATGTAAAAGTTTCCATGTTTGCCATGGAGAAAAATCTTATCTCCTGTGGTTGCCGACTTGAGATCTCTGAAAAGCAGACACACAGCCTTCATTGCACGAGTAGCAGATTCACAGCTTAAACTAAACTCTCAGCAGGGTGCCTGCTGTTAAAGGAAGGACTTTGATTGAAAAAGAAAGGAATCCTGAAATGTGGATGAGGATTTATGGTTTGGTAATGATGGTGATGGGGAGATGGAATCCCTAGAATCTGCTGAGCATTTACTAGATAGACCTATAATGGACTCCCTGAGGAAAGAGCTTTCCAACCTTCAGCCTGCTTTGAGGCAACACCTTCCCAGCTTCCCCAGAGAAGTCTGACATCCAACCTCCATCTAATGAGATTAACCTTTTACTGACTGCTAACCCTGTAACCACCTCCCCTGGGGAAACAGCCCGCACTCCTCAGTCTGGGGTGACTAATCCTGTATCACTACATGGAACTGCAAAGAAAAATGCCCTGGGGTAATTGGCTTGAAAGATGCTTCTGTTTCTTTTCATGACCCACCCTCACCACCTCTCTTTTTTCCAAGACCTATAACTAGACTAAAGTTCCAATAGGCCCCAAAAGGTGAGATACGAAGTGTGGCCCATGGGGAGGTACATTATACTCCAAAAGAACTGCATGAATTTTCCAATCTATATAGACAGAAATCAGGAGAATATGTGTGGGAATGGATATTAAGGGTATGGGATAATAGTGGAAGAAAGATAAAGTTGGATCAGGCTGAATTTATTCATATGGGCCTAGTAAACCAAGTTTATATACTCAATGCTGTAGCTCAAGAGGTTAGAAAAGGTATTAGTTTTTTTGGATGGTTGGCTGAAACATGGATCAAAAGGTGGCTAACATTGCCTGAGGTTGAAATGCCAGAACTGCCTTGATATAATGTAGATGAGAGGATCCAGAGGCTTAGAGTGGATTATCAAGGAAGACCTGCTCACACACTCCAGGAATGTCCAGAGGACACATCTTTCACCACAACTTTGAGAAATAAATTCATGAGACTGGCTCCATCACTCCTGAGGAGCTCTGTAGTTGCCCTTCTCTGTAGGTCAGATATTACTGTGGGAACTCCTGTCACTCAGCTGGAGTCCTTAAACACAATGGAGAAAATTGGATCCTGAGTTGGCAAAAACCATGTGGTGACAGTTAATCACCATAAACAAGATAAGCATGGCCACCATAATGGACAGCAGACTCAAAATAATCTGACTTGCAGAGATTTGTGGTATTGGCTAGTAGATCATAGGGTATCTAGAAGTAAAATAAATGGGCTCCCTACTAAATTCTAGTTTGAACTATATAAGCAGAATAATTCTATGTCAAGTGAACAGAAGTCTAACTTGAATTGCAAAAACAGAGTTATGGCCCCTTACTCAATTCCTAGACTTGAGACAGTTTACAAACCCAGAGCTGCTTGAATGAGGGGAAGGCCAGGTTCATTTGGGGAAGGCCAGGTTCATTTGGGGAAGGACCCTGTTACACTGGCCCGAATTTATACTGTTAATCTTCCCCCAGCCTTCCCCAAGGAGACCTATGGCCCTTTACCAGGGTGACTGTGCTTTGGGAAAAAGGAAATGATCAGATCTTTAGGAGATTGTTAGACACGGGCTCAGAAGTGACACTAATTACAGGAGACCCAAAAAGTCACTCTGTTCCACCAGTCAGAGTAGGGGCTTATGGATTAATGGATTCAGGTAGATCAATGGAGTTTTAAGACAGGTCCATCTCACAGTGGGTTGTGTGAGTCCCCACACACATTCTGTTGTCATTTCCCTAGTTCCAAAATGCATAATTGAAACCGGCCTACTCAGCAAATGGCAGAATCCCCAAGAACTTCACTGGCTCGTGGAGTGAGGGCTGTTATGGTAGGAAAGGCCAAGTGGAACCCACTAGAACATAGAAAAACAGATTCAGAAGGAATACTGTATTCCTGGAGGGATTGCAGAGATTAGCACCACTCTTAAAGACAGAATGGATGAGGGATGGTGATTCCTACCACATTCCCAATCAACTCTCCTATTTGGCCTGTGCAAAAAATAGATAGGTCTTGGAGGATGACAGCGGATTATCATTAACTTAAACCAGGTGGTGACTCCAATTGCAGCTGCTGTTCCAGATGTAGTATCATTACTTGATACCACAAATCAACACATCACCTGGCACTGGTATGCAGCTATTGATCTGGCAAATACTTTTGTCTCAAAAGCTGTAAGGACCACCAGAAACAGTCTGCATTCAGCTGGCAAGGTCAGCAGTATACCTTCACTGTCTTGCCTCAGAGGAATATCAACTCTCCAGCCCTATGTCACAATCTAGTCTATAAGGAACTTGATCATTTCTCCTTCCCCCAGGACATTACACTGGTCCATTCTATTGATGATATCAGGTTGATTGGACCTAGTCAGCAAGAAGTAGCAACCACTGTAGACTTATTGGTCAGGTATTTGTGTGTCAGAGGATGAGAGATAAATCCAACAAAAATACAGGGGACTTCCACCTCAGTGAAAATTTTAGGTGTCCAGTGGTGTGGGGCATGTCATGACATCTCTTCTAAGGTGAATGATAAGCTATTGCATCTGGCCCCTTCTATGACCAAAAAAGAGGCACAATGTTAGTTGGTCTCTTTGAATTTTGGAGACAACATATTCCTCATTTGGGTGTGCTACTCCAGCTCATTTACTGAGTAACCAGAAAAGCTGCTATTTTTGAGTTGGAGCCAGAATAAGAGGAGGCTCTGTGACATGTCCAGACTGCTGTTCAAGCTGCTCTGCCAATTGGGCCATATGATCCAGCAGATTCAATGGTTCTGGAAGTGTCAATGGCAAATAGAGATGTTGTCAGAGCCTTTGGCAGGCTTCTATAGGAGAATTACAACTCAGACCCTTAGGATTTGGGAACAAAGCCTTACCATCCACTGTAGATAACTACTCTTTTTTTGAGAAACAGCTTTTAGCCTGCTACTCAGTCTTAATAGAGATTAAACATTTAACCATGGGCCACAAAGTTATCATGAGACCTGAGTTGCCTCTTATGAACTGGGTGTTGTCTGACCCACCAAGCCATAAAGTCAGGCGTGCACAGCAGCATTCCATCATAAAATGGAAATGATATATAAGAGATAGAATTCAAGCAGATCCTGAAGGTACAAGTAAGTTAGATGAGGAAATGGACCTGCCCACGGCCCCCACTGCTAGTATATTAACTTCTCTTTCCAAGACCAGAGCTATGGCCTCTTGGGGAGTTCCTTAGTCAGTTGACTGAGGAAGAGAAAACTCAGATCTGGTTTACAGGTGGTTCTGCACAATGTGCAGGTACCACCCAGAAGTGGACAGCTGCATCACTACAACCCTTTTCTGGGATGTCCTTAAAGGACAGTGGTAAGGGGAAATCTTACCAGTGGGTGGAACTTCAAGTAGTGCCCCTGGTTGTAGTGGCCAATTATCCTTCATTTTGCTTGGAAGGATAATTGGTCAAAGTAGCATTTATATACTGACTCATGTGCCATTACTAATGGTTTGGCTGGTGGTCAAGGATTTGGAAAGATCATGATTTGAAAATTGGTGACAAAGAGGTCTAGGGAACATGCATGTGGATAGAAATGTCTGAATGGACAAAAACATGAAGATATTTGTGTCCCATGAGAATGTTCACCAGAAGGTGACTTCAGCCAAGGAAGGTTTTAACAATCAAGTAGATAAGATGATCCATTCTATGGATACAAGTCATCCTCTTTCCTCAGGCACTCCTGCCATTGTGCAATGGGCTCATGAACAAAGTGGGTATGGTGGTAGGGATGGAGGTTATGCATGGGCTCAGCAACATGGGCTTCCACTCACCAATTGCTGAGTGCCCAATCTGTCAGCAGCAGAGACCCATACTCAGTCTCTGACAGGGCACCATTCCCCAGCCTGCTACCTGGTAGCTGGTTGATTACACTGGACCATTTCCATCATGGAAGGTGCAGCAATTTGTTCTAATTAGAATAGACACATACTCAGCCGTCCTGCATGCAATGCTTCCTCAAAAACTACCATCTGTGAACCTACAGAATGACTTATCCATCAACATGGTATTCTACACAGCATTGCTCCTGATCAAGGAACCCACTTCACAGCAAATGAAATGCAGAAATGGACACATGTTCATGGAATTCTCTAGTCTTATCATGTTCCCCATCATCCAGAGGCAGCTGGGTTGATAGAAGACCCAATTACAGTGCCAGTAGGTGAATACCTTGCAGGGTGGGGCAATGTTCTCCAGGAGGCTGTGTATGCTCTGAATCAGTGTCCACTAATATGGTGCTATTTCTCCCATAGCCAAGATCTATGGGTCCAGGAATCAAGGGGTGGAAAAAGGAGTGGTATTAGCCCTAGAGATCCACTAGGAAAATGTTTGCTTCCTGTCTCTGAAGCCTTAAGCTCTGCTGGCCTACAGGTCTTTGTTCCCAAAGGAGAAGTGCTTCCCCCAGAAGACACAACAATAATTTCATTAATTAGAAGTTAAGACTGCCACCTGGCCACTTTGGGCTTCAAATGCCACTGAATCAACAGGCAGGAAAGGGGATTACTGTTCTCTCTGGGGTGATTTATCCTGACAATCAAGGCGAAATAGGACTGTAGTAACAATGGAGGCAAAGAAGAGTTTTACTGGAATACAGGAGATCCCCTAGAGCATCTCTTAGTACCACCATATGATTAAAGTCAATGGAAAACTGCAACAACCCAACCCGGGCAGGCCTACCAATGGCCCAACAACTTAAGGAATGAAAGTTTAGGTCACCCTGCCTGGCAAAGAACCATGGCCAGCTGAAGTGCTTGCTGAGGATAAAGGGAACATGGAATGGGTAGTAGAAGAAGGTAGTGATAAATATGAACTACAATCATGTGACCAGTTACAGAAACAAGGACTGTGATTGTATGAATATTTCCTCCCTGTTCTGTTCTAAGTATGTTTGCATTTGTACATGAGCAAATATCTTGTTTTCCTCTTGGTGTTATAGTATTTAAGTCAAGGGATATGAAGTTTAAGAGTGAATTTTACCTAAGGACTTGCACCCTTTTCTGGAGAGATGTAGAACATCTCCAGTTGAACACAAGACAGTTGAGTATTATTAGGCAAAACATATATCTGTCATTGTGTTCTATTTGCCAGATTGAACAAGGGAACAGCATCTATTAACCCTTTATTAGTGACCCAAGTAGTTACTCTATATTATATGTTGACAATTTTTTCTTTTTCATAAATATATTAAACTCTAGACTGTCTCTGCCAAGCTTCCACCCGCACAGGTACATCAAGGCACTCCACAGCCTTTCATGGTTCTGACAGGAAACAGCAAACTTAGTTCTTTATTTAAGCCACAGAGGCTTTCTCCACATTTGCTTTCTACACAGAACCCAGCCTGGGGTCATGGAGAGCTGCGAAAATGGAAAAGGAGTTAACTTAGTATCTTAAGTGATTTGGCTTCTCACCTGTCACACAAAGCAAAGCAACAGGACCTCTTCGGCAGGAGCCCCTTCAGAAATCAGTAGGTCCAAAGCAGCTCAGTGACCTCAGCCTGGGTAAATGTCAGTGTCTTATGTTCTAAAGGTGGAAAGTTCTAAATCTTAGAAGATATAAATAAAAGAACTGACAAACAAAGGCAACTTCTTCCTGTCAGTATTACCTTGAATTGGCTATCAGATATTGCCTAATTATTATCCAAATATCCTCCACCCCTCTGGTGTAGCTAAGCATTGATAGACATTCTGTCACATGCTACCAATTAACTAGATCCTTTATTTCACTCTTACTGAGACTTGCAGGAAATTCAAGTTGTTCCAAGGAGCTAGCCAGGTACAAGATTCAGCTGAAAATTGAGTGAGAGCATTTGGAGGCATGGCTAAGCCACAGATTATCAGGGAGAGCATTTGGATGCATGGCCAAGCCACATGTCATCAGTGATCAGGAAGTGAGAGGGTTTTTTATGATTATCATAAAGTTGGTAACTTCCAACAAGCACTTTCAGGTCAAATCGTTCTGTTCTCTAAAAACACTAACACTAGGAACAGACGTTGGCACACACGTCATGGAACTCCACGATGCTTAACAACCTCACAGCTTCTCCCTAGAGATGGACAGCACCTCATCCCATTAGCTCGAACCACAGAGCATCCTGTCAAAATGCTCCACTTTTGGGGGAGAGAGATTGAATGTCTCTGCCATGATCAACATTGAAATGGAACAGAACTAGGATTAAAACTACATTTTCTGATTCTGTGGCCTTTTACCATCACACTAGAATGCCCCTTCAGATTGAAAAAGAAGTGACTGCCAGTACCTACTCAGGCTAGTATAATATTTAGGACAATATGGTCCCTACTTATAAGTATGTGATGTCATTCATCACGTACAGGGAATGGCTACTTCATGACAGCTACAACCAGTATCTTGTAATGGGTGCAGCCCAAACCTCCAGCCACTCTCACAAACACATATTCCCTCAGGTAACAGGGCCATCCCCCAGAGAAGGGAGAGGCAAAGATTCAAGGGCAATGAGCCACAAGATAGGTTGTTGGCCAACCACCCATGCATCAAAGGGTAAATAGATACCTTCCCCCAAAACAGACATGGCAGAATGGAGCAGACAGAAAACAAAAATTGTCACAGCAGCACACAATCACCAAAGAGAGCTAATGGGGCTACACATACCCCGGCACACACACACATACATGCCAAGAGAGAGAGAATCTTGTGAAACACAGCCTAATGCTTCCTTTCATATTCCTTTGTGATCCATCACAGCAGCTATTATACCCCAAACTATCTATCATTAGGACCACTACAGGCAGGCAAGGAAACACAGCATGGGGGGAGTTTGCAGCCTTTTCTCCCTGAGGTGCTTCCCCCCTCCTCTTGCATACTATAAATTGGGAGCTCACTAAAGAATCAAGTACTAAAGCCATAGGCATCTAAGGGCACCCAGTCCTGGGAGGGGAGTAGAGATGGGAAGGGCTCTTCCCTACCCCACATGAACTGTCTAGGAGATCACTCACATCACACATGCAAAGCTAGGGGTGAAGGATGGCCCTCAGCACAGGAGTCCTATGCAGCAAAATCTTATCTTCCTCTCTAAGGTGATTTCACACCTGAGAGGCCCTTGTGGTTCCTAGTCCTGGATTTTCCTGTTGAGGTATCACTTACTCTATCAATGGACTGGGAACTGTCCTTTTTTGAGGAAATTTTGGATTGGAGAACCCTACACTTCCACTGGATCTTTCCCTCAGCCTGGGAACCTAGGGGGCACAGTAGGAACAGTAGTTAAAAATAGGATAAAAAGAAAGGATGGAACAGAGGAAAGAGATTTGCTATAGCCGGCCCTTTCCCATATGCCTGCTCACGTTCTCCTTGCAACAGCCCCAACACGGGAAGTTTTATTTAATCTTATTGAACTGATGAAAAACACTCAGACTATGAGAGGTTACTTGGCTTATCTGTGAAACAAGATTGTTTTATGATACTTTATTTTCTCAGAGTGTCAAAATAAAGCTAAGGCTACCCTCTGTCCTAGTTTAAAACAGTTATGTACTGCAGAAAAGTCACGTTCTTCTAATCCAATCTTATGGGTGCAGACCTACTGTGGGTGGGACCTTTTGATTAAGTTGTTTCCATGGAGATGTGACCGGCCCATTCAAGGTGGGTCTTAATCTGTTTACTGGAGTACTTTAAGAGGGAAACATTCTGAAGAAAACATAGACGCTTGGAGAAAGAAAGCACCCTGGACGATGCTAACCTAAGAAACAAAATCTAGCACTTGCCCTGGAGAAGCTGAGAGAGGACCTACAGATACTTAGAGAGAGAAACATCCCAGAGATGCTAAGAGAAGGCCCACAGGACACAGAGACAAAACCGCTGGAATCCGAAGCTGAAAGCAAGGAACCAAGAGCAAGGCCAGCACATGCAAGCCATGTGCCTTCCCAGCTGACAGGTGTTCCAGATGCTGTCAGCCTTCCTTCAGAGTCCAGAGGTCATCTTCTTGATGCATTGATTCAGACATTTTCATGGCCTTACAACCATAAATTTGTAACCTAATAAATCCCCTTTATAAAAGCCAATCTCTTTCTGGTACATTGCATTCTGGCAGCATTAGTAAACTGAAACACCTTCACATTCTTAAAAGAAGTTGCTAGACTCATTCCTGCAGGTCTTGCTAAGGCGCAGCCATATCTTGTGCTTTGCTCTCCACTTCATCATTCAGCCTCTTTAAGTAGAAGTCTGGAGTTTATTGAAAAAGAGAGGAAGAAGAATTACTAGCCTAACTGGGACATATACTAGAGAAGGAGACTGAGGTTTTAGTCCTTGGCTAGAGGCTTGCTGGACTGATGAAATTCAAAAGCCCTTCCTGGTAAGGCCATAGAAGTAAGGTGCAGTTTAAGGGTGCCAGGGCAGGCTGGACAATTGTCCCTTGGGGATTGGGAACTTAAACATATATGAGCTTGCTGCCTCGAGCACAGGGAAGCGGGAGAATCCTGAAGGCAGGAGGGTTCCAGCTCTCCCCCCCTCCCCCTGGAAGCATGTGGCATGGGAGGGTACATGGGCCACCCACAGGGGCAGTGCAGGCTGGAAGGGGGCCTGGTCTTGATTTGTCTTGATGGGTCCCAAAAAGGCATCCTTCCAGGGAAGGGGACCCCAACACTAAAAGATTGTGTGGTAGCCCACCACAGACAAGACTGAGGTAAGAATTTAAGAGACTAGCATCAGTAAATTGTACACTACAAGGGTCCCTAAGGGGTACCTCTGAAGGACCCAAGATACCATGGGGACATGAGGGCTACCCATGTAAGTCAAGGGAAAACTGCAGATAGCACCAGCTAGGTAAAAACTTTGTCTCTTCTTCTGTGCTTTGCACCCCCTGCCCCAAATCTGGAGGACCCAGAAGAAAGAGCAAAGATAGTAAAGAAATTAAGCAAACTATGCCCACTTCCCCACTGCTGGTCTGGCTGAAACTGAAACTAGAGACTAGAACTAGAACTGGAGGCTGGTGGGGTAGGAGAAAGGAGCAGCAAGGAAGAGAAAAAGCTCTGATTTATATGTAAGCTTGAAGTTTTAAAATAAACTGAATTACTCTAACATCAGAAAATGAGTTTCTATTATCAAAATAAGATTGTTCCAATGACTGAAAGTCTATGGAAAACTTTGGGATCCTACGGTGGGAAAATGGGACTAAACGTGGCTTAATTGAAGGTAGTATTGGGAGAAAAAGTGTTTCCCAACACGAAGCTTATGAAGGTCATCCCAGCCAATGTAGTGGCTACACTGAACACCACTGGTGTTTGCAGATCCAGAATTTGAATCCTATTCTCTAACTCCAAGGGCAGTGATCTCTCCAGTACCATGAGGCTCAAAATCAAAGACAGTTGAGGTTGTTTGATCTAGAATTAAACACATGCTTTGGAATCACTTTTTCCCCAAGGTTATCCAATAAGAACAGAAATCTGTCTCTCTTGGAATTAAGGAGATATTTTTTAAGAATTTGCACTGAGGCCCACGCCCCGCAGCAGCCAACCCACCCGTCCTCCTTCTCCCCTCTCTTTCTCCGCCGGCCCGCCGCGGGGCGCCCCCCTCCTCCCCCTCCTGCTCCGGCCGCTCTCCAACCACCACGGTGCCCTCTTCCCCCGCCTTCACCGGCTCCTCCACCACCAGCCTCTACAGCCTTGCCGCCCTCACCTTTCCTCCTCCAGAACAGCTACTGGGGGAGTGCAGATAATACAGAGCAGCTCCCGGAGCCACGAGGGAGATCAAAGGGACGGCGTACCCCATCCTGGAACGGCTGACTATCTGGGAGAACCAGCTCCGGTGAGATCACCAAGGGGCACGGGCTTTCCTGGGTGGGACGGCAAGCAACCGGAGTCCCTCCCCTCCACCTTCCCAGGCCAGCTGGTAGAATTGGACAGGCGGTCCCCTTAGGCCGTGGCGGCTGGTGTCCCCACCACACGAGGCCCCCCGGAACAACTGAGATAGTTGGGTCGGAAATCCCCAGACTGCGGAGAACAGTGACCGGGGGATCCCTTCCAAACACGTGACTCCCCCGTCGGCTGGGAATAGTGCACTCTCCCGGGCTGCGACAGCTGGCGCCCTCCTGCCACGCTTGGTGCCCCGGGCTGACTAGCTAATTCGGCCGGACGCTCTCCCGTGCCGCGGCGGCCGGCGACCCTCCCCGCATTCAGAACCCCAGGCCGGCTGGCATTCTTCCCAGACGCTTCGGCTACCGAACCTCCCCTACGGCGAGAATTTTCCAGAGTTAAAGGACCCACAGCAACTTTCACTGGTGGAACCCGTAGACAAACGTGTGCCACGAGCGCCACCTACTGGGCAGGATAAGAAAAACAGAACCCAGAGATTGCACAGAAAAATCTTTCAACCTGAGGGGTCAAACACCCAGGGAAATCTGACTAAATGCCCAGATGCCAGCAGAAGATAACGGATCACGCTCAGAAAATTGAACATATGGCCCAGTCAAACGAAGAAACCAATAGTTCAAATGAGATACAGGAGCTGAAACAACTAATGCTGAATATACGAACAGAAATGGAAAACCTCTTCAAAAACGAAATCGATAAATTGAGGGAGGACATGAAGAAGACATGGGCTGAACATAAAGAAGAAATAGAAAAACTGAAAAAACAAATCACAGAACTTATGGAAGTGAAAGATAAAGTAGAAAAGATGGAAAAAACAATGGATACCTACAACGACAGATTTAAAGAAACAGAAGATAGAATTAGCGATTTGGAGGATGAAACATCTGAATTCCAAAAAGAAACAGAAACTATCCGGAAAAGAATGGAAAAATTTGAACAAGGTATCAGGGAACTCAAGGACAATGTGAACCGTACAAATATACGTGTAGTGGGTATTCCAGAAGGAGAAGAGAAGGGAAAAGGAGGAGAAAAACTAATGGAAGAAATTATCACTGAAAATTTCCCAACTCTTATGAAAGACCTAAAATTACAGATCCAAGAAGTGCAGCGCACCCCAAAGAGATTAGACACAAATAGGCGTTCCCCAAGACACTTACTAGTTAGAATGTCAGAGGTCAAAGAGAAAGAGAGGATCTTGAAAGCAGCGAGAGAAAAACAATCCGTCACATACAAGGGAAACCCAATAAGACTATGTGTAGATTTCTCAGCAGAAACCATGGAAGCTAGAAGACAGTGGGATGATATATTTAAGTTACTAAAAGAGAAAAACTGCCAGCCAAGACTCCTATATCCAGCAAAATTGTCCTTCAAAAATGAGGGAGAAATTAAAACATTCTCAGACAAAAAGTCACTAAGAGAATTTGTGACCAAGAGACCAGCTCTGCAAGAAATACTAAAGGAAGCACTAGAGTCAGATACAAAAAGACAGAAGAGAGAGACATGGAGAAAAGTGTAGAAAGAAGGAAAATTAGATATGATATATATAATACAAAAGGCAAAATGGTAGAGGAAAATATTATCCAAACAGTAATAACTCTAAATGTCAATGGACTGAATTCCCCAATTAAAAGACATAGACTGGCAGAATGGATTAAAAAACAGGATCCTTCTATATGCTGTCTACAGGAAACACATCTTAGACCCAAAGATAAATATAGGTTGAAAGTGAAAGGTTGGGAAAAGATATCTCATGCAAATAACAACCAGAAAAGAGCAGGAGTGGCTATACTAATATCCAACAAGTTAGACTTCAAATGTAAAACAGTTAAAAGAGACAAAGAAGGACACTATATACTATTAAAAGGAACAATTAAGCAAGAAGACATAACAATCATAAATATTTACGCACCGAACCAGAATGCCCCAAAATACGTGAGGAATACACTGCAAACACTGAAAAGGGAAATAGACACATATACCATAATAGTTGGAGACTTCAATTCACCACTCTCATCAATGGACAGAACATCTATACAGAGGATCAATAAAGAAATAGAGAACCTGAATATTACTATAAATGAGCTTGACTTAACAGACATTTATAGGACATTACATCCCACAACAGCAGGATACACCTTTTTTTCAAGTGCTCATGGATCATTCTCAAAGATAGACCATATGCTGGGTCACAAAGCAAGTCTTAACAAATTTAAAAAGATTGAAATCATACACAACACTTTCTTGGATCATAAAGGAATGAAGTTGGAAATCAATAATAGGCGGAGTACCAGAAAATTCATAAATACATGGAGGCTCAACAACACACTCTTAAACAACAAGTGGGTCAAAGAAGAAATTGCAAGAGAAATTAGTAAATACCTAGAGGCAAATGAAAATGAAGACACAACATATCAAAATTTATGGGACGCAGCAAAGGCAGTGCTAAGAGGGAAATTTATTGCCCTAAATGCCTTTATCAGAAAAGAAGAAAAGGCAAAAATGCAGGAATTAACTGTCCACTTGGAAGAACTGGAGAAAGAACAGCAAACTAATCCCAAAGCAAGCAAAAGGAAAGAAATAACAAAGATTAGAGCAGAAATAAATGAAATTGAAAACATGAAAACAATAGAGAAAATCAATAAGACCAGAAGTTGGTTCTATGAGAAAATCAACAAGATTGATGGGCCCTTAGCAAGATTGACAAAAAGAAGAAGAGAGAGGATGTAAATAAATAAGATTAGAAATGAAAGAGGAGACATAACTACTGACCTCACAGAAATAAAGGAGGTAATAACAGGATACTACGAACAACTTTACGCTAATAAATACAACAATTTAGAAGAAATGGACAGGTTCCTGGAAAGACATGAACAACCAACTTTGACTCAAGAAGAAATAGACGACCTCAACAAACCAATCACAAGTAAAGAGATTGAATTAGTTATTCAAAAGCTCCCTAAAAAGAAAAGTCCAGGACCAGACGGCTTCACATGTGAATTCTATCAAACATTCCAGAAAGAATTAGTACCTACTCTCCTCAAACTGTTCAACATAATCGAAGTGGAGGGAAAACTACCTAATTCATTCTATGAAGCCAACATCACCCTCATACCAAAACCAGGCAAAGATATTACAAAAAAAGAAAACTACAGACCAATCTCTCTAATGAATACAGATGCAAAAATTCTCAACAAAATTCTAGCAAATCGAATCCAACAACACATTAAAAAAATTATACATCATGACCAAGTAGGATTCATCCCAGGTATGCAAGGATGGTTCAACATAAGAATTTGCACTGAGGTCCATAGTGCACATCAACCCATCTCCATATTATTTTGCCTATGATCATGTTCAAGATGGTGGCAGTAGAACATGCCAACTGGCTAATGAAGCAAAGATACCTAGAACTAAGCACCGTTGTTTGTAACTTCACTAATTTAAAACAGCACTGAACGGGGTGGGCCACGGTGGCTCAGCAGGCAAGAATGCTCACCTGCCATGCCAGAGGACCCAAGTTCAATTCTTGTGCCTGCCCATGTCAAAAAAAAAAAAAAAACAATAAAACAGTACTGAATGCTAACAAGAACAGCCGAGTACCATGATGAAGTGGGCTGGAGTTTACTGTTGTGTTGGTCTGAAACTGCTGCGTACCCCAGGAAAGCCATGTTCTTTAATCCTCATTCAATATTATTGAGCGGGATCTTTCTGATTAAGTTGTTTCTAAGGTGATGTGATCAGCTCAGTTGTGGGTGGGATGTTTTGATTAAATGGTTTCCATGGAGATGTATCTCCACCCATTCAAGGTGGGTCACTTACTAAAGTCCTTTAAGAGGGAACCATTTTGAAAAAGACTTCAGAGTCCACACAATCAGAGACCTTTGGAGATTAAGAATGAAAATGCCCCCTGGGAAAGCCTTTTGAAATGAGAGGCCTGGAGAGAAAGCATGGCATGTGCCTTCCCAGCTGACAGAGGTGTTTCGGATCCATCAGCCTTTCTTGAGCCAAAGTATCTTTTCTAGATGCCTTAGTTTGGACATTTTTATAGCTTTAGAACTATAAACTTGTGACAATAAATTCCCTTTTGAAAACCATTCCATTTCTGGTATATTGCATTCTAGCAGCTTTAGCAAGCCGAAACAGTTGCCAAGTACATTGTTAATGTTTTCCTCCTTTTTTTAGCTGTTTATATTGAAGAAAGGGGAAAGATTGGAGAAACAAACCAAAAAAAGTGAAGAAAATATTACAAAGAGACTGAGGGGGAAAGACCAATTAGTATGCACAACAAAGAAAGGCCCAGCATTAAAGACCAGGGAGGAAGGGGAAAAGAAAAGATGTGGGGTGAAAGAGAAGAGAAAGGAACAGTTTAGCCGAGTCAGGCTTAAGTACTAAATGTTACAGCTTTATAAATTCCTAGAAGTGCAAAAAAGATCTCAGTGTATATAATGCTTTTAAAAAGTCACAGAAGGAAAAAGGAAATGAATTCAACCCCACTGGCTTTTAGTGCTGCCTTTTAAAAAAAAAAAAATGGAGGCAGATAAACTGCTAACAGAGCTCTTTGCCATGTTTCAAAATGAATAAATAAAACCTTCCCTGCCAACTTTTTTTTATTATTATGTCTGTCTCTGACTTTTTAAATGCTTTCCTTAAAAATGTTTTCATGCTTCCTTTTCCCTAAGCATTTTACAGTTCGCCTTCTTAAATTTCACTGGAGACCTGCAAATCAAGTTGCATCTTGCTGATTTGATAGCTGCTTTTACGCAGCCCAGCGGAAGGCAATGCCTTAGCATCACTCATGCTGAGAAGCGTTTATTAGCAAGCCCTCCCCTGCGTGGATAGCAGGACGACGTGCTAGGAAGGCCAGACTAGGCCAGGCCTGGCCCAGGGGCCGCCAGCAGGGGTTTAGAGCAGGGGACACTGGCCACTGGTGGTGACCTTCAGTCCGCAGTGACAACAAAAGAAACCTGCCTCTCTCCCAACGCACCGTTACAGCCTCTTGCTCCCCCATCCCCCACCCCCATTCCCTGCTTGGGAAAGGGAAAAGGAAAGTGGGCAGGGGAAGGAGAAGAAAAGTTCTTGTTTTGCAATCCCAGTAATTAGTCCTAAAGGATTCTTCCAACTGCTGCTGTGGGTAGAAGGGCCCAGGAGAGCGAGAAGGCTCCAGGCTGGCTATGCCGGCCACCGCGGAGCCAGCTCCCTGCTTGCAATTCAAATGAGGGCTTCTCTGACCTTTCCTGTCACATATTTTATTTCAGAGACAGTTTACAAGGCCTCTCCACCATGCAGGTCATGTTTTAGTTTAAACAGAAATACTCTCGTAGGTGTTAGATGCGAGTTAATGATTACACTGAAATCATCCTAATTAGGCTCTGTTGTTACACGCTGCCCTTTGGGGGCAGCTACTGTTGTCACAGAAAGTATTTTGTAGAAAAATAATTGGTCTGAGATCTCTTCCTCTCACTCGCACGTACCCATCTCCTCTCTCCCTCTTCTGTGAAAAAAAAAAAAGGTAATAATTATTATTGATCCTTCAGCACTTGATCAGGAAGCGTGTTCCCTTCCTGTCCCTGCAAACCTCTCAGGGAAGGTGTCGGAGTGGTCAGCCACAGCCAGGAGGGAGGGAACCCAATGGTCTCCCCTTAACAGAGGGGCAAAGGGGATGAGGTTTCTACTAGGGCTCTTCCTAAAGTGTCCTTGCCTTCTGTTTTGTTTGGGGGAAGTCCTGAGAGCACTGAGAGACTTATTCAGAAAACATTGTCACCCCCCAGGTACGGAACAGGATGGAGGGGGGATGCAGGGCTGGTTTCTCAAAATGGTTTATTAACCATTTACATGCCTCTGCATATAGATACCACGCACAGTTCAAGCTCAGGCAATTTTCAATCTTGTTGCCTCTAAAAGGATCCAATGTTGATTGTTCACCCCCCCTCTCTCAACTTTTGATTATTCTCATTTATCTGGAGTAATTGACCCAGCTGCATTATAGAAAAAACACTGAGCAATTGAAGGGGGTATATTTAATGCCGGAGGAAGAGGAAACAAGAAGCATTTGTAGGCGGCAGCTAGTGGGGTTAGGGGAATGGGCAACACTGATGAAGATGAGATGGGCCATCACTTGGAGAAAAAAATACATTTTTCCTGACCCTCTGATAGTTAACAGGTTGGCTGAAGGGTTCAAACAAAGAGGAAAAGCCTCAAACTGGGTAATAGTTATGCTAACAACGAACAACCTAATATCCCAAGTTAGCTGAGAGTGTGCTTAATATCCTCACCTATAATTGAGAGACTCAGCTCTATTTTCTAAGATTGCTCCCAATCTTAAAAATATTGAAAAAGCTATTCTGTGGCCAACCCATCCCAGCGTCTTTAAATCCATAGCCAATGTCATCTGCAAATTCAGAAAAAAAAATTTTTTTTTAATTGTTGGCCAGCAAAAAGCTGTTTGAGGCAGGTGGGCAAAAACTGTAGTCTTCCTGATGACAAAGTAGAAAGAATTCAGAAAATTATAAAAGCATGCCACTGTTTACCTGTTTAACTGTAACTATTTGCCTGTTTAAAAGTTTTAGGATTTCACATCTGGTCCAATAGAACTCGCTACTGGGTGAGTGGCCCATGAACTGGTAGCTGCAGCTTCACCTAAGAAGTTGCAGGAAAAGCAGAATCTCATGTCCACCCCAGGTCTGTGAGTCAGAATTTGTACTTAAATAAAAAATCCCCAGGAAATTCTCAAAGTCATGCTTTCCCACATTCCTACTGTCATCAGAACTTCCTCTTCCCCATAAAAGTAAAAGATTTCCTGACTCTGAAACTTGCTGCCTCTAAAATTCCTCCTTATCTCTCTCATTGCCAATGGAAGACCCACAGCTCTAACTCCTCACTCAGTTTCCACAAGAAGTGGAAAAGAATAAAGCAGAGACACTAATTGGATTTTCAAGAGAAAAAAAAAAAAAACGATGAAAGCTCCTCTTCCTTAAGAAATATGTTGTAGTGTTTTGCTTTTTTTTTCCCCTTCTTTCTTGGCATGTGGTTGATATTTCAGAAAGCCTGGAATTCCTTCAAAGAAAACCCTAAAAATTAAGATACTGCATTAGAGACCTCACAATCTTTTCATCCTCTCTTAAAGGCTAATTTGAGTCTTAAGCCCACAAAAAGAAAATCCTTGCTATATGAAAAACCATTCCAACAGTGATGCTAAAAAATTCAATTAACGTTCTATGCAAGTATAGAAGGATTCATTTCTCATTCATTTGACTTCCACTTGCATTTTGTTAGGATCTGGTTGCAGAGGTTTGTTTTCCTTGATATGTTTCAAATGAAAACATCCCCAGATTCTGTGTGTTTTTAATACATATAAATATCATACATGTATATCTTTATGTGTATATATATATGCACCTCCTCTCTTCTGAACCATTAAGCAAGTTCATTTCGTGACACCTCCAAACACAGACCACAACCGGGCAGCCTGGTGCCCGCCACAACCTCCCACAGCAATGTTTGTTGGTGACACCTTTGTCACTGCCTAAACAAGCCATCAATAATTAAATTCCCATTTACAAAAAGAGGAAATTATGCATGCCATCAGCAGTCCCCATCGAGAACAGGAAGAAACCTTTCTCATTACCCCATCACACTGTGTGCAAACAGAACTGCCCGTTGTTGACAATAAATATTTGATAAGTGAGGAAATAAAGGATAAACCAAGGATGCGGAGAGGGGGCAGCATCGTGGGTCCTCCTCAGATCATCTCCATTTAGCCAGAATCTGACCACAGCTGAATGCAATGCAGCCCACCTGCCTGCTTCTGAATCACATGGCCCACCTTTATTTCATGCCTAAAAGGAAAATAGCAAACCTTGGCTCCCTTTTTTCCCTCCTCTGCTTTACTGGAAGAAAAAAGTTCCAAAAGCAGTTTCTCAGTCCCCTTTTTAAAATAACACACCGAATTTGAAATACCCTACTAAGCTACTAAGCTCAACATCCATATTGGAATTTGGTGGGAATTGACCCGATTAAAGAGGCTGAAGCTCTAGATTCAAGGCTCAGCTTTTCCATGGACTACCTGGGGAGTCTTGGGAAAGCTGCTTTATTACATCTCTGCCTCAGTTTCCTCAAATATCAAATGAGACTTTTAGAAAAGCTGATTTCTCAGCCCTTAAGAAGTTTCTTTTCATGGAATGTTTTTGTCCCCCATTAAAAAAAAAACAGGACAATCACAACTAACTATAAAAGAGAGAGGGGCTGCGGTTTTCTGTTTAGTTCAGACTTTGCTGAAGCCCATGGGGAAATGATACTTCTAGCTCCTGTTTCCCTCCACTCTGTTGAAGGGGGATAATGCTGATTTTTTTCTTACACAAGTTTATTCCCCGTTCTTCCCCAACATTTGTTCTCCATTCTCCTCGGCCCTTCTCAGCATCCCCAGGAGTCAACTGTTGCAGACAATGCTGCTCAGAATTTTTGTATACTGGCTTTGTGATGGAACAGGCCAGTGGAAAGCATTGACAAGGGAGCAGAAAGCAGGAGTTAAAAGATGTCGGGATATTTCTTCACCCTTCCCTCCCTATTTCTACAACCCTATACTAGGACTGTACTATGTCATTCTATAACCACAGCTTCCACTAATGGCCCCTTCCCCATAGTTTCAGCTCTTACTGAGCTCTGCTTCCCACTTCCTCCCCATGGCCCCTCAGCTCCAGCATAGTAGCAGCTCCCCACTGATGTTGGCCTCTGGGTGTCTCACCATCCCGTGTTGGTCCCTTTAACTCTGCCTACATCTCTGTGAGTAGTCCTTTCGATGAGGGTATCTCTTTAAACCATCTCAGTTCAATTCCATTTCATGCCCAAGCTCTGAATGATATATAAGGCAAATATTAAGAATAACCAACTTAAAAGAAAAATCGAAGCTTCTAGCTGTGTGGCCTTAACCACTCACTTTTGCAACTGTTCCATTGCTATAGTCAAAAAATAAAATAACTGGGCTGCAAGGATAGTTCAGTGGTAGAATGCTCACTTGCCATGTGGGAGACCCAGGCTTGATTTCTGGTTCATGCATTCCCAAAAAAAAAAAAAAAAAATCAATAAATGGTGCTACAATAATGGGATAGTCACATGGAAAAAGAATGAAATGTGACCTCCCACTATACAGCATACAAAAAAATATATACATATAATAACTACTTCATGCAGTTATTAAAAGAATCAATGGAAATAGTATGCATATCTGTCATTAGTAAACTTAAAAATACTGTTCTACACAGATAGTATCATTGTCCTTGGCTCAACTATATTATTTTCTGATTTTCAGAGTAATAAAGGGTCTAAAAACAATTAGCCCTTTGAAGATATGAAATCCCGATAAAATTACACTAATTTTATCTCTTCTACAGCTCCTAGCAAGGCACAGGGTTTTCTGCAAGTATTTGCACTAAATGTGCAGGCTTGCCGTGTTTGTCAAGCTGCTTCAAATTAAAAAGCAAAACACTAAACAAAGCACCCAGCTCTGGAAGATGAAACTAGAAATATCTATTAGCTTGCCCATCAAATCAAGCTTATGAGAATTTCCCAACATTTTGCCCATATCTTTTTGTAATTAAAACACATCAGTACATTTAGAATGCATTCAGAAAAACATTTATCAGTATTCCTTCCAAGGACCATAGATATGGTGCATGAATCTTGTCCTATGATAGGAGGGCTCCTTCAGTTTCATGGTAATTAGATGGAACCTTTAATGTAATTGAAATTTGCACCCAATAACAGTGCCATCCTCTAATCAACACATCATGGGTTCGTGCTTACTCTGAAATTTTATTTTATGGGGGACTGATTTTTGCATCATTTTCACATTAAGAGACATTGGTTGCTGAAATCCTAATTTTTCCTGAAATTTTTAAATTGGGAGACATTTGATGAGAAATACCATGGAGGTGGGAGGTATTAGATGATGAGTAGTAGAGATTATAAATTGGGATTCTCTGCTCAAAGAAAAATATTTCTTTGAGTCTTGCAACCTTTTGATCTCTTTCTGTACATCCCTTAACTTCAATTCAATATCATCTCACCAGAAGCATTGTAATAGTCTCTCCTTGATAGAGTGCTCATAGATTTTTGTTTTAGTATATGTCATAGCAGAAACTTTGATTTTAGTTGAGGTAAAACTGTGACGTATGTTTCCCAATTTATATAGCTGCTTCTTTATTCTGAACCACTTCCTGTTATAAAAATACAAATCCACAGAGAGAAAGGAAGAGAATGAAAGAGACAAGACACCTTATGGGGAGTTACTTAACTCCAAAAGTCCCCCACGTGCAATGTTGTATGTTATATTACCTGCAAGGAAAAGGAGTTAGAAAAGACAAAGAGAGAGGGAAAGAGGGTGGAGGTAAATAGCAGGTGCTTCAGTAGAAATGAGAACAAGTTTTCTCCTAGTCTTCCATAGGGAAAGGTAGGGATGGATGGGAGCATGGGAACCTCTGGGATGTGGGTTCTGAAATCAAGCCCCCTGTTTGCCGACTCAGCCACCTACCAGCTGTGCAAACTTGGACACATTTCTTCACCTCTCCGTGCCTCAGTTTTCTCTTTTGTAAAAATAGGGTAAGAACAACAGCGGCTTCCTAGAGTTTTTCTAGGGATTAAAAAAAGAGCTAATTAACATAAAGAATTTAGGATGAAGCCTGGCAAAAAATAAGGGTAGAATAAACATTAACTAATGTTAATACTGTTATCTTCATCATTTTTTTAAATCCTTAGTCCTCCTAAGTCCTCCTTAAGTCCGACTTTTGCCAGAGATGAAGATTTTTTCAAATGTGTCAACATCTGACTTAAATCTACGGGACACATCTTCTAGTCCCAGCTAGGTGTTCTCCTTTCGAAGCTCAGAGGGTGGCCCTTCCAGCTCCCACATTCAGTGTTCCCAGGAGGCCAGATCCACCAAGCCCTTGGATTGTGATAGTTGGTTAGACAGAAAAAGAAATACTCAATATCACCCTTTAGCTGGAAAATGCTCAGTATATTCGTAAGTAGAAAACTGTTTATTATGATCACTCAAGCAACCTTGAGTTGTTTTGAGCATAAAAAGCCCTTGTTGAATTAGCTTGCTGGCGATTTAATCTCAAAAAACCTTACTCTCTCTCCCCAGAAACCGTCCGAGCATTGCCTGCAGGACGATGCAAAAGAAAGTACCATATGGTCTGATAACCAGCACCTTCTTCTCCTTGAAAAACAATCTGATAACAGGACATGCTGACCAGTTTTTCCTCTTCTAGTCTGCCCAACCCCCGCCGTTTTTTCTTTCTGCTTTCTTCTGGATCCTAGCCATCTCTTTGGGGTTATAAAAGCCCAAACCACCCTTCTCACTCCAAAACTGGTCTTGGAGATTTTTTTCCTCCAGTTCCTTACCTGTGCACCTGCGATAAAACTTACCTTCTCACTGAGACAAAGGGACTTGTTTCTCTGCTTGATGTGGAATCAGGCAGGCCTTACTATGAGAGATGTTGATGGCAACAGGCTTACATATATTTTTCATTTTAGATCAGGAAGGAAGCTTCAGGGTAATATTGCCTACTTCATATAATCTTTGTCTCCTTTCTAAGCTCAAGGGGGACACTCTAGCTAGATTTCTGGAAAAGGTCCACTTGTGAGACATAGGCCCGGAGAGGGGCTGCAGCCCTCAAGCACAGCCAGGCCCCTTCACATACTCCCCAGGGGCCCGCAGCTCGCAGCCCACCCTCCTCTCTTTCGGTGCACTCCCTAGACTGGGATTCTAAAAAAAAACACCTATGCCCGCCTAGATAGAAAAGTGATCTAGAAGACCAAAACACAAGTTTCTTGAGGTCCGCAGCCATATTTTAACTTTTTCCTGTTTCTCCTGCCACTTTCCCTCAGACATGGTAGGTCCTGGAAATAAAAAGTACAGATGCAAATGCTGACTTAGATTGATTTGCAATGACGTCTCCACCATCATTCCTTCCTTGTCATTAGTATGATTTGGTATATAGTGTATAAGGTAAACATGACAGCAATAGCACTTATAAGAACTTTGAATTCCCTTTTCTTTTGGCACTTCAACCATATTCCTAATATTCCTGAGATTAAAAAAAAATCCATAATTCAAAGGTTAATAGGTAAATATATCTATATTATTTCCTAAGGGGCCACAGCAGTAACCCACTGTGATGTCCCTCCAACATGCATATCAGATGCCTACCTTTTGCACACATCCCTTACCACCCATGAAACTGCTTCATCAAATCAAAAGGCATTTTTGGCTTCAAATGAAATGTAAACTTTGGATGGCTGCCAAATCCTATTTATCAATGTAACGAGTAATATTTACCAATTGCTTCATGTCCCTAAATTGTTTTCCATCCTCAGGACATGTTGTTTGCATCTTAATTTAGCGCTAATTTTTCCGCACTGGAAACTTCTCCCCTGTGCTTTACCTTATTCCTGCTCCTGACAAAAGTAAACACTGCAGAGTATTCCAGCTCTAGCGACCTGCTAATACAATGGATTAGTGCATTCTGCCTTAGGCAACGTCTTTCTTCCTGCCCCGTAGGGATTGCACAGCTATCAGATGTAATTTTGATTCTTGATGTTTTAACAATCATGCAGGGGACTTCTTTCAGCAAGTGAGGCTGAAATCTCTCTGACAACACGTTGGAACATCTCCCAGTCAAGGGCACAAGCACAGTTGCCTCTAAGGTGAAGAATGCAATGGAAGAATGAGGGAGAGACTCAGCTCAGAAACTAGGCCTAAATCTGGGTCATGGATAATCTCTTACCAATCAGTTCTTGATTTTTTTTTTTTTTTTATGTTTTCCATTTTTACTGCAACCTGCACATCTATGATCAGAAGCAAAGAAAGCACTTCGGACAAACAGACCTTAAAATTAAATTAACTTCTCCCTCCTTCACACAAGAAACAACCTCTATGACTTGTGATTAGACAGAAAGCCAACCCAAGGTTTCCCAAATTTAAGCTTTTCAAGTGAGAGCAGGTGAGCCACTCTGAGTCCATTATCCAGGCTCACCTTGGGAGGGGATATGGCAGCAATCAGACTCTGGCTGTTCCTTCCTCTAATCTAACCCTGCACAAGAAAGCTGGACAAATCCTCCTCCTGCCCTGACTTCCTCTTACTCGCCTGCCCAGTGGGCTTCACAGGCTCTCCATTTCACCAAATCAGACTTCTCAGCTCAATGGTTCTCAACGTTAGCATGCAGTGTCCCCTTGGAAAGCTCACTCGAAATCCACGCTTGGGCCCATCCTCATTAGGTTGGGGTGGTTGGTGTCTAAGCATCTGTATTTTTAATACGCTTCATATTTTGAGTCCAAAATAGATGTCCTTCCTATGACATATAAAAAAACAAAAACTAATGGGAGTGTGAGGGTAGTTCAGTGGTAGAAATCTCGCCTGCCATGTGGGAGACCCGGGTTCAATTCCCAGCCCATGCACTTCCCAAAAACAAACAAGAAAGCAAAGAAAGAAAGACAAAAAAAAACAAATGGTGTGGCAGTAACAGGATACTCACATGGAAGAAGACTGAAATGTGATCCCCGCCATACAGCACACAAAAAAATAAAAGGGGGGGGGGGGGCTAATGACAACGGAAGCTAAAGAACTTGTCCCAGGCCTAGCTGATGCTAATTAGATGTAAAGTTGGTCTCAGCTGAGCCTCCTGCTTATCTCTCCTTTTGATCTGATGGTTTGCAGTAATGAGCTCTTGCTTCAACTTTCAGTGCTTCTTTCTGATTTTCAAGGTCCTCCTTAATGCAGTACTCTGCACTCAACTCACTCCCAGTCAGCCTTCTCTTGCTTGCTGGTTCCCCTCCACTTTAGACAGACGGCCCTCTTCATTCTCTTCCCCCATAGTGTTATTTTCACAGGGAATGCTTTTCATCCCTACCCAGTTACCCCATCTGCTCTTCAATTTTCCACTCAATCCCCACTTCTTCCTCCAAGCTTTGCATAACCATGCTCCTCTCCCTCATCTCCTTCTCTCTCTCTAATCACATTTAGTCCTTTTACTGCACACCTTGGCCACTAACTATATATTCTCTTATATTATTTAATTTTTCCCCAACTAGATCATGGTTCCCTAAGGTCCAGACCCGCCCCTTTCATTGTTTTCAATATCTCTCCAGCACGATGATGGACATAATGAGAAATCGACATATATGCTGGCTACTATTATTCTGTCATCTTATTACATTGTCAGTTGAAACACGTTTGACCTGTTTTTTAAAATTTAAGCTCTCTAAGGGCAGATTTCATTGGCTTAAAAATCACGGCCCTTGGATATAGCCCAAAGTTCACACACCGTCAGGCCTTGTGACATGTCTGTTGGTTCTCCAGGGTGATTTTAAAACTGGACAATTATTTCAAAATTAGGAGAATTCACATAAAACCTGAATTCCCAGATTCTATCGGAAAACTGTAAGCGCTGGAATACTCTGCTCACATTCCTACAGATCAGAAATTGTCCTGCGCTAAGTGAAAACAGCTGCGTCCTCAAGCCTGGGCATGTGTGGTCCTATCTGCCAGTCACCACCCTTCCTGCGGTGGTGTCCCTGCACTTAGCCTGAGGGCCAGGAGTCAATTATCATCATGCTTGACTGGTGTTTTACATACAATAAGGAAAGTACTGCTGGGACTGTCACCCTATCAAAGAGGAAAAATCAGAAGATTGACCAAGATGGGATCAACAATTCCATCCTGACCAAAAGGGGGGAAAGAAGTGTACCTAATAAGGTATCAGTGGCTGGGGTAATTCAAATAGAGTCAAGAGGCTACTCTGGAGTTTGCTCTTACACAAGCTTCAGGTAGACCTTGCTACCTATCATAACCTGCCAACCCCCAACCAGGACCATTCCAGCCAATTCTAAAGAACACCTAGGGCAATATATAAGCTTCCACAAGGGTTCCAGGCACTAGAGTAACTTGCCAGAAACCTACAACCTCCAGATGGGTCCCCGGTCCAGATAAGTCCTGAAACCTAGCCCAGCCTCTCCAGAACATCAGATAGTTCCATCTCCCTACCCCATATTAGTGACAGACCCTTCGAACATGAAAAAGTTAAAATGGGAATAAACCCAAATACCCCTAAAGAGTGGAAGAAAGAGCAAAGGTGATGGTGGAGTTTTACAGAGAAGGTTGAGTTTAACAAACGAGTATGATTGCTGAATCATTATATTGTTATTTCTTTTAGCCTCCAGTATCTTAGAGTAGCTAGAAGTAAAAACCTAAAATTGTGGAATTGTAACTCATACCAAACTCTGAAATCTGTTCTACAACTAACTGTGGTGCTGTGCTTTGGTATGTATTGCTTTCTTATATATATGTTATTTTTCACACAAAAAGGAAAAAGTTGATGTGATGATAAAAAAAAGTATTTATTCCTTCTAGCCTCCTATGTTCTGGAGCAGCTAGAAGGAAAAATCTGAGAGGATGGTATGGTGGCCCACGGCAAAAAAAATTAGGATCTGTCTTGTAACTACTTGTTGAAGAGTGCTGTGAACACTATTGCTTTTTTCTTTCCTTGCTTTCAATATATGTTATAGTATACAATAAAAAAGTTTAAAATAAAAATTAAAAATACAAAAACAAAAACAAAAAAGGAGATATTTAAAAAAAGGGTGCACAGGTGATTCAGTGGTAGAATGCTCACCTTTCATGCAGGAGACCTGGGTTTGATTCCTGGACCATGAACCAAAATAATATGATTGACCAAGAAAAGCTCCTTATACACACACACACACACACACACACACACACACACACACACACACACACACACAAGAGAATGCCTCTGATAAAGGAAGGAATACCCCTGAGTATTTAATATGAAAACCAAGCACATCTGTGTATTGCTTTTATGCCTGCCTGCCTTCCTCCCTCATCTTAGAGTCAATGACTACATCGGTAACCCCAGATATAGTTCTAAGGGAAGGATAAACCTGGGCATGGGGTATCAGTCACATAGGTTAAATTATGCTGCAGTAAGGAACAACCCCAAGATCTTGGTAGCTTCAAACAGCAAATGCTATTTCTTGCTCATCCTACATTTCCATCACGGGGCTGCTCTGCCCCATGTCTCTTGACTCTGGAACTCAAACCGAGAGAGTAACCACCATCTCAAAGAGTTAGTCATCATGCTGTGCAGAGCAGGTGCTCTGAAGAGCTCTCACATTGTCAACAAGCGCTCCAGCCTGGGCGTGATACACACCACTTCCACTCACAACTTGCTGGCCAAAAAAATTAGCCACAAGGCCCCGATTCAACTGCCAGGAAATATGGCCTGCCTTGTGTCTGAAGGCCCAGGAACTGGAGATACATGATGAACAGGCCTAACAGTTCCCATGACGCCAGCAGCACCTTGACCTTCAGAGTGCTAACCCCACCTCATGGACATGGGAAGCAGCCATTGTGGTCACTTTTCTGATGTGCCACTTGGATGCCCAAGATCCAGCAGAGCTGCCAGTCAAAGCCTTTTCACAAGGGAGAACCCTTCTTGCTTACATTTAAAGATTCCTAGTGAAGTCTAAGATAACTGAATAGAAACTATGGCTAACCGAAGTTTCCTGCATATCAGTATCACGTCGGTGAGAATGATGTGCCACCCAGGAGTTTTAAGCCACCCTGTTATACCTGGTGTAATGTACAGACTGATAAGAAAGGCAAGACTTCCAAGCCACAGGAGTAAGAACTTTATCAAAAGGGGTGTGATCTGTTCTGGGGGAAGGAAAATGAGAGGGAATGCATAAGCTTGCTGTGCAAAGACCATATCTAACTCAGCATGCTGTGTGGCACCTTGCATATTATCGCTTAAAACTTTTAACAACTTTAATAATAGCCTTGAACCTATTCTGCAACAGGCACGTCATGAAAGCCACCTTCAAAAGTGATGCTTGAAAAATTACACTTACTGCTTAGTGTTGTTTCTGACAAGTATCTGTACGATACTTGTAATGCATTAAAAAGTACTCATTTACCTTTTCAACATCACAAGGGAAAAAAGATCATAATCAAGAAAGGAGAAGCCACTTTGAAGCCTGTAATAAAGCCTGACCATTTACAGTATCCATGCGAACCTCTCTGCACTCCTCTTCAGACATCAGCCAACTCCCAAGAGCATTCTCAGCAAGGCTTTACCCAGCTCCTCTCTTTTCAGTGTTGAAAATAGTCATATACTCTATTTTCCACACTTACTGACATTTCTCCCATACGTTCTACTTGTATGGGACAGAAAATACTTTCATCAGAACTCAAGTTATCATAGAGAATAATGTTGTTGTTTTTTACGGCACAGATAAAGACAGCTTTACAAATAAGCTAGGGCTTTCATAATTGGTACCTACTGAAAGCACACAGTGAGGGCCCTGTCATGAAATCATGGTAAGATAACAGTTTTATTTAATAAAATTTGGGATCCAATTGAACATATCTATTAACAGTTAGGCGATAAAAATCCCTTTTTGTATATTTCCTGCCAGGCACTCTGTCAGAAATTGAGGTTGTATTCCCAGCAAGCCAAGCTGGAGATTCACAGCCAATAGCAGGGCATTTTGCTGTCTGTATTAAAAGGACCAATTTGGCTGCTGGTCACTCTTAGCATCAGGTTCACACAGTCAAGACATCTGAAGACTTCATACCCTGATTTATGATTCACATTTCTGTCACAAAAGCAGAGGGAAAAAAAAAGGCAGAGAAAAATTTACTTGTGAATTTTTTTTTAATTGAGCACCTAATGTGTGATCTAATGTGATCTAAGATATGAAAACAATAGGACAAAATATGGATGGCCACTTGAAGCCATGATAAACCTTTCTTTCTAATATCATGCAAAGACGTTTTTTTAAAATCACCCACATGCACACACACACACAACCTATACACATAGGAGCCCCCAAACAGGCAGTATATTCTAGATCAGGCTAAGATTTTTAAATACTTGTTATTCTTTTTTTGGATGGCCCCATTCTGCCACCATCAGATAGTCACACCCAGACCTCCCAGAAACGCTTGGGCTGTAATACCCCTAGCCCATGTAAGAGTCGCAGAAGATTCCAGGGGATCATACAGAGGTTTTTAAGCTCAATGATTTGGAACCACTGTGACATGTGGGGCCCCATGAGTACGCCCAGCCAGGAGAAGGTGGGGGAGAAAGGGAGACAGTGAGACACTGGAGTGTCCCCTGGCACAAAAAGTTGATGCCCAATTAGATTTAGAAAAAGTGACAAAGAGTTGATGCCCAATTAGGTTTAGAAAAAGCTCTTCTCTGTAAACCTCAATTACCTGTGATGCCTTATGACATTCAGCATTTACAAAGTATAATTACACAATAGTGTCTGACATTTAACGTCTATGGATAATTTAAAAGACTTCTACTTCAAAAAGGCTGCTCATGAGCAACAGTAATCACTTCAATTAGCTTGGCACCATTACAATGTAACAAGACCATTTGACTGCCTATTAGAACCAGCCAAGCTCTTCAAGTGTGTTAATTTAGCAGTCATTGCTAATTTCTGGGCTTTGCTGCATTTGCATAGGAAAACATAGCCCTTTAAGCAAGAGAGGAAGTTTCATTCCTGAACTGCCTTCTTATTCTTACTGGGGCTTTTTATATTTTCACATTAAAAAAAAAAAAATCAGAAACATAATTCAATACGTGAGTATCTCTAAATAGTTTTGGGTAAAATAAGCCTCTACGCAAATTAAAGCAAGATGCTGGTTTTCCCAATTTCATACCATGCACACACATAAACATATAAGAATACCTGTATATATTAGGCAGCCCAGTATGTACTTCCTAACATACTTCAAGTCAACTAGGCAAAAATTGTAGTTGGAAAAAATAAACAAGCTTTGACCTCTTAAAAACGTCCTCAATGGAAATCCAATTTGCTAGATCAGGAGCTATAGATATATAGTCTCTCTTATTATATTTATTATTGAGAATAACTTGTCGTTGTTATACCTATTTTAAGAGCTCTTTTTTTTTTTTTTAACTTTCATGAATTTGTGAATTTTCACGTTTTCCTTCTGTTACTGATTTCTAGCTTCATTGCGGTTGGAGAAAAACTTTGTATTATCTCAATCCTTTTGAATGTATTGAGACTTTATTGCCTAACATATGGTCTACCTGAAGAATCTCCCGTGTGCATCTGAGAAGAATGTGCATTCTTCTGTTTCTAGGTGAAGGGTTCCAGATATACCTTTTAGGTCTGGTTTGTTTAGAATGTTGTTCAGCCAGTCTGCTTGCTTGCTTATCTTCTGTGTAGCTGTTCTTTGCATTATCGAAGGTGGTGTCCTGAAGTAGTCGAGTATTATTTTGGAGTTGTCCATTTCCACCTTCAGTTCTGTCCATTTTTGCGTCATGTATTTGGCGGCCTGTTGTTTAGATGTAGATATTTTTTAGAACCATTGTATTTCTTGATGTATTGATGATTTTGTCATTAAAATTTTTCCTTTGTCACTAGTAACAATTATTTCTTAAGGTGTATTTGATCTCCTATTAATATAGCCACTTTAGCTTTCTTTCGGTATCTCTTTTTCCTTCCTTTTATTTTCACCCTGTTCATGAATTTGAATCTGAAGTGTGTCTTTTGTAGACAGCATATAGTCGGATCGTGCCTTTTTTTTTTTAATCCTTTCTATTATTCTCCTCATTTAGTTGAATGGTTTAATCCATTGACATATAACGTAATTACTGAAAAAGTAGGATTTACATCTGCCACTTTGCTATTTGTTTTCCATATGCCATTCAGCCAATTTTCTTGAATAAATGCTCCCTAGATTGCAATAAGCTTTTTGGTTGATTTCCAGAGTACTTAAAAATTGATTATAACAATTTTTGCCAGTTTACTTATTGCTTTTATGAAGGAGAGGATTTAGGGGGGTCCTTACTACCATTTTCACTCGTATAGCTCGAAAGATATACCTTTTCTAACAAAATCCTAAACTCAACTTGAATTCAACTCTCCCTTCAAATCGTAGCCTTGTCAAGCTTGTTTCCCCTTCCCATCCTCCATGATAACAGGAATTTTCCATACCAACCAGTTTGGTTTCCTTCCTATTCCCAAATATATGATGCCCATTTTGCCTGTTTTTTTTTTTTTTTTATGTTCTTCCCTTCAAGTGGAATATCCTTTCCCTTCCCTCTGCCCATCTAAATCCCATCCATCCACTGAGTTATACTCACATCCACCCTCAGTTTCTCCTAGTACTGCTGCACATAGAGGTCTCTTCTTCCTCTCCTATGATGGCATCCAGTTAGTGTCTCCTAAATTCATTTTATCAACCAACTTTATATTGTCTTATATTGCTCTTTTACCATGAATCATATCTTGTCCAATGAACAGGATTTTAAGTTACTGAAAATGAGCCCATATTGTCATTCCATACATAAGTAATGAATATCAACAGCAGATGCTCAATAAACTAATTGAATTGACAATGACAGACATAGATCTGGTTCCTCTGGAATTCTTTCATAGCTACCTTTTTGCTTTGGCATCTTATACCAGTACTTCCCTACAGGTTTTCACCTCAGCACAAATTAAATGCTTGACATTACTCCTCTGCAACAATAGAAGAGAACACTTTAAAGGAGAAGAATTGTCCTCACTGGCACTTTTCTACAATGGATTTCAGAAGTCAGTAGCAGTAGATAGAGCCTTGAAAAATATAAGAATGAATCTGCCTTTCTGGCAAAAATTGTTATAATCAACTTTTAAGTACTCTGGAAATCAACCAAAAAGCTTACTGCAAATCTAGGTAATATTTTTCTCTTTAATTTTACTGTGTCCAGGGATTTACTAATGTTAGAGCAAATTCAAACCAATTCTCCCATTCATCTGCTATAATAAGGAGCATGTGTGTTTAAGGGCAGTTAAATAAGAGATGGTGAATAATCACTTTCAATATCATCAATAACAGTGAGAAGAAATTCTTATCACTGATATTCCTTGAGATTATCACATTCAAATCCCGAGGAGTTTAGCCACCTGTACTGGTTGGAAAGCATTTATGTACCCTAGAAAATCCATGTTTTAATTCTAATTCATCTTGTGGGAGCAACCATTTCTCTTAATCCCTATTCAATAATGATTAGGTTATCTCCATGGAGTTGTGGCACACCCAGTTGTAGGTATTAACCTGATAAGATGGAGATGTGACTCCACTCATTCCAGGTGGGGCTTGATTAGTTTACTGGAATCTGTTAACAGAGGAAACATTTTGGAGAAAGCTTCAGAATGATGAAAGAACCACAGAGTCCACCAGCCAGCAACCTTTGGAGGTGAAGAAGGAGAACGCCCCTGGGGAGCTTCATGAAACAAGGGGCCTGGAGAGGAAGTTAGCAAACGTTGCCATGTTCTCCATGCTCCTTTCCAGTTGAGAGAGAAACCCTCAACTTCATTGGCCTATCTTGAGTGAAGGTAACCTCTTGTTGGTACCTTAATTTGGACATTTTTATAGACTTGCTTTAATTGGGACATTTTCTTGGCCTTAGAACTATAAACTAACAACTTATTAATTGCCCCTTTTTAAAAGCCATTCTAGTTCTGGTATTTTGCATTCCAGTGGCTGGCAGATTAGAATACCACCGAAGAAAGAATACTTATTACAGGGTAATAATGGAGTGAATTATGGTAAATCATTGCAACAGAGTATTGTACACATTAAACAACTATAATCATATTATTATATATCCATTATACAAATAATAATTAAGCATTGACTATTAATGTACCAAAAATATAGTCTCTCATGGTGAATAAGAAAGAAACCAAAATCAACAAACACTTAGGGACATGTATCAATGGCTGCATGAAATAAAAACTTAGGCAAGTTGTTATAATAAATCTATGCAAGTTGTTCTTCCTACAAGGTACCAACACCAGTTTTCTCAAGTTCTTTTGTATTAGATTTTTAAAACATACAGATACTCTGGAAAGCTACAGTTCAAGGGGTTCAGATGAATCAAGGGCATCAGCGATCGTCAATCATCTTTCAAGATGATATTTTCATAGCTAAAGTGATAGTACTGACAAGACTTACTTTTGCCCCAAATTAGCAAATGAGAGAATGTTTCCCTGTGTTGAGACACCAGTAACTTTGCCTTCTAGTAACTTCCAACAGCCTGACATGGTTCTCCTCTCTGAGTTTATCTGTAATTAGTCACCCTGATTTTTATTTGAAATATATTGGAGGTTATGATCCTACCTCAGAGTCTTTGCATTTTCTGTCCCCTCTGCCTGAAAGACTTTTCTCCCTCAGGTTTCTGCAAGGTGTGCTCACTCCCCACCACATATCTTTGTTCCAATGTCATTATCAGTGAGGCTGCCCCTGAATACTTATTTAAAGTGGCAACCACACCACCCTCAGAACTTCCTATTCCACTTCCATGATTTACTTTTTTTTCTTAGCTGCAAACTGACTGAACTTAGTTTCTTATTTGGTTTTTGCATGCTACACAACTAGAATATAGGCTATACAAGATAGGAATTTGGGTCCTTTTTACTTTATCCCCAATATTTGTATCATACCATGAACAAAAGTAGATACCAAAAAGAGATTAGACTGAATGAATAAAACATATACCATAAAGTGCCTGTCAACCTAACTCAGGAAGGTATACCCCAGGAGAGCTAAAGATAAACATAGTGTCTCCAGGATGTAGACAGATGTTATAAATGTAAGAACAAAACAATTGAAAAGCCTCCTCTCAGGAGGCTGGTTGATAAGGTCATCACAGGACTCTTCCAACAAAGTAGTGGATGGAGATAGGAAATGACATAGCATCCCACTCTCATTGACCATTTAAAAAGCTATTTGAAAACAGAATAGTAAGGAAGAGCTAGGGTGGGTCACAGGACTATCAGACCAGATGTGGGCCTCAGAATTAAGGTCAGTTTGTATTAAGGCCAACCAAGGACAAGAACATGGCTTTAAGCCCATTAAGAACAGAGCTGAAAAGAATCACCTTGAAAATGCTGAGAGTCTTGACAGGCCACTCCATGTACCCTGGCACTGAGGAAACTTACTTTAGAAGTCTAAACTCTTCTTTAAGAATAAGGATAAAATATTCATTTGCATCCAAAAATCTGAGCTACTCACAGATGCTTCCTGAGAGAAATATTAAAGGATGTGCATTAGCAAGAAGAAAACTGAACCTAAACATATGGAGCAAGATATGAGAAGCAACAGTGAGACTTTGGTAAAGAAGTTGGAAACTAAGCAGGAATTGTGGCAAAAATTAATATGGACTAATTCAAGGAGTTGTTTTAAATAAGGTGAAGCTAAAGTAAACATAAATAATATCAAGATGAGATAGAAGATTGTAAAATTTAAAGCATTCTAAGGTCCTTGCAGTTTTCAATAGGAGGCTAAAGACATTGATTAACTTTAGACTTTAATGGCAGATATGAAAAACTCTTCTTTGAAAGAACAGAAATATCACATAAAACTCTCAAATGGGGCAAATTTAGTTTGACTAATAAAAGAAAGGAAAAATTTTTAAATAGGTAAAGAAAAATCATTAGAAATCAAGACCATAAAATAGGATGGCAGAATAAAATGATCCAAATGTTATCAGTCATTGCAATAAAAGTAAATGGAATAAATTCACTAGTTCAAGGAAGGAAATCCTGAAATTAATTTTTTTAATCCGCCATATTCCATTTAAACAGTCAGCTTGGAATGAGGAGTACTCTATTGATAGGAAAGGCACAAGAAAAACCACTAGGATGACAGAAATTTTCTATTTTCATCTCAGTGGTGGTTACACAGATATATACTATATAATATTCATGGAGCTTTACAATTAAGATTTATGCATATTCCCATGTATAAGTTCTTATAATAAACATAGGACAGAAAGTTTGAAAAGGATTGAAACAATATAAATGGACCTTTAGTTGTCAGTTCCCAGCAAGATATCCTAAAAATCTCATACACAAAAATATTTTAATATGCTTTAAGTTAAATTAAACACACTTCTTTATTAAAGATATGCTCATTTCAGCTTAACTTACTTAACTATTTAAAAGGCAATGCATTTTTCTAGATCCCCCTCATACAAATTTTCCACCTAACCACAGCCAAACTTTGAAGTGATATGTGAAAAAAGTAAACACTCTGAGTACAAAGGAGTAAGTGGGATTTAGAGAACATATCAGGGGAGAGTTTGCTTTCAGTGAGGAGAATCAAGGCAGGCTTCCTGGAGGAGATGGTTTCAGAACTGAGTCATAAAGGATGGCTGAGGTTTAGGCCAAGTAAGTGAGACAGGCAAAATGAAGGCATGCCTGGTGGAGATTCACATGTGAACAAGAGCGCAGGTGGGACTATTAGGGATGAAATGTGGATTTAAGTGTGTAACTGAGCATGTATGAAGGAAGGGAAATCCTGAGGCCAGAGATAAAGCAAGAATAAGCATCTAGTGAGATAGGCAAACTCTGTAGCTATCAGCAGCCCTGATGCCAGCTACCAATCTCAAGAGGACCAGAGCTTCATATTTTAGGGTAGAAGGTGAAACCTGGGTCCACCCCAGTAGAAAGATGAACTGGATTCTCCTTCATGGAGCTAGGCACTGTCCTTCCAAAAGGGGCCACACACATTAGAAAAGAGTTAACTAATGAAAAAATCTGCCCTACAGAGACAACCAGGATTTGTGACCACAAGTCAGCCCTCGCACTGTTTGCGTGGCCAAAAGGATCAGAAACTGAGAAACTGAAGTAGATCCAACGTGACTGCCTGTATTAGTTAGGGTTCTCTAGAGAAACAAAATCATCAGGGAACACTCACAAATATAAAATTTATAAAAGTGTCTCACATAACCGTGGGAACACAGAGTCCAAAATCCACAGGGCAGTCTGTGAAGCCGATGATTCCGACGGAGGGTCTGGATGAACTCACCAGCCAAAGCAGGAAAAGAGCCTGTCTATTCTGAATCCTCCTTAATAGGCTTCCAGGGATTAGATTAAGCATCACTCATTGCAGAAGGCACCCCCCTTTGGCTGATTACAAATGGAATCAGCTGTGGATGCAGCTGACATGATCATGATTTAATTCTATGAAATGTCTTCATCTCAATAGACAGGCCAGTACTTGTCCAACCAGACAAACAGGTACCACCACTTGGCCAAGTTGATACATGAACCTGACCAAGACAGTGCCCCTAGGTCCCGGGGAAGAGGTATCTGTCCACCCAACTTTAAGGAATTACTTCAAAGTTCCAATGAATTTTATCTTACAACCAAGTCCCTAAAACTCACAAGGGAAAATGATACCATGGACAACAGTCAACAGAAATAATTAACAGACGCTTACTTCAGATATTGGAATTATCAAATACAGAAGATGTTTAATGTTTAACACATTTAATGTTTAACATGTTCAAAGAAATTAAAAAGTTTAATATATATAATGTTTAATATGTTCAAAGATATAAAAATAAGAACCACAAGTGGCGTAGCATTCACTGCCATTCATTAAGATGGCAGATTGAACATACACATCTAATTTTGCTCCCTTCCAAAACCCAAATCATAAGAAACAGGTAGCACCACAAACTTCTAGAACTAGAGCTTTACAGTGGCTATCAAGATTCTCCTTAGGGAGGCTAACAAGAGAAAGATGATTTGAAAGCAGTTTGAAAATCAATTGCGTGACCAACCCCCACCTCCAATCCCACTGGTTAACAGGTCTTAACCAATCAGGGTCAGTCAAATCTCCAAGTTTATTGTTGGTGTAAAACAAAGGGTCCCTGGACTGGGAGAGGGGAACAGTTTAAGGTGTGGATACTGTTAAATATATGTAGATGATTTTAACATATGCATATAAGGCTAAGGCCCTAAGCCTCCTCCTCACTGATCTCTACCTCCCACCCCCATCCCCACCCCCAAGAACATCAGCAGCCAGATTTTTGTAACACAAGCAGAAGATGAGAAGTTTCTTTGGGGATGTGACCTCCCCAAAGGGAAACCCTAAAGAAAATGTCATCGGGAATTTCATAGCAACCAGCCTATCCAGATCACCCTTCAAAGAAAGCTCAAAGTCGGTAAGTTCTCCCTTCCCCACAGGCTCAGACCTTCTGGCTCATTTTTAAGTTCCTCACCATATATCACAAGCAGGCAACCAAAGCCTAAAAGGTAAGAGAAAGGCCAAAATAAATTAACAACAACAACAAAAATAACGTAGAGGAAATGTAGACTTTGTGGGAAGAATAAGATTTTAAAGCCATCATGGATATTCTCAAAGAGATGAGAGAATCTACTGAATCCATGAAAGGAAAGGATGTTCTCAGAACCAAATGAGTTATCAAAAGAATTTTCCATAACTTCGTATGTTGGAGGAAGAAGAAGAAGAACTAAATAAACTTGCCTTATGTTGTTATTTTTTTCCTCTAAGATTTCTGAATTTGATGGATTCTTAAAAATCAAGATACAGAGATTTAAGTCCATTTCATAGCTATAAAGACTGAGGAAGATCAAAAAGATAATAAAGTATCCATAGGTTCTGATTTCCCCTGGGCAGTTCCCAGTATAGTATATGGTCACCCAACTGACCATATACACCCAACTGGCATCCCTATGGCTCACAGGGGTTGGTCATCACAGGGCCCACTGAAAACCTTAGCCACTGTCCCCTCAATGAGGACCAAAGCTCTCTTTCTCTTGAGGGATATGACTTGGCAATCACAGAATTCTGACTCTTTCATGCAGTGACCTTTATAAATTATTAACTGAACAATGACAAAACCACCATGTCAAATTACAAAATCCCTCAAGACCGATTCACGGACTGAAAACACATTGACTTGAAAGAATATTAACTTCTGAAAAATAAATATTGCAGATTGCATTTGTACTCAATGCAAGTGGAAGCCATTTGCTCTGAAAATTGTGACAATATCACTGCTCTGTCATTGCGTACTGAAAACTCTGTGCCCATTATCAGAGCTGAAATATCCTTAACACATCCCCTGTCCTTGGCCTAGTAATGAATGAAAAAGAGGAAGGGTGGGGGAGAAAGGCAGAGGAAAGCATTTTAGAAAAGTTTGCAGCTCTCATTCATTTTCTTGGTCAAAAGAACTGGCTTTGAGTACCTGATCATAATATTCCTGACCAGTAAAAGAACAGAACCTATTGTTGTTCCCAGATTACAGATAGGAAAATTGAGATTCAGAGGCTTAGTGACTTTCCCCAAATCACACAGCTAAAATGCTAGATAGCTAAAACTCACCACCAACTCTTCTGAGTACAGATGCAATGTTTCTTCTGTGATCTGTTACCAATTTCTCAAATTAAAAACATACAACACACAACTGGGAGGGAATTTGGAAGACCTGGTCATTATTTAGCATTTTGATGAGGCCGTTCAAGTCTTTCCCAGTAATGCTTCTAGCAGCAATGAGTTACCAGCTCTCAGGCAACTCCGAGCATTCCATGGAATCAGTTTTTCCATCCAATAGCTATCATTAAAATGCTAACTAAGAGTATTTAACATGAGTGACATGATGCGAATAGGAGGCTGCAATGTAGAGTATCTGTCCATTAATTCACTAATTGGATGTTTATAAATCCTATTTCAGTATAGCAGAGAAAAGTTTGAAATTCAGGTATTACTTCTTTTGGGTTTTGCTGTTCGGACATAAAAGGCTTTGAGATTTCTCTTTGCATTCTGTTACCTGAAAGGGCCTCTTCATCCTCCCTTGGGGCCAGGACAATTCTGAAAAAGGGATCCTTAGCATAACTGATAGCATAGGATGTTTATCACCTTGGGGAGAAAAAGGAATTGGGCAAGCTAAACCAATCCACCCCCTTTCTGTGCCCATGCTGAGTTGCTTATACAATTTTGCTGGTTCAGTGTCTTTTAGAGAGTTGCAACCCTGTTCCCACATGTGACCCCACTTCAGATCTATTTAAAAACAATAGAAAAGGTGATTAATGTTTGCCCTCTGAGGAGGCTGGACCTGGAACACCAACAACAAGAAAAGAACTCGTCTCATGTCCACCTTAAGGCAATCAACTTGAAAGGCCATCATTATGTTCACCAGTCCCTGAAGCCAGTTACCGGAATCATTCTGAGCCACTGCCAAAGTCAACGCTCAACTCTCCGCAAGAGCACCGAATGGTATCACTCTGTGGATGTGATGCCCTGCCATACTGTTTTTACTTCTTAGTTGGCCCAGGGTGTTTTCTCATCCCCCTTTTACTGGTATCAGCCCTATATGATCATAATCTACACTCCCATCCCTTTCTCTCTCCCAACAGTAACTGGTCCAAGATGTGAACACACGCTATGCCCCTGACCATACGGTTTCCAGCTGACAATCTCTCCTTCAATTGACGTTTCTAGATGGGGCAAGAGTAGCCTGGAGTGCTGGTGGCCACATTTCCTAGTCACCTGAAGCAGGGAGGAAAGTTGTGTACGAAAGGGGAAAGTAAGGGCAACACATATAAAAACAGAGCCTGGCGGAGGTGAGAGACAGCTGCACTGCCCTGGTTTGGGTCCACAGTTACAGGCCCCCATGGCCAGTTCCTTCCAGGTAATCTTTCATGACTGGGAGAAACACCAGGGCAGCACATAATCATCTGGGAGAATCATTTGTTTTAAACCCAGGGTTGGGTTTCTTTTAGTGACAACTAAAAGACTGCTTGTTAATACACTGGATCAGTTGGCAATCAGAATATGGAATCTTTAATTAGGAATATGACTGCCAGGGGTTCATTGAATAAACTCATCTGGTACCAGGAAGAGAGGGACTGACCAGGAGGAGATGGTGACACCTGGCCGCAGGCCTTGTTAAAGTTGAAAGTCTATGCACCACTTGCCATATAAGAAGGAAAAAAACTGAACCACTCTAGCTTCTCCTTCAGAAGCAACGATCAATGGAGATTGGGTTTAAGAATAAGACACACTCAGCTTTTAAATCTTTTAAATCACACTTCTTAGTGTGGATACAAGTTCTTTGGTATCTCTGATGTCTCACCTTCTTCACCTGAAAAACAGAGATAACAACACCTTATGCTGTAAATATGGCATGGTAAGAAATGAGAGAATGAAGAGACCCCTCCTATGAGCAACCCATAGAAATCACTCAAGGATATGCTGGTTCCCTCTTTCTATTCATTCCACCAATTCTGATGCCTGTCTCATGACTGAAAAGGAGCTGTGCCTTGCCTGCACCTAAAGAGTCTCACACTTGGGATAGCACTGTGGGAAATTCCAGGCCTCCAAATGTTAGTGTGGTCCATGAAAGGAGGCCAGGCAGGCCCCTGAACGACAATAGTCTTTTCATTCTCCTGCAGGAGAATGCTGGGGCTCCACATGGAACCTTTCACCTGGGTCTCTGTAAGCCAAGTCCAAATTCAATTACTGTGAAATTAACTAAGCATTAAACAAAAAAAATCCCAACATGGTTGTCGTTGCTGCTAATTAACTGGTTTCCACTCACTGCTGCTGCCTTTCAGCTGTTGGCTGACAAGAAGAGCTGTCAAACATTCGCCTGCAGGGTGGGCTTGAGCTGCTAAGACTTGATTTGAATTGACAAGGCACAGCAAGCTAATATCAGAGCCCTCTTTAGGCAACCACGTGACACTGGGGAGAAACTTGCAGAATGAGCATGTCAGCAGATACACAAACAGGCCTGGTCTCAGGATAGAGAGAGGTTGGAGGAAAGTGGGGGTTGTCAAAAAAGGAGGGTGATGACCCTGAAAGAAAGTGGGGTGAAGAAGTGGTTCATCAGGTTGTGAATGGGTTGCAATTGGGCGTGATGGCAGCCTCCTCTTGATAGATCATGATTTTGTCTAACAGTAGTAACTCAGAAAATACTGGTTGGCTGGGGTAGATGGGTGGATGGATAAATTTAAAAAAAAAATAGGAGGGAACATCCTTCCATTTTCATCTCTCATTTTTTTAAAGAGTCACTGAAATTCTTTCACCTATATCCCAATTCACTTAAAGCCTAGGCGAAAGGCATCTCTTTCCAAATTCTGAACATAACAACCCAACGCTCTTCCCTCCTTGCCCCACATAAAGTGGAAGGGCCCTATTTACTGATCTATTTTAATTGATGGGTATAGGTTTGGCTCTGCTTATCAAGTACAACAGGCAGTGGCCACATCTGCTTAATTTACTAAGTACAGTACCTGCCAGGGCTTGTGACAGGGACACAACAAGCAAGCAGAGGCCTGTTGCAGGTAACATTCTGTGAAGGGGTTCTGCTCATTTAAGCTGCAGTGCACCTGCACTTCTGTGGGTCTATCCAAGTCAGGTAACTATCTTTAACTACAGAAAGGGAAATTTTAAAGATATTTTTCAGATATCTTCATGAGCCATACAATCCATCCAAAGTATTCAATCAATGACTCACAATATTATCACATAGTTGTGTGTTTATCACCATGTTCATTTTTAGAGCATCTCCATCACTCCAGAAGAAGAAATAAAAAGAAAAACCCATACATCCTGTGCTGGTTTGAAAGGATGTATGTCCCCTACAAAAGACATGTTTTAATCTAAATCCCATTTTATAAAGACAGAATAATCCCTATTCAATACTGTATGTTTGAAACTGTAATCAGATCATCTCCCTGGAGATGTGATTTAATCAAGAGTGGTTGTTAAGCTGGATTAGGTGATGACATATTTCCACTCATTTGGGTAGGTCTTGGTAAGTTTTTGGAGTCCTTTAAAAGAGAGAACATTTTGGAGAATGAAAGCAATTCAGAGAGAGCAGAGCAGAACGACATAGCCACGAGAAGCAGAGTTCACCAGCCAGCGACCTTTGGAGAGGAAGAAGGAACATGCCTCCCGGCAAGCTTCATGAAATAGGAAGCCAGGAGAGAAAGCTAGCAGATGACACCGTATTTGCCATGTGCCCTTCCAGCTGAGAGAGAAGTCATGACTGTGTTTGCCATGTGCCATCTCACTTGAGAGAGAAACCCTGAACTTCATCGGCCTTCTTGAACCAAGGTATCTTTCCCTGGATGCCTTAGAGTGGACATTTCTATAGACTTGTTTTAATTGGGACATTTTCTCGGCCTTGGAACTGCAAACTAGCATCTAATCAAATTCCCCTCTTTAAAAGTCGTTCCATTTCTGGTATATTGCATTCTGGCAGCTAGCAAACTAGAACACATCCCATACCCCTTATCCCTCCCTCCCATGGACCATCATATTGCAATCTGTCCAATTTTTTTATCCCTTATCCGCCCCCATCATTTATTTAATATTTTGTCCTTATTTTTTTTACTCATCTGCCCATACCCTGAATCAAAGGAGCATCAACCATAAGGTTTTCAGAATCACACAGTCACACTGTAAAAGTTGTATCATTATTCAATCATCTTCAAGAATCAAGACTACTGGAACACGACTCAATAGTTTCAAGTACTTCCCTCCAGCCACTCCATGATATCATAAACTGAAAAGGGATATCTATATAATGCATAAGAATAACCTCCAGGATAACCTCTCTACTCTGAAATTTCTCAGCCACTGAAACTTCATTTTGTCTCATTTTTCTTTTCCCCCTTTTAGTCAAGAAGGCTTTTTCAATCCCATGATACTGAGTCCCAGCTCACCCCCCAGAGTTATGCCCTACGTTGCTAGAGAGATATACACCCCTGGGAGTCATTTCTTACATAGGGAGGAGAGCAGTGAGTTCATCTGCCAAGAGTCCACAACTGAGCAACTGAAGAGGTTCTCTGGGGGTGTGTCTTAGCCAAAATTATAAGTAGGTTTAGCTTGTCCTTTGCAGGGATAAGTTTCATAAGGGTGAGCCCAAGGCTCAGCCTATTAAATTGGTAGTCCCCACTGCTTGTGAGAATATCAGAAATTCCCCAGGTGTGGAAGTTTAATATTTTCTCCTTTCTCCCCAGTCCCTGCAGGGGGCTTTGCAAATACTTTTTTATTCTCTGCCCAAATTACTCTGGGATGTACTGGGGCATCACACTAACCTCTACAAACCAACAGGATCTCACTCCCTATTCAAGATTCCATGTAATTATGGTGTTCAAATAAACTGACTATACAAGTTAAATTAGATATTGTCAGCAAGGTGAATTTTAAAATATGAATTTCCTAAAGACAGCTCAAAGGATTTATTAGAAGAACTAAAACTAAAGAAGGATAAGTTCTCACATGAACTATTACAAAGGTTTGATATTGGACAAAGATAAATAGTAAAGGGAAATTGGGGGAACTAAAAATGCATGCTATGATCAATAGTTAATGGGAAGACATCAACAGTACCACAGCACTCCCAGGGGCAACTAACAGGGGGTGGGGCGGTGTGAGAGACTAGTGATATAGGGTAGTTGTGATTTGATATTTGGTGACACTGTGTTTATTGGTTCCTTGTCATTATAGAACAATGAAAATTGTCTAAACTTGAGAGTGCTGCTGACTCCACAACCAAGTGAGGCTTATAAGACATGATTTGTTTATTTTGGACACTATCCATGAGATCCAAAAGATGGAGGGAGCTGAAGGGTGCAATGACTGAGAAGCAGAATGGTACGCTGTGATCCATTTACATGATGGAAAATGATGCGGCTACAAAAAGGAAGGATAACAAGAGGCACACAATGGATTGAACAAACCTTGGGGACAATGTGTTGTGCAAAACAAGCCAGGAACAAAAGAACAAATACGCTAAGGTCTCTCTCAGAAAATACTTATAAGACAATTAGAGTTTAGAGTGTAAGCCCTTATAGCAGCTATACTTAGTCTGAAGTTGTAGGTGTATTTCTAGATTCAGAGACACTGAGCTCTGCGTGTATCAGCGGGTATTTCCCTGGAACTTTGAGTAACTCTGCAACATCTGAGACCCAGAAACAGAGCGCTGCAGCCCTGAAAGTTAGCATAGCTATATACAATAACAGTTAAAGTAACTGAAAAAGAGATCAGGCCTCAATGAGAGATAAAACAAAGCCAATCTGGCTGGGACTAGGGTCAATCAGGACATAGGATAAAAAATGATAGTGTGGGCAGGCCACGGTGGCTCAGCAGGCAAGAACACTTGCCTGCCGTGCCCAAGGACCTGGGTTTGATTCCCGGTGCCTGCCCATATTAAAAAAAAAAAAAAATGATAGTGTATGTACTCTAGACCTTTATCTACAGTATGAGACCAAAGGCAGAGAGGTTTCTTATGTCTAGAACCTAAATTTTCTGTAACACATAATCTAAATCAAACTGTCCGAATAGTTCATTTAAACAACCCAAACTCCTGGAGTCCAGAAGGGAAACAAGGTCTTTTAATTCTGTACAGCTTAATGGGGTACCAGGATACATCTCAGACTATAGTGGGCTGATAATTAAAAAGTGTTAGGAGACACAATGGGTTTTTGTTTTAGCAAGGAGTAATAACTCAAAACTTTTATGCCCTTCTCTGAGGGGGAGGTGGGGGGAGTTGAATAAAAACGTTCCAGCCGGGATGGTGATAGTACAAAACCACCATCATAAATTGCAGCCCAGCAGTGGGGATGCTCACTTTCCTGTTTTCTGCTTTCCTACCCTCCCAAGTCAAAGATAAAAGATAGTATCAGGTGCTAGTGACTAAATGCACTGTGCTAACAGGTGGCAACAATAGTGACATTTCTGTAATTAATCTGCAGTGATGTCCCAAGGAGTCTATAGAAGTGCAAAGGCTACATTTGAAGGCTGAAGCCAGCTTTGGTTTCTGAGACCAATGGAAGCAGCAGCCAGGAAATATCCACAGTAATAGGGGCTCCAACAACTGCCTGCACACTTCTACTGACTTTGGAAGTGAGGGGTTCAGTCCTTTCCTGCTAAGCATCGTCCTGCTGGCCAGATCTCTGGTATCTAAAAGTCGGTGTAGTTTCTGAATAGACATCCTCACTGTCAGGAGCCTCTGAGAGAGAGGAGGATGTAAATAGGTCCCTTGTGATCAGTTAAACTGAGGGACTGAACTTTGAATTTTATTTCATTTAAATTGAAATAATCACGTGAGGCTAGGGGCTACCAGCACAAGTATCAGCTATTTGTATCCCAGGAGAACAGGTTGCGATAAGGTCCAAAGTCATTACAACTCCTCTTTTCATCTTGAGAAAGGTGAGTGAATGTGCAGCAATGAATAAAATATATATGCAGGGAGGCCGTTTAATTTAATCACCATAAGTTGTAAAAAAAAAATCATTTCATCCTCGTGTCAGATGAAATATTCAGCAGCATCTCCAGACCGTTGGAGCTGGAGACATCAACTGTCTCTGTAACTTAGCCAGGGCAGGCGCTTGAGGGGCAGAGATAAGACCTGCCATCTGCTTCCATTTGATCAGTTCAATTCTGATGCAAGTGAACATTCCCCGATCAAACACCCAGTTTTCTTCTCACACACACTAAGCCTCGATTTCAGAAATCTGACCAAGAATCAGCAGCTCTCACCCTGGAGAAATGCCACAACTAAATCCCAGCAAAGCTGCCCAGGAGTTTACTCATCAGCAACAGCCTAATAATTTGGTGGGTTCCTGGGGACAGATTTGGAAGCAAGGAAAGAGCCCACCTCCTCTGGAATCTGAATAAAAGTGCCCTTTTGATTGTAAAGGGAAAGGAATCTTTGCAAACAAAATAAAAGAGAGAGAGAGAGAGACGTAGGCCCCGAAAAAAAAAGAGTTCCATTTGTATGACAGCTCCTCCCTTCTGTTTGAAACACTCTCCTGGGCTGTGATTATCAGAGGCAAATGGAAAATACCCACAGACTAGGGACAACAGACTCCACCCCGCCCCGGGAGCTGGTGGAGTGCTTTGAGGTGTTAATGCATCATCTCCTCCTCTGGAGAAAGGTTAAAGTTTGCACTTGAATCACAAGTGAAAATGAGGTTGGTGGCCTGGTTGTCGCCCCTTGTGGACATTTATCCACAGCATAGAGAGCTTGCCCAGTTGGTGGTCTGGACTCATCCAGGCAGCAAGACACAAGGAAAAGGAGGGTGAGGAGCCCAGGGTGCTTTAGAAGTGAAATACTGGCTCACTTACTCTCAAAATGGAAATTAAGCTATGCATGAGTAGAAAGCCCCCTTCTCTGGAGTAAGGTATCCACAAGCCTTGCCCTTTCCTTTCTCAATAAGGCCTTGGCTCTAATACATCTGTGCCTTCAAATAGGATGACCCCCTAGTCCATAAGGGTCTTTTCTCTCTCCCTTCTCCCTTGGGCTAACTTGGAATTCCTATTCAAAATCCAGCTCCTCTGATGCTTCCATTCAAACAGTTCTTGTGTGTCCCCTAGATGCCAGGCCATGCTTTCATTCTACAAACATTTCTTGGCCATAGCCATGAAGAAAAGAAATACAGTTCCTACCCTTATGGAGATTAAACTCTAACAGGAGATTTGAATATGAAGCAAAAAAGCACTATGAAGGAGAAGTACAGAATCCAAAGAGGACACTACAGGGCAGATCTGATCAAATCCAGGCTTTCAGGGAAGCTTCTTTAATGAAAAGGTTTTTCTCTTTTCTCATGCCCTAATTTAAGTCTTGGCCCACCTCTGTGCTTATCATTATGCTGTGAAAACATTTAACTTAAACCATAATAACACATCTCCTAGAGTTTTGGCTGTCTTTTCCCCTGTTCTGCCTTTTGACTATCTATATGTCTGGTTGCAGTTACATATGTCCACAAATATCCCATTTCTTCCTCCCTCCAGGACATGGTACCATTGGACTCCCTACTCTCCCTAAGGCATAGGCTTGCAACTTGCTCTGGCAAATAAAACGTGAGCAAAAATGATGTGTTGCTTCTGGGCAAATGTTTTAAAGATCAGTGTGCCATTGGCCGGACTCCTTTCCCTTGTCACCGTGACCCTGGGGAGAGGACAGGAGGAAAAGAAGCCCCCTAGGGCCAGATCTCTGGGTACCTGATAAGCATAGTCCCTTGCTAACTTGAGTTGGATGTGAAGTATGAATAAGTAGTAAGCTGCGGTTGTCTTTGGCCACTGATATTTGGGGGATCGTTTGTTACTGCATAACCTACTCTAAGTTGACCGATATTGTTAGTTCCTCACTGGACTGGGAGCTCCCTAAGCAGGAGTATGTTGAGTGCCTGGCACATGGCACACATTCAAAAAATGTTTGCCAAATTAATCTTCAAATTTTTAAACAGCCTAACAAGAAACTCAGTTCAGATGTTATCTAAAAATCCATGAAATAATCAGAAAATGGATCCCTGTAGGCAGCCAAAATAGGAAATAATCTCTGTGGAATCAATGGAAGAAACATTTACTATGACGGGTATCAGGCAGCATATACCATGATATATAATAATGTTTATAAAAACAACCCAGGTTAATTGCCTAAAATATTGACTTCCATTGGATACATGTAAGAACAAAGTGAAAAAAAATTTTTTAAACGTCCTGAATCCTATCCATTATTTTTGTAATTGCATCTCTACCTAACACTAGGGAGAATTAGCTTCAAATTCACACATGAAGGAGAAGGATCAGTAATTAGGGGAAGAACCAATTCCCCAAAGGCTTTAAATTTGGAATCTACCCAATTGCTTCCTCTTGAAAAACTATATTCATTATCTGAAAGCAGTTTTCAAGTTTCTGAATCATCCTATTTACATTACTTTACCTTCAATTACTTTTTTCACTGTATCTTTCATGTAATACATTTTCAATTTCCTGCTCAATTCCCTGTCTATACCCATGTGTCTCCAAGGCTAGTCTTTTTAGGGTTGAAACATGTAAAACAATAATGCAGTACTGTATAATTAAGGGACAAATATTTGTTCCTCATAACACCTTATAGTACCCATTAATTTGGAAATAGATCCTTTCTGAATGAATCAAGGGAGAATCTATTATAAATTTAGAAAAATATGACCCTTTCTAGAATACTTTTGTGAAAATAAATCATTAGCATTATATCCTTCTTTTCCTATGGTTGCAATTTACATGTCATTGAAGGACATGAATCATCATGAATTCTAATTAAAAGGTTATTATTCAAGCCCGTGTTGAGTAGACTAACTGCTATCGCAAACAGATCCAAACTTGTGATAGCTCAAAACAATAGAAATGGATTTCTTACTCCCTTAAGCCCTAGACAGGTGGTTGGGCACATTCAAAATGCAGTCAGCTCTCCTCCACACAGTCACTCCAAGGTTCCTGCCACTTGATCCTGATCCCAGGTTCCCAGCCACAGCAGGGAAAGAATGTAAGAGTGGCATGCATGGAGGGTTTTGATGGAACAGATACGGAAGTAGGACACAGCCCTTCTGCTAACATTACTGGTTGGAACTCCATCAATAGCTAATGTGAGGGAAGCTAGCTAGGAAGAAGAGGCAATTGATTTGGAGAACATTTAGCAAATATTGCCACATCTGGGCTTTGGATTGGTAGATGTGCAAATACCAGTGAAATCTGAGAAAACAGGTAAAAGAGAGAATGGGTACGGTTGGTCATTTGAGTGGCATATTCTAGCTAAATCATCAGTCCTGCATAAATGTTGATGTGGTTTCTAACATCGTTTGATCTACCATTTCCCCTGCCGAGAAACATCTCTCGGAGGTGGTAACATGAAGCAATACTTAGGACTATTAGCCCAAGACTTTGGGCTGTTAGTCCAGCAGTTCTCAACATGTGCTCTGCAGACATCTGGGGGACCCTCAAACCCTTTCTGAGGAATCAAAAGATAAAAACATTTTTATAGTAATACTAAGACATTAGTATTGGTCTTATTGATTATGTTGACATTTGTACTGGTGGTACAAAAGCGATGGTGGTAATTTTTAGCTCTCATTTGAGTTCTAATTAAAAGGTTATTATTCAAGCCAATGTTGACGTAGACTAATTGCTATAGCAAACAGACCCAAATATGTGATGGCTCAAAGCAATAGATACGTATTTCTTGCTTCCTTAAGTCCTAGACAGGTGATTTTTGCAGATTTTTAAATGGTATTCATTATATTCCCCTCTGACATGCTTCCACAGCAAAAGAAAAGTGGGGTCACTCTGATAAAGAGAAATTATTTTTATCGAATCTTGACTGTTAAGTACACAGCTTTAGATTCTACATGACAAAAGTGGGAATTGCAAAGTACTTCTGCCACATAACCAAGTATAATATTTATAGCAAAGGAAAGCCCGTGTGCAATGGTCTGAGTTGCAGCCTGCACTAGCAACTTTTTTCATAGTGAGCCTGTCAATGTGTAAAACAAATGACAAAGTATTTTCTGCCAATAATAAAATGTGAACTTTCAAGTGAAAATTAAAATTTTGGGAAACTTGAATCTACCACCATGAGCTTTACAGCTTCCCAAAACTTACAGATGTTTCTGATGAGATTGGTGATATTAATGAACATGATTTTTTTGTTACCATATAGTGAACTGTGCCCACATTTGGAAGATCTGCATTTCATTTCTCAGTACACCAGTATTTTCAAAATGAACAACGCATAATGCTACCAAATCATGAGTGAATAAAAGATCCATCCAAAGCACAAGAGAGACTATTCGAGTTTAATGTACTTAATGTAAGAGAAGTTCATTGTTATGATTTTGGATCCCACATAGCAACTAACCTCAAAGAAACAAAAGGTGTAGTATCCAAAAATAACATCCATCATTATTTGCAAATGCCATTAAAATATTTTTCCCTTTTCCTTCTTTCAAAGTATGGCTCAGATAAAAATAACTCAAGAGCCCTAATTGCCCCAATCCATAAAAGATAGATAGTTACTACCTTAGAGAGCCAGTGTGAAGATAAAATCGAGGGTTTGTGAAACTCTAACGTGAGACACAAATGTATATGCTTACAATAACTGTGTTTTGTCATTCTATTTTTTAAGAAATTCAGCAGGTTGCTTTGAGAGAGGAGAGGAGGAGTATTAATGTGTGCCATATAAAATCCCACACTCCAAATTCTGAAAGAAATCTAACCCCAAGGCTTTCAAAATCAGAGATTTGAAAAGAAATGTAAATTACCTTAGTTCAAATCAAGACAGTACCAAGAGCATATCAGAGCATTTTTTCCCTCCAATTTGGCATTGATCCATGCCCTGTCATGTTCAGCCAGCCAGGAATCTACCTAACCATGTGGTCTAAATGGTTATCATAGGTGACTGCTAAAAATTCAGATATGTTATGTTCACAATGTTCCCATATTCCAGAGGTTTCCTATGCTCTCTTAAAAGAGGTTCTCCTCACAAAGGACTTAGATATTTTTCCAAAGAAAGCATACAAATGGCCAAGAAGCACGTAAAAGACATTCTTGAGCATTACCCTTTAAGAGAATGCAAATTAAAACCTCAATGAGATAATACCACTTAACATCCAGTAGGTTGGCCAGAATCAAAAGAGTCGGATGATAAGATGAGTAATTGGAGCCCTCAAACATTCTTTGTCAAAAAGGAAAATGGTGCAGATGCTGCGGAAAGTTTAATTGGCAATTTCTCAAAAAGTTGGATATCGAAGTCCTATGTGACCTACAAGTTCCACTCCTGGGTATAGACCAAAAGGATCGATAGCAGGTATTCAGACGCCTGCACACACATGTACAGAGAAGTACTATTCACAATAGCCAAAAGGTAGAAATAATCCAAATGTCTTTCAAGAATGAATGGATAAACAAAACATTCCATACATAAACTGGAATGGTACTCAACCATAAAAAAGGAATGGAGTTCTAGGTGATGCAACGGTGGCTCAGTGGCAGAATTCTCACCTGCTGTGCTGGAGGCCCAGGTTCAATTCTCGGCACCTGCCCATGCCAAAAAACAAAACAAAACAAGGAATGGAGATCTGATACAAACTACAAAATGGATGAACCTTGGAAACACCATGCAAAATAAAAGAAGCCAGACACAGTCACATATCACATAATTCCATTTATAGGAAATATCCAGAATAGAAAAAAACAGAGACAGAGTAGACTAGTGGTTTCCAGGGACTAGGGGGAGGAGAGAACAGGGAGCAATTGCTTAAAGGGTACAGAGTTCCCTTTTGGGGCAATGAAAATGTTTTGGAACAAGATAGAAAGTGGTTACACAGCACTTTGAAGGCACTGAACACCAACAAATTGTACACAATAAAGTGGCTAATTTCATCGTATGTATATACCACAGTTTGTTTAGCCACTCGTCAGTTGATGGACATTTTGGCTGTTTCCATCTCTTTGCAATTTGCAATTGTATATATACATACGATGGAATATTATGCAGCTTTAAGACAGAATAAACTTATGAAGCATGTAATAACATGGATGGACCTAGAGAACATTATGCTGAATGAGTCTAGCCAAAAACTAAAGGACAAATACTGTATGGTCCCACTGATGTGAACAGACATTCGAGAATAAACTTGGAATATGTCTTTGGTAACAGAGTCCAGCAGGAGTTAGAAACAGGGTAAGATAATGGGTAATTGGAGCTGAAGGGATACAGACTGTGCAACAGGACTAGGTACAAAAACTCAAAAATGGACAGCACAATAATACCTAATTGTAAATAATCATGTTAAAACACTGAATGAAGCTGCATCTGAGCTATAGGGTTTTTTTTGTCTGTTTGTTTGTTTGTCTTTTTTTTTCTTTTTCCTTTTCTTTTTTTACTATTATTATTTTTTTTATTTTTTTCTCTATATCAACATTCTATATCTTTTTCTGTTGTTTTGCTAGTTCTTTTTCTAAATCGATGCAAATGTACTAAGAAATGATGATCATGCATCTATGCGATGATGTTAAGAATTACTGATTGCATATGTAGAATGGAATGATTTCTAAATGTTGGGTTAATTTCTTTTTTTTTCTTTAATTAATAAAAAAAAAGTGGTTAATTTTATGCTATGTGAATTTCACCTCAATAAAGAAAAATATATACTTCTCAATTAGCTTGAAATGACCAGGAATCCAAACTTGCCCAGTATGATAATGTTTCCCATCCAAATAATCTGAATTTATCTGTTCCTATGATTTGAGAAATATCTCCATGAAACTTATCAACCCATGGTTCTTATCTAAATTAAATATTGTTAATGTTTCAAATGATTTGTTCAGTTAACAAAAACATATTAAGTACCTACTTAGTGTGTGGCATGTTACTAGACAATGGGGATTTAGAATGAACATGGTTCTTACTCTCACAGAGCTGAACGTCTGGCAGGAAAAATAAGTAATAAGCAAAAAAACAACAAATGATGATAATATGTGCTAAGATAAACAAGTTTGGTGCTGTGTCACCTCGTTTCAAAAGCATCCAACCTGTCCTATGGAAAGAATAGGGAGAGTCATCATGGAAGGATTTCTGGGGTAACAGGAGTTTCACCCAAAAGCTGAATGAGTGGAGACAGGCCAAGCAAAGAGAAAAGAGAAGTATATTTTAGGCAGAGGGCACAGCTGTTAACATCTCTCCCTCCAGGTACAGCTAAGCCTCTCCTACCCCTTCAGTGCAATAACCTCCTATGCCATCTAATCCAAGAGAGATTTTTCAGTCCTCATTTTGCTTTTCCACTCATATACTTGACACTCGGCTCTTTCTTGAAACCCTGATTTCCCTTAACTTCTGGGACATTACAACTTCCTACTTGTCCTCCCATTACTCTGACTCTTAATAGCCTGCATTCCATACCTCCTCTTCAAACCCTCCACGCAGTGTTGACTTTTCCTAAGGCTTGATCTTGTGCCATCTCTTCTGAATACTCTGTTCTCTCCCAAAGTGACTGCATAATAGTCCATGGCCTCAATTATTACTTACGACTTCAGTTATGACTTACACAAGTTTATGCCTCCAGCCTCACTGAGCTCCAGAGTGATGAGACTGACTGCCCATCTGATGTATTCTCTTACATGGCTCAGAGACCTCTCAGAGCCCATCTGTCCAAAACCAAGCTCAATCAGTCTGGTCATCTCCCATGTTTCCTCTTCAGTGACTGTCTCCACCAGCCATGGAGTCACCCATCACATACCTACAAGCTGCCCTTGGCATGTCCTTCTCTTTCACCCCTCATGTCTAATCAATCACCAAATCCTATCAACTTTCATGCCTGTCATTGGAATCAACCCATTCCTCTCCTGGTTAGCAGCATCCACAATCACCCAAATCCAAAAGGATCAGTAGCAACAACCTTGCAAATGCTTCACCCACATCATTTCAGCCTCCTTCTCCTAATTCACTCTACAGACTAAGTGATCTTTGTGAAATATTTTATTCTGCTGCCCCCGACTTGAATGTTTCAATGACCTTCAATTGCCTTTAGTATGAAGCCAAGCATTGTTTACCTCCCCTCTTGATATATACATATATACATACACATATAATAGAGAGAGAGAATATATAGAGAGAATATACTTATATAGAATATATACATAGAATATATAGAGAGAATATATAAAGAGAAAATAGAGAGAGAGGATAAAAAGGAAACTTCAGCCCTTAATCTCTAATCTAAAAAGAAAATTTGGCTTCTGCCTTGAGTAGGAATATATGTGCTCCTATTTAGCCTAATTAAGTAACTACCTTTAGTTCTCCAGAGGCCTTGAACTTCTACCTACTCTATACAGTATGTGTGTCAGCATTTCTACTTCATATTCCAAAACCTCTGCTCTGGAGAAAAGCCACACACACAGCAATGCTTGCCCTCTATTCATCCACTGCCAACTCAGAACTCTTAATTTTCCCATCTCCATGAAACATACTGGATTCCCAGTATCAGAGAGCAAGGATTTTTTTAAGGAAGGCTTTAAGAAAATACTCCTTCATGAGACCAACAGCCCATCAGCAACTGTCTCCAGGAAAACCCACATGCATGCACCTGCCCAATTACCTTTCTCATTAGCTATGATATGGAAACCAAAACAAAACAAAAAACAAGAACTGATTGAGGATAAGAAGCCATTCTCTGCCTCTGTCCTGAAAATATAGGTTTTTAAAGCTAGAGATGGTCCCTGTTGAAACTGTCATTCCCAGATTATAGCTGGCAGCACCAGGAATATCATGAAACAGACCAAAAATCACCAGGCTTGCTCCCGTCCAGCTCTCTGGAAATAGGATGCTGTCAGAAGCATCTCTGTATGGCGCTCGGAGCAGCTGGGTGGCTGCAGCTGCATACCGCCTGACAGCACCCTCTCCAGAGGCCCAGCATTATTACAGCCTGCCCTTCTCCCGGAGTGAAATTAACTTGTTTTGACCGTGTGACAGTTCTGACGACTATACGGGATGAGGCAGGGAGGCTGGGTCACATGCTGCTACATGCATGGCCTGTCACTGACTGTGCCACTAAAACCAGACAAGACCTCGTCAGGGGAGATAAACTCCTCTGGAGACAGGGGTAAGTGACTCAACTCATGGCCCACTTGCGAGGGTTTTGTTCAGTTCAAGGACAGTATCAGCTGACAAAAGGACTTGACGTTGTGGGGTGACACAATCGAAGCCAGCAACAGACAGAAAGAGAGACAGAAGGAGGAAAACGCTCAATAAATTACAAGAAAGCCAGAGGAGACAAGCTGCTGGAAGCAACAAAGGAAAGATTTTTGTTTTTCACAGTCAATGATGTAAACTCCCAAATCACACTTATTTCACAGTAATGAAACCTCCAGTAAGAAACTAGAGCGATCAACCTTGTTTCATTAAGTACGCTGTCCACTCCGCACTGGACAGTGTGCTAGGTCTAATAAATGCTACAAAAAAGTAACACGTGGTCCCTTGCCTTAGCAACCTTGGTCCCTTGCCTTAGCAACCTCACAATTTAGCTGTTGAGACAAGACTCACTTCATAAAAACATAGGTGGTGGTAAACAAATCTCTTTCCCAAGGCCCTATTCCCAGTGAGAACTCAAAAAGTTAGATCTCGTGTTGGAAAGAGCAGGTATCCAAGATGAGATTTCTCCTCTGCCTCCACATCCTACTGGAATGCAAGAGGCACAGCGGGGAGAAATCAGGGAAGTCACTCCATAGCTCTTTTTTTTTTTTTAAACCCTTATTTGCATTCTTTTTTCAAAGACTTTTTTATTGTATAATATAACATATATACAAAGCAAAGGAAGAAAAAAGCAATAGTTTTCAAAGCACTCCTCAACAAGTAGTTACAGGACAGATCCCAGAGTTTGCCTTGGGCTACCATACCATCCTCTCAGATTTTTTTCTTTTAGCTGCTCCACAATATAAGAGGCTAGAAGGAAAAAATATCTTTTTGTCATCACAATCAACTTTTTTTCTATGAAAAATAACATTTATATAAAAAAGCAATAAATTTCAAACACAGCACAACAATCAGTTGTAGAACAGATTTCAGAGTTTGGTATGGGTTATAATTCTACAATTTTAGGTTTTTACTTCTAGCTGCTCTAAGATACTGGAGACTAAAAGAAATATTAACTTAATGATTCAGCAATCATATTTGTTTCTTAAACCCTACCTTCTCTGTATAACTCCATCATCACCTTTGATCTTTCTCCCACTCTTTAGGGGTAATTGGGCTATGGCCATTCTAACTTCTTCATGTTGGAAGGGGCTGTCAATAATATGGGGTAGACGGACAGAATTTTCTGATGTTCTGGAGAGGCTGGGCCCTCTGGATTTCAGGACTTATCTGGTCCAGGGACACATCTGGAGGCTGTAGGTTTCTGGAAAGTTGCTCTAGTACACGGAACCCTCGTGGAATCTTACATATTGCCCTAGGTGTTCTTTAGGATTGGCTGCAATGGTCCTGGTTGGGGGTGGGGAGGTTATGATAGGTAGCAAGATCTAACTGAAGCTCACATTAGAACAACCTCCAGAGTAGCCTCCAGACTCTATTTGAACTCTTTCTGCCACTGATACTTTATTAATTACACTTCTTTTCCCCCTTTTAATCCAGATGAAATTGTTGATCTCATGGTACCAGGGCTGAATTCATCCCTGGGAGTCCTCTCCCATGTCACCAGGGAGACTTTCACCCCTGTATGTCATGTCCCACGTAGGGGGGAAGGCAGTGATTTCACTTGCAGAGTTGGTCTCAGAGAGAGAGAGAGAGACCACGTCTGATATAGCTCATTTTTTTAAAATGTTCTTTACCCTCTTTGGGTTGCTGCAGGTGGTCAGGATCCTAGCTACTCTTTCCTCTTTTTGCCTGTGCCTAAAGCACAGCCTATCCCATCCCAGACTAAGGGTCAGCTCACAGACTTTTCATGTGAGCACGGAGGTGTGCTATTTAATTTACTCTTGTTGTTAGAGTAGCCAGCTTCAGGGATCCTGATAACTTAAACAGGTTTTTTCTCCTTCTGTTTCCTCCATCCCAAGGATGTGCAGATTAAGGGTTAGGAACAACCTAAATATCCATCACTTCCCCAAAGTAAGGAAAGGGGCTTCAGAGTTGGAAATATTGACCTTGAAACCCAACTGAGGTTATTTATTAACTGTGTGACCTTAGTCAACTTATTTACTCTCGCCAAGCTTTCATTTTTTTAACTTCAACTTCGATAAAAAAAGAAAAAGAAAAATTACACGAAAGTACCCAGCATGGTATCTGGTATTTGGTAGGTGATTCATCAATGTTGGTTTCTTCTTGTTTGTTTTAACTCCCTCATACTGACACTGAAAACCTAATTAAGTATAAATTTTTATGTATAGTCTCCATCCTTAATTAGCATATCCTTTTCTCATTTAATTTCACAACCAAACTTTGAGGTAAGGGACCAATTAGCAGGGTCAGGAAATACATCATGAAAAGCACTGAAACTTGATTGGTCTTGAACTTTTTTGGAGTGTGAAGGATCTTGGGAGAGGGCAGTGGTAGATGGCAAATGAGAACAGAAAGGAACTCTTTGTTGCAAAATGAAGGGGTTCACTTGACCAGAGCAGAAGGCGAGCACTATAGGGAATTTGTGGGACATTTGTACTTCCTATGCAGACCTCATTATTTCATAATTCATTCAGAATGATTGGGTGAGGTACATCCATTTCTCTTTCCTCAAATCTCCTCTAATGAATTTCACCACTTCTGTGGCATTTATCTGTGATTAGCAGATGATATGTTAAACCTCGGATGTTTTTCCAAAACTAGACTCTGATGACACATCAAAAGCATCAAAGTTCTCTTCATTTGGTCAACCTCTGAGCAAACTTAGGCAAGAAGGATGAAAAGGTTCAGTGTGCTTCTATCTGAACATGACCTCTTCCTGAACACATCCTTTCATGTACAATACAAGAAATTAGACACCTCTTTCTTTCAGAGAACTTTAGAACCATAGTTGTAGGGATAGGAAGGGAATTTGAGGGCCATCTGTTTCAAATCCCTCTATTTCAAGTCAGAACCTTGAAGTACTGGGAGATGATGTGGCAGAGTGGGGACCACAGCCCATTTCTTCCAATGCCCAGTTCAGTGGTCTTTCCTTACCTATAGCAACCATACATGTAGACTCCCCAGGAGAGCCCTAATTTCAAAAACCTTTGTTTCCATCATCTCTTTAATACTACGTATACCTGTTAGGCCCTGGCCTCTGATTTGGGGGCCAGAAGATTTAGTCACCACAATTAAACCACGCTTTCTTAAATTGAGGGCAAGACTTTTTCTGGCTCATCCTCTTGTGACAATCTCACCAAGGCCCAGGGTTCCAAATCCCCAAATCAAGTAAAAAATCATAGAATTGTAGGACTAGATGTAGCCTTGTGGATGATTTAGTTAACCCCCTCATTTCACTGGTGATGGAGAAGCTGAGTCCCAAAGACGCTGTCATGCCCTAAATCACGTAGCTAGCAAGAGATGGAGAAAGAACATAGCATTGACATCCAACAAATATAAGAATATAAAGCAGGTTAACATACTCACTTGCTAACTCAGCATCATGATGAGCCTAAGTATTGCAAAAACCTCAGAAAAAGCAGTACAAGTAAATATATTCATACAATACAGAGGTAATAATTAGACCTTCATTTGTTTCCCAACTGAGAGGCTGTAGGCCCTGGTTTCATTACTAGAGTACTGTTTACTGGCCTAGATCTTCATGGAAAATTATTTCCCTAAACACCTACTTGAAAAGACAGCCATAAAAATATTTACCACGATTTATTTAATAAAAGGAATACCTTCGAATAAAACACAAATAAGGCATGGTCTACATTTTAGTAGCTCTTAAAAGTCAACTATCATTTCATGCCAGAAGTGAAAGCAATGATACTGTCAAGCTTTTAACAATATACCTGCACAATGCTAGCTTTTAGGTCACTCAGAGAGCCTTCTCAAGCTGCTACAGGTCAGCAGATCATATCATGAAAACATTGCTTTAAATGATTAAGAAGGCAAACAGTAATCTTTCCTCTGTGAATCTGTGCCATGAGGTAAAAACATTGTATAAGACCTGAGACTCAGAATCAGAGCTCTGAAGCTATGAAAGTCAGGAGTACCCCATACAAAAACAGTTTTAAAAGTTAAAAATGTGCTCAGACATCAAATAGTGATATGAATGAAGCTGATCTGGATAAGACTAAGGTATATCAGTAGACTGAGTAATGGATGATAGTGTCCGTATTTTAAACTTCAACTTCTGTGTGAGACTAAAGGGAGAGATGTTTATTTGCTACAAAATGTGTATTTTGGGTAGCACATTTCCTAATTTAACTTGCATGGTCAGTTTAGTTGAACACCATGAGTATAGGGAATCTTGAATAGGTCATGAGATTTTGTTGGTTTGTCCAGGTTGGCGTGATGCCCCAATAAATCCCAGAGTAATTTGGACAGTGAATAAAGAAGTATTGTAGAATCGCCTTAGGGGAATGGAGAGAAAGGGGGAAAAAATCAACTTCCCCATTTGGAGAATTTCTGATACTCTTGCAAGCAGTGGGAACAACAAAAGCAAGAGGCCAAGCCTCCAATCTTGGGGTTTGTTCATATGAAACTTATTCTCACAAAGGATAGGCTAAGCCTACTTAAAATTAGGCCTAAAAGTCACCCCCAGAGAACTTCTTTTGTTTCTCAGATGTGGTCTCTCTAAGCCGACACAGCAAAGGAATCCACTACCCTACCCCCTACATGGGACATGACTCCCAGGGGGTATGAATCTCCCTGGCAATGTGGGGCAGAAATTCCAGGATGAGCTGGGACCTGGCAACATGGAATTGAGAAAGCTTCTTGACCAAACGGAGAAGGGAGAAATGAGAAAAAAATAAAACGTCAGTAGCTGAGCGATTTCAAACAGAACTGAGAGGTTATCCTGGAGATTATTCTTATGCATTATATACATAGCCCTTTTCAGTTTATGGTATATTTGAGTGGCTAAAGGGAAGTACCTGAAACTGTAGAGCTGTGTTCCATTAGCCTTGTTTCTTGAAGGTGATTGTATGAAGATATAACATTTACAATGTGACTGTATGATTGTGAAAACCTTGTGTCTGATGTTCTCTTTATCTAGGGTATGGACAGATGAGTGAAAAATATGGGTTAAAAAAAATAGGGGGAACAAAGGTTGAAATATACTGGGTAGATGGAAATACTAGTAGTCAATGAGAGGGAGGAGTAAGGGGTATGGTATGTAAGAGTTTTTTCCTTTTATTCCTTTTTGTAGAGTAATGCAAATATTGTAAGAAATGATCATGGTGACAACTGTACAACTATGTGATGATATTGTGAGCCATTGATTGTATACCAAGTATGGAATGTTTGTATGTTAAGGAGGTTTGTATTTATATGTGGCTTTGTCAATAAAAATATTTAAAAAAAACATTGCATAAGAGGCAGACAAATTTATAAATTAGGGGTCATTGGTCAATGGAACAGTGTGGGGATTATCATATTGTCCTCACCCTGCAAAGTATGCCATGAAGACTGGGAGTATTTGTTTGTTAAAGCTGCCAGAATGCATTCTACCAGAAATGGAATGGCTTTTAAAAAGGTAATTTAGATGATCATGCATCTATGTGATGATGTTAAGAATTATTGATTGCATATGTAGAATGGGATGATTTCTAAATGTTGTGTTAATTTCTTTTTTTCTTTAATTAATAAAAAAGAAAAAAAAGGTAATTTAATAAGTTACAAGTTTACAGTTCGAAGGCCCTGAAAATGCCCCCAATTAAGGCACCAACCTTCAATCACGAAAGGCTGATGCCATCCGGAATACCTCTGTCAGCTGGGAAGGCATGTGGCTGACTTCTGCTGGTCCCTTGCTCCTGGGCTCCACTGCTTTCAGCCTCTGTTTCCTGTGCTTTCCTCTCTAAGCATCTATAAGCCTTCATTTAGCTCTTCCAGGACACAACACTGAGTTCTGGCTTCTTAGTATATCATGGGAAGGCACCTGGCAACATCTGCTGGGCTCTGCCCCTATCTGAGTACCTGTTCTCACTGTCAACACTTCAAGCATCTCCAAATATTTGTCTCTCTCAGCTCTGAAGCAATTATTCCCTAAGCATCTGTATCTGAATTTCCAAACATCTGTGTCTGTGCCTGCATCTGAGATTTCTTCAAAATGTTTTCCAGCAAACTAATCAAGACTCACCCTGATGTGAGTGAGTCACATCTAACTCACCCTCACATCTCCATCTAACCAAAAGGCCAGACCCTCAATTGAGGCTGCCACATCTTTGCAGAGGTAATCTCATCAAAAGCGACACCACAAGCTGGGAGTGCCACATCTCTGTGAAGATAATCTAATCAAAGGCGTTTCCATCCTACGATACTGAACCAGGATTAAAGGACATGGCTTTTCTGAGATACACAACGCTTTCAAACCAGCACACTGGGATTGTAATCTTCTTGCACAAATACCTGAATAACTGCAACAAACTCCTCATTGAGTTCCCTGACTCACAATTCTTGCCTTTCTATCCCATCCTAACAGTCTTCTCCAGACTCTTCTGCCTAAAACATCATGTTCATCATGCCAACCCCTGTTCAAAATCCTAAGTGACTGAAAGGCACAGAAAACCAGAGCAATGAAGTGTTATCTGGGGCAGGACCCTAATCAGTCGTCGTGGTTTTCTGCAGCCTGGGGTCACAGGAAGAGAAAGCAACTTGAAAAATGTTATTACCTTAGTGCTGCTAAAAAGTCACATGGGATCCAGGTATGCTTCAATTTACTCTGAATATCCCCGTTTATACCTGTTATTGCAGCTAATATCATGCTCTTTCACTATCAAAAATGTCCTGGTTGCAGAACTCCCAGGATGAGCCAGGACCCGATATCAAGGGACTGAGAATGCCTTCTTGACCAAAAGGGGGGAGAGAGAAATGAGACAAATTAAAGCGTCAGTGGCTGATGTATTTCAAACAGAGTCAAGAAGTTATCCTGGAGGTTATTCTTATGCATTCTATGGATATCTCTTTTTAGTTTATGGTATATTGGAGCGGCTGGAGGGATGTACCTGAAACCGTTGAGCTGTGTTCCGGTAGCCTTGATTCTTGAAGACAATTGTGCAATGATATAATTTTTACAATGTGACTGTGTGATTGTGAAAACCTTGTGTCTGATGCTCCTTTCATCCGGAGTATGGATAGATAAGTAAAAATATACATATGGATACAAACAAATAAATAATAGGGGGAAAAAGATATAAAATAAATTGGGTAGATGGAAATACTAGTGGTCAACGAGAGGGAGGAGTAAAGAGTATGGGATATATGAGTCTTTTCCTTTTTCTTTTTATTTCTTTTTCCTTAATGATACAAATGTTCTAAAAAATTATCTTGGTGGTAAATACACAACTATGTGATGATATTGTGAACCAATGATTGTACACCATGTATGGAATGTGTTTGTGTGAAGATATGTCAATAAAAATATATATATTTTTAAATATCCTGGTTGGGACAACTAAGTTATTGGCACTGCAATGCCAAATGCCCACCACCACATAAACAATCAAACAAAAGCTTTAAAAGCTACAAGGAACCCCTCAACACAGTTTGTCATAGTCTTCTAATCTCACAGCATCAATAGCATGAGCGTGAGAAGGAGCATCCTCAGGACCAAAGGAATAAATCAGCTAGCTAATGCAAACACTCCATGCTGAGGCTGCTTCCCAGCTTTGCCTTGTATGTTCTCGGCATCTTGTTATTCTCCATCTAAACACAAAAGATCCGGACTTTTCTAGGCATCTTGATTTTGGACATGTAGGAAGCAGCCAAGTATCACTCAACCAGCAACTAAGTACCAGAACTCTATCAATTCCATGTACTTGATGGGGGGGGGGGGGGGAGAGTTGCAAAGCTGTCACCACAGAGGTTGTCACAAGACCCTGATTAATAGATTTTTTTAAAAAATCATAGGCCAGAAGGTGTAAACTTGCTTAATCTTGGAACATCCACAACTCCTTATCATTGATGTTTAAATGGAGGGCTTAGGGTAATAAGCATATTCATTCCTATTGAAGTTGCTTTAACACACAAAAAAATATTCGAATAGTAAAATTTCACCTATGTTTAAATAGAGGAAAATAAACATTCACAATCTTATCGTTCTACAGCTAATATTTCATGTACTGCCTTCAAATCTTTCTCATGTGCATGACATTTTCAGTTGGTATCATACTATACATGCAATTTTGCATGATGCTTTGATCAAAACCACTTTTTCAAGCAGCTACATAGAGTTGCCAATTATAATTGTAAGAGCTTCACAATATTTTTGAATGGACATAACTCAATGAAACATTACCCTGGTTTTAATAATCAATTTCCTTCCCTTTTTTCCTGGTATGTGGCATTTTGCTGAGCACTGAAAATATTAAAACAAAAAAATATATGCTTTGACTACATTAAAAACAGTTTTGAAGACAAAATTTGAATTCTTGAGATTCATTTGAATAGCTTTAGTAGCTTCTTTATGTATTAGTCACAAACATGAAGAAAATTAAAAGAAATAGGATGGGAAAGGGGAGGGAGAGAAAACAAGGACAGGAAGAAGGAAAAAGAGTAGAGGGAAAGAAAAAGATCACAGAATAGAGAGAAAAGGGGAGGGAAGGACTTGTAATTACAAGGATAAATAGAGGGTCTTACTTCTGTTTTGACATTTGCTTCATGTAAATGATGGAAATATCATACCAATTCATTTGAATACATGTCAAGCCTCTCCATGAATTATAATAAATGTCAGCATTATTCTAATATTTAAAAACAAAAGCTATCTATAACTCAGACATGACCCTTTCCCTATCATCTACTCCATCCCGTAAAATATCTATTGTGTGGCCTTTAAGACCCATCCACTCCAGCCCCCAAATCCAAACCAATTTTTCTCCACACAAAACAAGGACTCCTTGCTGGGAAACAGGAAGGCTGCAGTTTCCATAACAGAGGAGAAGTTTGTATCAAAATAAATCCCCCACAGATAAAAATTATAATCTCTGGACATTTTTAAAAATAAAACACTATGCTGTTTCAGGTTATCTAATGTTGTTAGAATGCAATATGTAAAAAATAGATTGGCTTTTACAAAGGGGATTTATTAGGTTACAAATTTACAGTTCTAAGGCCATGAAAATGTCCAAACTAAGGCATCAACAAGAGGATACCTTCACTCAAGAAAGGCCAATCTTATCTGGGGATTCGCTGCCATGTGGGAAGGCACATGGCGATATCCGCTGGTCCTTTGCTCCCAGGTTTCGTTGCTTTCATCTCCTTGTTCTAGTGGCCTCCTCTAACTGTCTGTGGATCTTTTCTTGTTCTCTAGGGAAGACTCTGGATTTCATTTCCTAGTTTAGTCTCTTCAAATGTCTGTGTCCCGGTTTCATCTTTCTGCTCTCTGTGTTGGCTCTGAGTGCTCTTTCTCTCTGTGAGCTCTTTTAATGGCTCTAGTAAATGAATTAAGATCTACCTTGAATGCACTGAGTCACATCTCCATCTAATCAAAAGGACCCACCCAAACAATTGATCTGCCCCCATAAGATTGGATTCAGAGTAAAAGAACATGGCTTTTGGGGGGTACATAACAGTTTCAAACAAGCACATATGTGAAGGCACTAGAGAGTGACCAAAAATATACATGGCTTGGAGGGTACTGGACTCTTAACAGGAAACTGTACTAAGGGAGATTCTCATTTTCACAGCTTTACTCTTAAGCAAAATCCCCAGTCCCAGAGACACTGAGAGCTAGAATTCAAGCAGATCTACAATTTAACTGGCTCAAGATGGCAGAAGACAGCATTCAGAGCCACCAGAATGCCTAACAAGTATGAAAGGAAATCCAAACAAGGAAAAAGCTAATGGAAGGATGGCCAAAATCTATATGTAAATTCCCCTCAAATCTTGGGTTGAGTTTTATACTGCACTTGCACAAGTAAGATTCCCAAGAGCCCAGTGAAAAGCAAACAGCTAGAAAGCTGAAAGAGTTGAGCAGAAATTTCTTCTGCTTCCCACTGCAGAGTAGAAGATTTGAAGTTTCAGCACTTCCAAGTTAGGGATTTTGCTTAATATCTTGGGCTTTCCACTAAAACACCAGAAGGACCATATGTTAGGATTAAAGAATATGTCTCTGAATTAAGGGACTCACCCCATAATACCAAGGAAAAACTAAAAACAGACCCATCTTGGAGAAAAAATATGGAACCATTAAACTATACTATCAGGGAACCCCCAATACTGTGTCAAATATTAGGGACACCCAAATCAATAAGCCATGCCCTCAATCATGAGGCTTACTCTTGGGAAGCTTATGTGGTAGCAGAAAAGCTTAGATTACCTATAGGCATGCCCAAGAGTTACTTCAGGAGGACTTCTACTGTTGCTCAGATATGGCCTCACTCTCTCTAAGCCCAACTCTGCAAGTGAAATCATTGCCTTCCCCCCTATGTGGGACATGACAGCCAGGGGTAAGAGTCTCCCTAGTGACATGGGAGAAGACTCCCAGGGATGAATCCCACCCTGGCACCTTGGGATTAACAATTCCATTCTGACCAAAAGGGGTAGAAGAAGTATAACCAATAAAGTATCAGTGGCTAGGAGAGTTCAAATAGAACCAAGAGGCTACTCTGGAGGTTGCTTTTACGAAACCTTCAGTTGAACATTGCTACCTATCATAACTTGCCAAACCCCAACCAAAACCATTCCAGCCAATCCTAAAGAACACCTAGGGCAATATATAAGATTCCACAAGGGTTCCAGAAACCTATAACCTCCAGATGAGTCCTTGGACCAGATAAATCTTGAAACCTGAGGGCCCAGCCTCTCCAGAACATCAGCTAGTGCCATTTCCCTAACCCATATTATTGACAGACCCTTCCAACATGAAAAAGTTAGAATTGCCATAGCCCAATATCCCTAAAGAGTGGGATAGAAAGATCAAAGATGGTGATGGAGTTATACAGAGAAGGTAGGTTTTAACAATGAATATGATTGTTGAATCATTAAATTGATACTTCTTTAATCTCCAGTATCTTAAAGCAACTAGAAGTAAAAACCTAAAGTTGTTGAATTATAACCCATACCAAACTCTGAAATCTGTTCTACAACTAATTGTTGTGCTGTGTTTGAAATTTATTGCTTTTTTGTATATATGTTATTTTTCCACAAAAAAAGTTAAAAAAAAAAAGAGTAGATTGTGATGATAAAAAATATATATATTTATTCCTTCTAGCCTCCTATATTCTAGGGCAGCTAGAAGGAAAATATGAGAGGATGGTATGGTATCCCATGACAAACTCTGGGATCTGTCCTGTAACTACTTGTTAAGGAGTGCTTTTCTTGTTTCTTTTTTCTTTGCTTGGTGTGCCAATTTGAAGGGATTTATGTATGCTAGAAAAGCTTTAGTTTAATTCCAATCAATCTTGTGGGAGCAACTGTTTCTTTTAATCCCTATCCAATAATGCAGGTTGGTACTTGATTAGATTATCTCCATGGAGGTGTGATTCAATCAAGTGTGGGTATTAAAGTTAATTAGATGGAGACCCATCTCCACCCATTCTAGGTGGGTCTTGATAACTTTACTGGAATCCTTTAAAAGAGGAAACATTTTGGAGAAAGCTTCAGAATAACGTCACCATGAGAAGCAGAGTTCATCTGCCAGCGACCTTTGGAGATGAAAAAGACACCCCCAGGGGAGCTTCATGAAACTAGAGGCCTGGAGAGAAAGCTAGCAGACATCACCACATTCCTTGAACATCATCAGTCTTTTTGAATCAAGGTCTCTTTCCCTGGATGCCTTAGGTCAGACATTTCTATAAACCTGCTTTAATTTGGACATCTCCACAGCCTAAGAACAATAAACTAGCAACTTATTAAATTCCCCTTTTCAAAAGCCACTCTGTTTCTGGTATACTGCATTATGGCAGCTTCCAAACTAGAACACTTGGTATATAGGTTATATTATACAAATTTAAAAGTTAAAAATATATATGAATTTACTGATCCAAGAAGACCTATGAATCTCAATGAGAATAAGTGCAAAAAAAAAATCATCAAATCTAGAAACACTAGTTCCTAGAACTAGTCAAATTGGTAGAAACCAAAGGTCAAAAAGAAAACCTCTAAAATTCAGAAAGAAAACAGATACATTAAATACAAGGAAAAAATTTTAAATGAAGACTGAGTTCTCATCTGTAACTGTGGTGGCCAGAAGACAACTGAAGGATTTTTTTTTAACTGCAGAATAAAGGGGAGAAACTATACACCCAGAATTCTATATTAAATAAAATATTCTTCATAACTGACATGATAAAGACATTTCTCATGAGAAACCACAAATTGCCAGAAATGCTAAAGGAATCTGATTGTAGTTAAGAGACATTAAAGTGAATGGAAATTCAATATAACGGAATGAATGAAAAGCAGTAAGGATGATAAATAGGTAGATAATTATGTGACAATCATTTGTTTCCTTCTGTTAATTTTCTTAAAAGACAACTGTCAAAACAAAGCAAATGGGCGGGCCACTGTGACTCAGCAGCAGAGTTCTTGCCTGCCATGCCTGGGACCCAGGTTCGATTCCCATTGTCTGCCCATGCAAAAAAAAAAAAAAAAAAAAGAAAGCAAAGTATAATACAGTATAGTGGGTTTAATAACATATATGTAAATATATGATGATCATAGGACAGATGATGAGGGTAAATAAAATTATACTCACACAAGGGTCATACATTTTATAAGAAATGTTACAACGTTAACTAAGTAGACAGGGATATGTTAATAATATTGTAACCCCTGGAGTAACCACTATAACTATATGAAATATAGCTTTAAAAAAAAACAGAATTGGAAAGTTAAAATGAATAATTACTATAAAAGGAGGCAGAAAAGAAAGGAGAAAAAAAAGTAATCCTAAATCAAACCATACCATTAATTAGATTACTATGAAATACTTAAATCCAACCATATAAATAATTGTATTAATGTAAATGAATGAAATATTAGATTAAAAGGCAAAGATTGCAAAGATGAAATTTTTAAAAGGCTTATGTAACAAAGAATCTGACCCCACTTTAAAAATGTTTTTTCTCTATTAGAAAAGTTGTGAGAGTTTGCAGAAAAATCATTACCATACACCACCCCTCCATCAACACTTTGCAACATGTGGAAAATTTGATAAAAATTTGATAAAATTGATAGTACATTTTAATAACTGTACTATAACCTATACTCCATAGCTTACTTTAAGATTCACCATTTGTATAGTATAGTTCCATGGAATTCTTAGACTTTTATCGTTACAATTAATACAATGTAACATTTCCCCTTTTAACCACATTCAGATATATAGTCGGTGCTGTTAATTACATTCACAGTTTTGTGATACCATCACCATCATCCATTACCAAACCATTTCCATCATTCCAAATAGGAACCCTACACATTTTAAGTGTTAACTTCCCATTCCCTATTCCCACCCTATCCCCTGGCAACCTATTTTCTAGATTCTGGGTCTTTGAGCTTGCTTATTCTAATGTTTTCAATCAGTGAGATCATACTATATTTATCCTTTTGTGTCTGGCTTATTTCACTAAATATGATGTCTTCAAGGTTCATATACATTGCCACATGTAACAGACTTCAATTCTTCTTATAGCTGGTAATATTCCATTGTACTTATATACCACATTTTAATTATCCATTCATTTTATTTGTTTATGATGGACACTCGGTTACTTTCATCTCTTGAGGTTTAGCTGTTGACAGCTTTCAGTTCCTACCACTCCTCATTCCCCTTCTTATAAAAGAACAAGTGAATAAGAATCAACCTAATTTCAAACCTCACTATAAAACTACTGTAATCAAGACAGCATAGTATTGATATAGGAATAGACAAAAAGAAGAGAATTTAGAAAAAGACCCATACATACACAATTAATTGATTTTTATAATAGACAAAAAGAAGAGAATTTAGAAAAAGACCCATACATATACAATTAATTGATTTTTATAATAAGATGTTAAAGTAGCATTCCAATTAATGGGGTTGGAACAACTGAAAGTCCACATAGAAACAATTCATTTCAAAAGTTAACTTACACCATAAACAAAAGTTAATCTAAAAGCAACCACTAGCCTAAATAGAAAAACTAAAATCAGAAACTTCTAAAAGAAAAACAATGAGACATTTTGTAACTTGGAAAAAGCAAAAGTTTCTTAATAAGAAACACACACACAAAAACACTAGCCATAAAAGAAAAACATGAATTGGTCTTTACCAAAATTTCTCTTCAAAAGACAAATTAAATCATATTCAGGCTAGAATTTTATAATGCATATACCTGACAAGGACCTTGTTTCCATAATATATAAGGAGCTCCTTCAAACTAATAGTAAAAAGACAAAACAGACATTTCACAAAATATCAACGAATAGCCAAATAGCACATGAATAGGTGTTCACTGTCATAAATTACTGAGAAAATGCAAATTAAAGCCAAAATAAGTACTCTTTCAACCCTCTAAAATAACTAGAATTAAAAAGGTAAATACCAACAAATGTTGGCAAAAATATAAAGCAAATGGAACATTCATATTTGCTGTAAGAATGTTAATTGTACAACCCATAGAAAAAAGATTTGACAGTTTCTCATGATGTTAAATACACACCTGATCTATATAACCCACCAATTTCATATCTGGGTAGTTTCCTAAGAGTAATGAAAAGGTATGTTCACAAAAATATTTGTTATAGAATGTATATAGAATCTTAATTTATGATAGCTAAAATCTGTAAACAATTCAAATAACTGTCAATAGGGGACTGCATAAACAAGTCATGGTACATTCACACAATAGAATATTTATCAACCATAAAAGAGAATAAAGTGACAAAAAACACAACGTTTGAATCTCAGACATTAAAAAGGGTTGAAAAGTTATATCCTAAAGAATACGGTCTTGATTTGCCAATGCTGCTATAAAAGTTACCACAGAATTGGTGGGCTTAAACAACAAGAATTTGTTGCATCATGGTTTTGCAGACTAGCAGTTCAACAATAGGGTATTGGCAGGGTGTTTTAATTAGCTAGTGCTCCTGGAAGGCAATATACCAGAAATGTGTTGGCTGGTATAAAGGAGATTTGCTAAGTAACAAATTTACAGTTCTAAGCCCATAAAGATGTCCAAACTAAGGCATCCCAGAGAATGATACCTTGACTCAAGAAAGGCCAATGTCTGTCACATGGGAAGGCATGTGGCTTGGCATCTGCTGGTCCTGTTCTCTGTTCTGTTGCTTCCAGCTCCTCAGTCCAGCAACTTCCTCTCTAGGCATCTGTGGGCTTTCACTTAGCTTCTCTGGAGCAAATCTCTGGATTCTGGCTTATTCAGCATCTGACCGGAAGGCACATGGCAACATCTGCTGGGCTCTGCATCTCCAAATGTCTGTGTCTGTATCAGCTCTGAGCCTCTCTTTCCCCATGAATTCTCTTTAAGATTCCAGGAAGCTAATCAAGACTCATCTTGAATGGGGAGATATAGCTCCATCTAATCAAAAGGCCACATCCACAGTTGGGCATACCACATCTCCATAGAAAAAATCTAATCAAAAGGGCGCACCCACAATTGGGAGGGTCAGTCTCCATGGAAACAATCTAATCAAAGTTTCCACCCTAAAAAAAATAGGTCTGGACACACAAGATTGGGTTAGAAAAAGAACACGGCTTTTCTGGAGTACATGGCAGCTTCAAACTAGAAAACAGGGCTTTCTCAGAGTCTGCAGCGTCCTTAAAATCCTCAACCAAAGGACAATCTCCCTCTCCTTGTGTCTTCTCCATTTGTTTCTGCTGACTGCTGGCTTCCACTTCCATGTCCTATTTCTTTTGCTTTTTAAGGACTTTAGCCATTTGGAATAAGGCCTACCCTGACTCAATTTGGCCTCATCTAAATAAAATCTTTGAAGATCCTATTCATAAATGAGCCCACATCTTAACTAATAACACCCTCAATGGTCTATTTATAAATGTGTTCACATAACCTAGAGGTTAGGACTCGAGCATATGTTTTGTGAGGGATGATATTCAATCTCCAACAAACACATCCTATAATTACATTTATATTAATTTCCAGAACAAGAAAAACTAACCTATTAAACTAGAAATCAGAGAACTGAGTAACAATTGGTAAGGGGAATGACTGGAAGTGAGCAGGAGTAGATCTTCAGGGATGATGGAAATTTTTTTTATCTTTATAATAGTAGTAGTTAAACAAGTACATATATTTAACAAAACTCAAATTGTACTCCTAAGATCTGTGCATTTCTCTGTATATAAATTTTATCTCAACTTAAAATTCAGAAACTCACCTTCACTTAGAAACTCACATCAGCATTATTTGTCTTCCAAAAATACTTCTTTGCATTCCCTTCTCCAGCCAAAAATAACATGCTTATTGTATTAGTCAGTTAAACTGCCAGAATGCAATATACCAGAAATGGAATGGCTTTTAAAAGGGGAATTTAATAAGCAACAAGTTTACAGGTCTAAGGCCACAGATATGTCACAACCAAGGCATCCAGAGAAAGATTCCTTGGCTCAAGAAAAGGAGATCTGGGAAGGCATATGGCTCGTATCTGCTGGTCCATGTTCTCAGTTCCATTACTTCCAGCTTCTGATACCAGTGGTTTTCTCTCTAAGCATCAGTGGGTCTTCACTTAAATCCTCTGTTACACAACTCTGAGTTCTGGCTTGATTAGCATCTCATGGGAAGGGACATGGCCATGTCTGCTGGGTTCCAAGAATCTCTAAACATCCAGGTCTCTGTCAGCTCTGAAGCAACTGTTCAAGTATCTGCATCAGCTTTGAGGTTTCTTCAAAATGTTTCCCCTTTTAAAGGACTCCAGGGAACTAATCAAGACCCACCTTAAGTGGGTGGATTCACATCTCCACCTAATCAAATGGTCACACCCACAACCAAACACGTCATATATCAGTGGAGATAATTTAATCAAAAGTTTCCACCCTACCACATTGAATCAGGATTAAAAGAAATGGCTACCCCCACAAGACTGTATCAGGATTAAAACACAACTTTTCTGGAGTACATAATAGCTTCAAACCAGCATTCTTATCAAGGTCCTCCAAAAACTCTCTTCTCCAGAAAGCATTTCTAGATAGTGCTAGCTTTCTCTTCTCTGAGGTTTATTTGTACTTTAATATTGTCTCCCCAAACAGATGGAAAGATTTTGAGGGCAGGGAGTGAACTTTATGTTTTGTACATCCATACACAAAGCATAATTCTAAAAATATGGAAAGCTTATGATTTCATTCATATCAATTATCAATTGCAGTCATACCCTGGCCAGGTGTTGGGGGAAATTCTCAAATAAGCAAGATATATCCTCATGATTCAAGGAACACTGTGGAAAAGTAAGAAAGATGTCCCATGAGATCTGGGGGTAGAAAATAAGTTCCTACTTCATAGATATGGCAAGCCCTCCAGAAAGAGGAAAAATTTGATAAAGGTCTTGGAGATGTAATAATATATTCCTTTTATGGAGTGCTAATTATATGCCAGGCATGACACTAAGTACGTATGTACAGCATGTCATTTGATACTGATAAAAACCCTATCAGATTGGTCCTGACACTTTCCCACATTACATGATGAACATGAGACTCAGAGATCACACAACAAAGTTACATGGTATTCAACTTTGTTAGCTGAGGGGAGGCAATATACCAGAAATAGAATTACTTTTAAAAGGGGGAATTTAAGTTGCAAGCTTACAGTTCTAAGGCTCTGAAAATGTCCCAATTAAAGCAAGTCTATAAAAATGCCCAAATTGAGGCATCAATAAGAGGTTACCTTCACTCAAGAAAGGCCAATGAAGTTCAGGGTTTCTCTCAACTGGAAAGGGTCATGGTGAGCATGGCAACATCTGCTAGCTTTCTCTCCAGGCTATTTGTTTCATGAAGCTACCCCAGGGGGATTTTCTTCTTTGTCTCCAAAGGTCTCTGGCTGTGTGGGCTCTCTCATTGTTTTCTCAAGGGTCTGTCCTGGTTCTCTCCAAAATGTTTCCTCTTTTAAAGGATTCCAGTAAACTAATCAAGACCTACCTCAAATGGGTGGAGTCACATCTCTCTCTAACCAAAAATTAATCCCCAGGCAGGCCATGGTGGGTCAGCAGGAAGAGTTCTCACCTGCCATGCCAGAAACCTGGGTTCAGTTCCCAGTGCCTGCCCATGTGAAAAATAATAATAATGATAATCCCCACAATTGGGTGAATCACATCTCCATGAAGATAATCAAAAAGCTTCAACCCAGCAATATTGAATGAAGATTAAAGGGCATCGCTTTTCTAGGGTCCACAAATTCAAACTGCATACATAGTATTCGGGTTTGAAACTGTTGTATACCCCAGAAACGCCATATTCTATAATCCTGATTCAATATTGTAGGGTGGAAACTTTTAATAGATTGTTTCCATCGAAATTGATCAACTTGATAGTGGGTGCGGATTTTTATTAGATTACTTCCATAGAGATGTGCTATATCCAACTTGGGGTGTGACCTTTTTTAATCAGATGCAGATGTGACTCCGCACATGCCACATGGGTCTTGATTAGTTTACTAGAGTCCTTTAAAAGGAGAAACATTTTGGAGAAACCTTAGATACAGACACTTGAAGAACAGTTGCTTGAAAGCCAACAGAGATGCAGATATTTGGAGATGCTTAGAGTGTCAACAGAGAATAATTACCTAGACACAGATATTTGGAGATGCAGAGTCCAGCAAACATCACCATGTCCTTTTCCATGAGATTGTAAGCAAGTCAGAACCCAGAATTGTGTCCCAGAGGAGTTAAGTGAAAGCCCACAAATGCTTAGAGAAGAAGGCACAGCCATCAAAAGCTGGAAGCAATGGAACTGAGACCAAGGATCAGCAGATGCCAGCAATGCATCTTCCCATGTGACAGACAATGGCCTTTAAGGTAACTTTCTCTGGGTGCCTTTAGTTTGGACATTTTTGCAGCCTTAGAACTGTAAACTTGTAACTTCATTCCCTTTTTTAAAAGCCATTCCATTTCTAGTATATCGCATTTCATAAGCCTTAGCAAACCTGAACAGATAGTTAGCACATCGATTCTAACACAGAGATGCCTAATTTTGAGACCTGAGCTCTTTGCTACTATACTACTATATATTAGCAGGGAGAAATCAAGGAGGACATCTTATGCAGAAAGAACATGAGTCAAGTCACAAAAGTATAAGAGTGCATGGAGTGGTAACATGAGATAATTTGGGACAAAATTGGGTGTGAATGGGGCAGAAGCACAAAATGTGGGCCCTTAAAATCAGGCCAAAATTTTTGAATTTTTTTCCCTTCACACTTTAAGTATACTGTGGATGAAAACTCTTCCTTCAGTAGATTTTGTTAACAGCAAGGTAAGTCAAGGGATCATTTTCTAAGGAATGCTTAATAGCTGAAGTTAGGAAACTTGAAATAATGCAGTTATTCTGTTGCCTGTTAGTTCTCTCTCCTTCTATCCATTATATCATACTACATCTATACAAATACAGTCTCAGGAGAGCCTTCTTCTTTGATGGATTCATTGTGGTTGGTCCATGTCACTGAGCTATATGTTACAGAGTCAAAGAAAATAAAACTAGTAGCCTATCATCTATATGCCATCAAGATGGGCTTAGATAAATGAAAGGTCCTCCTCACTTGGACATATCCTCAGGTTAATTCTATCTGTGGTACCTCCACCCCCAAATTTATCTCTAAACCCCATCCCAATACCAAAAAATGAGAAAGCTTTCCCAGAAGGGATTATTCTTTCCCTGGAGATAATGCCACAATGGTCAAACATGGCCATATCTTTACTTCCTCTTCTAAGATTTCCAACAGAGTTCAACTGTGAGATAAACAGATAGATTATTCTCAGATTTAATCAGAATGAAAATATTAGTGGATATGCCAGTTTGAAAGAATGTATGTGCCCTAGAAAAGCCATGCTTTAATGCTAATTCCATTTTGTAAAGGCAGCCATTTCTTTCAATCCCTATTCAGTGCTGTATGTTTGAAGCAGTAATTAAATCATCTCCCTAGAGATGTGACTCAATCAAGAGTAGTTGTTAAGTTAAATTAGATGGAGACATGTCTCCACCTATTCGGGTGGGTCTTGATTAGCTTACTGAAGTCCTATAAAAGAGGAAACATTTTGGAGAATGTAGGAGATTCAGAGAAAGCAGAGAAGAATGACATAGCCATAAGAAGCAGAGAGTCCACCAGGTAATGACCTTTGGAGATGAAGAAGGAAAATGCCTCCTGGGGAAATTCATGAAACAGGAAGCCAGGAGAGAAAACCAGCAGATGATGCTGTGTTTGTCATGTGCCCTTCCAGCCAAGAGAGAAACCCTGTGTTCACCATGTGCCTTCTCACTTGAGAGAGAAACCTTGAACTTCATCGGCCTTCTTGAATCAAGGTATCTTTCCCTGTACACCTTAGATTGGACATTTCTATAGACTTGCTTTACTTGAGACATTTCCACAGCCTAAAAACTCTTAATTTGCAACTTATTAAATTCCCCTTTTCTAAAGCCATTCCATTTCTGGTAATATTACATTCTGGCAGCTAGCAAACTAGAACAACGGATTTGTCCAAACTATGACAATAATTGACTAGTGTCCAATAAAAGACTACTCATCTATACATCACATGCAATGCTGAAGTTGATGAATCTGCCACATTGTATGCTTTAGATGATTTTTATCCCTACTCTAGACACAAATTTGCAAACGTAATTATGCATTCTTTTAATTCCAAGCTTTGGGTACAATTGTTGACTGAAGCCCTTGAAACATACACTTATTACAGTGCCAGTGTAATGTACATGAGCAGAGAGCTAAAGTATTATACAAGAACTTTATATCAAAGCAAGTTATAAAAGACTAATAATAAAGATGAAGCAATGATGAAAATGCTAGCCTTTTATACTGGACTCAAGAAATGCACTAGAAAATATGCTTTAAGAATAGGTTACAGGGTCCATGATGGCAGCTTAGTAAGGTGCGGAATTTAGTTCATCCTCCAGAGCAGCTAGTAAATAGCCAGGAACAGAACAACTACTGGGGCCACATCAGTGACCAGAAACATAGTGTACACCTGTCCGGACAAGTTGGACCAGCTCGATCCCACCCAGAACAGTGAGTCCCCCAAGCCATGGAGGCCGGTGTCCCTTCTTTACATGGGACATGACTCCCAGAGGTGTAAACCTCACTGGCAACATGGGACAGAAATCCTAGAATGAGCTGGGACTCAGCATCAAGGGATTGAGAAAAACTTCTAGACCAAAAAAGGAAAGAAAGAAATGAGACAAAGTAATGTGTCAGTGGTTGAGAGATTTCAAACAGAGTTAAGACATTATTCTGGAGGTTATTCTTACACATTATATAGATATCCCATTTTTAGTTTAAGGTGTATTAGAGAGGCTAGAGGGAAGGGTCTGAAACTGTGGAGCTGTGTTCCAGTAACCATATTTCTTGAAGAGATTGTATAATTATATAGCTTTTGCAATACGACTGTGTAATTGTGAAAACCTGTGTCTGATGCTTTTATCTATGGCATGGACAGATGAATAAAAAATATGGATTAAAAATGAATAAATAATGGGGGGAACAAATGTTCAAATAAATTGGGTAAAGGGAAATACTGGTGGTCAATGAGAGGGAAAGGTACGGGGTACAGAATGTATGAGTTTCTTCTTTTGTCTTTTTCTTTTTCTGGAGTTATGCAAATGTTCTAAGAAATGATCATGGTGATGATTATACAACTATGTGATGATATTGTGAGCCATTGATTGCACGCCAAGTATGGAATGTTCATATGTTAAGAATACTTGTGTTTGTATGTTGTTTTGTTTTATCAATAAAAATTTAAAATATGTATATCAACTACTTCCATTCCCCTAGTCCATATTACTGACACCCCTTTCCAACATAAAAAAGTTAGAATAGGCATAGTCCAAGTACCCCTAAAGATTGGGAGAAGGATCAAAGGAGAAGAAGGAGTTATAACAGAGAAGATAGGATTTAAAAAATGAGTGTGACTGCTGAATCATATCGATATGTCTTTTCAGTCTCCAGTGCCTTGGAGCAGCTAGAAGGAAAAATCCTGAAATTGTGAAACTGTAACCCATACCAAACTCTGAAATCTGTTCTATAACTACTTGTTACAATGTACTTTGAAATGTATTGCTTTCATATATATATATTTCACAATAAAAAATTTTTTTAATCTAATAAACTCTAAAAAATTTCAAAGAAAAACTAAATGATAATGGCTAATTTTTGCATTTTAAATAGGGTGTTCTTATTTAATAAAGAAAATATTTTCTTTTCTAAGAAAAAAAAAAGAATAGGTTACAGGGAGGGGTAAGATGGTTGTGTTGATTTGAAATGATGTATGTAACCTAGAAACCCACGTTTTAATCCTAATCCCATTTTGTAAAGGCAGCCATTTTTTCTAATCCCTATTCAGTATTGTATGTTTGAAACTGTAATTAGATCATCTCCCTAGAGATGTGACTTAATCAAGAGTGGTTGTTAAGCTGGATTGGGTGGATGTGTGTCTCCACCCATTTGGGTGGGTCTTAATTAGCTTACTGGAATCCTATAAAAGAAAAAACATTTTGGAGAGAGATTCAGAGAGAGCAGAGCAGAACGACATGGCAATGAGAAGCAGAGTCCACCAGCCAGCGATCTTTGGAGATGAAGAAGGAAAATGCCTCCTGGGGAACTTCATGAAACTGGAAGCCAGGAGAGGAAGCGAGCAGATGATGCTGTGTTTGCCATGTGCCTTTCAGATGAGAGAGAAACTCTGAACTTCATTGGCCTTCTTGAACTAAGGTATCTTTACCCAGATGCCTTAGATTGGATATTTCTATAGACTTGTTTTAATTGGGATATTTTTTGGGCCTTAGAACTGTAAACTAGCAACCTATTAAATTCCCTTTTTTAAAAGCCATTCTGTTTTTTGGTATATTGCATTTCAGCAGCTAGCAAACTAGAATAATGGTGGAGTTGGAAGCTCCAGGAGTCAGTACCTCTACCAGAATAACTATGAAACAGATAAGAACTGTCTAAATCACCATGTCAAAACTTCAGAGTCCTTTGGAACACAGTACAGGACCCAGAGAAGAGCAAGAAGAAGAGGCTAGTAAATTACGGTAAATAGTGGCAAACTTCAGATCTCTGGGCACCCAGCTCTAAGGGCAGCCATTGTTCTAACCCACCCTAGACAAAGGTGGCAGGTCAAGAAGGTGCAGCTTTGGAGAACCATGATAGAATCTCCTGGTATCCTTCCTGGCCTCTCTATCCCCTCTCCAGGACAGTTTGGAGCCTATAGGTGCTCCCTTTATAGGTCACTGGGCCTGTTTCCACTGGGAAAGGCTGGCTTGGGAAATGCTTCTCCACTGTCTCTCCCACGTCCCCCCTCCCTCACTTTGCTCTCCAGGCAAAAGGAGCTTGAGACAATGAAAGCAGTATAAGAGGCAATTGAAACAGGCAGCCTGGCCAAAGGCTTAGCTGCTTACATACAACAGTAGAAAGCATGGGGAAGCAAGAAGTTCTGTTTACTGAGAAGCAAAGGGTATACTCAACTCCTGTAAATGGAAATTTCTAAGGCCTCTAGCATGCAAGAGGGACAAGACACAGGCCCAGAAAAGAAAGGGAAGACCCTGCACTTTGCAGGGCTGAGCTTCCTCATAGGAGGGCTGAACTCTGATAGACAGCACCAGTCAATGCAAAGCCAATTTTCAAAGACAGTGTGTGCCGGTTTGAAACTGTTGTGAGCCCCAGAAAATACACATTCTTTAATCCTGATTCAACATTGTTGAGTGGGATCTTTTTGATTAAGTTGTTTCTATGGAGATGTGACCCACCCAATTGTTGTGGGACCTTTTGATTAGGTGGTTTCCATGGAGATGTGTCTCCACCCATTCAAGGTGGGATTGCTTACTGGAGTCCTTTAAAAGAAACCATTTTGGAAGAAGCATCAGAGCTGAGACAGTGAGAGATCTTTGGAGATACAGAAAGAAAATGTTCCTGGTGAAGCTGTTTGAAACTAGAAGCCAAAGGACAAGCAGACAACAGCCATGTACCTTCCCAGATCAGGCTTTATTGAGCCAAGTTCTCTTTATCTGGGTGCCTTGGTTTTGACATTTTTATGGCCTTAGAACTGTAAACTTGTAATTTAATAAGCCCCCTTTATAAAATCCAACCCATCTCTCATATATTGCATTCCAGCAGCATCAGCAAACCAAAAGATAGTGAAGGTGTTTTTGCTTAGGTTTGCTTAGTTTTGTTAGTTCCTGACAATTCAAGAAAATCTTCATCATATCAGACATGTCAGGGAATAAATCTCAGAGTTAACATTTTTAAATATTAAAATGTACAGCGTGCAACAAAATATTACAACACAAAGAAATAGGAAATGATGGCTGTGATTTGGAATGGTATATACCCCAGAAAAAAAAATGTTCTAAACTTAATTCATTCCTCTAGTATGTAAACCCATCGTAAGTAGGACCTTTTGATGAGGTTACTTCAGTTAAAGTGTGGCCCAGGGTGAGTCTTAATCCTATTATCAGAGTTCTTTATAAGCAGAATGAAACTCAAAAAGAGAAAGCCACGGAAGCAAGTAGCTGAAATTCAACGGAACCTGGAAGAGAACTAAGAGGCCACCATGTACTGCCGTGTCACAGAGAAGCGAAGGACCAACAATCACCAGCCAGGAGCCTGTCCCAGAATGACAGTTTTGAGGCACAAAGCATTGCCTAGATGATGCTTAGCTTTGAACTTTCTTTTAGCCTCAAAACTGAGCTAATAAATTCCCATTGTTTAGGCCTACCGATTGCATGGTACTTGAACAGCCAAGGATATTAAAATAAAGGCCCACCCAAAAGAAGAGGATAAAAATCCATAAGCCATCAACAAAGACTAGATTGTGGACATATCAGACAAAATGCTTTTTTAAATGATCTTCAGTATGCTCGAGGAGAGGAAGAAAAATACAGAGAAAGAATTAAAGGATATCGGGAAAAATGAATCACAATATAAGAATCGCAAAGACAGAAAATTTTAAAAAATCAAACAGAACTACTGGAGCTAAACACCATAATAACTGAAATGAAAAATTCCCAGGAGGGTTTCAACAGCAGATTGCAGATGGCAGAAGAAAGAATCAGCAAGCTCAAAGAAAAGACAATTGAAATAAGTCAGGCTGAGGGGCAGAAAGAAAAAAGAATTATAAAGGGCTAAAATAGTTTAAAAGAACTCTGTGACACCATCAAGCATATAAATATAATAGTCACAGAAGGAGAAGAAAGAAGCAGAAGGAATATTCAAAGAAATAATGACAGAAAACTTCACAAACATAGCAAAAGACACAAATATACACACCCAGAAGCCCAGAGAACAACAAAATGGAAAAACTTGAAGAAAACTATGCCCCGTCACACATTGATCAAACTGTTGAATGCAAAGGACAAGGAGAGAGTTCTGAAAGCTGCAAGAGAAAAGCAACATGTTATTATACAAGGGAGTCCCGATTAGATTAGGTACTGATTTCTCATAGAAACCATGAAGGCAAAAAAAAAAGGCAGTGGGTTAAAATACTTAAAGTGCGGAAGGAAAACAACTGCCAGCCGATTTTATAATTGGCAAGATTATTGTAATGCCTGGAAACATCCTAGAGTATATTATAAACAGATAATCAAAAAGTACTGGCAAAACCCCCTGAGGGATGGGAGAAAAATAAAGAACTATTAAACCTTACCATCAGGGAATCCTCTGATACTGTGCCAAACTTTAGGGACACCCAAATCAATAGGCCATGCCCTCAATCATGAGGCTTACTCTTGTGAAGCTTATGTAGGTAGCAGAGAAACTTAGCCTACCTATAGGCATGCCTAAGAGTTACTTCTGGAGGACCTCTGTTGTTGCTCAGATGTGGTCTCAGTCTCTCAAAGTCCAACTCTGCAAATAAAATCATTGCCCTCCCCGCTACGTGGGGCATGACATCCAGGGGTGAAAGTCTCCCTGGTGACATGGGAGATGACTCCCAGGGATGAATCCAGACCTGGCACCATGGGATCAACAATTCCATCCTGGCCAAAAGGGGGAAAAGAAGTGCAATTATGGTAGAGCAAAATTGTGAATGTAATTATATATTTTGCTGTGATTAAAAGGGGAAATATTAGGTTATTTGTATATTACTAGAAGAAACATTTTTTAAAGATCCATGGAACTGCACAACATAAACAGTGAACCCTAACTTAAACCATGGACTACAGTTAAGAGTACAATTATAAAAATGTGTCTTCATCAATTATATCAAATGTACCACAAAAATGTAAGGTATTTCTAAAAGAGTGGTGTATGGGAACCCTGTATTTTATGCATTTTTCTGTAAACCCACAATTTCTCTAACATACGTGTCTACACACACTCAAAAAGAGAACATAAATGCAAAGTAGAAGAAGGAAAAAAGAATTCTGGGGAAGGGGAAGCTGAAGGAAGAGAAATGGAGACTGTGAATGGGAGAGATGGTACCTTAAAAGGATATGCATAATTTAAATAGTGACAGGACTTCAGGACAAAAGTACCTTCTGTTCAGATGTAGCAGCAATGGTCTCAACAATAACCAAGAAGCTCCTGCCTGCAATATGTGAGAAACTGCATTTGAACTTGAGGGCAGGTTTATATGAATATTTTCAATACCATATTTCTACCCCATCCTCATAGAAGGAGCCTCATACACCCTTCCCAACAACTTGTTTAATTTGCAAGAGCCCACAATAACCTTTATGAAGTATATAATTAAACTTTTTAAACAATACATCAGTATGGAAAATAAGTGACAAAATCATTTAGAAGGGAACATCAGAACAAAAAGATAATATCTATGGCAATGTTTGTCCATGAATTCTATGACTTGTGATCTCAATTAAATGCTGACAGTGGACTGTAAATTTTGTCTGGGGCTTTCTAGTTTATAAAACAATGATGGAAAATGTGGGTGGTTAAGGCAGCAGTCCTCAAACAGTTTGGTCTCAGAACTTCTTTATACTTTTAAAACGTATTGGGACCCTAGAGAAGTTTTTATTTACGTGGGTTGAATCTATTAATTCACTTAATAAGCCTATTGTTACTATAAAAAGCATTTATGAAATGCTTTTTATGTTTTCTCCAAAAAATAGGAGATTGGCATTAAGCTTTTGCAAATCTTGCTAAGTCTGACTTTATAGAAGACAACCAGATTCTTATATCTGCTCTGCATTCAATCTGTTGTATTAGACAGCATACAGCCTCTGGCAAACTCTGGGAGTACAAAAATCAATATTATCATATTATGAACTCAGTGTTAACCTTGGGGTCCCCCAAGTGGGTCTTGGGGACCCCGAAATGGGTCTCAGTAACCCCCAAGATCCCTAGAAGTTACTTTGAGAACTGCGAAATTACAGGCATCACAGGTCCATACGACAAAAGCCAAGTGATTGCTCGAGAGATACATGTTCTTTCAAAGGGTGAGATCTGAGAAGAAAAAAAATTTCCCATGAGTTCTTGTAAAAGGAGAATCACATATTATGGAATACTATGTCCTCAAACCCATCCTGATAAATGCAACAATTAGTGATATATGATTAGCCATTCAGAAAGGAGGTATACACATATTCCCTTATTTCCCATAATTTATAGCTTCTGGACGAGATGTGAGTTAGTGAAATCGATACTTCCTATAATTGATGTCAGGCACATTTTATAATTATGCTTTGTGGTCTGTGACTTTTATGAGCTTGCTCCATAAAACAATTAACAACTCCATAAAAATAATACTTTTGACATCGTTGCTCTCACTTAAAGGCTTATGCTATATCCACAACGTGAAAAAGAAATACAACATTGCTATAAATTTCACGATTTTCAATACCCGAACAGGAAAATTATTTTTCCTATCTTCAGAGTATATTTTAATGTGCTTTTTAATGATAATTCCTCCATACACAAAATTGCATAGTGGATTTTTGCAATAGAATAATAATAGAATATTTTCATAATAATAATACAGTTCCAGGTTGTGGGTTGGGTTCTGGTATGTTTCACAGGTGTCTGTGAATAGACATAACTTCAGAATCAGATGACCTGGGTTTGAATCCCAAATCTACCCCTCTAGTTTTGGAAACTTGAGCACATAATTTGACCTCCCTGGCCCACAAATGGTGTCCTCATTTGTGCAATGAGAGTAATTATAGCAGACACCTCACTAGGTTGTTATGAGAAGTAAAGGTAATACAGATAAAAATATCGACCCAGTCTGTGGCATTTAAAAAGCACTGAAATTTTTAGTCATTGACTACAATTATGATAGAATCTCTCACTGGCAGCCCTTCCTTCCCAAGATCACTCCTTGGTTTCATGGTAAAGGGCATATAGTGAGCCCAAAATAGGAATGGAGAACAAAAGAAGGAAAGACTAGAGACAACATAAGAAGTAGAGGTTAGGGACATGGGACCAGGGTCACATCATGGATAACCCAGAACAGGAGTCAAGCAGACCACCAGGATTTCCTTGTCTAATATTTCCAATCCTTCCATATGACATGGAATAAATGCCAGCTACCAATGAGCTTCTGCAGCCGTGTTTCTATTTTCTAGCACATTATCACTCAATTCCCCCAGCTGTCATGCTGGTTGGCTCCCACCACCCCAGGTGATTAGTTTAAGCCATTAATGGTCATATCATCCTTCTTTTTGGTGACTGGTTTGGAATTAGCATGTGATTTGATTCTGGCCTAGGTCCCATGAGATAAAATCAGCTTTGGGAAGAGGGGAAGTAATCATTTGGATTATTTTTTGGTAAATATTCACTCCTCTTCTCTTCTCAATGAGAGTGGAGCTTACTTCCCTACCCTACTGGTGTTGGGCTCTGCCACATGTCTTGTTTTAGCCACAGGAATGGCCAAATGGTGTCAAAAAGCCTTCAACATATTTGCAGAACGTGGCTTGGCTCTTGCTTTCTGTTAGTCCATCATCAGAAGAGATGCAATTAGTAGATGCTGCCCTTCGGCCCATGACCTAGGACAGACACCTGTGAAACATACCAGACCCCAACCCATAACCTGGAGCTGTGCCCAGCAGGCTCTGCTGATCTGTCCATCCTTCAACAACCATGCCACAGTAGAATCAGACCTATGAGCATGAGAACAGATGTTTTCTCTAAAAGCCATCAAGTTTGGAAATAATTGGTTATTCAGCATTATTGTGACAATAGCTGACTGATAGAAATGGTCAGGTTAAGTACCTGGGAAAGACTTTCTAACTCCTAAAGAGAAACACACAAGAAATCTTGATGTGATATCTGGACCTGTTGCAACCGTCTTACAAACATGGGAAAGCCAGCATGCCACCAAGGGTGCCCTGAAACCTCAGCGACAACACTGAGGCAACAAGAGCATTGAATGTCTTGTTGATTGACCTGCCTCTATTAGGCAAAATAACAAAGATGCTTTGCCAGTTTGAAAGTATTATGTACCCTAGAAAAGCCATGATTTAATCCTAATCCAATTTTGGGGGAGCAGCCATTTCTTTTAATCCTGACTCAATATTGTAGGTTGGCATCTTTTGATTATCTCCACAGAGATGTGACATGCACAATTGGGGGTGTGGCTTTTGATTACATGGAGATGTGACTCCACCCTCTCTAGGTGGGTCTTGATTAGTTTTCTGGGATCCTTAAAAGAGGAAACTTTTTTTTTAAAGTGGGCAGGCTCTGGGAATCGAACCTGGGTCTCTGGCATGGAAGAGAGAAACATTTTGGAGAGAAACTTCAGAGCTGACAGAAATAGCAGAGCCGAAAGAGAGCAGAGACACAGATGTTTGGAGATGCTTAGAGCCCAGCAGATGTTTCTGGTGCCCTCCCATGAGATGTTAAGCAAGCCAGAACTTGGAGAGAGCCAAGGGAAGCCAAGAGATGAAAGCCAGCCCCTGGAGAAGAAGCAAAGTGGGGAACCCCCACAGGAGCAGAGGCTGAAAGCAACAGAGCCCAGGAGCAAGGGATCAGCAGATGCCAGTCACGTGACTACCCAGCTGACAGAGGTGTTCCTGTCCATCAGCCTTTCTTGAGTAAAGGTAACCTCTTGCTGGTGCCTTAATTTGGGCACTTTTACTTCCTTAGAACTGCAAATTCATAACTTATTAAATTCCCCTTTATAAAAAGCCATTCCTGTTCTGGCATAGCACCTTCTGGCAGCTTACTAACTGACTCAGGTGTTCTTAAGGTCTAGGCCAATTTAAAACACACTTTTTTATTTACTACATCTTCTGATATTTTTGTTTTAATTTAAAAAAAAAAAAACACAGTTTACAACGCAAAACCAGTACAAATACATACTGCTGTGTAGAAAGAATACAATCATCATCCAAAACCTCAGAATTCCATGCTTCCAAAAGCCTCACCTTGGGGCCTATTTATGTCAATCAGCCCAATTCCTGATATTCTTTTACTGGGAGGTAATTGTTGTATTTTTTTTTTTTTTTTTTTTTTTTTTTTTAAAGGAAAGACAGAGAGAAGGAAGGAAGGATAGAAGGAAGGAAGGAAGGAAGAAAGGGAAACATTTTTAAACATTTTCTTGTTTTATTGTATTCTGTTTCTCCGTTTTTGTTACATGGGCTGGGGCCGGGAATCGAACCGAGGTCCTCCGGCATAGCAGGCAAGCACTTTGCCCGCTGAGCCACCGCGGCCCGCCCAATTGTTGTATTTTTGACACAAATTAAAATGTTCCGATATGTAACACACATAAGTGTCTAGCAAACCAAGCAAGTTTGTGTAGTAAGATTGTTCACTGTGTAATGGCTACTTAGAACTAAGACATCTATCCTATGAATTTGCCAGGTAACTGAAGACCTGGGCTTCTGTAACCTGTGCTCACCACTGAACCACTGTTCTCTTTTCTTCTTCTGTTTATCAAGGTCCCTTTTTTGCTGGCAGTCCTATCAGCTCTAAAACCTTTAGAACTTTATAAGTTTCTCACATTGTGTGTGCCCTGTACCCTCAGTGTAACACTCAATAGCCTCACATAAACAGGCCTCTGTGTCACCCCTAAGAGAGCCTCTTTTGTTGCTCAGATGTGGCCTCTCTCTCCAGCCAACACGATGAGCAGTCTTATCACCCTCCCCCTCTCTGCGTGGGACATGACTCTCAGGGGTGTGGAACTTCCTGGCAACGTGGGACAGAAATCCTGGAGTGAGCTGAGACTCAGCATCAAGGGACTAAGAAAAACCCTAGAATGAGCTAAGAATTAACATCAAGGGATTGAGAGAACCTTCTCGACCAAAGGGGGAAGAGTGAAATGAGACTAAGTGTCAATGGCTGAGAGACTCCAAACAGAGACGAGAGGTTATCCTGGAGATTATTCTTATGCATTAAGTAGATATCACCTTGTTGTTCAAGATGTAGTGGAGAGGCTGGAGGGAACTGCCTGAAAATGTAGAGCTGTGTTCCAGTAGCCGTGTTTCTTGATGATGATTGAACAATGATATAGCTTTCACAATGTGACTCTGTGAATGTGAAAACCTTGTGTCTGATGCTCCTTTTAGCTACTATATCAACAGAAGAGTAGAACATATGGAATAAAAATAAATAATAGGGGGAACAAATGTTAAAATAAATTTAGTTTGAAAGGCTAGTGGTAAATGAAAGCGAGGGGTAAGGGGTATGGTATGTATAATCTTTTTTTCTCTATTATCGTTTTATTTCTTTTTCTGTTGTCTTTTTATTTCTTTTTCTAAATTGATGCAAATGTTCTAAGAAATGATGAATATGCAACTATGTGATGATATTAAGAATTACTGATTATATATGTAGAATGGAATGATATCTTAATGTTTTGTTTGTTAATTTTTTTTAATTAATAAAAAAAGTTTAAAACAAAACAAAAAAAACAGGCCTCTGTGAGCCTCTGAGCATTTAAAATCTCAGACCAGCCCTGCTTTCACCAAACCAGTTTGTCTGAACCTTTTTGCACTCATCACAGGTTTCTGGCTTCCTTACTCATCCTCCCGTTTCCAGCCTCCCCATGCTCACTCCCCACTCTCAGTTCTGCTTTCCCATGTCCAGTCCTCAGTTCTCCCTGCAGTGGCAAATGGTCTGCTAATGTCACGGCACCATGTGACAAGGCTGTGAGAGTCTGTATTTCTTTCACTCAACTACCTTCCTTCTGGAACTCTTCTGTCCACAGCTATTTGAAGGCTGCACATGGCCACTGCCACTCAACTGATGGCCTACATGAGAAAACAGATCTGTCTTTTGCTGGTGCCTTCCCTCCCCCATGCCTGGGAACCTGAGGTGGAATGCAGGGGAAGAGCTCTCACTCTCACACTGTGTTACTGTCACCTGAACCCGGCTGAGATGCCATTATACACACACACATCTTGAGAGCAGAAAGTAAGTCTCATGGCAATTTTTTTCTCAACCCCCACTATCAAATTTGTGAAGTCAACATTCAATTCTCTACCTTACAACAACATGGGAGATGTATTCATAAAGTCAAGTTAACTTGGGAAATCAAGTTGTACAATTACAGCATGCTTCGTCACTGAGAAATTTCTATCACTTGGAGATGAAATTAGTTCTACCACCAGGTTTGGCCTTGTGAAGGAAAAGAAAGATCCCTGGACTGCCCCTCACTGACCTTCTCTTCTAGCTGAACTTCAGTTGCCTCAAGCATGAGAGTTTCAAATGAGAGGAAGTCTCAGGTAACAGCCTAAGTGTTATAATTCCATAATTCAGAGGCTAAGGCACTTGTGGTCCCCCATCTCACTTCTAATCTCTGCTCCTGATTGCCATTTCTTAGCTTCACGGACCCAGTAGAATACAGATTGGGAAGATATTAGGAGATCCCGTGCCAGCAGACAATGCCACCCTGGTAGGCTGGAGCACCATAAGGTCAAAAATTTCTCCCATTCTTAGGCAGCAATAACTGCCAATGGCTTCCCAAATCATGGCACATTCCCTCTGTGGGCAGGCCAGTGTGGCTATCTGAACATTTCAGCCCGGGTCTCTTGGGATCCTCTGACTTCTCTACCTTTACCACCACTATACATACACACACAAGCACACACACATTCCTGGTGCAAAGGAGACCGTGGTCACTCAATATCCTATCCCATCTGGGGAGTCTACTAGTGCTTCCTGAAGGCATTCAACTTGTTTCTAAATTTTCCTTGCCCATCATTAAGAATCCATACTCCACCCATCCAGCAAATGCTTCCTGAATACCTGTCATGCATAAAGCACCACACTCGTTATTAGATTCTTCACTAGAACTTACAAATAGCTACAGCCACACTTGCACAGTCACTTCCTCCAACCCACAGAGTTGAAAGCAAGTGCTCAAAGACAAAGAAAGTTCCTGACGTTCTTTCCCGGTGCCCATTATTGGCCACTAAAAGCACTATGTGGAAAATTAAATTGAGCTGTTAAATTGCATTGACTTATCCAGTCTTTCACTTCCCAGACATCTCCTTTTTCTACCAAAGACAACTGACAACCAGAAGAAATGAAAATGCAATCTGTGCCCAAGTTGGTGAGTTTTCCTCCCTGAACTTCAAACTGACTGGAGATCCATGTGCCATCAAGAGTGGGTGTATCTTTCAATCTCCCGTTAATCAGTAAGGGACTGGCCCAAAGATTTAGTAAACCTTGGCAGATTTCCCACATTGCAACCACAGTGATATCTGTGAACTGAAAATAAGATCCTGTCACTTGTCCTTGTCTCAGAATGAAATCCACATTTCTTGCTTGGCATTATAAGCCTCTGCCCTCTCTAAAGGTACCCTCCCCCAGTTAGTCTCTCCCGTGTCTCGATCACATTTCCTTCCACTTGCCACTGGCTGAAGTTACCTTGCCTATTCATTTGCCCGACTGGCTCTCCCCACTAGAATAGGTAAGCCCTTAGAGGGCAGTGGACATACCTGATTCATTCACTGTCACTGGTTCAGTACCAAACAGCACTTGGCTCATAAAAGACTAAGTGTTTAAATGTTATCTTAGTAATAAAGGAATAGCCACCTGACTCGCCTTCATATTTTATAGCACTCTTGGGGAATGGGGCAGTATCTTCCATTGTAGGCCATTTGTTTCCTTGAATTGGGCGTCCCCGATTACTTTCTGCGTCACCCTCCTAGAACTGGTCATGTTATAATTATCCCCTTTCATTCTTTTAGAAATCAATGAGCTCATTGAATTCATGTGCCTCAAAGAGCCTTGCGAACAGCCACAGAATTGTGGTTAGGCTCAAATGAGTTGTGGTTGCTGCCATACTTTTTGGTTTACAGACTGGGTTGGGGTTTTTTTGGGTTTTTTTCTTCCCCCTTCAGAGACACAGGATCCACCAGCTAAACACAGGCTAAAAATATGCATCTACTTTCCTTTTCTCCAATAGCCACAATATAGGGTGAATTTTTGTGGTTTTAATGTTGCCAGATCTGAGATCTTTCCCAGTTGCTCAGAATTCTTGAAAACATGTTTTTTTAAATCTACAGATTAATTAAACCTTAAGCTTTTAACGATGATTTGATTAACTTTGAAGTCAAAAGAGCTTTTGTCCCCCTGGAGAGAGAGTCAAATTAAAGTGCCCAAGCAGATTTGGCTTAAAGAGATGATCCAAAAAGTGACGTGGAGAACGAGCTCGAGTGGGGGGTTGAGTAGCTTCATTACAGTTCTCCCAGCTGTTCCTCTAACTGTGGGGCAAGCTCAGCACCCGGTTCTTGCAGTCAGCGGTGACAAATGGTCGGACATATGGATGACTCAGATACCAGCAAAGGTACAAGATAAACAGGCCCACAGATGCCAACCAGTCCTCCACTCCCTAAATTGTTGGCCAGAGAAGGCAATCCCATTGGGAATAGGGGAGTCACCGCCAAAAGACAGAACTTTCTCTCGCCACTGATCCTCCATGCCCAGACCCCGCAGTCTGCTTCACTGCAGGGGCTTGCAGAGGACTGAATCTGAAAGACTCATGTGCTTGTGTTCCTTTTTCTAGATGTCACGGTGAGGTCGCAATCTGGTGAATAAGCAGATGTACAAGCCCAGTTTGTCACCAGGGATGGGGAGAGCATGGGTGTGAAATAAAACCTCTGGAATCCAGAGAAATAGCAGCAGCTGCGAGGAAACATGTAGCAGGCCCATAACCTTATTTCCTCCTTACTGATACCATGGAATCTTCAATTCATTACCACCAAGAGGTAAAGGGCAGGGAGAGTTAGCTGCAAATGCCAGGATGTCTTGTGCTGGGAAGAAAAGACAGGCAATGAGGGATCAGCTCCTTTTCAAAGTTGTGGGTGAATATTTTCCGAGGGCTCTGCTGCCTTTGTTATTAAGAAGCCACACATCATAGGAGACTGCAAAAGGCCGTATTTCCATTGGGTTTCACCCTTTCTACGTGATGCCTAAACAGGCATGTTTATGCCCATCTTATTCATTTCTCTCTAGCTGATACCAAGGACCCCAAAGCATTCAGCTCCAAACTCAATGCATGGTAAGTTAGAGTATCTTCCTTTCACTTCGATGGGAGAGGGGAGTGGGAAGGGAGAAAGGAGGTAATTTAAGTTGTGCTATTGTTGGAAGTGAGGGGAGTAATTCTTGCTTATATCAGCAGCTTGCTAAGTTCTACCATCATTGCTACCCCCCCCCCCTTTTATTTATCTCTTTACAGCTTATCTGATAATGCTGTAACTATTTCCTGTTGTATACTGGCTGAGGAAGCTATCTCCAGGCCCAAGAGCAAATCAATAAAAGTAAGCCATAGCGATTCATAAAAATAAAATTGTCATCATTATTGTTCAATTATTGCTGTGTCTGTGGAAAGAATCTCAAGAACCGAAGGTTTCTTGGCTAATATTTATAATCTGTGTTGAATGGTGCTAATGAATGAGTGGGTATGCATTAGACTGAACTGCGATGGTGTTTGATTTAAACCAAGTCCGGGTCTGATAGCTAATGTTAAATCCATTAAAGTGTCTATTAGATCTGCCTTAATGCACTCCCCTGCATATAATAGAGCTTAAACATACCCGTTTACTTAGCTTTTCATTATTGGTTGAATATTTGTCTTTATTACATTATCCCCATGATAAATTTGACTTATGATAGTTTAAAAAACAGTACTTCGGGAAACCTAAGCTTCTAAGAAGCTACAGAAGTAACTCCAGATTCCGCAGTCTCCCTACAGATACAAGAGCGGAATACCCGTAAATAATTATTATTTTTAAAAGTTCAAATCATTAAATCCAAGCATGTCCCAGATCACGAAATCCAGATGCTCAGGGGAAGAAGAAATATTTCATCCTGGAAGGAAAATAACCAACAAAGGCATGGAAGCTATCTGCCAAAGCTGCCACCCTTTGGAGCATCTCTGGGGTGGAAAGCTTTTTGTGTTTCTTTTAAACACTTCTCCCTGAAGGAATCCATAAAGCACAAGTGTAAATAGGAACAACAGGTTGCAAAGACTTAGGCGTCATCATCAAGAGGCTCCTGTAAGGTCAACCATTTCACAGGGCTTCTGTAAAGGACACTGAGTATGAAATGCACCCACCGCCTACACTCCCCTCCCACTCCCCTCCTTTAATCTACAAGAGTTTTCCATTCACGGCTCAGGCAGTCCCAGGCGACAGATGCCAAGTCAATTTGGGGTGTATTTCTGATGTTTTCCCCCTCCACGCTTCACTGGCTGTACTTGAAAGCCTGGCTTCCTGCTAAGTCTGTCTTTGGTGATGTGCATCTGGATTAGGACAAGAAACAGACTTCCTGTTTATTTCTGACAATGCTGCTGCTACTTCCAGCTTCAGTGAGCCAATCCACGCTCTACGGAGATAAGGCAGCGGCGGGGAAAACAAACCCTGAGGAGTGGGTAAGATGAAGTCAGATAAAGAGGGAAAATAAATAAATCCACACACACACACCAGTGAAGGAGCTAAACGTGAATCATAAAATAATAGGTGGATGATTCCTAGTATTATCCAATTCCTATTATTAACTAAATAATAGGTATTTAGTTCCTACCTGGGGTGGGGACAAGAGTCCTCTAACCAAACAGGTACAGCTGAGTACACTCAGATTAGGCAGTAAGGGAAATATACATATACGATATATATAGCTCCTCCCCTCAGAGAGCTTGTAGTTTTTTTTGCTCTGTTTTGTTGAGGAGTGAGAAAAATATTTGTCAAGTGGAATCACAAGCACTAAAGAAAAAATATATAAAATCTCAGCTATCTGAGATAGCATGCCACGTGCAGCTTGGACCGTTCGGTATTGTGTGTCCCCTAGGTGGGAATGCAATAGGCTGGGCTTCTGGGGGCTCTTAGGGGGCAGGGCAAACTGAAGGGGGGCTTGGGTGCAGGGAGTGGGGAGCCTACCGCGGCAGCAGTTGGAACAGTCTGAACATAATATAGAAACAGCAAAGTATAACGTAGACTGGGGAAAGGCTAAGACTTCAACAGAATATTGTTGTTAAAACAAACACCCGCACAAAATTACTAAAATCCAAGTACTGTCACATATTTATCACTGAACCTGTCCATTTAGTGCCACCTAACACTAAATATTGTTATGTTCGTGGAATTTACCTGAGCAAATCCAATCCTGCCTTGGATCGACAGTAAACTCTTATTTTTGACGGCTTTAGATTTCATGATAAAATTTTCATACAGCTTGCTGTAAAGCAAACACTAAGATTCAGCTTTATCAAGTGGCAGTGTGCTTTGGGTTGTTGTTTTGTTTTGTTTTTTCCCGACACAGATTTAAGATCACTAAATTTATTTGATTAGCGTTGTTCCATGAGGTATTACGTAACAACGGAGAAAGTGTAACGCAGGGCTTGCAATGTTTGTTGCCAAGGAACTGACACCTTATCAGGCAGCTAGAACACAAGCACTTTTCCCATCATAAAAACTAGATGTAAAACAGAAAAGGTCCTTTTTGGAATGATATATAGCAAAAAGGATTTTTTTTTTTTTAAACTGTGCACTGTCATTTGCAATGATGTTACTGACCCTCTTGCGTAGGTGATAAATGTTGTGGGGTCCCTCCATCACAGGAATGGATCTTCTGTGATTCTTCTACCATCTCTCATTCCATTTTCCTTGCATCTAATGGTAGCACAAAGAGTGAAGTTGACAGACTGGGTTAATGATACAATGAGTGTGTAACCATATATAGGACAAAGTACATACAAAACAATTATGCATCTTGAATTGGAAATTCACAAGCAGAAAAGACAGCCAGGTTCAGTGGAAATAACAACTGGCTGGTCTGGACTTTCGTCAAGGCCAGTACTAAGTAGAGAGACTCCTTGATCTCTTTTGGACATGATGGTCCCTGAATTCCCTTTCAGTCTCAAGGTCCTGTGATTCTATGGCTCCTGGGATGAGAAGGCCAGGGAATTCCTTGCAGTGTGAGGAAAACAGGAAATGGTAGATAAGACTAACATGTTAAGCAGCTACTATTTGCCAGGGAAGGTGATAAACATTCTAGACCAGTACTCAATACAATCTACCCCACAATCCTATGATCCCCTAGTTTACTGATGAGTAAACGAGAGCTCAGAGAGGTTATTTCAACTCAAGCTTACATTGCTCTAGGTGATGACAAACACTTGGTGTGTATAACTAGAGTTGGTATCACTATGTTTTTCTTTTTTTTGGGGGGGGGGGGCATGGTCCTGAAATCGAACCCAGATCTCCTACTTGGAAGACAAGCATTCTACCACTAAACCACCTGTGCACCCTGATATCACAATATTTATCAACCACTCTGTTGTGGATACTGATGAATCAGAGCTGCAGTAGCCAGAGGGGACATGAGCCATAAATAACCAGCACAGCTACCTCTGTGTGACCAACACAGGTTTAAATCACCTGTGTTCTTTCCTTTAAACATCAAGAGAAACTTGAATGCAGTCTTCAAATTCTTGTTTTGGCTTTAAGTTAATATTCTTGCTTATTTAAACAGGCAGGTATATTTTGGAAAATTAAAACATCTTAGGTAAGCATCTATCAATTCACCTAAGGATCTCTTAGTTTGAAAGGGGTCATCACCCACTTAACTGAGTAAAGCAAGAATTAAAAAATTCCCAATAAACATTTCATCTGCACTATAGTGCACAAAATGTTTCAGTTTATCACTGGCAAACAGTCAAATCACCATTCATTTCCCACCAATGCGAAAGCAAAATCAATCTGAAAACACCAACATGAACGACTTACTTTAAAGTGTTGGGTTTATACCTTGCAAAAGTGAAATCTGCATTTATCTGTAAATTACAAGGTCATATAGGGTCAAGACAAATCTACTAAGTTACTTTACAATTATCCCAATTGAATGTGATTCTGCAAATATTAATTATTACCTGAAAATAAACAAACATGGAGAGAACTTTCAGAATCACCATTTACATATGCCAAAAATGCTGATAGATGATTAAATAGGTAGACAGGTGATAGATTACATTTATGTGAAAACAGCATTATCAGACCTTTCCAAAAATCAGTGAACTTGCATTCACCATCTAACTAGGGTTCATTCTTAACATTGTAATTTAGCACTCGAGAACTCATATTAGTATGTAATGTAGCCATGGGGTAGGGGTTGGGGGAGGTTTTCTTTTCAGGAGATGCATGTCTTAGGACATAAACACTTTGTAGAACAGAAAAGAGAGACTGGCAGAGATAGCTAAAACCTATTTTTTTTTAATTACATAGCAACAGTAGTAACCCCTATGTTGTCCAGCAAAATCTGGAAAAAGATTTTTTTAATCAAAAGTTCCATATTTCTATGTAATCAACCACATTCTACAAAGAAATGAATCCTTGACAGGACAGACCCGTAGAAATGTCCCCAGGGGTAATTGTAATGAGTGCCCTATCCTCGCCATTGGGCTTTAGTGGCTAAAGCAGTGGATGGAGACAGGGAGGGACCATCTAGTCCCAGAAACACCTTAGCTGTGGAAGTTCAGCCAAACCACTTCTGTGTCTCAGTTTTTCCACTATAAAATCAGAATATAACCTCCTCCAACCAGTATCAGAGGCTTAGTAAGGATTGGCGGATTATATGTATTTGCTATTCCCAAAGGCGATCCTCAAAATGTTTAACATCTAGACTGGCCTGGACACTGAATATCACCTGTGCTTATCTTCTCGCTTCATTCTAGGAAGGATTCAAGGCAACAGACAAAAGAAATACAATATTTTTTTTAAAATGTTTTCGTTCTTAAAGAACTTAGGACAAAGAGAATGTAGTGTCAACTATAAGATAAAGCAGAGAGTTAATGTGCCAGTTTGAAAGGATGTATATACTTAAGAAAAGCCATGTTTTAATCCTAATCCCATTTGTAAAGACAGCCATATCTCTTAAACCCTATTTAGCACTGTGTTTTGGAAATTTGATTAGATTATCTCCATGGAGATGTGACTCACTCAAGAGTGGGTGTTCAACTGGGTTAGGTGAAGATGTGTCTCTACCTATTCCAGGTGGATCTTGATTGGTTTTACTGGAATCCTTTAAAAGAAGAAGCACTTTGGAAAAAGCTAGAGAACAAGAGAGAAAGCCATGAGATTCTGATGCTGTGTTCACCTTGTGCCTTTCCAGATTAGAGAGGAACTGGGACTGTGTTCGCCATGTGCCTTTCTACTTGAGAGAGAAACCTTGAACTTCATCGGCCTTCTTGAACTGAAGTATCTTTCCCTGGATGCCTAAGATTGGACATTTTCATGGCCATAGAACTGTAAACTAGCAATTTATTGAATTCCCCTTTTTAAAAGCCGTTCCGTTTCTGGTATATCGCATTCCAGCAGCTCACAAACTAGAACAGTTAATACACACAAGACCATTGAATTAGGGGAGGATTTCTAGCCAGGACCCTATCTAGTAGGGCACTGAGTGATGCTGAATTGACATCAGGGAGATGCAACATCTCAACTATGCAATCTGTCAGCCTCTGCTATTGTGACTCCTGGATTTTTCTTCAGGGATTCTTTGAGCCTCTGGGGGAAGGAAGAAAATAAATGTTTATTCTGTGCCTACTATTCCCAATACAATGTCAGCCCTTTATAAACGTTTTCTTGGATAACTCATCCCAACACTAATATGAATGAATCATTATTCCCATTTTATAGAAAACAGAGGGTAAGAGGATAATTCACATAGCAATCCAAGTCCCAAGACTCAAAGGTCTATTTGATTCATTCCTGCAGCTCTAAGTTCAGATGAATAAAGAACAAGTAACCTTAACCATAAGATGATTTAGCAAAGAGCCCTGAATCCTACTACAGAAATGTCAGTGGCCCCAGCAGACACAGTTGGTGATAATAAAGTCAACCATCAAATAAAGCTCGGTATGGACACAAGAGATTTACCTTACACTGCAAAATCTATGTTATTGATCTCAGAGGACTATTTTCCTTTTAAAATTGCCTGAAAAATGTAAATTCATTTAAAATCCATATACCTTGTGCCATACAAATATTCATTTGGCACATGTTTATGAAATGCTTATTAGGCATTGAGCATCATGCAAGAATTGGGAACATAAAGGTAAATAAAATGCAATCTCCACCCTCCTCCACCCTGAGGGAGACTGTGTCATTTTAACAATCTTATGTTTAGATACAACAGATAATGTAATAAGTTCAATTTATATTTGGGGCATAATTTGTAATTAAAAACATGTTTTTGATGAGTATACAAACTGCATAATCAGATATCTTGAAAACATGAATAATAGATACTCCTTGAAAATCCATTATATCCTAGCACTAGCTTAGGCATTATGGTGCTAATAGAACCACTAAACAAAGGCAGAACATGAGGTCTCCTATGATCTTTCCTTACAACTAGGTGAGTCACTACTAGGACAGCTGGGTTAGTAAGATTAAATTCCTTGGCACCACTCTGGTTAGAACACCATGATTGGTTTTTACAACACAGCTGACTCTATTTAACCAATACTTCCAGTCCCTCACTAGAAACAAAATCTCTTGGTCAAGCTTCAAAAGAGCTGACCCTTCCTTAGACCCAGCATTCTCCTGATTAAACTCTATCACCTGACTTGATCCAGACATCTCTCCTCTTTGAAATTTCATGCCGTCCACTCCTCCTACAAATCTGTTCTAGTTTGCTAGCTGCCAGAATGCAATATACCAGAAACAGAATGGCTTTTAAAAAGGAATTTAATAAGTTGCTAGTTTACAGTTCTAAGGCTGAGAAAATGTCCCAATTAAAACAAGTCTATAGAAATGTCCAGTCTAAGGCAAAGATACCTTGGTTAAAGAAGGCCAGTGAAGTTCAGGGTCTCTCTCTCAAATGAAAGGGCACATGGCGAACACAGTCATGGTTTCTCTCTCGGCTGGAAGGGCACATGGCAAACATGGCATCATCTGCTAGCTTTCTCTCCTGGCTTCCTGTTTCATGAAGTTCCCCAGGAGGCGTTTTCCTTCTTCATCTCCAAAGTGCTGGCTGGTGGACTCTCTGCTTCATGGTGCTGCAGTATTCTCTGCCTTCTCTGAATCTCCTGGCTTTCTCTCTTGCCATTCTCTTTTATAGGATTCCAGTAAAACAATGAAGAGCCACCAAATGGATGGGGACACATCTCCACCTAATCCAGTTTAACCACCACTCTTGATTGAGTCACATCTCCAGGGAGATGATCTGATTATAGTTTCACATATACAGTACTGAATAGGGATTAGAAGAAACAGCTGCCTTTACAAAATGGGATTAGAATTAAAATATGGCTTTTCTAGGGTACATACTTTCAAACCAGAACACACCCTTACTTCTTTTTTAGAGAAGGGAAGGGTCTTGAAGTTGAAGATTCATCAGTGTCACAGTAATGCATACTATGATTCTCAAATAGAGATGTACCTTCCAATTGAGGGATACATTTATCAGAATTCTTCAACCCTAAAATCTATTAAAATGATGTACTGCACAATCAATGGCATTTTAGAATCAAAGGTTCCATTATCTCTTACCTCAACTTCTATAATAGCCTTCTAAACCTTCAATCTCATATTACTTCAAACCCACCTCCACACAACTTTTAGATTAATCTTCCCAATTCATAGCTTTTATCATGCCATGCAACATTCAAAAATTTTCTAAATGACCCCTGTGGATCCACAATCTGGCATTCAAAGCCCATTATTGAAATCTGGAAGGATTATAGTTGAGAAGTTAACTACTTTTTTCCTCTCTCTATTATCCATCTCCTCCTCCCTCCTTCCCTCCAGCCAGTCTAATCAATGTTTATTGTTTCAGGAGAAAACATGACAGGTACAAAGCAGAAAGAACCTACCAATGTCTTTCCAAAAGTCTGAGATCTCAGAAGAATGGAGAGGATTCAGAGGGTTATCAAAATATTGGGGGTAGGAATATAATTAAGAGAGAAAGAGGGGAGGGGGACCATCAACTCAAACTTGAATCCTTTCCCCAGCTTTGGGGAGGAAGAGAGGAGTCCTAGAGAGAAGAGTTTTGATTTCTGCCTTCCAAGACTCCAGAGAAATTTGGAGGGCCTAAAAGCAGCGGTCCTGCACTCTGGTATGAACTATATATAATGCTAAGGAAGAAGGTGCGTAATATTCCAAAAGGGAGTAGCTGCCTAGTTTGTTCTGATAGACTGAGCCCCAGGGCACACTTACTGAGATGCCCATATCCCCAGGAGGCACAAGAATAGCAAGTGAACCACAAGCCAAGAGTGACATCCTTATGTGGGTAGTTGCTGGAAGACCAAGACAGGACCTGTAATGCGTGGTCCTCCTCCAACCCCTGGGACTTAGCCATGATTCTAGGCAAAAAGAGGACCCTTAGAATTGGCAAAAAGAAACTTGTTGTCATCTCACAATCCAAAAAAGTAAGCTGAGCTTCAGAAAATGGCATGTGTCTTGTATATTCAAATGTACACTGAAATTCATACCCATTCCAGTGCTGCCATACTACTAGGACTATGTATTGAAGCTCCTCCAAATTTAACACATCAGTCCCAGAAAAGCCATTCCAGAATTGGTAAAGAGGAGCTGCCCTGGACCTCTCCATGCTTACCTTGCACAAGTAACACAATATTAGGTTTCCTTATAAGGTTCTGGGGCACGTGGGCACCTTGACAAGGGGACTCTTCAAGCCTCCGAGATTTGTGGGTCTCCCCCCCCGCCACCAAAACCACAAATCTCAAGACCAGAAACAACTGATCAGCAAATAATTCTGCTAAAAACTACAGCCCACTCCAGGCCAAATGTCAGTGATAGATGTGCTTACTTTTGCTGGATAACTACTGATAAATCACCTTTTTGTCAATGCATGGAAATGATTACCTTGTCTAGATGTCGCCCTCCTCAATTTGTACAGGACAAAAGGGGAGAATCATTAAGAAGGGGGATCAGGGCTGGCCATGGTGGCTCAGCAGGCAAGAATGCTTGCCTGCCATGCCAGAGGACCTGGGTTCGTTTCCCAGCTACCCAGGCTCCCTCCATTTTTGGAGTTAGCTATATTTTCCAATTATTTTTAGGACACCTGCCTTTAACAGCTGTTCTGAGAAAGTGTCCAGAGTATTGTCAAAAGGCTTGCTGAGGTCCTCCAGAAAGCGTCCCCAAATATGTGCAAATCACCATAGGAAGCACAGGAGATGTAAAAAAAAAAAAGAAGGGGGATCAGACACGGAGGACAACCCAATACACAGCAATAAATGAGAAAGAAACTCCAGCCAATCTACTGTGAGTCAGTTCTGAAGAAGAAGAGCCCTGGCTTTGAGAACACAACTTCTGTACTTCTTTTTTGCCATTTTACAACATGCAATAAAGCACATTTCAGCCATATTCCCATATGTCACGAATATGAAGAAAGGAGAGCACAGGAAAGCGATGATAATGCACCCTAGCTTTGCTTTTATCTTCACACCTTTCATCCAAGTATCTTTCTACTCTTAAATAATATTTGATTAAATCTCATAATATCCCTTTCAAAGATATCTTCTGATGGGCCCTGAAAGAAGCAGAAAGAAGTGGAGAGGACTGGGTCACTTGGCTTCAGACCACAGGGCTCTAACAGAGCCAGAAACACAACCAAGAGTGTGTTTACCCATTACCCACCTTTAATCACTGAGAAATAGCCTGGCTCCTTGGGACAGCTACCCAGGCTCCCTCCATTTTTGGAGTTAGCTCTATTTTCCAATTATTTTTAGGACACTTGCCTTTAACAGCTGTTCTGAGAACGTGCCCGGAGTATTGTCAAAAGGCTTGCCGAGGTCCTCCAGAGAGCGTCCCCAAACACCCTGGTTTGCTACAGAGAGCCTGCAGGTAGCATGTGTCAAGTATAGTTCAGTAATTGGGGGGCTGCCACAGAAGTACTTTCATGCTGATTAATTAGTCTCTAGTAATTAGTACTCAGATATAATAAGTGCAGCAGTTAAGGACCATAGCAGGGGAAATAAAATCTGCTCTTCAGAAATTTGCTCAAGAGCTTGCTTTTTATTTATTTATTTATTTTTTTTCAGATAAATAATGGTACCCATCCATTAAGGCAAAAAAATGGGAGGAAGGAATTTATTTCACATGCCTGTGCTAAACACTACCAAATATTCTTGAGGTCTTTCAAAATCTTAAGTCATAGAATCTAACTTATTAGAAGCAGAAAGGACCTCAGAAGTCACCTCACTGAACGTTTTGTGGCTACAGATAAGTTGTAGCCCAAAGAGATGAAATGACTTGCCCAGGGCCTCACAGCTGGTTAAGACAAAGCTGGGCTAGAATCCAGGTTACTGAGCACACTGCTCTACCATATCCCTTGTTTTCTTATGTGAAGAAGGGTCTGAACCCTGCCTGACACAGGCATCCTCAAGAACTGCCTTTGAGAAGCACCACCATCAGTGGCCGGCTTTGGGGCAGACTCTATAATGGTGAGAATTTCCTTTGAGAAGCAGCCCAGCAGATGCTTCAAGATGGAGGTAAAGGCTGCCTTTGCTCCTTCTTTTATCTGCCTTGTCTTGAACCACCTTCTTTGCCTCCCTCTGCACCCGCCTTCACCATCAAGCTCTCGCCTTTGCCTCATTCCCGCAGCGACCCACTCTCAGACTGAAGAGCTATGGGACCCCCTACATGTAGCCTGGAAGCCACACCCAGCCCAGGAGTACTGTGTCCTGCTAGATGATGTTTTTGTCCAAAGGGATGGAGCTATGATGTTAAACATAAGCGCACATGCAGAGAGAGAGGAGCTAGAGGTGGGAATGCACACCTCACAATACCCTTAAAACCAACCTAAATGGTGACACACACCTATTCCATTAACCTCAGGGCAGATGGTAGTCCCCACGGCAGAAATGCCTCCATTCACACTTTCAACACCATCGCCCTTCTCTCTCTGTCTTCTTATCTCCACATTCTGAACAAGACCGCAAATCAAGGCAAGCCACAAATCAATGGAATTTCCCTAAAAGCAGGCGTGTTAGTGGCCTTGGCATCTGTTTCCCATAAGAAGCCATGCCCTAGTCTTGCAGATGGTGAGGAGAGGGAGGGAGGGAGTTAAGGTTTGGCCTCCTCACACCCTCATCTCTGAGCAGAGATGTCTTCTTGTCTATCAAGTACAGAAACTAAACTCCTCCCGAACTGGAGTCAAAACAGGAAGACTTACCACTAGGACATTTTTGCTTTTTTGTTTGCTATTATTTTTTTCTTTTTTATGAGGTTTGATGGCAAATACAGCTTTCCGTTATGTCTTCCCACCATCCCTGAACTGGACACTCTGACCAGCTCCGCTGAAGCCAGTCCCACCCTGGGAAATAATGGACAATGGAGTGTATCAGTTGAAGCCCTAGAAGGGTTACAAGGGGATGTGTAGTCTAAACACCCAATTTCTTCATGTTGCAGTCTCCATTGACAAATGAAGTGCTTAGACTGGATGTTCGCCAGCATTTCTTTCAGCTCTAAAAGCACAGTCCTGCATGTTTTTTGGTGAGTGACCATTGAGCTTCTAGGTGTGCAAATCACCATAGGAAGCACAGGAGATGTAAAGGTGGATGAAGTCACAGTCCCCAACCTCAAGAAGCCCATGTAAATTGGAGAAATACTATGCTAGAGCATAACCAAGGGCTGGGAGCAACTGCTGTGAGTTTCTGGGTAAGGGAGGGGGGAAAGCATAGAAGGCATCGCAGAGAAAGGGACAAATTACTGGATCTGAAAAGATGAGTTTCCAGGTAAACAAGACTGAGGGGGCGGTACAGAGGGTGGAGGGCATTGCACGCAGAGGGACTAATGTAAACCATGGTCTGTCATAAGCAAACGCCACGTTTCAAAAACGTAAAATAGCACAGGGCAGCCAGGGTGAGGAGAACAGCAGAGATAAGGGTGGAGTTTCTACACCATACCAGACAGTATAGATTTTGTATGCAATACGATTTCATAAAACTGCTAGTGTGTGGTTCTCTTAGTTTGCCAGGGTGCTGTGACAAGTACCACATGATGGGTTGGCTTGAATGTCATCAGCAGGAATGTATTTTGTGGCAAAGTTTCGAGACTAGAAGAAGTCTAAAGTCAAGATATCAAGATATCGGAGAAGCTTGCCAATCTCCCGGAGTCCCTATATCGTGCTGCTGTCTTGCTGCAGTCCCCGGGGTTCCTTGGCTTATATCCCTGCTTGCCACATGGCAATCTTTCTCTTCTTGTGTCTGCTCTTCTAGTTTCTCCTGTCTTCTGGCTTCTTCCTGTTCAGCGTCCTCCAACTTCTGCTTCTGGTTTCTTCTCTTCATAAAGCCTCCAGTTATGTGGATTAAGACCCACCCCCTTTCTCTTAGTCACACCTTAACTAAAAATAACACCTTCAAGAGGTCCTATTTGCCCAATAGGTTCACACCCATGGGAATGTGGATTAAGATTAAAACATGTTTAAATTGGGATATATAATTCAACAGTCAGCAATACCTAGGGCAATAAGCACCCTGATTTTTTTTTTTTTTTTTTTTGAAGTGGCCAAGCGTTATCTGGGAATGTTATGGGAAACCTTCAGACTCTTAGTATTTCATATGATTTCTCTTTTCTTTCTTGGAAAATAGGGTACTAATAGACTCAGCCTATTGTTCTTAAACAAGTTTCAATGAGACCTATGAGATCCTTCTCCAAAAAATAAACTGCCCATAGAAAGAAAGGAAAGAAAACATGTAATGACTGCAAATGTTCTGGTTAAAAATCCTTCTTCACTTAAAGACCATGTTTCTTTGCTTTCTGTGTCTATTGGAAATGAAATGGGTCCCCCAGAGTCCCAAAGGTAGTGAGACACGCTGCCTCAAGGAGATGATAAAAGGGAACAGACCCCCTACCCCTTTTTAATCATCTCCCCACTAAACCCACAGAGCTTGACTGTGATTTGAGGCAAACCCTTCTTGGTCTGTCTCTCAGTCCTTTAAACCACATCAGCTTGTGGGTCCTGGATTGTCTGGACACAAGAAGAAACGTCACCTCTGGCTGAGGGCTGGAAGCAACCCAAACATCTAAATGTGGCTGAGCATTGACATTATAGGAAAACGAAGGGACAATAAAACTCCCATGGTTGGGGACTGTCCTTTGATGCCCTGGAAACCACCGTCTCATTCCAACAGAAAGATTCAAAGAGGTTCGAGCCCAGAGAGGGCAGCATCCCTGAAATCCAGGCAGCTTCTACATGTCTGTAATATTCCATAAAATCAAAAGTAAAGAAAAGATTTAAAAAGTGATGTATCTTTTCAACCTTCATCCATAGTCTCGTTCCCCACTCAGGTTTTTGCCAATAGTTTGTAGTGCGTCCTTCATTTTCTGTCTCCAAAGACACTTCATTGCTGGGCCAAATTAATCTTTGACTGGGTTAATTTAACAGATTATTTTTTCATTGCAGGTATTGTTCCATGTCAGGGGTCAAACATTTTCTGTAAAGGGCCTGACAGTAAATATTTTTGGCTTTATGGACCACGTGGTCTCTGCCCCAACCATTTACTCTGCCTCGTAGGTAGCCCAGAGACAGCCATTGATGATATGTAAGCAGATGGGCGTGGCTGGATTCCAGCAAAACTTTACAAAAGCAAACCATGACTGATACAGACTGCAATTCACAGACCCTTCCCTGTTCCAGGGCACAAAAACCATGGACCTTTCTATTTTGTTTAACTAGAAGAGAGCTTCCCATGCTGGGGAAGATCCGGGCTCAAGCAGAGTTCAACTGACGTGGATCCATTACAGAACGCAAGACAGCAAATAGTACTCGTGAAGTTGGGAACAGGTATCTTAGATACCCCAGTAAAGTTCAGACACTGGAACCACCTTAGACTGGACTGGGGGTGGGAAAGGAGATCGTTTTTTGGTCCTTCCCAATTCCTCTTAATTAGAGCTATTAACAAATAGTTTGGAAGCTATCTGTGGAGTGAAGCGATATAGAAAACCCATGAAATGCAGGCCACCCACCCACCCCCACCCCACCCCAGAGAACAGACTGGAAAATAAGAGCACGCACAGCATATTTTAAATGATTAATCTCAGTGTTTCACTTTGAAAGCTAAAAAAAAAAAAAAAAAAAAAGAGGGAAGCATTCCTATTTCCCTGTTGAAAGTAATCACAGCTTTATATCCCTCTGTGTTTACATAAAGAGAGCTGTTTATTTAGAATCCCTGTGATAAGGACACCACAGCTCATAACTTATTATATATTCTCTTTCCATTTTGTCTTTTTTTTTTTTTGGTGGGGAGGGGAGGGAATTATGTATATTTTATGATAACCCAAAATGACTTATACATAAAAAATACAGACTTTAAAGATAAAAAGGATTAGTCGCAGGTAATGCATTTTCCATGAGTGGCTATAGGGCTCTCAGCTCTAAGGGGTAGCGGCTGCATACAAATGAATTGATAAAAGTCTGAAGCTGTGGATGGGTAGCGAGGCTCATGCTTTGCTGGAGATGATTCTTAGAGTTACAATAAATCAGACAGACAGTGTCGGCCTTTGAGGATAAACCTGTGATGGCTTGTTGTGCCTCTCTGAATCGCCTCAGAGGCCCAGGGACTAAAAAGTACCTAGATGTCACATTAAATCTACCGGGAGGATGGAGCACTTCAAAGAAGAACGCAATCAGATCTGATGGAAAATACATTTTCTGAAAGCTACTGACAAAAAAGTAATCTTTGATGTGGATGTTGAATAACAATTGATATTGTCTTTCCTGACATTTTTCATTATTGCCGTCTTATACAGCCTACTTCATGTATTAAAGCAATATTAACTGTTTGACAGGGACAAATCCTCCAACTATCACATAAGCAATTGTTTCTGAATTGTCCTAGCCCCACTGCCTGTAAAACCTGTCCCAATAACTGCTTTTAAATATGATGGTCGACTCTTTTCCCTGACTAGCTCGACAGTGTCTCAGCTCTGGTGTGGTTCAATGGAGTCTGGGGAATATTAAAAAATGGTTAGGTGGTTATGAGGTGTCATTTGATTATAAGGAAGGAGCAGGAGTTTTTTATTTTTTTATTATTATTTTTTTGAAGGTGAGTTTTAATGAGAGCGGTCTATAAAAGCTAGTCCTTATTATTCCCCATCTTCAGTACACATTTATATCAAATATATGTGTGTAAATCTCAGCTCTGCTGCAATGCTTGTAGCTTGAAGGGGGGAAATAAAGGAATGTACAGAAGATCTTTGTTATTTATGCAATGATATAAAGCAATCTGTGGCGGTGCAGGAACCTATAAAATATACTAGAATTAAGGCCCCCAATATGCTCCTGGAAAGAAATTGGAGCAGATCTGCAAGGTATACGTGTCACTATCAAACCCAGGATGCCTCCTGAGGTTTGATGTCTTAACCTTCTACTGTAAATACGTGTGGTTTCAGCGTGGGTATTTGTGAAGCTTAAAATCTCTAATTTTCTATGACCCTGGGCTTCTTGAGAAATGGAGAGGGTGCTCTGTAAAAGAAAGGTGGGCATTTTTCCCCCACACAAAATGGGGCTAATTGCACCCCAGAGTAAAAGATAGAAAACTAAAACCCCGCAACGCAAAATCACAAACCCACAACAACCCTGTGTTGTAGATTCTCAAAAGTTATCATTTGCGGCTAAGACACCTGGGGGATGAGATGTATATTCTGCACTTACATTATTATTATTTCCCCACGGCCCCTGGAGCTTCCAGCTTTCACTTACCTTGGCAATAATTTAGCTCACCTTTATTTTATGGTGTACAAGTTTCACTCAAAGTCTACTTCTCCCCTGGGGTCTGGGCTAGACTCAGTCTCCTTTACAATACTCGAAATAAGGCAGACGACAGTGAACAAAATGAACAATCCACTTCCTAAAAACGGAGAACTATAAAAGTTCCTAGCCACCTAGGAATTGCTTGTGCCCTTCCACATGACGCGTGATCCCTCCGTGCTCTAAAGCAGAGGCCCGACTTTCTCTTAAAGGGCCAGACAGTAAATACTTGAGGCTCTGTGGGTCATACTGTCTCTATTTCAGTTATTCAATTCTGCCTTCATAGCATAAAAGCAGCCATAAATAATCTGTAAATGAATGGCATGACCATGTTTGAATAAAACTACCTGTAGCAACAGGGTGGAGAGCTGGACTTGGCATACAGACCATCATTTGCCAGACCTGGTCAAGGTCCCTTGTCTATAAAATGAGCCTAATGAGGTAAGATAAGGCCTAGCCTTGATTTTTGAGCAGATTAAACTAATTAACAAACATGGCATTGTTTTGATTCCAGAAAGGAAAAGTCAGGAGGTGGGGGGAGTCCATAAGACAATAACGGTTACCCTCTAGGAGTCATTTGGTGAATGCATTTAATCTTCTCTTAATAGAACGAAAAAGTGATGCCATTGTACGACAAATACTATATTAACTTTTTTTTTATTGTGAATTTTAAGGTTTAGCACGGAAGTCTCCTCTTAAATTCCTTACAAACTCAGAAAATACATAGTTTCTCATGTAGCAGGTCGAGGCAGAGAGGCTGGTCAGACGTATATAGACTGTTTAGGAAGAGAAGTTTCTAGATAAACACAGGAAATTGCCCTTGGGCAGGTCTGTTTTGAATAATACAAATGTAGGTTGAATAAATCCTCATGCTGAGGGAAGCAGGCAACGGGGGCTTAGGGGCTGGAGCTTCCGTTTGGTAAGCAGGGACTACATCAGTCAGGACAAGCGAGGCTGCGCTGCAACAAGTAAGCTCTTAAGAATTTCTCTGTGGCTTAAAACAAAATTTATTTTTGTTTCATGCAAATTTATAATGTTGGGTCAGTACAAGGGCTGTGTTCAGCGTAGGTCCTCAGGGACCCAAGCGGACATAAATGCAGGCTTCACAATCAAGAAGGAGAAGGAAAAGAAAACATGGAGAGATTTGCACAGACTCCTAAAGGCGGGCACATGCACTCCCACTCACAGTTCATCAGCTGCAATGAGTAATAAGGTCAAGCCTGGCATAAATATGGTAAGAAAAAAAATCCTTCTTGTTGATTATATTCTCATTTGTGAACAAGAATAGAGTCCGTCATAGGGACCAAGCAGTTTTCTCGATGGAAAGAATGAAGGCCCTGACCTTTTTGCTTCTGACATGCAGCTTTACCAGAAACTCTGTGCTAAATTGGGATAGACCCTAGCAGGAAAGGGCACAGCATGTTTCAGAGAGACCTGCCAAGTGAAGAGAGGGAACTCTGGATGAGAGAGCCGGGTTTCACTCCAGCGCCAAGACTTTTAGAAAAGGGCTGATTCTGATACAAAGTGAGATCCAAGAGCCTCTCTAAGCTCAGTCCCCACATATGAGTACCAACGAAAGAAAGCTCCCACACCGGAAACCCAAGAATGGGATGTCTCTGAGGCTTGAGCAGGAATCAAGACTTGCACAGGTTTCATGGACAAGAGGGAACAGTCTGTGCAGGTCCTATTTTCAAGAACAGCATTCCACGGAAGGGACAAATCAGAGACCAACATCCTAGGTCTGTCAGTGACCCAATCAGATTTTCAAACTGATTGGCTCTCTGCTGAGGGTGTGGGGAACAGGTCTGACCCAACTGGACTGAGTTCATTTTCTATACTTTGGGGACTGTACAGGATAGATTTCAAAAATGAGATTAGAGGGTGGACCACAGTGGCTCAGCAGGTGAGAGTTCTCGCCTGCCATGCTGGAGACCTGGGTTCGTTTCCCAGTGCCTGTCCATGCAAAAAAAAAAAAAGAGATTAGAGAAATGAACATGATATGATCATGCCCAACACTGACAAAGGAATCACAGCAGTTACAAAGGAGGAGGGTCTGTTTGTGTTTATTTTTAGCATCACAGTATGAGCTAGCCCTGAAAAGTTCCCTTCCACTGAATCTGTGACATTAGGCTTTCACCCACCACTTAGTGACAATTTAGGAAACGTGATGCAACTAATGGGAAGAGGGATGGATTTTGCCATTTAAGCACTATAGACTAGAAGCTTTAGGGAAGCCATAAGGAGGGATGGACGTCTAAAACTTCCAGGTAACATAAAAAGGCTGTAATTTAAATTTCAGCTGGAGGGGTCTCTTTCCAGCCCCGGTGGCCTCTTTCTCCTGGGCCAGCAGCAGGATTCTGATTGAGGAATTCAATCAGACTGAGGGGAAGACTCAGTCCAAAAGCTAGGAGTGCATCTTTCTTCCCAGCAGCCCTGTTTTCCTCCCTTTCAGACACCCCAACTTCCCATGCACACCCCACTGCATCCCCCACCCGCCCTGGGAGAACCTTCACAGCCAACCTTGGGCTTGCTTCCAGCACAGCAGCAAGGCTTACAGCTAAGAGCCTCTAGGACTTACGCAGGAGCTCTGCCCCAGTGGCTGGGTGACCTTGGGCAAATCACTTAACCTTCTGTGATTCTGCACCTTTGTTTTCAAATGGAGAAATATCTCTTGTCAAATGGAGATAATACTACTTACTATGAGCTGCTGTGAGGATTAAATAAATTAAACCTAAAGCATTCAAAAGAGTGTCTAACACGTAATAATCACTATGGCAGTAGCCAATACTATTTGCATCTAAACACTCTTCTTCTACGTTAGCAATTCTCATGCTTAACCTCCAGAGACAGTGAAGACCATGGAATTGCCATTTCTTGAGCAACTACTGTCTGCCTGAAAATTCAATTTCTTACATTTATGAACTTGATCTGATTTCCTCTCCAGAAGAGCCCTATAAGATAGGCATGTTTGTGCCCATCTAACAGATGAGGGGTCTGAGGCTTCGAGAGGTTTAGCTACTTGCCCAAACTCACAGCTAGAGAAGAGATTTAGGACAGATTCTAAAGGACTTGTTTTCTTTCACTAAAGCATGCTGTTTCTCCTCTGCCCTCCCTGAGCAAGAGAGAGCAAGAGGAAGAAAAGGGATGAGAGAGAACAGAGCTCCTTGGCTTGTGAATCCTTCCACTAAAATTAAAAAGCAGGGGTGGGGAGGATCAAAGAGGAGGGTCTAGTCCGAAAAAGAATGGGGTCTAGCAGTGCCATCTTGAGCCCTCTGAAAAGGTGACTGTTTCTTCTCTCTTCATTCTCTGAGCCTCTGTAGCTCTGATATTTCACAGCCAGGAGTGGGCAAATACATCTCTTTGAGCAACTGTCTAAAACGCATCTCTGCCCTCTCCACACTCCATCTCCTTGGACCATGCTACCAGAGACCCTCAAAGACTCTGCCCCTCTCAGCCTTCCCCCATCCCCTCCCCACTGGGGGAACATACTTCTCTGGATTTAATGGTGATGCCTGCGTTTTAAAACAAAGCAACTGGACCAACCGAAACCCTTTGAGATGTCCCCGAGGAGGGTGTGTTATGCCAGGGTCCAGCACGTACCCACAGGAGCCCAGGCGAGTTCCAGTCCCTACTGTCACCGACATGGTAGGCAAGACCCTTCCTGAAGGCTCTCAGGAGCTGCTCCTTGCCTTGCCCAGCACACACCCTGCAAGAAGAGGAGATGACCCCGCCTCCACACCTCTTCCAGCTCCAGAAGACAAGCCCCACATCTAACCTCTTCCCGACTGGATATTCCACATCGAGCTTCAAGTCCTGGCACATCCCAGGCAAACTGGAATACTGCGTTGTCGCTCTGCAACAGCACACATTTGAGTTCAACGGACCAACTAACAGAGTGAAAATGACCAACTTAACAGAGGAGAGAAATGGTGTATAAATGAATCTCACATATCCAAATAATTAAAAGTGGACAAATGCCATTGAAACACAGGAAAGAGAAACCAAAGTCTAGCTGCTTTGCTATCTGTAGTAAAAAGCAAAGCTTTGTCCTCAAAGTACAAGGAACAGAAAACCAATACAAAGGGAGAGAGAAAATACATACGAAAATGCTTGAAAAGCACAGTGTATACAAATGGTCACCCAATACATGATGATAATAGGAACAGCTGCAGTGCTAGCAGTACCTGTCCTTGGGCTTTGATTATCATTCCACTTAAGTTACATGGGAGAGAAGTTAATATTCTCTTAGAGAGGAAAAGAGATAGGAGAAGGGAAGAGACCTCGATGGGGCACCTGGCTCCCATGGCAGGCCCTACGGCAGCTGCATACTTTATCTCACTGACTTCTTGTCCCAATTCTATGAGGTAAGGACCTCCGTCCTTCAGACTGAGCAGCTCAACTTTGCAGAGGTCACCATACACTGCTTGACTAAAGCCACTCAACCAGGGAGAGGCAGACTTGAAATTCTACCAATTCTCCAATTCCAAATGCAAGTGAATCCAACCCTGGCTCCAGCCATGCTGTTTTGAAAAGCTAATACTTACAAATAAAAAAATAGCAAGCATGGGTGATTTTGCTGCCTGATCTCCATTCACTGGCCTTTTGATAAAATACAATCTAGAACCACTTTCTCTTGCACGTTGAGTCTGCACCATTTGGTGCCGCCGTTTTTCCTCCCCTGGATCAAGCGGTGGAAAACTGGGATCCCCCCCCCAATGGCACCCTGAACTCCACCAGCCACAGGGTTGGCATCGGAAACAGCCAGACGCAGCTGTTTAAATGAACCAGGGCTGCTCTCAGCGGTTCTGGCTTCCCCATTACAGGCAGTTGTCCCCACATGGTAGCAGAGATGGTCACCAGCAGTTGTTAGCATTTATCAGACCAGCATAGATGCACCAACAGATACGAAAGGCACCTCCTTCCTCTATAACTTCAGTAGAAATTCTGGAATGATTCTAATTTGACCAGCGTATTGGTTCATTAATGCTGCTGGAAATGCAATGTACCAGAAATGGGTTGGCCTTTATAAAGAGAATTTATGAAGTCACAAGTTCACAGTTCTAAGGCAATACAAATGTCTGAACTAAGGCATCCAGAGAAAGATACCTTAACTCAAGAAAGGCTGATGAAGTTCAGGGTTTCTCTCTTGGCTGGAAAGGCACAGGGCAGTGTCTGTTGGCTTTCTGTCCCAGCTTCTCAGTTCAGAAGGCTTCCCCAGGGCTATTGTCCTTCTGCATCTCCAAATGTCTCTCGTCTGGGTCATCTCTGAAGCTTTTTCCAAAATGGATCCTTCTTACAGGACTCCAGTAAGGGACCCCACCTTGAGTGGGTAGAGGCACAACTCCATAGAAACCACCTAATCAAAAGGTCCTACCCACAATTGGGTGGGTCACATCTCCATGGAAACAACTTCATGGAAAAGATGCCACCCAGTGATATTGAACCAGGATTAAAAAACATGGCTTTTCTGGGGTACCCAACAGTTTAAACCAGCACAACCAGCTTTTGTCAAACACACTCCCTCAAACCAGGAGGGTTGCCAGGAAAAATACCGAATGGCCGGTTAAGTTAGAATTTTGAATAAACAATTTTTTTTTAGTGTTAAGTATGTCCTATGCAATATTTGAGATACTTTTACAATATGTTTCAAATATTACATGGGACATACCTATACTATAATTTGTTTTATGTGCGATTCAGATTTAAGTGGGCATCCTGATCTAAGTTGATTTAGTTTCTGTGTTTTGTTAATTCTGACAACCTTAAAAACCAATCACTGTGGCCCAAGGGGCAGCCAGGGCTGAGTTATCTACCCAGACAGGAGGATGGGATTGGTTTCATCTAAACACATGGACTGATGTGGAAAGAGGGGTGGCTCCCCAAAACAACAGATGTGCACCCAAATCGAAGTGTGCTAGAACTGGTGGGAGCGAGGAGCCTGTGGGCCAGCAAAGTGGGGGGGGGGGGGGGGGGGAAGAGAATGCCTGAGCTGATGCCTCCTCAACCTTCCGAGTTTGTGTTTTCACCGGCACACATTTGCCAGATTGCTCTAAAAAAGCAACAGCTGTGGAAACTGACGGTTTACAGTTGTGACAAATTGCATTAGTAAAGTATTTCAATTAAAGTCATCTCTAACTAAAAAACAGGAAGTCATCTTGAACAAATAAATTAGTACTTTAATTGGTGGAACCCTCAAGTGGAAAATTTCAACCCTTACCTACTTTTGTTTTGCTTTTCCTCTAAGAGAGTGCCTCATACACTGGCCTGGTGACATTTCATTGTTTCAGCTGGAGAAGGGGCAATAAAGACAGGCAAAAAAAAAAAAAAAAAAAAAAAATCTGGCTAGGAGTCTTTATTCCTTTTGGGTAGTTCTTAGAGACTAAAACCCAAACTTTGGTTTCTGATTTGCCCGTAATTTCCCTTATTGTGAGTCAGGGGAGAGGGCATTCAAGAACCTTCCTGTGGGGTCTGCCTGTCCAGCCCCGACCCCACGGGGTGGCCAGGCCCCACAGGGCTGTTTTCTCTTTCCCAAGCCAATTCATCTACATCTGTAACATTTTAAAAGGAACTTAGGGGCATGTCTTCTCCAGTGGATTCTTTTTCCTAGGTTTAGAAAATCATTTGCCTGCACAGAATGAATGGCCTAGAGAAATCACTGAGCCTCTTGTTCTCCAGGGGTCAGGGCCAGCACAGCCCCCAGACTGCAGGGGCCAGGGGCCTACAATGGGCTTCAGGCCTCCCCCACCCCACCCCATCCCCCCGAGGCCACCCTGCCACTCCTCCAAAAGAAATCACATCCCTTCCTCCAGATTCCCCACTTCAGCCTGATTTTCAGCAGATCCTTTACCCTGCCAGTTAGCAATTCAGGACTAATTAGGTGATTGCTTTCATTTATGGTAGCAGTTAGGAGGGGGGAGAAGGAGTGGCACTGCCTCTATTCTTGTTGGAAAAATAAATTACACCCATTGTTACTTGAGAGCTCATTTTTCCCCCAATCAAGCAAATTAGCAGCTAGGTTCATTTTCCCAGCATTCACTCCCGAGCAGACAGCAGCGCCCTGGAATGCAGCTTAGAGCTGTGTGGTCAGTACAATTGTTTAGGGTTGTTTGTGCCAACAATGAGAGGAGCCGGCTGCTACCCAAAAAGATGAGTGGTACTTGTCTTCCTTAGTCCAAGGAACTGGAGCAAGCTGCCCCCGGGCCGGGCTTCTCATGAAGACGTATACCGCCATCTAGTGGAGGCTGCGGCTAACCGCAATGCTTTCGTTTCTCAGCGTTTGCTTCCGGCTAGTAAGGACAAGCACCAATGCTTCTTGCACGAGTTACTAAAAATTAAGGGTATTCTTTATATCTCCGGGAGTGGGGAAACGTTGGCCTTAAAGGCTACAATGAAAGTGCACCTTCAATGATTGCATAATGCGTCTTTCTGGGGAGCTCTCCTCGGTGCTGATTTTCAGGTTCAAGACAAAATTAGCACTGTCCGAGCAAGTGATGCTGGGTCGTTCTCTGCGTCCTAATTCCCGAGGCTGGGGGCGTCAGCACCTTAGGGCCCTTGGCCTTGTCGTCTCCACAGCCTCTCCATCACCCCTCATCTCACCCAGAGCAAGTCTGACTCCAAGGTGCAAAAGGCAGATGTATTCCAGGACCCACCACTTCCTAATGGAAGTAGGAAACCCAACCAAATACTGAAGAGCTTTTTCCAGCCTGGGTGTGGAGGAAGCTACCCACTCTCCAACCCAAACTGCCTTTTGCTACCTAAAGAGCACATCTGGTCTCTCTCTGCTTTACAGCAGGAACCTTGATTTTCTTGGAACTTGACCATGGGAGGGAGTGAATGGGGACGAAGCAAATAAATCTCAGCATGGAAGGGTTTCTGGCAATGGGACCCAACTAGGGGCGATTTTGCCCCCAGGACACAATTGACAATGTCTGAAGACATTTTGAGTTGTCATGTCGCGGAGGCTGCTAACTACACTTAGTCTATTGGACGCTCCCCCCCCCCCCCCAACACACACACACACATACACGGCAAAGAAGTATCCAACTGACAATGTCGACAGCACAGAGTGTGCTTAGGGTAGCAAAGATTACCCCCCAGTAATCGGGTTATGCTAACACTGACTTCTCAAGGAAGCCACGCTGCAGAGGTTCTGGACGATTCATCCTCTCCCAAATCAGTATTTACCACCTTTTCTCTTCTCTTACACGCTTCCATTTTAAATATAATTTAGCTGTCTTTTTTTTTTCTTTTAATTCTTTTTTACCCTTTGCTAGGAAGAGAAAGGATTGGAAGGGGGAGGGACAGGCGACAGAAAAAGGAGGATTAGAAGATTAGAGGCATGACCTGTTTCTCCTGGAGAAGCGCAGCACATTCCTCCCTCAGATGTGCTTTGTGACCGAGCAGGGTACAATTAAAAGCACAATAATTTGCTTGTTATTCAAGTCAGGCATTAGTCCTGGTAATGGCCTGCTTGGTGGAGAGATGGATTTCCTTGTTAGGAGCTAAGCACAGGATTAGCTGAATTCTCCATGGAGAAATCTTGATTTGTTCAAGGTCTTTCATGTTTTCTACAGAGAAGGGATTATGTCTTCTTAAAGAGGGGCCTTGCTTAAAAAGCTACAAAGTATAAGAAAGGGATTTAGGGCAGAGGGGCCTGTGGTTAAGTAGCTGAGGGGTAGAGGGAATTTTAGAGCAAAGGATTATTTAAAGCCATAAAGTTCAAAAAATAATTGGTTTAGCGCTACTGGGTCAGTGCCGACGAGCACACTGTAAAGGCAGTTAAGCATGAGCTAATATTCATTTTACTTTGGCTAATTGTTGCATGGAGCCAGGAGAGGAGGGAGAAAGAAAACATGCCCCCCCTCCTTGGCAATTGGGGAGAGTGTTGTTTTTTTTCCGTTTCTTAACCTTATAGGCACGCTTATTTGTTGAGATGTCCTGAATCCAGCCATCACAAGGGCCCTATTAGTTAAAATAAAGGAAGATTATTCTCTCAAAGCAGAACAGTACACACTCTGGTTCTGCCATCCCAGTAGCAAATGGAAAACCATTATTAGCCTTTACTCCATGGATGTCATCAGCCAGGGAGGGCACGGAGTAGAAATCCTGAGCTCACCAAGGCCCCTCCCTAAGTCTAGGTCAGCAGCTCCCAGCTGGGGGTGGGTCTATCCTTCATCCCCAGGAGGCATTTGTCAACCTCTGGAGATGTTTTCGGTTGTCAAAACCAGGGCGGGGGATGCTGCTGACATCTAGTGGGTAGAGACCAGCAATGCTACTAAACACCCTTCCGTGCACAACAGAGAATTCCTCGATTCAAATGTCAACAGCGCCAAGGTGGAGAGACCCTGATTTAGGGTTTACAACATACGTTTTCACCTCATCGGTCTGCCATCAAATAGTATAAAACCTTTCTCACTTACAGAGCTGAAAACTTAAAACAGTGAACTTGGTTTCCACCTCCCATTCTTATACTAACGTCATACTTTTTTTTTTTTTAAGTCCTACATATACCAAAAACCCCATTCATTGTTGTTAATATTCCTGCTTTAAAGAATTATCGCTTAAAATATTTCAGATGAATAAAAGTCGATTTGCTCATTTGTTTTCCATTTCCTCTATTCTTCATTCCTTTGAGTAGGTCCAAATTAGCGTCTGGTATTTTTCTCTCTCCTTGGGCGAAGGTTTTCGAATTCCTCCCTTTCCCAGGTTCATATTAAAGAGTAGTCACATGAACATATTTAATATTGGCTTACAGAATAGCAGGCTTTTTTCCCCTTTTTCTACACTGGGTATTTCACGATTTGAGAAATAAAGTCATGTTAAGAGCAACTTACCCTCCAAGAGTGGCATGCCCAGACTTCCAGGGCTTCTCCTTGTGCCCTGCTTACCTTCCACAACTCACACACACCAGCCCACCCCAGAGGGGAGAGCACTGGCTTTCTGCAATTTCCCCGCATTCAGAGTTTTGAGGCCTTTTATTCCCTTTTCCACGATTACTCATTCCTCCCTGCATGAAGTACGTTTGGCTAAGTCATTTGTCCTGCAGCTTTAAGGGAGTGAAGAGCCCACGGCTACGAGATGCCCATTTTCTCCCTGGTGAATGATGATTCTCATCCTCACAGAGGTTAACGCCCAGGCAGGAGCGTCCACGAAGCCAGTTAAAGCCAAGGGGCAATGAACCAGGACTATTCCAGAGCTCTTCCACCAACTCCCTGGGAGATCCACAAGGATGTACTTAACCTCCATTTACAACAGACGGTGAAGGCAGAGTGCTGGAGTCAAAGGTGGCCACACCCAAACTGTGCCCCTGTCCCCATCACTCTGCGGCAGATAAACTCAAAGAACAGGGAAAAGGGAAGTCTGTCCTCTGGTTGTCACAGGGCCATGTGCTCACTCTCTCAGCACCCTCACCAATTTGTCTTCCTGCTTGGCCCCTGCTCCTGTCCAATCTATTCTCAAGACGGTGGCCAGTGACCCTGGTCATTCCCAAGTCAGAGCACGTCACTCTCAGCAGGGAACGAGGTGACCACAGGCTCCCGTGCAGCTCAGCGAATCTGTCTGCACAACTGCCTTTTCTTCCAAGACTCCTGTTTAAGAATTATTAAGAAGACAGCCAATCACAGATCTCCATTTCACCCGGGGGCTAGCAGGCCAAGACCTTTGTGATGATATTCATTTAATAAATATGCATTCATAATATTATTTATAATTAATGGCACTAATTTTACACATATCCTAAGATATGAAGTGGCAGTGAAGTTGAAGAGAAAACATACTGCCTGGAAGTCAGGGACCCCAGCTTTCTGCCATTTACATCTGAATGACCTTAAGGAAAGAGTTTTAACTTTTCTCAGACCCTTTCTTCCTCATTTTAAAGGGAGAGAGTGGGGCCATATCTGTGTTTCCTCAAGTGTGAGCACCATTATGAAAATGAGGACTAGACAAATAAAGATGAATACTTTGCATGCGGTAGTTTTCTACCAAATGTGAAAATACATGCATAAGTAGCCAATCAGCCCCCCCCCCATAATATCTTGGATAGCATTTCTACAACAACACTGGTAAGCCTGCGTCCTTTACCCATTCAATGAGAGAAGAAGAACTTGCTCGAACTCCCCCTCTGGAACATGACATGGGTGGAACCATGGTGACCCACCTCCAGGCAAGCAAGGCTTACAGGCTCAGTGCACACATGTGCCGGGGATGTGTCAAACCTGCAGTGACTGGCCCTGCCACCCAAACTGTTCAGGAGTTTTGATGACACAGACGATGTGGATTACTAGTTTGCATTCTAGTGTAGTCCATCTCCACACGCGTTGTTGAAAAGACTACCAGTGCATCAAAGCATCACTTCTGATGAAATGTGATAAGGTCAAGAAAGCATTAATGTGATAAGTGATTGACTGCAGTTTGGGACACTCCGCACTTGATTTTTAAGATTTCTTCCACCTCTAACTGTCTATGGCATGACATACTTGGCAGAGAGCCACTCTGCTCCGTTTCTGCTGCTCTCAGTCTTAATACATAGCCTGTGTTCGTCTCATTGAGGACAAACTTTCCAGTTTCAGAGGGGGAATTTGGAGCAAGTTCTTTTTCTCTAACCAACAGGCAAAGAACGCAGGCTTATAAAACAAGCTTAAACACTGGGGCGGTGGGGGGAATCTTTCTGCCTCTATTCTCAGGTTTAGGCCCCGAGATTACTGATGATAGTTGTGTATGAGGTCTGTTGGGGAAAACCAGATCGTAAGAGTGGGGAGGGGAGAGAAGGATATCAATTTATAAGAATTTTTTTTCTCGCTATTCATTGAACACCTTGTCAGATTAGAGGAATCCGGGCAAAAAGTGACACCAGCCAAAGCTCTAAGCATCGCAGGTTCAGTTTGAACTGAACAGCCCCCCTGCAAAGGCCACCACCCTCTCTCTCTTCTGTGAGGTGAATCATGCATATTCCAGTGCAAGAACAGCCCATTCTTTTATTTTATGAGAATGATTAGTTCCAAGTATAAAAATTTGGGTGACTGTGCAAGGAACTATAAACTAGGAATAATGGGATGAAATTAAATGAGTAATTTAGACTTCAGCAACAACAACAAAGACAATAGTGAGCTCTGTTATACAGGAAAACTCTCCATTTCCCAATGAAAGTGTGATCTGCCACATTCACTCAGTGACCTAGAGTCAATTTCAAAATAGCACAGAAGTGTGTTCAGTAAACCACTGGCAGGGTCCTGGAAGACCCTTCCTCTCTCATCCAACTCATGGGCTACCTGAGAGCCAACATAATTGACCAGACCATGGAAAGCCCCATTCGCCTAGCAGGTGGAGAGGCTCTTTGTCACTGAAACTAAAAGCTAATTCACATAAAAAAAAAAAAAAAAACCTGAACATTTCACACAAGCTGACTTAGACTGTGTTCCCCAGATGCAGACTCCAAGACAAGGATTCCTATGGGAGTGATTCATTAGACAGGTGCCTCCAGGGCAGACCAGCAAGGGAGTAGGGGAAGCAGGGAGAGGGACTGGGGGGAAGCCAAGCAAGGGTGCCAATCGCACAAAAGCCCTGCAGAGAGCAGTTTTATCCTGATCCTACAGGGGACTCAAAAATGTGAGTCACGGCTTTCACACTCCCTTATCCACTAGCCACCTTTTAAGGGCTGCCCTCAGAGTAACTCAAATTTCCTGTTTCTCAAGGTATCCAAGCAAATTCAAATAGCCCAAGGGCTGTTGGCCTAAAAAGAGCCACAGGTGCCCAATGTTGGCAGTGAAAGCACAAAGTGGGAGAGGATATCTTGACAAAGCAAAAACATTATGTGCTACGCATGCCCTTATTATTCCATTAAAACGTTTGCTAAAGACAGTCATGCTTGTGCACAGATTTAGCTACAAGTATGTTCGTTGCGGAGTTATTTAAAATGATGTGTCACCTAGGATGCTTTTGGTTTCAAGTAACAGAAGACACAACTCAACCCGAGTTCACTAATAAAGAGAACCCAATAAACTCATGTACTGAAAAGTCCAGAGGTAGTTTGGGTTTCCATCCTAGTTCTCTCTGGGCTCAATTCATTTTCAGCCAGTTGTTCTGGCTTTGCCTGCCTCCTTGTGCTGACTTTGAACTTGGCTTCCCCATGACTAAAGGCACTCCAGGAAGTTTCGCTTTCCCCAACCATTCCAACTAAATTAATTTAAGTTCACATAGTTGGTAAACAATGGGCAAATGAACAAGAGTAGTTCCTGAAAAGCCACCAAAACAGCAAAGCTGAAGCCAACCTAAATGTCCATAAGCAGGGGCTACTTTTACAAGTTAGAATAAAATAATTCAGTGGAATACTATGTGTGACCAGACAACTGGGCATAATCATTTGGCCAAGTTGACACCAGAAGCAATCACATGTGTCATCTCTGCTACAAAGAACTTTACTGGTGATACCCCTCTGTGGTGGTTTGAAGCTGTATGCATCCCAGAAAAACAGGTTCTTAAATTTAATCCATTCACGTGTGAATCCACTGTAGGTAGGATCTTCTGATGAAGTTATTTCAGTTAAGGTGCAGCCCACCCCAATCAGGAGGATTCTCAATCCTTCACTGGAGCCCTCTATAAGCAGAATAAAATTCAGACAAAAGAAAGCTGCAGAGGGAGCAGCCAGGAGAATGAACATCAATGAAACCGAGAAGAGAAGGGAAAGACCAGTGGATGCTGCCATGTGCCTTGCCACATGATAAGCTAAGATCAGAGGATCACTAGCAGCACAGACCTAAAATACCAGTCTCTGGGGAGAAAGCATCTACGTGTTGCCATGATTTGGAAACTTTTTTTCCAATGTTAAAACCGTGAGCTAATAAGTTCCCGTTGTTTAAGCAGCCCATTGCACGTTATTTGCTTAAGCAGCCAAAGGAAACTAAAACACCTTCCAAATGCCCCTGCTTGCGACAGCCACCATGGAAGTATTTGCTGAGATGAAGGTGGCACAAAGTTGAAGCAGTCTCCATCGTTTAGCCACTACTTAGAGGAGTCTCCCAAGCCCATAGCTGACTTTAGGCAACATAACTGCTTGGGTTTTTAAAATATTTGACACCTGTATTGATTGTTATAATCACACAACCAGCCTACCCTGACAAGTACAGATGCTTGCTATGGGTCAGGTACTGTGCTGGACACTTCATGTGCATTAGCTCACATGCTCTTCAGAACAGCCTGATGAGGCAGTCTATGATTCTTTCTCACCGGTGAGGAAACAGAGAGAGAGGGTAATTAATTTTCCCAGGATCATACAGCAACTAAGTGGTGTAACCACATTAGAGTTTAAGCTTAACTCCAAAACTTGTACTCATCCACTGCATTGCTACTTTGGAATGAAGAAAAAAGAAAACTAGCCAACATTGATCTATATAGTAAATAGCTGAATTAGAAGGAGGACAAAATAAGAACAAGAAATCATTAAAAGATAGGGTTGAGAGAGGAATCTGAGGAATAGAAGAAAAGAAGGTATCTTCAGAGAAAGGGGTAAGGCATTGACCTCCAAAATAGTGTTCAGCCATTTACCCATACAAGAAAATGTCACAGGGGTTTAAAAAACCACAAATGAATGGATAAACTAGCAGTTCTCTTGACTGAATTGCATTTGTTTAAATGGAGCACCTCACAATCAAGATGAATAAGGCAAAGTTTTGCCTATTTTAAAAGCTAAGGACAACCACCCATTTTCCTACAAAGAGGAATTTTGAACCTCCCCACTGATCCCCCCCTCAAAATACTTTACTTCCAATGACTATTTGTACTGGACTGAATAGCATCCCCCCAAATTCACATTTACCTAGAACCTCAGAATGTAACTTTCTGGAAATAGAGTCTTTGCAGATGTGATTAGTTAAGTTAAAATGATGTCTACCGGAGTAGAGCAGGCTCCATATTCAATATGGCTGGTGTCATCATAAGAGGGGAAGACACAGAAACTCAGACACAGAGAAGGCCATTTGATGACAGACAGGTTGGGGTGATGTGTTTACAAATCAAACAAAGCCAAAGATTGCTGGCATCCTGCTGTTGGCAGTAAGGAGCAAGGAAGCTTCCCTAGAGCCTTCAGGGAGAACATGGTCCTTCTGACACCTTGATTTTAGACTGTGAGCTGTACCTTTTGTTGTTCTAAGCCACCAGGTTTGTGGTAATCTATTATATCAGCCCTAGGAAGCTAATCCATTGACTCCAAACACCAGTGTTCATAGTAACCCAACAAGTTCAGAAGAATAAGTTTTCTGACCATTCATTCGTTTTGAATATAATCTGACTTAGTGTCCTATTGGATTTTAAATCAAAGAACCCAAAGCAATGTTACTGAACCAGAGTGATCATGGTGTGCCTTAAGATGCAAATAAATACTGCCACTTTCTAGAAGTTTTGCAAGATGTGGTTATAAATAGAATGTGATTATAGACATCCCTAAGAGTTAATAGAGAATATATATATATATATATATATATATATATATATATATATATATATATAAATCCAAAGTTTCAAGTGGTAAACTGGAAAAGATTCTCCAGTAAATTAAGTCACATTTTAAATAACATTGGGGAAAAAAATCTATTCGCATATACACTCATTTTATTATGCTTTCAGGAAATTCAACTGGAAGAATCACCCTAAACACACCAGGCCTCAATATTTCCAAAGTTTAGCTTCCCCTAAAATATTGGCTGAAAATATCTATTTTAATTTAATCCAAAAGCTATTAGTTTGCTTTAGAATTTAAGAAACTGTTTTAATTTCTTAACTCATCACAATCTTGGATTCCACCTCCTTCCCTCCTGCATTTAGTTTCTGGTTGTCATTTCCTGCCTTTTCTGGCCTACAGAACTTATGTTTTTTGAGTTAGAATCCTTGTACTAAGAGAAGGAGTACCAGTTGCATTCTTTACTGAGCCAAGGGTCTAAAAACAGATTCCCAAGGAATAAAACAAAAGCTGAAAGCAGGTTGTCACTGATGAGACAATTGCAAAAGTCTGTGTCCATATATGTATTTTTTTTTCTGTTTTTGTTTCATTTCTTTTTCTGAATAGAAGCAAATGTTCCAAGAAATGATCATGATGATGAATATGCAACTATGTGATGATATTGTGAATTACTGATTATATATGTAGAATGGAATGATCAAAATAGGAATGTATGCATTTATTTGGTGTTTTTTTTTGGTATTTAAAAATAAAATAAAATAAAATAAAGTCTGTGTCCATAGAACATAAAATACAATAAAGTCTGTGTCCATAGAACATTGTGCTCTAAAGTGATTCCAAACCTCTCTATATGTTTTACATACTGTGGCCTTGGTTTAAACAAATGGAAAGCCATAAAAAAAAAAAAAGTAAAGATTGTGGGTTGAGGAGATTCAGTAAGGAACAACTCCCCACCCACCCTCCTTTCTCTTCTTTGTCCCACCCACCACCTTCACTCCGGTTGACTTAGGGATCCCACCAGAGCTGGCACTCATACTCCCTCCCACCCCCGTGCAAACACTGTCCTGAATCCTGTCTACACTTAGACCTTTCATATCTTGCAGAGGCCACTTTAAGAGCCATCTCTGCCATGAACCCTCCGTGAAAGTTCAACTCACACTGAGCTTCCCTCAACTTCTCTCAGCCCAGCCTTTTTTAAAATCACACACTTAGGATGTGGTTGTTTTGTAACTACTTCTATATGATTAATCTTGTTCCTCCAACTAGAGGCGACCCTTCTTATGGCAACTTATACATCATTTTTACTATGCAGTGTATCTAGCATGATATTGATCACACAGCAGTGGTTTAGCTTAAATTTATTGTTTGGACAATTAGGTACAATAATGAAATATTGAAAATGGAATGACAAAAGCTGAAACTTAAGGATTAAAACCCAGTTCTCTCAACATAAGGAAACATCAATCTTAACCATGGCAAACCCATTCCCAGGTGACCTGATTAGTCATTTAAGAACTCATAAGATGTGATTTTAAGATATCTTTTGCTTCTAGGAGAGAACAAAAAGCCACAATCTTGGGCTTTGACAGTGACCAGTCCATTCTCCAGAGCAACTGGCCTGGGAAATGCAGCTCCAAAATTATGCTTCAAATGGCCTTTCTTTATGGGGACAGTTTATGGACTCTATTCGTATAGTAACGCTCATTTTCTGAAATGCTCATTAGGCAGCAACCACCGCTGAGCACGTCAGACAAAATTTCTGAGGACCTAAAGTTAATATGCTTTCATGACAAGTTTTGAAATTCAAATTATTAAACAGAAATCAACTGCTAAAAGCAAGCTAACTATCCAATGATAGGAAAAAGGGTAAGTTAAATGTGGGAAACACGATTGATGCTTTCCCATCCTTCTCCCTTCTCATCTGTAGCAACCATGCTACCTGGATAGAACTGCCCCCCTATATCGAATATACACGGAGCCAACCCACATAATCCCATGTCCCAACCCGCCACAATGATTCTGTTACCTATGGGGCAAATCCCAGCCAGTTCCTGGTATCTCCTGGCTATTAGAAGCTGGCTCAGGTTACTCCAATGAAGGTGAATACAGAACTTGTATTTGATAGTTTGGGGAGAAAATCTCTCTGGGAAGACAAGTATAGAGGTGTGAAGCCTGAAACAGGAACAGTCATTTTCATTCCCCGTGGAAAACCAGCCTGAGGATGGAATGCCCTGGAGAAAGACAGTTCACAAAGACATGGAAGAGATGTCCTAATGATGTCACCTAACCCTATCCCACCTCTGGATCTTTCTCATTAGGAGAGCCCGCAAATTCCTTCATGAAGTTTGGGCTCCCAGCACTTGCAAATAAATGCCTAATGTGTAGAAGTTTTATATGTGCAAGAATGATGTCCAAGATAGAATAAAGAAACACTGAATTGAGGGTTCGAAGATGGCGAGTTCTCTTTTTCAATATCTGCTCACCTTAAGGCACATACATTATCTCATCTAATCCCCTTTTTTTTCCAAGGAAGAAACCACAAATGCAGTTTTAATTCTGTCTGTTGAATAAATAAAAACTTGTTGGACAATCCTTGAACTGTTAAAGACTAACTCATCTGCTTCTGGGAACCATCCCCCTACAGAATGTCAAGTCAATTCGTACTAAAGAGTCATCCTGTACAAGGCAAGGGCAGCAAGTACATATCTCTTAACCAATAAGGTAGCTCCACCTGAACCCCACATAAATGTCATTTAATCTTGTCTTCTATTACAGTCACATCACTATGGTTCATGGATAAGATGACCACAATTGTAGGGCCACAAGATTTAACAAATATTTGTTGAGTCTTATGAACATCTGTGAAGTTAAGCCCTTTACAATGTTATTTCACTCCTTTAGTAGTGTTTATTCAAGTGACTCCATTGAAATTATTTCAGTGTGAATGCTCATATATGGAAGTGCTAGGAATTATACTCACCTGGGGGAAAAAAAGAACAGATCAAACCAAGCTCTCATGACTGTAGTTGGAAGTCCTTGATCTTCTAGGATGTTGCTGGATAAGTTCCATTTGCCAATACCTTTGTCCATACCCCTTTGCAAAAAACCTCAAAGTCTCTGAATTTCAGTGTGCTATTGCTTTCCTGTTGGTTGATACAGAGAGTGCAGATTCACTCTGAAGGGCAATGACAATAATTGGATCCTCGTGATTTAGGGATAATCTCCTTGATTATAAGATATGTCACGGCCTTTACTGACCACCTTATCAATGAACAGTATCTTTCTTGGATTGTGAAATGACTTCTGAAGAAAACTTTTGATTGAATTCCATTCTTCCTCCATCTGAGAATGAGATCTAGAGAGTTCCAAATTCACAAAGGGCCACTTTATGAAAACTCAACTCTAAAGTGGCAAGTCCTTTCAAGTTTCCTCTGCACTAAAATCAAACTGGATTTCAGACTATGAATCCCTCCTCCCGATCTACCCACCCCTATCCTTGGGAGGTGCTGAGAAGATGTGCCCTCACTTTCAGGTAAGCTCACTTTGATTCGGGAAGTCCAGGTTTGCCCCATATTCTCTGCCTTTGCAGCTTTACATCTAGTTTCACCTGGGCAAATAGAACTAAATTAGGAGAATGACAAGAGCAAGCTTTTCCATATAACAAATTGAGAGCTGGCCTTTTAAAACTCTGTCATTAGTGGGCAGCTGCTTTTAGGGCTTCCATGATGAATAGCTTTGCTTAACTTCTCAGCCCAATTGTCTCTGAAAGTAAAGAGGAAATCTTTTATTTCAACATTTTAAGCAGGCTGACATCATGCACTGAAGACTGCTGCTTTGATATATAAATCAGAGCCATAAATGGGAGAATAACAGCTTGGCAATCAGAACCAAAAAGAAATTGAAAGGCATTTTAGATGGTCATCAAGTTAGTATCTTAAATATCACCAACTGCTAGAGTTGAGCAGGACCTAAGGTCTCATCCAACCCCTATTAGAACATGAAGAAATGTAGCCTAGAGTTGATAAAGGGTTTGGCAGAAACATGTCTTGTTAACCTGTACTCAGCACTCAGCCCAAGAACTGGGACATGACAGTGGTTGGTTGAGTGAATATATGGCAGAATCTGAAATGAGACTCAACACAGGGACAGTACAGCTAGTGTGTCCCAACCTCACTGATCATATTTACCTAAGGAACTTTTGTAGATAGGTGCCTGGACTCTAGCCCAGACCTCATAAATCCAAATCCTCAGGTGTGGGAACCTGGGGGATGTTAACAACTTCCCCAGTCCATTCCATCAATCATCCAGGCTTTGGAACCATTGCCACAAATTATGCCACCTGTCCATACCTAAAGGACCTAAACAATTGGCATTTTCCTCACCAGGTCAGAACACCATGCAGTCACAGCTCCTTCTAGAACTGAAGAGTAGTCTCCTAAAAGACCACTGAATACTTTTCTAAACATACCAATTTTCAGAGTAATTGCAACTTTTTATCCAATTTGGGTTAAAGAGTGAATGCTAACCTTGAAACAATAGGATTCCATTGTCCTGCAGTAGCACAATATTGTCAAGAAAAAGCAGATATATGCTGGCGTAAGGCCTAAAATTAATTATGTGCTGCTTTGACATCTAAAACCACGAGGGCCTCAAAGGATCTAACCAAAGGCCCCATCCCACTCTGTTCCTGCAGTAGAGGGTCCCTTAGCCAAACAGCCCTCTTATCACAAGCACCAGATGCACTTCCTGCTTATGCTGAGTAGCAGATTTCAATTTCCTGCCAGTCCCTAGAGTTACAGGCCAATCACATCCTCCCGCAGGAACAAGGAGTCACCCCCCTCCTCTTCTCACTATAGACCCTGTCTCCCAGATCCCCTGGTTCTTCACTCTCATCCTAAGTGCAACCCCCACAGGGTCCCGCATGGCACACGGTGTCCTCCTCCACTACCCCAAGCTGTGAGTTTATGTGCTGTGAGTTTATGTGCTATCACTCGCATCTGTCCAGTGTCAGGTGATATGTATTTGGCCATCCCCATAACCCTAGGGTGGGGATCCCTCCATCACTGTTCTAGTTTGCTAGCTGCTGGAATGCAATTTACCAGAAACAGAACGGCTTTTAAAAGGGAGAATTTATTAAGTAGAAAATTTGCAGTTCTAAGGCCATGGAAATATTCCAAGTAAAGCAAGTCTATAAAAATGTCCAATCTAAGGCATCCAGGAAAGATACCGAGGTTCCAGAAAGCCAATGACATCCAGAGTTTCTCTCTCAACTGGAAAGGTACATGGCAAACATGATGATGTCTGCTAGGTTTGTCCTCAGGCTTCTTGTTTCATGAAGTAACCCAAGGGGCACTTTCCTTCTTCATCTCTGAAGGTTTCTGGCTCTAGTGGGTCTCATGAATGAAGCTATGTTTCCTCTCTTAAAGGATTTTGGTGAATTAATCAAGACATACCTGGAATGAATGGAGTCCCATCTCCCTCTAATGCAAGGTTAACACCCACGATTGGGTATGTCACATCTCTGGAGATAAACTAATCAAGTTTCCAACATACAATACTAAATAGGGATTAAAAGAAATGACTGCCTCTGCAAGATGGATCAGGATTAAAACATGGCTTTTCTAGGGCACATGCTCCTTTCAAACTGGCACACTCACCAACAGGGTAAAAAGGAGGGGTTCAACACAATGCCAATACATACAGGGCTTCATTACAAAGGGGCAAACACCTGTGTCATTCAGACTACCATGAAGCACTGCATGATCTGTGTGAGAGTACTGGAAGATATCCTGGGTTAGCAGGGATCCTATGGGCAAGGATTCAGAAAAAGAGCATGGTAACTGAGCTAGTCTTTATCAGTAGGATAAATAGGGTATTAATCAAAAGTTTTACCTCAAGGACAAGTGTGTTTTTTCCCCTTAGACTACGGTCTTACATGAGGTCTGACATTCACCGCAGGTTTGCTCAGACCTACCCACGATCTCCTGTGAAGAGGGAAATACGCAAAGCATGGACCATAAATAATATGCTACCAGGCTTACAATCATCCCAAAGGCTAATGTAAATATGTTAACAAGGTGCTTTGAGCTCCCAAGAAAGAGGTGCTGCACATCTGGACCTAGTCATCACGTCTTTGGTTTTCATTTGTTCTCATACACACAGTAATAAATGAAGCTATGAGCCTGGGGTCACTCATTTAAGTTTACAGGACAGTAAATACCGGCCCTCACTTTCTTCAGAGTCTGCATTCCTACATTTAAAAAGGGAGTGGGGAGGAGGGGAATTGATTTCTCTGATATTAATATCTTGAAAAGGCAAGTCTAAAGAGACAGAAAGTAGATTTGTGGTTACTACAGGCTAGGAGGGAAGGAGAATGGAAGTAACTGCTTAATAGGTACAGAGTTTCTGTCTGGAGTGATGAAAAAGTTTTGGAAATTTGTCATGGTGAAGGTAGCACATTATAATTAATGCCACTGAACTGTACACTTAAATTGTTTAAATGGCAAATTTTACATTATATATATATATACATATGTTACTAAAAAAATGGGGAAGGAGGGGAAAAAATGGGGGGGGGGAGAAACATCAAATAAAACCTGTGTTTTTCCTTCTTAAATCCAAATTTACAGCCCCTTATTATTGGGGTATTCCAAAATACCCTAATCATAAGGCAAGTCTTCAAACGGGAGGCTGTTCTATCCTGGAGGGATCATCCTTAATGCCGCTCATTCTTGGCACCTGTGTGATGGCCCCTGCATGCTAAAAGGACTCTATGAAGTCCAAACACGTTTTTAAGTTATCCAGCCCCCTCGGCCTCTGAAAGAAAGCAAAGAAGAAGTGCGGGAAGCAGAGAGACTATGATGGTAGGAACAGTGCTAAAGCAGAAACACAGACCAATAAACGCAAGTACACTCAGAGTCGGGCCGCCGCCGAGTCTTAAACCAGAACTATTGTGTTTCGATCTTGCAGAAGCACATATGGTCTTCCATTACCCGGTCTCAGAGCAGTGGGCAGCATTACCAGACCATATGCGCTGATTGGAACAGGCTGATTTATTTTAGTGAGTGCAAGGTTCTCTCTCTGTATTTCATCTCCTTGTTATTTCAAGAGAAATGTAAGGGTGGATTTATTCTGCCGTTACAGAGAGGCTTCCTAGAGTTTGTTTAAAGTTGATAGTTTCCAGTAGGGTGAAACAGATAGGTTTCCTACAAAAATTTGGTGAAAGCAAGGAGTTCCTTCTCCCCCTCTCCTACAACAAAGGCACATTTACCATCATCTCCACTCCCACTCACAGAGTCTCCTTCTAGAATCAAAAAGAGAATAGTCACTCTATAAATGTAGTGCTTACATGTGGGCTGCATCTCTTTTCTCTACTCCTTTTCTCACCCTGAGGAATGACTCTGGCCAGGGTTGAGGGATTCCACAAGGAAAATCCCAAGGATGTCAAGTGACAAAGTAGACGTTTCAGAGGTAACAGTCAAGCTCTGCTACCTTCCTCTCCCTAGCAGAGTCTAAGATCCTTTCCCTCTCACCAACAGTTGCCCAACTGTACAACCAAAAAGAGTCAATGGGTAGATGGAAGCCATGTGTGAATAAGGGGTTGGCCAGTCCTGGTACTTGAGCCAGAGACAAAGAATATTACTGCTTGTGGGAGAATGTAGGTCAAGATGCCAAAGAGCTACAACTTATTTCCCACAGGATCCAAACACCTCTAATCCTGTGAGACTAGAAAACCATTTGTCTTTTTCTCTATTCCTCTACCCCACTTCTTGATGCTGCCCCCATTTCTGAACCTCAGCTGGCAAATACCTTCCTACAGTCCCACGTCAGCCTCAAAATTTACCTGCCATCCAAACATCTCCCTCCAAAATTCCCTCTCCATCAGAACTTCTCGTTCCTCTCATTGACAGAAATCAAATAGGTAGGAGGTATTTAAACTAATTTACTCTGAGGTGTGAACCATTCTAGAGCAAGTCTGCATTGTGCACTATTGATAAATTCCTAACTGGCAGAATGCCAAGAGGAGAGACAGAAGAGAATATTTTTAGGCACTGTGGGGAAGAGGCACATTTTTAGACTGGTCTCTAAGTTTCATTGCATTCACTTCTATTTTCCTCCTTGTTTTCTAAAAGATCAAGAATGGGATAAAGCTCTGAGTAAGCAATAAAGTCGAGGGTGGTGATGAGTCTTTGGAGGAATCTATTGTTTAGCTAACAAAGCTCTTTGCCTTACAATAGAAAATAAAGTTCTCTCATCCACTTTTCTTCAAAATTGGGGAGGCGATTTAAAGAGTAAAAACGGTTTCCCAAGTCACCATTGAAGCATTCACTAGGGAAAATAGGAATGCACAATTTCAGGGGTATTTTTCACGTTTCAAACCAAGATAAAAATCTCGATATTTTGTTACAAAATGTGGTTTCATTTAAAGGGTGCCAGAAAGCTCTACATTTCTTGGTTTGGAATTTTTGTGGTTTTAATTAAAATTCTCATCAGAAAACTTACCATTCAAATGATGTTGAGATTTTATATGGAATTTAAAGCTTGAGCTAGTTTTTTTTTTTTTCTGCTCTTAACTCTTTGACCCCTCTCTCTTTTTGAGCATCCATTCCTATAAAACAAGTATCCTGAGAAGCAAAGTAAGGTGTTTAGATACACATGTATTATAAAATGGTTTCAACTATGACTTTAGACTCAGACTTGATTTCAACTTCAGATTTTGTATTTTGTGTGACTTGGGGTTTTTACTAAACCTCTAAATTTCAGTTGTCTGCAGAGCAAGATCATTAATACCTACCAAAATAGAGTGTCGAGACGACTCACAAAGAGAGCCAGTAGAAACTTAGCAAAGTACATTCAGGTTTGCTCAGACCTACCCAAGATCTCCTATGAAGAGGGAAATAGGCTAAGCATGGACCATAAATAAATGCTACCAGGCTTTACAAATAGTCATCCCAAAGGCTAATGCAAATATGTTAACAAGGTGCTTTGAGCTCCCAAGAAAGATGTGCTGCACATCTGGACCTAGTCATCACGTCAAGCACAGTGCATTGCAAGTGCTTGATATAAGCACTAGTTGCAGGAAGCATCTTATCTTTTTTCCCCCTCACCACAGTACCTTACACAGAATGGATATACAATACTCATGGAATTGAGTGCAAAGCAGAGTGGGCACCATTAATTCAATCCACAAGAATCTGTTAAACACCTACTACGTTCCAGGGGATATCTTCAACTCAGGAGAGAAAGTTATAAATAAAACAGATAAACTCCCCGTCTTCATGGAATTTACAGTCTAGTGGGGAGAGGGGCAGATAGTCAACACCTCATGAGTGGTATGACTCCAGATGACAACATGTCAATACAAAATATTAAACATTAAAGAGAATAATGAAGTAGAGGATGACTTGGGGTGAAAAGCAACTTTATATAGAATCATTACTGAAGTCACCTCTGAAGAAGTGACATTAAATCTGAGGCTGGATAATAAAAGGGGTGAAACCAAGAGGTGAACTGGGGGAGAGTGCTCCAAGAGAGAAAACAGCAAGTATAAAAACTGAAAAGTAAGCATAAGTTTAATGTTACAAGAACAGAAAAGAAGCCAGTGTGGCTAAAGCATGGTGAGCAACTGGGAGAGTGGGATGACAGATCAGGAACTGGGGTTGGGTGACAAAACCAGTGATGGACCATGTGGGTCTGGCAAACATTAGGGTCAATAGTTTGAGTTTGTTCTAGGTATGATAGGAAGGCTCAAAGTTTCAGATAACCTCTCAGAAAAGCTGTCTGCTCGGTTCGTGAGCATGTGACATAACAAAGAAGGCTATTCTGGCTGCTGTTTAATTGATTCATGCTAATAAAGCATGTGAGATTGTCAAAACAACAAGGTATCTCTGTGGCTGATATTTAGAGTTGCTATAACCAAGGAATCTATTTCCTCAATTAGCAATTTTTAAGAAGAGGCAAGACGTGCTTTTAATTTTACAGTTTAGAAAGTTAGATTGAACCTATCCATCCATTCAGTGGATTTTTGTTCTCAATCCCAAATGCCTTCTAACACATTTAGGAACATTTTTACTGGGGTTCACCTGCCAATATATACTGAAATTCACCCACTAATCTTCTGGGAAGTAGAATTTTATAAGGATTAATCTAAACTTCAGTAACCACGAAAAGTGAAAAATTGTTGGGAAAGGAAATGTACCATACTAGTACAGTCTCATTTCATGTCTCATCAGGAAAACAGAAGCCACTCAACGTACTTCCAAAAGAGGGAATTTAGTAGAGACCATTCAAAAGTCTAGGAAGAACTGGCAGAGAAAAAAAGAAACAAGTGGACTTAACTAGACAGTTTCAAGAAGCTGCTCCCATGCCCAGGACTGGAGAGGAAAAAGGAAAAAGATTACTTGGAGCTCATGACCTACGCTCCTGAAACTGATAGAGGACCTACTGTGCTACTGGAACCACAGCCAACGGTGCTTGAGGAAGGTCTGGAGCTTAAAGCTGCCCATTATAGGCATTGCTGCAACTGAAGCAGAGTCCACCCGTGCTGTGTTGTTGAGGCTGCTAGTACACCTATGCCCTGAGCAGGAAGCCAGGAGTCTTGGCTTGCCTACCACCACTGCTACTTCTGCTGTTCTTCCAGAGGCTTAGAAAGTATTGGCTCCTCCCTTCCTCATCTCCTCACCAGTGCCCACCACTTGGGAATCGAAACTAGAACCCATTTGGCAAGGGCTTAAGAGTTTGCAGACTTCTGGCCCCCAAAGATGCACAGAAGGGTGGAAGTAGAGCCGAGTGCCAACACACAAATAAGTAGTTCCTCCCTTCTTGGTTTTCACTGTCCCAAGTCTTAGTACACCAAAATAAAAGCTGCTGGAGACATTCTGAAAAGGATTTGGGACTAAAGAGAACAAAGGGAAGAATCTGAAAGTCCAGGAGGTAGCAACAGACATGCTTGTGAGATAGGAAACAACTTCAGTACTTTGCATCCCATTTTCTTCTCAAGCTACCTTCCTATACCAATCAACACATTTTAAAGAAGCCAACCAAGCATCATTCACTTCAAAGTATAAGTGACTGATAGTGCCAAGAATAGTCTGGTAGGCTAGAGATATTTGGAATAACAGCCACAGATGTTACTGTTCAGTTAATAATCCTTAACGTACTATATGCTGGGAAATAAAATCTTGTCCTCTAGGAGCTCACACACCATCTACAGGAGAAACATACTATTCAAAACAGTGTGACTCGTGTTCTTATAAAAATAGGAGGGACAGACACAAGGGAGAAACATGACGTGACAACTAGAGCAGAAGACTGAGCACCAGGAATTACAGTCCAAGGACTGAGGCAGAGAAAGGTTTTCTCCTACAGAGTTCAGACTTCTAGGCTTCAGAACTGTAAAACAGTAAGTTTGTTGTTCTAGGTCATCCAGTTTGTGGTACTTTGCTACAGCAGCCCTAGGAGAAACCAATTCGAGACCTGAGACCACGGGAGGAGAAGGGTGAGGTGTCCAGCTAGGGCCAGGGCTGGGAGCGAGTCAGCTTAGACCCTCCAACCCTGCCAAGCTCCACCATCAACACAAAGGAGAGCAGCCCAGTCCTGCCCCATTCCAAAGCAGAACTGAGATGGAGAGCGGTAGGAGGTCATGGTCTCAGTCGATTTGGAGATGTCCGATGTGGAACTGCTCCAAGTTTGACACAGGCTAGGGTCTCCCCCAGGGAGTGGGTTTCCAGGAAAGGTCGACATGAAGAGCTGTGTTACAAATGTATTGGAGAAAAATTATTAGCGAAAGGCTGGGAAATGTGGGGGTTGGGGGATGGGGAGATGGGTGTGCTAGCCAGGCTCAAATTATTGCTAATCATTCCTGGCTGTTCTTACTCTGGGAGAAAAAAAAAGGCATTCAAGGGGGAAATTGTTCACCAGCAGTCACCTCAGCTGCCACTGTGATGCCTGGTGACACATAATTAGAAAACAAATGACAGATTAGTTTAATAATATTCATTAGCAACTAATGAAACTGACAGTGTTTCCTGTTGAAAGCAGGTTGGGCTGTTAGTTGATTTTAAGCAAATTCTACTCCTCCCCTTCACCCTCCCTCCCTCCCCTCTGCCTTTCAGCTAAATGAGAGGCTGGAGGTAAGAGGATTGTAAGTGGGTCATAAAACACGGCATCAAGGGGCAAGATGGTCGAGGGGACAAAAAGAACCAGAGGAGACAAAAATCAGAATTGGAGAGAAGAGACTTCTGAGAAGAAGAAGGGGGTGAGATTTTCACCTTTCCCTCCCAGCTGTCTTCATCTAATTGCTGTCAAAGACCAGTTTCCATTTGCCTCAGGGAGGAAATGGTTAACAGAAAATGCAGTTACTTCCTTTCAGGCATTGTTGTGTCTTTTTTTTCTCCCTTAAAGAAAAAAATTATCCTAAGTAAGAACTTTAACGATATGCAGAAATCATAGCTGTCTTGCTGAATCGCTGTAGGACTGACCCCCCTTGACAGTTCTTAAATTATTCAGCTATCAAGGGCCTGCTAAACATTAAATTAAGCATCCTCTCTCCCCTGTCCTAAACCATTAAGTTATGCAAATGCACAGATAATGGGGCATATGACAGCTGGAGGCATTAATCACGCAGCTCTGTCTCCGGGCTGTTGTTCTGTAGAAACTGCATCTGCCAACAGACCGAGCAGCCACAATTAGATCTCACTTAATGGAAAGAGGAGCCGCTACCTAAGCCCTCCGCGCTCACGTTAGGTTGTAGACCTGGGAGTGAATACGACACGGGGGACATTCGGCCACTCGCCTTCTCCCCCCACCCTCTCTTTCATACCTGCTCCTCCAATTGAAGTGAAAAATTACCTGTAATTGTTATCATTTGCAAACAAAACCTGTCAGAAGACAAACCTGCTGTTTACAGTGGATGTTGTTTTTGTCGTTCCCATCAGGTTCTTTGGGGAATTTTTTTTTTTTAAACGAATTCTCCGTCTTTGCGGGGAGGCTCAGGGCTTGTGAGTGGAAGGCAACAAACAGATTTCCCCTCATAGCCGCCCAACTGCTGCCTGGAAGACGGAGACTGCCTCACCCCAGAAGATACTGCTGAAGTGTGCATGAACCAGCTTATTCCGAGCTCCTTGTGGCTGCTTGGCTCCGCATCGCTGTCTTATTATAAAAGGAAACAAGGCTTGCAGAGCCAAGCCCGTCCTCTTCCTCCCCCTCCCCTTCCCCACACCCCCCTGTATATCATGAATTAGATGAACTGATGAGATGGCCCATCACCGTCCAAAGAAGTTCCCTTCCTTCCTCATCATTTAACACACTGTAGAACTTGTGCTTTTTTTTTTTTAATCAACTGACTGCTGTATGAATGCTTCTGTCTTTTATCTGTCTGAGTTTTACCCCACTAAGATGTGGCAACATAACTGGTCTTGCGTGAGTACATACAATCTGCCGAGTTGCCGTCTATATAGAACTTGAATTGGCATTATCTTCTTATATCGAAACAACGGTTTCCCAAGAGCCCTGTATGTGGAGGTAGGTCAAAGGCCCATAATCACCACCTCCTTACCCCTCCACCCCGCCTAGCCCCCCACCCCAAAACAGCAGGACCAAAACTTAAGTGTTTTGCATATTGAGCTTTTGTGTTACAAGAGAGTCAAGCTGCTGTTAAAGCAAAATAATACAAGAGTTTGGAAGCCACCTGACAATGAAGCCAAGAAGACATCTCGGATGTCCTGACACGTTTCAGTCTCAGATCTTCTGCCCCCATTTACTGAAAATAGAATCATCTAAATTTCATATCAATGGCATCGGTGTTGCTCTCCAACACTGAGAAATTCTACATTTATTTATGAGCAAGAAACCAAGAGTAGAAAGGAGGGGGGATGATTTGCCAATAAGTGACGCTAGCCTGCCCACCTCCCCCACCCCGAGCCCCCATTATCGCTACTAACCGCCCTTTAGGGCCAATTAGCTCCCAGCTGGGTCAGCCTTCCGGAGAGCACACCTCACCCTTGACCCTGCAAAAGCTTGGCTTGCTGGAAGACAGAGGCGGCCAACTCCGGGGAATCCTTAATTACTGCAGAGGCGGAAAAGGCTCACATAAAGGTTTTTCTGGTAAGGTTTGGTAAAGTCAACTCAAGCATACAGGACCGACACCAAGCACTCCCCAAAGTTTCCAGGCCTGGCTTGCACTGCTGCACTGTTCTTCTCTCAGCCTCGTTCCTCCTAGATCCCTTCTTAAGCCTGAATGAATCCCACTACACAACCACCTACCTCAGTGTAAGGTCCTCCTTGTTTCTCACCTGGAAAACAGACTGCCTTGGCTAGAAGGCAGATCTCCTGGGCTCTACTTTGCCATTTTCTAATCCATCTTCTCCCACAAACCCCTGAATGTCCCAAATGCAAATCTGCATGACATTCCTGGACTTAAAAATCCCATATGTACTTGGACCAGTTCTTCCCAGATCAGCTTTGATGTCATTACTCTAGGAAGCATTCCTTAGGGCAATGCCACCTGGGCAATGGAATAATGGTGGACAGATCTCAGGGAATGGGAGATGGTCCTTCAACTGTAGGCAGGCCAGATGAGCCTGTAGATGAGTAAGGAGGCTAGTTATCCTTTTGTGCACCTGGGTTGTTTCTAATATGTCACTTAACTGTATGAGCTCCTATTGTGGGTTTATTCGATATAGAGAATTGTTAGTCCTCGCCTAGTCATTTGACAATGGGAGGCCATCATTCAAACTCATTTTGTGTACTAAGCATTGGGATAGAGATCTGGCTTGCAAATTGTTCATTTAGGGTCTGGCTGCTCCAAGTGTGGTCCACTGATCAGCCACCTCACCCCGTGATGCTGTTAGAAATGCAGAATCTCAGGCCTGCAGAGTCAATCTGCATTTTTGGCAAAACTCTCCTATCGTTCATAGAAATCTTCAACTAACCAACTAAGACAACATGGGTAAGAATGGCTAAAGCTGGATCTCCCCTCAGTTGGGTTAGTTTGTTGATGGAGGCAGACATGTAAACATGTCTTTGGTGTGAAACCTACAAGCAGGTAATGGGTTAGGAGAGCACAGAAGGGGTGCTCTCCTAATGACTAGGAAAGGACTAACTAACAATTCTCTATATCGAATAAACCCACAATAGGAGCTCATACAGTTAAGTGACATATTAGAAACAACCCAGGTGCACAAAAGGATAACTAGCCTCCTTACTCATCTACAGGCTCATCTGGCCTGCCTACAGTTGAAGGACCATCTCCCATTCCCTGAGATCTGTCCACCATTATTCCAGACACATCTACCAGCTGTTCCCTCTTTCCAGTTTACTTTGTAGTTCTATTTCTCATATTTAAATGCAAAAGGTGTTCTATGCATGCATTCCTTTGCTTGTTTATTGTCCCTTTTCCCACTGGAGGGTAAGGTCCACGAAGACACATCTGTCTCAACACTTCCACTTCCCAACACGTACTCAGTATAGAACTGTGCATTTGTGTATTGAAAATATTTAATGATTTGACTGATTGATTGGACAGTCTTATATAGATTCCAGGGAACCCACCTGCTCCTTTGTGCAGAACCTTTCAAACCTCTCTGACTCTTCTTCCTGCCATAAATATTGCCTTAATGACCCAAAGAACCAAAAAGGCAGAGATCAGACTGAAAACACAACATCTTCATCTTGGGACTTGTCAGGCAAACCGCTTGGGTTGTTTTTAAATTCAGTTGGATATAAAAACTTTGTAGTCCTCTGGAAATGCCGATTTGCATGAAAAAAGAATATTTTTTATGACGACATTATGGAGGACCCTAGTACCTGCTGTGCTGGAAACATCTGTTCTGAGGCAAAGCAAAGCATTCCTTTTTTGTCCCACTGCTTAAATCTTCCAGGAAAGCTATTTAAAGAAAATGCTCACCCTTGAAATTTGGCTTGAGAGGGGATAAAGCTGAAGGATGATTTCACTAATGTAGCTTTGATATTTAGGACAATACTTTTATTGCAGCAGAAAACTGAATTTTCTGACAGTAAAGACTTGGGCCTAGATTAGGATAGTGAAGGTTTTATTCTTTTCCTTAAACACTAAGTAAAACATGTCAAACATTTAATTGAAGAAAGTTGAAACAGGGTAGGAGGGCAAAAAATAGGCCTGTTGGTTTTGTACTTCTACATAGCCAACAGTATTGTACCGAGAATGATTTTAGTAGTGACTGACAGGAGCTCAGGTCATACTGGCTGCAGAAGTTGATCCACATAACTGAAAAGCCCACAGAAAGCACCTATCAGGCACAGGTGGATACGGGGTCTCTACAAACGTCAGCTGTTACAATCTCTGTAATTTTCAAATGCTTCAGCCCAGACAACATGAAAACATTTATATATTGATGAATTTAAGCCTCAATTTCAGAAACCCTAAGAGAAATGTTTCAGAAAGGGAACATCCAACGATGCAATCACTTTGGGAATCAGTCTGGCAGTTCAAGAACTTGAATATAGAATTACTATGACTCGGCAATTATACTCCTAGGTACATACCCAAGAGAAATGAAAACATGTCCACACAAAAACTTGCATCTTAATGTGTATAGCAGCATTATTCGGGATAGTCAAATGTTCATCAACTAATGAATAAACAAAGTGGTTGCATTAACCACTTTTGTCAGATTAAACAAAATCATTTCCTAGGGCTGCCATAACATACTACCACAAACCAGACCACTGAGGACAACAAACTTACTGTTGAGACCAGCAGTGTATATCATGGTGTCAGCATGACTGGTTCCTTCTGGAGGCTCTGAGGAAATATCCTTTCCACGCCTCTCCCCTAGCCTCTGGTGGTTCCCAACAATCCTTAGTGTTTCTTGATTTGTAGATGCATCTCTCCACTCTCTGCCTCCATCTTCACATGGCCCTCTGTATGTGCGCACGTACGCGCACCTGAATCCCCCTTTCTCTTAAGAAATTGTCACTAAACTTAGGGCTCGCTAAACCCAGGATGATCCTTAGCTTGGTTACATTGGCAAAGACCCTATTTCCAAATAAGGTCACATTCATAAGTACCCAGGGTTAAGATTTGGACATATCTTTGGGGGGCACTATTCAAACAACTACATGTGATACACCCATACAGTGGAATACTATTCAACAATAAAAAGGGATGAAGTAATAATAAATGCCACAGCAATGAACCTCATTCAAGCTAAGTAGAAGAAGCCAAATACAAAAGGCTGCATATTGTATGATTCCATTTATATGAAGTCTCCAGAATAGGCAAATCCATAGATACAGGCAGTAGATTGATGGATGCCAGTGGATGGGGGAGGGAGAAATGGAGCAACTAAAAATGGGTACAGGATTTCCTTTTAGGATAATGAAAAGGTCTAGGAACCAGACACTCAAAAATTTGTGAGTGTACTAAAACTCGCTGAATTGTATACTTCTAAAGGGTGAATTTTATGGTATATGAGTTACAGCAATAAAGAAGATAAAAATAGTTTAAGGTAGCAAGTTTGACCTTCCTGATAGAATCCCTTTTAGCACAGAACTTTGGTTACACAGCATTGCTTCATATTCCATACATATCCCAGTGCATAAATTTAGATGAGCCAAGCCACTTCTGGATACCACAAACTGAACAGCCATTTAATTATCCTGTGACAGGTGATCCATAGTCCATTACTTCCCTTCAGTCTCCTAGGGCTTCCTTCCTTCAACCACAATTCTCCAAGCTGGTATTGTGCTCCCCAACATTCATCAAAACTTTGGAGTGACTGTCTCTCTCTCCAGCCAACACAACAAACAAACTCACCACCCTCCCCTTGTCTACGTGGGACATGACTCCCAGGGGAGTGGACCTTCCTGGCAACGTGGGAAAGAAATCACAGAATGAGCTGAGATTCAGCATCAAGGGATTGAGAAAACTTCTCGACCAAAAGGGGGAAGAATCAATGAGACAAAGCGTCAATGGCTGAGAGATTTCAGAGTCGAGAGGTTATCCTGGAGGTTATTCTTACGCATGAAGTAAATATCACCTTGTTATTCAAGATGTAGTGGAGAGGCTGGAGGGAACTGCCTGAAAATATAGAGCTGTGTTCCAGTAGCCATGTTTCTTGATGATGATTGTATAATGATACAGCTTTCACAATGTGACTGTGTGAATGTGAAAAACTTGTGTCTGATGCTCCTTTTATCTACCTTGATCAACAGATGAGTACAGCATATGGAATAAAAATAAATAATGGGGGAACAAAAGTTAAAATAAATTTAGTTTGAAATGCTAGAGATCAATGAAAGGGAGGGGTAAGGGGTATGGTATGTATAATTTCTTTCTTTTTTTCTGTTTTCATTTTATTATTCTGTTGGCTTTTTATTTCTTTTTCTGAATTGATGCAAATGTTCTAAGAAATGATCATGATGATGAATATGCAAAAAAAGAACGTTTGTAGTTTACAATAAAAATATTTTTTAAAAATGAAAAAAAATTGGAGCCACTGGTTAGTTAAATAAAGTCAAAACCTTCCCTTCTGTAGGATTTCTGGGGAATCTCATCATGACAATGAATGCTGTGAATCACTAAAAGAAAAACAGTATGCCACTCCTACATTTGCATGCAGAACTGTGATTTTTCCCCTCCAAGGAACTCCCATGGACATTGGTTTGAAATACACTACTACAACACTGTTCTCCAGAACTAACTGACTCTTCATTTCTTTGGATTCTGTGCTCCTTAAAGTTGACATTTTTCTTTAATTTGCTCCAGGGTTTGATCCCAAGCCTGGTACTTTATCGGCTATGATATTAAGTTCCTCAGTCTCCCTGAGATTGTTCCCCCATCCAAACTAAGATGGTACCTACCTCCCAAGGATGTTAGAGGAATCCAAGGAGAAGCCCAGTGCTAGGTACATACATGGTCTTTAATAAACATGCATCCTATTTTCCTTGCCAGTTATAAATACTGTGCCGAGTCAGCATATAGCTTTCTAACCCCACAACACTACATCATAGACCTAAAATCATTACTAAATGCACGAATGAATCACCAATGGCCCACTATACCCAGTGTCCCCAAGCTACACGAAGCCACAGTAGACAGTCCATGACAACGTGATGTGAAATGGAAAAGATGCTGGGATTTACAAATCACCGTTAGATGAGAACTTCTGCCAGTTCCCTGACAAAAATGCAGGTCTCCACATGCCTTTCCTCTGCCTCGCTTTTCAAGATTTAAATGTTCAAAATCTTTAAGGATATCAATAAATGTTGCTTTTCTAATGCAGATGGAAGATCTTAATGCATGAAGCATTTAAGCAGAGAAAACAGCCCCAAACTCCTAACACTGGAGTAAAGAGAAATACTCTTTGAGGCACTGCTGGTTAAGAACTTGAACTTGGAGCCAGCCCAGGTTTGAGTCAAGTTCAGCCAAATATGACCTTTGATGAGTACTTAACTTCCTCCTGCCTCAGTTTCCTTCCTATTGTGGAATAGGGATATCATGAGCACTTAAATTGTAGGGTCGTTGTGAGGATTAGAGTTAATAAATGAAAAGTGCTTTGAGCCATGCTTAGACAGTAGTAAGTTCTCAATAAGCATCAGCCACTATTAACGATTAGAACTGGCATTATTAATTCTTTATCATAAAAGCCTCTGCAGCCCTGTGCAACCCTTCTCTCATTTAACAGCCCTGTAACATCACAGGTGAGACAGGGAAATGGGGGAAAGTTATTACATTGAAGAGAATCAGGCAATACAGAAGGAATTACTGAAGAAACTTTATTCACAGAACAAGTGTGAAAATTTCTTTTTATTGGTATTAAAAGGGAATTTTAAGGCTGTAATACTGGTTCTTTATTCCTCAAAGGGAAATGGTTACTGTAATGATGTACTTTGAACCACATGCTAGTTAGCACCTTCCTTCTTTGTCGGGGAGCCGTGAAATCTATTATGTTCCCTTAGGAGGGCAGTTTTCAATGAGAAATTGCAACATTTTTAAAGAACATATTGACCATGATAGAAAGATTATCCACATCTACGTGATGACAAAATCGGACATGACTAAAAGGCTTGGGCAGCCCAATTCTCAGCAGCAAAACCTAAAAACAAGTGTCCTGACGCCCATAAGAAATGCCTTGCTGCATCACAGGACGCTGACCTAAGCCTCTAATCCACACTCTGGTATGGGTGACCTTGAAGGTGTTTCCGATCAGCCATTTAAAAAAAAACCTTACATGGAATCCAATTATGTAAGTAAAACTAAAGCTGAGCTATTCTGGGTGGCAGTCTACCCCTAGTCCCCTACTCAAGCCTGACCCAGCTGTTGCCCCCTGAGCCCTTTTTCCAGGCTTCATGAGGTCATATTCTCCTAAGGCCCTTTCTACCCATAAACACTGATATTAACTTGGAGAAAATCAAGGAATAGCGGTAGGGGGAGGTTGCTAGAACAGGAGACTGAGCAATTATCTGCAAAAGATTGGTCACTAACTAAAGGGGCCCTTTAAAATTCTTGCATCACAATATGTTCTGAACTGCCTTAGACCCCATACTGTTAATTTTCTCCCCCACGAATAGGTATTTGGGTCCTCTTTAAAAAGATCAGCTGTAGGCAAATAAACTACATTTTCTCTGTACATTTCAGTTGCACTTTAGGTTTACAGCCCTGTGAGCACTGTTCTCTCATTCCAGGTCAGGGTTTCTCAACCTCGGCACAGCTGACATGGTGGGTCAGCAGGTCTGTTGCAGGGGCCATCCTGGCTGCAGTGGGATGTTCAACAGCATCTCTGGCCTGCACCCACCAGATTCCAGTAGAACACCCATCCCCGTCCCTGGTTATGACAACTAAAAACATCTCCAAACATCGCCAGGTTTCTCCTGCCTGGCAGAACCAGCCCAGTCGAGAAGCCTGTCCCCGAGTCACCTTTCCAGACCATCTCCCACAGCAGCAGGAGAAATCTCAAACAAATCTCACCAAGGGCCTCCTGGCTTCAAGTCCTTCCATTGGGCCCTGTAATAGACACTCATGAGCACTGACTACATGCAAGAGTTTTCGCAGCTCCACAAAGGCTTCAGGTAGCTCCCTGTGACTCCAGGCCCTTCTAAGCTGACCCCATCTCAGTTGGCACCTTGACCTCCCTTCCCCCACCACTCCAGCCGCCATGGTTCTCTACACTCCACTCCTATAGTCTTGGGACTTTGCATGCACTTTGTCCTCTGTCTGAAATTCCCTGTCTTTGACCCATCCATTTCCAAGAGAAAGAACCCTCTTCTTTCTCCATGTAGTTGATTCATTCATTTGATAAAGGTCCTTCCATGAGCTAGGCTGTGGGGGTTCAGTTAACAAGCCAGACCATCCTGCCCTGCAGAGACTCAGAAACTATTGCATACTGGGCATACCTATGAAGCTATCCATGCTATCCTAACTGCAGGTTGATACCAGTTACTCCCTAGACATCGAAACTCCTTAAGGAGTTTCTATGGGTCCAGCACCTACCATATCTGTTGAAAGAATGAATTTGATAGGCTAATATTCTCCTATACTTATTCAAGTTCAAAATATTAAAGACAACAGTAACAGTGTTAAATGCTGCTGGGGAAAAATAGCTGAGAATCATCATCAACAAAGGAATAGTCAATAGGAAAAAATCTCTAGAAATGGTTTCTTCGAATGCAATATATGAATAGCAAAATGACAATAGGTATTAGTTTGGAGAAATGAGTAACCAACTCTTCTCAGTTCTACTGATGTTAAGATTGCCGCAGAAAAATAACCTTGGGTGAAGCTAATTTTGAGCCTTCCTCATAAAACTCTGTACCAGCCAAAAGCCATGTATTAGACTAAATCTCTGCTGGCTTCTCTAAATTTCTGTCCAGACAAATTACAAACATCACACATCCAGTGGTCACTGTGAGTCTGCTTTTAACAGGCTGATTGATTTTTATAATGTTCCCGGCAATTTCAAGTTGTCAGTTAGAACTAATTCTGTCTCGTTACTGCCTTCACTTTTGGCAGCTCTGTGACCACTTATTGGTTTTTGTCTTCATGTTCGTTTTCTTCTGCTAATTCTAAAGGCTTTTTTTCCCCCCTCTCCAGCCCCATTCAAAGGTCTGAAGCTATAATCACAGGGAGCCCCCCAGCACAATTACAGGTAAAAGCATCAGCTCTTCTGGTGGGCTCCAGAGTTGAACCCTGGAGCCCTGGACCCTATGAAACCTTTGGCAAAATCACAACCCCTGAGAGTCTGTGATGCTGTATTACTTAATCAATCCAGCAACTCTGTAGTTGAAAAGTCCTCTTGAGTTGATATTAAACCAACTTGTCAATCTGTAATTGTGGAGTCTCATGCTCTCCTTCTGCTCTCATGCAGCTTGGTGATAAAATCTGGCTGTCACTGGCTCTACCTCTCTACGCATAGTTCCATAGAACCTAACTTAGGAATAGTTTATGAATCGCTTTACTCAGAAGCCGTATGATGCTGCCAGGCTCCACAGTCATATGAGATCTCAGGAAATGCATTTTATACAGCAGAGTTATTAAGTATATTCCTGCAGGGCTTACATACTCAAAATCAAATTCTTGCCACTAAGCAGAAGCATAGACAATTACTCCCATTTATATCACACATATTTCTTAGGCAGTAGACACTCTATGAGACTCGCACTCAGAATAAACAGTAGCAGCATAGCATGTCAAATATTACAAAGTACTCTACACCTTTTTCCCAGTTGCTGAGACCAATGTTTTAGGAAGAAAGAGCAACATATAGTGCCACCCCATGCAGTTATGGAGAGACAAACATTCTTTAGGTGGAACCAATAAGATAAATGAAATATTCTTGCCATTCAGGAATTCAAAATCAACCGAGACTCCTAAAAACTGAGACGGTGCATAGTAGGGGTGCTGCCTCAAGAGGCCTGCAGAGGAGGGAATCATTGATTATGCTGGAAGTGAGTGTCAGAGTTTCACAAGGGAGAATTCTGTGACCTGAATGGGAGAGGCGCCTGAAAGGTCAGAAAAGGAGAGGCCAGCTTGGAAAAGGTCATGTTGCACTCCAATTTAGAGTGTGGACAGAGCAGCCAAGTGTGCAGAGCTAATCAGTAGGTCTGTGGGAAACCCAGATGGCTGCAGATGAGGCTGTGAAGGCAGACGAGGAAAGAATAACGACTCTCCTGGAGACAACAGCAGGCCTTACTATAAAGAGGACATCTGTCTTAGAAAAATTCTCCCTTTGTGGCCCCCACATTCCCCTCCAGCCATCTCCCTATTTCTTGGCTCCCTGTTTACAGCAAGACTCCTTCAAGGAGTCATCGATACTCACAATCTCCCCCTTCTTCTTGGTAAACTTTGGACATTTGACCCCTACCATTCCACCAAAATGTTCCTGTCAGCTTCACTGATGACCTTCCCTTTCTAAATCCTATGGACACCTCACGGTCTTCATCCTCCTTCACCAGTCAGCAGCATTTGGACCCTGCCAATCACTCCATTCTCCTGAAGGCACACCCATCTTTGGCATCCAGCACTTCACATGCTCTTACTTTTCCTCTTACCCCTCTGGCTGCTCCTTCACGTGCTCCTGCCCATCCCCCAAGCTGGAGACTTTGGAAAAGCCCAGTCCTAGCACCTCTTCACTTATGGTCACTCCTAAATAATCTCACCCAGTCTCAGTGTATGAGGTACAGTGCATATGCTGACTATCTCCAAAAGTATATCTCCAGCCTGTACCTTCTCCTTCAACTTCAGAAGTTCATTAAAACTAAGCAGCTCTACTTGCATGTCTAACAGACATCTCAAGTTTAACTTATCCTCATGTTGACTGTTCCTGCCACATTCTTCCCGCATCAAACTAAGTAGATACTCCATCCCTTTAGTTGCTTGATTTAAAAACAAACAAACTTCGAGCCATCTTTGATTCTCTTTCTTACATGAAGATGTTCAGTTTTTCATGAAATCCTGTCTATACCTTCAAAATACATCTGAGAACCAGTCAATTCCCACTATTTGCCCTGAGCCTACCTTGGATCTACATGGCTTGGATAGTGTAGTAGCCTGCTAACGGGCTTCCTTTGTCCTTTGCTGCCTATGGTAGATTGAATCCTGTAGCCCAGTTTGGACATGGCCTTAGTCTTAGTCCATATTCAGGTGGGTGTACACCAGTTGAAAACAAGATTTCTTCAAGAAGTTACTTCAGTTAAGGTGTAGGCCCACTGAATCAGGTTGGGCTTCTATTCCAGATTACTGGGGTTCTTTCTAAGCAGAGTCAAACTCAGACAGAGAGAAGCTACAGGGAGCAGGTAGATGCTGGAAGTCAACAGAAGCCAGAAGAGAAAGAAGACATTGCATGTGCATCAGTCACCACGTGAAGGAAATATCAAGGAACCCCAAAGACAGCTGGTCAGTCAGCGAGAAAATGCAGACCCAGCAGGAAGCAAGCCTTCTGGTCTCTGAAACCATGAGCCAATAAATTGCTAATCCAACCCATTGTATGGTATTTGTTTTAGCAGACAGGAAATTAAGACAGGCCCCATCCCACAGTCTAGTCTTAGACTCGTCTTAATACAGTAAGCATATGGAGATGTTTCTTAAAATATGTCAATTACACCACTCCTCTGTGCAAAACTCTGTGTCCCATCTCAGAGCACAAGCCACATCCCCCCAATGGCCTAGAAAACATTACTTGACTGACCCACTACCTATCTGATCACAACTCCTACTCTTCTCTCTGCCTTGGCCACTCCAATCCTTCTTACCACCTTGCTCTTCCTTAAACACAGCAGGCCCTCTCCCACTTAGAGTTTGTACATGTTGTTCTCTTTCCATGGAATTCTTTTCTCAAAATATCTTCAACCCTCTCCGTCCTCTATCTAATGTCACCTGCTCAGCAAAGCCTTCCCTGACAACTCTATTCAAAGCTATACCCTAGGATCCTACTCTCCCTATTTTTTTCTAAAAGCTCTTTTCATTCTCTAGTATACTAAATATTTTTTCTTTGGATTTCTTTACTACATCGCTCCTTTGGCTAGAAGAAAAGCTCAATGAGGGCAAGAAGTTTGTTCTGTTTATTATCATATCCCCATCAACTGGAACAAAGTCTAGCACCTACCTCATACTCAACTACAAATGAAAGTAATGTAAAAAATGAATTAAAGCAGGCAGAGAATAATAGGATGCCTGAAATAAGGTTCTTCAAAAGTCCAGAAAAGCAAGGTGTCCTGAATCAAGGCAGAGATGAACAAAGACAGAACGGTATACAGAGAGAACATGTCCCTCTGGGAGAGGGAAAATGTGATCAGTGTTCCCAGAACCTTTTTGAGGGGAAGTATTTTATAAGCCAGTGGTTTCATAGAATCTACTTTGGGAAACCCAGGATTATATGATCTCTAATGATTTTTCCCCTAGACCTGAAGTTTCATGAGCCTGAATCAAAATCATAAATGGTTCAGGACAATTAGGTCATGGGTTCACATGGTGTTCTAGTTTGGTAGCTGCCAGATTGCAATATACCAGAAACGGAATGGCATTTAAAAAGGGGAATTTAATGAGTTGCTAGTTTACAGTTCTAAGGCTGAGAAAATGTCCCAATTAAAACAAGTCTATAGAAATGTCCAATCAAAGGCATCCAGGGAAAGATACCTTGGTTCAAGAAGGCCAATTAAGTTCTGGGTTTCTCTCTCAAGTGGAAGGGTACATGGCAAACACAGTCAGAGTTTCTCTCTCATCTGGAAAGGCACGTGGTGAACATGGTCAGGTTTCCTCTCTCATCTGGAAGGGCGCATGGCAAACATGGCTTCATCTACTGGCTTTTTCTCCTGGCTTCCTGTTTCATGAAGCTCCCCATGAGGCATTTTCCTTCTTCATCTCCAAAGGTCGCTGGCTGGTGGACTCTGCTCCTCGTGGCTATGTCGTTCTGCTCAGCTCTCTCTGAATCTCTCTTTCTCCAAAATGTTTCCTTTTATAGGACTTCAGAAACAAATCAAGACCCACCCAAATGAGTGGAGACATGTCATCACCCAATCCAGCTTAACAACCACTCTCAATTACATCACATCTTCAGGGAGATGATCTAATTACATACAGTATTGAATAGGGATTATTCTGCCTTTATGAAATGGGATTTTGATTAAAACATGGCTTTTCTAGGGGACATGCATCATTTCAAACATAAGCACACATGGTTATGTAATAATTACAATTATTGAAATCTATATATGATGTGAATATCTGCCCTCAGAGACAAGCCCTCAAAGTGCTGTCTCAAGTACCAGAGAACCATACTAACATAGGCTTACACAATAAAGACACCTAATTGCCCCACATAACAAGAAGTCTGAGATCAGGCAATTCCATTTGGGTGATAGGCTACTGATATCAGGGCTCTATGTGGTTTCTCTGATTTTTCTGTTTTTTTACTCAGGGTTGTAAATTGGCTGTTGCTTTTTCAGTCATCTCTCACAGCAGTGTCCCAAACAGGAAGGAAATAGGAGAAAAGCTTTATCTGCCTCCCCAAGTCTTTTTATCTGGGGCGGGGGTTGGGTTGGGTGGGGGTAGGGGTAGTGGATCCCTCCTGGAAATAGCCACTGGACTTCTCTTTATATCTTATTGGCCAGAACTGGGTCACATGACCAGCTGCAAAGGAGGCTGGCAAAAGAGAATGGATTATGACTGGTTTAGACTTTCATGATTTATTCCCTAAGATCAAGAGCTATCCACTCCCAATTGAACAAAATAAGGGTTCTCTTAGCAAAAGAGAAGTGGGTTGTATGGGTAGTGAACAGTCTGCCACCTCTGCCAGTGATTTTGTCTGAAGGCTTTACCAGCCACCATATTGGCCCAGCAGGTCCTGGCTCTGCATGCAATGCATATCACCTGCCAACCTTCACTAATTGGCAGTGACAGCTTAGAAGCTCCTACAAGCTAAGCATTTGTAGGATCAGAGGAAAGAAGTGCTGTGCTTCATAGTGACAGCTGCAATGGGCATGGCATAGGGAGTTATAACACAGCTGCCCTGTACTGAGCACCCTTTTTTCCTTGCTAGATTTTCCCCAATCTGTAGCAGTTGAGCTTAAATGCATCCTAGTTTGGGCAGCAAATATTATTTTCTTCTCTATCAAGACTGGTCCCAACATCACTACATCTCCTTCCACTTCTCTGGTTTCTGAATGTCATCTGCTCATATTGAGAAGAAACAAATGAACCCCTGGAGAGGCAAAGGCAGATGGAATCCTACGTTCATCCTGACATCTGATTGAAGTACAAGCAAAATGAGCCTGATGCTGTCCTCACCAAGTTCTAAATATGATGAAGTGTACTATACACACAACCCTTGAATAAGAACTTGAGACAAATTGATTTGGAAACTCTGTATCTGAAAAATTATCTCAGTCCGACAGCACCAATATTTCTACATCATCTTTAGTATCTATTTTTACAAGTCATTTTTCAAAGACTCTACTAGCTATAAATGTAAAGTGTGTCATATCCAAACTTGAGATTTCTATGCAAACTCTTCATTTTCTTGGCCTATATGAGTCCAAGAAAAACAATTGTTAAAAGATCAGATTTCTCTACTGGAATGCAAGCTCTATGACAATAGGGATTTTTGCCTGGTTCGTCCATTCAGAAGCCCCAACATCTAAACCAGTGCTTAGCACATCAAAAGCATTCAATGAATATTTGTCAAATTAATGTCATGAATGTCATGAAACTTTTCCCTCAAGGTTTAAGATCTAGATGGAACATCCTTCAAGATCAGTGGCACACCATAGGTGAGAAATAGGAATGGGCAGGAGGTAAGCCATACTGAGTCAAAGCTAGCTGTTCATATGGGAGTGGAAAACTCTCAAAAGAGGTGGCATCTACTGGGGGTAGGTTTCTACTTGAAATGGTGGGAAAGTTCTGGTAATCAATGACAGTTGTGCAACATTGTAAAAGCAATTAATCTCACTGAATGGTATGCTTGGGAGTAGCTGAGATGGGAAAGTTGATTTTTAAATTGTGGAAATATAAAACTAGAAACTAAAGAAGACAGTGATAATTAAATGCAATGTATGACTGAACCTAACAATGGAAGAGAAAAGGTCCAAAAGGACAGATTTAAAAAAAAAAATGGAATATCAACTATTAACTTTATAGCAATGTTTAATTTCTTAGATTTGAAAACTCTACTTAAGGTAGTTATAGAAGTATCTTGTTAGGAAAAGTACATGGCATTATTAAGTGTTCAAGGAATCATGATCTACATGACTTAATCAAGTGTTTAGAAAATAGATAAATGTATACACAGAACAACACATCAAATATTACAAAATGGTAAAAGTTAGTGGATCTGGATATCTGGGAGTGGTGTGCTGGAATTCTCTGTATGGATTTTGGATTACTTTTTCAATTGTACTGTAAGTTTTGAAGTTTGTTTCAGAGTTAAAGGTTGAAAAATTTAAAAAGTGAGCTAGTTGATGGGTGTAGAGTATAATGATTTAAGTCCCTTTTTTGGCTTATCGACACAATAGTTTTATAAGTCAAATTTCACGTTTAAAAAAAAAAAAGAACACATGGCCTCAAGGGAACTGGACATAGGCTCATGCTAACAGCTCTTCTTGTAAAGAGCTGTGTCCTGCTAGGAAGTCACCTAACATTAACAATAGTAAGCACTTAGGTAAGTGCCAGCCCTATTTCAAGTGCTTTATCTCCCTTAATCCTCATTAACAACCCTAGAAGAAACTTAGGATTCTTGTCATATCCCTTCAACAAATGAGAAAACTGAGGCCCTAACTTAAATGGCACAATGTCACATACCTAGTTAGCAAAAGAACCAGAATTTGAAACCAGCACTCCGCTTAAGTATCTGTGCTCATAACCCTCTGCAGAACCACTTCAGTTTCCCAGGACTTCTATCTCCTCACTAACAAAATGCCAGAGTTAGAAAGTGACGGATTAGTGGCTCTCCAAATGTCCTCAACATCAGTTTTCAAAAGAGATCTTACTTGGCAGTTCAATAAGTCAAATAGAGGTGGAACTACCCTGATTTGGTGGGAACAGGGAACCAAGAGTCCACCTTCTTGCCTCAGATCCTATCACCCTCAACAGGGCACCTCCCAAGAGGATTCCATCAAGTACAAACTTAAGAACCACTAGACAATGTCTATGTTCTCTTTAAAGATGATTCCAAAAGGCTCAGTTCATGCCACAGAGTCCTCAGGGCTCCCAAAGCGTAATCAATTCCCATCCCCTACCATGGTACTTGACGTGGCCCCACTTTAAGTACCCAAGTTTACAGACCCATGTGTCCCCAGTGCCCTACACTCGAGCTACGTCAGACTCCATCCTTGTTGAGCCAGGTCATATACTAGCACGCTTCCATACCATGATGTCCTTCTTGCTTTCTCCACTTAGTAGACCCTATTTCCCCAACGTCCCTGTTCCCCTACAGGCATTCTCTTGAGCCTGTCTTTATTGCTTATCCTCTGCATTCTAATAACAAGGACTGTGGGTTCCACCTTAGCACAGACGGCTATTTCAAACTGGTCCCTTCTATGTCCACCTCATTGTGGCCGAGACTCTACCTTCATGCCATTTTACTACAAGCTGTCCAGTCACCCCACCCTGTCTCTGTTCCAGGGGCTTAATGAGTATCCAGGACTCTCAGATGGAAGCGGGGTGGGGCGGGGACACATGCCAGTTGGGAAGATTCAGGCTCAGAAGAATATTGACAACACTCTCCACTGTTTCTGTTACTAAGGAAGGGCAAGAACAAATGTGTTTTCCTAGGGCTGCAGTAACAAAGAACCATAAACCAGGTGACTTAAGACACATTTGTCTCACAGTTCTGGAGGCTAGAAACCCAAAACTCAAGATGTCAATAGGACCATGCTCCTTCTGAAAGCTGTAGGGGAGATTCCTTCCTTGTCTTTTCCTACTTTCCAGTGTTTTGCCATCAATCCTTGATGCCCTTTGGCTCACAGCTGCAGCACGTCAGTCCCTGCCTCCATCAGTACATGGGCCATCTTCTTTCTTGTCATTCTGTTTTCTTATAGAGATGCCAGTTACACCGGATTAGGGACCTGCCCTACTTAAGTACCACCTCATCTTAATGTCACCAATCCCATCTGCAATGGCCATATTTCCAAAGAAGTTCACATTGAGATAGTAGGAAATAGGACTTCAACGGCTCTTTTGGGGGGACACTATTCAACTCATAATACCAGACAACAGAGCATCCGTAGTAGAGTTACAGCTATGAGGGCCAGGGAACCACCAGGAGATAGTAAGTGGGGGCACTGGTACACTTTTTATTTAAAAATATTCATCCTGGGCAGCCCACGGTGGCTCAGCAGGCAGAGTTCTCACCTGCCATGCCGGAGACTCAGGTTTGTTTCCTGGTGCCTGCCCATGCAAAACAAACAAACAAACAAAAAAATATATATATACACACACACATATATATTAATCTTACACTAAATGACAGAACAATTTTTATCTTTGACTACAAAGCACTCGGCATGTTCCCTTAGTCCTACAGTGACCTATTCCTGATATGTATACTCTGCTCAACATTCACTGCTGCCTCAACTCACCTCAGTACCCACATTATGCCGATCCAGTGTGCATGAAGCTGAGCTAAGTGCAGAGCAGGAAAATAAGGCATCCGAAAGTTCAGGAAATCCTGTGCTTCCTGCTTTAGATCTGCATCAACTCCTTTATCCTCTACAGGAAATTACCTGGCTCCCCCGAGTTGCCCATTTCTCTTTGGGAGCATGGATGATTATACACATGAGAGCGAAATAAATAAGATAAAGGACATAACACATTCTCGGATTTTTCATTCGGTGAACAGAATAAAAATCATTTGAACATATCCCTATGGAAAAAATGATCAATTTTTCATAGACTTGTTATAAGTCTCAAAATATGTTGTACATATTTTAAAAGAAAGAAAATGATTTTTTAATGATACTTAATATATAGCATGGCCAAAATTATTTTAGATGTGTTTCTAAGGCCTGAAATTCAGTACTGCCTGCTAAAATATAATTTGGATAAGTCTGTCTTCTTGGGATAAGTGGAACCTAGCTCATCTTATTATAAGGCTAATGTGAAGGAACTTGGTAGTCAGGCAGTTAAGTAACTGGTATAAATCCTCCCAGGATACTAGGTCCCTCTCCCCCCAACCCTCCCCAAGCTTCTGCAATTTAGCAGTTGTCTACCGGCCCATGTGCATTCAATACCTATTCCTAACCCAGCGGCCAGGTCAACTTGGTTCACGCAGAAAAGTAAGCACAATTGACATCAACAAAAGCATGACCACCACTCATTCAAAATATATTTTCTGGGGAATGCACAAGGCCCAGGAAAAAAAGGGATACACAATCCAGGCGGTCTGGGTTCTCAATCCCTTACCCAGGCAGATTCTCAGTTTTTAGGGGTAACTGACTTGGTTTTTAATTGGTCATTGCATGCATTTCACAAGAAGACACCTCATTTTAAGTGAAAGGCTATCCCCCTGTATCCTCACCCAGCTTCTTAAAAGCACTCAGTGTAGGTTACAAGGCATAGGCAAGGACAGGGAGGACAAACATCCCCACACCTGAGCTATCAAGCATCTTCAAAGCCCACATTGGTGAGTCTTCAAGGTCCTGACTTCAGGGCACGGGCAGCCCCTTTGTTCCAGCAAACCAAAGTTCTTCCTCCATTCTCCAAATAGTGGTGTGTACCTGGCAGGGATTCAGCACTTCTTGTATATTAAATGTATGAATAAGCAAATTAATGAGAGGGGGGAGGGAAAAAAAAACCCCAACTTTTCAGATCTGCTTCAGGCAAACCCAATATGTGACGATCCAAATTTACAAGAAACAGCAATTAGACTTTAATTTATGCAGGAAATTACTTAAATACATTATGCTATTTTGGGTCTGGCACCTTGCTTCAAGGGGATACAAAGACATTAAACATCACCAATGTCAGAGATCGTACAGTCTCACAGAGAAGACAAAGGGACATGGCTGAACCAAGAGCGAGTATATGACAGCAAGTATCAAAGCATCAGGGGTTTGGAAACGCGAATGTCATTCTCTCGGCCCAAGTTGAAAGGACCTCTTGGAGAAGTGGGATTTATGAAGGGTATTAATATGGGCAGGCTTTGTATTACCAAAGTGGGCAGAGGTGGCACTTCAGAGAGGTAGGAAAACAGAACCAAAGACTTAGAAGCACAAATAAGAATAGTGTCTGCTGATAGCAATAACCACACTGTCCTGACCACATCGGCGAGAAATAAGGCTCATGATAGGGTGGGGTCTTTTAATGGAAGAAGGGGTAACAAGCCGTACAGAGGCTGATTTGTTACATCTGGGGTTGTTCTAGGACCTTGAACAGGAGTGAAAGTAATTTCCTTCAGTAGGGTGAGAGTTCTTTAGAGAGCAAGCTCCCCGTGACATTGAGTTAACGATTTCATTTGCACTCAGCTTTTTCCAATATCCCATCTCAGTGGTTCTCAACTTATGGACCACAGAGTTATAGCAGAGGTCTCGAAGCCACATAAGCACTGACCAGAGAGCAAAGATGGCTTGCTTGGGGTATTTTGCAGCTACTTAGTTCTGACGTGTAGATACTGTGGGTGAGACCTATGCAAATTCACTCAACCAGCAACAGTAACCGAGTTGCCCTAGACACCTACGTTTGGCTACATATGAAATCACTTCAACAATAACCCAGATATCACTGGCTCCAATCTCCCCTGCTGTTCGTGCAGGGGAACCTCTAGTAAAATATACCTCAAGCATTGCTAGGCATTTCCAGACAAGTGTATTACATGCGTCTGCAGACAAGTCCATTTTCTCCAGCCACCGGGTGGTGCCACATCTCCTGCTCCAGCAGACACTCCCGTGCCTTGAACTCCAGCCAGGCCGAAGCTGCAGGAGGCTCAACAAGCGGTGGAGGAGGAAGCTTTGTTCTCTTTTCAGCCACCATTCCCAAAGTGATATTTGTGCTACAAACTTTTACTGTTGATGTTTAGACAGACAGCTCTTTTGACTTACAGCCACTAGGCTATGAATGAAAACCGTATTCAAATGTGACTCTCATAGGTTAGCCAGAAGAAAGGCACCAGGGGCAGATTCCAGGCTATTCTCACAATTGCCCATCCCATTAGCCGGCAGCCACAGCAAGAGAAAGGAAGCTGGGTAAAGAGGATTGAGGCATGTACTAGCTGTGCCATGTCCCAAGGAAACCCCTTGCGAAGATCTACAACATCCATTGAGGCTTTAGATTTGGACCTGTGTTTCTTTTGGGTATCACTCTGCTGTCTGTGAAGGGAGAACAAGCAGTCTGGTTTCATTAAAGTTACATATGCATGAAAAGTGCCCGGCAGGATAGCCAAGAAACTATCCCAGGGGTTACCTCTGCAAGGCTGGATTAGGTACTATTGGACTTTGTTCCTATGAAGCTGTAAAACTGCTTTCATAACTTTAATAGAATTTATCTGATTTAGCCTCAGGACCAGGGACTAGGGTGAGACAAGCAGGGTGGCAAGCCTTCAACATCTTAGGCAGCACTCAGTCTCTCAGCTCCACATCCCTGCACACTCAGCACATCCATGGCCCTGTGAGTGCCTGCCTCTAAGTTTTCACCCCAGCCAGCCCCACCTGCCTCACCTTGTCCAGGTATAAAAATATAATAAAAGAGGGCAGCTGGACATCTATTCAAGTTCAAGCCGGGATGTTGGACACCTCACACTGTAGACAAAAAGAGTGGTATACCATTTTAAAACTGCTTTCATATACGTGTTTCACTGACTTCTCACGACAATCTCTGAGGAAGCCAGGACAGGGATTACAGTTCCCATTCTACAGATGAAAGACCAGAAAGGACAGGAGATTTCACCACGGTCACATTGCTGCCCACTGGCAGCAAACTCAATCCGGTTCTGCAAACTCCAGCGACTCCTCCTCATCCCCTAGTGTTTTCTGTCCCCTAGGCACACACAAAACTGCTCTCTCAAATCTATCAGCAGAAAAATGAATCTCTGAAGTGAGACCCACCCAAATATTCCTGTCTCACATCCAGTAAAGCCCTGCGTCTCCCCTTATGTTCAAGGCCATGGGAGACAGGGCAGCTTCAGGGTGGCGGCACTGTTGGGGACAGCGCCAGTGAATTCCTTCTTGGCAGGTCCCTGGGCTGCTGGTTGGCACCCAGGGTGAGCCACAGGGATTGTCTGGGAGTTTGGAGGGGCATCTGCAAATGGGATGTTCTCCTAAGAGAATCTCTGAGTTGGACAACAGCTGCCAGCAGAGGGCAGCATTCCTGTTTTTCCCACCCTGAGGTGAGAGGAGAGGAGAGGAGTAGGCTGCAAAAGCAGCTGCCTGCCTGGGACTCAGCCAAATGCGCTGATTTAGCCTAGATCTGGTCGGCCCCTGAGTGACCCTGTTCATCCAATACTGCAATGTCCCAACACCATTGCATTTAATAAAAATGACGAGGATTCCTCTCCACGCCCCCTGCAGATTTATTTTTCTTGGTTCCCAGCTGATACTTTTAAGAAGTGAAATAAAAGAGGGCAGCAAAACATACTTGCCAATTGGGCTTCTTTTTGCGAGGCCCAAATCATACCTAGCAGAATTCACCCTGCTTCTTATTTACCTGCTTTTCTGAGAGGGACTTGGAAAGCTTTCCCTGTAAGCCCAGTGGTTTAAGTGCACTATTTAGCCAAGCCTTTGCCTCCCTCTTCTGTTGAGGATAAGAATAACAGGAAGCAAACTCAAACTAAATCTGAGAAAACGCTAAGAGGAAAAGCTATCTTATGGTGTTTACACTAACTGTGTAAAGTAGTTTTAAAGAGAGTATGGAATTACAGTATTGTATATATAACACTCGAATTAATACTGCCCAGAAAAAAGTAAACTTTAAATTGGATAAGACCAGATTAGGATAAATTGCAAACCCACTTGGGTAGGTGAACAAAATCAATGGAGTGATTCTTTGGTCACTGGACTAAAAGATTCAAGATTGATTTTTTCCTCCTTTTAGTAAAATATGAGGCTCCCTGGTAACCTGAAGTAATATTGGAGCCCTGGATCTTACAAGGATTTATATGGCAAAGACATAGCAATTTGTCTAAAAAACTTTCAATGGCTCTCTACAGAGGGCTGGATTTGCATGATCTCATCAGGCAATGATTTTTAAAAGCATTAACCTTTGGAATAGGGAGAAAAAAATAAGAGATTCCTGCTAAGTTCTGGGGTTCTGAAACATAAAGTTAAATATTCCTTTGCAAATTCAGTTATATCCTAAAATAATCAATTATGAGCTCCTCAGTGAATTGCAGGGAATTTTGGATTTTTACAGGGCCTTACCTCGTCCAGAATGCACTCAGTAATGAAGCAGTCCTGCCCGAGAAGCCATTTCTTCTGAGGGCGATGCATGGGGCTGCAGAAAGTCAGAGCAAACCTTGCTGGTTCCCTCTTATTTATAAGTTTGCCCGGTGGGGTCTTCTCAAGCACGTCAGCCCTGCTTTTCTTAGCAAGAGTTATCATCATGGTCACTGAGCCCTGCTTTGCACAAGGCACTTTACCCCACTTATACACCCTGACGATGCTAGTCTGACCCTCCTTTCTCAGGAGAGGACATTAAAGATTAAAAAAGGGAGTGCAGCATATGAGAAACAGACCCAACTGGGCAAGCCGCAACATGGCCTCTTTTTTAAAAGCACTTCCCTCACGTGGCAGGAAGGCACACCTGACACCAGCATTTCCCTGGAGATAGCCATCACCTGGGCTGCTTGTTACACACACAGTTTCCCACAAGCTCCCTACTCTGGAGAATCCAATTCAGTGGGTCTGGGCTGGACCCAGAAATTCTCTTCTTAACAAACGATCCAGTGATTCTTACCATCAGAGAAATATGGAAAAAAAAATCTTAGACCAGGGTTCAGCAAGGTAAAGGGCCAGATAAGTATTTTCTGATTTGTGGGCCATATGGTTTCAGTCAAAACAACTCAACTCTGCATAGGAGTGTAAAAGCCGCCACAGGTAATTCATAAGTGAATGCACGTGGCTGTGCAGTAATCCTTATTTGCAAAAATAGGGGGCTGGTTGTAGTTTGCTGACCCCGTGTTCATAACGCCAACTTGAAAAGAGAAATAATTGCTTGCTATTTGTCACCTCACTAGGGCTGTGTCTCAATCGGGCAGTTGAGCCACATAAAAATATTTTGAACACCTTGAAACATCACTCCCATCAATGGAAAAATCCCAGGTGGTATCTTTCCTCCCCGAATACTTCTAACCTCCCATCCAGGTTTGGGACACCTTCTCTGTCTACTACTCCACTGCATGACATCAGGGAGGACATCAGTAGGTCAGGCACAGACAGAGAAGCAAAGCCTTCCTCTTCATATTGGTCAGTGTGGTGGTGGGCAGAATTCTAAGACAGCCTCCAACATTTTCATCCCCTGGGGTATATGCACCTTCCAATCATTCAATCAAGCACTAATCTAGGTGCCTCTGTGAAGGGATTTTGCCAGAAGAAATTAATGCCCCAGCTCAGTAGACCTTAAAATAAGGAAACTGGCTGGCTGGACCTGACCTAATCAACCCAGCCTTTTAAATCTGGGTCTAGAGGTCAGAGACAAAGAAGTCAGAGAGAATCAAAGGATAAGGTGGATTCTACATGGGAAGATTCTCCATTGCTGGCTTTCAATGAAGGAGGGGGCCACGTGGCAAGGAACGTGGTGGCTTCTAAGACCTGAGAGTGGGTCTGGCCTACAGCCAGCAAGGAAAGGGGGCCCTCAATCCTCCAACCATAAGGAAATGAATTCTTCCAACAACCAGTGAGCTTGGAGGAAAACTCAGAGCCTCAGAAGGGAACTGCAGGCCGGACCGACACATTAATTTCCACGCAGTAAGACCCTAAACAGAGTCCAGTCTTGCTGTGCCCAAACTTCTGAACTACAAAAACTGTGATGACAAATTTATGTTATTTTATGTTGTGAAAGTCACAGTAATATGTTACCCGTTACACAGCAAGAGAAAACTAATGGAGAGGGGCCCCAGTCTTACCACATGGAATGTTTAAGTCCAGGGATTTCTAGTTTTAAATAGAGATGGATGTGTCCCCTGAGAACCATATCCACTTCATTTTGTCTGGATTCTCGTGTGACTCTGATGGGCGTGCCCAGCCCTCAATTTAGGAATACGATTACCAAGATGTTGACTCCAATGAGGTTAATCCAAGAATTTGCAGCCCATTCCAGCACACCTGCCATACACAAAGCATCAGACCAGAGGTTGGGGATGGCTGGGCGTTGAGGGGATAGAAGAATAAATAAGGAGCGTTCATCCTGGTGAGGGGCAGGTGTGTAATATTAACTGTCAGGTAAGCAGTATAATTGAAGAATAGGCAAAAGCCGTATAGGAGCACCGACCATGAGGCAGCTAATAATGACCAAAAAAAGATGGAGTTGACTTCTGTTAAGGAAGAGACATGAGAGGACACAGCATAAGCCAAAGAATGGAAGTACATGGAATTTTAAAGGACCGAAATGAGGTTGTAAACGTAGATGGGGGGCCGGCCACGGTGGCTCAGCAGGTAGCGTTCCCGCCTGCCATGCTGGAGACCCGGGTTCAATTCCCGATGCCTGCCCATGTCAAAAAAAAAAAAAAAAGTAGGTGGAGACTGGAGTCTCTGGGCTGTGACTTTTATTCAAGAGCCCCCAAAATTATTCCTGCATCCTGGGAATTAGTGGCTCTGACCACCAAGTAATGTTTCAGGATGCCTATTATGCCCCCCTCCCCCCCACACCCATGATGATGACTGATGCTCAGTTGAAATCAGAGAAGCATTTGGTTTGCATCCCTGCCCTCTGGGGATGCCCCTGCTGAGTGCATGAGAAGTCACTCAATATCAAAGATCTTTCAGCCACTGTCCCATCAGAGCTTACAGTAGCTAGAGTCCTCTGAAAGAATTCACCATTGCAAGCCACAGAGGTGGGGATGACTGCAGGAAATGAGAGGACTCAAAACAATGGAATTTCTATTGGCACGGGCTCCCAAGCAGCCTTTTAACAGAGATGTTTAATTGATCTTTATTGAGCAGAACCTTCCCTTCTGCTTATAAAAGAAATGATTGTCTCTCCCTCTGGTTCTATCTGGAGAAGTTAATAGCCCCAGTTTCCTCTTACAGCAGAGACACTTAATGACCAGGAGACTATCATAAATAGAGTTTACTGCACAAGACACAAGCTGTGTTCTAACTAGCCTTCACCATTGAGACTGCCTGGCTTACATCTTTGGGGTTTTGGAGGGGCCTCTCCCAACGGGAGCTGACGAGTACCCTGGTCTTGCCACTCAAGGTCTGCTGTCCAATTAACAAATGTCTTCAGCAAAGTAATCTCTAGACTTCTGCCAAGGACCCTGGCTGATGCTGTAATGTGGATCGATCTGATCTCCTCATGCCATAGCTTGCAGATGAGACCCAAGAAACTGGGCCATAATCATTCGCACACATTGTGCAGGAATATTTTGCAAGTATAAAGAGGATCATTTCAATACCTCCAGGATTCAATATAAATAGAGCTACTGCTTGGTAGCTACAAAGAGTGATTGAGAAGAAAAGTAAATAGTGATATTTCCCAAATCACTTTAGTCCATTTTTAAAGGGCATTCTTGATATTAGCGTTGCTCCTTGAAACAACTTTCCAATATAACAATCAGGTACTGGTGCTTCCATTTTACAGCTAGGAAAACATGGATTAAGTGTTCTTCCTAGTCCACAATTTGAGGACTGGCCTTGGCAGTAAACCGGAGGCTTGTACTTGCTGCTCCAGCAAACTATTATTATTTGGGGATTTGTTATCATTATAGACTTGTTAGGACTTTTGCTTTCTCTCTTTCTTCTTACTGCTAGCTTTGGCCCCCTGTCACTAGCTATCCCTCCCCACCTTTCCGAGTTGCCTTCTTGGTACAGGAGACACCATGGCCATATTTTCTAGAACAAATTTTGGAAACTGTTGTATGAAAATACAAGCGTTCTTGGGTGGACTGCAGGACAGAGTTTTCGAAGCCAGGACTGTCCAGAAAAATCTAAGATACATGATCATTCTAATCGTGTGGCTCTAACCTATATATCTGAATGGCTAGGAAAGGAAGATGGGGGAAGGGAACCACCTACTACTTACTGATAGAGTAATATATTCAAGGCAAGTGCAAGACTGGGAGCAGTGGGGGTGCAAGTACAAGGTTTTATTCCTGGGATGTTGACTCTCTTTCCATCTAGAATCTTAATCAAACTCGGGAATAAACTCAGGACTCAGTTGACATTTATTGCCAGGTACTTGCAATTATGTAGCCAGAGGTTTCAGAACAGATGGGAGGGAACAGGAAGGTATTACTTTTTTAATGGCAAAGGAAGCTTCTCCAAGGACCTGCTGGCATCCTCCCCCTGATCAGGCAGTGTCCTTCCCAACTGGGATGAGGACTTTGGCACTTACATAGCATCAAATGTGTCACTTCTTTCCTCTATCTACTCTAAAAGAACTTGAATTTTCTGCCTCTTGGGCTCTTTCCAACTATCACTTCACCAGCCGCTTCCAAAAGTTCTACGACTGGGTTCATACTTTGAGCCAGTCACTGTTTTATGGTGTAATTGTGTTGTCTTAAGTTTTTCCATAACCCCGTGATGCGGGAACTATTATCAGAGGTTCACAGTAAGAGTTCTTGATTACAGAGCAAGCGGGAGACACAGCTGGGTTTCCGACTCGGATCTCTCTGGCTTGGGATAGGAATCCACAGGTATCCAAAGCTCATATGCCCCATTCACGACCTGAGAGACACTAGGTCTACTTCATTTCTACATCCTCTTCCAGCAGCCATTCACAAACGTTAGCAAGCATCAGAATAGCCTGGATGGTATCTTAAAATACAGATTGCTGATAATCCCCAGCCCCCAGAGGTTTAGTTGCAGTAGGTCTGGGCTGGGACCTGGGAATGTGCATATCCAACAAGTCTCTCGATGCTGCAGAGGCAGCTGGTCGAGTGCCGCACTTTGAAAACCACAGCACCCTGACCCCCGAGACAGTGCCTTACTCACCGAAGTGATGATGTAGAATTACTTGGTTATTTGTCTCTTGCCCCCATCCCCACCCCCACCTACCCCCAGACTCGAAGGCTTTTCGGATCACGCTGTATGTCGCGCAACACTTTCCTGCTGAGTGATCCATGGACTGGGATCTGGTAGGCGACCGAGGCACAGCTGCGGCAGGAAGCCTGGAATAGACACACTCTCACAGTATTCGCTCTAAGCTGAACACTGACCTGGACCAATCATGCATATTGACTCATTCAGTCCTTATCATAACCCTACGAGGCAGATGCCAATATTACGTCCCCCTGTTACAGATGGGGAAACCAAAGCAAGAATTGGTTTAGAGAATTGCCCAAGTCCACGTCCCTGACAAGTGGAAAAGCGGTGATTTGAACCCAGTTACCTCCCTGACCGTTCCCTGTTCTTTCTCCAAATTACTGCCTGTAGATTCAAATTAATCATCAATAAAATCGTCCACATTCATTTCCTAGGGCTACTGTAACAAAGTACCAGAAATCTGATGGCTTGAAATGAAATCAATGTACTGTGCTCTGACAGTGCTGGAGGCTAGATGGCCAAAATCAAGGTGTAAGGAAGGCCATGTTCCATGTGAACCTGTAGGATCGAGTCCTTCCTTGCTTTTAGCTTCTGGTGGGTCCCAGCAACCCCAGACTCCTTGGCTTGTGGACGCATCACTATAATCTCTGCCTCCTTCTTCACATGGCCTCCTTCTGTCCTTCCTGTAAGGATACCAGTCATATTGGATTAGATTTTTATCAGTGTCCCTGGCCTTTATCCTCTAGATGCCAATAGCAACCACCTCCTACCCCTCCCCCTGCCCTCCACCCCCGTTACAAACACACATTTTTGACAACCAAAAATGTTTCCAGACATTGCCAAATAGCCTCTGGGGGACAAAACAGCTCCTGTAAAGAAACATAACTCTGTAAGAGAAACAAAAAAGATAACACTTCCTTAAGACACATTTCTATCCATCAGAGAGTTGTCATAATAATATGTACAACTGTTCTCTGTGATGTGAATCAGGCCACGTTAGAGGAGGCCTCCTTATACAGTGCACAACCTGCCCAACGGCACATGGCAGTCCTTTCCCCTTCTCTCCCTCTCCTCAAGCCTGACGGGAGAATGAGGCTAATCTGTCCTATCTTGGACCATTACTTTTTACTTCCCAAACTTCTAAGACGCTGTAAGGATCCCGAGAGCTGACACCACCATCAAAATTCAAACTTGCTGGCCTAAATTTAGGGATGGGTTTGGAGTTGGCCTTTCTCCACCCTGGGATAAAGATTAAGAAAGTTAAATCCATGCTGATTCGCTCTGATAGCTGTTAATAGGTAACAGGCATGAGGTATGAACAACTTTCCTCTCCATGGCTGGAGCAATAGAGAAAAACAGTTTCATAGCTGCATTCCCCTATCCCTAAAGCAGGATTAATTAGGAAATAAAGCAGTGTCAGGGTGTGTGTTAATGTGCTATTAATGCCTGACATGGGAGCCCAGCCTGATCAGAAGCCAAAGGCCAAGCCTTCCCACCACCTAGTAATAGCCAATTACAGCCCACTCTGAACTGACTCCTTTCTCTGGGTCAGGACTTTTTTCAGTTTAAAAAAAATCATGAAGTTTCCAAGTACGCCCAGGTTTCTTTTAAGGCACGTTCCCTCTCTCTTCTTGCAATATAAAAGGCAAATCCACCCACAGAGCATAAGCGGGTGAAATCAAAGGAGACAGTTAGACGGACAGGGACAGACACACTGACCTGCAAAGCAGTCCTTTGACCCTGTTGGCTGGAGGCCAGAGGTCCTGATGGGTGGCATTTGTTTCCCCACCTGTTTCTTTGCTCTTGTGTTGCCTTGTACATTCTGGAGGAGATAAGGAGGCTGACATTTTGCAGGAGCATTCATTTTAGAGTGTATTTACTCCTGTCTAGAACTTTAACTTTTTTTTTAAATACATGGGCAGGCACCGGGAATCGAACCGGGGTTCTCTGGCATGGCAGGCGAGCATTCTTGCCTGCTGAGCCACCAGCCCGCCCTAGAACTTTAACTTTTAACAATGCCTTCCTTCCAATATTAAAGCTAAGGTAACATGCTGAGTGCTTGCTGTGTTCTGGCCCCACTAGGGGCATGCATCTATTATTTAAATTAATCCACATAATGGCCCCTGAAGGAAGGGTTATTATCCCTGTGCTGCTGATGGAGAAACAGGCAAGGAGGGGTTAAATAATTTGGTGCTGCTTACCCAGCTAGGAGGTGGGAGAGCCATGTTTTAAACCCAGACCATGTGTCTCCAATTCCAGCAGCCTGGGCCGAGGCGCCTTTCCTTGCTCACCTCCATTTGTGGGTCAGCTCCCCTGAGAATCCCACCCCAGAATTACTGAATCAGAACCTGTATTTTAACAGGATCCATATAAAGAGATTCAGGTGCATATTGAAGTTTGAGAAGCCACTGGGTTTGACGCCAAAGAGCCCATCCTTTGGGTCTTGTTCTTCTCGGCAACTATTTAAAAGGAAGCCAAGATGTCTTTCACACCTATTCTCCCCTATCACATTTAACCCTCACCTGAGCCTGGGAATGACACTTGAAGCTCAGAGCGGTCAAGCACCCAGCGTCCCAGAAAAGAGCCCGATCATATGCAAACTCAAAGACGTAAAATCTAGAACTGAGGTCACCAGGAATATAGTCTAGAGAATGGGGAGCAGTTGCTTAACATGCATGGAAGGATCAAGTAGGTCAGACTTCAACGTTTGGAAATGGATAGAAGTGACAATAGCACGTAATTGTGAGAATTATTAACAGCCCTGAACTGCGCGTGAGTGTGGTGGAAAGGGGAAGTTGAGAGGAGTCATGTATGTCACCAGAACGAAAGTTGGAGGCTAAAACATAGCAATCTATAACACAGTGAATCTTGTGGTGGATGATCCCTGCGATTAACTGTTCCTAGTTCTTTCATGAACTAGAACGAACGTACGACACTATTACAAGGAGTTAATATTAGAGCGGTATATGGGGAAAATGTACTTATTGAAAACTATGAATTATAGTTCACAGTAATATCTTAATATATACAGTAACAAATGGACCACACCAATGCTAGGGGCCGATCATAAGTGAGGGATAGGGGCATATTTTAGGTTTTCTTTTTAATTTTTATTTCTTTTGGGGAGTAAAGAAAACGTTCTAAAATCGATCTTGATGATGAATGCACAACTATGTGATGATACTGTGAGCCACTGATTGTACACTTTGGATGGATTGTGTGGTGTGTGAATATCTCAATCAAATTGCATTAAAAACCAACCAACAAAAAAGGCATGACCAAGGCTGCCTTTGAGCCCATGGCCCCGTGGGAAGGCCCTGGAGTGCTGCCCCAGCCAATCAGTCCACCCCAGGGCCAGGACCACAGCTCAGGGCCTGCAAGCAGGTTCCCGCCACTCTCCAGATGCCCGCAGGGCCCACGTCAGAAGTGAGAGGTGAGCTCTTATTGCAAAGTCTCTGAATTTGGAGAATTAAAGAAAGAAAAGTCTGTTTTTCTGGGCTGGTTAAAGCATGGAGTAGAGGGAGTGAACAGAGGATATCTCAAGGTCCCTTCTGGACTTAGGATTTAATGCCTATTTATTGAGAGCCTCCTGGTGCGTTTGCAGAGTACTACATCAAGACGGAGTTGTTCTGTGCCCTAAAAGCTTATGATCGAAAAAAAGGGCCAGAGAAACGGGTGAGACATAAAAAATGCCAGAGCAATGCAACAGCCTTAATCAGACTGTCTTTGCTTTTCTTTGCTTATAAGTCATCGGCTTTAAATTTAATATAGTGTCATGTCTTTATTTTTCTTGAAGTTTTCTTAAAAGAGCATATAAAGATTTTCTTTCACGGTAAGACTTTTATATGGTATTTTTCTTAAAATGGAGTATGGTACAGTTACCTTTCATCAGACAATTGCTTATAACTTGCCTTGCTTTATTAAGAACACTGCTCACAGTCTTTATGCCTCTAGTAATAAAAATGTATTTTCAGGCCCATTCAAACCAATGAAATTCCGAGTTTTCAGAGTGCAAGGTAATGAAAATTCTCTAGATTGGTGTCTTTTACTGCTTTTAATCTGTTAACAGACCCCGAGTGTCTCGGATGAAAGGTGCTCTAGCATGAATTGCTATTGTTAATAGAATTCCATACAGGTAACTCTTGATTATTCCAATTCCTCACAATTTGGACACTTTTACTGCCTCCGTAACATCTCTTGGGGGGTGTGAAAAAAGAAAGAAACCAGTACAATTTATTTTTCCAAAATGCACACAGAAATATAATTGCACATCCATAGGGGAAAGCCTTATAAATAATGTATGAGGAACAATGCAATGTCAATACTAGACCTGCCCATTTACAAAGACCTTGCTCATTGCAAAAAGTGTCCCCTTACCAAAACTGATGGGAAGTTATTAGGGACCCTCAAACCAGGGACAGTTTTAGAGCAATATGTAGTGTTTGATACATGAAAGTTTCTGATGACCTTTTGAGTAGGCAGCAGTTGCGTTCCAAAATTGTAAAAGTGGCACCAACTTGGAGAACAGAAGTGACAGAGCCAACAGGAGACCCAGACTTGTAAAGGCAGGGCCAAAAAGACAAAAAAAAATGGCTCCAAACAGTCTCCTGGTCCATGCCCAGTGCCATGTGACTTTGCAGCTTGTCCCACCAAGAGGTGGGGTCTGTTTCTTGAATCTGGGTTGACTTTGTGACTTGCTTTGGTCAATAAAATGCTTGCTCTGGCAGAAAAGATGGGTGCCACTTCTGAGCCTAGACCTTGAGACACTGTAGCTTAATGCGCGTGTACACACACCCACACCCATGGACCCTTGTCTCTGACATGTGCACCAGCCCCGGCTAACCTGCTGGGAGACATATGGCCCAGTTGTTCCCATCATCCCTGCAGACAGTCCCCAGCCAATCTGCCAGTGAGAGGGTTGATGCTGTGGGGTTAAATTGGGAAGAGCTAAAGGGGGCAGGTGTAGAAAAAGGGGTGTGGGTCCTGAGGATACAGGTGAACCCCATTGTGGTAGTTAGATTCAGTTGTCAACTTGGCCAGGTGAAGGCACCTAGTTCTGTTGCTGTGGTCATGAGCCAATGGTATGTGAACCTCATCTGTTGCTGATTACATCTGCAGTCAGCTAGGAGGCGTGCCTGCTGCAATGAATGATGTTTGACTTAATTGGCTGGTGCTTAAATGAGAGACTCAATTTAGCACAGCCTAAGCAGCTCAGCATACCTCATCTCAGCATTCGCAGCTCAGTCCAGGCTTTTGGAGATGCAGAATCACCCTGGGGAAAGTTGTTGGAACCCAGAAGCTTGGAGAGAAGGCCAGTAGAGATTGTCCTGTACCTTCCCACATAAGAAAGAACCTCAGATGAAAGTTAGCTGCCCTTCCTCTGAAGAACTAATGAAATAAATCCCCTTTTATTAAAAGCCAATCCATCTCTGGTGTGTTGCATTCTGGCAGCTAGCAAACTAGAACGCTCATCATATGGATATTTAATTTATATAAATCCAATTAATTTTTTCTGACAAAAAAAGAGAACTAAATCATGCCAGTGATTTTGACCTACCATTCCACTCCTTGAGCTTATAGTCCAGAGTTAGAGGGAAAGCGGTGGTATAAATCTGCCATTTTTTCAGCAAGTCTCCATGCAGGGGGCTTCTCACCGGGGAAGCATCTCATCTTTCGTAATTTTTCAAGCAATGTTATTCCTAAATGCAAGCTGGCCCTTCATCTGATTCTCGAGCAAGGAAACAGTGGTCTTCCCCATTGCTAAAGGAAGAACTGGTGAACTCCAGCTTACTGATTTACAGAATGTAGATGTCCTATTGAATGTTACCTGCCTAAGGGATTTTTCAAGAAAGCTAACCATTGTTTATTTTTGCCTTAAGTACTGTTTCAAGAACCCAATTTTCGCATAATGTATGTCCCAGACACACAAAGAGATACGAGAAAGATAAGCTAATGAATCAAGGGTAACTAATCTAGAGATTCTATGAGGAAAGCTGGAGAAAGGGAATGTCCAGTAATGAAAACAAGTCCCTCCTTCCAGGTAAGCCCAGTCCTACTTGCGCTAAGCATGCCATCTTCTCTCCCTACATCTTCACACTTCCCTTCTCTAAGGATTCCTTCCCACCCACATTTAAACAGAATGCCCCCCTCTGTTCTTGGTGTCCCTCGATCTACCTCTCTCTCTCATTTCCCCACATGACTGGATTTCTTGACCTGCCTACAATTCCTCACCTCCCATTTATCCCTCAGCCCACTGCAACCTGGTTTCTGTCCCCACCCTCCTGTAATGAAAATGCTCTCCCCAAAGCCCCCTATTTGCCTTCTTTGTTGACAAATCCAAAGAAATACTTCTCAATCGCTATCTTGTATGACCTCTGACAATGCTGAATTTTGTCTGAGCCCTGGTTTTGGTTTGCTGATGCTGCTGGACTGCAATATAGAATTAGACTAGCTTTTATACAGGGGATTTATTAGGTTACAAGTTACAATTCTAAGGCTGTGAACATGTTCAAATTAAGACAGCCAGAGGTGGATTCCTTGACTCTAAAGGAAAGGCCGGTGGCATCTGGGGTTTCTCAGTCACATGGAAAGGCACATGGTGACTTCTTTCCTGGCTCCTGGTTTCAAACAGCTCTCTCAGCTTCTGGCATCTCCTGGGGCTTCTGCCATCTTTTGCATCTTCAAATGTCTGTGTCTGACTTCATCTCTCTGTTCTCCGTGCCGGCTCTTAGCGCTTTCTCTCTTGGTGAGCAGCTCTTTGAAGGATTCCAGTAAACTTATCAAGCCCCACCCTGAATGGGCAGGGTCACGTCTCCATCTAATTAAAAGGCCATACCCACAGTTGGGTGGGTTCGATCTCCATGGAAACAACCTAATCATCAGTCCCACCCTCCAACAGGTCTGCCTCCACAAGATTAGGAGTGAAAGAATATGGCTGTTTGGGGGCACATAACAGTTTCAAACAAGCACAGCCCTGTAATCCTGGAAGTGACAATGGTTAAGAAACACTCTCTCCACCCTTTGTGCCCTGGAAAATGGCTTACTACAAAAGCCACTCTTCCCCACATGACTTAGAGGAGACTCACAGATGCTTCTTTTACCTAAGAAGGCCAGATACGGACCCTCCACATTCCCTTCACCTCATCAATGATTACCTGCATTGCTGTCCCTACTGATCAATCGGAACAAACTGCTCATTGACCAAACTTGGGTTAAGCTCTCTCCTTCCTCCAGGTCTCTCAACCTTGGCCCACCCTCAGCCTGAGCCAGCATCTAGCCCTTCCCTAAGGGCCCTTCCCGAAGAATAAGCTGGCTTCAGGGTAAAACCCTATCTACGCTACTCTCTGATCACGTCCCTCTTCATCCGCTGTCCCACACCTGGTGCTTTACTCCTCCCTAGAAAAGAAAAACCCTTTTTGCTGAACTCCTGAGAAGCACCAGACTTTATGGTCAGGGTGTTCTCCCTGTTGCAATGGTCGCCCCGCTCCATTGCAGCATCGCCCCCACCCCTTGCAATAAAGTCTCTCTTTACTAAGCCTGGATTTGTCTTTTCCTCGACACCCTCAAGCAGAGTTGACCAGATAAACACTGCCTCTAGCATAAACAGCTCTCTTTTCCTAAAGGATCTCATCCACTACTCCCCTAGCTCCAGTTATCATCCAGATCAGTCTCCATCCAAGACCACTCCCTGCAGCTTTAGACATATATACATATATGATTCCCACTTTAAATATCTCATATAGACATCTCAATGACCATTTCAATAGGTTAATTTATGTCCAGTCAGAAAAACAGCCCAGGACACATGCTTCAATAAAGGGAATTTAATGTGATGAAAAAGCTAATAGACCAAATGGGATGGTGAGACAGTCCAAAGAATGGCAAGAACTGGAAGCCACAGGCACTCCAGGGCAGGAAGGACAAAGAAGGTGGTATCACGTCAGCCAGAGCCAGGCTGCTGGCCAAGAGCTGGAATCACAGAGAAAGCGGCTGCCTGGTGAAGGCAAGACAGCTGGAGGCAAAACCCCTCGCTCCTGTTGCAGCCAGCTACCTAAATAGCCTCAGCAGAGACAGAGGAACCCTCTGACTCCTCTATTCCTCCTGCCCTCCGACCTCCTGCTAAGCCTTCCCATGGGCTGACCCTCCTAGAAGATAATAGGCAAGGAAACCTAGGAAATGGGGTTTGCAGGGACAGTCCCGAGACACAGGCACAGCACTGGGCAGTGGCAAGAAGGGGGTGGATCGTAAGCAAACAGGCAAGTGACCAGCACGAAGCCCACTTCTTCCTGTGTCTCCTCTCCCACCGAGAAGGGCCATGGTCCACTATTACCTAAGTCATACTTGACCCATCCCTTCCCTCACTTCCCACATCTAATCACCCACCCTCCACATCGCTCTTGAAGGCATCCGTTTCCCACTCTTCCTCACAGCCATCACCATTGCTCACCATTATTACCGCAGCAAGCATCATTACCCTGTCTCCAGGCTCCCACCTTCCAATCCAGCAACGCAGCCACACCAGAAGGACCTTCCTCAAATGCACGTCTTACATCACTCTGCTGCTTAAGCAATGACAGTGGTTCTCACTGTGCTTAGGATCAAGTCCAGATTCCATGGCGTGACTTAGGCATCTCCACACTACCTGCCTCCCCTTGCCTCTCCAACCTCCCCTTCTCTCAGCACCCTTCTTCACCATCCATGCACCAACCTTACTGAACTTCATCACCTTGAATTCCCTGTGTTGGCTTTTGAGTCTTTGAGTCTTCACACATACTATGTTCCCTTTTTCTTCAGAACACTCTTCCATCCTCCTCCTTTGTCTGTCTTACTCAGTCCATCTGGAAAGTCTTCTCTAGTCTTCCTTGTGTTTTACCTTTTCACCTGACACGTCCCCCAGTGGTAGAGTTGCCAGATCAACAAATAAAAATAAAAATGAAGAACAACTACTTAAATGTGATGAAGTTCAGATAAACAATGAATAATTCTCTAGTGTACGTAAGTCCCCTTGCAAATTAAACTGAGTATCCTATATTTCTCAGGAAACCATACAAGTGGTGGACACTTATCCCAGCATCTTATAGTCAACTGTTCACATTTCAATTTCCCCAGTAACCTTTAAATCTCTTGAAGGACCTTGTCTATACTGTTCCCCATTTTGCTAAATGAAAAGTAAATGTGTGGATGGGTGAATGTGTGGATGGATGGATGGGTGGATGGATGAATGGGTGGATGGATGGATGGATGAGTGACTTGTTGTTGGGAAGCTTTACTTGAAATTCTACAATACCTAAACCAGAGAGAAATTTTAAAAGCTTAAAGAAAGGTAAAGACAGTTACTCATCCAAGCTAGAGAGGGTTAGTTCTGGACCAGGCTTTCAGGCTATAAGGGAGGAATTTAGTGGAAGAAACTATAGACCAAAGGGAAATGACAGGAGGATGTAACTGGAAATGATTACTGCTTTAAGCCTACATAAGGCTAAGGACTAAAGTTAGCTGGATTTGTGGACTCATTCGCTGGCTCATGGTTTTACTGAAAGTTCTTCACGCAGCTGTAAAGTTTGTTTGTGCTCCTGCTGCAGAGGTTTAAATGCAGGATAAGCCCAGTAAGGTGGTGCCAGGAATGGTAAAATGTCTTACCCTTTTTACGTTGGGATGGATTTCTAATAGAAAGCTTAGACCTTGTTATTTGCAGACCCAGTATCCACGGGCAAAGCAGGTTAACAAAAGTCAGGGAGTGGGCAAAGTAGAAGAAAGGCTTTTTGGAGGCTGCCCAGCCTAAAGAGGTTACCACCACCAACTCCAGACAATTGTCAGCACGCTGGAAAGCAGGCCGAAATCATCCATGATTTTTTAACATGGTCATTAATTTAATAGTAATAGAAAATGCTGGATGGTTCAAGTAACACACAAATATGAGTTAACTATCCAATGTCAGCCTTCCTAAACACTACACTATAACCAATATGCATGGAATCTCTCCACTGTAAATCTTCTCAAGCAGAGTCAACTTCCAGAAACCTTCAGTAGAGAACCAAGGCCTGAGACACACAAACGCAGGGAAGCATTTGCTAATTTGCTCTGGGACAAAATCTTCTCAATATCCATCACGCATGAGAGTAGATCATTTTTCCATGGCTATCAATAATTCATCTATATGTTTAGTCAACATTGAGTTTCACATATGCAAGGAAGAGGCTGAGAAGAATGCAGTGAACTCAGGACTGAAATCCAGCAGGTACACATCAGCAGGGGCTGCCATACCAGTCGTTCACTTCAGTACTAATTGGCTAATAGTAATTGTCTGAGTTCCAGCGATGCTGGCCTCAGACCCCAGCAGGAAAAACGGTGTCCCAGTGTTATAACTATTAAAAATGTTTGCGTGCTGCCTAGGCATCCATCTTACTTTGGCAAAGCCACTTGCCTTAACACTTACTTTGCGCAGCCACTTGCTCAACCTTTGGCGTAGTTAATAAGCAGCTTCCCAGCTCTGGGGCATAAACTGCCCCAAAGCCCAAGCCCCCATCTGTGTCCACCACCCACATATTCAAGCACGTCACCCAAAACCCACAGGTGGTCCCAAATGATAAGCTCATCATTCCTACCACCCTCAAACCCCAGTCTTGCCTTTCCCATGCACATTTGCTTTAAATGAACCAATCCTGACTCCCGCAGGAAATCTACTAACCTCCACCCCGGACCACAATAAAGGCACAAGCTCTGCCTGTGCGCCCCCCTCCTGCTGGTGGAGCCACCCACGCTCACGGCACTTCTCCTCCATTCCTCAGGACACCCCTCTCTCTCTGGGACCCGTGAATAACACCCTGTCTTTTTCATGTATTATGGTCTCGGTTTACCGTTGTGTCGCACTTGACCTCCATCTGGACCCAAATTTGAAATCCAACTTCACTAATTCGGAACATCCAGTCACGACTGTGGGCTCCTGCTGGGTGCCCACCTGACCACCCGCCTGGAAGGCTATGGCCACCTGGTACTTGTCTGCCATCACCGCAGACAAGTGGCCGCTTACAGGAACTGCAGCCTCTGTGTGGAGCCACACACCCCACCCCATACTGTTTGTTCAATATTTTCAACATCACACACACCAGCTCTCCTAAGAGAAAGTAAAATGATAAATGTCCCCCAAAGATGCCCAAAGTGCTCTTGTCTCTCCCTAATCTCTTTTCTGAATTAACTCCTACTCTAGCCTACAGATTTCAGCTCAAATGCCATCTCCCAACTCCCAATCTAGAACGTCTGTCCCCACGACATAGTCACAGCTGAGCTCCTTTATTTCATATATTCTATTCATTTGTGTATTTATTGTCTGCCTCCACAAGTAGGCTGTACGCTCCACAAGAACAGAGATGGTGATAGTGCCTGTGCTGGCTGTTGCCCAATATCCCTCAATCCTGGCAACAGAAACAGAATTTATTTGACAAACGATTCAGGTAGACCCCATATCCGCTCCAAGGGTGGACTCTGATTTACTCAAACCAATCCGCATATCCCTTCCTCCAGGTCATAGCAATTGGCTCAGGGATGAGATGGCTGTTTGAGCCTCAGACCTAATGTTAACATAGTATGGAGACGTGATTTCAGGAACGACTGCTGCCCTCTCCATCGTCATAAGAGAGAAGTGAAGGAAGGCAAAGTTAAAGCAGTCCTCGAAAGGACCAAACCATAGGTGGGGCTGACCCTGCTTTTGGGTCCACCATTCTATCAGCCAATAAATCCCCTTCTCTTTGCTTTATCCAGTTCGGATCCAGTTTTCTGTTTCTTAAGACCAACAAAATCCTAACTGATCGAGTACCTTGATTGTTTGGCACGAACCTTTCTCATAGAAGGCACTGCATAAATATCTATTCAATAATGTCCTGGGTAAAAGAACAGGCTTCTGTGCATTAAAGAACAGGCTCAAGAAAGTGAAAATTCAACCTACAGAATGGGAGAAAATATTGGGAAACCATTTATCTGATAAAGGTTAATATCCAGACTATATAAATAACTCCTATAACTCACAACAAAAAGGCAAACTACCTAATTAAAAAAGAGGCAAATGTTTTGAAAAGACAGTTCTCCAAAGATGTACAAATGGCCAAAAAGCACATGAAAAGATGCTCAACACTACTGGTTACTAGGGAGATGCAAATCAAAACCACAATGAGATATCATTTCCCACCTACTAGAATGGCCACTATCAAAAAACTGAAAACTACCAATGCTTGAGAGGATGTGGAGAAATAGGATCATGTATTCACCATTGCTGGGAATGTAAAATGGTGCAGCCGCTGCAGACAACAGTTTGGTGGTTTCTCAGGAAGCTAAGTATAGAATTGCCATGTGATCCGGCAATCCGCTTTTACGTGTATACTCGGAACTGAAAGCAGGGATGCAAACATTTGCACACCATCGTTCATAGGTGTTACTCACAATTGCCAAAAGATATAAACAACCCAGGTGTCCATCAACTGATGAATGGACAAACAAAACATGATCTATACATACACTAGAATATTATTCAGGTGTAAAAAGGATGAATGTAACAAACTGGATGAACCTTGAGGACACTATGTTGAGTGAAATAAGCCAGCTACAAAAGGACAAATATTGTATGGTCTCACTAATACGAACTAATTATAAGCAAACTCTTGGAGTTAAAATCTGCAGTATCGGTTACCAGGAGATAGAATGAGGGTAGAGAATGGGGAATTGATGCTTAATTTGTATAATTTTTAAATAAAGTTGATTGGAAATGGTTAGAGGTGATGGCAGCACAAAACTGCGAGAATTAGCAGCACTGTTCATGGGTGTGATTGGAAGGGAAGTTTAGGATGGAGTATGTCACTAAAGGAAAGTTAGAGGATAAAACACAAGAGTATACAACACAGTTAACCGTGTTGTGGACAATGACTGTGGTTAATTGTACAAAAATAAGAATATTCTTACATGAACTAGAATAAATGTACGTAACTATTATGAAGTGTTAATAATAGGGTGGTACATGGGGAAAATACAACTTATGCAAACTATGGACTGGTTAACAGTAATATTGTAATTTTCTTTCCTAAATTCTAACAATGGTACTATTCCAATGATAAATGCCAATAATAGGGGAGTCTTAGGGGTATGATTTGGGGAGCAATGAGAATGTTCTCGAATTGATTGTGACAATGACTGCACAATTCGGTGACTATCCTGAGATCCACTGTGCACTTTGGATGGAGTATGGTGTGTGTATAACTGTTTTGTTGCTGTTCTTGTTGCTTAAAAAACATGCTCAACATCATTAGCCATTTAGGAAACGCAAATCAAAACCATAAGATACAACTTTAGACCCACTAGATAGCTCTTATTAAAAAAGCAAAAAATAACAAGTACCAGCGAGGATGAGGATATAGAAAAATAGTGGTGGAAATGTAAAATGGTGCAGCCACCACGGAAAACAGCTTAGCGGTTCCTCTAAAAAGTCAAATGTAGAACCACCATATGACCCAGCAATCCCACTTCTAGGTATATATCCCAAAGAATAAAAAGCAGGGGCTCAAACAGATATTTGTTCACTAATGTTTACGATATTGTTCACATTCACAAAAGCCAAAAGATGGAAGCAGCAAAAACGTCCATCAGTGGATGAATGGATACGCAAAATGTGGTCTATACATACAATGGAATGTTACTCAGCCCTGAAAAGGAATGAAGGTCTGATAAACGCAACAACGCAGATGAACCTTGAAGACAGCATGTTGAGTGAAATAAGCCAGACAAAAAAAGAACAAAATTTGTACAATTTCATGAATATGAAATAACTAAAATAAAAAATTCATAAAGACAGAAAGTAGAGCTCAGGTTACCAGGGGTAGGGCAGCCGGGGAAGTTAGTGCAATGGGGAGTTACTGCTTAATGGGTACAGAGTTTCTGTTTGATGGAAACTGATGATGGAAAAGTTCTGGTAATGGCTGGTGGCGGTAGGAGAATAACATTTTAAATGCAGTCACCACCACTGAATTGTATATCTGAATATGATTAAAATGGAAAACTGTATGTTGTATATGTTAGCACAATAAAAACTTCTTTAATTAAATTAAAGTGAATTAATTTTTTAAAAAGTGCCTCCAGGAGAACTGGAGATAGCCTAATGAAGAAGCTATCAACCAGAGCCTTAATTTGAATATACTGCCTTAAAAATGGGTAGTATGGCCCCAGGTTTAACTGCATCCGAAATTCAGAAGTATTTTTTCTCCAGCGTAATTTGTCGCAGAATGTTTGACACCTGGGGTTATTAACCTGCTCGCTTGGCATTTCCCACTAACTCCTGAAGATTTCTGCTTCAGCTGCTGGACTTTCAACCCAAAGCAGCTCTGGTTTTAAATGGGGGAAGGAAGCAGGAAGGAACTGTAAGCCCTCACTGGCTTTCGCTGTGCTGGATAAGATCATCTTTTTTGCCCCCAGAATGACCTATAATTTCTTACAATTCAACTTCCAGTTTCATTTCTCAGGTATTTAAGATGCCTTTGGCTTTTTACCAGGTTAGATCTCAGCTAAGATTTTATTTTTCTCTTGAGGGCCATTCTGCTAAGCCAGAGTCGTACGAGGCAACTTTAACTTGAGGCTGTTATATGACATTTTTCAAAGTATAATCAGACTGTGGTTCCTGACCTGGCTATAGGATTAAAGATCTGTGTCACCACAGGGTTACACTTCTGAAAGTATTAAAAGACAAACAAGGTTGACTGGACAGGAAAGGAAAATTCCACAGGCTGGTCCTTATACTCTGATCAGAAAATTCCTTTCCTCTTTTCCCGGTTCAACACAAAACCCACACTTGCCCAGAATATCCACATTATCAAAACATGTTTTAACTCTCAGGGATCCTGGAATATATATCCTCTAACTTTGGTTTCTGACCTCCAGATGCACATTTTTTAACATCTCTGCTGATACTCGGTTGAGGGGGTGGGTTGTAAAATTTTGGTGGAAAATAGGCAATTAATCACTTCACCTCCATCAGATGTTTCCCCCATATTATCCTTTTTTTATGGACCCAAATGTAAATCTACATTTTGATGAAAAACAGGATATTTACATAATCTCAAAATATCTCCCCACAAATAACTAACCAATTGCAGAGCAGGACAAATAATATTTTTACTGTAAAGAAAGGATGCCACTTTTGGCAAGACCAGAGGAGAAGTCACCAATAATGAGACAGCAGGATGGCACGCGCCTCCGATGGGATGCACTGAGCACACAAATATTTCTGTGGCATCCCTGACAAAACTGCATAACCTGAACCAATAAGAGGAACCAGCAGACAAGCCCAAAAGGAGGGATGAGCTACAGAATAGTTGGTCTAAACTCTTCACAAACTGTGAATAACATGAAGAACAGAGGCTGAAAAAAGTTTTATATTTAAGTTAAAGAGACCTGACAATCAGAGCAATGCATAACTGTGGACTGGATTCTCAAAGGGGAGAAAATATCTATGAAAGATGCTACTGGAATAACTGGCAAAATTTGAATATGGACTGTAATGAGTTAATAGAATTGTATTAATGTTCAATTTCTGATTTAAATCATTGCATTGTGGTTTGCTCTTGTTCTTAGGAAATAAACTACAATTTAGAGGTAAAGGGACATATGTATCCTTAAAATGTTTCAGAAAAAGAAGTATATATGTATAGAGAGAGTGAATGGCAAAGCAAATGAAGCTAAATGCCAGTAATTGGTAAATCCAGGTAAAGTATATACAGGAATTCTTTGCAACTTTTCTGTAAGTTTGAAATATATACCAAAAAGACTATATATATATAAATCTATATAATAACATACAATTCAAAATAAATTCATAATCCAGCGCATTCACCAAAAATCTAGTGTATTCCTCAGGTATTCTACTGCAAACGTATAGAAATAAAGGCTGACAGACCAACATGGAATCGGTGGATTAATTAATTTAGGAACCTATAGACATTTCTTAATTATCTTATTTTTTCAACTGAATAAAATTTTTTAGACTTCCTCAAATGTCCTGCCTATAGCCTATATGTTTAAACAAAGTACAAATTCCATACTTTCTCCCAGGTAAGACCACAGGTTATCAATATCCTTGCATGCTAATAAGTAAGCGAGGCTAACTTCTATAGAACTTTCTGCGTATGTAAATTATTTTTCTAATATATCCAGTTCTCTATCTTCTTAAAAATCCAACTCACATCTCTGGGATTTCAAATATCCACAAGCTCTTGTTTCTGTCACATCAAATGAGCTATTTTATTCCTTAGCATCATAAAAAATGTTCAATAAATCTTGGCTCATTGCTAGCTTTACTATCTCTTTCCCAATATTTCTCTGCCCAAGCTTTTCCAACCACTCTGGAATAATCTAGAAGTAATTAGAATTTCTTACCTTCTTTAGCCTAAAAGGAGCCAATTTATCGCAAACTGTCATGGATTCTGACTTTAAATTACCAAGAGCCCAATTACCAACGGAGGCCAGGAATCTTCTTCCCAATTAAAGTGATTGATTTCTTAACAGACCCAGTAGCACTTCACTTTTTAATTATGCTCATTCTGATCAAATGTGAGAAAATTCTTCCTCATTTTATCTTCTTTTTGCAAAGAACATGATACAACAAACATTAATCATAGCGGTATCGTATTAGTTCTGCCTTAGCGGAGCTACCAGAAATCCCACACAATGGGTCGGCTGAAACAATGGGCGCTTATTGGCTTGTGGTTTCAGAAGACAGAAGCCCGAGGCTCAGATCACAACACTGGCCAGAAAGCTGGCTCCCTCCTGGGTCAGCAGGGCTCTGGCTGGCCGGCAGCCTGGGGGGGTTCCTTGGCTTTCCTGACACAAAGCCACCACCTCTCCTTTCACTTCTGGGCTCCACAGACTTTCACATCCTCCAAGCTTTCTCTCCCATGTCGGTATTTCTTCTACTTGTAAAGGCTTCCAGTAATCCGGATAGAAGCCCACCCTCATGCAGTGGGGCCACACCGTAAGTAAAAGTAACATCTTCAGGTGATCCTATTTATAATGGTTTCATCCCCTTGGGTTCGCAAATTATGAAAGACTAAATTGGGGTGCATGATCCAACTCCCACAGCGATATAAAGCCAGACTTAGTTATGCCTGTAGAAAAACTGGATATCTAATCTATCAATGGGTCTTGTACATTTTCATGGGGTCTTAGTTGTTCCTTCGGCTCTAAAATGGGGAGGAGGAAACAACTGTTACGTCAGAGTTCACCTAAGAGTGTGCCAAACTTTCCAGTATCAGGTATGATGTGATGAGATGTAAGGAGGTATTTAGATAAACATAAGGATTGCATGGGGACGAACAGCTTTAAGGGATGGAAGGCAATTTAGTTTGTGTCAAGACAAAGAACAGAATTGCCATATTGGAAATACATGAAGGTGAATGTGCAGAACAAAATTTTTTTTCTCACTTGGATGCCATTAAAATGATGATTATTCGCCGTAAGAATCTTGAAAGAGAAAAATATTATACTTTGAGTTCATTTAGGAGGAAGGGGCCCAATTTAGAGTATCCAAAAGAATAGGAGCCCATCCTCTTACACAGCCTCTGCCAGACCACATGCAAAGACATTTGCTTGTGTGCTTTGCTTTTAATGTCAAGGGAAGACGAGTTGGTTCTGGCTCCAGCCACCTGCTGACCTGCATCCTTATCTCCTTTTCCACCTCCATGCACATGATCAGCAGACTGGCATCAGCACAATCACTTGAGACATACAAAGTACAAGTCCTTCCCTCTGATCAACATTTTCCAGCAATCTGTGCTTCAGAACCTCCCCACTTGGCCAGACAAGCGGTGACCTCTTGCACAAATGCAGTTGTTGACCATTGTGTTGACTAGTTTCCAAAAGTTTTTGCAGCTGTATAGGATGATCCTGGGGACCCTCCAAGATCCTAAAACTTCCCATGCAAACACTAACTCATATTTGGTCATTTTAATGGAAACAAAATTGAACTGTATACTGATTTTTTTTTTAATAAAAAATCCATGTATGAGATCCTCCAAGCTCAGTTGGGAAGACAAGAAGAACAGCACACAGTATGTAAGATTTTTCATTTCCTAGACAATTATTGAGTACTTCCTGAAGGCAAGGATGCTCTCAGATAAGCAGTATAGAATGAAGATGCTTTGATGGGATTTTATCAAATGAGGATAAATCAGGAGGGTGATGGGTCACCCTTCTGAAAACAGAGATGAAGAACACTGTGCCAATGGAGGAGCTACAAACAAGGTGAGAAGATTGGCAAGAGCCTTGAAGGCAGGCTAGCTGAATGGGGGTAGGGAACTCCAGGCTTATGGGCAAATGCAGTCTACATTTGAAGAACCTTAAACACAGGCAAGAGAAGCAGGAAGGGGATAGGCTAAGAAGCCTGGGCTTTTCTACATATTAATGAGGGACAGGAAGGGGAGTTAAAGAGTCCAACTGGAGGTGCTGTGAGGGATGGTGGGATGCAGAAATGAGGCTGCTGACAACGCTCACCAACCCCCACCCCATCCCCAGACCAGTTAGGAGGATACTGAAATGATCTACTGTGTCTGGGATAGCAGAACTGGTCATGGCAATGGGAATGGAAATAACTGGAGATTCGAGAAACACAACGGTGGTGGAAACAGGGACTTGCAACCATCATACGAAAGGATGGGGAAGGAGGACCAACTTCTGAGCACTACAATAACAATATGTGAACACTTTGTTGGAGTCCAAAAAAGCTGCCTTTTGCTATTGAAACTGATTTGTGATTATTCCTATCTTTCACTGAACCCTTAAGTGGTTTTAAACTCTTAAGACGTCCCTGACATAAGCAGGGAAGTTATTTCTCTTTTATCACATTAGAGAACGGAGACTGGGAGGGTTGACCTGACCAGGGCATGCCAACTAGTTGCCATAAAGCTGGAATGAGAAATCCAAACAGCGCTCGTTACACAATCAAACGAAACATAAAGATAGCATGAAACTGTTTTATGGGCATGTTTCTGGCTTAAGTGGGACAGACTTGTTAGAACTTTATACCATGCGCTGCGTTGGAAGCTGGTTTGCTGATAATGTTCATCTCAAAAGCAAATGGAGGGCGGTGCAACGGTGGCTCTCTGGCCTGCCAAGCCAGAGACCCAGGTTAGGTTCCTGGAGCCTGCCCATACAAAAAAAAAAAAAAAAAAAAGAGAGAGAGATGCACAGGACTCATTACCTTTATCAGGTGCTATTTTTAAAGTCAAGTTTTCCTGTCATAAAGTTTAAGAAAGAACCATCTGGATGAATTGTATGGAATGTGAATATATCTCAACAAAATTGTTTTTAAAAAGAAAAACCATCTGTCTAAAAAACAAAGAGAAATTCACTGACAAGTGTTTAGATGTTTTAGTACTTTATAATGTTCCTCACATATTCAACATGAAATACTGATAATGGATAAACAAAAGGGGAGGACTCTTCAGCAAATATCTTCTAGAAGTCAAAGTACCACTCTGGTCAAACACAATAAAGAGAACAGCATATGAACAAAGAATAAGGGAATTTAACAGAGAATTTTAATTTGAAGGCATAATTAGAAAAACAAACAAACCAACTCTCTCTTCTAGCTATTGAAAGAGGGTTAAGAGTGAAGCTGCGAATGCTGTATATCTTCCTTCTGTGAAATAGCTTATAAAGGAGGGGTACAGCTATTCAAATGTAACATGACACTGCTCAAGGTCAAGGATTCTAAGAAATTCTAGCAGTCTATATATATCACTGAGAACTATATTAAAAATATAAATGCATAGATGTAAAGTATATGGTATTAAAAACAGACTTTGCTGTATTTAGAGTATATGTCACTTCTACCTCTTTCTGAGAATAACAGTATAAAGCTCTATAAAACACTTGTACCTAGAACTAAACAATCACCAAATGGTCAATGTTGACCTTAATCAATGGCTGCTGAGCTCAGAAGACCCCACTGCTGCCCCTTGGGAAGGATCTAGGCTCAACACTTAGCAGGTCCCACCCAACCCCTTTGCTCTGCATTTGTTTCTGCAGAAATTATTAACAAAAATTTGCATAATACTAAGTCCACAGGCTTTGAATATGGAGATCTAGTCAGAAAAAGTAGCAGCAAAGACAAAATAAGCTAGAATTCATTAGAAAAGCAACTGGGAGATTTTTTAAAAATGCTTCCAGTTTTATAAAAGCAAGAGGAAGATTTTTTTAAATGCTTCCAGTTTAAGTCAGAGTTTAGTCCGCCAGCTTCGCAGAGCTGTTGACATTTTGCTGTTGCTCTTTGAAAAAAAGAGAGATTCTACAATAAGCACGTTCATCCGAGGAAAATACCGTGTTGGTTAAGTTCGTGCAGCCCTTGCTGAAGTTACTGTTCCACACACAAAGGTTAGGATGTGTTCACAGCTGATGCATCTCCAAAAAGTTTTTCATGAAGGCGGCCAGCTTCTGAACATCTTCGATAGTGACAGCATTATACAAAGAGACCCGGATGCCTCCTACAGACCTAGAGCGACCAAAGAAACCATATTTGCCACCATCAAGAGCAAAAGCATCTAATTTAGCATCGAGACCACTCTCTTTCTAGCCACCAGCTCCCAAGAGTCACCACACCAGAAGGCCCTGTCCCAGACCCCACCTGAAACCCACCACCGGTGATCAGGAGACAAGACAGCTCGGAGATTAAAAAATTCCCTTAGGCAGTAAAAGCCCATCATGCTCACACTTAAATTAATTCAACAATTCATTCCTGGCCAAGAGAAAAACAAGACAGGGCAGGGGGGTGGGGGGAAGAAACTGTAAGTTACATAAAGTGGGTGACCCAGCCCATCTGTCTGTCTTGGAGGGAGCAAGATGGGACCAGGGGGCCCGGGTGTTACTGTCTCGTGTGAGGACATATATTTTTCACGGAGCATGCAGATTAACTACTTCATCTGATGTCCACCTGGAGTAACCGTGGTCCCTCCATCAGTGGAGTAGAGAGATTTTCAATGGTGATTTTGACAAAACGTCCAGACCAGATGTGGCTCCAAGGACACAGTCAGTCAATCCTTAGTCAATCCTGCTAAGGATTCCGTTAGGGAGAGCAAGGATTACCTCTGGGACCACTGATTTTTTTCCCCAAGAAGTTACATAACTGCTCTTCCAAGCTGGGCAGGCTCCTAGGTAATTCATTCCACATCTGAAAAACTAATTTCAACTGGATTGGATGTGTACTCACCTATGACCTTTCAAGGAGATCATATTGAGTTCAAGAGCTTTATCAAGAAATCGTTTTTCTAAAGCCTCGTCTCCTTTGGTGTTGCCAATGCGGAATGGAACATTCATCTTGCTTCTATTCTGGGGCTCCACTGGACATCTGAAAAACATGTTTATTACTCTGGCTATTTTTCTGAAATGTGCAGCTATCATTAACAAATCAACAGGCTTCAAAAAAAATAAAAAATAAACCATTTTCCAGATGCAGGCAGACTTTTTTTTTTTTTTAAAGTAAAATCTGCCCCCAGGATGTTTATAATTTACCTGGGAAGACCAAACACTTGCATATGGAACAGTAAGATAAGGTCCTCTTGTATGATCTGTACTTAACTTCTACGAGCCCAAGTATCCTCATCTAAAAACTGGGAATAATAATTATGCCACCATTTCCGACCAATGAGAAATAAACAATAAGCTGTAAAACTCAGTAATAATGAGCAGCAACTTTCAAAGCACCGATCATGGTATATCGTCCCAAGCTATGTGGCCTTGAACACGTTACTGAATCTCGCAGTTGTGCCTCACTTTCCTTATCTGTAGAACGGGAATAATAACGGAACACACCTCACAGGGTTGTTGTCACGAATAAATGCGTCAGTATTTATAAAGAATTTTTGTGGTATATTTTTAAATGGTCACAAACTCTCTACACCTCCTCCCAATAAAAGATGGGGTCTAGTTCTCCATCTTTTGAATCTGTGACTTCCTCTGACTGAGAAAATGCAACAGAAGTGACGCTGTGCAACCCTGAAGCCCAAGCCTTACGGGGCTTTGCAGCTTCTCTTTTTGCCCTCTGTGAAGGTGGAATCGTGTCTCCTACAGACACATCCAAGTGCTAACCCCCAGTACTGTGGGTATGAGCTCATTTGTAATTAGAACCTTCGAAGATCCCATCCGGATGAGGTCTTAACCCAATATGGCCGAAGTCCTTATGACACAGGACTCTAGAAGTTCATAAAAGCCAGAGGAGACAGTTCTCCATGTGACAGAAGACTGCCAGAAAGCTGTCCCCAGAACACCAGAGACTTTGAAGAAAGCCTTGCTGACATCTTGATTCTAGACTTCCAGCCTCCAAAACTGTGAGACAATGAATTCCTGCTGTTTAAGCCAACTAGTGGGGGGTGATAAATGGCCCAGACAAAAATCAACACCAACTGCCAGGCCAGGGAGGCCAATTTAACCACCAGCCTCCATTCATGTCACCAGGTAACTTCAGTCAGTGAGACCAGATGAAGAGAATCACCAAGCCGATTCAACCCAAATTGCCGGTTAAAGAATCATGAGCAAATAAAATGTCTGCTGTCTTAGATCACTAATATTGGGGTGTTCATGACTGATGCAGAAATAGATAACTGATGCATATTAGAACAGTTTCTGGAACATATTAGATGATATATAAGTATCTGTTAAATACAATAAATTTGTCCTTTTATTCCCAACACCTGGGCACAGGGCCTAGCACGTACAGGCTCACAAAATGAGTGATGAGTGAATTTTTATCCAGAAAAGGTTAATATTTGACTAGTTTCTACTTTGGAAGATAACCAGGCAAGGTTATTTTTTCATTGACAAGCAAAGGAGACAAATGAAAGAAGAGCCAACTGGCTACTGAAATTCACCAGGAATGGCTGGGGGTGTCCAGATGGAAACCCCAAGGAGAGAAGGAGCTAAGCCCTGCCCTTCCTCTGGTAACAGGGTGCCACAGGATGGAAACAAGAAGCTCCCAGAGGGAGATTTATTCTGAAAAGGAGGCAAGTCTTGGATCAAGGCTGTTCAAAAGTGGAGGTGATGTCTGGAGCGAGGGGTGATGGGAAAAGCACCCAATGTCCCCAGGGAGACAACCTGCTGCCATGCTGGCCTCAGAAGGCTTCTGCCTTCCAGGAAATGCCCAGGCTGGAAATGAACCTCCGGGAAAAGAATTCAGGAGATTCCCAGTGATCTCTCATCTCTCTGTTGTTTCTAAATTCCCTGACTTTTTTTCCAGAGCTATCACCATTCTTTCTGCTTACAAATGTCCAGAGAAATAATAGGGAGCCAAAATCTAATAGAAAAAGGGGTCTCCCCTCCAAAACAGCCCCTGTCCCTATCCTTTCACTTGCATCAGATTCTGAGCTCTCCTGGGGAGCCAAGGAGGGTCACTTATTCTTCAGTGTACCCCGGAGCCTGGGACAAAGCCAACCCAGAATGGGCGCTCAGGAGGCCCTCAATGAATGAATGGATGGGTGGAGAATGAACGAATGAATGAGGAATGGATGAATTGATGGATGCATGAATAATAAGTGGGTGGATAAAACATGTCCTCAGACCTTTCTGCACACCTTCCTTCCAAAATCCCAGCACAAGCCACACCCTTCTCTGCTCCCCATAACACTGTATCTTCTTCCCCATAAGTTCCTAAAAGCATTTCTGCCCTCTTTGTCTAATTTTACTCAAACCTAAGGTTTGGTTCATTCAAAAGCCTTCTCTCTCCTCCAAATATAACAGTAACTCTCTGCATCAAGCACATGTGGCATTCTTTAGCCTTTGGGTCTGAATGCCTTGGACAGTCTACTGTTGATTGATGTGGTAAACTGGCTGCAGTAAGTGCCAGTGAGTGCCCTGGCCTCCCCACTCTCATTCTACGCCTAGGGTGGAAGCTTCTCCAGGACAGAGCCCTGCACTGCACGGCACACAGAGCAGGCAGGAATGTAGTGTGACCCCATCCCCAGATGGCACAGGGACTCTCAAATGCTATACATGGGAGAGGAGCTCAAAGGCCAAGCCATCTAGCCAAACCCAACTTCCTAAGGGCCTGTGGCTGGAGGATCACTGCATGCTGAGAACACTTAAGAGCACGCAACAAGCATTTTAAGGGCACAGGTAGCCACAGTATGCCATTTTATCCTAAATGTATGAAGAGTAAACCCCTTCATACAAGCAGCTATGTGATGAGTAAGGAAGTCTTAATCAAAACATACCAGGCTGAATTTAATTTCTTTTCCTGGAGTGATGCAAATATTCTAAAAATGACCACAGTGATGAATACACAACTATGTGATGATACTGTGAGCCACTGATTATATAGAATGGACAGACTGTATGTGTATGAAGATTTCTCAATTTAAAAAATGATAAAACACCATGCTAAGTTAAGAGTGAGGCAGTGTTTTCTCTGTCCCCCATGTGGCCCACTAAATCTCAAAAGGAGTACAAATTCTTATGTTACTATCAGCCAGATTATTTTGTGTGTTATAAAACCAAATCCCAAATGACCCCTGAGAAGGGGGCCCTGGCTTTGATAACTGAGCACGGGCATTTACGTATATGCATGTCTAAGTATGTGTGTAAACATACGATCGAGTTTGGTCTTTGCATGTCTCTACCCACCTTGGAAGAAAGGGAAAGCCAATGAAGATATTCTTTCTTATCTTTATGTGCCAGGTACTGCACTAGTTGCTTCCCAAAGAGCACTTTGGTGAGAAGCATATGTTATATGTTATCCCCTCATAGGTGCTAGCCCAGAGGTCAATATAGGTTTATGAAACATACAGTCTTGAAGATATTTAACTGGGAATCAACCTACCCCTTGCCAATTCCCTTCACAGACTGCAAGCCTGGGATAAGTGTTGAGCCTGTCTTAAGGGAAGCAGTCAACTTTCTGAAAGTGTGAACAACCTGGAGGAGGAGGCCAAGAATGGATGTTGACACCCAGGGTCTCCAACAACAGCCCTGAGGTCAAGGGGAGCACATCCAGCAAGTAGGCACGTTTTCTCCAAGGGGACACAGAGAAGCAGCAGGAGTGGGAGAAGGGAGCCAGCTGGTCCAGAGAGTGGACGGAGGTTCCTCCCCAGGGCAATGTCTGGTGCGGGGCATGGCCATCCACTGGAAGACAGGTCCCGGAGAGGTTGCAGGGGTGGGAACCCAGGAGCGAAGCGCACACCCCGCATGTTCCCAGGGCCTCGGAACACCCACTGACCAGCTCCTCACAGTCTCAGAGGAAGGGGAAGGCAGCCCCTTCTCAAAGGAACGCAGGAGCCACACCAGATTTTCAAAATTACGAGGGGTAAGATGTGAGCTAAGAGCCATCGACTTACATGTAGAATCCTTGAGAGTTATCAATAATATCGTAAACCATTTCCGATTTGATGGAGCTGAGCTTCTCCATGGCCGCCGCTCCACCATTGTTCTTTATCCACTCCAGGACCAAGCCCATGACGTAGATGCTAAAATAAAGATTTACCAAAAGTAGTGCATTTAGTTCAGCTTTGGAGAAGGGGAAATACACTCCATCAAATTTCTGTTTGTGCTGTACTGAAACAGACATAAAGACTTCATTAGAACAAGGCAAGATAAGGGTGTGTAATGAAGCAAGGGGCAGGATGAATCCAATTCTAGGCAGCCGAGGGCCTGTTAGAGGAGGTTTAATCAGACTCTTTGCTGGAATTCCCATCACTCCCTACCTGTCCCACTCAAGCCCTGATGCAAACACTTCATGACACTCCAAGCACTCCTACCTACCTCTACCTGCTGAAATCCATTCAGCACACTCCCCATCCAGAGCTAACGCTTCACTTTCGAACTTCCCTCGGCCTGTACTTCTCTTGTGAGGTTTATTACTTGCTCCTTTATTTTACACATTTGCAGGCTTCATGTTTTGGACATTGTACTCTAGGAGTACATGCCTACATCATTCACTTCTTATACCCCTCAGTCCTAACAGAGGACCTCCCACCTGGCTGGGGAGGCAGTGGGGCAGAGTGGAGAAGAGAACAGACTGGTGTGCAGTTCTGATTCTTGCTGTCATTTACTAACACATTGTGCAGCTGAAGTCATGAACCTAAGCCCCAGCTTCCCCATCTGAGGACAGGGAAACCAACTTACCCACCCACCCACCTAGCCACCAACTCACTTACCCACTGAGGACACCTGGCTCTACCTCCGCTCTTGCAGCTCCACCTCCCACCCAAAGTGCAGACCCAGCTGAATCTACCAACCCCTGTCCCTTGCTCCCCTGGGCTCAGAGTTGGGCATGGGACCCATGCTGGGCTAATCAAAGTCCTCCCTGGGATTTTCTGAACTGAAAGTGAGGAGAGGGGCAAAACTGTGTGTTGATGAAAGAGTGAGGACATCACGTTTCTAGGGAACATTTGAAAAAAATAAGTCACCAAAGCAGAGAGAAGCAGAGATCAGAAATGAAGAGCAGACTGGCTTGGGATTTGAGTCCCTGGTTTTAGCTACCTGGAGGCCAGCTGTACCTGTCCCACCTGCAGCTTGGGATGGTCCCTTTCTGAGCCAAATATTTCAACTTTCTGTCACCTGCATGAGCCAAATATTTCTACTTGCTGTCACCTGCACAATTGCAAGATCTGGGCTGGGTGACATTCTGAGCATAGGGCCTGGCACCTGGAAGATGGGACATGTGAATGACAGTTACTAGAACTTTAATTATCAGGTGCTCCATACCAGGTTGGAAACACACAATGTTGGAGGGCAATGACATATTCCCAAGGATCTTTTGAAGGTCTCTCTCTTTAAAAAGGTGCTGAAGTCTCTGTTGTACCCTACTGGTTTTCAGCAGAGGTCCCCCGGGGAAGAGACACCGTCCTCCATGAGCTGGGAGTTTGGAGATCAGCTACCAGCCATGCCCTCTCCGGAAGATGCTCTCTGGGGGTTAGGGCAAATTCAGTTGCTGGGAGTCAATGCTCAGCAAAGATCTCAGCTTGGGAACACCCGGACCCAGCCGTCGCTGTTTATTACAATACTAATGGGTGAGGAGGGGGGATCACGGGGGTGGTAAACGTTCCATCAACCACAGGCTGGTCACAGGAAGCCCTTGGCATTTACTGTCTGACTCACTCACTGTCTCAACTGGCTAGGCCAAGGACCTGGGGTTTTCACCCCCAGAATGTAGCAGAGGCTGGGCTACCCAAAGGGCATTGGGCAGAGAGCAGTCCAAACCACAGCAAAATCTCTCCTGGAGCTCACTAGACAGCCCTGGGAGGAATGAGCAATAGCAGGTAGCAGAAGGGGAAGAGAGGAAGGAGCAGAAAACAGTGCCTGAGTAATTTACAGTCTCGGCTATAGCTCTTTGGATAAAGACCAAGAATCGGGGTGGGGGGGCAGGGGCGGGGGTACAAAGGAGAGGGGAGAATGAGAGAAGGGAACGAATATTTATACAAATACATGTATTATGGGCCAAGCACCCAGCTACCTGCTCTTCTTCATCACAATAGTTCTATGAGCTACTATTAGCCCATTTTACAGATAAGGAAAACTTAGGCTCAGCATGCTTAACTTGCCTGAAGTTTCCCAACAAGCGGCTGATAAAACCAGGATTCCAACCCCAGGTGCCTGACTCCAAAGCCCAAGTTCTTCCCACTAGCAACAAGGCTCTCTGGAATGGCAGGGGCTGTAGGACTCTCAATCACTGCCTCACCTGTCAGTAAGGTAGCCGTGCTGTGACCCGGCATGAGACATAGCTGCCAAGTCCAGTTGCCGCGAGAGCATCACAGCACACATGCTGTGCATGAGATACCATGCTGTTCCACCCCTCTGCTCTGTACTCTCTAGGACACCCATCTAACCCTAAACTGCTCCTTCCATCCACATCCTGCTCACCTGTCCCCGGACCACAGAAACAGCCCTGCCACATAATCAGAACAGAGTGTAACCAAACCGACAATTCTTTTGCCTGTATCTCTGTTAACCTCAGGGTTTATAGCTGCTATTTCTCTATAAACAAACTGAAGCTGGAGCAGGACAGTTCCAGACTAACCACAACAGCCTAGGCTGGGTATCCTGCAGAAGCCAGGCCAGCCCTGAGCACTAATCTCTCAAAACACTGCCCATGCTCTCCAGTGCTCTCAGTGGGATCTGAGCAGGAAGTCAGCAGAAAGACCACCCACTTTTACACACACCACTCAGAGCCAGCCCTCTTAGTCCACGTGTGGGCACTGTGAAGCTCAACAGGAGGCAAACAGCTAGGAAGGTAGCCAGCTGCCCTGGAGGACAGAAGACATCGCTGGATGGGGAGGTCCTGCCCTCCCTGCCGCCACCACCACCCCCAGCCCTTTACTCAGTAGAATGACATCTGGTCCAGGTAATTCTACCTAGCATGAGGCTCTGCTGGTTTGCAAATTATTAGCTCACACGTCTACCCCATAAAAATACAGGGACCGTAAAATGCTTTTGCAGCTCTGCAACTTGGTCTGAATTCTCCTCACCACCAGTTTAGGGATTTTAGCTTACTCATGCCTCCCTTCTAAAATGCCATAAGTAAACACATAGCACAGGCTTGCCATCCTAAACCCACCTATTAAGTGATTACGTAAAATCACAGTTCATCCTATCTATGGAATACCATGCAGTTATTTAAGAAAAAAAAGGTAAGCATTTGAACTGATGTGGTAGAAGGTCCAATGGTATATTGTTGGGTGGAAAACAGGAAGTTTCAGAACAGTCTGTTTGTATGGTAAAGTTCAAGTCCACTTGCATAATTAAACATATGGCTCTGTATATTTGCAGATAGCCGGCTAAAGGTCTGTTAGGACAGACAGCAAGCAGTCAACAGTGGTTACCCCAACAGCTCGACACACTTCAGAAATCTGTGCTATAAGCATGTTAGTTTAAAATTTTTCTGAAACCTATACAAAATATTCTATTGACAAGTACTTAGAAAAACACACCATGTCCCCAGGAAAGCGCTCCTTGGCTATTCTGAAATTCTGATTCTGCGAATGAGCTTCTGGAGTTGATGATATTGTGGCACAATTAAGCCAGGAATTGGTGAAAGTAATCAAGCCAAGTACTTTTCCAAGAGGAAAGCTGCCCAAGCTGGCTCAAATTCCCACACCTCTGCAGACCCCAGGCAGAGAAGGTCCCTAGGCACAGGCTTCCATTCTGATAAGAAAGACTGGCTGGGCTAATGGTTTTTTGTGTTGTATTTATATTGGTTACCTGACCTCAAGCTGTAGTTAAAACAAATTTGTACTTGTGGGTTCAATGCTTCATGATAAGCAAAAAGTGGTGAGATTGGAAGGGAAGTTCAAGCATCTTTTTCTTTCCCCACTAATTAGTGTGTTTTGCTAAAGGGTTAAATTGAAGGACAATGCGGTAATTTATTCCACCCCAGTTCACTGCTCAGGGCAACAGCAACTATTTGAAGGCGAGTTTACCCAGCACAATCAAAACAAATTTCCCAGGGCTACTGCCCAGCAGCTTTGATAGAAAAACAGAAACAAAAACAAAAACACTCCTTCTTTTCAAACTTGGGAGCTTTTCAACAACTCTTATTTTGTGATAGAGTTCTATAGAATAGTGGGTGCCTTATCAGCCTGAATTCAGAGATTGGAGGAAGTGTTTTAAAAACTTTCCTGTCTCCATTTGGAAGACTCGCTTTCCCTGAGTGAGTTACAATTCTCTAACCTTGAATGTTTGAGTATTGCCAATGAGCTCTTAAGTATTTCAAGTAATAAATTTATGGTAATTTTTCACTTATATTGAACTTTCTTTTCGCTTCTTCTGGATAAAGGAAAGAAAAGCAACTGCCAGGGGGCAACCTGAGAACAGGATACATTTAATCCAGTGCCCTTCATCTCCTACATTTACAGGATTCTAATGAAAGATTATGAAATATGCTTATCAGTCTGGAAAAGAAATTTCACCTGGCCCAAACAGCGGTTAAGGTCAGGTCTAGGATGGAGGCAAATCTGTATAGGGACCGGCTGGGGAATGGGCCTATAAAAAGTCTCTTTTCTTTGATGACCTCTCATCTTAAGTGTGATTCCAGACATTTTAAGCTCATATTAGACAGACTGAACTGCTTTCTCACTGTTTCCACTAATCATTTTCCACCCCAATATTAACCAACGGCATGTTAACATATTCATTTCATTTTTCAAGATTTTGGTTAAAAGTACCTCGTGAAGATGCCCAAAAGTGAAACCCCTCAACCTGCTTCTTCCTGATCAGAACTTGTTCACCTGGGGGCTACATTTCAGACAGTGCTCTCTCTGCCTCCTCTGGCTTTAACTCTCCAAGCCAGCTGTGGCCTCTGCCTCCCTGGGAAGACTCACCTGCTTGCCAGGTAGGCCATGGCCTACCTTCTAAAAGGTGAGCAAAGCTACTGCTCCACTACCACCTGCAGCTTCACTTCCCTAAGTCCCATTTCCCAGGAATGCCGCATTTGAGGGTCACAAACTGCCTTCAGTGTTCTTACACCAAATAATACCACCAGTTCTTAATCCCCAGCAGGCCAGTGATCACTGGTGTTTTTCCAATGCCCAGAGCCCGAGGTAAGACCGGTGAGTGAGCACCAGGACTCAGAGCCCCTGAATCTCTAGCATGCATTTTAGGGACATTTTCAACCAGGCTGAAGCATAACGGGGTTACAGGCATGCAGGAGTTAAATAAAGCACCCTGTTCCAAGGAAAGTGGAGGGCACAAAATGACGAGCTGCTTTGTAATCATGTGAGCTGTGACGGAAATTTGTTTGAATTCTAAATCTAGAAAAAAAATCCTTTCTTTCCTATAGTAAATTATGTGGAAAAGATTTCTAAAGGCAGCACTGGGGGAAACAGCTCTGAAGTTCTGGCCCAGATGGAATCACTGACTATGTAAGTCGAAGGCCCCTCTTTTATGAGAACTTCTGCCCCATCATGGAAAATTCCTGTTGGGTGGGAAATATGGATTCGAGTATCAATCTACTGTCCTAAGACAGAATCCTTCAAGAACAAACAAATCCATGCTGATCATTCTGCTTGTGAATGACACTGAACTATACAAGGCATATGTACCCGGGCTCTGGTACCAGGTGGATTCAGTTCAAATCCCAGCCACACCACTTGCTAAAAACATCACTGGTTTCTTCATATGCAAAATGGAACTAACAATAGTACCTACCTCTTAGGGTTGTTGGGAGGATTAAAGGGGTCATACACAAATATCACTGCTTACATCATTAGATCATAGTTGCCCTGGAAAGATAAATCATAAACTCTGCCTCTTTCCTTGCGCTCTCTACTGCTGAGGGTCTGGGAACTAACAACAACAGAGCAGCTTAGGTTTATATATCAGTAAGGGCGAGGCACTAAGTGCATTAAATATATCAGTTCATTCAATCCTCACAACAAACCACAAAAGGGGTACTATTATAATTCCTGGAGGATACAACTGCACAGAGAGGTTATGTGATTTGCCTAAGGTCACACAGCTGGTAAGTAGCCGAGTATCTCAGGCAATTGTGAAATCCAAGGTGTCACAAAGATCTTTACAAAATACCTGGGTAGAGGGGTTAAAAGAAAGTGGGGTAGGAAAGCTTACTTTTCCTCAAAGTGCTGTGTTGCAGCCTCCCACTCAGCTAATGGGAAGCCAGGTTAACAGGCCCCTGCAGATTGGGTTCAAGAACAGAAAGGTGTTCCAAGCCCGCATGTTCGCTGTCTAGAATCCAGCTTCATGCAGGTCAGGCAGAGGCAAAAAGAGAGCAAGGAATGCCTTGTCTCTGAACATTCTTCTCCAAAGTGGAACTGGTCATTTGAGAGGCAGACCATGACATTTCATCTTCAGAGAGGTTTTGGGTTAACAGTAAAACACCGGGGCCTATACTACGAAGATCAAACAGAAACATCACCCTAAAAAGGGTGGGGGAGGGGCAAAAAAATAAAACGTGATAATGCACAGAAGGTAAAGAACAAAAAGAAGAAGTGGGCAGAGATTCCTGATAGGGTTTTAGGGGCTATTGGGTCACCAGTTCATAGAAACATGCTCTATTTCTTAAAAAGAAAAGTTGCCTCTGCTTTAGGGGTAGTGCACTGAATTGTGTACCCCAACAAGAGGCATGTTCTCAAACTGCATCTCTGTGAGTGTGACCCTATTTGTAAACAGGACCTTTTGAAGATGTTATTATTAGTTAAGGTGCAGCCTGACTGAATCAGGGTAGGTCTTAGTGCAAATCACTGGAGGCCTTATAGAGAGAAAACAGAAGCCAGAAGTTAGAGAAGACCGCACAGGGAGAAACACAAGAAGAGAGAGGTCGCCATGTGATGGAGGTGGAGATGCAAGGCAAGGGATCCCAAGGATCAGGGCAAGCCAGGACCAGAACACTGTAGAGTTTGGGGTAAAAGCACAGTCTTGCCGATGCCTTGACTGTGGACTTCTAGCCTTCCAAACTGTGAGCCACTAAGTGCCTGCTGTTTAAGCCACCAATTGAGTGGCGTCTGTCATAGCAGCTGTGGCAAACTATAGCAGATGGGAAACTGTAACTCCCCGCCGCCTTGGCTGGGTACCTGAAGCACGGAGGCGTGTTGTACAAGGAGTTGTTCCCGGCTTGCACTTTGTATTCCAGGACGGAGGGGCACTCTCTGAGAGCAAAGCCCAGCAGGTCATCGCGGACGATTACCACCGTGACCCCTGCAGAGCCCACATTCTTCTGAGCACCAGCAAAAATGACACCAAACTGGAAAAAAAAAAAAAGGGGACTCTTTTAGGAGTGACTGATCATTGTGCACAAACTTATTCAAACATCCCAAAGTCTTCCCCAAGCACAATTTTTTTTACAAGGAAGTGACTTTATTTCTATTTATGATGCATTCCATTCTCTGAAGAAATCTCGATCCAGAATGGCAAATCAACATGCTGTGTTCAGAGGCTAATGAGTCTTTGTCAGGCCCCACTCGCCAGGAAGCTGCTATACCCAGCCCCTAATTTTTTTTTTTTAATTTAATTTATTTTTTATTCAACATACAAACACAAACATTCTTACCATTCTTGTTATATAATCTATAACTCACAACATCATCACATAGTTGTACATTCATCATCATGATCCTTTCTTAGAACATTTGCATCAATTCAGAAAAAGAAAGAAAACAAAAAAATTCGTACATACCATACCCCTTACCCCTCCCTTTCACTGATCACTAGCATCTCAATCTACTAAATTTATTTTAATATTTGTTCCCCCTATTATTTACTCATTTTTAATCCATATGTTTTACTCGTCTGTCAATAAGGTAGATAAAAGGAGCATAAGACACAAGGTTTTCACAATCACACAGCCACATTGTGAAAGCTATATCATTTTACAACCATCTTCAAGAAACATGGCTACTGGAACACAGCTCTACATTTCCAGGCACTTCCCTCCAGCCTCTCCACTGCACCTTAACTAAAAAGGTGATATCTATATTATGTGTAAGAATAACCTCCAGGATAACCTTTCAACTCTGGACTCTCTCAGCCACTGATGCTTTATTTTGTCTCATTTCACTATTTCCCCTTTTGGTCGAGAAGGATTTCGGTCGAGAAGGTGCTGAGTCTCAGCTCGTTCTAGGATTTCTGTCTCACGTTGCCAGGAAGGTCCACACCCCTGGGAGTCATGTCCCACGTACAGAGGGGGAGGGCAGTGAGTTTGTTTGCCATGTTGCCCAGCCCCTAATTTTAACGCCCTCTAAGCCAAGCCCCTAATTTTAAAGACCTTATACGCATTCATATCACTCTGTATACTTCCTTTCTACATTCAAACCAGTTTTTAAAATGGGCCCTCTGACTGTCCTGGTAAATAAGAGAAGAGTTATGCATTAGCAGCCCTTACAAAGAAACAGACATTCTGACATATTAGTAATTATATAAAGGCACAATCAGATACTGAGAAGATCCCCATGGGGAAAAGGAGGGGCAGGACAAGCTGCCTGAGGGAGGAGAAGTTTTAGAAAACAGATACTTCAAGGTACTTATGGAAATTTTTTATTTTTTAATTTATCATTGCATTTTATTCATTTGCCTTTTACATTCTGTACCAAGTACAAAGTAGAGTTATAACACACAGGCTCTGTTTACTTTCTTCATTCTTTTACCTTTTTCTCCTCAGATTGAATGATTTCAATAGTCTTATCTTCCAGTTCACTGATTCTTTCTTTTGCCAGCTCCAGTCTACTGTTGAAACCCTCAAGGGAATTTTTTATTTCTGTTAGTGTGGTCTTCAACTCTGTTTCATTTCTTTTCATAATTTCCTTCTCTCTATTGATATTGTCTTTGTGTTAACCTATAATTTTCCTGATTTCCTTTAGCTCTTGTTCATGTTTTCCTTTAGCTCTTTGAGCATATTTAGGAACATTTTTGTTTGTTTCTTTTTAAATACCAAAGCTTGTGAATTAGAAACATTTTTAAAAAGGCTTTGTTTGATATGTCGGAGGCCTTGTCCTCAGTGATAGTTTCTCATGCTTTAATCTTATTTTTTTTTTTTTTTTTACAAATCATACCATTCTACATATGCAATCAGTAATTCTTAACATCATCACATAGATGCATGATCATCGTTTCTTAGTACATTTGCATCGGTTTAGAAGTACTAGCAATACAACCGAAAAAGATATAGAATGTTAATATAGAGAAAAAAAATAAAAGTAATAATAGTAAGAACAAAACAAAACAAAACAAAACAAAACAAAAACCTATAGCTCGGATGCAGCTTCATTCAGTGTTTTAACATGATTACTTTACAATTAGGTATTATTGTGCTGTCCATTTTTGAGTTTTTGTATCTAGTCCTATTGCACAGTCTGTATCCCATCAGCTCCAATTACCCATTATCTTACCCTGTTTCTAACTCCTGCTGAACTCTGTTACCAATGACATATTCCAAGTTTATTCTCAAGTGTCGATTCACATCATTGGGACCATACAGTATTTGTCTTTTAGTTTTTGGCTAGACTCACTCAGCATAATGTTCTCTAGGTCCATCCATGTTATTACATGCTTCATAAGTTTATCCTGCCTTAAAGCTGCATAATATTCCATCGTATGTATATACCACAGTTTGTTTAGCCACTCGTCTGTTGATGGACATTTTGGCTGTTTCCATCTCTTTGCAATTGTAAATAACGCTGCTATAAACATTGGTGTGCAAATGTCCGTTTGAGTTTTTGCCCTTAATTCCTTTGAGTAGATTCCCAGCAATGGTATTGCTGGGTCGTATGGCAATTCTGTATTCAGCTTTTTGAGGAACCGCCAAACTGCCTTCCACAGTGGTTGCACCATTTGACATTCCCACCAACAGTGGATAAGTGTGCCTCTTTCACCGCATCCTCTCCAGCACTTGTAATTTTCTGTTTTGTTGATAATGGCCATTCTGGTGGGTGTGAGATGATATCTCATTGTAGTTTTGATTTGCATTTCTCTAATGGCCAGGGACATTGAGCATCTCTTCATGTGCCTTTTGGCCATTTGTATTTCCTCCTCTGAGAGGTGTCTATTCAAGTCTTTTTCCCATTTTGTAATTGAGTTGGCTGTCTTTTTGTTGTTGAGTTGAACAATCTCATTATAAATTCTGGATACTAGACCTTTATCTGATATGTCGTTTCCAAATATTGATTCCCATTGCGTAGGCTGTCTTTCTACTTTCTTGATGAAGTTCTTTGATGCACAAAGTGTTTAATTTTGAGGAGTTCCCATTTATTTCCTTCTTCAGTGCTCTTGCTTTAGGTTTAAGGTCCATAAAACTGCCTCCAATTGTAAGATTCATAAGATATCTCCCTACATTTTCCTCTAACTGTTTTATGGTCTTAGACCTAATGTTTAGATCTTTGATCCATTTTGAGTTAACTTTTGTGTAGGGTGTGAGATATGGGTCTTCTTTCATTCTTTTGCATATGGATATCCAGTTCTCTAGGCACCATTTATTGAAGAGACTGTTCTGTCCCAGGTGAGTTGGCTTGACTGCCTTATCAAAGATCAAATGTCCATAGATGAGAGGGTCTATATCTGAGCACTCTATTCGATTCCATTGGTCGATATATCTATCTTTATGACAGTACCATGCTGTTTTGACCACTGTGGCTTCATAATATGCCTTAATGTCCGGCAGTGCAAGACCTCCAGCTTCGTTTTTTTTCCTCAAGATATTTTTAGCAATTCGGGGCACCCTGCCCTTCCAGATAAATTTGCTTATTGGTTTTCCTATTTCTGAAAAATAAGTTGTTGGGATTTTGATTGGTATTGCATTGAATCTGTAAATCAATTTAGGTAGGATTGACATCTTAACTATATTTAGTCTTCCAATCCATGAACACGGTATGCCCTTCCATCTATTTAGGTCTTCTGTGATCTCTTTTAGCAGTTTTTTGTAGTTTTCTTTATATAGGTTTTTTGTCTCTTTAGTTAAATTTATTCCTAGGTATTTTATTCTTTTAGTTGCAATTGTAAATGGGATTCGTTTCTTGATTTCCCCCTCCGCTTGTTCATTGCTAGTGTATAGAAACACTACAGATTTTTGAATGTTGATCTTGTAACCTGCTACTTTGCTGTACTCATTTATTAGCTCTAGTAGTTTTGTTGTGGATGTTTCCGGGTTTTCGACGTATAGTATCATATCGTCTGCAAACAGTGATAGTTTTACTTCTTCCTTTCCAATTTTGATGCCTTGTATTTCTTTTTCTTGTCTAATTGCTCTGGCTAGAACCTCCAACACAATGTTGAATAATAGTGGTGATAGTGGACATCCTTGTCTTGTTCCTGATCTTAGGGGGAAAGTTTTCAATTTTTCCCCATTGAGGATGATATTAGCTGTGGGTTTTTCATATATTCCCTCTATCATTTTAAGGAAGTTCCCTTGTATTCCTATCTTTTGAAGAGTTTTCAACAGGAAAGGATGTTGAATCTTGTCAAATGCCTTCTCTGCATCAATTGAGATGATCATGTGATTTTTCTGCTTTGATTTGTTGATATGGTGTATTACATTAATTGATTTTCTTATGTTGAACCATCCTTGCATACCTGGGATGAATCCTACTTGGTCATGATGTATAATTCTTGTAATGTGTTGCTGGATTCGATTTGCTAGAATTTTGTTGAGGATTTTTGCATCTATATTCATTAGAGAGATTGGCCTGTAGTTTTCTTTTTTTGTAATATCTTTGCCTGGTTTTGGTATGAGGGTGATGTTGGCTTCATAGAATGAATTAGGTAGCTTTCCCTCCACTTCAGTTTTTTTGAAAAGTTTGAACAGAGTTGGTACTAATTCTTTCTGGAATGTTTGGTAGAATTCACATGTGAAGCCGTCTGGTCCTGGACTTTTCTTTTTAGGAAGCTTTTGAATGACTGATTCAATTTCTTTACTTGTGATTGGTTTGTTGAGGTCATCTATGTCTTCTTGAGTCAAAGTTGGTTGTTCATGTCTTTCCAGGAACCCGTCCATTTCCTCTAAATTGTTGTATTTATTAGCATAAAGTTGTTCATAGTATCCTGTTATTACCTCCTTTATTTCTGTGAGGTCAGTAGTTATGTCTCCTCTTCCATTTCTGATCTTATTTATTTGCATCCTCTCTCTTCTTCTTCTTGTCAATCTTGCTAAGGGCCCATCAATCTTATTGATTTTCTCATAGAACCAACTTCTGGCCTTATTGATTTTCTCTATTGTTTTCATGTTTTCAATTTCATTTATTTCTGCTCTAATCTTTGTTATTTCTTTCCTTTTGCTTGCTTTGGGATTAGTTTGCTGTTCTTTCTCCAGTTCTTCCAAGTGGACAGTTAATTTCTGAATTTTTGCCTTTTCTTCTTTTCTGATATAGGCATTTAGGGCAATAAATTTCCCTCTTAGCACTGCCTTTGCTGCGTCCCATAAGTTTTGATATGTTGTGTTTTCATTTTCATTCGCCTCGAGGTATTAGCTAATTTCTTCTTTGACCCACCCGTTGTTTAGGAGTGTGTTGTTGAGCCTCCACGTATTTGTGAATTTTCTGGCACTCCGCCTATTATTGATTTCCAACATCATTCCTTTATGGTCCGAGAAAGTGTTGTGTAAGATTTCAATCTTTTTAAATTTGTTAAGACTTGCTTTGTGACCCAGCATATGGTCTATCTTTGAGAATGATCCATGAGCACTTGAGAAAAAGGTGTATCCTGCTGTTGTGGGATATAATGTCCTATAAATGTCCGTTAAGTCTAGCTCATTTATAGTAATATTCAGATTCTCTATTTCTTTGTTGATCCTCTGTCTAGATGTTCTGTCCATTGATGAGAGTGGCGAATTGAAGTCTCAACTGTTATGGTATATGAGTCTATTTCCCTTTTCAGTGATTGCAGTGTATTCCTCACGTATTTTGGGGCATTCTGATTTGGTGCATAAATATTTATGATTGTTATGTCTTCTTGTTTAATTGTTCCTTTTATTAGTATATAGTGTCCTTCTTTGTCTCTTTTAACTGTTTTACATTTGAAGTCTAATTTGTTGGATATTAGTATAGCCACTCCTGCTCTTTTCTGGTTGCTATTTGCATGAAATATCTTTTCCCAACCTTTCACTTTCAACCTATGTTTATCTTTGGGTCTAAGATGTGTTTCCTGTAGACAGCATATAGAAGGATCCTGTTTTTTAATCCATTCTGCCAATCTATGTCTTTTGATTGGGGAATTCAGTCCATTGACATTTAGTGTTATTACTGTTTGGATAATATTTTCCTCTAATATTTTACCTTTTGTATAATATATATCATATCTGATTTTCCTTCTTTCTACACTCTTCTCCATACCTCTCTCTTCTGTCTTTTTGTATCTGACTCTAGTGCTCCCTTTAGTATTTCTTGCAGAGCTGGTCTCTTGGTCACAAATTCTCTCCGTGATTTTTTGTCTGAGAATGTTTTAATTTCTCCCTCATTTTTGAAGGATAATTTTGCTGGATATAGGAGTCTTGGTTGGCAGTTTTTCTCTTTTAGTAATTTAAATATATCATCCCACTGTCTTCTAGCTTCCATGGTTTCTGCTGAGAAATCTACATAGTCTTATTGGGTTTCCCTTGTATGTGATGGATTGTTTTTCTCTTGCTGCTTTCAAGATCCTCTCTTTCTCTTTGACCTCTGACATTCTAACTAGTAAGTGTCTTGGAGAACGCCTATTTGGGTCTAATCTCTTTGGGGTGCGCTGCACTTCTTGGATCTGTAATTTTAGGTCTTTCATAAGAGTTGGGAAATTTTCAGTGATAATTTCTTCCATTAGTTTTTCTCCTCCTTTTCCCTTCTCTTCTCCTTCTGGGACACCCACAACACGTATATTTGTGCGGTTCATATTGTCCTTGAGTTCCCTGATACCCTGTTCAAATTTTTCCATTCTTTTCCCTATAGTTTCTGTTTCTTTTTGGAATTCAGATGTTCCATCCTCCAAATCACTAATTCTATCTTCTGTCTCTTTAAATCTATCATTGTAGGTATCCATTGTTTTTTCCATCTTTTCTACTTTATCCTTCACTTCCATAAGTTCTGTGATTTGTTTGTTCAGTTTTTCTATTTCTTCTTTATGTTCAGCCCATGTCTTCTTCATGTCCTCCCTCAATTTATCGATTTCATTTTTGAAGAGGTTTTCCATTTCTGTTCGTATATTCAGCATTAGTTGTCTCAGCTCTTGTATCTCATTTGAACTATTGGTTTGTTCCTTTGATTGGGCCATATTCTCAATCTTCTGAGCGTGGACCGTTATCTTCTGCTGCTGGCGTCTGGGCATTTAGTCAGATTTCCCTGGGTGTCGGACCCAACAAGGTTGTAAGATTTTTCTGTGAAATCTCTCGGTTCTGTTTTTCTTATCCTGCCCAGTAGGTGGCGCTCGTGGCACACGTTTGTCTCACGTGTTTGGAATGGATCCCCCCCCGGTCACCGATCTCCGCGTCCTGGGGATTTCCGATCCAATTCTCTCCGTTGGTTCAGGGGCCGCGTGTGGTGGGGGCATCAGCCGCCGTGGCTTGAGGGGACCCTGTGGCTGGTCGCCGGCCGCAGCAGGCCCGGGGAATTTGCCACCGGACCAGGAAGTCGCCCGCAGGGGAGGGGCGTTGGTCACTGGCCACCGCGGCCTGGGGAATTCCCCACCGGACCAGGAAGCCGCCCGCGGTGGGGGGCCACCGCGGCTTGGATAGCCCTCTGATCCGAGACTCGTAGCCGCGGACTTGAAGCCGAGACTCGAAGCCGCCCGCAAAAGGGGGCGCCGGCCGCCTCGGCTTGGGAAACTTGCCTTTCCGAGACTCTCAGCCGGCCCGGGAAGGAGGGAGGGAGTAGCTCCAACCGCCGCAGCTGCCGCTGCTCGGGAAATCGTGCGCCACTCGGAGATCTCACCGCAGCCGAGTCTCGCAGTCAGACTAGTCAGTCCAGACTGGGGTACGCTGTGTGTCCATTTCCTGCCATAGCCCCGGGAGCTCCTCTGCACTGTTTCAGTTCACCTAGTAGTTGCTTTGGAGGAGGAGGAACTAAGACGCACGTACCTTACTAAGCCGCCATCTTGGTCCCTCCTCACTTATGGAAATTTTGTTGTACAAGATAGAGAACCTCTCCCATAGCTCCCCATGAAATCCTTCGTAAAATCAAGTGACACCCCAAGCCAGGGAGGGGGAACAGCCTGGCCAGTAGGGAGTGTTTTATAACTGACATTGCTTAGAATTGCCAGAGCATGATGATAACAAGAGACCGCCTAGTGTTTGGTTTAATTGTTGGTTTTGGTTTGCTTCTTTACAGATCTTGCACGCCCTTACAGCATGCCCCTGAGTACACTGCCCCCACAGCCACTCCCTAGTGTATCATGCGTAAAACCTGCATCCTGTCCATGCTTCTGTAGTTGAGGGGGTCTCAGGCATGGAGGTGCCCCTTCATGTAGGTCCCCCGCTCCTGGATAACAGGCATCTTTCCTTGAAGACAACAAGCCACTCCCAATGTGTTGGCCAAAATTTTTTCTTAAGGGCCTGTCGTGGGCTAAGTGTGTCCCCCCCAGGACATCGCCCAAGTCCTAACCCCACATCCTACACATGTGAACTCATCTGTAAACAGGATCTTTGAAGATCCTATGGAGATAAGGCCAAACGGAATCAGGGTGGGTCTTAATCCAATATGACTTGAGATCTTAAAGGAAAGGAAATTTGGATGTGGGAGGAGGAACGCATAAGAGATAGGAGACAGATGCCTGTGCAAAGGAGGCAGACTGAGTTATGGATTACCAGAAAAGCCATCACCAGAAATACCACAACCTTCAGAGAAAGAATTTGGACTTCTAGCCTCTAAAAGGGTGAGACAATAAACTCCTGTGGTTTATGCCAACGAGTCTGTCGTATTTGTTAAAGCAGACCCGGCAAATTAAGACAGTGCCACTGTCAAAGGCAGGTAAGACCACCAAGAACCTGTGTGCACCGTGGAAGGTTATCATGTCATGCGGCTGGGAGTGTAGGTCTTTCAGAATTCTGGAAAGCAATAATAAGCAACTGCTCACCTGTAAGAGCTGCCATGGCTTGGGGAAGTCTGCTGGCCCAAGACTCCCATGGCCTTTCCTATCCTAGTATATATTAAAATCCCCACCTCCTCAAAGAAATTGAGACACAGGGCTCCCCCAACCCAGCCTCTTTTATATTCTACCTTGGAAACATCCACTGGCTTGGACAGGAAGTTGGAGGACATGTCACAAACCAAGACGGCTCCTTTGACGTCAGGTATAAAATCGAACTCCACTCCATGCACAGTCTCATTTGCACAGTAGTACACGTAGGAGGCTTCTGGGTTGAGGTTCCAAGTGCTTGGATCTGGAATTTCTATCACAGAAGAGAGGTCTGAGACTCTCCACCTTTACTCCCCTTTCCTTACTAGATGGGAGTTACCCAAGTGCCATAACCTCCCTAGCAGTTCAAGAAAAACTGCTTCCAAAAGCATTTTACAAGTAAAAACACCCTATAATTTTGCATTATAATCACCACCAACATCCTAAAGGAAGAGATTTTTCCCATCCTTCTGACCTTATTTGGGGCAAAAAGAAATCTTCAAGACTGATGTGGTGGATATATTTGCTTTTTCTCATCACCCAGCATCCATCCATCCACCCTCCTTCCTTTGGGGGTCCTCAGCCCTCCCTCGCTCTCAGCACATGAGGTTTCAGTGGAGCCAATCCCAGCCGTAGCTCCCACAATAGAATACAACTCAGGCCACAGCGGCTGATTCAAAATCAAGTACATGAGACATCGGACTGTTACTGGGAATGGTCGGGAAAAGGCACTGAAACTGGTAGCAGCTGTTGTCCAACAAGGGGGACAATTTTCCTGGCTGGAGCCACCACGGAGGACATGGGGAGAACATCAGAACCTGGAGACATTGCTGGGGCCCTTGATCAAGCCGTACCTAAAGCTTCTCAGCTAAATCAATCTATAAATCCTCTTCTTAACCAGCACAGCCAATTGCCCAATCTAAATGTTATCAGGGGAACTACTGACAAGGCAAGGAAAGAATTAAAAACAACTGCAGAATGTGCTGGGCAGGGGCCACCTGACATCCCAGGACCTACCCAGTCAGCATTTCACCAACTAGCTCAGGTCTTAGTACTCACTCGTATAACTCCCAAGTTTGGGGTAGACGGTATTCACAGTCCCAAACTTCTTGGCTTCTTCTGCCGCCTTGGCTGACCAAGCTCCTGTCACCACGTAGTCCGCACACCTTCCTGCTTTCAAGCCGATCAGGTTTAAGGGGACAGCACTAAACTGGCCACACCCACCTCCTTGCACAAAAATCACCTTGTAGTTGTCTGGAATGGCTCTGGGCAGAAGCAGAGGTGACAGTTATCACAGACTCTAAATGGCCAAAGACTGAGAATGAGTGATCCTCTACCAGCGCTTACCCTTAGGTGACTATACTATAAGAAATATGGTAAAATCCCATTATTACTAACTTTGTCTTCCCCAACCCAGTCACTTATCTATTCATTCCTTTGATAACTTATCTACTGAGCACTGTGGTGGATGCCTGTGAGCCCAGGGTTACGGTCTGGAGAGAATTTACTCTTCCTTTTCCTAGAAGGAACATCCTGACGATCCCTCAGCCACTCCAATCCATATAGTTCAACCACTGCCAACCCCAGCTCCAGGGGATGAGTACATGACCCAGGAGATTTGATTCTGAGACCTTTGAGACCTTTGACGGAACTTCTAGGAAAAACCTGTTTTAATTGGCAGGGAAAAACATGTAGGAGCTAATCCTACAACCACTGGGGGCAACCTTGGTCACCTATAGAAAAAATGTGCCCGAGAGTGAAGCTAATATAAGCAGAGCCAGGAGATGGAGGAAAAGATGTTCCTGACATCACCTGAGGTCCTAAATCATTTCTGCGCTTTTCTGTTATGTCGGGTCACATATTCCCTTTTTTTCTTAGGCTAGTATGAGTTGGGCTTTTGTTACTTATGACCTAAGTGCTGACAAGTACCTATGTGCCATGTGGCATCAACCTATGTACCAGCTGAACACTGGGGACATTTAGGCATCAATACACAATCATACACCTGATATACACCAAGATTAAGAGCAAAAATTCTTTGACTCAAGCAAAAAAGCATTAAGGTGATGGTTGGAACGACTACAAGCAATAAGATATGGCCAGTTCCAGAGGGACTGCCATGGACACTGGTCCTAAGACCATGAGTAAAGTCGGAGCTTGGGAAAAGGTACAGAGGCAGATGGCCAGGGGAATAGAGCTCCAGCACAGAGGATTAAGTGAAATAATAAAAGGCAGGGAAACCCGATAGGGTCTTGAGGAACAGGTGGTAGCACATATCTTTTTCTGAACCGTGCTTGGCTAGTCAGTGTCTAGGATAACAAAGCATGCAAGCAGGTTTTAGGAGGGTTCTAACCCTTCCTGACATCATCTGAACCCCTGAATCACCCCTGCACTTTTCTGTGGCACGAGCTAGTAAAACCCCACTTTGGGCTTTGTTTTTTCTAAACTGTCTACAAAGAAATGTACATTGTTTTTTCGTGAGCAGAAACAGAAGTATTGTTTTCAAGGCTACCATATTCATATGTGTATGTGAATAACATATAAAACCTTTCCTTTAAATAGCAATCTATTTTTTCCCTTCGAATAGATAAATGTATTGCAAACATACTACATAGCAATGAAAACAGTAAATGATGTAACATATTTACTAAAACTACTAAAAGTTCTCAGAAATAAATGCTGAACAACAAGAAAGTTACAGGAAGATACATACAATAAAATTACTCTAATATCAAAATTGGCAAAATTATACAATATATTGTTTATGGGTACATATGTGGTAAAACTGTAAGGAAAGCAAAGGCATGATAAACATACAATTGGGATTGCTTTCCTATTGTGGAAAAAAGAAGAGGATGTGAGAAGGGTGGTACACCAGAAGCTTCAAGTTATATTTTTGAAGCTTTATTTCTTAAGCTCAGTGAGGTTTACTTGGGTGTTGATTTTATTAACAGTCTTTAAAATACACTTAATAATTACATATCCTCATCTATGTTTGATGTATTTCATAAGCATAAAACAGTTATTTTAAACAAAATATGAAAAGAACTATTACAAAAGACTGTGCTACCACGACATTATCATTAATAATGGTGTGTGTTAGTGTTAAGTATCAGATAAATGGAGTTAACGTGGCCTAACATCTTAGTATAATCTGGGAAGAGGATAAAACAATATATTAATGTTAGACTTTTTTAAAAAATATTTTTACAACAGCAATCTATGTAAATATAAAATCTCCTATAGGCAGGAAGGGCAATGCAGATAAGCTGGGAGGGGTCACTCAAGTAGTGACTCCCAGAGTTCACAACTCTTTAACTTCCACAATCCTGAAATCTTTAAAAGTATCACAGGAAATAAAAACAAAATAAACACCCAAATACAGAATGGGCCACAAGAAAAGAGCATAGTATACTAATACTGAATTTGGGAAACTCTTAAAAATATTTCTTTTAATTATGGAATATTCTAAATAAAAGGAAGTATAAAGGAAATAATGGAACAGAACCTGGGTATAAGGTATATCAAACAAGAGTAACACAAGTTTTAAACTTACAACAATTCCCGTACAAGATTCTCTGTGGAGTTAATAATTTTAGCAAAATCCGATGATCTGTGGCTCATTTCTGTGGAGGGAAGATAAGGAACAATAAAACAAGTTTCAGTTTAAAACCAAACTTATCAAAGCAACTTTAAAAGTAACTGCAAAATTTGCAAGTACAATAACGGGAATTGCTGTTATTTTGCACTCAAATTTTGTTTGAACTCCAACTCTGATGCAGGTTAGAGGAAGATCCAAATTAATTTCCAAACTGCAAACACTTAGCCTTATAGTCACAGCAGAATAATTCCCCAAGTGGCATCAGTGAATGAGCCATTTACTAATTTATCATTAGCTCTCCGTGACTCTTCTCACTACATCTTTTTCAAGAATAGGCATCTGTGTGCAATGGTTGCCCTTTAGGATCTAAGCACAAATTCCATGCAGAGCCCTCATGTCACAGAAACCTAAGCATATGTCCCAAACCCACAGGGACAAACTGAATAGCAACATGCACGAAGTTAACTCTATGGTCTCTTAATACAATGTAGCCTTTGGAAACAACAAGAAAAACAAAAAAATCAAACAAAAGAAAGTAAATTTTGAGAATTCAAAAGTTCCTATACTCCAATAATACAGGGGAAAGAAACTTGATGAAATTAATAATGTGCAATGTCTTCTCAAAAACCTTGTGTACTCTTAAACTTTGACAAGTTAGTATTTAAGTAAAATAAAAACTACACGTTTGAACTGTGAAGCAATATTGCAAATGCTCAGTTAACTATTATGCAAATGCACAGTATCTTCTGATTTCAGATCTTGGGATGAGCAAAACTCAATTATGAAATGGCAGGCTGTGTGAGATGCATGAAACTCTCACCAGTTGGGAGAGGGAGCTGAGCTTGTCTTTAAATGCTGGTTTCAAACACGCAATTGAAATGATTAAACTTTAAAAAGTATGACAACAAAGGCCTACAGGAAGACTCTTTTTCTAAGCTGAAGGAATTTAAATTAGTTCCCTTTGAAACCCAAACACTTACAGAATCCAAAAGTAAATCTTACCAAGAACACTAATCCCAACTCCTTTGTGGTCTAATAATTCTTTCTGTATCTCTAACAATACCTAGAAAGGAAAAAAAAAGATAAAATATTTCAACATGCTCTTTGTACAGCTCTCTCTCTGTACATACATATCTGGGGAGGGGCTGGGAGGGGACCCCACTACCCAGACCCAATCCCTTTCTTTCCACAGTTCCGAGAGCTCACTACAGCAACTTTCACACAACTTGAATGTGAAATCATGCAACATGAATGAGGCTAAGATAGTCTGTTCTTAAGGCATGAGTTCAATCAGATATAAAAATTCACTAGGGTTAAAAAAAAAAATCATAGAATTTTTCTGATGATGACAACTCATTGACTGTCAAGACCTTCTGGAAAAACCTGCTTCCCTAGAAAATATCCCCTCTACAAATCTTCAAGATATTCACCACTCTCTTAAAACTAAAGAACAGAAAGTATAAAGGTGCAGGTTCAGGGAACAATTAAAAAAAAAATCAATTAGGTCCAAACCACCTATGAGGATAATTCAATTTTTGGATGTCTTTTTGGTCTAAGGTGCTGGACCTGAAGAGGTGGTCAGGAAGAAGGATGCACCCATTGTGAGATGAGATCTGCCCCAAGGGTACTAATGTCTCCTTTAGTCCTGCCAGAGCCTCCCAAGGATGATATCTATTGCCCAGTTTCAGATGTGGAAATCTCAGCAAAGACACAGAGGGTCTGAGTGACTTGCCCAATGCTGGGCTCTAATTTGGACCAGGCCATTAATCAGCTATACACCCCAGGTCAGCACCGTGACCCCTGATGACTCCCCTGTGTGGGGCAGTTCTAGTCACGTTCTGTCCTACAAGGAAGGACAACTGGGCAGGCTGAACTGAGTTGACTGGTCAATCCCACAGTACCAGGTTATCATGGTCAGGTTCATGTGTCAACTTGGCCGGGTGGTAGTTGTCTGGCTGGGCAAGCTCTGGCCAGTCTGTTGCTATGAGGATATTTCATGGACTTAAATCATGACCATATTGGTGGCATCCACAGTTGACTGCTTTTGCAATCAGCTAAGGGAAGTGTCTTCTGCAACGAGCGACACTTCATCTAATCACCAAAAGGCTTTTAAGGAGGATTCAGAAGAGACAGTCACTCTTCGTGCTTTAGCCAGCCAGCCTCTCCTGAGAGTTCGTTGAGGACCTTCATTGGAGCTGCCAGCTCATAGCCTGCCCTACAGATCTTGGACTCTACATCCCCACGGTTACATGAGACACTTCTATAAATTTCATATTTACAGATATCTCCTGCTGATTCTTTTTCTCCAGAGACCCCTAGCTAATATACAGGCCATGGGGGATAAATTGCAACTTGTTTCCCTTGCAAAACACAGCTCACCTTTTCAAGATTAAGTAAAACTCAAAATCTGAAAAGAAAGAAGTATCATTTTAAGGAAAAGGGGGTGGGGAGGAAGGCTGTCCTTATCTGTTCTTATCAGTTAAGGATATGCTGAAATATCAATGCATTAAATGACATGATATCTAGAATTGGCTTTAAAATCCTCAGGAGGAGGTGGTAAAGGGGCATGAGGTGGATATGGGGGAGGGGTGCTGAAACAAGATTGGAAAAATGCTGATAGTTGTTGAATCTTGGAAATAGGTCTATGGAAGAGTTCATTATTTTATTTCCTCTATACTTCTATGTATGCAAGAATTTCCATAAAAAATTAAAAAAGGGGAAGAAAAGCTCTAAAAATGAACACAAAATAGGTACAATACTTCTAAAACCATGCAGTCTTTGAACTCTGGGGACTATTTTTTGCCATGAGTGCTGGTACAAATTTAAACTTCGGTAGAGCCTCGGCATTTCATCTTATGAATGTTGACTTTGGAGGAGGGAATACATCTCCTGTAGAAACAGCTTTAGTTCTGGACTGAAAATCTAGGGACGACATTTAATTTTGTTCTTTCTTGTATAAATCAGTAAAACTTGCAGCCAGTGAGTGTGCCAAGTTTCCTTATGGACCTCAGTAGATGAACTGACCTGAAAGCATTAATTCAGACTCAAAGAATTACCTGAATCTTGCTTTGTATAGATTTGCAATCTACATGGAATATTAATGAAATAAGATAGCTTTTACAGTTTTACTGTGTGCATATTGACTACCCGCTCGCCTTCCCCCACACACATCTATTAGCTGTTGAACTTTGTAAGCTGGCATTGAAACATTACAACAATGTTTTATCGTACCAATTTTTAAAACTTTTACAGACTTCTGGAGAAGATGGCGGCTTAGTAAGGTGCATGCGTCTTAGTTCCTCCTCCAGAACAACTACTAAATAACTAGAAACAGTACAGAACAGCTCCCAGAGCCACGACAGAACCCAGACACACAGTGTACCCCAGTCTGGAACGGCTGGACCAGCTACGAGACTCTGCTGCGGTGAGGTCCCCAAGCAGCGTGCGCTTCCCTGGGCCACAGCGGCTGGCAGCCGGCGCCCCTCCCTCCCTCCTTCCCGGGCCGGCTGGGAGCCACGGATCGGCGGTTCCCCAAGCCGCGGCGGCCGGTGCCCCTCCCCCACAGGTGACATCCTGGAGGGAAAAGAAAGAGTCTCCAACAGTAGTAGAGACTGAGCCCAACCTAACACTACTAGTGGCATTAATGAATAACTACTGACTATTAAAAATAGACCGTCAGCTCAGGCGAAACTGATCAAGGCGGAAGTCGCCTATTGGGCTAACTGAAAAAGAGGAAAGGGTGTGAAACAGAGCCTTCTGCGGCTGTTTCTAAGGAGGCTTGGTTGCCTCTGGGCTCAGCACTGGGATTACACAGGTTGCAACTGCCCCGAATGCAGAAACAGGCTGCTTTCAGGGCTCTCTACCACCTGAACCTTCCCCGCGGGAGGGGTGAAATGCAACTCAGGTGGAATCCCTCCCTCAAGGAATTCAGATCCCAGGACTTCACAAATTGAAGCCATTAAAACCAACCTACAACCTTTCCTCTGTCTCCACCACACACCCAGCAGCGAGAGTCTTCCAAAGTTAAAGGAGCCACAACATCTTTTGCTGGTGGGACCCACAGACAGACAAGCACCACATACTGGGTAGGATAAGAAAAACAGAGTCCAGAGATTTCACAGGAAAGTCTTTCAACCTGCTGGGTCCCACACTCAGGGAAATCTGATTAAATGCCCACACGCCAGCAAAAAATAACAAATCACAATAGGAAAATTAAAGATATGGCCCAGTCAAAGGAACAAACCAATAGCTCAAGTGAGATACAGGAGCTGAGACAACTAATTCTGAATATACGAACAGAAATGGAAAACCTCCTCAAAAACCAAATCAATCAATTGAGGGAGGACATGAAGAAGGCATGGGATGAACAAAAAGAAATGGAAAGTCTGAAAAAAACAAATCACAGAACTTATGGGATTGAAAATCACAGTACAAGAGATGAAAAAAACAATGGAAACCTACAATGGTAGATTTAAAGAGACAGAGGTTAGAATTAGTGAACTGGAGGATGGAACATCTGAAATCCAAAAAGAAACAGAAACTATAGGGAAAAGAATGGAAAAATTTGAACAGGGGCTCAGGGAATTGAATGATAATATGAAGCACACAAATATACGTGTTGTGGGTGTCCCAGAAGGGGAAGAGAAGGGAAAAAGAGGAGAAAAACTAATGGAAGAAATTATGACTGAAAATTTCCCAACTCTTATGAAAGACGTAAAATTACAGATCCAAGAAGTGCAGCGCACCCCAAAGAGAATAGATCCAAATAGGCGTTCTCCAAGACACTTACTAGTTACAATATCAGAGGTCAAAGAGAAAGAGAGGATCTTGAAAGCAGCAAGAGAAAAACAATCTGTCACATACAAGGGAAACCCAATAAGACTATGTGTAGATTTCTCAGAAGAAACCATGGAAGCTAGAAGACAGTGGGATGATATATTTAAATTACTAAAAGAGAAACACTGCCAACTAAGATTTCTATACCCAGCAAAATTGTCCTTCAAAAATGAGGGAGAAATTAAAACATTTTCAGACAAAAAGTCACTGAGAGAATTTGTGACCAAGAGACCATCTCTGCAAGAAATACTAAAGGGAGCACTAGAGTCAGATACGAAAAGACAAAAGAGAGAGGTATGGAGAAGAGTGTAGAAAGAAGGAAAATCAGACATGATATATATAACACAAAAGGCAAAATGGTAAAGGAAAGTATTACCCAAACAGTAATAACACTACATGTTAATGGACTGAATTCCCCAATCAAAAGACATAGACTGGCAGAATGGATTAAAAAACAGGATCCTTCTATATGCTGTCTACAGGAAACACATCTTAGACCCAAAGATAAACATAGGTTGAAAGTGAAAGGTTGGGAAAAGATATTTCATGCAAATAACAACCAGAAAAGAGCAGGAGTAGCTATACTAATATCCAACAAATTAGACTTCAAATGTAAAACAGTTAAAAGAGACAAAGAAGGACACTATATACTAATAAAAGGAACAATTAAACAAGAAGACATAACAATCATAAATATTTATGCACCAAATCAGAATGCCCCAAAATACGTGAGGAATACACTGCAATCACTGAAAAGGGAAATAGACACATCTACCATAATAGTTGGAGACTTCAATTCGCCACTCTCATCAATGGACAGAACATCTAGACAGAGGATCAATAAAGAAACAGAGAAATGAATATTACAATAAATGAGTTAGACTTAACAGACATTTATAAGACATTACATCCCACAACAGCAGGATACACCTTTTTCTCAAGTGCTCATGGATCATTCTCAAACATAGACCATATGCTGGGTCACAAAGCAAGTCTCAACAAATTTAAAAAGACAGAAATCATACACAACACTTTCTCGGATCATAAAGGAATGAAGTTGGAAATCAATAATAGGCAGAGTGCCAGAAAATTCACAAATACGTGGAGGCTCAATAACACACTCTTAAACAACGAGTGGGTCAAGGAAGAAATTACAAGAGAAATTAGTAAATATCTCGAGGCAAATGAAAATGAAAACACAACATATCAAAACCTATGGGACGTGCAAAGGCAGTGCTAAGAGGGAAATTTATTGCCCTAAATGCCTATATCAGAAAAGAAGAAAAGGCAAAAATTCGGGAATTAACTGTCCACTTGGAAGAACTGGAGAAAGAACAGCAAACTAATCCCAAAGCAAGCAAAAGGAAAGAAATAACAAAGATTAGAGCAGAAATAAATGAAATTGAGAACATGAAAACAATAGAGAGAATCAATAAGACCAGAAGTTGGTTCTATGAGAAAATCAACAAGATTGATGGGCCCTTAGCAAGACTGACAAAAAGAAGAAGAGAGAGGACGCAAATAAATAAGATCAGAAATGGAAGAGGAGACATAACCACTGACCCCACAGAAATAAAGGAGGTAATAACAGGATACTATGAACAACTTTACGCTAATAAATACAACAATGTAGATGAAATGGACAAGTTCCAGAAAGGCATGAACAACCAACTTTGACTCAAGAAGAAATAGATGACCTCAACAAACCAATCACAAGTAAAGAAATTGAATCAGTCATTCAAAAGCTTCCTAAAAAGAAAAGTCCAGGACCAGACGGCTTCACATGTGAATTCTACCAAACATTCCAGAAAGAATTAGTACCAACTCTGTTCAAACTTTTCAAAAAAATTGAAGTGGAGGGAAAGCTACCTAATTCATTCTATGAAGCCAACATCACCCTCATACCAAAACCAGGCAAAGATATTACAAAAAAAGAAAACTACAGGCCAATCTCTCTAATGAATATAGATGCAAAAATCCTCAACAAAATTCTAGCAAATCGAATCCAGCAACACATTAAAAGAATTATACATCATGACCAAGTAGGATTCATCCCAGGTATGCAAGGATGGTTCAACATAAGAAAATCAATTAATGTAATACACCATATCAACAAATCAAAGCAGAAAAATCACATGATCATCTCAATTGATGCAGAGAAGGCATTTGACAAGATTCAACATCCTTTCCTGTTGAAAACACTTCAAAAGATAGGAACACAAGGGAACTTCCTTAAAATGATAGAGGGAATATATGAAAAACCCACAGCTAATATCATCCTCAATGGGGAAAAATTGAAAGCTTTCCCCTAAGATCAGGAACAAGACAAGGATCTCCATTATCACCACTATTATTCAACATCGTGTTGGAGGTTCTAGCCAGAGCAATTAGACAAGAAAAAGAAATACAAGGCATCAAAATTGGAAAGGAAGAAGCAAAACTATCACTGTTTGCAGACGATATGATACTATACGTCGAAAACCCGGAAAAATCCACAACAAAACTACTAGAGCTAATAAATGAGTACAGCAAAGTAGCAGGTTACAAGATCAACATTCAAAAATCTGTAGTGTTTCTATACACTAGCAATGAACAAGCTGAGGGGGAAATCAAGAAACGAATCCCATTTACAATTGCAACTAAAAGAATAAAGTACTTAGGAATAAATTTAACTAAAGAGACAAAAGACCTACACAAAGAAAACTACAAGAAACTGTTAAAAAGAAATCACAGAAGACCTAAATAGATGGAAGGGCATACCGTGTTCATGGATTGGAAGACTAAATATAGTTAAGATGTCAATCCTACCTAAATTGATTTACAGATTCAATGCAATACCAATCAAAATCCCAACAACTTATTTTTCAGAAATAGAAAAACCAATAAGCAAATTTATCTGGAAGGGCAGGGTGCCCCGAATTGCTAAAAGTATCTTGAGGAAAAAAAACGAAGCTGGAGGTCTCACGCTGCCTGACTTTAAGGCATATTATGAAGCCACAGTGGTCAAAACAGCATGGTACTGGCATAAAGATAGATATATCAACCAATGGAATCGAATAGAGTGCTCAGATATAGACCCTCTCATCTATGGACATTTGATCTTTGATAAGGCAGTCAAGCCAACTCACCTGGGACAGAACAGTCTCTTCAATAAATGGTGCCTAGAGAACTGGATATCCATATGCAAAGAATGAAAGAGGACCCGTATCTCACACCCTATACAAAGTTAACTCAAAATGGATCAAAGATCTAAACATTAGATCTAAGACCATAAAACAGTTAGAGGAAAATGTAGGGAGATATCTTATGAATCTTACAATTGGAGGCAGTTTTATGGACCTTAAACCTAAAGCAAGAGCACTGAAGAAAGAAAGAAAGAAATGGGAGCTCCTCAAAATTAAACACTTTTGTGCATCAAAGAACTTCATCAAGAAAGTAAAAAGAGTCTACACAATGGGAGACAATATTTGGAAATGACGTATCAGATAAAGGTCTAGTATCCAGAATTTATAAAGAGATTGTTCAACTCAACAACAAAAAGACAGCTAACCCAATTACAAAACGGGAAAAAGACTTGAACCAGACACCTCTCAGAAGAGGAAATACAAATGGCCAAAAGGCACATGAAGAGATGCTCAATGTCCCTGGCCATTAGAGAAATGCAAATCAAAACCACAATGAGATATCATCTCACACCCACCAGAATGGCCACTATCAACAAAACAAAAAATGACAAGTGCTGGAGAGGATGTGGAGAAAGAGGCACACTTATCCACTGTTGGTGGGAATGTCAAATGGTGCAACCACTGTGGAAGGCAGTTTGGCGGTTCCTCAAAAAACTGAATATAGAATTGCCATACGACCCAGCAATACCATTGCTAGGTATCTACTCAGAGGACTTAAGGGCAAAGACACAAACGGACATTTGCACACCAATGTTTACAGCAGCATTATTTACAATTGCAAAGAGATGGAAACAGCCAAAATGTCCATCAACAGACGAGTGGCTAAACAAACTGTGGTATATACATACGATGGAATATTATGCAGCTTTAAGACAGAATAAACTTATGAAGCATGTAATAACATGGATGGACCTAGAGAACATTATGCTGAGTGAGACTAGCCAAAAACTAAAGGACAAATACTGTATGGTCCCACTGATGTGAACCGACATTAGAGAATAAACTTGGAATATGTCATTGGTAACAGAGACCATCAGGAGTTAGAAACAGGGTAAGATAATGGGTAATTGGAGCTGAAGGGATACAGACTGTGCAACAGGACTGGATACAAAAACTCAAAAATGGACAGCACAATACTACCTAATTGTAATGTAATTATGTTAAAACACTGAATAAAGCTGCATCTGGGCTATAGTTTTTGTTTGTTTGTTTATATATTTTTTATTTTTATTTTTTCTCTATATTATCATTTTATTTCTTTTTCTGTTGTCTTGCTATTTCTTTTTCTAAATCGATGCAAATGTACTAAGAAATGATGATCATACATCTATGTGATGATATTAAGAATTACTGATTGCATATGTAGAATGGAATGATTTCTAAATGTTGTGTTAGTTAATTTTTTTTAATTAATAAAAAAAAAACTTTTACAGTGTAATATGCGCTGTTTTTCTGAAGCATACCAAAGTTAAATTTCTCATGCTGTCTGCTATAGCAGCATTTGAGGGATAATAGAAACTTTTACGTATATTAATAGATGAAAAACAAACATGACTGCAAATACTTTTTTGCTTTTAAATCTTAAACCATGCACCAAGGTTTGGGTTCAAACTGTGCAGCAGAAGTTAAATTTAAATTGTATTCTATTAGCTGATATTAATTGTTTCTGTAAGCATAGTTATGTTGAAATAAACTTTTAAAAATAAAAAAAGAATGTGCAATAAGTCTTCTGTAGAACTATCCCACCGTCAGAGTCAGTCTACAAGGTTTCCTTAAAAAATACGGACTAAGGAGGACATTAATAAAACATAACCTAAGCTGGTCACGGAACATCTGGAAAAGCTATATTTTAACAATGCAAGAAATAGAGGGGAAAAAATTGTCTTGACAAAGGGCTCAAAATGTGTCAGTTTTGCAAACTGCTGAATGTTTATTCACCCTGACTGATCAAACGTACTTTAGTGAATGCTTTCCTTTAGTAAATGGAAATACGCTTCTGTGACAGAATCAGGTTTTAACTTACGTTTTTACAACTGCATTAGTCTTATACACAGTATTCCTTGGAAAGGCATCTATAAAAGTTCATTACTAAGTAAATCATTAAAGTGTTTTAAAAGACTTCTACACACACAAATACAAAAGAGCCCTCTAAAGCAGCATTGTTTCTTTTCTAAACTCTGACTGCAGTCATACTGTGGAACACAACTAATTTTTAATGGGACAGAACAGACTAGAATGGAATACAAAATAGTGTATATATCATAAATAATACAGCTGAATACTATTTCATAAATCTTTTGCTTTAATTATAAATATATGCATGTACTGGGTCATTTTGTAAAATATGTTTTGCTTTGTGCACTATAGTTGAAAAAGATTCTCTAATCCTTATACTCAACTAATCAAAAAGAAATATAAAAGGTAACATCTAGATAGGCTAAAGAGCGAATCTGAGGACAAAAGAATTCTGTTAGGAAAGCAAATACCCTTTAAAATAAGCACAAAACAAACTACACCGGGACTATTCGGACGATTCCAAAAAGGGGGGGGGGACAGGAAACGTTTCCACGGTTCTAACGGGGAGTCTCACCTAAAATAAACTGTAATAGATGAAAGAAATAAGCCCTGTTCTCTCGGCTTATTGAGAAATCTGCCCCTAGAAAAGCAACATGTCCTTCTCCCTCTAAAATTGTAAGATTCTCTGTACTTTCCACAACACAGAGGAGGTTCTGTCCCAGGGAGATTTCTACTCTGCCCAACAATAGATTATTGTAAAATATTTGGCTATGACCCGAGGTACTACAACATATTATCAGATTTATCCTAGTTAGAAAATTAAAATACCACAGCAAGAGTGACAGTTTGTCAATGAGGTCGAAGCACACTACAGACTTTGCTTTCCTCACAGTTGGGGATGGGGGTGGGCAGGCAGGACTCAAAGTGTTGGTGGGGGAAGGAAAGAGCCGAAACCAGGTGGGGGGTGTGCAAGGCAAGAGAAGTTACCGGAGAACTTTCGGGCTCCAGTTTTGTGGCCCGAGATCAATTCAATTATTCCATCTGTTCCAGGACGAAGTGATGGGAACTGAGCCAAAAACCAAATGCCCACCAGGATTTGAATACTCAAATAAAAGGGGACAAGCAGATTTAAAAAAAAAAAAAAAATCGAAGCGTGGAAGAGATCGGAAAATAAGCTCTGCGGAAGAGTAGGTTGTGTGTGAGACAAGGAGTGAAACGCTGGCCTGAAGACTTTCGAATTTAAGTTTGTGTAAAGCAATGTTTCCAGGTGAGGGCTAAATAAAACCATCACGGGCCTCCAGTTTGCAAGTCCGTAACAGTTGATGTAGTATGTAAAACCCGTCACCCATTCATTCTTCATTCATCGTTCTTTTGCACTATCTGTCCATTTATGCATCCCCTCCACACTGTCTGGGCTCACAACTCTGGCTGAAGGATGATGCGAACTCAGAGATGAAAGCCTGCTCTTTTCCACCGCACCCAGGCCGGGGTCCTGGAAGCACCCGGGCTGCAGACGCGCAGCGCAGAGCGCGAACAACACGTCCCGGCGGGCCGAGTCGTGCACGCTTCGCAGGGCAGTCAGTGCCAGAGGCAGCTGCACCGACATGCCTAGCCGAGCTTCTCCGGCTACGCGCATTCCTCAGGAATGCCGCCAGGAAAGATACCGGCCGCAGCGTGCTCATGGGTGCACAGCGCCGGCGGGGACTCGTGGCGGGAAGGGGGACTTCCCGCGCCCGGCGCAGGGATGCAAATCCGCCGTCGCTCGTGCTTTTCTGGACCGCACTACCAGCGGGCGCTCGCGGGACTTACCGAATGTGGCAGCTTGGCGGGCCCGGGCCCGAAGTTGATCACCTCCCTTGCGGCGTCCATGGTGCTGCGGGGCAGGCTGCGAGTTAGACCAGGAGGACCGATCGCGTGGACTGCGCGCGTGTCCCGGCAGCTGCGGCGGCGGCGCGAGTCTGCTTCTCGCCTTCAACTCGCTGCCTTCTTCCAACCCCCGGCCAGCTCCCCCATTGGCCCGCCCTGACGCAGGCCGGGCGCTGAATGGCTCTTGCCCACTGGACTCGCATCCCCATTGGTCGCGCGGTTACGCGCCTGAGTCGGGCTCACGGACACGAGCCGAGTCGGTAGCGCAGTTGCTCCTCCTCGCGTTTACTTTTTCAACCCACGTTTTCCATCAGTGCAAGGCGCGCGGGTGATTGCACCATCCTGCCGTCCCGGCGGCGCGCACGCGGGAGTATAATGGGCAGTGGGGAGGGGCGGTAGCCCCTGCCAACCTGCATTCGTGGCCCTGAGCCCTTTATCAGCCCGGTTCCAATCTTCCAACCCTGACCTCAGCCTTTTCTCTTTTTGCTGATGGGGGAGATGCCAAGCAAATTAATTGCCTCTCACTCATTCACCCACTTCTCCTCCACCAGCCCTAGGGCTGGGCCCTAATGCATTTATTACAGAACCCGCAGTCATTAATTCACTAAACTTTTCTAAGCCCCCTCGTTGGGCGTCAGATCCTCCAGTGGAAAAGCAGCGCCCCCAAGAGGATGGAACTGAGGATTTGACCGGGGCTGGAGGATGGGGGGTAAGGTTCGTGAATGATGGGAGTGGCCGAGGACGCTAGAGGGGGAAGCACAGGTCTAGAAGGTCTGGCTGCCGGTGTTCCACTCCAGTCTCTCGGTGCCCCCAGGCATGTCCTTCACTGTCCCTGATTGTCCGTACCCTCCTTTAATAAACTGGAAAGCTTGGGCCACGGCGACAGCTCTCAAGTTGCGCCCGCGCTGACAAGCTGTGAGTTTAGAAAAGGAAGGAGACCTTAACAGAAACCATAAATCCATCGGCAGCCTCAGCCCAAGCCAGAGGAGGCCCCCAACCCGGCCGGCTCAAGGCTAGGCCTGCTCAAACTTTTCCAGAGAAAATGCCCCTCCCAAAAGAACTCCGGTGGAGTAATGCAGATGTTCTAAAAATGGTCACGATGATGAATACACAACTAAGTGATGATAATGTGAACCACTGACTGTATTCTTTGGGTGGACTGTATGGTACGTGAAGATTTCTCGATAGAAATACATTAAAAATAAAAGAACTCCAATAGAGACCTGAGACAGGCAGGCTCCATTCCCTGCAAGATAGAAGTTTCTTTGGAGTCTGGAATTTCAGAATTATCATGTGGATTTTGCATTCTACTCCATAAATTAAGCTGATTTAATATAAAAAACATTTTCCCCAAGTCTTTGACTAAAAATAGTGCTTCCAGACTATATAGAGTGCCTAGTCTAGAGCTTTCTGTAACACCAACAGCAGTGTCAGTTACTCCAGTTTGTAAAAGTGTGTGACCTGGCAGACTTTGTGGGGAATATTTGGGCGGAGTGGGGCTGGGAGCAGAGGTACTACTTTGGGTCTGAAAATTGGAGGACAAAGTTTCTAGTAAAAGCTGAACTGAACAAGGTTACTACCTTCTTCAGTAACTTCCTTTAGATAATTGCAAAGTTGAGTAGAGGGTATGAATCTCAACCTACAAACTCAGATGTACCTGAGTATGTACGCATTATTTTATATAATCAATTTAGACCCACACAATTGATCAATTGGGGTAGTGAGAGAGTTAATCTTAATCCCTGTTTCAGTTTGCTAAAGCTGCCAGAATGCAATATACCAAAAATGGACTGGCTCTTAAATTGGAGATTTATTAGCTTACATTTTACAGTTCTAAGGTCATGAAAATATTCAAATTAAGGCATCAAGAGAAAGATAACTTATCTGAAGAAAGACTGCTTGCAACTGGGGTTCCTCTCTCACATGGGGACAGTGTCTGCTGGTCTTTTTTTTTTCTGAGCTCTTGCCAAACTTCTCTGGGTGTTATAACTGATAAATTAGGATTTAAGGAATGATTTTGATTATTGAATCATTATATAGGTACTCTTTCTTGCTTTCTGGTATATTACAGTAGACAGAGGGAAATATTGGAAATCTCTAAATTGTAATCCAGTAGCCTTTATTTACTGCCCCTGTAATTGTGAGGAAAAAAAGCTTGTAATTAACCTTCATTTCTACCCTTTTATCCTGGTTTTGCAACTTTAGAGTCTTGTAATCACGAAAGACAGCCCATAATGTTTATTAATGAACGGTCTTGCGTCAGCCCAGAACTAACCCACCCCAAGTCCAATGTTTTAATAACTGAAACTGGATCTAACCAAAATGGGCCCTCCTGACATATGCAGTAGCTTAGACTTTAGCCCACAAGTCACCTATATCTCATTATAATAATAAAAATCATGCCCATCATCATATTAAGGCTGCCACTTTCTTACATACATTCTGTGACTAAGCATGTAATCAGTCTGCTCATGCTCAATAATTACATCACCTCTAATCACATCATCTGGGGTCACTGTGCTCATTATCCTAAACTCTACCCATCTTTTGATGCTATAAAACTATCAGAATTACTGCAGTTCAGGGAGCCATATTTTGGGCTGATAAGCCATCTGATCTCCTGCTACATGCTTAGTAATAAACTTTTTCTCTCTTTGAAACCCAGGTGTCTCAGGAATCAGTCATTTGAACACATTGGACAAAAGAATGCACTGCCTTTGTCTGGTAGCAGTGTTTCTCTCTGTAAACTCTCTGGGCTTTTTCTGTTGTTTATCCTCATAATTAATGTGCCTGATTAATGTATCCTACCTAATTAATGTGCCACCCAGATTCCAGCTGCTCATGGCCAGGTAGGCAAACTAGGTTCCTTGAGTTATCTTCACATTTTGAAAGAAAAGCCCAAACCCAGATTCTTACGTGAAGCCTCCCCATTTTTAAATATCTATGAATCTAAATCATAAAGGGTTCCAATAAAGGATAAAGAATCATCTTGAATAGGGTAGGTGACATCACAACTGAAACAAACTAATCGAAAGGCCCACCCACAATAGGTCTGTACCCACAGGGCTGGATTAAAAGAACATGGCCTTTTCTGGGGGTACATAACAGCTTCAGACCAGCCCAGTCCTTCCAACCCTAGGGATTTATACAATCCCATGGTGTGAGGTGTGTGGAGTGAGCTGTTGTTTGGTGCATTTGGGGAACAGGCACAACAAAAGCCTTTAGCAAATGACTGCTTTATTACTTACAGGGCACAAAGGATCCAAAAGAGCAGGGGCAGAGATCCCATTGTGGCCGGTCTCCTGGGGAGTCAATTGCTTCCTTCAGGTTGGTGGATGGCAGCTCTGCATGTCCCCACTTCCCATTGGACAGGAGAAAACAATCTGTGTACTGCCTGAGTAGTAAGATATTTAAACTTTTGTTTGAAACATATATTTTGTAAAGAGGCAGATTTTCAATTTCCACAGGCATTATTTATTGAATGCTTGCTATGTGAAAGGTGATGGGCTCGCTGCTATTTCCAGTCAACTCCAGCCACCTGTTTGGAGGGGAGTGAGAAGAAGGCACCATGGGCAAGGAAGAACACACATTTGGAAGGAGACAATAGTATTTCTGCTATCCTTTTTGTAATTAAGCTAAAAATCCCTTTCCCTCGTCATTATTCACAGAGAAAATAAGGATTGGGTAGAGAGAAGAATCATAGTATATACAACAAAGGGAAACAAAAGTGTTAAATTCCTATTGCTTTCTTCATTCTGAACCCAACAGACAGGAAAAGAGAGCCATTTAGCTCACTTTACTACCTCAATTTATTTTCTACCCTACTTTGCTTCATTTTTAAGTGATCAGTATACAGAACATTCCCCCCTCTAGGAACTCAGCTTTGCACAAGTAAGTTCCATAAAGTGGTTATTGTAGAGAAGTGCCTGCTATGGACCAGTGGGCAAAATTACACAAGGCACTGTGGCACTGCACAGTGTAGGATGGGCAGATCTTTTCACACCCGTCGCAGATTCTGATATGGAAAAACATCAGGATTTTTTTTCAACATGAAAGTATACTTCTTTTGTTACTTTTATTATTATTATTTTTTAATTTAAGAAAGGAACAAATGCTCCTGACCAGATCTCTGTAGCACGTAGACGATGGTATACTCCCCACCCAGCCCTGCTGGCCCAAGTTCTCTGTGTACATTTTTTGGATCACCAGTGTCAGCAGGTGTCATGGTCAGGTTCATGTGTCAACTTGGCCAAGTGGTGGTACCTGTTTGTCTGGTTGGGCAAGTGCTGGCCTGTCTGTTGCGATGAGGACATTTCATAGAATCAGCCAAGAGGAGTGTCTTCTGCAATGAGTAATGCTTAATCTAATCACTGGAGGCCTTTTAAGGAGGATTCAGAAGAGACAGGCTCTTCCTGCTTCGGCTGGCAAGCCTCTCCTATGGAATTCGTCCAGACCCTCCATCAGAATCGTCGGCTTCACAGCCTGCCCTGCGGATTTTGGACTCTGCGTTCCCACGGTTACATGAGACAGTTTCATAAATTTTGTATTTGTGTTTCCTGTTGATTCTGTTTCTCTAGTGAACCCTAACTAATACACAAGGGTTAAAAGCAGAAGGGTGGAAATAGACTGCAGAGCACTTGTTTGATTGCCTGTGCAAATTCAACATATGCCTACTGTGGACAAGCATCAGGTCTCAGCTTTAGAATGACTATTGTACTGTTAATAATAACCTGTTGGCTGTTTTGTTCTTTCCTTTTCCTTAACAAAAATATCCCCCCATACCACTCTCTGGTTATTCTTTTTCATCTCTCCCATGTTATTTCTTTCTATAACTTACCAATATCTGAAACAGTAGTTGCAATGAATATTTTTTCAATCCCTCATTCATCGGTGTATTATTACAAACAAAGGTGATGATCAGTTTTATGTGTCAACTTGGCTAGGCTCTGGTGTCTGGTTGTTTGATCAAATACCAGCCTAGATGTTGCTATGGAGATATTTTGTAGATGTGATTCCTAACTAAAATCAGTTGACCTTGAATTAAGGAGATTACCCTCCATAATGTGGGAGCCTCTTTAGGTGAGTGAGCTCTTAAGTTGAAGGTCTTAAAAACCAAGGTTTCCTGGAGAGGAAATTCTGCATGAAGACTATAGCATCAGCTCCTGCAAGTTTCCAGCCTGTGGACCTTCCCTACAGATTTTGGGCTTGCCAGCCCCTGTAATCGTGTGAGCCAATTCTCAAATATATATATATATCTTATTGGTTCTGTCTCTCTCATGGTCCTTGACTAATACACTAGTATATATTTTTTTCATCCACATCCCTCCCCCACTAAAGCATAAATTCTCTGAGAGTAGAGACTACATGTGCTATGTTGACAACTCATTCCTCAGCATCAAGCATAGTAGATAATTGATACTTTTTTTTGAGTGAATGTATAGGGCAGGAAGAAGGAAATAAATGAAAATGCTAACAGTATTTGCTGCTGGGAGAAAGAATTGTGGGTATGTATTATTTCTTCAGACTTTTCTATATTGAACATTCAAACTTTGAATAATCACCTTTTAAAAAGTTGGTTTCTTTAAAAGGGTGAGGTGGGGAGAGGAATAAGACCACTAAAGATCCTGAGGGACACATTGCTTTGTGATCTTCAGGGGCCTGTGACTGCTGAGAGCCGTCCTCCCACAAGTCATTTCTGCTGAGGTGGAACATCCCATCGCTCCATCCAGTCCTAACATGCCACCATGCAATTAGACTTTCAGATCAGTAACGCCACTGAACATTTGATGATGCATGTTGGAGATTACAAAATAGTTCAGTTTTTTTCAAACTTCCTTTGATCCAATCCCACTTCTCTGACTTTGCACAACTACCCAAAGTTCACGGCAGATCTCATGGAGTTGCAGATTGTTGAAGGGATATGTTTTGTGTCAGGAGGAGGGGTGGTTAGAGGAGCAGGGACAGGGGCTAGGGTATGTTTCTCCAACTCAGAGCTGGAAGGACTCTTCAAATGCCATCTGGAATCATCTACACATACATTCTAAGAGCCAACTCTCTCAGTATTGTACTCTGGCAGTGAGGAGCAAAGTTATATTCCCCGGTATATAAGTATAAATTCATTCAGAGATGACCACCTGAAGGATATGGGTGGAGGCTGGCAGAATGGAGAAATGGGATGAAATGAATTTAAAAGGTGACTCTCTTTCTATTGATTCTGTATATACTAGCATCCTTGTAACTTCTTTCACAGAAATGGAACTCTTAGGTAAGATGGAATGACTCAGTGTCCCCAGGCTAGCCTCCTAAGTCCCACATGTCTAGATGTGAATAAACTTCCTGAGATGAATAAGTTGACTACTGAACTACAGCCAGATATACTGATCATAAGGAATTCAGGGGAGAAAAAAAACTGCATCCATTTAAACTCAAGATGGAAGAAAACGACCAAGTATGTTCAAGAAAAATAAAGCCAGAAGCATCCACTGTTGTTCAAACAGCACAGTATGATTTTCACATATCAAAATATGAAGTATTTCAATGTATCTTACAATTCACAGATGTTTGTTATTGAATTCTCAAATTCAAATTTCAGACCTTCACTTTCTGCTCAGGAAACTGGCTCAAGCTAAGAATGCTGCAGAGCTGGGTCAGAACCGTCTATCGGTGGCTCCTGTTCCCTGCTGCCAACATCGCCTCATTTCATAGAAAGAAACCTGAAACCTGGGTAAGTCCAAGGACTTGTCTAGGATCACCAAGAGTCTGGTACTCTAACCCCGGGAGGACACCAAACCACCACCTTTCTATTCCAGAGAATACTACCCTTCATCGTATAGATACTGCTCCTATTTCTAAAAATAATTTAAAGATGTCAGAAGAAAGCAGCTCAAGGAAATACAAGCTGAACCTGTTTAACAGTCTGAGACCTAAATGGTACAGGGTGTGAGCAAAGGAAGCAGTTGCACAAGACTGTGCCATGCCCTGCCTTGTGCTGCTGTCGCTCCCTCAGGGAAATGTTGTATCCTCTCTTAAGAGGAGGTGATGGCTTCAAAGAGTGGTCCTGTGACTTTTAGCTGGGAAGGCCCACCTATTCTGCCAGGCGCAGATTTGATCCATGGTATCATACAGCCTTGGTTAAGTAAAGTGTTCTATTTTTTTCTGTAGGCCCATGATCCCTTTTCATCTCAAGCTATATCCCACCTCTTTTCATTTGTTTATCACCACGTTAGCTGTTGCAGTTGTCCTGGTTTTCTATCAGTCTAATTTGCCCAGTGCCATAGTGCAATTTTAAGCCATCCTATGGGCAGAGCTCAGAGGGGACACTTTCTGATTCGCTTGCAATATAAACTTTGAGACATGTTTATACAGAAGACCTGGTGGTCTGGTGAGTCTCTCTCTTCTCTTTCCTCACTTTTAAAATTTGGCTTGTTTACACACTGATTTGGTCCCTGGAGATGAATCTGATACTCTGCCTTTGTTTTCCTAGATCTCCTTATGTAGGAACAAATGGCTTTTGTTGTTCCATAATAATTTTCTCTCATTAAAATTATTCTGATTGCAAATGTAGCACACTATCACTATAAAATTATAAAAATCATGTTACAAAAGTTAAGAGGGTAGAAATTCAATGGAGACAGAGAATGCACAGCCCTCAACATAATTTTAGTTTAAGTACTGTTTCGGTTGGCTAAAGCTGCCGAAATGCAATATACCAGAAATGGATTGGCTTTTATAAAGGAGATTTGTTACATTACAAATTGTAATTCTAAGGCTATGAAAATGTCCAAATTAAGGCATCAACAAGAGGATACCTTCTTGGAGGAAAAGCAGCCAATATCGGGCACACATCTGTCAGCTCAGAAGGCACGTGGCTGGTGTCAGCTGGTCCTTGCTCCAGGTTCATTGCTTTCCAACTTCTGATTCCAGTGGCTCTGTGCTCTGTGTCAGTTCTGAAATCAATCTCTCTCTTTCTCTCTCACGTTCTCAGTGAGCTCTTTAAAGGGCTCCAGTAAACTAATTCTCACCTTAAATGGGTGGGGTCACCGCTCTATGGAAAAAATAAAATCAAAAAGTCCCACCCACAATTGGGTGGGTCACATCTCAAAGAAAACAATCTAATCAAAACCCAAACAATAGGTCTGTCCCCACGAGATTGGATTAGGATTAAAGAATGTGGCTTTTCTGTGGTACATAACAGTTTCAAACCAGCACGGTTATTGAATATCTTTTTTGAATTGGTAATACATTCATATCATTCACAAATCATAGTTTCAATGAAATTAATCTTTATAAAAGGAACAAATTAATTTTTATAAAATGAAAAAGATTCTGGTAAGAAGTACTCACTGAAGTTAATTCTAATTATACATTCACCAAGTCAACAAGAAAACCGACTAAGTGATGCTTATACTGTAGTAGCTCTTATTACAGCTATGTACATCCAATCTTGCTGACATTTTCTGTACTGACAATGTTTTTTAGTAACATGCTACCAAGCTGCTATAAAAGAAAAAAATAAAGAAGATCAAACATAAAATATGTACAGAGAGAATTTCCTTGTCCTTCTGCCACATAGGTTCACTGCATTCACATCCATGAGTAGCAAATTCCATCAGTTCCTTTTAGATCTTTCTAGAGTTTCTTTAGCAAATACAAATATATATTGTACTTATTCCCTTCCTTCCTTTTGGACAAAAGATAGCATGTTATACTCACGGCTTTACACCTTGCTTTTTTTTCACATAACAGATATTAAGCACATTTTTATTTAGACTGTAAAGAACCCAGAAATACTTGGTGCCCCCAACACACATACACTTTTTTTTTTTTTTTGGTGTTACTACGCAAGATATTCAGTCCACTCCTTGGCATAGGCTTTAGGAAGAAGCCAGGGAGAGGTCCCCATTTCTGTCACTGCTTTGGGTGAGAAGATCTTGTTTGATGGTGGGGGGGAGTGGGGGGGTTGTGACCCCTGCTAAGAGATAGAACTCTCATGCAGCTACATTACTTATTCAGAGGAGGCTCAGCCTCAGCTCTTTTAGGGTCCGTTGTAGTCAGGAATACCTAGCCTCAGTGGATAATACACGCCTTGATTCTTTTCATCACAAAGAAACAGAAATCACAACCTACCAAAATACAGTAACTAGAGAAGGGCCTTTTTTTCTTCTTTATTCCCTATTAAATGCAATGCCAACAAACACAGCTACTCACCATGTGTCCAAGAGCAAAACTTGTCAGTAAGTCAAACAGCCTCAGGCCCAGAGTGGTGACATCCACTCCCTAAGGATAGATAAGGAAGGGTTTTCCTGAGAAGCTCAGCAGGGCCTCTGAAAGCACAGTTGTTTCAGGAAATTCTCTGACCCGTTTGCTTATTTCTCCCAACACACAAACTAAAGTTTCATAGTGTCAACCAATCACAATCTTCTTTTACTTCTTTTGAACACATGTACATGCATGCACACATTTCAAAGAAACAAGCAAATATATTTTGGAGGAACTTAGGACAAAGAACCTTTGGTCACAGCATAATTATTTAAAAAAATGTTTTTCAAGAGACAACACATCATACCTCACAACGTAGACAATCTATTTCCTGGAAGGAACACAAGAAAACCCTGGTATATTTTGCTTAAGAACAATAGTCACGGTATGTTTAAAGGATATTACATGGTTATTTTAGAAGAACTCAGATAGATGCGGGGAATTTTTCCAAGGGTCTTCTATAATAGCAATTCTAAGTACTATTTTTTTTTTTTTTTTGCATGGGCAGCACCGGGAATCAAACCCGGGTGCTGATGGCGGGCGAGAATTCTGCCTTTGAGCCACCATCACCCCGCCCACAGCTACTCTTTAAACAGCAGAATTCAACTGCTGGCAACATATCACTTCTATCTTTGGCCTTTTCCATCTTGTGGCAAAATGCTAGGTAGTGACAACATTCAACCTTGGTACTAGGACATGCTGTGACCAGTTTGAGATTCTTTCTTTTGTATCCTTGACGCCTTAAACTGAGAGTGCATCTATGCCTTTTCTTTACTAAGTATTTGAATGTTCAGTTTAACTTAGGAGAGGTAGGGTATGTGTTTCCCCTTGCTATGCTATTTCCCCGTGCCTTAGTTACTCTACCCAACTCAGAAAGGACCAAAAGTTAAACCCTATTGAAGAAGTGAAAAAGACTTGAGCAAGTAACTTTAAAGTAGGTGTGATGTTTGGAGGCTTTTTTCTTAATTCCCTTACTAGAGTCCTTTATAAGAGATGACACACAAAGAGAAAAGACACAGAACTTGAGAAAGTTACAGACACAGAGAGGAAGAGACCAGCAGATGCTACCATGTGCCTTGCCATGTGACAGAGGAGTCCAAGATTGCTGGTGGCCGGTCTTCAGGCAGAAAGCATCATGTATTGATGCCTTGATTTGGACATTTTCATGACCTCAGAACTGTAAGCCTTTAAGTTAATAAATCCCATTGTAAAGCCAACCCAGTTCTGGTATATTGCATTTCTGCAGTTTTAGCAAACTAAAAACAGATTTTGGTACTGGTGGAGTGGTGAGCTGTTTTATGAATACCAAAAGTGCTGGAACAGCTTTATAAATGGATAAGGGGAAGAAGATTCTGGAATAATTATGAGATGCTCGATAGAAAAGGCCTAGTTTGCCTTAATGAGACTGTTGGTAGAAATATGGATGCTAATAGTACTTCCAAGGAGGTCTTTTAAGTCAGAAATGATGAATGTGCCATTGCCAATTGGAAGAAAGGTGCCACTTGTTTTTACGCGGCAGAGAATTTGGCAAAATTGAGTCCTGATGTCGTTTGGAAGGCAGAATTTGAAAGTAATTAGTGTGGCTATTTAGCTGAGGAAATTTCCAAACTAAATATGGAAAGTGCAGCCTAGCTTCTCCTTGCAGCTTTTGGTAAAATGTGAGAGGAAAGGGATAAGCTAAGAACTGAACTCTTAGGTTCAAAGAAACCAGAAATCGATGGTTTGGAAAATTCTGAGCTTCTGGAAAATGAAGCTCAGAATAGCTTCATTCCAAAGAATAGTGCTCCATGTGAGGGGTGTGGCTGAATATGGATCCTTTCAGCCATTTCAGTGAAAGCCAGGACTGTAGATGCAGTTATCCTGAAAGGGTCCCCTGTGCATGCAAAACCACCAAGTTTTTTTGTGAGATCTGTATGAACTGATCCACTGTCAGTCAGGACAAAGAGAGGCAAATTGAGGAAAAATGACTTCAGTGGCAGAACTGTGGAAGCTGAGGTCTGGAGCGAAGATAGTGGACCCACCCATGTATGTGGAAAGGGTGAGATTGCCCTGAAGCTTGCAGAGGACAGACATTACGCCCCATTATTCAGGAAGAGTACTACCCCTCCCCTAGGCTTCAGAGAGGGTGGCGCACATTCCCTGAGGTTTGGGGAGATCCTGGCTGCCACCCCACTGTTCTGAGGGGATTGAGCCTATGCCCTGGAGATTGTAGAGAGCTTGGCAATCACCTGCATGCTTGAGGAGGGTGAGGCCTGGCGTCTGGGTATGCTTTGATTTGGACATTTTCAAGGCCTCAGAACTGTAAGCTTGTAAGCTAACAAATCCCCATTATAAAAGCCAACCCAGGACTGGTATATGGCATTTCTGCAGCTTTAGCAAACCAAAATAGCAGGGTTGGAGTTAAAACAAAGAAGAGACTCAGTAGCATAAATCAATTCAGCATTTAGATATTGAAAGACTATAGGAGTAGAAAGTGCCTCTTGGATGTTATCTCTCCCCTCATTTTATAGAAGGACTAGAAAGTTTAAGTAACTCACCCAAAATCACACAGCACATTAATGGTGGGAGTGGAAACCAAATCTCTCTCCTTTGCTCTCAGTCCACTGAGAGCTACTCCTTTTTTTAAAAAACAAATTTTTTTTTATTGTATAATATAACATATATACAAAGCAAAGAAAGGAAAAAGGAATCATTTTTAAAGCACTCTTCAACAAGTAGTTACAGGACAGATCCCAGTGTTTGTCATGGACTATCATACCATCATCTCAGATTTTTCCTTCTAGCTGCTCCAGAATATATACTCCTTGTTTTTTGCTGTTGTTGTTGTTTGTTTGTTTTTCACATGGGCAGGCACTGGGAATCAAACCCCGGTCTCCAACATGGCAGGCAAGAACTCTGCCTGCTGAGCCACCGTGGCCTGCCCTACTCCTTGTTTTTTTAATGAAAGCAAGGCATTAACCTAACTGTATAATAGTTCCATCTTCAGAGATACATTTCCTCTGCCTACGAATTCTGGGTGGCCTGTACTCAGTGCCCTGTACTGCTTCCCTTTTAAAGGCAAGTAGCAGAAATGCAACTCCAGCCAGCTTAGGCAGAAATGAAATCAACCAATATCATGGAACCAGACTATGGCTGTACTTCAGGGACAGCCCAGAACCAAAATCCAAATGCTGTGTCTGCATATCTGTGTATTTCTTTCTCTCTTATCACTGCTTCTCTCTTCATATCACTTCATTCTCTCAACCTAGCTTTCTTCTTGTTTTAGTTTACTGAAGTTGCCTAATGCAATATACCAGAAGTGGGTTGGCTTATATAATAATGATTTATTAACTTGCAAGTTTATAGTTCTGACACTGTGAAAATATTCAAATCAAGGCATCAACAGGCACTGCTTTCTCCCTAAAGATTGCTACCAGCTATCCTCAAGGCTCATGGCAATGTCTTTTGGTCTCTCCATTTTATGCCCAGTTTCATTGCTTTCAGCCTTCTGGCTTCAGTGGTTTTCTCTCTGTTTCTGTGGTTTCTCTGTTTTCTATGTGTCCTTCTCTCTCAGCGTCTCTTACTTTTACCTCTCAGCTTCTCTGGGGCTTTGTGTATGTCTCTTCTCTCTGTCTTTTATCCTCTTATAAAGGACTCTAGGAAGAAGATTATGACACACCCTGAATGAAGGGTCACATCTCAACTTAAGATCCTATCACAACGGATCCACACCCATGGGAACGGATTAGGTTTAAGAACATGATCTTTTCTAGGGTACATATGGCTTCAAACCATCATACTCCCCAAGCTGTAACCACAGCCACTGCCTGTTTCATCTTTGCCACTAGAGAAGAAGGGGGTCTGTCCGCGACTTCTCACTCAGCTCAGGGCCTCCAGCCAGGAGGGGAGACAAAAGGGAGAGAGAGACAGACGCAAACAGACTGACCTTAGTGATAGGCTCTCCACAGGGGTCTCTTTGCTTGTTTCTAATTAGAAAGTCATCTTGGAAGGACTCCAGTGCCTTTGGGTCACATACCTCCTCCTCCTGTGGGTACAAGAGCCATAGGCTCAGTGACACCCACTACAGACACAATGATGAAGTGCGGTGGGAAGAGTTCAACCCCAAAAGGGAATGCTTTTGGCAGAAGAAAGGCTGGGAAGGCAAAGACTATGTATCTCCCTCAACTTCCCCCTCTCCTTTACAGAGTTCTGCCCAGTGACCTCATCTTAACTTTCATCAACAGTCAGAATCCTGGGATGTTTTACTGATGTATGCTATCTCCTAGAGATATCAGTTCATCATTCATGGAAGCAGACTACTTAAAATGAGATGCTAGCCCAGCAGAAATCCAAATTTCAACAGAAAAGCAACAATTAACATTTTATCCTGAACCAAAGTGCTAGGTGATCCTGCAAAAGAATGAAATTTTATTTTAAAATTACTAAATCCTTATTGCTGCAGGTTGAACATGAATGACCTTAAATAGCTGAACTCAGAAGACTTGCATGCATTATTCAGAAATATTTATCATGCAAGAACACTTTACCCCAGAATTTCAGCAAAAAAAAAAAAAAAAGATTTTTTTTCTGCAAATGCCATCCTGTCATCTCAAATTGAACTTCTGAGACATTAACTGTTATCTTCTGAGTTTAGACAACTCAAAAAAAGTATAAATATTTCACCCTTTCCTTTTGATTAAGAAAACGACAGAATTGATGCTTCTGCAGAAATCTCAATGGCTATTCAGTTCTATTTATGAATTTCTTTTCTATGGATATTTTTTAGCCACAGGATCCAGAGCCTTTCAGTATCTCACTAGTCTTCAAATTATATGAAGGACAGCAATAATGGACATTCACTGCTTCTCCATCCACCTGAGTGAAGGCTCATATATTCTGAGCTGAACCTTCCTGTTGGCCACATTTGATTGCTTCAGGGGTCATACTCTGACCCAAGTGATGTGGAAAATGCTTCCCTAGGATTTTTAACCAGAACTGAGGAAGGAAGTTAGTCTCTCCTATGAGAAAGAACATATGGAGGTGAGACTCTAGTGTTAATTGCCATTTTTCTGAACATGTTAAGGAAGACATTCAGTGTGTTCTTTTTTTAATTAAACTTTTGAGATAATTGTAGACTCAGTTGTAAAAAGATAATACAGAAATATCTGATGTACCCTTTTTACCCAGTTTCTCCCAGTGCCAACATCTTGCAAAACTATAACATAATGTCACAATCAGAATATTGACAGTGATACAATCAAGATATAGAAGATTTCCATCACCATAAGGATCCTTCAGGATGCCCTTTTATAGCCACACTCACTACCTTCCCAATCCCCATTTAGTCTCTGGAAGTCGCTAATCTATTCTCAATTTTTATCCTTTTGTTATTTCAAGAATGTTATATAAATGGAATCATGCCATATATAACCTTTGGGATTCACTACTTTCACTCAGCATTAGTTATGGCGATTCATCAAGGTGATTGTATGTATCGCTAGTTCCTCTTTGTTGCTTAGTGGTATTGAGTTTTTAGGGTAATAATCTTACTCTTCTCCCTGCCAAAGTTTTGAACCCAATTGAAATCTATTCATAGAAGTCTAATAAGCTCCTATAGGAATCAAAATATCAGCTTCAGTACTAATCCAGGTAGATTGGAAAGTATGCCTGGAAGTTAAGTTCAGGACTGTGGAATTTACTTGCCAAATGACAGGAAGCCTCCTCAGCCCTGGTGAATTTATTATAGAAAAAAGACAAGAGCAGGGAGCAGGTTGAGTGCTCTCTGGTGACAGGCAGGATCCAAAAGAGAGCCAGAGGGAGGAGCTGGCCCAAGTAATGACCCCATCCTGAAGAAGTCCCTCTTTCCTCCTGGGAGGAAGAAGGGAGCCTGAAAAGAATGAAATCTTAGTCCTCCAAACTTCTGAGAAAGCAAATACTAGTCTTTTAAGGGCACAGGCTGAAACAGGAAGGGAGGGGGGAAAATGTCCCCCAACTCCACCCCAGCATTTGGTTTAGTTAACATATTGGACTCCACACATACAAATGCAGCTGTTCTTCCTGGGAAAGGAAGCTGCGGACATCTAAGCAGTCCTTCTCGCCAACCCTTGTGAGGCTTACCCCTGACATAATCACCATTCCTTTGTGAATCCTCTTGAGGTCATTGATTGGCCCCAGAAGGCTCTGAAATGGGTCTGAATAGAACATTGATTAAATGTACTTAAATGCGCACAGTGCCCTGGTCTGAAAATTTACTCCCCAATCTGTTTTCTGTCTTATGTTTTTCCAAGTAGACTGTTCAATGGAGGCCACGGGAGATTATGCAAAGAACTCAAATGAAAACATAAAATGACTCCAAATGATACAATGCCAGCAATATTTAAATGCCCTGATTTGAACTATATGAAATGCCTCACATTATTAATTCAGGGAGGAATTAAAGCCAAAACTTTAACGCTTTCCAGTGTTACAAAGGTCATTACCAAGAATTTCTGAGGACAAGCAGATATACTGGTGTAATCACTGAAATGAAACTGATAAAGACATTGAAATATAGTTCTCTGCTTTAAAAAATGTTTCATTTCAAAATGCAGAGAAAAAGACTGTGAATTAATCAAATAAAAGCCTCAAATTTTTACTTTTCTAGTTACCTTGTCCCTAGTCTAATAAATTCTCTACGTTGAAGAAATGATTTTTTTCTCCTAGCATAGTTTTCTGTCTGAAATAAAGAGTTGTCTGGCAATAAAATGTACTTTTACAAAAAATTTTAAAAAGTAAACACCCCCACTCTTGAAGGTTGAAATCTACAGATATATAATGTCCAAAATTATTTTCTTCCCGATTTCTTTCTGTGCAGGGTCAGTCAAAGGGGTTTCATTGAGCTATCTTTGTACAGTCTGTTTCCTTCCACAGCTGCAGTCTCCTGCAGACAACTCTTTTTTTTTTAATGTTTTAATGCATTTATTATTTTATACAAAGTACTGTAATAGGCACTTGTGGAAGAGTTAAGGATAAATCAGATATGGTCCTAGACCCCAGAAATTCACAGACTAGTATGGGAGATAGTTAAATAGTCAAGTAAATTGAATTGTGTTAGGATAATAGAGAGTTTGGCACTGACTTAGTGGCCTTACTTAGAAGAAACGATTTGGACCAGTGGTCTTGCAAGATAAATCAGAATTCAAAAGGCAGAGATAGGAAAGCATGTGTTTTCTTTCTGTGAAAATAAATTGTAACTCCCCTGAGGACAAAATCAAAGCTTTTATGTATAGTTCAATTCAACAGGTATTTATCAATCCTCTTCTATATATTTATGTAGATGAGAAGGCTATGAGATAGAAAGGCAAATAAGACAAAAATAAAAAGTAAATAAGAACCTCAGGTCTCAAGGCAAAATTCTTCGTTTGTCACAAGCAGTATTTCCTTCTGTAGTGACCCAAAAGACCTTCTAACTCTCATCTCTTAATGAATACTTGCCTGACTTTTTAATTTTACTGTTCTCTGTTTCATCTGGGTCAGACAACCCAGATTAGCAACTGGAGCTGGAATTCTGAAACCTGAAAAACTATTATAAAGACCTTCATTCTTTAATATTTGAATATTAAAGAGCCTGTCTATGCATTCATTTCAGAGTAGACTTTAAAAATTTCCTTATGATTCTCAACTCATCTGTAGTTCACTTGTCTCAAAGATGATTCACACTTTCCCATCCTTAAGAGAGGTTTAAGTTATGATGCCAGGGAATGGAGACTGCTGGCTACTCCTGTGTTTGCTTTTGTCTCATGAATGTGCTTGTGTATACACGTGTGAGCTTGTGTGTATGTGTGTATGCATGTGTGTGATAGCACACGCCACACATGGTACTTTTTAGGCTCACCAGTTCTGAGTACCCACTTTGGGGGAACTCAGGTCAGGAGTCCTGGAGTTCTCTGCAGAGGTGATACCTATATCCAGGAAACCACTCTCAAGCCTGGCTAACTGACATGAATGACAAGGCAACTCCTCTGGGAATCCCCAGGGACTGTGTCTCCTGCAGACAACTCTTAACTTTAGGCTCTCCAGGATGTCAATCCTTGCCAGTAGTCTGGAGTCCGTGATTTAAGAAATTAAACTTAGCTGGGAGAAACCCACCCTCCTGAGGTTGGTCCTGCTGCCCTGGGCCCCTCCCCAAACCTGGCTGAAGGCCAGAGCTGCCTACAGCCTGAGATGCTGCCAGAATCGCTCTCCTTAGGTGCTGCTTTTCCTCAAAACTATTACATCTTAACTCGTCTCTAAGAGGCACCGCTGCCTGGTTTGAGGAAAGACTCCCAGCTCTAGCAAGCAGCTTGCCTTTTTAAATTTATTTTTTATACATTTTTAATTGTGAAATATAATACGTATGCAAAAAAAGCAATACATTTCAAAGTACACTGTAACAAGTAGTTATAGAACAGATTTCAGAGTTTGGTAGGGGTTATAGTTCCACAATTTTAGGTTTTTCCTTCTAGCTGCTCCAAGACACTGGAGGCTAAAAAGAAATATCAATATAATAATCCAGGAGTCATACTCATTTGTTAAATCCTATCTTTCCTGTTATAACTCCACCTTCTCCTTTGAGTCTTCTCCCAATCTTTAGGAGTATTTGGGCTATCCCCATTCTAACTTTTTCATGTTGGAAAGGAGTGTCATCAATAGGGGATTGGGGGATAGAACTAGTTGATATTCTTAGAGAGGCTGGCCCCTCTGGGTTTCAGGACTTACCCGGCCTAGAAACTCATCTGGAGGTTGTAGGTTTCTGCAAAGTAAACTTGGTGCATGGAACCCTTGTACAAACTCAGAGAACACTCAGAACTAGGTGTTCTTTAGGGTTGGCAAGAATGGTTTTGGTTGGGGTTTGGCAAACCGTGGTGTTCCAGTTTGCAAGCTGCCAGAATGCGATATACCAGAAATGGAATGGCTTTTAAAAGGGGGAATTTATTAAGTTGCAAGTTTATAGCTCTAAGTCAGTGAAAATGTCCAAATTAAAGCAAGGCTATAGAAATGTCCAACTGAAGGCATCCAGAAAAAGATAACTTGGTTCAAGATGGCAGATGATATTCAGGGTTTCTCTCTCAACTGGAAAGGCACATGGCAAACATGGCAACATCTGCTAGCTTTCTCTCTAGGGTTCTTGTTTCATGAAGCTCCTTCTTCAGCTCCAAAAGTCTCTGGCTGCATGGGCTCTCAAGGTTCTAAAGCTTTTTCCAAAATGGTTCCCTCTTAAAGGGCTCCAGTAAGCAACCCCACCTTGAATGGGTAGAGACATATCTCCATGGAAAGTATCTATTCAGAAGTTACCACCCACAATTGGATGGGTCACATCTCCATGGATAATCAAAAAGTTCTCAACTAGCAATATTGAATGAGGATTAAAGGATATGGCTTTTCTGGGGGATACCACAGATTCAAACTAGTACACATGGTAAATAGCAATATCTAGCTGAAGCCTTGTAAGAGTAGCCTCCAGAATTGCCTCTTGCACCTTGCCTGTTCTACAAAGGACTCTGAGGTCCCTAAAGAATTGAAGATGCTTTTATGTTCTCTAGATCTGCCCTGACTCAGGCCTACTGAGCTAAAGTCCCTGAGGAGGCCTCTGGCTGTGGAGACCAGCTTGCGGGGGCTAGTAAGTTACCACAGACATAGAAGGCCAAAGGCCAGACAGGTCAATGGTTTCTAGCCTAAAGTCAAAGATACTAGACTTTCCTTCAAGAAAGTATGAGTATGGAGAAGCAGTCAGGTGGAAAAAAATATTTTTATCTTAAAGAGGAATCATGGGTTTCAAGTTGACCAAATATAGAGAGATATCCTAAACGATTATAATCTCTCTTTGTAAATTGTGAAGAATTGCCGCAGGTTAGTGGGAAGTTTGACCCTAGTCCTCTCTGCAAAAGCAATCTCTTGAAAGAGGTGGCAAAATCATGAGCAATTGAGGGCTTTAGGCCTGAAGATCTATTTTAACATAAAATAAAGATTTAAAATGGTTAAGCCCAATTAAAAGATTTAGAGCAAATTTACCCTATCAGTGAGACGTAATATCACACTGTATCTTGTCAATTGTGTTCAAAATCTAGGCCTTAAAAGCTATGGAATTCACTCTGTTTAAGATGAGCAATTTCAGCAAAAAAAAAAAAAATTATTAAACAATTTCTCATATTGCATTTTTTAAAACACAAAAATAAATGGAAAACTATACTAAATTTCTTTGAGACCTTAGCCAATTTAAACTTAGTTATTATATTCATTAAACTGGGGCAATTATAGAAATTGATATAAGCCAAATTGTCCATAAAGAACAGAAAACCAAGAAAGAAATGTTCATAGCCTCTTATTTGCTGTTTTCTAGCCACCATCCTCTGGATAGAAACAGTGAGCAGTTGACAAGACTATGAAAAGCAACTCGTACCAGGGTATGACTTATTGCTGCAGCCTCTCTGATGCTTGCTTAGCTCCATTCCTTTGCTATAGTCAGTGACAATAAATATTTGTGGAATAAATATTTGTGCAGGAGGGAAGGCAAAAGGCCACACCACAGAGTGTAGGGAGAAAATGGGTTTGAAAGTAAAGAACTCCTACCCTTTATCTGATGCAAACTGAGCCATCTGAACAACTGGATTAACATCCCTTGGGCCTCATCTTTAAAACAAAGAAAAAATAAATAAAAAAAGTAAATAAAGAGAACGCCTTCTACCCCTTACAGGCTTGCAAGACTCAGAATAATGTATGAAAGCAACTTCTTTCAGGTATGCAACAAGGTCCTTGATTCTGAGGGCAGGCTTAGGTCAAATCTGACTTTGGGATAAGGAAATTAGAGCTGATTTTAGTGAATTGATTGAGGTGTTATCAAACTCTACTCAAATTTTATCATTGAGGATACTGAACTGGGATTCTCTAGTTTTAAGATTTTGTGGAGCTGGGGTTTTTGTTTGTTTGATTATTTGTGTTTAAGCCTCCTCCACCTTTCAGGGACTTTGAGGGCTGTCTTTGTAAGACTTTCAATAACCCAACGAATCCTTACTGGACATTGGGGAGCAAAGTTAATGATTGTTTAATCTATAGATGCCCCTATCTACTTCTAAACTACCTGATTTGTTTAGTTTTGTTTTTTAATCCACACTAGTTTAAAATTCACAAACTGGACCAAGAGGACATGGGCACAAGGTTGAGCCCTTTCAACTACTGCAGTACGTCATGTGCCTTTGTGAGCAGCCGAGCCTGCAGTCATTACCTTAAACCACAGGGATGGTAAACCAGGCCTTTTTTTTTTTTTTAAAAATCTTTGATCAACTTAAATCTTAAAATTCTCAGGTATTTGTGTCAGTTAGAAAACTCGGGCTTTCAGGGTAACAAAAGTGTTTTTAAAGGAGGGGAGGAGGAAATTTACTATAAACTACCTTAAGACCATTGCAGATTAAAGAGCTCAAAAACACTAGGCTTTAGAGGAGTTGTACAAATGGGAAAGGCTTGTATTCTATGACCCATAGCAGTTTTATCAGGAAGAAACAAAACAAATGTTTGAAAAATTTTCAAACAGTGGGATAACCCATTAGTGGATTATGAAACCTAACCAGTGGATTGCAAACAGGATTTTCTTTAAAGAAAATTAATAGACCGTATCAGAGTGAGTCACTGGAAGTACAGTAAGAACTATTCTATGAGACTTTTCATTCAACTCGTGTACCCATAGGTTATGTGTATGCCCATTCAATTACATCTACTTTGCATAAAGTATAATTTTTACTGTGGGTAGTGCTTCTTAAAAAAAGTTGGAATAGATCTGAAGTCTGTCTGAAGTAAACTCAAGCTTCAGACCCCCTGAGCCCGTCTGTGTCTTTCTTTCTTTCTTCCTTTCTTTTTTTCTCATCATTCCTTAATATCCTTCGAGCTCCGTTTCAATAGGAAGCAACATTTGGCGCCCAGCATGGGGCTAGAAGAAGAAGACTCCAAATCAATATTAAGGAACCAAGGAAAAGTCTCATTAGAGGCACGTGTGTCCAGCCGATAGAAGAGGACTCGAGTCATATTGGTAAAGTAAGCATTTTCCTTGGATCATCAGGGAAACGGGTAATCATAATAGGCGGCTGGAGGAGTATGTGTGTGTGTTAAAGCTACTGGGGTGCCTGTTAAAACATCTGAATTAGTAAGCTTATTTGAGCTCATTCAAAAACATTGTTGTTGATTTCAGCCTTAAGGCCATAATGTTTTAAATCTTAAGTAATGGAAATTCGTTATGAAGGCTTTGCAGTGAATATAAGACGGGGAAAATATTCCTGTTTCTATTTGGTTATTGTGTTCAGTCAGGCAATGAACTACCTGGCTCATGCTTTGTCTTAAACTCTAAGTTGTGTTTCTTCTCAATCTCCCACTACCACTTCTTACCCTGTTTCGACAGTTGCTTGAGCCGGACTCGGCAATTGGTGCCCAAACAGGGACCTAATAAGGGAACTCTTAAAGCATAAAGTGAGGAGATGCTCCAGGGACATCCACTACAAATACTACAGGCGGGCCTTTTTGAGTTGAGCAGTGGCCCTTATCTGTAGAGAGGTTTGAGGCTCTGACTCGGTTGATTTGGGAACAGTTTGGAGCAGGATGTTTAGAGGAGTCTCGTGGTTCTTGGAATTCTCCAATATTTATTGCAGGAGGGAGGTCAGGAGAATGGAGAATGTTGACTGATTTGATAAAAGTTGATACTGTGGTTCAGCCTATGGAGTCATTGCAGCCTGGCTTGCCCACACCAGTTGTAATTTCTAAGAACTGATTTATTATGATAGATTTTAAAAATTGCTTCTTTGCCTTGCCTTTGGCAGAGCAGGATAAAGAAAGATTGGTTTCTGGGCTTGTTCTTGATGGGCTGCCTTTATATAGGGATTCATGTACACGTGAGTCAGAAAGTATTCAGTGAGAAAGGTGCCATACCAAATGGGGGTCAGTGCTCATTGATGGTTCCTGTGGCAAGTTGGTCCCCAAGTGGGTATGCAGTTTGGGATTGTAGTTCTGACTCAAGGTATTCTGTTAGGTTACCTTTGTTTAGTTTGAATGATTATTCTATGAGATTTATACCAATGCAACAGGTAAAGTCTTGTGACGGAGAGTGGGAATGGTAGCCCCATCTTCTTTTGTTGGCTTAAATTCTTGATGGGCAGTGGTTTGGAAACTGGCCATGAGTTTAGCTCCTATTCATATTTTAAAAAGAAATATATTTTAAGAACTTTAAAACTAAAAATTCTTGTTAAAAACTATATATTGATAGTTAATGCATATTTGAAACATTAACTAAAGTATTTTAAGTATTTAACATTCTAACAAATTTAATTTTGATGGTAATTACATATGTGGTAAAATATTTGTTCAAAGTAATGATTTAAGTATGAAAAATATGAAAGATGTATTTTTATTAATAGGAAAACAGAATAGTTTTATCCTAAAATGAATAACTGTTACTAAGCGAGAAAAATATAGGACAAAGCCTAAACTAATATAATAAGTGCTGAGGGTTTGTAAAAATAGAAATTATGGTTAAAATCAAGAAAGATTTAATGAGTCTAAAATGACAATGTTTTCTTGGACTTTTAGCCTGTTCTAATGAAAAGATATAAAAAAAAAATGTTGGAATAAACTACCTAGACTATACCAACACCTCAGAGGAACACAGCTGTGAGAGGAAACCACATAGTGAAGCCTATTTCCATTAATATATATAAGAAAACAAAGATAGGCCTGTCACTGAGGAGTTAGGGTTTAAGGGATGATTATAACTACTGAATCATTATATAGATTTTCCTTTTTTCTTTCTGGTGGAGTAGACAGAGAAGAAATACCTGAAATCTCTGAATTGCAATCCAGTTGCCCTGATCCCTGAGAATGCTTATAAAAACCTTTATCTTGTACCTTTGTCCATTTTTTTTCTTTAGAAATTTCTAAGGGAAAATGCCCTAATGCTAATGAAGGAAACTGAGTCAGCCATTAACTGGTTCCAGCCCCAGTTTTACTTCCTTAGTTTGTAAATTGTTTCAGCCTATGCCTGCTACTGAAATGATTACCCTGTCTCTCTTCCTCTCTGCTTACGTAGTGAAATTGTAATGACTTCATCTGCCCTTGTTAGAATCCATAATAACCTTGAACCCCTAGACTTGGGGGGAGAGATTTTGGGGCTCCTAGGCCATCTGCTCTCCTGTTTCATACTTAGCAATAAACTCTTTCTCTCTTTGAACCCCTGGTGTCTCAGGAATTGGTCATTAGAGCCATTGGGCAGAGAATTCACTGCCTTGTGTGACTTTGGTGGGATCAAAAGGTCCTAAGAAGCAAGGAGTCCATCTGTCCAAGGTTCTTGGGCTCCGGAAGAACAGGTTAGAACAGTAACCAAACCTTTTGTGGCTACTAGACATTTTTTAGTCTAGAGGCTCATCAGTCAGATTTTTCTCTGTTCTGCAGGCACTCCAGACCGTTTCAGTGTCTTGAAAAGCTTCAAAGAGAGACATCATTTCCAATTTCAAGTCTAGACATCTTACTGGTGAGTGGGTCAACAAGGAGTAAAAGTGGATTGGGAAAGGGGGAAAAGAAGTGTAAAAAATAAGGTATCAGTGGCTGAGAGAATTCAAATAGAGTCAAGAAGGTACTCTGGAGGTCACTCTTAAGCAATCTTCAGTTAGACATTGCTACCTATCATAACTTGCTAAATCCCAACCAAAACCATTCCTGCCAATCCTAAAGAATACCTAGGGCATTAAAGAATACCTAGAGGTTCCATGCACTAGGGTGGCTTTCCAAAAACCTACAACCTCCAGATGGGTCACTGGACCACATAAGTCCTGCAACCTAGAGGGCCCAGCCTTTCCAGAACATCAGCGAGTTTCATCTCCCTACCCCTTACTACTGACAGCTCTTCCAACATGAAAAAGTTAGAATAGGCATAGCCCAAATATCTCTAAAGAGAGGGATACAAAGATCAAAGGTGGTGGTGCAGTTATACAGAGAAGGTCAGGTTAACAAATGAGTATGAAAGCTGAATCATTATACTGATATTTCTTTTAGCCTCCAGTACCTTAGAGTAGCTAAATATAAGAACCTAAAATTGTGGAATTGTAATCCATACATAACTGTGAAATCTGATCTACAACTAATTGTTGCGGTGTACTTTGAAATTTATTGCTTTTATGGGTATGTTATTTAAAGAGAGACGGAGGTGTATAATAGAGAAGATAGGATTTAACAAATGAGTATGACTGCTAAATCATCATATTGATATTTCCGTTGGTCTTCAGTTCTTGGAGCAGATAGAAGAAAAAATGAAAAATTGTGGAACTATAACCTATACCAAACTTTAGTTTGTCCTATAACTATTTGTTAAAATGTATTTGAAAATTTCTTGCTTTTTTGGTATATATGTTATATTTCACAATAAAAAAATGAAGAAAAAAGGCAGTCTATGCCATGGGAGACAGTATTTGGAAACCAAATTTCAGATGAGGGTTTAGTATCCAGAGTATATAGAGATTCTTCAACTTAACAACAAAAAGACAGCCCAATTGAAAAATGGGCAAAAGACACGAGCAGACACTTCTCAGAAGAGAAAATACAAATGGCTAAAAGGCACATGAAAAGATGTTCAACTTAACTGGCTATTAGGGAAAAGCAAATCAAAACCACAGTGACATATCAGCTGATACCCACTAGAATGGCCATTATAAAAAACAAAAACAAAAATAGAAAATGACAAGTGCTGGAGAGGATGTGGAAAAAGAGGCACACTTATTCACTGTTGGTAGGAATGTAAAATGGTACAATCTTTGTGTCAAATCATGTATTCATACAAAACTAAAGTTTAGTTTTCTCCCTGTTAAAATAATGTGGATTGTTAGTCTGCTTCTTTTTTTTTTATCCGCATGGGCAGGCACCAGGAATCAAACCCAGGTCTCCAGCATGGTAGGAGAGAACTCTGCCTGCTGAGTCACCGTGGCCCACCTGAGTCTGCTTTTAATGAAAAGTTTTACAAATTTTCCTTAATCATCTGAGTACATCCCAGAGTATGTTGGGCAAATAATTGAAAATATAGTCAAAACATCTGTCTAGTTTGCTAGCTGCTGGAATGCAATATACCAGAGACAGAATGGCTTTTTAAAAGGGGAATTTAATAAGTTGCTAGTTTACAGTTCTAAGGCCAAGAAAATGTCCCAATTAGAACAAGTCTATAGAAATGTCCAATCTAAGGCAGCCATCCAGGGAAAGATACCTTGGTTCAAGAAGGCCGATGAAGTTCAGGGTTTCTCTCTCATCCGAGAAGGCACATGGCAAACACAGAGTTTCTCTCTCATCTGTAAGAGTGCATGGCAAGCACAGCGTCATCTGTTAGCTTCTTCTCATGGCTTCCTGTTTCATGAAGCTCCCCGGGAGGCATGTTCCTTCTTCATCTCCAAAGGTCACTGAATGGTAGACTCTCTGCTTCTCGTGGCTATGTCGTTCTGCTCTGCTCTCTGAATCTCTCATTCTCCAAAATATTTCCTCTTTTATACGACTTCAGAACTAATCAAGACCCACCCAAATGGTTGGAGACATGTCATCACCTAATCCACTTTAACAACCACTCTCGATATATCACATCTCCAGGGAGATTATCTAATTGCAGTTTCAAACATACGATGCTGAATAGGGATTAGAAGAAATGGCTGCCTTTACAAAATGGGATTAGGATTAAAACATGGCTTTTCTAGCGTATATACATCATTTCAAACCAGCACAACATCTATTGTGGTATGTCCATATAAGACAACTGTCAAATATTTCTGAAATTGGCTTCATTTAAAAATGATTATTAGAAATTTAAGGCTTAAACTGTAAGCTCTTATAGCAGTTAATTCACTTCTAAACTTTAACTGTTATTTCTAAATCCTGAGGTGCTTTACTTTTTGTATAACCTGGCAATTCCCTGGAAATTTAAGTATCTGTGTGACACCTGAGACTCAAAATTAGCGTTCTCCTGCTCTGAGAGTTAGCATTACTCCATATGGCAACTGTTAAACTGAAAAAGAGATCAAACTTCAATTAAAAATGCAAATGAAGCTTATCTGTTAAGACTAAGGTAAATCAGAATACAGGGTAAAAGATAATATTGTCTGTATTTTAGAAGTTCAATATTGTGTGAGAAAAAAATGTTTATTTTGTCAGTTTATTTAAACAACCTAATTCAGCTTAACTTGATGTGGGACCTACAATAAGGAATAAAATTTTAATATTCCATACAAGTTAATGTTATACCCTGACGCATTTCAGAGTATGTGGGGCAGAAAATGAAAAAGTATTTGCAATCCCTTGAGGAACCTGAGAAAAGTAAAACTATTATACTTTCCCACCTGGTAAATTCTTTATATTCTCTTAAGCAATGAAGGCTTCCAATTTAATAAGCCAAGCCATTGATCTTGAAACTTGCCCTTATAAAATTTATTTCTGAAAGTTAAAGTGAGCATAGCCTGAATATCCCTAAAAATTGGGAGAAGAATGAAAGAAGGTGAATTTATAACAGAGAAGATAGGATTCAACAATCGAGTATGAGTGCTGAATCATTGCACTGACATTTCTTTTTAGTTTTCAGTGTCTTGGGCCAGCTAGAAGGAAAAACCTGAAAATGTGGAACTGTAACCCATATCAAATTTTGAAACTGTTCTTTAACTTTTTTGTATATATGTTATATTTCACAATAAAAAATGGTTTAGAAAACCTTATTTCTGAAATGCAAAGCTGAGCCTACTTATAATTAATGCCTATGAGTCATCCCCAGAGAGCATCTTTGGTTGCTCAAATGTGATCTCTCTCTCTAAGCCAAATTCTAACCTTCACCCTATGTGGCATGACTTCCAGGGGTGTAAGTCTCTCTGGCAATGTGGGACATAACTCCCAGGGAAGAGCCTGGCCCTGGCACCATGGGATTGGTTGACCAAAAGGGGGAAAAGAAAAAGTGTTTCAATGGCTAAGAGATTTCAAATTGTGTCAAGGAATTGGTAATTTGAGCTACAAGGCAGAAAATTCACAACCTTTGTCTGGTATCAGGCCTACTTTGAAAAAAAAATGGATACAAAGAATAGGGATAACACATTACACATTTGCATTTTCTATGATAAATAATTTCATAAGTTACCTTAAGTCATAGATGACAGCATCCTTATTAAAAAAATTCAATGCTCTCCCCTGAGCCTGCCCTTCCCCCTTTGTTGAGGGAAATAGGCATCTGGAGGAACAAGGGGACAGTGTGGGGGTGAGGAGGAGGCAGTGGGAGGAGCATTGTGGCTCAGCCACAGATACAAAAGTGGGGGAGGAGGAGAGAGCTGCCCACTCACCAGATGCACTACCCTGGGGTGGAAAGAGGCTCCTTGGCTGTTGGTCCCATGTTTGCTTAATCCCTTCACTTTTTCCTGTCACCTGTATAAGGAGGAAACCAGACCCAGTTTACTGAAATGCACCCAACCAGCCAGTGATGGAGTCAGGCTGAGGTGTTTGGTTCCTCATCCTGTGCCCTTTTGCCCATTCCACACTACCTCTGACATAAATGGAAAAGCCAGTTATCAAATTTATATAGAAGAGTAAGGTGGCATGTATAGCCAATGCCATCTTACAAAAGAACCAAGTTTGAGGACTCACACTTCCTGATCTAAAACTTATTGCAAAGCTATTGTAATCAAAAGAGCATATTATGGCATAAGGACAGACATATAAACCAATAGAATTGAGAGTTCAGAAATCAACCCTCCATTTATGGCCAACTGATTTTTGACAAGGGGTCAAAGATCACACAATTGGAAAAGAATAGTCTCTTCAACAAATGGTGCTGAGAAATCTGAATCTACATCTTCAAAGGAAAGGGGGGACCTATCTCACACCTTATAAAAAATTTAATTAAAAATGGTTCAGAGACCTAATATAAGAGCTAGAACTATCAAACACCTAGAAGAAAATATAGGGAAACTTCAGGACCTTGTGTTAGGCAATGGTTTCTTAGACTTTACACCCAGAGCACAACCAACAAAAGATAAAGTAAATAGGACCTTATCAAAATTAAAAACTTTTGTTCATCAAAGGACTTTATCATGAGTGTCAAATGACCTCCTACATATTGGGAAAAAATATTTGGAAACCACATGTGCTGGTTTGAAAGGATTATACACCCTCCAAAACCCATATTTTAATCCTGATCTTGTGGAGGCAGCTGTTTCTTTTAATCTTTATAATCAGTACTGTAGGTTGGAAACTTAGAGCTGTGACATGCCCAATGGTGGGTTAGTAACCTTTGATTAGAGGGAGATGTGACTCCACCTATTCCAGGTGGGTCCTGATTAGTTTAATGGAATCCTTTAAGAGAGGAACCATTTTGGAGAGAGCCATGAAAACCATGAGAGCCTACACAGCCAGAGACCTTTGGAGATGAAGAAGGAATATGCCCCTGAGGGAGCCTGGAGAGAAAGTTAGCAGATGTTGCCATGTTTGCCTTTCCAGTTGAGGGAGAAGCCCTGAATGTCACGGCCTTCTTGAACTAAGGTATCTTTCCCTGGACACCTTACATTGGACATTTCTATAGCCCTGCTTTAATTTGGACATTTTCACGGACTTAGAACTGTAAACTTGGAACTTAATAAATTCCCCTTTTTAAAAGCCATTCCATTTTTTGGTATATCACATTCCAGGAGCTAGTAAACTAGAATACCACATATCTGATAAAGACTTAATATCCAAAATATAAAAAGAAATCCTTCAACTTAATAAAGACAAACACAATTAAAACATGGGCAAAACTTGAATAAAAATCTCTCTAAAGAAAATATACAAATGGCCAAAAAGCACATGAAAAGATGCTCAACATAATTAGACATCAGAGAAATGCAAATCAGAACCACAGTGAGATGCAACTTTATACCCACTAGAATGACTACTGTTAAAAAACAGAAAATTACAAGTGTTGGAGAGGATATGGAGAAATAGGAACACTCATTCATTGATGGTGATGTTGTAAAATGGTGCTGCCATTGTGGGAGACAGTTTGGCAGTTCCTCAGAAAATTAAGTATAGAATTACCATATGACCTGGCAATCCTACTAGTAGGTATATACCACAAATAATTTGAAGGTAGGGACTCGAACACATATGTGCACACCAATGTTTAATGGACTATAGTCAAGATTACAATTATAAAAATGTGCTTTCAGGGGGTGCAAGTGTAGTTCAGTAGTAGCATTCTGACCTGCCATGTTTGACCCAGGTTTGATTCCCAGCCTGTGCACCTCCCTCCCACCCCCCAAAAAAGTATTCAACAAATGGTGCTGTAGTAACAAGATAGTCACATGAAAAAGAATGAAATGTGGCCCCCACCATACAACATACAAAAAAACATCAACAGTGCTTTCACCAATTTTAACAAATATACACCAATGCAAGGTGTTAATAATAGGGTGGTATATGGGAATTCTGTATTTTACACATGATTGTTTGTCAACCCACAACTTCTCTAATTAAAAAAAGATTAAAAAGAATTTAAATAACATAGAAGTAAATGGAGCAAAATGTGAAAAGCCTCCTTTCATTCCTCCTCTCCCAATCCCGCTGTCACGTGCAGAGCTAACCACTGTCAATAGCTTGAGGTTTATTATTATCACAGACTTTTTCTAGGTCACAGACACAGGTATACACTACACATATGTAAACAGGCTTTTAACTACTTAAACAGGTTTTGTGGGATAAGTATTACTGTGCAACTTGCTTTATTTTCATTTCAGTATATCTTAGAAATATTTTCATGTCCACACCATAAAGTTATTGTTTTTATTGTTGTAGCATATTACATGGTAGAAATTGTCATGTGCCAATTCAACAATTTCCTCATTTATGTCCAATCATATCGTTTCTAATATTTCATTATTTTAAAAAATGCCTCAATACATATTCTTGTGAATATGATTCTTTGGATACTCGAATTTAAGTCACTATATCAAAGGCTAGACACATTTTAATCATTGCCATATATTGCCAAAATGTTCATTCCTAAAGCCTTATCAACTTACACTTTTTTCAACAAATGACTGGAGCACTTATTTTCTCATATTATCCCCAGCACTAGCTACTACCAACCCTTTAATATTTGCCCATTTCAATGGATTGAAAAATAGCACCTTAGGCAGTGCAACAGTGGCTCAGTGGCAGAATTCTCGCCTGCCATGCCAGACACTGGGTTCAATTCCTGGTGCTTGCCCATGCAAAAAAAAAAAAAAAAAAAAAAAAACCCCAAAAACAGCACTTTGTGTCTGATGCTCCTTTTACCCAGGATATGGACAGATGAGTTTTGTTTTTTTTTTTTTTTTAAAAAGTATAATAAATACTAGGGGGAGATAAAGGATAAAAATTGGGTAGATTGAAATACTGAGTCAGTGAGCGGGAGGGATAAGGGGTAGGGGATGTATGAGTTCTATTTTTTTCTTTTTATTTCTTCAGTTTCTGGAGTGATGCAAGTGTTCTAAAAATGATGATGGTGAAGAATAAACAACATGTGAAGATATTGTGAGCCACTGATTATATAATGTGCTTGGACTGTATGTGTGTGGATATTTCTCAAAAATATTTTTTAAAATAGCATCTCAGTTTTCCTGATTGCTTATGAAGTTGAACATCTAACCCTTTTAGTGATTATTATTTCTTATTCCTTACAAAAATATTTTTATATCCTTTGTCCATTTTTTGTTTGGATTCTAGGTGCTCTTCATACTAGGGATATTAAACCTTTTGTCGTATTACTCATATTTTCCCAACCAATATTTCGGTTTTTATTTATGATACCTGATTCTTTGTACATAAGTTTTACATTTTTTAATGTAGTCAGACCTACCCCCCATTCCCAAGCATGGCTATTGGGTTTTGAGTGTTGTTGAGGAAAACCTTCTCCACGTCACATTTATTTTTTTAAAATTACAGTATTTTCTTCTAGTTCTTTTGACATTTCATGTTTAGTCCATCTGGATTTTATTGTCTATAGTATCCAAGTGGTCAATAATCTCAGCATCATTATTGAACAGTTCAATACTTCCCCCATTTGTAATGCCAACATTTGCAAATATTAAATTCAATTATATACATTGCTCTCTTCTTGAATTCTCTGTTCTGTGCCTTTGACCTACCTCCATGGATTGCTCTGATATCTAGTCAAAACTGTTTTGTGTATCTCCTCCAGATGGACTTTAAAATTAGGTTATTATATCCATTTAAAAATGGTTATGATTGTGTGAAATTAATCCAGTAGAAATGACATATTTATAATGTTGAGTCTTCTCATAAAGGAACATGGCATGCCTTTTCATTTTTGGGCCTTCTTTTATGCCCATCAGTAGTTTAATTATTCTATTCCTATAGTCTTTGCATGTCTCATTAACCTTATTTCTAGATAATAGTTATTTCTAGATAATAGTTAGTTCTTGTAGCTATTGTGAATGGGTATCTATTGTCCCTATACACTTTCTAATTGGTTACTGCTGGTATATGCAAAAGCATTTGATTTTGTTGCATTGTGGTTTACCCTGCTTTCCTTACTAAGATTTCTCAGTTGTAACAGTATACCAATAGATCATCATGGGTTTCTTTTTGTCCAAAACCAAAAACAAAACCGTTTACAGTCTTGTCTAACTTTCAATCACGTATACTTTTTAGTACCATTCCTTGTCTTCATTGTGAATTAACAAAAGTGCTTCAAACTTTTCACCAAGTTCGTATGCTTTTGATTTCTGATATGCCCACTTGATCAAGCTAAAGAAGCTAATCTAAGGAAGTTTCCTTCTATTTATAGATTAAAAGCACAGAGGATGTTGAATTTACCAAATGCTTTTTCGGCATATGAAGATGATTGTATAATTCTTTAACCAGTCAATAGATTTTCTTCTGTTGATAAAACTTGCATATTTTTGTATAAATCAATTTAAATATATATATGCTGAATTCAAATTTCTAGTTTTACTTTGGATTTTTCTATGTATGTTAAATGAGACTGGTCTGCAGTTTTGTTTTATTTGTACAGTTTGGGTATCAGGGTTAGGAATGAATTAGAAAGCTTTACATTTTTTTCTATACTCTGGAATGATTTACAAATAACAAACACATTCCTTGGAGGTATGACAGTATTTTTTTTTTTAAGAATTGCTTATATTACCCTTTTCAATTTCTCCTAAGATATTTGGTCTATTTACATTTCCAACTTTTTTTCAATTTTTGCTATTTATCTTATAGCTTTGTTGAGAAAATTCATGTATCATACAGTTCACCCATTTAAAGTATACAATTAAATGCTTTTAGAATATTTATAGATACGTGCAACCATGACCACTGTAAATTTTAGAACATTTTCATTACTTAAAAACAAACCCATACCCTTTGGCTAGTATCCTTTTACCCCCTACCCCCCACCCTCAGCCGTAAGCAACCACAAATGCATTTTCTGTCTCTATGGATTCCCATTTGGACTTTTCATAAAAGTGCAATCATAATTTGTGGTCTTTTGTGACTAGTTTCTTTCACTTAGCATGTCTGCAAGGTTCATTCATATTGAAGAATGAGTAAATACTGAATTCTCTTTTTTATGGCTGAATAAATTCCATTCACTGTATGGATATTCCACCTTCTTTTGTTTATATATTCATCAATTGCAATCTATTTTTTAAAGTCACAATATTCCATCTAGTCTTTCAAACTTGTTGGAATGAAATTATACAATCATAATGGATCAGAAATGTAAGGAGTATTTTCTGATAATTAAAGTCTACTATATTAGACTTTCTAACAATTATTTTTGGGTATCTTTCTAAAAATTATTCCCAATGCTGGTTAAATACATATATATATATATTTATACTTTTTAAATTGAAAAAATAATTATTAAACATCTACTTTGTGCCAAACACTGTTTTAGGCACCATCACTGTATGTGTTTCTCACAGCACAGTCATCTGTTCAGAAATTAAAAGGTACATTGCCGCAACCTACAAACGGGGGTGGGTGGCGGGGTGCCACAGTGGATGCATTTCCATGCCAGAAAATGCACACCTATTAGAAGCTTCTTTTCCTTCTCTGGACAAGTCTCTACTAAGTAGTTGTTTTAAAATCCTTCAACATTTATTGAGGAGTTGCTACCTTCATGCCCATATGGACTGGTGCCTGGAGGACATTCAAATACTCTGAATGCTATTCAAAAAACAAAGGAGCAAAACAGGCTGGTGTAAGGGATATTCACATTTGGATTAGAAGATACTTTATTCTGTTCCTATGGTTGCAACAGCCCTTAGGAAAGAGATAAATGTCCCTGCCCTGCCTGCATAAAAGTTTAAGGTAGGCCAAATTCTGGGAGGTAAAGAGAATGTGGTCTGTGTGATGTTTGTATTTTCTTTTTTTCCCTCATATAAATCTTTTTAATAAATGTTCCATAAATTTTCAAAATGTATGGGAACAAAATATATATTAGGCGATATCTTCCATATCTTTTTGTCTACTTGATCTATTCACTTACGGGGCTAACCTTAGTTTTTCAATTAAAAAAATTATTATACAGAAAGCACTGATGCAAGTCAAGGAATCCCAAGGAATACCAGCAGCTTGCACAAGTATGTTACAGACTTTAGGGAGAAGCATCACCTTGTTGACAGCTCAATTTGGACTTCTGTTAGCCTCAAAATCACCAATATGCCTTTGAACCACTAATAAAATATTTTCAAAGCTAAGCCAATTAAAAATAAACAAATCTAACATATTCCCAATGCAAACCATAATGTAATTGGATGTGTGAATCATCAGATTCTTCCATCAGAAAAGCTTTCTATGATATAAAAGACTAAAAGATTTGTCACAGTTAACTTAAAAGTATATGCTCACTGTTTTGTGGAGGTTGGCTTATGTGATGGCAAGATCAGAAGCACAGAAACCAGCTAAAACTTGACAGAATAAAATCTGTGGATCACACCCCAACCAAGATGGCAGAGTGAGAAGTTTCAGGGCTCCATATTACGACAGAAGCTTTGAACAACTAGTGAGAAATGGCAGAAACCTCTTTCTCAAGGTTCTAGAAAACAGTTAAAGAATTGCAATAAACAGGGCATGTGCTGAATCAAGAAAATGACCACTTAAAAGAGGTAGAACTTCCTGGTACCCTGGCTGGCTCCTCCCTTGTCCCTCATACGCTCAAACCTACACTTCCACTACAGGCACTTGGTCCTGATTCCAGAAGGAGAAAAGTAACCCTCATATACATATGCGGCATACAAATGTCTGGCCCAATCTCTCTGGTGGTGGTCTGTGGGGCTTGCTATCCCAGACTTGTCCTGCATTTAGAAGGTATTTCACAGAACTCACCTACAGAACACTGTAGAAAAGTAGTCATGTGGCTGCCTGAGGCAGAGGATTTCTGAATGTAAGACACACAGTGCAGTACCCAGAATCATGAGGAAACTATTTTCTAAGGAAGAGGGACATTCACATCCATGTAAATGGGGGAATTTCTCCGGCCAAAGGGGCCTGCCCAAAACAAGATATATGCACATTAAGGACAAGAAAAGCCCCTGTGCTTTGACCTGGAGGGATTCTCTAAATCATTTTATGGATGAGCACTTGCACAGGTTAATTTGCAAAGATTGGAAAAAGTGTTTTCTTTTCTTTTCTTTTTTTATAACACTAGCTGGATAAAAGTTTAAGAACAGATGCCTCAGAGTCTAAAGTTCAATAATAACAAAATACCAAAATGCCGAGGTTTCAACAAAATATTACAAAGCACACAGAGAAAGCAATGGCTCAGGCAAAGTAGAAGATTGAAGCATTAGAAACCATCAGTGAGGAGGATCAGACCTGGGACATTCTAAACAAAAACTTTAAAACAGTGGTCCAAAATTTGCTCAAAGAACTAAAGGAAAACAATGACAAAGAACTAAAGGAAATCGGGAAAACAAGAGATGAACTCAAATAATATCGATAGAAGGATGGAAATTATGAAAAGGAACCAGAGCTAAAGACTATAGTGACAGAAATTTTAAAATCCCTAGAGGGGTTCAATACATTAGACCTGGCAGTAGAAAGAATCAATGAACTTGAAGATAAGACAACTGAAGTCATCTAGTCTGAGAAGCAGAAAGAAGAATGAAAAAAAGCTAACCGAGCCTAAGGAACTTGTGAACACCAGTAAGCATACCAATATATGCATTCTGGGAGTCTTAGTAGGAGAAGAAAGAAAGAGACAGAAAGCATATTCAAAGAAATAATGGCTGGAAACTTCCCCAATGTAATAAATTACATGAATATACACATTCAAGATATTCAATGAACTCCAAACAGAATAAATCCAAAGAGACCCACATTGAACCATGTTATAATCAAATTGTCGAATGCCAAAGATAAAGGATGAATTCTGAAAGCTGCAAGAGAAGCAATGTGTCACATACAAAGGAAGCTGCAATAAGATTAATGCCAATTTATCATCAGAAACCATGGAGGCAAGAAGGCAGTGGGAAGATAAATTTAAGGTGCTAAAAGGAAAAACCTGTCAGTCAAGAATTACATATTCAGCAAGACTCTTTCAAAGAGGGAGGGCATAAAACATTCCCAGATAAAGAAATGCTGAGGAAGTTCATGCCACTAAGCCAGCTCTACGAGAAATGCTAAAGAGAGTTTTGCAGGTTGAAAGGACACAAGACAATCGACAGAAGCCACATGAAAAAATAAAAATCTCCGGTAAAGATAATGACATGGGTAAATTGTGACTCCACTTTTTACTTCCTACAAGATCTAAAAGGTAAACGCATAAAATGTAATGATAAATGGCTTTGGACTCATAATGTATAAATATGTAATTTGTGACAAGAACTACCTAAAGGTGGAACGATGCAGAGGTATAAGAACATAGCTTGTGTATACTATTGAAATTAAGTTGGTATCAAAGAAAGCAAGAGTGTTAAAATATTTATATGACAGTGTTACAGATTTAAGCCCCATAGCAACCAAAAAGAAAATATCAGAGACTATGAAAACTCTTAGGAACAGATAGTAGAGTACAGGTTACCAGGGGTTGGGGGGCAGGGGCAATGGAAAGTTAAAGGAAAATGAATATGGGGTTCCTGTTTGGGTTGAAGGGAAAGTTCTAGTAATGGGTGGTGGTGAGATGCTTCAACAATGTCAATGCAATTTTAATTCCACTAAATGTTATGTTTGCAAGGGATTGGGAGTGGAAGATTTATATTGTGTATGTTTCCATAATTTAAAAACAAAGAGAAGCTAAAGAGACAATGACATTTGAATGCAATATATGATCCTAGATGTGATCTAAGAATGGAGGAGAAAAGGACATTATTGGGATGTAAGAAAATATCTCTGAGTACCAGGTTATTCATATATAAAACAGCCTCTCAAAATCTGGAAATAATAATCGCCACTCCAGACAAAATGTGACTGCTACAAAAGCTTACAATCTAGGCCCCTATTTTATTATAAACATTTTCTAAATGAGACCATACAATATTAAATTTCTTTAATTCAATAACTGCACTTAAGATGATCACAAAAGTGAGTATCTCTATTTATAAGAGCTCTACATGGAAGCATTGTGTTCAAGGAGTATGATATATGCAATCTTTCATTAAATGTTCAGAAAATAAACATAGACAGAAAGACAGAAAGAAAAGGAGATACAGCAAATGTTGCAAATCGTTAAACTTGGTGGATCCGGGTATCTGTGGGTGGTGGTAGTATGCTGTCATTCTCTACATTGGGTTTATATTATTTTTGCAATTTTCCTGTAAGTTTGAAATTATTTAAAAATAAAAGGTTAAAAATCGTCATACAGTGAAACTGATGGGGTATAAAGTTCTATCAGTTCTGGGTGGGCCACGGTGGCTCAGCAGGCAAGAATGCTTGCCTGCCATGCCAGAGGACCCAGGTTTGGTTCCTGGTGCCTGCCCATGTAAAAAAAAAGAAAAAGAAAAGGTTCTATCAGTTCTAACACATGCATAGATTCATGTTACCATGATCACTATCAGAATCCAAAACAGTTCCAGCACCCCAAAAAACTCCCCTCATCCCTAACTCCTGACAACCATTGATCTCTTCTCTGTAGTTATAGTTTTGTCTTTTCAAGAATGTCATATAAATGGAATTATAAGATAGTAATCTTTTTGGACTAGCTTCTTTTCCTCAGCATAATAACTATGGAATTCGCTGAAGTTGTTACATGTATTTGTATTAATAATATGTCCCTTTTTATTGCTGAGTAGTATTCCTCTGTCTGGGCACAACACCACCATTTGTTTATCCATTCATCTACTGGAAGACATTTTGGTGATTAGGAATATAGCTGCTACAAATATCCATGTGTGCTGGTCTGAAAGGATGTATGTCCCCTAGAAAAGCCATGTTTTAATCTAAATCCCATTTCATAAAGGCAGAATAATCCTTATTCAATACTCTATGTTTGAATCTGTAGTTAGATCATCTCCCTGGAGATGTGATTAAATCAAGAGTGGTTGTTAAACTGGATTAGGTGACGACACGTCTCCACCCATTTGAGTATCTGGAGTCCTTATAAAAGAGGGAACATTTCGGAGAATGAAGGAGATTCAGAGAGAGCAGAGAACGCTGCAGCACCATGAAGTAGAGAGTCCACTAGCCAGTGCTTTGGAGATGAAGAAGGAAAACGCCTCCCAGGGAGCTTCATGAAACCAGAAGCCAGGAGAGAAAGCTAGCAGATGACACCATGTTCACCATGTGCCCTTCCAGCTGAGAAAGAAACCCTGTGTTCACCATGTGCCTTCTCACTTGAAAGAGAAATCCTGAACTTCATCCGTCTTCTTGAACCAAGGTATCTTTCCCTGGATGCCTTTGATTGGACATTTTTATAGACTTGTTTTAATTGGGACATTTTCTCAGCCTTAGAACTGTAAACTAGCAACTTATTAAATTCCCCTTTTTAAAAGCCATACCATTTCTGGTATATTGCATTCAGGCAGCTAGCAAACTAAAACACCATGTATAGGTTATTGTGTGAACATAAGTTTTCATTACTTTAGGGAAAAAACTCAGAAGTGGGATTACTGGGTCAATAATGTATGTCTGCTTAATGTCTAAAGAAACTGCCAAACTGTTGTGAGTGCTACATTTTGCATTCCCACCAGCAATCTATGAGAGTTCCAGTTGTTGTGCATTGCCGACAGCACTTGGTAGTGGTGTTTTTTTTTTTTTTTTAAACATGGGCAGGCACCGGGAATTGAACCCGGGTCCTTGGGCATGGCAGGCAAGCACTCTTACCTGCTGAGCCACCATGGCCCGCCCGTGGTGTTGTTTTTTAATTTAAATTGTAGCTATTTTAATAAAGACTTAGGAGTAGATCCACTGATTTTGAAGAAAGCTATGTTAATGCCTCTCATAATTGGTTTGTCCATTTTCCCCTGTATTTCTAAATTTTTGCTCTATTTATTTAGAAACCAAGTTTTTAGACTGAAGAAACATTAAAAAAATCTTTCTGCAAAATAGAAGCGCTTATTTATTGTTGGTGGGAATGTAAAATGGTGTAGCTGCTGTGGAAAACAGTTTGGTGGTTCCTCAGAAAGTTAAGTATAGAATTTCCATACGATCTGGCAATTTCACTTCTAGGTATAGATCCCAAATAACTGAAAGCAGGGAGTTGAACAGACTTTTCACACCAGTATTCATGGTGGCATTATTATTTTTAAAAATTTATTTATTAATTAAAAAATTAAGAAGCCAAATAAAACATCAACATACATAATCAGTAACTCACAATATCATCACTTAGTTGCATATTCATCATTTCTTAGAAAATTTGCATTAATTCAGAAAAAGAAACAAAAAGACAATAGAAAAAGAAAACGAACACAGAAAAGAAAAAAAAACATGGTGGCATTATTAACAGTTGCCAAAAGATGGAAGAAATCCAAGTGCTTATCAACGGATGAATGGATAAACAAAATGTGGTTTGTACATAGAATGGAAACTATTCTGCCACAGAAAGCAACTAAGTTCTGATACACATGACACTGTGGATAAACCCTGAAGACATCATATAGAAATAAGCCAGACGCAAAAAGAAAAATATTGTATGGTCTCACTGATGAAATAATTAGAATAAGCAAAAATTTATAGTCAGAAGCTAGAATACAAGTTACCAGGGGTTGGGATGGGGGTAGATATATGGGAACTGTATTTTATGCATGATCTTTCTGTACATTTACTTCTCTAGTTTAAAAACAAAGGCCTCAAAAAATCTTTCTGCAAAACTGTGCTTTTTTATAGGTGCTCCCCCCTCAATTTCATTCTTTGTCCTATTTAAGTGTTATTGCCTCGGGTTCTATTTAGTCTGAAGTCAACATAGCCACATCTATTTTTATTAGCATCTGCCTATATAAATTTGTCTATTAACTTATAATCTGAGAGTTTTTTAGTTTGTCTTTTAGAAATGGCATTTTAGGATTTTGTGTTTTTACACAAGATTTAAGAATCTTGGTGGTGGTGTTTTTTAATTTAAATTGTAGCTATTTCTTGTGAGAAAAGAATCCTGGTAGTGGTTTTTTTTTCCTATACAGCTTGTTTATTTTTACTTTCCGGCCTTTTTATTGGATTTTCCAATTCCATCTTCCATTTCACAGTAGTCTGATAGTTGATAAAGCTGTTCACATGTTTGGTTTTCTCTCTCCTTCTCTTGACATGTGGTAAATCTGCACTTCCCTGCTCTATGGAACTCAGGCACAGCCATGCATCTTTCTTTGGCCAATGAAATGTGAGCAGAAGTTTTACATCTCAGTATATGCTACATTACACTCTCTTTTCCCTTGAGCACTGCAACTAGCAATGTTCCAAATAGTAATACTCCATCAGTCAGCTCCCAGGTTGAATGTAAAATGGAGAACTCTACTCAACCTGCCAAAGGTATAGAGCATGAACACAAATATAGTGATGTTGTGGTAAGCCACAAAGATTTTGGAGTTATTAGAGTATCACGTAATCTATTCTTACTAATAAACCCTTAATTTTAAAATATTTTTCTATCATCAGTCCTGTCTCTATTCATGCCCAAAACTAGAATTTTAGTTTCAGACTGTCTTATTTTTCACATTATGCATTGATACTCATTTAGATTTATATGTTTTTCTGGCATCTTGGTTAAGCACGGTTTCTTTGATTTAAATTCTTCTTTTAGGGATTCATGGCTCAATTTGCTTTAGTAATTTTAGAGAAAGACTTTTATAGGTAATTTAGTTATTGATGTGAAGTTTACTACTAATCTGATATTTGTGTTGTCTCATTAAAAAATTATGTGCACTTACTATATATGCCAAGTAGTGTTCTCCTAAGAGTTCTCTTTCTCGTTAAGTTTGATCTTGTTTTTTTTTGCAGTACATGTTGCGATGCCTTGATTGAATGCTTCATTTCACATATTTGTGAACTAAGTCCACTAGTTATCTAGCCCATCTAATGAGCCTTTTATTTTTCACAACCATATTTTTAATTTCCAGAAACTTTAAATATTTCTTTTCATAGCATCCATCCTATTATGGATGCATATCCTTGTGAATCTCATAAGATCTTAATTTTATTAATTAAAAATTTTTTTTTCTAGTAACTATTTTCTTAAAGAGGTTAGTTAATTTGTTTTGTTTTAATTTGGTGCTCCCTTTTGTTTCTGGTTTTCTTCAAATTTCATGATTCTTGGCTGCCTATTCACATTTACAGATGAGGGGCTAAGATTAAAGTTTTGTGAACTGAAATGCTTCTCCTCAGCCAAATGAGAATTCTGGTTCACTTTCAATGAACACATGTTCTGATTATAGGCATCTCTGGTAATTATAAAGGGGAGTGACAGGTCCTACAGCCAGAGAAAAACGTATGGGCAACTTATCTTTGGTTCCTCCTTCTGGCCATTTTGGATAATGCCCTTTTTCTTCAATCCCAGTGTTTCCTGTGTCATAACTCCCACTTCAGAGAGCCATTTTCTTAGCCTTAGCCTGGTGGCAAACTCCAGAATAAGATGTTCCAAAGGTGAGTGGAATGACTCAGTTGTTCCATTCTAACTAATTATCTGGTCCATCAATAATCTGTGTAATATCTTCTAGGAATTCCACATTGTCCGTTTTCTGGCTTTCCAACTCTGCTATAATTTATTTTTATTCTAATATTTCTTCAGTCATTTCAATGGGATTCTGGAAGAGTAAAAGAATGTGTTCAGTCATCCACATTACTCTGCAATTAGTATTTAAAAAAACCAACCATCTATCTTGCTCATCTTCTGAGAAGCGTTATTAAGATTAGGGGTTATTCTAATCTTAATCAATGCTAGCTGGTTATTGGATATAGAACTGGTAGGCAAGCAATAGCAATTTTTGGCCACTACTAAATACGATAGGTGACAAGCCCTTTGCTGTACTATCACTTCTAACAGCTGACAGATAAAAAAAAAATTAGACTTAATATGTTTCAATTAACAATCAGTCAAGTATATATGCTCATCATTCTCTAACTCAAGTGAAAATACTTTATTTTTAACTGAGTGCTATTGTCTCAGGTATGTGGTGTTGAAAGTATAACAATCATTCAAAGGACTAAAATTGCAAACATTAAGCAGTAAAGTATCTATATTTATAATGCTTAATGGAATAGTTTCAAGTGATTCATAAAGCATAAAATATGGCAGAATATTTTAAACTATAATTGTGTGCATGTGTCCTTTGAAAATTCCATAGTCAAAGAAAACTGACCCTATAAGGTATATATTCATGTAACTTCTAAATCCATCCACCCTTATTTCCATTCAAATTTACCAATATCTATCAAATTCTTTCAGAACACAATCATTCTTATATATTTTGGGATGTTAAGTCTATCCCTGATTTTTTCTTTTCCATATTTTTATGATTTCCCTGGTTCTCTAAATTACTTATCTAATCACTCCACACTTCATGTATAAAGCACCTCAAACTCACTAAGAAATCAAACAATCTACATCCCCATCTGTTCAGACTTCTTTCTTCCTGCCATGTATCGCACACTCCCACTGAGATCCTGCTGTGTAACTGAGCCCTTCATTCTATAGCATCTTCAGTCTCTCCTTTTCTTTTTCAGCCTATAAACATTCTGATCTTACCTCTTAAATCTGGTTGTACTACCAAAGGATTATCTATGCACCTTTTACCAGAGAGGGATAATTTAGTCTATAGATGTGAACTCTTACATCTCTTAAAAATTCTACCCAGATATGGGGGGCAGGTAGGGGTGTTTTTTTTATACACCTACTCTTTTAGTCATCTCGTATTCATTGATATTTTTCTCCTTGTTCTCTGTATCAAGGATATAGGATTAGATAATGATTTGGAGTACGGGCTCTGGTTCAAATCCCAGATCTACCATTTATTTTTGGCTGTATAACTTCGGCCAATTCACAGAATCTGTCTCTTCACATTCCTTATCTATAAAATGGGAAAAATAATAGTTTCCTACTTCACAGGATTACTGTAATCCATAAACTAAAATATATGTAAGCATCTCAGTAAATGTTTGCTGTGCTGGTTATTATTAAAAAGGACAAATCAATGATTTCTGGCCATGTGATTTTTAATGTCTTCACATTTAATCAAATGACAAAACTATTTCTTTTATTCACTCCCATACCTTTCTACTACCCTTACCCTGCTTCACTGGTTATTTTTTCTCCCTCCAGTGTTAGTTCAGAAGGGTAGATGCTTTGTTTTGTTCATTGTTGAAAGCCATAGCACCGAGAATATATTGTATATATTAGGCCTTCAAAATAGTTTCTTGTTGAATGAATGGTGCAAAATGTCAAAAGGAAATATATACTGAAAATTTCATTATAATAAAAAGTAGAAATAAATCTTTCTCTAATGACTTCCTATATTTTAAAACACCATTTACCATAATGAAAACAAGAAAATTTATTAAAATTTGAAGGCAAAAACATAATTTAAAAAGATTTAGACCTATGTCTGGTGTGATAGTACATGGATGCTTTCTTCAAATTCAAAATCAGATCCAAGAGTATCACTTTCAGAATGTTCTAGTGGGCTGAGTTTAATTTTATTTGTTTCAGATGATACAGTCACTATTCCACTTTCTTTCTTGGCAGAAATGTGTTTTTTCAAAGATTCACTTTTAATTGGTTCACTGGTCAAAGAACTATTTTCCCTGATTCCTTTGTTCCTCCGGTTTATTGCAGAATAGGAATGTGGATCCTTTCCAGTTTGTCTCTTAGCAGAGTATTTTTTAGTATATTCACCTGTTTTGGTCACCTTCTCTGAAGATCTGCTACTTCTGGACAACTCCTCCTCTTTTCTTTGACTTCCAGTCCTAGAAAGCACATTTGCTGAAGGAGAACATGCTCTAGTAATAAATTCTTCAAAAGGCTCCTGCCGCTGCTCAGTGACGGGAACTCCCAGGTTGACTTTGGAAGTTACTAAGGCCTCCTGAGTAGAAGCCGGGGCATGGAAGGTATCAAGAGGCAAAGGAATTGTAGCATCACCTGTAATTTTCTGAAACTGGAAGGAAAAAACAAAAGTAAAGCAAAAACTCAGCAATTAACAAAGCCAACTATTAAAAAGTAAAGCAGAGTAGAAAACATCAATGTTGCCCTGTGATTTTATTATTAAGATACTCAAATGATTATTTAAAAGGCTTGTTTTTTTCCTAATCATATCTTGGAAATGATTCCCAACTTGACTCAGCTATATCCAAGGTTAAGGCTACCACATTTTCAGACTTGTTATATGTAATTATTATCCATTTCCCTTTCCCTCACGAAGAAATAATATCCTATTCCCTAAGAAAATTATTTTATTTTCTATTCTCTAAGCCACATAAACAGAATTATCAAATGAGACTAGACAAGGTCTTCAAATTTTTAGTTCCCTGAGGCAAGTGTGAGATGGGTTGGGATGGGAGATGGGGGTTCCAAGTAAGGCTAGAGAAAAAGCAGAGAGGGACTCCTGTGGCAGACAGGTTCCTCACCCCCATTTCCATAACTGGGGATTACCTATAATATACTGCCTATTAAATATGTATGGATTACTTATATTAAAAAATTATCTGTATAAGTACTTGTACCTTCATTAGTGTTCCTTCATTGTAAGCTGACTGCATACAAATAGAAACCTAGGTGAAATATGAATAGAATAGAGATTTACAAAATTTAAAATTTGGAATATCTTCTCTAATCTTACATTTCTTTACTGAGGATAGTTGGCTTTAGATCATACCTTTTCAAAAGAACTTCCTTTTTTTAAAAATTTACAATACAATATCATGAAATGGGCATAAAATTACTTATCTCAGACTTAGAAAGGACCCAAAAGAGGCTTCTGGACTACAGACATGTGAACTGTTAGAGACACATTATTATTTTCTCTCTGATTTGGTAATTCCCATTTTGCTAATCACTCCTATAATCATTAAGCTGTGTTCTGTCCCACTTACTTGGATATTCTGCATTTGTCCTAGTGAATTCTGCTTTGATTCTGATTTTTCTTCTTCAAGTGCCTTTTTTTCTTCTTTAGGTGGACTACTAATAGTAGAATTCATCTGGGGACGACCTAGCAAATGAAAATCTGACTGATCTATACCAGCCATTGTAGCAAGCTGCCCAAGCCTAGACAAAGGAAGAAAGAAGGAAAAAGCAAGGGTTATAATCATATAAGAATAGCTTAGATTTCCCTATAACTGCCATCAAGAATTATTTGTAAAATCTTAAAAGTCCATATCCAACTCCTGACCAAATTCCACCCCACCATCTTTCCCAATTTCTCAGATCTTCCTATATTTATGTCCTGGAACCTCATTAGATAATTTAATTCTTTAAGCAAGCCCTCCTCCCCATGACAATGCATTAAATTCCACCTGACTTTACTTTCTTACCTGTCACCTATTTTAAATAGCATCTCACTAGAAGCTTCAACTTCCACCATGCATCTAGTCCATTCCTTCTCCCCTCCATCCCCACACATCTTTACTCACCTTCCTTCTAGTCTCCAAGAACATGGTTTCTCTCCTTCTTTTCTAATTCAACACATACAATCTCACTCCATCAATTACCTACTTCCAAATTCTTTCAGCAAAATTGTTCCTACATTGAGAACCACTGATCTATACCTGCTCTTCAGATTAATAAAAATAACATTTTTTATGTCTAGGACAAAAATAACTCTAATTCAAACTTATTTAACAAGCAAAGTGAGTAAAAGGTATAGAAATTCCTAGATACTCCTGAATATTTTCAACTGAAATTACCTTCAATTTAGTCTTCACTAAGTTATACCTAGCAATTACTCTATTTACAGATTACTCTTTGATTATGGGCTCTCTACCTTACCCAAGGCAGGTTTGCCATTTGTACTTTTTTTAAAATTAATTCCCCATTTAAAAAAAAGTCAAGTATATTCTTATAGTTATATATCAGGTATGGCTAATGAAAGTGATGAAAACTGCTCAGGTTCCTCAGCAAACTACCACTAAGTTTACAGAAGACAGAAAGCCACAGAGAAATTAACTTACCCAGCATCTTTAAGGAGATCCAAGAAAGCATGGAACTTCTGAAAAGAATTCTCAATGCTGCCTAAAACACCTTCATCATCCAGGATCATGCTTGTCAATGAATGTGCATGAAGGGCTTCAGACAAAGAGAAATTTATATTTCTTAACTGGGCATTTTCATGTTCTAGCTATAAAAGAAAATTTTAAACATAATATTCACTTGTCATTAAAACAGTTTTTAAGTCACAAAACTAAAATTAAATACTTAAAAGGTAATTAGTTTGTTATTATTCTGAGTCTCCACCAATGGAGACAGAGACCATATCACATAATCACAACCCAGAGAACTTGATAAAGTTTCCTCCATAACACTTAGAGGATATACTGTATAGATAAACCAAAATAGTTTTATTAATGAGTTTTTTCAAAAAGATCACATTTCTTTTCCACTTTTTAAAATTGTGAAATAAAACATGCATACAAAAAAGCAATAAATTTCCAAGTACATTTTAACAAGTAGTTATAGAACAACTTTAAAGCTTGGTATGGGTTACAGTTACATGATTTTTTGTTTTTTTTCTTCTGGCTGTCCCAAGACACTGGAGACCATAGAAATAGCAATGTAATGATTCAGCAGCCATGGCCATTTGTTAAATCCTATCTTCTCTGTTATACTACTCCTTCAAGAACACATTTCTAACTGGTTAAATTCAACATTATGAAATCAGTTGCATAAGGTTTTCTTTAAATTACAAAATGAAACATAGAGCGACATATAGCAAAACTTATCCCAATTCTGCCGAATGTTATGGATTAACTTTTGTGAGTAAAATTTTTTACGTTTTATACATTCTTTTATTTGCTATATGGTGGGGGTCACATTTCATTCTTTTCCATGCACCATTTGATGAAAAAAAATTTTTTTTTGATTGCATGGGCTGGAAATAGAACCCCAGTCTCCCCAGGTGCAAAGTATACATTTAAAAGTCCTAAATCACAACCAATTTATTAAATGTACAGTTACCACTACTCCCATGGGTTTCTTGAAAATATTTACTTCCCACTCTCCTGTCATCTTTTCATCTGAAATCACGTATAAGCCCAATGCTAGTATTTCTCAGAAAGATCACGTTGTTCATGAAGTACTTTTTGTTTTATTTAAGTAGGTGCTCAACATTTATTGAATGAGTTTACTAAGTATTCTCCAATTAAATTCAGACCCTTTCAAAAATTCCTTCCTAAATGCAACTTGTAATAAGAAATATTTACATATATCTTTCTAACTTATGCCCTTTCATGCAACTACCTAATTTAATCCTCATGGTATAGATTTTTATCTTTCACTGAATTCTTAGCAGTTTTCCATTACCTTAACTTATAATTTACTGTCAGTAATCTCTCATTTCATTGTATACACAGATGAGCCTATTTAGTAAATTTGCAAATTGAAGCAACATGAATAGAAAATAAGCTGAAATCATAAAAGCACAGAAAAAAAAAACCCTAAAATTTTTACATTTTTAAAAGCATGCTTTCTGGGATAAATCATATGACCACTAAATGTAATTAATATAAAGGCTAATATGGTACAGACATTTGCACTATACTAGTTTCTTACTTTAAAATTTACAAAGTGTATATGTATATTAAAATCAAATAAAAACAAACAAAACAAAACAAAACCCAAAAGTTTTGGTAATAGATGGTGGTGAGGGTAGCATAACACTGTGACTGTGATGTATACCACTGAATTCTATATTTGACTGTGGTTAAATGGGCAAATTTTAGGTTGTTTATATGTTAAAAGAACAAAAATTGAAAAAAAAATCCACAGGACTTTACCACACAAATAGTGAACCCTAATGTAAACTATGGCCCACAGTTAACAGTATCATTATAGCAATAGTGTTTCATCAATTGTAATAAAAGTACCATAATAATGCTAAGTGTTAATAATAGGGAAAACGATGTAATGATGCATGTGTGTGGGGAGTAGAATATGAGAACTCCATATCATGCATGATTTTTCTATAAAACTACACATGTTTAATAAAAATAAACAAATAACCAAGCCCAAAACTCTCAAAAGTATAAGAAAAATCTTTTACTTACCTCAGTGACTCTTTTATCAGCCTTAAGCCTTATTACTCTTTCCTCCTTTAACTGCTTTAGGCATTCATCCAGTTTCTCCTAGCACAAGGAAATAAGAATAAATATTATACCTAATTCACATTTTGAGCCTCTAAAGCCCATCTACAAGCTCAAAAGATGGCACCAACTATAAGAAGAAGAGCCAGAAGTAAACTCACATTTCAAGATTATAGTCCACTACTTGTAATGTAACACCAAGCTAGTAAAATTAACAAAATATATCAATCTAGCATACTTATTTAGCACATTTATTTAAATCCCATTCTTTCCAAAACATATTCATGGTGAAAGTAGCTCACCATAAAAGGCATATACATGTCATCAGTCAGAAATAAAAAATTATGCTATGAAAGGAAAATTCTATTCTTATTTGTGGGTACTGTTTCTAATAGGAAGCCCTAATAACAACCTTACCATACCTGACTTATGTAATTTTAGATTAAAATTCATTTTTTGAACTTTTTAAAATATTTTTATTGTAAACAACAAACATACATTCTTGACATGGTTCACAATATCAACCATAGTTGTGCATTCATCACCATGATCATTTTTTTTTTGAATATTTGCATCTCTCCAGCAAAAGAAATAAAAAAGAAAACACTCAAACATGCCATACCCCTTACCTTCCCTCTCATTGACTGAGTATTTCAATCTACTCAATTTACTTTAACCTTTGTTGCCCCTTTTATTTTTATCCATATTTTTTACTCATCTGTCCATACTGTAGATAAAAGGAACATTTCAGACACAAGGTTTTCACAATCACACAGTCATACTGCAAAAACTATATCATTATAAAATCACTTTCAAGAAACATGGCTACTGGAACACAGCTCTAGAGTTTCAAGTACTTCCCTCTAGCCACTCTAATATACCATAAACTAAAAAGGGGATATCTATATGATGTGTAAGAATAACCTCCAGGATAACCTCTCAACTCTTTTTGAAATCTCTCAGCCACTGACACTTTATTTCATCTCATTTCTCTCTTCCCCCTTTTGTCAAGGTTTTCTCAATCCCTTGATGCTGAGTTCCAGCTCATCCTAGGATTTCTGCCCCACACTGCCAGGGAGGTTTACAGCCCTGGGAGTCATGCCCCACATAGAGGTGGGTTGGGCAGTGAGTTCTCTTGCCATGTCGGCTGAGAGAGAAGCCACATCTGAGTAACAAAAGAGGTTCTCTGGGGGTGACTCTTAGCCTAATTTTAAGTAGGTTTACCTTACCCTTTGCAGGGATAAGTTTCATAGGAGCAAAGCTTGGCCTATTGATTTGGCTGTTCCCATTTTTAAAACTTTTTTTTAATGTATACTATAACATATATACAAAGCAAAGAAAGAAAAAAGCAATAGTTTACAAAGCACTCAACAAGTACTTACAGGACAGATCCTAGAGTTTGTCATGGGCTACCATAGCATCATCTCAGAATTTTCCTTCTAGCTGCTCCAGAACACTGGAGGCTAGAAGGAATATATATTTTATCATCACTTTTTTTCTTTTGTTGTGAAAAACAACATATATACAAAAAAGCAATAAATTTCAATGCACAGGACAACAATTAGTTGTAGAACAGATTTTGAGCTTGGTGTGGGTTCCAATTCAACAATTTTAGGTTTTTACTTCTAGCTGCTCTAATACACTGGAAACTAAAAGAAATATCAATATAATGATTCAGCAGTCATATTCGTTTGTTAAACCCTACCTTCTCTGTATAACTTCACCATCACCTTTGTATCTCTCTCTTTAGGGATATTTGGGCTATGTGCATTCTAACTTTTTCATGTTGGGAGGGCTGTCAATAATAAGGGTAGGGAGATGAAACTAGCTGATGTTCAGGAGAGGCTGGGTCGTCTAAGTTGCAGGACTTATCTGGTCCAGTGACCCATCTGGATTGTAGGTTTTTGGAAAGTTACCCTAGTGCATGGAACCTTCGTAGAGTCTTATATACTGCCCTACATGTTCTTTAGGATTGGCAGGAATGGTTTCGGTTGGGGTTTGGCAAGTTATGATAGGTAGCAATGTCTCACTGAAGTTTGCATAAAAGTGACCTCCAGAGTAGCCTCTTGACTCTATTTGAACTCTCAGCTACTGATACATTATTTGTAACATCTCTTTTCCCCCTTTTGGTCAGGATGGCATTGTTGAGCTGAAAGCAATGACAGAAACAGACATTTGTACACTGATGTTCTTAGCAGCATTATTCACAATTGCCAAAAGAAGGAAACAATCCAAGTGCCCATCAATGGTTGAGTGGATTAACAAAATGTGGTATATACATGAAATAGAATATTATGCAGCAGCAAGATGAAATGACATCCTAACACACATGACAAGATGGATGAGCCTTGAGGACACAATGCTGAGTGAAATAAGCCAGACACAATACGTACTCTATTTGACTCTACTTTTATGACCATGGTATAGGTAAAATCAGAGGCTTATAATACATGATATAGGGGATTTAAAGATACATAGGAGCTAGAGATGGATGAACAATTAGCTAATGAGGTTGAACTCTAATGTAAGGGAATAGATAGACGTGAAGGTGGTTCACTAATAGGTCTATGAATGATGTTACCATATTGAAGGTAAAAATGATTGAAAGTCTGGAGACTCAGGTTCAATTTCTGATGCCTGCCCACGGTGCCAGGGCCAATCTCATCCCTGGGAGTCATCTCTCACATGGCCAGGAAGATATTCACCCCTGGATGTCATGTCCCATGTAGTGGAGAGGCAATAATTTCACTTGCAGAGTTGGGCTTAGAGAGAGAGAGTCCACATCTAAGTAACAAAAGAGGTCCTCCAGAGGTGTGACTCTTAGGCACACCTACAGGTAGGCTAAGCTTTTCCACTATATACATAAGCTTCACAAGAGTAAACCTCAAGGTCAAGGACTTGGCCTATTGATTTGATGGCCCTAATGTCTGACACAGTTATCAGGGATTTCCATGGTGGTAAAGTTTCATAGTTCCCTATTTTTCCCCCATCCTTCAAGGAACTTTGAGAATACTTTTTGATTATCTGCTTAATACATTCTGGGATATATCCAGGTATTACATTAAGCTATACAGGATTAAAGGACCTCATTCTTGTTCTGGGCTCCCCGTGTTCCTATTGTTAAATGAGCTATCTAGACAGGTTGAGTTAGATTATGTGCTACAGAAAATTTAGGTTCTGGACAAAATAAATCTTTCTTCCTTGGGTCTCAAAGAACAGATGAGGTTCTAAAATACAGACAATGTCTTCCTTACCCCTGTGTTCTGAATTACCTTAATCCTGACCTGATCGCCTTCTTTCTTATCTCTGAGTACCAGGTTATTCATATATAAAACAGCCTCTCAAAATCTGGAAATAATAATCGCCACTCCAGACAAAATGTGACTGCTACAAAAGCTTACAATCTAGGCCCCTATTTTATTATAAACATTTTCTAAATGAGACCATACAATAATTGCTCTTTTATTTCTGGCTTATTTTGCCTCACCAAATGTTCCATAGGTTCATTCACAATGTTGCATGCTTCACAACTTTGTTCTTTTTTGTAGCAGCACAATATTTGAGCATATGTATATACCTTTCTTTGCCAATTTACTTCTCATTCAGTGCATCCTCCAGCCACCCGCATTCATTAGGCATCATGTGTAATGTCCAAAGTCCACAGTCCAACAACACTCTCAATTTTAGATAATTTCATTGTTCCCAAGAGAAAGATAATCAATAAACACACCTTCACCAAATAGGAAATCTAAACTTCCCCTTTTCCCTTGTTCCTCCTCCCATTATTTACCCCTGGTGTTGCTGTGGTTCTAATGATGTTTTCCTGTGGTACTAATGATGTTTTCCTGTTAAACATATCCCATAGCACGCAATAGCAATTTTCCCTATACCCTGAACTTAAACACTCTTTGTACAAGAATTAAACTTTTGGAGTAGTTCATGCAAGAACTTATTTATATATGTAGTGTTAATCAGTGGGACCCATAGATCTACTCAACCCCTTTCAATCAGTTTTCATATCATGGTCTCTATATTTGAAACTTATTTCACAGAAATTATAAACAAACAAAAACACCTCACAACTGGAGAAAGACCAGAGTTAAATATCACTATCATTTTCCTGGTAGTGATTTCCTTTATATATGTGCATCTCTAACAATTTAGCTCAATTTTGCCTATTTTTAACTTTATGTAGATTGAATCATAATGTATGCAGTCTTTTGTATTCTTTCTCTACATCAGTATCATTTTATCATGAATTTTTATTAAAAATTGAAAATCTGGGGCTGGCCACGGTGGCTCAGTGGCAGAGTTCTGGCCTGCCATGCCTGAGACCCAGGTTTGATTCCCAGGGCCTGCCCATGTAAAAAAAAAAAAAAACTTGAGAATCTGGCTTTTTGTTTTGAGAATCAAATAAGTTTCCCATGCTTATTTCTATATTCTATAAGTTTCATACTAAAGCAAAATATCAAATACATTTTAAAATTTAAATATGAACTTTGTATTATAAGAAAAGCAAATCCTCCCCACAATATTTCCCCCTTATTTACTATAAATTATGAGCTCTACATTAAAATAGAAATAAAACATAGTATTACAGTATCTTTGAGATACAAAATTGTTATAAGAGTCTATTTTTTCTTTCTGTCCATCAGAAACAGAAATATGCAATGGCATTAGATGTCAGATATTTTATAGGTTTGTTTACTAATGTAACCTAATTTAATGAAATTTTTTATTTAATTGAAGGAGAATGCCATTTGTAAAACTTACAATTATTTTTTACAACTTTCCTTCATTAAAATCAAAGTTATATTTTCTTCTTATAAAAAGGTCATTAGAACTGCCGATTTCCTGCTTTGTAAAATGGGAGCACTGAATAGCTGATTATATTCATTCAATGCTCATTTCTTTGAATTTATCTTAGGATTATTAAGGTACTCTCTAGATCTAACATTCTATAATTCTAAGAAAAGAAAAATACATTACTGATGACATGTTTTGATTTTTATTTCTTAGGAGTTTAAAAGTCCTTCTTTCCCCTTGGTCTAAGCTAAGGAACTAATTCAAGCAGATGTGAGATAGAAGGGGGGGAAAACGGAATCAGTGTTGATGCACCATCAAGCTTCCCACCAAATACTAAACACAGTTTGAAAGTATCTTCCCTATAGCTTTAAGATGATAACTTTGTACCTGTAACGCTTCCTGCTTTAATCTGATTTTCTCAGGCTCTTCATGAACACTTTCTGAAGAATCATCAACCTCTTCGATTTCTGAGGATGAAGGACTCTCTACTGTCACAGTGACAGGAAACTCTGATTGCTTAAAGAAAGAGGACAAGATTTAATGCGAAATCAAACAGTAGATATTAAAGGACATCTAATCCAAAGTGATCTTACTGAAGTGTCAAGTCAGTATTTATTAATGTCTTTTACTGCTCCTTACCTAAAACAATCAATAACAAAGTAAATGACAATAATTTATTCTTGCTGTGGTATTGTATAGAATTTTATAATATATACATTATGCTCTATTATTAAGTTTCTTTCACAAGAACCAAGAGAGGAGCCAAGAGATAGGGTAAACATTTTTTTTTTCTGATCAACATTATGCTGTAGAAGAAAAAATTATTCCTCACCATCAGACACAAAGAGTATGGAAGAAAATGTAATTTTTAGAAAGATATCTCATCAGTAGAGGACTGACAATTAGAAAAGCCAAAATATAACAATTGTGAATAACAAACACTAAAATGATTTTTTAAATTTCTCTCTCTCTTACACACACACACACATATACACAAAACTAAAATGAATCCATCAAAAATCTCATCTTATCCTTAAGTCAAGACTAGTGTGATAATACTATTCTCTGGTCAGATTCACTGCCACTGGAATGTTATTCAATGTGACATTTCCACATACTTAAAAACTTACTTGGTCACAATCTCATTACAATTCTTCAGATCAGTGTGTACTGGGATGACAATTGTACAGAAGACAAGTTACCGGAATATAATTTCTACCACAAGCAGCAACCCTTGAAGTATATGAAAAACTCCTAAAGGTCATGCAGGGGACAATACAGACACATAGGGGACTCATCTTTCAATCTCACTTGTGGTATCTTTTACAGAAAAATAAGCTATAGAGTCTCCCAGGGCAACTGAAAAGGAGACCCTGATACTGGGCCAGGATTAGCTTGTTTCAAAGCCATGAGGTAGTAAGTATGACAGGGAATATGTGGAATGCTGGTGAGGGAAGGTAAAGTGCTCTGAGAAAGTACAGCCTTTGGGATTTGTTACTTTAGTCTGGCTTTAGGGTCCAGAATTTGTACATATAGCTCAAAAACTGTATTTCTTGAAATCATAAAAATGTTTTTGAGTATGATAACTCTATATTATAATCAGGTCAGAAATGGAAGTCATATTTGTTTTACCCGGGAATGGCTAATTTGTGTACTGGAGAAATGGCTTTCTTGTTTACAAATGAAACTATAATGCCCCGGAATGTGTCATACCCACACCACTATACAGTGGCACTGGAGACTGACCTGGAAAGTTTTTAATGGATTTACATGTTTCTTGTAAGGCTCTGTTCGTTTTTTTTTTTTTTTTAAATGCTGTGTGAGGTTTCTTGTTGTTGGTTGGTTTGATTTTGGGGGGTGCATGGGCAGGGAATTGAACCCAGGTGTCCTGCACAGCAGCTGAGAATTCTACCACTGAACTACCCATGCACCCTAGGCTCTATTCAGTTTAAAAGAAAAAAAAAAAGATTTTCCACCTTCCCCAACTCACCCCCTTACATATTATAAATACAATAACTACATACCTTCAACTGATTGGATATGCCATGAGTTTTGATTAATGGAAAATCCCTAAAGAGATAACAAAAAGTTAAGTTATATTTTGATGTAAATATAGTAGATTCATAATTTAGATCAGTACCTCATAAACTGCCACAAAAATGCATTTTCAGGTATCTATTCTTTCATACCTTTAAAAGTGCTAAAGTTATTCCTTTATCATTCTGATTGGAAATCATCTTACCTTCTGAAACAAACGGAATCATCACTCTTTCTTATCCACTAAGATACCATTAAGAACATCAATTATTATACAAAAGGGAGCAATTATTACCCCTCCTGGGTTTCCAAGTTTTAGAGTGTTTTATTCCTACAATAAAAGCTCCCAGAAGCTTTCATAGTCTTTGAGATTTTATGAGTCCTTTTTACTTTTTCTGATGTTTCTTTCATAGTCAGGATGCCAATGCATTGACTCTAATAACATCTTTGCCATTTTCAGCTTGCTGCTTTCCACTAACAACTTAAAAACCTATTAACAAAACTTGTATTATGTATACTATCCATATAGAACTATATATAAAAATAAATAAGCTCAAAAGAACTTGGAAGACCCTGCTAGCAAATTTAACAGAATTTAGCAGAATGGCTTTGTGATAACTCTCTGAACTGCTCAGAGGCACCTTCAGTTCCTATGTTCAGGATGGTTGAAATTTCCAGTCTAACTGGTCACATTCATCATTCTCTAATTTACAACTCCTTGTAACCAGAATGTACTTGAGATCACTAAGTCTCATGAAGGAGATATAAAACCAGAAAACTATAAAACTAAAGTGTAAAGTTTTTGACTGTTAGCACTATAGCTTATACAATAATAATTCATACTACCATTTGCAAAAAAGTAACCATTCAGTTGCCCACTGAAGAATGTGGATATCAAAGTAATGTGAGCAACTGAACAGTTATTTTATATATTACCCTTTCAAACTCTATGTAAAATCAATTTTCTGCTTTCTTAAGCAATTGTTAATCCCCAATTTCTTGAATATTACCAAGTCATTTGAAAATAATCTATAGCAATCTAATTCACTTAAGCTTAAAATTACAATACAATTTTAAAAGAATTTATACCTCTTTGACAAAAATTACTGTGACAACCTATCCCTTGGGTAAGTAATCAGTTAAAAATACATAAATCCAGTAACTGCTTTGATACATTAAAATCAGTTAGGCCAGTTGATTGAATTAGATTAAGTCTAATTTATACTTTTCAACCATTCTGCACTAAAATATTCCCCATGCCTAAAATGCTTTTCTCCCCCTTCCTAAATATCCAAATTCCTATTCCTTTACTATAGGACCCAACTCATTACACATGTCTTCAGTGCAACCTTTCCTTACTGCCCAAAAGGAGATCATATCATCCTCCTCTACATTCCACTAGGTTCCCCTCATTGTGACACAAAATCACGTGAAACTCCCAACAGCAATTATTTTTTGCTTATCTTCCCTAAGGGATTCATTAGGCAGAAGCTATGGGTAAGTCATCTTTTCTCCCCTATAGAAATCTCAGAGACTTCCCACATAATAGAAGCTGCAAATTAAATACTCTGGAATAGCTACAGATAGGGAATAAAAATGTTTTACCTGTTTCTTTTTGCACGTTCTGCAGTACGCCATGGCAGGAAACCAGACACACCAGGCGGCAGAGGTTTAGGAGCATAATATTCTTTATCAAAGGCATGTTTCCTTCCATTACTTACTGGTTTCTTTGTACCCAATCCTATGTTTGAGGAAATGTTAGAAATAATTAAGAATTACCACATACACACACTCCTACAAGATACAAATATACACTTGACAATGAGGCCAAGGCCATCGAAAACAGAATTGCTTTGGAAAAATGTCGATAGGTCAGTAAAGTTTCAAAAATATACATTCTCAACAAAGACAAGTTATAAATATAAGCTGAGTACATGAGGTATGCAGAACATGTAAAAGTAAATTTAAAAAATATCCTAAGAATAAAAGATAGTACTGATAAGTTTCATTATGTGTCATGCAGATTTATTTGGTATTTCTGAATCCCAAAAACAGATAAACACAGATAACCCCCTGACTCCTGGTAAACGGAATCTTCTGAATTAGACCAAAATTTCAATTTAAGATTAACTTTCCTAAGTAAAAATTATCAAAAGTGTAAAATGGAAGTTTGCTGGATAGCAGCTGAGTCAATCTTACCATCCTATAAGTTTGTTGATCTTTAACCCATTGAATTCATATAGAAAATATAAAAAAACAAAACCTATTGCATAAAGAGTGAAATGTGGAAAATTATCCCACATTTTAACACTAAAGAGTCAAGCATCTTCATATGATATGTTTGGTGACAAAAGCTAGACCTACATGTTAGTACTTTAGGTTTGTCCTAAAGTATTTAGGACAAACCTAAAGTATTAACATATATTAAATTTCACATTCACATATTTCATTTTCTCTAATCTCAGTAAGAATAAATAATACAAAATTAATTAAATGATTATATTTATCCTTTAAGTCTATATTACTATACAAGATCTATTTTAGCAATGCTAGGTTGGCGAGTAAAAAATAGTGTATGTGGTAACAGAAGATGAATATTTATAGTGTAACACTATAAATAATCATCATACAGTCCTGGCAATTTCTATGAATAAATTTATATGCCTCTAAAAGTATATAGGTGCTTGGTTCATCTTGTACTATTTTATTTTTGTTTTAAACTTAATTACCTTCATAAAAAGAATGTGTGTATGTGGTCTGAGTATGTGTTATACCTTTTCCTGTACTTTCAGAAACTAATGCAAATACATTTTTAATTAAAACCAATAACTTACATTTACCTTGTTAGAAGATGGGGGAAAAAAACTAATAAAGCTCCTGTCTTCTTTGTGCACACTTAATAACAATATGAATGTGACACAATTCACATAAAATATTTAACCTTTAACTGAACAATATCTAACTATGCAGTCAGATACTAACTGGGCTTAAATCTATGTCTTCAAATAACTGGAGCAAAAAAAAAAAAAATCCACGAAAAAAATTACTCTTAAAATCATTCAGTGAGCGTGTAAACTTAAGTTACATTTCCATTTTAACCATACTAAGAAAAATTTTTAATTGTTTTTATTCTCATCCCACAATGATACCCTATTATATACCACCAGATATTATAATTACATAATCTCTAACATGTATATTTCTAATAATATTGAAATACACTGATTTCTTTTTAAAAATTTTATTTGTTGAAATACACTTACTTTTAAGAATGCTTTACACATGATAAACATTTAATAGTAATACATCATTAGTGTAATATCGCAAATCTCAATTACTTCCTTGTAGTTATTATTTGGTTACCTACTAAAACAACACTGCTTTGTTTTTGTTTTGTTTTTGCATGGGCAGGCACCTGGAATCGAACCCAGGTCTCTGGCATGGCAGGCAAGAATTCTGCCACTGAGCCACCATTGTACTACCCTAAAATAGCACTGTTTTGAAATAAAAACTTGTAGACAAATCCTAAAATTTTTTTAAATTTAATGCTCTTAACAATTACTGTTTAACACATTACTGACCAAACAAGTTGATTAATGGTAAATCAAAAGCACAAAAATTTTAGTAGAAAAGAAATTGTATTCAGCAGCATTTAAAAATGTTTGATATTTTTTCCAACTTTTCACCAATTTAAAAAATTTTCTTATTAACTCAAAAAATCTTATATATTCATTAGATATGAGTCCTACAAACTGTTTTTAATACAATATGAAGGAAAAAAAAGAACGCTGAATTATGCTTAAGCTATATGAAAATGATGCTTATAGACAACCATGAGAAGGAAGAGAAAGGGAAAATGTTAACTACTGCTTGAGAGGATGATGGAAATGGAGGTGGTTTCTACTTTTATTTTTATTGTTATTGCTAATACAATACCTTTTAAAGCCTAAATAAAAATCTTCACACAACATATTAAAAAACAATTTCAGAAGGGGAAATCAAGAGGAGTAAAACGCTCGTGGGCTTTGTCCCTCCAATAGATGCTAAATGCAACAAGCAAGAATGGCAAAACCATCTTTCTGAAAACTCGACAAAGTAAAGGGTTGTAACAATAGGACGTGCGCTAAATCAAGAAAAATGCAAAAATGGTAGAAAAATATTGTGGCACCCTTTTTGGCCTTCCCCCATCCCCTCGCTAACTTGACATGGAGTCAGCCTGCACACCTGGTGTGTGTTCCTGGTCCCAGGTCCAGAGGAAGCAGGGTGAACCTTGTGCACATGTTAGGGAGCATGTATGTCTGTGCCAATCTGTCTGGTGGCAGCCTGAAGGACTAAACCTCTTGTAGCAGTCTAAGTTAAGCAGACTTAACAAGGGCACTTGTGGCAGGTTCACCAGTTCAAAACGTGCCCTGTACACAGATTCACTTTGTGGACAGCTAAATAAGTATATGTGCACATCAGGCTAAGACTCATGCTCAGAAAAGACCAAGGAGGATCCATGCTTTCACACTGGTGCTCTCTAAATCAGTGCTAGGAAGATGAAGCTCTGAAGGGAAGGACTCACACAAACAAATCTGAACTGGGAAAAGTGCTTTCTTTCTTTCCTTTTTTTTTTTTTTTTTTTTTTTTTTTTAGTATTTTCAACACTCCAAAAAATAAAAATAAAAGTAAGAAAGAACACCCTATATATCCCATACCCCCTGTCATGGTCAGGTTCATGTGTCAACTTGGCCAGGTGGTGGTGCCTGATTGTCTGGTTGGGCAAGCTCTGACCAGTCTGTGGCTATGAGGACATTTCATAGGGGAGTGTTTTCTGCAATGAGTGATGCTTAATCACCAGAAGGCTTTTAAGGGGGACTCAGACGAGACAATCACTCTTCCTTCTTCAGCCAGTCAGCTTCTCCTGAGAGTCTGTAGAGGACCTTCACTGGAGCTGCAAGCTTGTGACCTGTCGTACAGACCTTGAACTCTACAACCCCAAGGTTATGTGAGACTTTTTTTGAGGGGTGCACAGTCCGGGAATTGAACCTGGGTCTTCCACACGAAAGGCAAACATTCCACCACTGAACCACCCATGCACCCATGAGACTATTTTATAAATTTTATATTTCAGATTATCTCCTGCTGATTTAGTTTCTCTAGAGAACACTAGCTAATACACCACCACCCCCAAACTCCTATATCATTTCTTTCTTTTCTTTTTTTTCTTACTCATCCATACATACACTGGGTAAAAGGAGTGTCAGCCACAAAGTTTTCACAATCTCACAGACAAACCTTAAAAGCTCTATAGTTATTCAATTATGTTCAAAGATCAAGGCTATTGGATTACAGTTCAACAGTTTCAGGTATTTCCCTCTACTTACTCCAATATACCAGAAACTGAAAAGGGCATCTACATAATGCATAAGAATAACCTCCAAAATTACCTCTCAACTCTATCTGAAATCTTTCAGCCACTGAAACTTTATCTAATTTCTCCTTCTCCTTTTGGACAAAAGGGTTTCTCACTCCCATATTGTCAGGGCTAGGCTCTGACAGGAGTCATGTCCTACACTGCAGAGGAGATTAATACCCATGAGGGTCATACCTCATGTAGGGGGCAGGCAGTGAGTTCATCTGCAGAAATGCCTTAGGGAGAGAGGTCACATCTGAGCAACAAAAGAGATTTTTTTACTTTACTTTTTATTTATTTTTATTTTTACTTTTTATTAGCTCCTGGCATCCTAGAAATCTCTGTCACAAACTAGCTAGATACAATCTTAGGAAAAGATGCCTCAGCATCTCAATTCCAGAGATAACACAATAAAATAACAAGTTCAGGTTGCAACAAAAGATTACAAAACATACAAAGAAACAGGAAATGAACTACATAAAGGAGCCAAATAAAGCATTAGAAACATTAATGAAGAAGACCTGACCTTGGACATAGCAGACAAAGACTTAAAAAAAAAATCATAAATATGTTCAAACAGTAAGAAAAACAAAGGATAAATAACTAAAGAAAATCAGGAAAATGGTAGAAGAAAATAAAGAGAACATCAACAGAAATGGAAATGATGAAAAAGAAACAGAGCTGAACGTCATAGATGAAAAAAGAAACACAGCTGAAGAGAAATTAAAAATTCTAGAGGTGTTCAAGAGCAGATTAGAGCTGGCAGAAGAAAGAATCAGTGAACTTGAAGACAAATGAAAATATTCGGTCTAAGGAGCAGTAAGAAAAAAGAATGAAGAAAGGTGAACATGGCCTGAGAGACCCCACCATCAAGCATACTGACATAAGCTCTATGGGAATCCCAGAGGGAAAAGAAAGAGAGAAACATTAAGAAAGAATATTCAAAGAAATAATGGCTCAAAATAACCCCAATTTAACAAGATATAAATATATACACTCAAGAAGTTCAATGAACTCCAAACAGAATGAGCCCAAGAAGATAATGGAATGACAAAATTAAAGCGCTAAAAGCAAAAAGCTACCAACCGAGGATCCAAGATGGCGGCTTAGTAAGGTACATGCGTCTTAGTTCCTCCGACTCCAAATCAACTAATAGGTGAACAGAAACAGTACAGAACAGCTCCCGGGGCTACAGCAGGGAATGGACACACAGCGTAACCCAATCTGGACTGGCTAGTCTGACTGCGAAACTCGGCTGCGGTGAGATCCCCGAGCGGCGCGTGATTTCCCGAGCAGCTGCAGCTGCAGCGGTTCGAGCTAATCCCTCCCTCCTTCCCGGGCTGGCTGAGAGACTCGGAGAGGCAAGCTTCCTAGCCAAGCCGGCCGGCGCCACACTTTTGCGGGCGGCTTCGAGTCTCGGCCTTGAGTCCGCGGCTACAAGTCTCAGATCAGAGGGCTATCCAAAGTCTGGGCTGGCTAGTCTGACTGCGAGACTCGGCTGCGGTGAGACTCCCGGCGGCGCGCGATTTCCCGAGCAGCCACAGCTGCGGCGGTCCGAGCTACTCCCTCCCTCCTTCCCGGGCCAGCTGAGAGTATTGGAGAAGCAAGTTTCCCAAGCCGACGCAGGCAGCGCCCTTCTTTTGCGGTCGGCTTCGACTTTCGGCTTTGAGTCCACGGCTACGAATCTCCGAACAGAGGGCTATCCAAACTCTGGGCTGACTAGTCTGACTGCGAGACTCGGCTGCGGTGAGACCCCCGAGCGGCGCGCGATTTCCCGATCAGCGGCAGCTGCGGCAGTCCGAGCTTCTCCCTCCCTCCTTTCCGGGCCGGCTGAGAGTATTGGAGAAGCAAGTTTCCCAGGCCGAGGCAGGCGGCACCCCTCTTTTGCGGGCGGCTTCGAGTCTCGGCTTTGAGTCCGTGGCTACGAATCTCGGATCAGAGGGCTATCCAAAGTCTGGGCTGGCTAGTATGACTGCGAGACTCGGCTGCGGTGAGACCCCCGGCGGCGCACGATTTCCCGAGCAGCGGCAGCTGCGGCAGTCCGAGCTACTCCCTCCCTCCTTCCCAGGCCGGCTGAGAGTCTCGGAGAGGCAAGTTTCCCAAGCCGTGACGGCCGGCACCCCTCTTTTGCGGGTGGCTTCGAGTCTCGGCTTCGAGTCCGCAGATACGAGTCTCGGATCGCAGGGCTATCCAAGCCGCGGTGGCCCCCTCCACGCGGGAGGCTTCCTGGTCCGGTGGGGAATCTCCCAGGCCCGCTGTGGCCCGCGACCAGCCACAGGGTCCCCTCAAGCCGCGGCAGCTGACGCCCCCACCACGCACGGCCCCTGAACCAACGGAGAGAATTGGATCCGAAATCCCCAGGCCACGGAGATCGGTGACTGGGGGAGACCCATTCCAAACACTTGAGACAAACGTGTGCCACGTGCGCCACCTACTGGGCAAGATAAGAAAAACAGATCCCAGAGTTTTCACAGAAAAATCTTACAACCTTGCTGGGTCCGACACCCAGAGAAAGCTGAATAAATGCCCAGATGCCAGCAGCAGAAGATAACTGTCCACACTCAAAAGATTGAGAATATGGCCCAGTCAAAGGAACAAACCAATAGCTCAAATGAGATACAAGAGCTGAGACAACTAATGCTGAATATACGAACAGAAATGGAAAACCTCTTCAAAAATGAAATCGATAAATTGAGGGAGGACATGAAGAGGACATGGGCTGAACATAAAGAAGAAATAGAAAAACTGAAAAAACAAATCGCAGAACTTATGGAAGTGAAGGATAAAGTAGCAAACATAGAAAAAATAATGGATACCTACAATGATAGATTTAAAGAGACAGAAGATAGAATTAGTGATTTGGAGGATGGAACATCTGAATTCCAAAAAGAAAAAGAAACTATCGGGAAAAGAATGGAAAATTTTGAACAGGGTATCAGGGAACTGAATGACAATATGAACCGCACAAATATATGTGTTGTGGGTGTTCCAGAAGGAGAAGAGAAGGGAAAAGGAGGAGAAAAACTAATGGAAGAAATTATCACTGAAAATTTCCCAACTCTTATGAAAGACCTAAAATTACAGATCCAAGAAGTGCAGCGCACCCCAAAGAGATTAGACCCAAATAGGCGTTCTCCAAGACACTTACTAGTTAGAATGTCAGAGGTCAAAGAGAAAGAGAGGATCTTGAAAGCAGCAAGAGAAAAACAATCCATCACATACAAGGGAAACCCAATAAGACTATGTGTAGATTTCTCAGCAGAAACCATGGAGGCTAGAAGACAGTGGGATGATATATTTAAAATACTAAAAGAGAAAAACTGCCAACCAAGACTCCTATATCCAGCAAAATTATCCTTCAAAAATGAGGGAGAAATTAAAACATTCTCAGACAAAAAGTCACTGAGAGAATTTGTGACCAAGAGACCAGCTCTGCAAGAAATACTAAAGGGAGCACTAGAGTCAGATACAAAAAGACAGAAGAGAGAGATATGGAAAAGAGTGTAGAAAGAAGGAAAATCAGATATGATATATATTATACAAAAGGCAGAATGTTAGAGGAAAATATTATCCAAACAGTAATAACACTAAATGTCAATGGACTGAATTCCCCAATCAAAAGACATAGATTGGCAGAATGGATTAAAAAACAGGATCCTTCTATATGCTGCCTACAGGAAACACATCTTAGACCCAAAGATAAACATAGGTTGAAAGTGAAAGGTTGGGAAAAGATATTTCATGCAAATAACAACCAGAAAAGAGCAGGAGTAGCTATACGAATATCCAACAAATTAGACTTCAAATGTAAAACAGTTAAAAGAGACAAAGAAGGACACTATATACTAATAAAAGGAACAATTAAACAAGAAGACATAACAATCATAAATATTTATGCACTGAACCAGAATGCCCCAAAATACGTGAGGAATACACTGCAAACACTGAAAAGGGAAATAGACTCATATACCATAACAGCTGGAGACTTCAATTCACCACTCTCATCAATGGACAGAACATCTAGACAGAGGATCAACAAAGAAATAGAGAATCTGAATATTACTATAAATGAACTAGACTTAATAGACATTTATAGGACATTACATCCCACAACAGCAGGATACACCTTTTTCTCAAGTGCTCATGGATCATTCTCAAAGATAGACCATATGCTGGGTCACAAAGCAAGTCTTAACAAATTTAAAAAGATTGAAATCTTACACAACACTTTCTCGGACCATAAAGGAATGAAGTTGGAAATCAATAATAGGCAGAGTGCCAGAAAATTCACAAATACGTGGAGGCTCAACAACACACTCCTAAACAACGAGTGGGTCAAAGAAGAAATTGCTAGAGAAATTAGCTAATACCTCGAGGCGAATGAAAATGAAAACACAACATATCAAAACTTATGGGACGCAGCAAAGGCAATGCTAAGAGGGAAATTTATTGCTCTAAATGCCTATATCAGAAAAGAAGAAAAGGCAAAAATTCAGGAATTAACTATCCATTTGGAAGAACTGGAGAAAGAACAGCAAGCTAACCCCAAAGCAAGCAAAAGGAAAGAAATAACAAAGATTAGAGCAGAAATAAATGAAATTGAAAACATGAAAACCATAGAGAAAATCAATAAGGCCAGAAGTTGGTTCTATGAGAAAATCAATAAGATTGATGGGCCCTTAGCAAGATTGACAAAAAGAAGAAGAGAGAGGACACAAATAAATAAGATCAGAAATGGAAGAGGAGACATAAGTACTGACCTCACAGAAATAAAGGAGGTAATAACAGGATACTATGAACAACTTTACGCTAATAAATACAACAATTTAGAGGAAATGGACGGGTTCCTGGAAAGACATGAACAACCAACTTTGACTCAAGAAGACATAGATGACCTCAACAAACCAATCACAAGTAAAGAAATTGAATCAGTCATTCAAAAGCTTCCTAAAAAGAAAAGTCCAGGACCAGACGGCTTCACATGTGAATTCTACCAAACATTCCAGAAAGAATTAGTACCAACTCTGTTCAAACTTTTCAAAAAAACTGAAGTGGAGGGAAAGCTACCTAATTCATTCTATGAAGCCAACATCACCCTCATACCAAAACCAGGCAAAGATATTACAAGAAAAGAAAACTACAGGCCGATCTCTCTAATGAATATAGATGCAAAAATCCTCAATAAAATTCTAGCAAATCGTATCCAACAACACATTAAAAGAATTATTCATCATGACCAAGTAGGATTCATCCCAGGTATGCAAGGATGGTTCAACATAAGAAAATCAATTAATGTAATACACCATATCAACAAATCAAAGCAGAATAATCACATGATCATCTCAATTGATGCAGAGAAGGCATATGACAAGATTCAACATCCTTTCGTGTTGAAAACACTTCAAAGGATAGGAATACAAGGGAACTTCCTTAAAATGATAGAGGGAATATATGAAAAACCCACAGCTAATATCATCCTCAATGGGGAAAAATTGAAAACTTTCCCCCTAAGATCAGGAACAAGACAAGGATGTCCACTATCACCACTATTATTCAACATTGTGTTGGAGGTTCTAGCCAGAGCAATTAGACAAGAAAAAGAAATACAAGGCATCAAAATTGGAAAGGAAGAAGTAAAACTATCACTGTTTGCAGACGATATGATACTATACGTTGAAAACCCGGAAAAATCCACAACAAAACTACTAGAGCTATGAGTACAGCAAAGTAGCACGTTACAAGATCAACATTCAAAAATCTGTAGCATTTCTATATACTAGCAATGAACAAGCGGAGGGGGAAATCAAGAAACGAATCCCATTTACAATTGCAACTAAAAGAATAAAATACCTAGGAATAAATTTAACTAAAGAGACAAAAAACCTATATAAAGAAAACTACAAAAAACTGCTAAAAGAAATCACAGAAGACCTAAACAGATGGAAGGGCATACCGTGTTCATGGATTGGAAGACTAAATATAGTTAAGATGTCAATCCTACCTAAATTGATTTACAGATTCAATGCAATACCAATCAAAATCCCAACAACTTATTTTTCAGAAATAGAAAAACCAATAAGCAAATTTATCTGGAAGGGCAGGTTGCCCCGAATTGCTAAAAACATCTTGAGGAAAAAAAACGAAGCTGGAGGTCTTGCACTGCCTGACTTTAAGGCATATTATGAAGCCACAGTGGTCAAAACAGCATGGTACTGGCATAAAGATAGATATATCGACCAATGGAATCGAATAGAGTGCTCAGATATAGACCCTCTCATCTATGGACATTTGATCTTTGATAAGGCAGTCAAGCCAACTCACCTGGGACAGAACAGTCTCTTCAATAAATGGTGCCTAGAGAACTGGATATCCATATGCAAAAAAATGAAAGAAGACCCATATCTCACACCCTACTCAAAAGTTAATTCAAAATGGATCAAAGATCTAAACATTAGGTCTAAGACCATAGAACAGTTAGAGGAAAATGTAGGGAGATATCTTATGAATCTTACAATTGGAGGCGGTTTTATGGACCTTACACCTAAAGCAAGAGCACTGAAGAAGGAATAAACAAATGGGAGCTCCTCAAAATTAAACACTTTTGTGCATCAAAGAACTTCATCAAGAAAGTAGAAAGACAGCCTACACAATGGGAATCAATATTTGGAAACGACATATCAGATAAAGGTCTAGTATCCAGAATTTATAATGAGATTGTTCAACTCAACAACAAAAAGACAGCCAACTCAATTACAAAATGGGAAAAAGTCTTGAATAGACACCTCTCAGAGGAGGAAATACAAATGGCCAAAAGGCACATGAAGAGATGCTCAACGTCCCTGGCCATTAGAGAAATGCAAATCAAAACCACAATGAGATATCATCTCACACCCACCAGAATGGCCATTATCAACAAAACAGAAAATGACAAGTGCTGGAGAGGATGCGGAGAAAGAGGCACACTTATCCACTGTTGGTGGGAATGTCAAATGGTGCAACCACTGTGGAAGGCAGTTTGGCGGTTCCTCAAAAAGCTGAATATAGAATTGCCATACGACCCAGCAATACCATTGCTGGGAATCTACTCAAAGGACTTAAGGGCAAAGACACAAACGGACATTTGCACACCAATGTTTATAGCAGCGTTATTTACAATTGCAAAGAGATGGAAACAGCCAAAATGTCCATCAACAGACGAGTGGCTAAACAAACTGTGGTATATACATACGATGGAATATTATGCAGCTTTAAGGCAGGATAAACTTATGAAGCATGTAATAACATGGATGGACCTAGAGAACATTATGCTGAGTGAGTCTAGCCAAAAACTAAAAGACAAATACTGTATGGTCCCAATGATGTGAATCGACACTTGAGAATAAACTTGGAATATGTCATAGGTAACAGAGTTCATCAGGAGTTAGAAACAGGGTAAGATAATGGGTAATTGGAGCTGATGGAATACAGACTGTGCAATAGGACTAGATACAAAAACTCAAAAATGGACAGCACAATAATACCTAATTGTAAAGTAATCATGTTAAAATACTGAATGAAGCTGCATCCGAGCTATAGGTTTTTATTTTGTTTTGTTTTGCTTGTTTTGTTCTTATTATTATTACTTTTATTTTTTTTCTCTATATCAACATTCTATATCTTTTTCGGTTATATTGCTAGTTCTTCTAAACCGATGCAAATGTACTAAGAAACGATGATCATGCATCTATGTGATGATGTTAAGAATTACTGATTGCATATGTAGAATGGTATGGTTTCTAAAAAAAAAGGTCAGCACAATACTGCCTAATTGTAATGTAATTATGTTGGAACGTTGAATGAAGCTGCATCTGAGCTATAGTTTTTTTTTTGTTTTTTTTTTCTCATATATTTTTGTACTTTTTATTTTTAGTTTTGTTTTCTCTCTGTGTTATCACTTTATTTCTTTTTCTGCTGTCGTGCTATTTCTTTCTCTAAATCGATGCATATGTACTGAGAAATGATGACCATACACCTATGTGATGATATTAAGAATTACTGATTGCATATGTAGAACGGAATGATTTCTAAATGTTGTGTTAGTTAATTTTTTTTAATTAATAAAAAAATTAAAAAAAAAAAAAAAAAAGCTACCAACCAAGAATTCTATATCTGGCAAAATGCCTTTCAAAATTGAGGGAGAAATTAAGACATTCAAAAATAAACAAACACTCCATGAGTTCTTCATCACTAGATTGTCCATATATTAGATGTAAGAGAATTCTGCAAGTCAAAAGGACAGTAGATCAAAACTACACGAAAAAATAAAATTCTCCAGTAAAGGTAATGACGTGGATACATAGAAATGTTAGTACTATAGTATTTTTGGTTTATAACTCCACATTTTACTTCCTACAAGATCTAAAGGGCAAATGTATAAAGTAACAAATCAAGAGTTGGGGACTCATAATATATAAACATGTAATTTGTGGGAAAAAAAAACCCCACATAAAGGTTTGGGGACAGAGGAGTATAAGAACAGTTTGTTTATACTACTGAAGTTAAATTGGTGCTAAAGCAAACAAGATATTTGATTCAGGATGTAAAATTTAAGCCCCATGGTAAGCACAAAGAAAATACTGGAAAAATACACACAGAAGGAAATGAGAAGGAATTCTCAAGAATTCACTATAAAAGATCAACAAAATATAAAAATAAGCACTAATGGAAAAATTAAGGGACAAAAAAGGTGTAAGACTTACAAAAGCCAAAGAGCAAAATGGCAGTAAGTCCTGCATAATCAAGAGAAAGTCATTCTAAATTTAGAGACACAAAGAGATTGAAAGTGAAAGATTGGAAAAAATATTCCGTGCAATTATTAACCAAAAGAGGGTGGGAGTGGCTATATAATATTAAAAAAATGGACTTAAGTAAAAAAAACTGTTAGAAGAAAATCAATTCTACACTAATAGAATGAAAGGAAAAACACATGATCATTTCAATTGACACACAAAAAAAGCATGTGACAAAATCTAGCACCCTTTCTCAGTAAAAATCTTTCAGAAAAATAGGAATAGTTGGTAGCTGGAACTTCCTTGAAATGATGAAGGGCATATATGAAACACCCAAAACTAACATCATACTAAATGGTGAAAGAGTGAAAGCTTTCCCCTTAAGATCAAGAACAAGTCAATATTACCTGCGACTACCATACCTACTAAAATTTTTACTCCAATTGCCAACCAGTAATTTTTAGTCAAAAAAAAAAGAAAAAGAAATAAAAGACATCCAAATTGGAAAGGAAGAAGCAAAGCTATCCTAATTCAAAGATGACATGATCCTATATATATAGAAAATCCTGAAGAATCCACAACAAAGCTAGTAAAACTAATAAATGATTTCAGGAAAGTGGTGAGTACAAGACCAACACACAAAAACAGTGGTGTGGGGTGCAGGGGTGGTTCAGTGTAGAACGCTCACCTTCCATGTGGGAGACCCGGGTTCAATTCCCGGATGATGCATCCTAAAAACTAAAAAAAAAAACAAAAAAAAACAGTGGTGTGTCTATAAGGAACAATCAAAAAAGGAAATCAAGAAAAAAGTTCCACCTGCAATATCAACAAAAAGAATCAAATATGTTGGAATAAACTTAATTAACGGTATAAAGGACTCCAGGATGGAAACTACAGATCACTACTGAAGGAAATCAAAGAGGACCTATATAAATGGAAAGATAGTCCATGCTCCTGGATTGGAAGATATAATATTAAGATGTTAAGGCTACTGTGCCAGTTTGAAGCTATTATGTACCCCAGAAAAGCCATGTCCTTTAATCCTCATTCAGTTATTTGCTGGGTGGGACCTCTCTGATTGTTTCCATGGAGTTGTGTCTCTACCCATTCAAAGTGGGCTTGCTTACTGGAGTCCTTTAAGAGGGAACCATTTTGGAAGAAGCTTTAGAGCCACCAGAACCAACAGAGCCAACAGAATGGACACAGCCCCGGGGAAGCCACTGAAGATTCCTGGAGAGAAGGCTAGAGAAGTCACCATATGCCTTTCCAGCTGAGAGAGAAACCCCAAACATCATCGGTCTTTTTTAACTAACACATCTTTTCCTGGATGCCTTAATTTGGACATTAAAAAAAAATTATTTATTAATTTAAAAAATTAACAAATGAAATAAAAATTAACATAGATAATCAGTAATTCACAATATCATCACTTAGTTGCATATTCATCATTTCTTAGAACATTTGCATCCATTCAGAAAAAGAAATAAAGACACAATAGAAAAAGAAATAAAATGAAAACAGAAAAAAAAGATTATGCCTACCATACCCCTTACCCCTCACTTTCACTGATCACTAGCATTTCAAACTAAACTTATTTTAACATTTGTTCCCCCTATTATTTATTTTTATTCCATATATTCTACTCGTCTGTTGACATGGTAGATTAAAGGAGCATCAGACACAAGGTTTTCACAGTCACACAGTCACATTGTGAAAGCTATATCATTATTCAATCATCTTCAAGAAACATGGCTACTGGAGCACAGCTCTACATTTTCAGGCAGTTCCTTCCAGCCTCTCCCTTACATCTAATAACAACGTGATATCTACTCATTGTGTAAGAATAACCTCCAGGATAACCTCCCGACTCTGTTTGGAATCTCTCAGCCATTGACACTTTGTCTCATTTCACTCTTCCCCCTTTTGGTCGAGAAGGTTTTCTCAATCCCTTGATGCTCAGTTCCAGCTCATTCTAGGGTTTTTCTCAATCCCTTGATGCTGAGTCTCAGCTCATTCTAGGATTTCTGTCCCACGTTGCCAGGAAGGTCCACACCCCTGGGAGTCATGTCCCACGTAGACAGGGGGAGGGTGGTGAGATTGCTTGTTGTGTTGGCGGGAGAGAGAGGCCACATCTGAGCAGCAAAAGAGGCTCTCTTGGGGGGTACTCTTAGGCCTAAATTTTAAGTAGACTTGACCTATCCTTTGTGGGGTTAAGTTTCATATGAACAAACCCCAAGACTGGGGGCTCAGCCTATAGTTTTGGTTGTCCACACTGCTTGTGAGAATATCAACAATTCAACTTGGGGAAGTTGAATTTCTCCCCATTCTCGCCATTCCTCAAAGGGGGCTTTGCAAATACTTTTCCACTCACTGATCAAATTGCTCTGGGATTCATCGGGGCATCACTCTGGGCAAACCAACAAAATCTCATGTCCTACCTGAGATTCCAAATACTTAGGATGTTCAATCAAACTATCTACATAAGTTATATTAGGAAATGCACTAGTCAAAATATAAATTTTGTACCATAATTTGGACATTTTATAGTCTTACCTTAATTTGGACATTTTCAAGGCCTTAGAACTATAAACTTGCAACTTAATAAATTTCCTCTTTTAAAAGCCATTCTGTTTCTGGTATATTGCATCCTGGCAGCTTACAAACTAAAACAGCTACCTAAAACTGATTTACAGATTCAATGCAATACTAATCAAAATTCAAACAGACCTTACAGAAATAGGAAAGCTAATCATCAAATTCATATGGTAGATCAAGGGACCCCAAATAGCCAAACCTATCTAGAAAAAGTAGAACAAAGAGGACTCACACTGCTTCATTTCAAAACTTATTACAAAGCTACAGCAATTGAAGCAGTGTGGTACTGGCACAAAGACAGACATATAGATTAATGGAATACAATTGAAAGCACAGAAATAAACCCTATGGCCAAGGGATTTTTGACAAGGGTGCAAAGTCTATTCAATGAAGAAAGAATAATCTCTTCAACAAATGGCGCTAGGAAAACTGTTTACATGCAAAACAAGAAAATAGACCCCTATCTCACACCATATACAAAAATTAACTCAAAATGGATGATCAGTAACCTAAATATGAGTGAAAACAATAAGATTATTACGAAAAAACACAGAGAAATGTCTTCAGGACCTTGGGTTAGGCCATTTTTTCTTAGATTTTACACCAAAAGCATAAGCAACAAAAGAAAAAATAGATAAATTAAGTTTCATCAAATTAAGAAATTTTTTTGTATCAAAGGACATTATCAAGAAAATGAAAAGACAACCAACAGAATGAGAGAAAGTATTTGAAAACCATATATTTAATAGGGTTTAATATCCTGAATATATAAGAACTACTACTACTCAATAATAAAATGACAGTTTAAAAATGGGTAAAAGGACTTGAATAGACATTACTCCAAAGAAGATAAATAAATGGCTAATAAACAAATAAAAAGATGCTAAATATCATTAGCCATTAGAGAAAAGAAAATCAAAACCAGAATGAGACACCATTTCACACCCTTAGGATGGCTAATATTAAAGAAATGAAAAACAAAATAAAAAATGTTGGTGAGGATTTGGAGAAATAGGAACTTGGTACACTGCTGGTGGAAAGGTAAAATGGTGCAATTACTGCAGAAAACAGTAGGTGGTTCCCCAAAAAGTTAAGGATAGAATTACAGTATGACCCAGCAATTCCATTTCTAGATATATATATCCAAAAATAGAACTGAAAGTAGGGATTTGGACAGATTTATGGACACAATACACAACAGCCTTATTCAAATAGCCAGAAGATGACTGCAATCCAAATTTCTATCAACAAATGCGTAGCTCAACAAAATGTGGTATTCATATATACAGCAGAATATTAGTCATCCTTAAGAAGGAATGAAGTTCTGGTTCATGCTACAACATGGCTGAACCTTGAAAATACCATGTTGAGTGAAATAAGTGAGACACAAAGGGATAGATAATGTATGATTTCACTTTTATGAAATAACTAGAATATGCAAATTCACAGACATGATGCAGAGTACAGGTTACCAGGGTGGGGAGAGGAGGGTGATGGGTATTACAGAGTTAGTGCATAATGGGTGAATGGTTCCTGTTTGGAGTGGTGAAATTGATCTGGTAATAGATGGCACAATACAGTGAATGTGATTACTTTCACTGCCCTGTATGCTTAAGAGTGATTGAGATGGAAAAATTTATGTTGTACTTATGTTTCCACAAGTAAAAAAAAAAAGGGAGTGAGAGACTAAAGAGACAATGGCAATTAAATGTGATACATGATCCTGGGCTAGATCTAATAATGGAGGAGAAAATGTTCAAAAGGACATTATTGGGACATATGAAAAAAATACACAATCTATTGTCAAATGCTGAGAAGACAAACAGAGAGATGGATGGATGGATAGATGGAAGTTATTCTAGAAAATAAAAGTAAGGTTTCTTAAGAAACAATACAAAAAAAATCAAAAGAACCAGATTATACCAAATTTACATATCAGATGAAGGTGAAATTGATGCTGCTGATTATTAAAGGGTATAAAACCCTTTAAATAAGATTTAAAAAAAAAATTAAACTTGGCCACAAAATTATAGGATTAATTTTAAAACTTGAATTAATTTAGCAAACATTTAGAAAATGTTTTTGAAAATGTTCTACCTAGGGTCAATAAATCTATTTACAGAATTCTTTTGTAAGAATTATATATATTTAAAAGTTTTTTCATCATTGAAAGAAGAAGATGGTATCTGATTCAAAAACTGGTTAAGAATTTGCAAGGAAGAATGAAATAAGGGGAAATAATGAAACTTTTTTTTTCTTACAGCATGAATGCATAATTCATTCAAAAAATTAGTTCTTAAAAGTAGTACTGAGGGGAGACAAAAAGGGTGAAGAGGAGGAGGTGGCAGGGAAGGGGGTGGCGGCCTGGTGGGGGTATCCAGCATAGGTGGGGTCCCTGGGCCCAGACAGGAGGAAGTGGGACTGTGCTTGCTCGGACAGCTGGGAGAATTCTCCCTCTCGGTGACTACACTATTTGGCCCATCGGGTCTGGCCATAGGTACCCCTGGATGAGGCCAGCCTGGACACTATAAGTGATATTATAATCAATGGATAAAGTGGGGGAAAATGTGGAATAACTTCAAATACAGGTATTGGAATCTCTTCGGTCATGAGGGAGGAAGCTGTAGTGAAAATGTGGACATGAACTCAAACAGATGTCTGTTTGTCAAAGAGAAGAACATCTCTATAGGATACTCGACTCCTTAATAGTAAAGTAGTCCCTTTGGAGAAAATGTTGCCTTACAACTGGGATTAAGTTTTTCAAAGAATTCTTCAAGGAGAAACCAAAACTGTGCTACATGAAATCACTCAGATTGCTGAAATAAGCACTGAAAAGGATAACAATTCGTGTGTCAGCCCAGGAACAAGACTTGCATGAAGAGACTCATATTCTCAACATGCTTTATGGGGTGGGATGTAAAAACATTCCTGTTCTAAAAGGCACAGAGTCCATTTGATACTAACAAAAAGTTTGGTGGAACTTGAAGTGAACTTCAAAGGAGAGAAAGGTGATAAAGGCAGAAGCTCTGTACACGATATAGATGGTGTTTCCAACAGAACCATAGGAAGTCACTCTGAGATAATGGTCGGAAGGTACTGTTGGGTTGTGTTTTCCCAAGAGAACTTAACAACAAGCAGTCAAAACTCTTCTATCTAATAAGATAAAAACAGATCTTTCTGAATTAATGCTTGAGAAATGCCCTTTACCTGCTGGCTCAGATTTAGCCAAAATGGCATATGATTAAACAGCATTTAGCTCCTGTGAGCTCTCATTCAACATTTTTAGATATACCTGATCCATCATTGGTTTCTACAGAAGATGAAGAACATAAATTTAGAGAGAGAAGACAACAGTATTGAAGAAGGAGTTGACTCCTCCCAAAGCCCAAATGCATACATTTGAAGCTACACCCCCAGGTTAATCCGTTATGTAAACTTAAACCAAAGTTAGCTACTGAAATGACTGAAATAAGTGGAGACAATTCTGCAATTTCACAAGCTAATTGTGACCCAGAAGAGGATACCACCACTCTATGTATTCTAGTTTGCTAGCTGCTGGAACATAATATACCAGAAGTGGAACAGCTTCTAAAAAGGGGAATTTATTAAGGTGCAAGTTAATAGTTCTAAAGTCCACGAAAATGTCCCAATTGAAGCAAGACTATAAGAATGTCCAAATTAGGGCACCAACAAGAGGTTACCTTTACTCAAGAAAGGTCAATGAAGTTCAGGTTTCTCTCTTAACTGGAAAAGCACATGGTGAACATGGCAACGTCTGCTTGCTTTCTCTCCAGGCTTCATGTTTCATGAAACTCCCGGGGACGTCTTCATCTCCAAAGGTCTCTGGTGGTGTGGGCTCTCGTGGTTCTCATGGCTCTGAAAGGTACTCTCTCCAAAATGTTTCCTCTTTTAAAGGATTCCAGTAACTAATCAAGACCCACCTGGAATGGGTAGAATCACATCTCCCTCTAATCCAAGGTTAATACCCACGATTGGGCAATTCACATATCAATGGAGATAATCTAATCAAAAGATTGCAAACTACATTACTGAACATGGTTTTTCTAGGGCATATAATCCTTTCAAACTAGCTCACTGTTTGCAGTCACATAGGGAGAAACAAACCCAGGCATCTGGAAACAGCTATGCCCATGTTAGCAGACAGGAAGCTTGGAAAGTCCATACACAGGATCAATGACATACACTGCCTTGTGCCTGATTTGCTTCAGATTATAGGTAATCCCTACTACTTGGGAGTGATGAACTCTTATAAAGCAGAAGACCTTCTTGACAGGAAACCTGAAGGTATGTTTTTGCTCAGGCACTCTGCACAAGAGGACTACCTCTTCTCTGTGAGCTTCTGTTGCCACAACAAATCCTGCATATACAAACCAAACAGAGGAATCATGATTTTAGTTTTGATGCCCACAGTCCATTTATAGTTCACTGTTCCACTGTAAAAGGATTTCTGGAACATTACAAGGTTTCAGTTCTTGCACATTTTTTGACCCACTGCTTACTATATCACTAAATTGGACTTTTTCTTTTAGCCCACAATATATCTGCCATGCAGTAATCTGCAGATGCAATACATATAATGGAATTGTTGGGTTCCCTTCACCATCAATGTTATAGGATTTTTAAAGAGTATTACTCTAAACAAAAGTTAGGGTATGCTGGTTAGAATGAGAATCAGGCAAGGCAAAGTCAAGTCTCCTATCCCCAAAGGGCATTAACTAGAGCTGCTTTTATGTGCATCAGACAGCACACCTATAGGAAGCATATAGTTTTAGGTTTTTTCAGTATGGTATGTAAGCTTAGTGTTATTACCAGTCAGGTGTGATATGCTGTTACTTACTCGGATAAACCTGGTGCCTACTGAAACAACAGAGGATAGAGCCTCAGGTGTTCAGTAAGGCCTACAAAAACATTTTGCCAATTTAGCTAAAGGTTTGGTTTTTAATGGCTATGGTAACTGAGTTAAAACAATTCTGGGGCATTTGCTATGAAGAATCCCATTTCTTACTGAAGAACAAATTACTAATATTGGATGAGTATTTCAACAGTATGATTGCTAGAAATTATTACTTTTTTCTATAACCTTCCAAAAAGTAGTGATATTTGTAGTTATTACAATTTAAGCTTTGGAAGTCCAAAACATTAAGACTGCCTTTCCTTTAGAAGAAATGCAACTTTCTGGCTACAAGGACGTAGTGAGTTCACTTAAATGTGATCTAGTTTATAGTCAATGTCCTTTTCTCATCTGCAAAAGGTACTGTTAAGTAAACCAACTTCTCTGTATATAAAATTTTCAGACTTTTATAGTTACTAACTTAGAAAGTTAGTAGCAGAAATTTATTCAAAGGCCCTAAGTATTAATTTTTTAATGAGTGCTTTAACTTAAAACAGGCCATTGGAATAGCTCCTGTAACACAGTCCTGAGTGTGATTTTTTTTTAACTTGATGCGCAGTTTAAATGATGATTCATTAAAGCTGGATCTTTTCCTATGCCTGTGATGAATCTGTGAACCACGGAGAAAATGAGAACAGATGATGCCCAAATGAGCCAGATAATATTATAGTAGTTGCTGATGTTGAGACTGTTCAAGTGTAATTAATAATTTGGACAACAGTGTTTATCACTGTCATAAACTCTAGGAGCTGAATTGCTGAAGTATAACTTGTACAATTTCAGTAAATTTTAATAGAAAATATGAAACTAAGTTACAGATTTAAAGGTACTGCACAACCATAAATAAATAACCTTACTTAGCACCATTTATCACTTAAAATAGTATGTAATACTACTTGAGTGAGCTCTTTCTTGGAAGAAATACCAAGTATTCGTTTTTTTAGTATTGAGCTGAATTTACAGTTCTGTCCTAGACATTTTGCACTGAAGTAGTTGACTCTATTCTTGTGTCTTTTGTTAACTTGGTCTGTATCACTGGTGAGTGCTCCTTAGTTTCCTTACCCACTACTACAGAATGTTTTTTTTATATCCCTTATGGCTCTTGCCAACGCCACAAAAAAGAAAAGCTGCATTTGTCTGCAATCCTAACCCTCCAACTGCTAATGTATGTTTTTGCTTGCTGTGCCTTGTTATGGCCGCTTTTCTGTGCAAGTAAGTATGTTTGGTTTTCAAAATAAATAAATAAATAAGCATTACTGCTAAAATTATCACCAAGCACACCCCAAATTTCAATTATAAACTATGAAAAATAATCATCAACTAGGGAAGTTATTCAAAATGATGAACATTTTATGAAAAAATAAACAATAAAGATGGCTAATAAAAAAATGAAAAGAGTAGCATCCATTTCCTAATAATTAATTTACTATTCCTATATTCTATAAATTCTCTTAATCTGTGTCAGAACAGTTATAGAGATCATTACATCCATGCACTCAATATTAGTTAATTCCTATATCACAAAATGGGAACTTACACATATAAGGGGTGTAAATTCTAGTAGGATTACAAAGCCAAGATAGAAATGGTTACCTATTCTAATAGTAGCTTTTCCTTTCCGACCACTTCCCAGAATTATAGTCCTCTTTTTCTGTCGAGCAGTTCTGGATGGTTCCTTTACTGATGGAGAAGTTATCCAATGGTACTGAAAAAGAGATAATAAATACTTAAGTTTCAGTAACAGGAAATTCATGAAGATATTTTAAGGGACTAAGAGGTTTACAGTCTGCATCTGGGACTCCAAATTAAAGAACCACACATTTCCAAAACCAGAAAAGCCAACTGATTTGACTGGAAACTGAATTTAAGATAGCAGAAAATTTTTCATTTCATAAAAAAGAGAAGAAACACAGGTAACTAAAAAGAAATTCTTCCTAGAAGACTAAAACACAAAATACCTCTGACTTAGCACTCCTTCCATTCTGGAGAACTTTTTTGATAACTGCTTTCATCACAGAATGATCTAAAGTAAAATAAAAATTGAAAATGTAGTAACTGTTTTAAGTGAGCGACTATTCCCATTTAAAACAAAAGCCAACTAATTTTTGCTTTTCCCATAAGATTAAAACATCTACTTTACATTAATTATATATGTATTTTCTTCTTTGAATATTCTAACTTCTTCTTCAAAAACAGGAGAAAGTATATCACCTTGCAAATTGCCCGTTTTGGTTGTAGTAAAGATCAAATCTGCACACTTTGGCTCTAAAGTGGCTTCAGATGCCAGTGGATAGAAAGCCGAGGACCAAGGTACCGCCCAGACACTTAGTTACCTAATGGGGATCTCAAATTTAATTTAGCCAAACCAAAGTACTGATACTCCCTCAAAGCGGCTCCCTCTCCCTTTTCAGTAAATGTTACTACCCAGTTGCATGCATAATCATGTAGGACTTGTTATTTTATTACTATTCCTTTGTATCCCACATCTAATCCATCTGCAAGTCTTATCAATTGCATCCTCAAATCATAATCTGAATTCAACAACTTCTCACTGCCTCCAAACCTCCAACTCTAATCTAAGTCACAACCATCTTCATTTGGATCACTGCGATGGAGTCCAAACTGGTCTCCCCGTTTTCCTTTTATCCCCCCTACAGTCTATTTTCCCTATCAGGATCATATTTTTGAAATCCTACTTGGAGTGTGCCTTTTGCAGCTCACTTAGAATAACCCAGTCCATTACCTGGCCTTTGAGGCCCCTGGCTAGTTTTTCTGGCCCCATCACCTACTGTGCTCTTCCTTACTCATACTCCAGCCACAATGGCTTCCTTGCTTTTCCTTGAATACTCTACCCACTCAGCCACCTATGTGCATGTGTACTCAGTGGTTCCTCAACCTAGAATGTACTTCGCCCAGATCATTCCCTCTTTTCAGGTCTCTGCTCAAGAGTCATTTCTCCAGTGAAGCTGTCCCGACAAACCTATTTAATAGAGTCTCACTGGCCTCCCTTCATCTCCTTATTTTGTGGCTTTTTGTACTTTCTACTATCTAAAGTTACATTACTTATTTGTTTACTCATTTATATTTGAACACCACCACTAGAATATAAGCTCCATGACAGCAAGGTTTGTCTGTTTTCACTGTTATATTCCTAATGTCTAAACCAATGTCTAGCACATAGAAAGTACTTTAAAAAATTTATTGTCAAATTAATGAATGAAATGCATTTTCTAAGAATTCAGAGATTCTCCGAGAAGGAGCTAATGCTCTTGGTGGTAGCAGGCTTATTATCCAGGCTTCCCTCTATTCAGAGTAGTAACCAAAAACAATTCACAAGTATAACTCATTTCAATCAGTAAATTATCTGCTGACAACATAAGGGGAAGTGTAAAATTAGAAAAGCATAAGATTAGAAGAGTAAACACACTAAGTTTTAAAATTTACCAATATATGATCAAATTCTTTTTGTTTTGCCATTTGTTAATTAATGAAAAAAAAAATGTGGTTAACATACCGACTAGTGGATTTTTTCTTATATCCAGAACAACCAGAGTTCTATTGGTTTCAAGGGCCTCCAATAAAGCATTTGCTCCTTCATTGGTGAGGCCACACTGCTGCAGGTCGAGTGCTTGTAAGGAAAGACACACAGTCACTGGCTAGCATCATGCAAATTTAGTAGAGACAACTCTCACTTACACACATGTGGAAGATTCCTGCCCAAGACTAGTCATGGCAAATTGAAAAAATAAAAGCATATGCATACACACAATTCAACAGTCAATAAAAAGCTCTTTTTGGTTGTACCATGAATACTCTCCCTTTAGTACCAACAATCACCCAAGATGTAACTTTTATAAGGCTAAAAACCAATAAAAGCTATTGAGAAAAAAACAGAATTATTTTCTATTAAAATAGATATAGAATCTCTTTAATTTTAGAAATTTAACTTACCTCTAAGCCATAAATCTTCACTAAGGCATTCTGCAAAAGCACTTGCACCTAGGTCGCCAATGAGTGTGTTGCAATTGAAAGTGACACGCCTTAAGCCTGCCATACAGTCAAGATCAGGTCTCCTATAACGAAGACTCTCAGCCCAGGTTTCTTCATGCCTTCGCATGGTCTGATACTTCAAAAATTAAACAGTATGAAATTGAGATGCTTGAAAAAGGAGACGGTATACTTACTGTGTACAGTTTTATTATGGCAGAGATTTACACACACATAACAAAAACATAATGCCAGAAGAGTCAACATGAAAGATTAAAAAGTATATTCTTGGCTTAGGAGTGAAGTGACTCAGATGTCACTGATTACTGGTATGTCCCCAGTCACTGGATGACCTGTAGCTTATGAGTTAAGAAAACTCTGGCAGCTCAATTACCTTCTATGATTTTATTTTCCTTTTCTGCCAAGTCAGGGGACTGGCTCTAAATCTGACAACTGCTAACATTCTAAATTCTATTGTTCCTTCTTCCAGTGGTATCCACAAATTTTTGATTAGACATTGTTCTAGTTTGCTAGCTGCCGGAATGCAACACACCAGAGATGGATTGGCTTTCAATAAAAGGGGATTTATTTAGTTAATGAATAGTTCTTCAGAGGAAAGGCAGCTAACTTTCAACTGAGGTTCTTTCTTACGTGGGAAGGCACAGGGTGATCTCCAGGCCCCTGGGTTCCAACAGCTTTCCCCGGAGTGATTTCTTTCTGCATCTCCAAAGGCCTGGGCTGTGCCGTTGAGCTCTCTCATTTAAGCACCAGCCAGTTAAATCAAGCATCATTCACTGCAGCAGGCATGCCTCCTAGCTAATTGCAGATGTAATTAGCAACAGATGAGGTTCACATGCCATCAGCTCATGTCCACTGCAATATAACTAGGCACCTTCACCTGGCCAAGTTGACACCTGACTCTAACTACCACAGACATGCCTCTAAGTGAACAGTTTTTAAACATACACCTGATTTATTCATAAATCATATACATGAAGTTCTGTATGGTATTTTATGTACATTATAAATTATATAGAAATGATATTCTAAAATAATACAAAGATAAATATAAACAGATATTTTCTTCACCTATCCCAATGGACCTTGTGTACTTCCCAAGGTATACATGCCAAGTTTAGAGGCCTGCAATATGCAAATTCAGTTTGATATACCTTAGGGAATTTATGGTTTGATTTTTAACACCTGGCATTGTTTTAAAAACATGTTATAATCCATTATCATTATTCATAAGGTAAATTTTGATAATAGGGAAAATTGACTTTAAAACAAAATAATTCTATTATATTCTTGAGCCATAAGACTCAAAGTACCTATGACATTCTAAAATGAATATTTGTAAGAATAAACATCTAAAAGCAAAAAGCAGAAATAACAGTAAACACTTATATAGTACTTATGTGGAAGGCACTATTTTTTGCAAATTAGTTCATTTCATTCTGATAATGATCAATGAAGTAGGTTTCCTTATTATACATATTTTACAGATGAGAAAACTGAGATGCAAAGAGGTTAATTAGTTTGACCATGGTCACAAGTTACTTAGTGGGAGAGCTGCAATTTGAACGGAGGCATCTGACTCTAGAATCCATGCTTTTGACACTACCTATACGAGGAGTCAAGGGACTTGCTCTGTAAAGGCCCAGATAGTAAATATTTTCAGTTTTGCAAGCCATACAATTTCTTTTGCTAGTAATGAACTCTGTTCATTTAGTACAAAAGCAGCTGTACTTACTATGGAAACAAATGAGTAGGAAAATGTTCTAATAGAACTTTATTTATAAAAACAGGGGGTGAGCTGAATTTTGCTCTATAGACCACAGGTTGTCTATCCCTAATTTGTAACATTAAACTATTCAAAAATGCTTCATGCCCTTTCTCTCACTCTGCAACTCTGAAATCCTTTCAAAGGGTCTGATCTATGGTGGATTTTCCCTATGCCAACTTACTGTAAAAAGCAAAGGCACGCTTCCAATGGCATCCTAATTGACAGACACTGGTGGCAGTCATTAAGTAGACAGCTCCATATGTGGCCATTGTGCTGCAAGACTCGGAACCCAATAACTCTATAAATGTTTGGCTCTCTTCAATGGCATCTATTTCTATTTTCATGACCAAGGGTTTCATGGTTAGCAACTTAAAGGGGGAAGACAAAATCTTAGGTCTTAAGGCACTAACCTGCTTCTCCCTATATGTATATATCTTTACACTAAAATGATGCAAACAACCCAATTGTCTGCTTTCCATCAAGTCACTGAATCAAATAGTGCATTGACCTACTCAAAAAATGTTACGGGCCATCATGTGCAATTCAATTTAGCTTTTTGATGGTATAGAGAGCATAATTACATCCTATGAATATATTATACAGTGTAGAAAAGACAGGAAAACATATAATAACAGTTGGTATCATTGAGTGGTAGAACTATAAGTCTTTTTTGTAACGTTCTTTTAAACACCTTTTTTTGGAAAAATAAATGTTCTAAACCCATCATTGGGTAATTTGGGGTGCAGGAGAAAACTGTATGCTGTTCCTAATTATTTCTTATTCTTAGAGTCAGATTCTAGGTTTGAAATTAAATATGTCAATGTTTTATGTATTGCAAATGTTATGATTACGACTCTTCCCAGCCAATTCCGTTTTGTCACACACTTGTGGCACTATAGCATATTATCTGTCTTTTTAGATTAAATTTGTAATAGACCAAAAAAATGCCTCATGTTAAATTATTAAGTAAATTTAGGGCTAAAGATAGTAGTCATAACCACGGTAAAGCTATTGTTAGGCATCATTTAAAATTATAATGTTATCAATCTATATCTTTTCCAAAATGTCTTAAAAATATATATAAAAATATTAGTTTAGAGATTTTTATTAGTTTATAAATTGTGGCAGTTAACAATAAATATTTAAATCAAATGAGGACTGTAATATCATGAGTATTCCTCACAGTGCTATAATAAAAAATGTCCATAACTAAAAATATGTAAAGTATTATTAATCATGCACTACATATTAAATCTCTAAGATTAAATTATTAATTTACTAAATGGTAGAAACCTAAACTTAAAACTGGTCACATTCTTTTATCAGAACTAAAACTGCAATCACTATATACATCAAAAGACAAAAATAACTGCCATGTTTTTTTTTCTTTTTTTAATTTTTATTAATAAAACCAATCAACATACAATATGAACATTCTTTTTTCATCACATAGTTGTATATTCATCATCATGATCATTTCTTAGAACATTTGCATCAATTCAGAAAAAGAAATAAAAAGAAAACAGAAAAACATTCATATATACCATACCCCTCACCCCTCCTTTTCACTGATCACTAGCATTTCAATCTACTAAATATATTTTAACATTTGTTCCCCCTATTCTTTCTTTCTTTCTTTTTTTTTCAGGGTGCATGGTCCAGGAATCCAACCCATGTCTCCCACATGAAAGGCGGGCATTCTAACCACTAAACTACCCATGCACCCTCTTTATTTATTTTAATCCATATGTTTTACTCATCCGTCCATAAGGTAGATAAAAGAAGCATCAGACACAAGGTTTTCACAATCACACAGTCACATTGCAAAAGTAATATCATTATACAATCATCTTCCAGAAATATGAACACGGCTCTACATTTGCAGGCAGTTCCCTCTAGCCTCTCTGTTACGCCTTAACTAGAAAGGTAATAGCTATTTAATGCATAAGAATAACCTCCAGGATAACCTCTTGACTCTGTTTGGAATCTCTCAGTCACTGACACTTTATTTTGTCTCATTTCTCTCTTCTCACTTTCGGTCAATAACTGCCATCTTGTATAAAAATACTAATAAGCTTCAATCAATAGGTTATCATGAAAGTTCAAACACATAATCACCTTTAAGATCTTGGCCATGTGATCTGCTCCCTGCCACGTCAGATTACAGCCCATGAAGTTTACAGTCTTAAGAGTGACAGAGTTCTTTATACCTTGACAAATAACTAAAACGAAAAACACACACCCACAAATTAAGATGAAAAGTCTATACAACCAGGTCAATTTGATTTATTCACTCTCCTCATGTTTACTTTTCAATTTATAGCTGTATTCTATCTATAAATCCTGCCAGGTAATTGATGGATTGATGCATTCTAAAATATGCCACTATTAGACTATTTTAGATATATAGGCCTACATATAATAGGCCGAAGGGCTATTCCAGTTTACAACAATAGGGTAATTCCATTCAGACACTAAAATGGAATACTCTGAATATTACAAACTTTATTCCCAACCAATCAGTTAAGGATCCTATACCTTCTAAGATAAATGAAAGAATAAAAATCCTAAAAAGCATATTTCTAATGACATATCTTAATATCTATTATTAATCAACAATTTAAGTGTCTACTATAAACCCAGAATTTTATTAGGTGCTATGAAATATACTGGAGCAATATAAGAAAGAGGACCTCAAACTCTTCATTATTTCGAATTGAAATGCAGGGTTCCTACCCCTCCTTTCCACTATTCCACTCAGTAAAAACACTTGCATCAAAATACTAATGTGCTTCAATCACATAATATGTTTTCATGAAAGTTTAAATATATAATCAGGATCTGGATCAAGGGTCACCTTCTGTGACTGCTTCCATGACTCCGCAAAAGCTTGCTGGCTTTTGATATGCTCCCACAGCACTTTGCAAATATTTTCTATTTTAGCACATAGCACAGTGCATTATAAGTATGCTTGCATATATGTGCATTTTCATAAGAAGTTTTAACAATTGAAGGATACTGATGATTTTCTTTATATGTTCTTACTGCCTCCTCGCATAAATATTTGCTCAAAGAGGATATTAACAGTAAAAGCAAACACAAATTTCAGAGACTACCAATTAGTATATATTTGTGTGATATGCAGCTTAACACAATCTTAAGCAAAATCAGTTCAGAGTATTCAGAATGAAAATCTTGCATGGTACAACCGAAACTTGACCAAGGTTTAGACAGGCACAGGAGCCAGCCAGAAGCAACAACAAGAAAAAGGGACAGATGAGAAGTAACAGTGTAGAGAATTATGAGACCAGTCTGATGGGACAAGAATTAAACAAGATTTAAACTCACTTTCTAAACCTCCATCTCCAATTGGGCAATTTGCAAGAGACAGGTGTACCAAAGAGGACGATCTATTCAATCCCTACAATGGGCAAAAAAGTTAAAATTTTATTGAGTTTTTTTTGCCCCCAAAGCAACTCACAAATGCTATCAGGACACTTCAAAAAGCTTACCTTGGTTAAGGTAGTTAAATCTCTCTCTCTCAGCAGTAGTCCATTTAATTCCAAGTTCATCAAAACACCCGATGCACTTAAACAGCTTTTAAGAGCTTTACATAACTGGAAGGTAACATCTTTGGATCTTATTGCAGGAATACGACTTCTGCAAACTTTATTTCTGTCAGAACCTAAAGCAAAATATCTTTGTAAAATTAGTGACTTCTTTATATACTTATTCATTTATTCAGTATTAAGAAGCATCTGCCCTGTGCTAGCCATAGCATGCCTTAAAGTCCTCTGATAAGGAAGGACTCCTGTAACTCAAAACTTCCAGCAAGAAGACTTGTAAACATAAACTGCCTATGTAGAGATTTTTATGGAAGCAAAGTTGTTAACTTCAAGCAATGACTTCAAGATAAGGCTGAATTTGAGTCTGGAAAGATGAGGATGACTATGTGGAGTAGGAGAGGAGGCTGCTTTAACAAGAGATCAGTGCATGCCAAGGAACCCAGGCCTGTCACATGCACCCAGGCACTGTAAATAGTGCAGCTGGGTATGGCTAAAGCCACAGTTGTGAGTTAGGAAACAGCCGGAATTATGTTAAGAGGTAGGCCAAAGCTAGAGGGAGGCTGGCTTTTATCTAACAAGTGACAAGGTTCAGGAGTGCCACTGGCCTGTTCGAAAAAGGTGCCAGACCAATTCAAACAAAGAACAAGTAGAAAAAGGCACCTACTTCAGACAGATCAATTAGAAAAGGCACCTCTTCCTCAGCAGAGAGGCCCCACAAAGCTTGACCACACAACTTAGATTTTAGCTCCCATCTGCATCCCTGAGTGCAGAGCACACACTACACCATCAATACACAATGGTCCTTATAAGGACAAATCATTTTGAGTACACTAGGCTTTTATTTTAGAAAGATCACTCCGGCTGAGGTAGGCAGATGAACTATGAGAAACAGCTTGGGATAGCTAAATGAGTCAGAAGCTTTTACAATAGTCCAGGCAAAACCTACTTAAGGATGAACAAATGATATACAGGAGGTGAAAATCTACATCCCACATGCAGTGCATGTGGGAGACAAGATTCAGTTAAGGAAATTTGAAGAGTAATGGTCCCTGTAATGCATTTTTCTTACATTCAATGTAAACTTAAAATATTAGACAAGATTACAAACACTAGCATGACTAATAATTTTAAACTCTGCAGTGTGATTGTGAGCAAGTCACTGAAATCTATGCATCTGCTACCTCTGAAAATAAAAGGTGACAGAAATTGTTGCAAAGGTCCTTCCAACTTTAAATTTTTTTTTATTTCTAAGTTATTACTTTGGTGAAGTCCTTTCAGAGGTAAAGAACAGTTCCTACACCAGAATGAGATGCAGTGCATAATCTGACTTCTCTTGAGCAGAGAATGTGCTTAACTGTCCTTGATGTTGAGATAATACATGGCACTACCCCAGAGCCTACATGAGGGCCAAGAACATGGCAGGTGTTCAGTGCTTGTTGAATAAATTAACAATATTTTTCTGTTCTAGATCTTCATACCGTTCCTCTTGGCCAACTCCTTCTTCTCAGCTTATAAATGTACTCAAGCCCATACACTTCACATCTACAATTTTCAGGACCTTCTTTGTAGGTAGCCTTAGTCATTCCCAAACCTTCAAACACTTGACTTTCATAAAACCCAAATCTGTATCTTAGGCCAAGACCCCCTTCAAGCTACAGGTTTCCTAACAGGCATGTATGCACGCTCCTCAGACTGGTGAACTAAGATCCTCTCCCATCCCCAATCCATTTTTGTTGTGGCCTGTATCTCGGTGAAAGGTGCTGCTCTGAACTATCACCTAAGCAGGTCACCTGGGAATTCTTCTGCCTCGTGTCTCTTAATGACCTCTCTCTTCTAACTGGTCATCAGGATCTATCCATTCTCTTTGATTTCTGAAATACAATCCTTCTGGCCAACCCCATACTTTATAATTAGAACCTCTAGATGCCAGGATTCAATTTGCTTTCAATACACTGCCCTCCACAGGAGAATGGAGTGAGGTCCTGAATCTGAGGCCAATCTCATCACTCCATCAACTTAATGCCTCAGGGATTCCTCATAGATATCAAGGAAAAATTCTAAATCCATGACAGGGCAAACAATGTCCCTTGCTTCGGATTTTAACATTCAAATTTTGGCTCGTCTCAAACTTTAAGTTCTAGTTCAGTTCCTCACTTTTGCCATATTGTCTCATATTCCCAAGACTTTTACAGAAGTTGCTCTCTCTTGCCATCAGACTACCTTCTACACAGTCTTCAAAAATAGATCAGATAGCACCTCCCTCCTCCAATTTCTGGGGCTCACTCTACACAGCACTGACCAAGAACTGTGTTTACCTGCTGCCTCCCCCAAGTGAAGGAGAGATTCTTTTAGGTCAGGGGTTGTATCTCCAGTGCAGTGCTTGGTGAGCCCATTCTAGTGCCAGAATGCTTCATACAATCTTTAATCTTAAAACCCTCCATGGAAAGAGCTGTTTTTCATGCCATTTTACGAATGCAGGAATTGTAGTTCAAAGAGTACATAACTCGTCAAGGTCATATAGAATATAAATCCTCGAATTCAAAATAGCCTGTCTCCAACACCTGTGCTCCTTCTATTTCACGCTACTAATAAAAACAAAAAATTTTTTTAACATAAATGGCTTAATAGAAAAAAAATCAAGAAAGAAGCTGGAACGTATCATTTTCTAAACCGCTTTGTTCTTTGTGAGGCAAGGTCATCAGCAAAATAGGTTAGTATTTGTCCAAGGCTTACTGATGTTCCAAATTCTGTGCAACATGCTGTACAAGCATGAACTCAGTTGGTGAATCCCTGAGTTCTGTCACCCAGCCACGTTAGAGGAGAAAACGGAGGCTCGGACATCTAGATCGCCAGGGTCCCCCAGCTGGAAAGGGTTCTAGGCTGCAGAACCGTCTACTGCACACACGCCCCGCGCTCGACACCCACAGCTCCCACCCGTTTCGCGGCTAGTCCAGAGGGAGGCACGCCGCACCGACACCAGGGGCACTGGCAGCGGGAGCTACAAACCTGTTTCCCCAAGCCACGGTTGGAAGTAGCTCTTTATAGAGACCAAGGGCAGATCTTTATTAACCTTGAGGGAGCTCAGGAGGGGCGCCCAGTCCACCACGCGGAGGCGGTCGGCGTTGAAGTCCAGCACGCCCTCCTGGAGGCAGGCGCGCACGGCGGGCAGCGGCACCGAGTCCTGCAGCGCGCACAGGTACTCGTAGTGCGAGAAGAAGTCGGCCGTGCTGTCGCGGCGCAGCTTCACCGAGTCGATCATGGCGAGAGGAGCGGGGTCCTGAGGAAGACCCGCCGCGGAGACAACGCCCGCACCCACCGAGGAGTTCCGGGCTCGCCGTCCGCCACCCTCGGGTGTCCTCGGCTCGGCAGCTGCGGCGCGACGCCTTTCTCAGGAGGGCTGCTGGGCCCGAAGACGCAGGCCCTGGGTCCAGGCTAGAATGGCCCCTCGATGCCGCGCTCCCGCGCCACCTCCCGCCTCGCTGCCGAGGCCGTTGGCACCCGCCTCATCGTCTACCTCGCGCGGATACGGTTCCAGCCGGCGGGAGAAGCCAGCGGCGGTCAGCGCAAGCAGACGTCAGCACGCTCGCCATTGCGTCCGCACGCAGGCCACGCCCCCTTTTAATGGGCGGGCCGGGAGAAGGCGCCAGGGCGCGCAAGACAAAGAAGGGAGGTGGTTGTATGAATCTGGGGTTTGCAAAAAGCGCTAACATATCAGGATAGAAGTGAGATATGAACGTAACTGTGGTGTCTTTAGTCTAAACTTCGAAAATTGTATTCTTGTGTTTGCAGCTCTTGGACAGAGTACAATCAATAAATAAGGGATATATGAACGATTGCTTCAGTGTTCACTGTTGTCCATTAAATGTCTTTTTAAAAAAAAGTTTTTTAAACTTTGTCCGAGTTAATTCCTGCAAATTATTCTGTTTCTAGCTAACTTCCACCGTTGCTGCCGAATTAAAAAGTGTTCTCTGAATTGCGGACATTATTGTGAATACTGTAATTATTGATTACCAATAATCCCTGTCTAAATTAATGAGAAAAACAGCAGACACTGCAATAACGAGTCATTCTACAATATACCTGTTAGTCCTCTTCACAACTTGCAGGGTAGTCAAGCCCAAGGAAAATTTGAGTAATTGTCACAGGCAAGAAGTGTCTAAGGAAACAACAACTCAATGTTATGTGGCATCATGGATGGGATCCTGGATCAGAAAAGACACTAGATACAAACTTTGGAAATCTAAATGAAATATGTACTTTAGTTAATGAAAATGCATCGATACTGGTTTGTCAGTTGCAAGAAATGTAAGGTGTTAATAATAGGGAAAACTGGGTGAGGGATAAAAAAATATTTGACAAATTTGCATATATTGATATAGGAAGATATCCATGATACATTGTAAAATGAAATAGGCCTTACAGAATAGAGACAAATATTATGTATGCATATATACTCATGAGAATGTAAGATACATGAGAGAAGAGACTGTCTTACTTACCTGCAGCATCTAACTGATACATAGTGGGCACTAATAAATATTTGTGGACTGAATGTTAAGTACACAGAAAATGACCTGGAAGAATGAACAGTGCATTATTATCATTAGTTACCACTATTGAGGGGAGTAGGATGGAATGGTAGTGAAGACTTGCAGTGTTTGTACTCTAAATTTCTGATGTTTAGTTTTAAAAGTATGCATTAATATTTGTGCTTCCTGGCTCCTAATGTGCTTCAATCCCAGCAGCCAGCCCCTGAGTCTTCTTTGCTAGGCTGCTCTCAGGCTATCAGAAATGGCTAGTAACTAGTTTAACTAGTAACAGAAGACAGGGGTGTAAAAGCTCTGACAATTTAACCCTTGTGCAATGCAGAGGTATACTTTTTGTCGTCTCTACAGCTCACCTGAGATTCAACCTAATTTCACTGACTTCAGGGTGCTTTATTTCAAGTTGCATCCTTTTAATGGTCTCCTTCCATTACAAGTTCCCTGGATTTTCTCAGAACCGCTCCTCCTCTCAAAGTCTGCTTCCTCTAAGTCACCTGTATAATTTCTTAAAATTTTCTTTAAAAATCAGTGCTTATTGGACAATAAGATAATTGACTTTCTCAAACCTTTCCAACGTGCAAGATTCTAAATTTATGTTAAGAAATATCCAGGCACAGCTCCATAATTTACGGGGCCCATCAGAAAATGGAAATGTGTGGCCTCTTGTTCAAAATGCAGAAAATAATGGGGTTAAAGGTAGAACTTTTTTCTTTCTTTTGAAGTTCCTTTATTTGTCATTATGTTTTTTTATCTACTATTGACTGAATTTCAAAGAAATGAAAAATTAAAATTTTACATTAGCCTGAATTTTCCCGTTCACCTTTATGTTGTGCAATGACATTATTAAATGCAAACCTAAGAACTTCTCACTTGTATGAGAAATCTCCAAAATTATGCAATTTTTATTCTGTAGCTTACACATGCATATATATTTCATTCTTATAGAAGTGCTGCACAAAACTAACTTAGTTTTAATTTCACTTTTGTGTGTGTGTGTGTGTTCTGATCTTTCCCTTGATTTATTTTTCCATTTCCCTACTTTGCCTTAATATCTCCACAAATGTATAAATTAATGTGACAGAGTGAACTGAAAGGTTTAGGAGGCGAAAGGGTGAGAAAGAAGAAAGGTACACCAGGAAATTTAAAGTGTGTGTAGGGGGTATTTCTGTGCTCCAGGCAGAACTCATCAAAGCCAAGATGGAGGGAGGTGAGTGCACATGCGGGCTTTGGCACAGGCAGCTTTTAAGGATGGAGGTCAGGTGACGTCTGGAAGGGGCAGTTCATTAGTTCCGGAAGTCAGGCTGGCGACACAGCCTCCACAGCTCCAGTTGCAGTGCCCTTCCCCGTTTCCCCGACCTAACATTCCAGCCTTTTTGTGATAATAGGGCGCTGAGATCTTTCTGGCTACTTCCTGCTGTAATGGGGCAGCGTGGGGTTATAGGCCGGAACCATCATGACTAGGGGAGTGGGGAGGCTGGCTGTAGGAATCTGGTGAGGAGGGCAGGTGATGATAATGATGCAGGAGCATCTGGTTGACTGCTATCCAGGATAGTTCCTTCATGCATCCCTGAAGGAAGTTGAGGAGGCAGGGAGCTAGGAGAAAAGAGACAGATTAGGATAACTGGTCCTAGTAGCGGGAGGAGCCATGTCGTCAGAGGAGAAGAAAACCAGCTTAAAGCAGAGTTGGTTCCTCGTTTTCTGTGGTAGAGATCGTCTCTTAGTTTGTTTAGGGTTTGAATATTTTGTTCCACCAGACCTGACTCATTGACGTAATAACAGCATTCCTCTTGGAGGAATATACACATTCCTTTTTTCAGATGTCAGCAGATCTAAGGGCCGTCAATTTTGAAGAGTTACCTGTGCTAGTGAGATAAGTTGGTAATGTAAAGAGGAGAGGGATTCTGATGTCAATTCCAGGGCTACCTGTAGTCAAGTTTCGAAGATTTGAAAGGTTAAAATACCATGTCCCAGTGCCCCTCCCAGTGTGGTTGAGGCTGCAACTGAGGCAATTAGGTTGATGCCTCCCATGATGGGAAGGAAGGCAGCCCTTTATGAGCGAGGAGAGGGCAGTAGCCAGGTTAGTTCGGACTCCCCATAGAGGGTCAATTGAGGAACAATAGTAACCAGGAAGCATGGTCCTGGGGCAGTGGAATTAAGGCACTTGGTAAGAGTTCCATTACACCAGAAATATTGTCCTTTGGGGGCATGGGTGCTGTGGATAGTGACGTTAGTCTGGCACTTGCTATGAAGTTTTGTTTGAGGGTTTTTTATCCAGTGTAGTGAGGTTCTTAATTTGGCAAGAAGATCTTGCCCCATTAGCGGGCCGGGGCAAGAAGGCATTACTAAGAAAGAATGTGTAATGGGGTACCCTTCTATTAAACATGTAAGAGGCCCAGTACTTAAGGGGCGTGAAGGATGGCCGTCTATGCCCATAACTGTGACCTGGGAAGGAAGGAGTTGACCTGAGTAAGAGGGGAGGACAGAAAAGATAGCCCCTGTGTCCACTAAAAAGGAGGTGGACTTAACCGCTACCTTGATTGTTACGCTGGGCTCAATGAGGGTGATTGAGGTCTCTGAGGCCGGGCGTTGTCAGTCGTCAATGGCCAGGCCCAGGACTGCTAGCAGTAGGTTAGGGGTTGGAAGGATGGCCGCTCCACGGCCAGGCGCCAAGGGGCAGTCACTTTTCCAATGTCCCTTTGTACCACAGAGAGGGCATGGTCCCTTGGGCGGTCGAGGACTGGGGCACTGGTAGGACCAGTGTCCGTCAAGGCCACATTTGAAGCACTTTCCTGGTGGTGGATTAGTCGTACCCAGTTTCGTCTCTGTTGAAGTGAACCGCAGAGCCGCAATCAGGGATTGGGTTTGTAAAGTTGCCTTTTGGCGGTCCCGGGATTCCTTTTCTGCCCTCTCTAGTTCATCATGAGTATTAAAAATTTTAAAGGCAGTGTTTACCAGGTCACAGATAGGGGCCTGAGGACCGTCCTCAATTTTTTTAAGTTTACACCTTATATCTGGAGCCAATTGGGATATAAAGTATGTGGCTAAAACAGTTTTACCAGCCTCTGAGTCGGGGTCTAGGCGGGTATATTGGGAGAGGGCTTCTGCGAGCTGGTGTAGAAAAGTGGCCAGGTTTTCATCAGGACCCTGGGTAATTTCCCTTAGTTTATGGAAGTTTACTACTTTATGTGAAGCTTTCTGCATGCCGACTATGAGGCATGTAAGCATTTTGTCCCATTTAGTTCACCCGTTCCTCCCCACTGGAGTGTCAACCTGATATTTCCACCCTGGCTCTTGGCCTGGCACTGCCTCGGCCCCTACCGGCATTGTGTGGTCGGTTATATGCACCTGGTTAGCATGAGCCCTGACTGCATTGAAAATGCGGTCCATTTAATCTGTAGTTAGGGAAGAAGAGCAGATTACATGAATGTTATGCCAGGTTAAATTGTAGGCATTAGCTAGATATTGAAATTCCTTATTATAGGCGCTTGGGTTGCTGGAGAATGAACCTAGCCATTTCTCAATATTAGAGAGGTCAGCTAGAGAGAAAGGGGTGTGTACTCGAACCCCTCAGGTCCCACAACTTTCTGTAGTGGACAGTAAAGAGTTCTTTGAGTGGGTATGAGAGCTTATAAGTGAGGAGGGCAAGGCTGTTGAGGACAGTGGGGGACTGGATGGAGATGGAAAGGAAGGATAAGATGGAGGCTGGAATGCTGCCGGAGTGGGGGGGGAGAAGAGGGGCATAAGATGGCGGCTGGAGTGCCGCCAGCTGAGAAGGAGGAAGAGAAAGGCAAGATGGTGGTGGGAGTGCCACCTGAATGGAAGGGGAGGGAGGAGGGCAAGATGGCAGCTGGGACGTCACTGGAACAGAAGGAGGAAGAGAAGGAGAAGATGATGACTGAGCTGTCACCGAAGCAGAAATGGGGAGGGAAAGGCAAGATGGTGACTGGAGTGCCGCTGGAGGGAGGGGAGGGTAGAGGGAGGGAGAGGAGGATACAAAGGGAGGGACGGGAGCGCAGAAGGAAAAAAGCCTGGACATAAGGAATTTCGGCCCATTTGTCATTCCTCTGGCAAAAGTTGTGGAGGTTCATAAGGTTATTAAAATCGAAAGTCCCATCCTCAGGCCAGTGAGGACCTACTGCCCATACTGACGGGCCTCAAAGGAGAAAGGACTGACCCCAGGGGGTGTCGGCGTCCCAACGCCCTGAGAGAGTCCTCGGAGCTCTTACGAGCAGGGGGGCTCGTCTCCCCAGGGGACGTCTCAGCCTGGTTTGAGGCCCTTTCAGGTCCTGGACCTGAATTTGGGAGGGAAACGAGAAGTGGGGCGTCCCCACAGCTTTTCGAGTCCCGGAAAAAGGGTATGAGGCTTGCGGGCGTCCCTGATCACCTCAGCCCTCGGAAGAGAACCTGACGTGAATTCACGTTTTTGGAGAGTAATTAACGGACAGGCTCTCTGGGAACCGTGAGACCCCGCAGCAGGGCTAGGAGGGAAGGGACTTACCCGATCTGTGGTGGATGTAGCAGCGGGCCAAAGGATCCCTTGTCGCTGGCTTTGTGGAGGAAGGAGGAGAGAGGAAGCCAGGGCACCTCTGGCCAGGCAGGTGACACCCGTGCTCCTCTCCCGGGTTTCCGTCACCAGATGAAAGGTTTAGGAGGCAAAAGAGTGAGAAAGAAGAAAGGTACACCAGGAAATATAAAGTGTGTGTGTGGGGGGTATTTCTGCGCTCCCGGGCAGAACTCACCAAACCCAAGATGGAGGGAGGTGAGTGCGCATGTCAATTTCACTTTTTAATACATGTACTTTCTACCACGACTAACTTCAGCTTACTGTTGCATAGGGGACTGGAAAGGAAAGAGACTATGGGTTACCCTAACTGTTCAATGTAAATTTGGCTAATACAGCAAAGTAAACAAGTAAGGAAGGAAATGACAATGTGTCTTGGTTATTTATGTTTCTTAGAACACCACTGCCTTCTCTTTGTGTCTGAATCATGCTTTTATTAGAATGTAAAGCAAAGCATTTGAGGGCTGAATTCTGTGCTCATGGGGCATTGTGATTGTTATATAAGAAGGAATTTCAAGATGGTAACAACCAAGCATTAAATCAAGTATGAAGTCCTCCCAAATGTGTGACCCTGCCTGGGCAACTGCTTATCAAGCCAGTTCTGGCTGGCATAGGAAAGTTTGTTGAACAAGGCCTAAGCCTTGCTCAGTCCTGTGGAAGAGAAAAGCACATACTAAAGACCTACAGTCTTTATGTGAGAAGTGTTGAGGATGAGGAATCAACAGAAAAAATAAAGATTCTGTAGGGCAGAGAACCAGAGACTACTACTATCAAATGCATTTTTATGCTGTGTGATTTTTATCACACTAATGCCCCAGTTTCCTCATTTGAAAAATGGGGACAATAATAGCTCTTTCATCATAGATCTGATGTGAGAATTAAATAATCTATAAAGCATTCTGAACTGTAAAAAGGGATAAAAAGGAGAGAAGAACCAACATGGTGGGGCGCACAGGCAGAAGGGGGAAAGTTGGGAACTCTCAGGGGAAGATCTGTCCAAGCAGGGAATTTCAAAGGAAAACAATCACTAAGAAAGAGTCTAAATTCTAGCCATCAGATGTGCTAGCACCTCTCCGTCTCTGTCACCCTGACAGTGCTTTAATGAAGGGCCCTTTGCTCACTGATGCTTCTTTGGAAAAGTAGATTCATTTTGGCACTGAAGGAGGGACCCAAATTCTGCCTAGATTGATGTAAGGCCAAAACAGATTATATGGGGAAGCTGCTGTTGAGAAAAGAAGAGGAGGGCCTGAGTGTAATTCTCCAAGAATTAGCAAAAAATTCTCTAGAAAACTTGACTTTCAACGTTGTTGAATGGGTGGAGTCAAGATTACCAATGAGTAAAGCTGGACTCCAATAAAACTGGTTATATAAGAAATAAACAGAAAATGGTACAAAAATTAACATAGACATGATGAAAGGATGGAGTTGGAAAATACGAAGATCAAGAGAAAGGTGGAAGGATCTCATTCATAGGCCTCTGGTACAAGTATTTACTAGGCTTGAATGTAGGGTAGGCCAGAGTGGCTACCTACCCCCTTTGCCCCTCCCCACCCTCAGGAACCCTTTGTGACTGTCCCAGAGCTCTGTCACATGTGTCTGGAGTTCTAGTCCAGAGCTCATGTTCTCAAAGCCCGGTTCCCTGAGGCAGCAGAGCACTGAGTTCATGGAGAAATATCTCTTCTTTTGGAATTCCTCCTTCTCTCTTTCCACCTTCTAAAAAGGAATAAATTTTCACCAATACTTAGGAAAAATAGATAAGTCAGATAAGGGAATGCCCAGACCCAGAGGAACTGGACTATTATTTCTCCTGTTCTTCTTTCCACCCCTCTAAATCTGTTTAAATTACAGCAGAGAGAAACCTGAGCTCTCAGGCCATGAAAATGTCATCAGTTTAAGGCCACAGGTAATGCAGGGCATGGGTTAAATTGGGGTCAAATACTTCTATAAGAAGCCCACAGATATTATTCGGGGATAATAGAGGGCTCTGGGGTAAAATTCCAAACACAATGATTCAGTGACCCTGGACTTAATTAGTAAGAGGGTTCAGGATATCTGCTGGAGAACAACTTGTCCAACACTTGATCATCAGCCCCATTCCCATCTCAGGGGACCCTGGGCCAAGTCTTTTAGTTCAGACTGATATGGAGAGCAATACTGACCTCAGGCCTGATGGTGGGATCTGAGCTCTGAGCTGTAGGACTGCCAGGCTCTGTCCTTCCTAAGCAGGGGACTCCTGACTGAACTATCCATTGAGGATCATGTAGAGAAACAACTTCTTTGAGCTTTTCCATGAAGTATAAATTGAAGATATTTTTATTCCCTTCAGAAATGAATTACAACTCAGGAGCATGGAGCGCCATTAATCCAATGCTGCATGAATAAAGAATGTCTGTCTGCATTAGTCCAGAGAGAGCAGATTTGGATCCCAGCCCCTCATTCTTTTCTTGTCATTTAGAATCAAGGCAGAGGCAGGAAGCATAAAAAAGGTTAATCATTGAGGTCATCTTGGCCTGTTTTATCCCTGAACTCTCAAAGGGTGATACATTATCTCTCCTTTGATGAAGTCCCAGGTCCACTGTCAGAGGACAGCAGTTGCTAGAACAAGTCTGTCTGTCTGTCTCTCTTTCTCTCTCTCTCTGTCCATCCCTCCACCCTCAAAAACAAAAAACAAAAAAAAAAACCAAGGCCCTCAGAAGTGAAGTCATAGGAAGGGAATTAGAACCTGGAATACATCTCAGGTTCCCTTCTCTTTCCATGGGAACTAATCATGGACCTGGGCAATGGTGCTAATTAAAAGATGGCTGTGTGAAATGTGACATAAGTACTACTGCTTGGTTTAGGAGCAGAACTTCTGTGTGCCACCTTAGAACAAGTTGTGCAAAGCTCTCAAGTCTCAGATTCCTTTGTGAGGCAGCCTCTGGGCTGCATGAGCCACAGGGTGGTTGTGAGGCTCACGTGGGATAAAGTATGTGGTTCCAACATGTAAATGATAAAGCACTGTATGTACAAGAACCTCACTATTATTATCATTGATCAGTTCACCTTGTATCTTAAATTCTGGGGCTCTCAGAGTCTCAACTTGCAAGAATCTTTTCTTAAAGGGCCTCTTATCATAAGATTCCATCAATTCTACCTTTGGCAAACATAAACTTGGCTTCATCTCCAGGTTGGAACATTTGCCTGAAAAGAACTGAGCTGATCCAGGACCTCACCATCTCTTCAGAAATGATGACTAATCTGTTCCCTTCCTTCTGTACCCTTATTCCTGGCACTGACATTGCAACCCCAAGACCACACACAATCCAGTACAGTCTGAATTCAAAGCAGAGGGAGAATCCACAGGGTGGGAAAGGGAAAGAAAACTTTGGAATAAAGGATAACTGAAGTCAGGGATGTTGGTGATGTAACCATTGCAGGGCCCTCCTGCCCCTGACCTGCTCCTGGCTACAGCCTGTACTTCCTGTCTCTTATACTTACCTGAAGAAGCTACCCCTTGAACATTCACAGTTTTCTGCAAATTTTCCATCAAGATCAATGCAGACAAGGATGCCAGGAGACAATCAGGAAAATCAAGCACCTGCTGTTATGGGAGCCGGTGAAGTATGTTGCTCCATGTGTCCTCCCAGCCTACTCCAGTTCCCTTCCTAGTCTTCTCTGACCTTGGCTTCTTCATCTCTGGCCTTCACCCTCTCACAGGACTCCCCACACTCTGCAACTATTTTTTTCTTCCCTCTCACCACCATGCCACCACAGCACATTTACCAATAGATCTCACTTTCTTAGGACCATTTTTCACATGATGATTTGACATTCCCTCTCTTGCCCCAAAGCACAGTCCGACACTGGATCCCAACACCCAGCCAAACTTCAGTCAGTACTTGAACCAAATCTCCTCATCTGATCCTGTCCTTTCAGGGTATCAACTCTCACCTAATTTGACTTACCCCCAAAAGTCTACTGATTGATCTATTATTTTCTTATCTTCTTCCACTTGCCCTCTCTACTTCATCTCATATAATCTCCACTTTAACTTTAATCCTTATTTAATCCCAATCTTATTGAGTCCTGTCCCACAGTGCTAATCTCCAAATGGCCTCTTCTCTCCCTACTATCTCAGTCTTCTCCTATAGGCAGTACCTTAACCTGCTCCACACTCCTCTTCCCCATGTTTTCTTGCAAGAGCTTGTTGCTAATCCTTCACCAGAAGCCTTTCAAGATTAAAAATGTGGCACCTGAAGCAAGAATTCCATCAAGTGTCAAGAAGTTCAGGATAGTGAAGGCGGAAGGGTCCCCTGGTCCTCAACCAACATCAAGGCATATCCTTAAATCTAGTGAACTGGTAGATTAAATTTCATCCTAACTGGAGGCAATAGAGACTCAAAGAGACTCAAGACAGGAAAGCTTCAAAGAGAGGATCTCCCACCCCATAGGAAACAGCTACTCTGCCCAAGAAAAGGGATGAGCAGAGACCACAGTGAGGAACCTGTGTGTGTTCCTCCTCACAAGTCAATTAGAACTAGGATTGGTAGTTTGTTTCACTGGCTTGTGCCCCAGAGGAAAGGCAAAGGGTGGTAAGATTCCCTGCCACGAGCTCTGTTAAGGACAGCCTCTGTGTAGAGTCCAGGCCCAGGCCCAGGCGAAAACAGGGCTCCCTTTATGGGCAGTGAGATACTAGAAATTAGGAGAACAAGAGAGCCACTGGGCAGAACTCAGAAAAGTGGGGTTTAGCATCAACCTCATGCTTGGACAGCAGAAGAAATTTCAGGCACAGGCAGATCTCTTTGTTGGATGACCCTACACCCTTCATGTAACCTTTGCGGGGCCTGAATGTTCTAGGTAGAAATGGGCAGGTGAGAGACAGAGAGACAGACATTACAGGGAAATCCTGAAATCCTACGATCAACAAATGTGGCCAGGACATCATCCTTGCAGGTTCCCAGGGACCTGCATCTCCATCCAGTCATGACTTGGATGCACCAAGGGTGCCAGGAACTCCAGGTGCCAGCTCCACCTTCAGGGACGTGGATTTCACTGTCAACCAGACAAGTCTAAGAAGAAAATTTTGATCAAAGAAATGTCTTGTTCCAGTTTCAGCAACTCTATTAATACTTGTAGAAGAACATTTTCTGATGAATATGAACTCTGCTTTTTGTAGGCAATGATACTTAACCTCCAAAAGTATAATTGTCAGCCCTGAAAGTTAGCATAACTATATATAATAGCAAAGTAACAGAAAAAGAGATCAGGCCTCAATTAGAGTTTAAAATGAAGCCAATCTGGCTGGATCTAAGGTAAATTAGAATGTGGGGTAAAAGATGATAGTGTATATACTCTAGACCTTCAGCTACTGTATGAGATCAAAGGCAGAGAGTTTTATTATGTCTAGATCCTAAATTTTCTGCAACACATAATCTAATCAAAATCTTTGGAGAGCTCATTTAAACACCTAAACTCCTGGAGTCCAGAATGGGAACAAGGCCTTGTAATTCTGTATAGCTTAATATAAATACCAGGATACATCTCAGACAATGGTGGGCTGATCATTAAAAAGTATTGAGAGAGTCCTTTGAGGATCCAAAGCCGGGGGGTGGGGGGTACGGAATATATATATGGAACTATTAAACTCTCCCACCTGGGAAGCCCTGGGTGTCTTTCAACCATTAGGGACTCTCAAAACAGGTCAAGCCCTAGATTTTCAGGCTTGTCCTTATGAAACTTATTTCTGTAGGGGAGAATCTAAGACTACTCATAATGAGGACTATGAGTTGTTTCCCGGAAACCTCTTTGTTGCTCAGATATGGCCTCTCTCTCTCTAAGTTCAACTCTGCAAGGAAAATCGTGGCCCTCCCCCTCTACATGGTACAAGCCATTCAGGGGTGAAAATCTCCCTGACAATGTGAGGCATTGTCCTGGGGATGAGTCTAGCCCTGGCACCATGGGGTCAACAATGCTTTCCCGACTGAAAGGAGGGAAAGAAGTGCAATTAAATAAGGCATCAGTAGCCAAGAAAGATCAAATGGAGTCAAGAGGCTATTCTAGAGGCTGCTCTTATGCAAGTTTTAGTTAGATAGTATTAATTGCCATGGGTTGCTAAACTCCAATCAACATTACTCCTGTTGACTCTTAAGAATACCCTAGGGCTCGAACTGAGACTATATAAAAATTTCATGCACTAGGTTTGCCTTCCTGGAACGTATAATTCCCAGAGGGTTTCTAGATCAGATAAATTCTGAAACTCAGAGGAACCAGCCTCTCCAGGATTATCAGTTAATTACATCCCCCTACTCTTTAGTGTGGACACCCCTTCCCAACATGTAAAAGTCATTGCCCAAAGATCCCTATAGATTGGGAGAATTAAAGGAGAAGGAAGAAGTATACCAGAGAAAATGTAATTTAAAAAGCGAGTATGGCTGCTGAATCACTACATTAATATTCCTTCTAGCCTCCAGTGTTTTGGAGCAGCTAGAAGGAAAAATCTGAGATGATGGAATGGTAGCCCATGACAAACTCTGAGATCTGTAACTACTTGTTGAAGTGTGCTTTGAAAACTGCTTTTTTCTTTGCTTTGTATGTACATTTCTTTGCTTTGTATGTACATTATATTTTACCAAAAAAAAACCATTAAATACATACATATATATATATAATTGTTTCTTCTAATAGGAGAGTGTGCCCTCTGTCTTGTGCCATAGTTTGGGTTGAGGTTTGGGGTAACCCAGCAGCTTGGGCTTTGAGAAGGAAGGGATCAGCTTTAGCTAAACTCAGTGCTGCTTTTGGCTTCTCAAGATTAACCAGGTTCATGGATGGAGGCTGAGATGAACTTTGCAAATCCACCACTATCCAGGGTACCTTCTTCTCAACCTGTGAAGTTGTCCTACTTTTTATATACATATTTTAACCCTCACTGAATAAAAAGATAAGTAGAACTACTGTATAAAGACATTCAGGGGCTTTTCAAAATGAGAAAATCAAATAAAGAACCAACACTAGGACATGGCTGGGCCAAAACTTTCCACATTTCTCTAAGTCTTTATACTGCTAAGGCATTGAAGGTGGGGTGGGAGGGTGCTGGTGGTTATAGTAGTTAGGTTCAGGTTTCAACTTGGCTAGGTGATGGATTAATTATGGTTTAAGGTGATGTGTATGGTTGCCAGGTTGACAAGAGATGGACATGTGATAGTTAGGTTCAGATGTCAACTCAGCCAGGTGACAGGACCCAGTTGTTCTGTGGTTGTAGACTTAAATCATCAGCATGTGAAATTCTTCTATAGCTGATTATATCTGTGGTTGGGTAAGAGGAGTTCCTTTCATAATAAGTGATGCTTAAAACAAGAGGTCAGAAGAAAGAAACACAGTTCAGCACAGCCCAGCACAACACAGCTCAGACCTAGATGTTTGGAGACGTAGAAAGGACATATCCCAGGGAAAGCTGTCTTAACCCAGAAGCTGGGAGAGAAGCTCAACAGATGTCACTGTGCACTTTCCCAAATTAGTAAATTTGTAACTAAATAAAACCTCTTTATAAAGGCCATTCCATTTCTGGCGCATAGCCAACTAAAACAGTGGTACAAAGGCCTAGAGTCAGACATTATCTACTCAGCTATGAGGAAGGTAATGGACAAGGAGATTCACATATCACAAATGGAGAAACTGGAAGTGTGGGGAAGGCTAAACCCTGAATTCAAAAGTTGAGGAACAGTCTCTGACTCTGGATGTCTTGGTGGGGAATAGTTGACACTGGTTCCCAAGACGCTGATCCCTTTTTGAAGCCTGGGGAGATGGGACCTGGTCCATACCTCTTAGCTTAACATTAATCAAAATGGACAGCATCCAGTCACCTTGATTTTCCTTCACACTTATACATATGCTAAAACAACAGCAACACAGACCTTCCAGCTGTATGTGGGTGTAAGTGAGGAGTTCTCAGTGAGGCTGCTCTGGGCCAGTTCACCCCTCCCCCCAAATAAAAATGGTTATCAGTGACCTACCATCTTTTTTACTTCAATCCCAGTGAGTCTGCAAGCACCTGAGCGAGGGACACAGGTGTCTGGATATGTACAGTAACCTTGGCTATTTCCTGGTAGGCACAGTAGATCTAGGTAAGGTGAGGAGCGTGAAACAGCCTCCTGCATGTTTTCTTGCTTTCCTCAGGAGGAAGATGTCAGAGGCTAAGGAGGTCAGAAGATAGATGCTGGCAGTGCTGACAGGAGGAGGGCATTTTATTTTCAGGCTAGGACAAGAAATCTTTGCATATTTCCAAACAGAACTAAGGTCACTCTCCAGCTGCTAAATGGGAACTGGATTCAAAGCCAGGAACATGAAAATTGCCTCCTGGTCTGGGCCAGCTCACCTGATCTCCCTTCCAACTATGACAACTATAGCTTCAGAGGAGCTCAGGGAAAAGAACATTTTCTTGTTAACATGCTTTTTATATTTTATATTTTAGCAAACATAGCCAAGGTGAAATGGACATGGATCCTGCTGTTTCTGGGGTATTAATCTATCTGGGAACACATTTAAACTCAGCCACGATGTTCTCCCATTGGGTGGGCATCTTCTCAGAGGGGAGGCTCTCCTCACAGAGTCTCTACATGATACCTGGTTTGTGACCTCATGTAGGAGAAAGCAATCACCTGTCAATCAGTGGTGGGAGTGTTTATGGTGATAACATAGTACCCGAGGAAAAATAAGAGTGAGGAAAACTTGATGGTTGTTTGAGTGGAAAAGGAATGAAAAGACAGAATGAGGCAGTAGAGGTGAAGAAATGCAAATGTCTCCATCATATTTATAACCATGGCATCCATCCGGCTTTCTCTCTTCTTCACAACCCTACTTCTCCCAAATACTGATGCAGGCCCATGAATTTGTACCTGAAAGGGGTCAATGTGCAGCATTTAGTGCCATACCAGCAGGGGTGTGAATGACTTTATCTCTGAAAACAAAAACAATATCTGAATGCATGGCAATGCTCTGTTTGGGGAAGGTAATTTTGGTGCCTTTTCCAGCTGTGCTGGATGACATTAAGTCAATTCTCGTTCTTGAAGCCAACTCTCTACCCAGCAAGATTGGGTTTCCATCTTGAGTTTTTCATGAACCAAGATGGGTGTTCTCCAGGGATACACACAGCTAATGTGGACCCCACTCCTTGTACTGAGTTGTTCAGTGTTCCTTGGTTCTATATGGATCCCTACTTAGCCTGAACTCAGGATGGACAAAGACACTCAATAGTTTCTCTTTCACATCTATGTCATCTGGGATAAGCAACTGAAGGGTTCAGTGGAGTGACCCCTCACAAAGAAGATTTCTTGGTGAAGCCATCAAAGAACAAGGCAAAGGTCACATGGGGGGGGGTCCTCCATGAAAATATAATGAAGGAAGCCACTGGAACTAACTTTTGTCCCAACACTTTGTCTTTTACTCCTAGATTAGTGACAAAGTCAGGGTCAGAGTGGTTCATCCTGACCCCTCCAGGCTGTTGACACTGCCTTAGACCCTGAATCATGGTTCTAAAAAAGCAACCTTTAGTTCCTATAAAATGAGACAGGCTTAGAAAGCAAGCAAAGCCTAGAACTTGGGAAGATTAACTTTAATTTTAATAGTGAATAATACTGCACATCCATCATCGTATTGATTTTTCCAACTTGAAGTTCAGAGATTCTCAGAACTCTACCATTAGGTAGAAAGATCAGGACTAGAGAACTCAGGGTATGGAACTCCCATGCTGGTGACTTTATTCATTATCTGAGGCTCAAGGACTTCTCACCCAAGAAAAATCTGTGGCTTGAAAGAGCTCAAAGACTGACCTTGGGTCACACAAGGAAATCATTCCTACCTTCCATATCTTTGCAGAATTCTCCAGACTCCGAATTGGTGAAGTATCAGACAAGATTACTATACACACGAGAGCCAATACAAGACCTGACCAAAATGGAGAAGGAGTTTCTGAGACAGATGTCTTAGTCTTGCTATGCTTCTTCAGTGTTTCCCATTCCCCTCTCTGAATCTTGACCATATGGGAAAAAAGGAGAGCCCTAAAAGGAGGAAAGGTAAATAAGCATGGGGGAGATTGAGCACAGTTTTGACTAGAAAACATGTTTAAATGCTTTGTGTCCATCTACAGGGCTCACGGTGTGGGGTTTCCACATGGCTGTCATTCATCTTATACAGACTTGTGCTTCAGCATGTATTGTCTACATAGAACATGATGTGAATTCCCCAAGTTACCAACACCAAACCTTACCCCCTCCTAATGTCAGAGACTATTATGCATGAATTAGCTGGCACCTTGGGGATGGAGTGGACCAAAATCCCCAAAACCCAGCAACCTGGACTGCAAATTTGATTAAGTGGAGAGAGGATGTTTTAGAATGTCACTAGAGTTTTAGTTTAAAATAATATCACTGAAGTCTATTCTAAGCTATCTTTGTAGGAATAAATTAAAATGGAAAATATTTGCAGCTCACGAGGTAGTCTCAGCAAAAGCAGTAGCAAGAGTTATAGATAGGAAGTAATAGCACGTAGGAAATTATGAGACCAGACTGATGGGAGAAGAGTTAAAATTTTAACCTCATTTTTCTAAATCTCCATTCCAACTGAACAATTTGCAAGAGACAGGTGCACCAAAGAAGATGCCTTATTCAAATCTACAAAATAGGGGGGAAAAGACAAAAATTTGTTTATTCCCCCCTCCCGAAAGCAATTTTCCAATATTTGCAAGACGTTTGTTAAAGTAACTTACTTTTTTCTGAGAACTGGCAAATTAAGATCCAGTTTCTTTAAATTACCCAATGCACTTTAACAGCATTTAAGAACTTTACATAATAGGAAGGTAACAGCTTTGGATTTTACTGCAGGAATACAACTTCTGCAAATTTTATTTCTGTCAGAACCTAATGCAGAACATTTTTGTTAAATTAGTGACTTCATTCATACATTTATTCATTTACTCAATATTAAGAAGCATCTGCTTTGTGCTAGGCATAGCATGCCCTTAAAGTCCTCTGTAAATGATTCCTGTAACTCAACACTTCAAGACTTGTAAACATAAACTACGTTTGTAGAGATTTTTATGGAAGCAAAGTTGTTAAATTCAAGTGATGACTTCAAGATAATGCTGAATTTGAATCTAGAAAGATGAGGGTAACTGACTACATGAAGTGGGAGGGGAGGCTACATTAACAAGAGTCCAGCAGGTGCAAAGATAACTAGGCCTGACTCCTGCTGGGCACTGAAAATACTGTAGCTGGGTATGGCTAAAGCCTAGGGTGTGGGTCAGAGAACAGTCGTATTTGTAAGAGGTAGGCTGAAGCTAAACTGAAAAGGAGGATGGATTTTATCTCACAGGTAACAAGCAACGGTGGTGCCCCTGGCCTGTTAGAAAAAGATACCACACTCATGGAAGATCAATTCAAACAGAGAGCAACTAGTAAAAGGCACCCACCTCAGATGTTCAGTTTTTGTTAAGTAAATCAACAATATTTCCTATCCTAGACCTTCACACCCTTCCTCTTGGCTGGCTCATTATTCCCCTCAGCTTATAAAGAGACTAAATGCATCAACTTAAAATAATATTTTAGATGTATAATTTTCTTGATCTTTTTTACGGGTAACCTCAGGCCCTCCCTAACCCTCAAAAGACCCAAATCTATATTTTGGGCCCAGGTTCCTTCCAAGTTCCAGTTCTGCCTAGCAGATATGTTTGCATGCCCCACAGACTAGTAGGAATACCTTTAAAGGTGAACTAAGATCCTCTCCCACCCTCAATCCATTTTTTGTTGTGGTCTGTATCTCAGGGAAAGGTGCTGCTTTGAACCATCACCCAAGCAGGGCACCTGGGAATTCTTCTGCCTCGTGTCTCTTACTGACCTCTCTCTTCTACCTGGTCAACAGGACCCATCCATTCTCTTTGAGTTCTGAAACCCAGTTCTTCCTGACCATCCCCATACTTTAATTAGAACTTTAAGATGATAGGATTCAATCTGCTTCCAATCCACTGCCCACCATAGGAGGGTGGAGTGAGGTCCTGAATCAGAAACCAATCTCCTCACTCCACCAGCTTAAAAATACTTCAGGGGTTAAAGAGCGGCATAGAAAGATCAAAGGTGATGGTGGATTTACACAGAGAAGGCTGGGTTTAACAAATGAGTATGAGTGCTGAATCATTATACTGATATTTCTCTTAGCCTCCAGAACCTTAGAGCAGCTAGAAATAAAAACCTAAAATTGTGGAATTGTAACCCATACCAAACTCTGAAATCTGTTCTATAACTCAATGTTGCAATGTACTTTGAAATTTACTGCTTTTATGTACATACGTTATTTAAAGGGAAGGAGGAATATACGGGGAAGATATGATTTAACAAATGAGTATGACTGCTGAATCATTACATTGACATTTCTATTGGTCTCCAGTGTTTTGGAGCAGATACAAGAAAAAACGAAAAATCATGGAACTGTAACCTACACCAAACTTTAAAATCTGTTCTATAGCTATTTGTTAAAATGTACTCAGAAATTTATTGCTTTTTTGTGTATATATTTCACAATTTAAAATTCTTCCTGAAAGAAAAAAAAAGTGCAATTATAATAAAATTCTTTCATCAATTGTAAAAAAAAACTTCAGGGGTTCCTCACATCTATCAAGAAAAAAAATTCTAATTCCATGAAAGGGCAAACAAGGTCCCTCACTGTTTAGTCCTTCACTAGGCTTCAACATTTAGATCCTGGCTCTTCTTAAATCCTAAATTACAGTCCAGTTCCTCAGCTTTAACATATTTTCTCATATTTCCAAGACTCAAACAAGCTGCTCTCTCTTGTCATTAGGCTACTTTCTACACATCCCTCAAAGATACCTCTGATGTTCACACCCTTTAGAATGGCTGCTGGGGTAGTTTGAAGCTGTTAAGTCTCCAGAAAAGACCTTTTCTTTCTTTAGTTTTTTTGAAATATAAATCACATCAACTAGAATCCACCTATTAAAATGGTAAAATTGAATGGTCTTAGTATATTGACAAAGTTGTAAAAAAATCTCCACAATCAATTTTAGAACATGTTCACCACCATAAAAGAAACTCCTACAAATTAGCAGTCGCTCCCAATTGCACCTCAACATCCCCATACCCCAGCCCAAGGCAGCCAGCAAAATTGTTTCCGTCTCTACAAATTTGCAGGTACTAGGCATTTCATGTAAAGAAGGCCATGTACTTTTATTTCATTCTTGTGGGTGCAGACCTACTGTGGGTGGGACCTTTTGATTAGGTTATTTTAAATGAGATGTGACCCATCTCATCTAAGGTGGGTCTTAATCATTTTACTGGAGTCCTTTATAAGAAGATAAAACACATGCAGATGCCAAGAGATAAAATTAAGAGAAGCTCACAGAAAAAACCCAGGAAGCTGAGAGGAAGTGACTGAAGCCAGAAGCTGGAAACAGGGAGAGGCCAGCAGACATCATCATGTGCCTTGCTATCTGACAGAGAAGCCCACGCCTGTTGGTAACCTGTCTTCAGAGAAGAAATCATCCTGATGATGCCTTAATTTGGACATTTTCATGGCATTAGAACTGTAAATTAGTAAGCTAATAAATCCCCATTGTTAAAAGCCAGTCTATTTTTGGTAATTGCCTTCCAGCAGCTTTAGCAGCCCCAAAACAGCTGCTATTAAAACAAAACAAAATAGCAAGTGTCAGAGAGGATGCAGAGACATAGGAACACTCAATCATCGAAGGTAACAATGTAAAATGGTCCAGCAACTGTGAAGACAGTTTGGCAGTTCCTCAGAAAGCTAAATAAAGAGCTACCACATGACCTGGGGATCCCACTACCAGGTACATACCTAAAATAATTGAAAGCAGGGATTCAAACAGATATTTGCACACCAATATTCATAGCAGCCTGTTTATAACTGCCAAAAGATGAAAGCAACAGAAGTGTCCATTAACCGATGAATGGATAAATAAAACGTGGTACATACATACAATAGACTATTATTCAACTGTAAAAAGGATTTAAAACAATTACAATAAGCAAACTCATAGAGTCAGAATCTAGAACAAAGGTTATCAGTGGATGGGGATTGGGAATGGGAAGCAAGGCTTAAAGTGTACTGGGTTCCTGTTTGGAATGATGAAAATGTTTGGCTCGTCGATGGTTGTTACGCAGCACAATATTGTGAGATTAATTAACAACACTGAAATATATATCTGAATGTTATTAAAAGGGGAAATGTTAAGTTGTATATATGATAACAGAATAAAAACATTTGTAAAAATTCATGGAACTACTGTATACAGTGAGCTCTAAGTTAAACCATAGACTTTAATTAATAGTACAATTATGAAAACATGCTATCAATTCTAACAAATGTTTCACACCAATGCAAGGTGTTGATAATGGGGTGATATATGGAATTCCTTGTGTTAGTTATGATTGTTCTGCAAACCCACAACTTCTCTAATAAAGGAAAAAAAAATAGCTCTGATGGAACCTCCTCCAAGAAGTCTTCTCCCAACCCTTCTAATCTCTGTGCTCTTAGCGCACAGGAGTTTACTTAAAAAAATAATAATAATATGGTTTTATATATATCATGCACCATAAAATTACCATTTTAATACTGTTGTGCCACTGTCACCACCACCCACTATCAAAACATTTTCATCACCCAAAGAGAAATTCTGTTCCCATTATGCAATAAGCCCTCGTTACCCCTACCTCCAGACCCTGGCAAATTCCAATTTACTTGCTGGATCTATGTATTTGCTTATTCTAGATATTCTTATAAACAGAATCATACAGTACTTGTCCTTTTCCACCTGGCTAATTTCAGTTAGCTTAATGTTTTCAAGGTTTATCCACGTTGTATCATGTATCAGCATATATTTTTTTTAGGCTGAATATATCTCATTGTATGACTAAATCATATTATATTTATCTATTCATCTGCTGAACATAAGAGCTCACTTGTACACAGCATCGACCAGCATGTGTTTCCTTGCTGCCTCCCTCAAGTGAAGGAAGGATCCTTTAGGTCAAGGGCTGTATCTCCAGTGCAGGGCTTGGTGAGCCCATTCTAGTGCCAGAATACTTTGCACACATAACCTTTAAATCTAAAACCCCATAGAAAGAGTTGTTTTTCAGGCATTTTACAAGTATGGGAATTGTAGTTCAAAAAGATTAAGTAAATTGCCAAGGTCATATAGAATATAAATACTGGAATTCAAACCCTAGCCTATCTCCAACGCCTGTGCTTTTTCCACTATATCACACTACTAATAAAAAAAAATTAAACATGTCTTGATAGAAAAAAAAATCAAGAGGCTGGGGTGTATAATTTCCTAATGTTTTGTTCTTTGTCAGGCAAAGTCATCAACAAAATAGGTTTAACATTTGTCCAAGGCTTACTGATGTTCCAAATTCTGTGCAACATGCTGTACAAGCATGAACTCAGTTGGTGAATCCCTGAGTTCTGTCACCCAGCCACGTTAGAGGAGAAAACGGAGGCTCGGGCATCTAGATCGCCAGGGTCCCCCAGCTGGGAAGGGTTCTAGGCTGCAGAACCGTCTACTGCACACACGTCCCGCGCTCGACACCCACAGCTCCCACCCGTTTCGCGGCTAGTTCAGAGGAAGGCACGCCGCACCGACACCAGGGGCACTGGCAGCGGGAGCTACAAACCTGTTTCCCCAAGCCACGGCTGGAAGTAGCTCTTTATAGAGATCAAGGGCAGATCTTTATTAACCTTGAGGGAGCTCAGGAGGGGCGCCCAGTCCACCACGCGGAGGCGGTCGGCGTTGAAGTCCAGCACGCCCTCCTGGAGGCAGGCGCGCACGGCGGGCAGCGGCACCAAGTCCTGCAGCGCGCACAGGTACTCATAGTGCGAGAAGAAGTCGGCCGTGCTGTCGCGGCGCAGCTTCACCGAGTCGATCATGGCGAGAGGAGCGGGGTCCTGAGGAAGACCCGCCGCGGAGACAACGCCCGCACCCACCGAGGAGTTCCGGGCTCGCCGTCCGCCACCCTCGGGTGTCCTCGGCTCGGCAGCTGCGGCGCGACGCCTTTCTCAGGAGGGCTGCTGGGCCCGAAGACGCAGGTCCCGGGTCCAGGCTAGAACGGCCCCACGATGCCGCGCTCCGGCGACATCCCCCGCCTCATAGTCTTCCCGGCTCAGGACAAAGTTCCAGCCGGCAGGAGGGGCCGGCCGCGGTCGGCGCGAGAGACGTCAGCACGCTCGCCATTGCGTCCGCACGCAGGCCACGCCCCTTCTGAAGGGGCGAGGAGGCCAGGCGGCTGGTTCTGCCAAGAGGGAGGTGGCTGTGAAATTTGAGGTTTGCAGAAAGGGTTTACTAATCTACCATTATATCGGAGAGATGTCAGCGTTACAATGCGGTAATTTAATCTAGATCCTGAAAATTGTCTGTTTTTTGTAGTTCTCCATACTGATAGGTACACTCAATAAGGATGTATGAACTACTGTGTCAGTTTACACCGTCGTCCCTTAAATATTTTATCTGTTAATTAGAAATAAATCTCAATTTCTGTAGCTTCAACCTGCCTCACACAGTCTCTCCCAAACTGTAAAGTGTTCCGTCTATTCAGGACATTATTGTGATTACTGAATAATCTCTTTGTTTTGTACTGATGATGATGGCTACCTACCCAGTAGATTTTAAAATTTTACATGCTAGACAATTTTTTAAAAACAGCTTCTTTGAGATATAAATCACATATCTACAATTCAGCCACTTAAAGTGTACAATTCAATAGTTTTTAGTATGTTCACAGTTATGCAGCATCACCCCAATCAATTTTAGAACTTTTTCATAATCAGCAGAAGTGGTCCTTAACCTATCTGTTATTTTCATGAGCCCAAGGCAAATGCAGTACTGAGCATCTCATATAATTGGAATTATACAGTATTTGTCCTTTTGTATCTGGTTTGTTTCACTTAGCATAATGCTTTGGAGGTTCATCAATGTTGTAGCATGTTTGCTTGAGTAATATTCCATTGTGTGTGTGTGTGTGTGTATATATATATATATATATATGCTGAATTTTGTTATTCATTCATCAGCTGATAACATTTGGATTGTTATAGTTCTTCATTATTATCAATAATACTGCTACAATCATTCATATGTAATTTTTTGTGTGGACATATGGTTTCATTTCTCTTGGACCACTTACCTGAGGATGGATTTACTTGCTCAAAAGTAACTTTGAGGAACTGGCAGACTGTTTTTCAATGTGGCTGAAGAATTGTACATTCCTACCAACAGTTATAGGAGGGTCCTGATTTTTCTACATCCTTACCAACTCTTGTTGTTATCTGTCTTTTTGATTCTAGGCATTCTAGTGGCTTAATGGCTTAAGCGGTATATTTCTGTGGATTTCTTTTGCATTTCCCTAGTAACTAATGATGTTGAGCATCTTTTATTTGCATATTGGCTGTTTTTATGTCTTCCTAGGAGACATTCTATATGTCTGTAAGAATTCTATGTATGTTCTAGGTACAAGTCACTTATCAGATATATGATATGCAAATATTCTCTGTCATTTTCTGAGTTGTCTTCTTGTTTTCTTGATAATGTCCTTTGAAGCAGAAACAGTATTTAATTTTGATGAAAACCAGTTGATATAGTTTTTTGTTGTTGTTGTTGCTTGTGCTTTTGGTGTTTTACGTAAGACTTAATTTCCAAATCTGAAGTCGTGAATATTTACCCCTATGTTTAACTAAGAATTTTAGTTTTAGGTCTTCTATTTAGGTCATTGATCCATTTAAAGATACATTTTTGTGTAGTTTGAGGTAGGGGGTTCAACTTCATTCATTTTTTTTTTTTCTATTTTTTAACAGTTAATACTTACAATCTGAGCTTTAATCTTTCTAAGCATTTTTAAATGAAATGTTAGACAACCATTTTATGTTAAGAAACCATAGCGGAAGTTTTGCTCTGTTTCACTTTTATATATTTACCAGATAGTATATATGTATTTATGCATTTATTAAATAGCATATATATTTGTACAACATTTCCTTTAAAGTTGTGTACAGCCTGGCTTATATCCAACCAATCTGAACCTCCGCACATCTTCCTTGACAGGGCAGATGTATATGTGGCTGATTGATTTCCTAGTCCCAGCAGCCACACTCCATACACTTACGAACACCCAGCTTTTTAGGACCGTGTCTAATGCATCCTTGTAACATATTTGTATTATTTCAATAAATATCTTTCTTAGTTGAAAAAATAAAGTTGAGCATTTATACTTTGAGATAAGTGTTAGAGCAAAGCAGTACAATTGACACTTTTGCTGCTTCTATGAGCTGTAGCCTTTACAATAATTAAAACCATGACTAAAAACACCATACCATTGCTTAACATCATATAGATTAATATCAGGATATAACATGGACAACAAGAACATTATTAAAATTTTAGGAATTTATACAATCTCTAAAAATATGAGTATTTTACTGTGTTAGTTAGATTCAGTTGTCAACTTGGCCAGGTGAGCATACCTAGTCTTGTTGCTGCGGACGTAAGCCAATGGTGCGTGAACCTCATCTGTTGCCAATTACATCTGCAGTCAGCTAGGAGGCGTGTCTGCTGCAATGAGTGACGTTTGACTTAATTGGCTGGTGCTTAAATGGGAGATTGCAATGTAGCACTGCTAAGCAGTTCAGCATTCCTCATCTCAGCACTAGTAGCTCAGCCCAGGCCTTTGGAGATGCAGAAAGAAGTCACCCCGGGGAAAGTTGTCGGAACCCAAGGGCCTGGAGAGAAGACCAGCAGAGACCATCCTGTGCCTTCCACGTAAGAAAGAACCTCAGTGGAAAGTTAGCTGCCTTCCCTCTGAAGAACTAACAAAATAAATTCACTTTTATTAAAAGCCAATCTATCTCTGGTGTGTTGCATTCTGGCAGCTAGCAAACTAGAACATTTACTTACACGAAGTTAATCAGAAACGGGATAGACAATCCCTCTTAACCACTGTAATACTTCCCAAACACCTCCTATGCGATAGGTTAAACTATTTTAGCATGTTACTTATACAAGGTGAAAGAACAAATTATTTGTAAGTTTTCCCTTAACAGTGAGAAGACTTGTCTTCTGAAATAAAGGATAATGACTACATAAAAATTAACAAGGATATTACTCTGATGTTCACATTATTTTAACAGGGAGAAAACTAAACTTTGGTTTGTATGAATACTCAGCTTTAACACAAACCCTTCCTTTTTTAAAAATATATGATACACAAAGCCTTTGAACCTGCATACTTCCTTCCATGTATTCATGAAGGGGAAAGAGACAGAGATACTACAAAATAATGGAAGAAGTAAGAAATTTATGCTTGGGTCTGGAACACAGCTGGGCATCTACATATTTTATACTCAGAACACACAAATGATTACTTTATAATATACCTAGAATCTCTCAATCCAATTCAGCACAACTTTCAGAGGTCAGAAAAGCTCCAAGTTTGAAATACAGATAGTTTTTTATATTTAAGGGATTTATATCCAGAAAACAAAAACAGATTTTCTCAATATTATTCCCAACTGCTAAATAATGCCAGGAATGTGATAGTTAGCAAAATTAAGTTATGATTTTTAAAAACTAATTGAAAGTTCTATTTATTAAAATGCTACTCTCTTATTTAAAGATTTTACATGTTTCATGTCTTCAATGAGGACTTCTTAGATCATTCTTTATCTGCTTTTTAAATTCTTCCAGCATTTTTATCCCTTTGTTATCACTGTCTTGTTCTACGCCTTAATGAACATATATTCTAACTAGAATATAAACCCTTAGAAGCTAAGACTTATGTCTTTTTATTCATGATAGACTGGCATTAACAAGGCCACTACAAGTTTAAATTTCTATATATGCTGAGGTAATAAATGGCTAAACAGCAAAAGCCAGATTCTTTGAAATCCAGGTAATCAAGTTTATAAAAAATCCTTTTTTTCTTACTAAACTTAACCAAATTCTTAAATAAATTATATTTGAAGCATTTGCATAACTTTAAATCTTATTATGCTTTATATGTGTTATTACTGTGAGAGCTGAACCAGAGGAACAAGAAAGAATGGAAAGTGCAGCCACAGAGAATCAGCATCTTGAGGTTCTCCGGCCCTCTCCAGCAGTTGCATTCTAGTGATACCCCCTTAAGTGAACATCCACCCTCTGGCAGTTACAACTTTGCAGAACAAAAACACTATCTTAACTTTTAATCTCACCAATGGAAAGCTGCCAACTCCCAAAAACCCACCTATGAGAAACCCACCTAACTTACCTCCAACTCCCTTTTAAAAACCCCTATTTGGATCCAGGGGGGTGAGAGTTTATTTCTGGAGTCAACTCTCCCTGCTGCTCCTCCATTAATAAACCTTTTGCCCACTGCCAGTGCCATGTGTCTCTGTTCCTCATCTCCAACCTCTATCCATTTCCAGGACTTCCAATTACCAGGTACATTGCTCAGTTTACATAACCTAACCTATCTAGTTAGGCTATTCTAAGTCAATTTTTGAGAATATATTTATAATATTAGCTTATTTTGTTAGTAAGCTTATATAAATTTAAGGAGAACATACCTAAGCAGAATAAAATTGCATTTGTTCAATTCAAAAATTCATCATTCAATTCCTTCTATTGTTTTCATAATATCCTAATATTATGAACAACTTTTAAAAGTACTTTAAAAGCACTGGTGGCTGAGGGGTAGAATTCTCACCTACCATGTCAGAGACACCTGGGTTTAGTTCCCAGAGCCTGCTCTGCTGGGACTCCAGAGATTCAGTCATTCATCCCATCTCAATCACCAAATTTTTACTAGATCAAGGCCATAGATTCTCCTGCCTGATGCACTCAATAACCTATTCCTGAGACATCAGGGTTTCAAAGATCAACTTCATTCTTGCATGAAGAAATCTTGTTTTCCCAGACACATTTGTTGAAAAGAGTATTCTTTCCCTCCCTTTAAATTACCATTGTTTAAACTACCCGTTGCATGGTATTTGCTTGAGCAGCCCAGGAACTAAAACACTCTGCCTCAGGTTCTCTTACAAAGCTGTAATCACGTTGTTGGGTGGGGCTGTGGTCTCATCTGAAGACTCAATTTAGGGATGATCTGCTTCCAAGCTTATTCATTTGGTTGTCAGCAAAATTCAGTTCCTCTCAGGCTATTGGACTGAGGGCATCAGTTCCTAACTGGTGTTGGATGTGGCCTCCTTCAGTTCCTTGCCACATGTGTCTCTCCACAGGTAAGCTCACCACATTGCAGCCTCTCTCAGAGCAAGCAAAAGAACAAGGGATGGCTACTTGTGAGCTAATCTTAGAAGTAACCTCTCATCCCTTTTGCCATGATCGATTGTTAGTTCTGGTTCACATTCAAGGGGAGGAGGTTGCACAAGGATATGAGTGCCAGGTAACAAGGTCATTGGAAGTCATTTCAAAGTTACCCACCACCTGATAAGAGTCTAAATTCTGAAGTTCAGAAACAGGCAAAATAAATCCATAGAGATAGAAGTCAGGATTGTGGTGAACTGTGGTGAAGCTCTGGGTTCTGGTAATGTTCAAAGTTTTGATCTTGGTCTATATAGATTTAACTTTATGAAAACTCATTGATTAAATTTACTTCTGATATATGCACTTTTTCCATGTGTGTCTTAGTTTTCTAGGCCTGCCATAACAAAGAACCACAAATTGGGTGGCTTAAAGTAACAGAAATTTATTGTCTCACAGTTCTAGAGGCCAGAAGTCTAAAATCAGGGTATTGGCAGAGCCATACTTCCTTCAAGGTTTACAGGGAGGAATCTGTTCTGTGCTTCTTTCTCTCTGGCTCTCACTGCCAGTGACTTACTGGCAATCCACAGGATTCGCTTCTTTCCTCATCACGTGGTGTTCTCCCCTCTGTCTCTCTCTCTGTGTCCAACTTAACTTTTTTTTATGAGGACACCAGTCATATTGGGTGAAGGGCCCACTCTATTCCAGTGTGACCTCATTTTAACTTGCTGTTCTAGTTTGCTAGCTGCTGGAATGCAATATACCAGAAACGGAATGGCTTTTAAAAAGGGGAATTTAAAGAGTTGCTAGTTTACAGTTCTAAGGCTGAGAAAATGTCCAATTAAAACAAGTCTAAAGAAATGTCCAATCAAAGGCATCTAGGGAAAGATACCTTGGTTCAAGAAGGCCGATGAAGTTCAGGGTTTCTCTCTCAAGTGGGAAGGCACATGGTGAACACAGTCAGGGCTTCTCTTTCAGCTGGAAGGGCACATGGCGAACACAGCGTCATCGGCTAACTTTCTCTCCTGGCTTCCTGTTTCATGAAGCTCCCGGGAGGCGTCTTCCTTCTTCATCTCCAAAGGTTGCTGGCTGGTGGACTCTCTGCTTTGTAGTGTTGCTCTCTCTGAATCTCTCATTCTCCTTTTATAGGACTTCAGAAACTAATCAAGACCCACTCAAATGGGTGGAGACATGTCATCCCCTAATCCAGTTTAACAACCATTCTTAACTAAATCACATCAACCAGGGAGATGATCTCATTACAGTTTCAAATATACAGTATTGAATAGGGATTATTCTACCTTTATGAAATGGGATTTAAATTAAAACATGGCTTTTCTTAGGGGGCATACTTCCTTTCAAACCAGCACACTTGCCTATTTCCATCTGTAATGACTCGATTTCCAAATAAGTTCACATTCTGAAGTACTGGGGATTAGACCAGCAACATATCTTTTTGGGGGGACATGCTTCAAGTATGTTATATTCCTGTTTAAGAATTTACTTAAAAATCAAGTGTTAATGTGCTCCCCTAGAGGCCCGTCCTGCTGATAAGCAACCTTCATTGTCCCTGATCATTGGTATCTGTCCCCATCCTGGGCCAGGCAATAAATGCAAACCAAATTTGTACTCTGCCTCAGAAAATCTAACAACTTAACCCAAAGTGCAGGCAACATGATGTTTGGGAAAAAATGTGGGGTGAGGTGTCAGACAAGTGTTCAAATCCTGGTTTTGCTACCCCTGGTTGTGTGACCTTGGTCTTCATTTTCCTCATCTGTATTATTTGTATACATCCGTGAATTGCATGACAAAGTAATGGCTGGAAATCATACAACACACACCTATTGTAAAATGACTTTACTATCTCCCAAAGACATGTACTGATTTGTAATTGCAGCACTTGCTCAATTTCCCACATTATCTGTAACCTTCATACTCCTTTCGGCCTGACTCCCAGATCTTTATTCACCCACACTCAGTCAGAATATTCCTGAAACATTCTCTTAGGATTAGTTTCAGGCATGCTGCTCTACTTATGTCCGTACATCTTCATCCTAAAACATTAAACCCTCTCTGGGGTCTGCCTCAAAAAATATACCCACACAAAGCATGATCTAAAGAAGGTATTAACTTTATTTCCTCCTCAGGCATTTTCTTTTAGGAATTAGTGCTTAGTCAATAAGAAGATGGTTAAATAAATTATGCTATATCCATTTTATGGAATGCTATGTGGTCACTAAAATAAACAACAAATATATCCATGATATATTGAAAAATGAAACAGGCAAATTTCATTTTCATTAATTTCAGATAAAGTTCTATGTATGAGTTTATGTCCATAAGAATGTAAGACACATGAGAGCAGAGATCTTTTTTTATACAAATAATGTATTTTTAATAAAATACACCATTCTATTAACATGAGCTAAACCATTGAAACTTAGTAGATACTAAGTAATACAGTTACAGGGTAGCGTTTGAGTTTATAAAATGTGGATGTTAGTGAAATACAGATTTTAATCTAAGCTTTCATAGTGAACAATCATGAGTCTGGATTCACCATATTTCATAAGACTATCAGACAAACAAGAATAACTTAGAGGAAACAGTGTTCTTAATTCAGGAAAAAACTTAATTAAAAAATTTTCAGTTTAAGAAAAACATTTGGTTCCAAAGAAGTTAGTTCATTTAACTAAACTTTTAAATTTGTTTCTTAATTCTCTTACATATAAAATTATTACATAAGGGGCGGTGCAAGGGTAGCTCAGTGGTAGAATTCTCGCCTGCCATGTGGGAGACCTGGGTTTGGTTCCTGGACCCTGCACATGCAAAAAACAAACCAACAAACAAAATTACATAAGGGAAAAAAATGTGAAAAGAGTACATAAGGAGTGTTTATAGTAAAAATTATTTTATATAATTTCTTAGATTACTTTCTTTTTACCTTGACCCATATAATGTCAATTTTTCTCTTTTATATTTCTCTGTTAAATGCCTTGCATTTCTCTTTTATATATTAGTTATACAAGTAATACATGCTCATGGTAAACATTTTTAATAATCTGTGAGTAAAACAGACAAGTATAGTCTGCTTGTACCCCTAATTACACTCTCCTTTAAAAGGTAGTCACTTTAAACATTTTATTATGTGTTTTTCTCTAAAAAGGTATGCATTTTTGGACAAAGATTTGTGATGTGATTGATAAATGATTTTTTTAGTCATTCATTATATTTGCATGCCTGAACATGATTTTCAATAGCTCAAAAACATGTTAATGTGCTAGATTTTGTCTACAAATAGATATAACTTTTCAAATATGTAGTCAGTTCCTCAACTTTGATGACATTCTTCAAAAGCATCAATATTCTCAAGACACTGAATATTGCATTTTGTGCCAAACAGCCTTTTAATTTCAGTGTCTCGACTATAAAATGGTGGGCCTCCATGTTTAGTTGGATCATAAGAAACAACAGAAATGATGTGTCCCTTTTCTTGTTACATCAACATAGCCTTCTCGATCACCCAGATTAACAATGACTAAGGCTCTGCTATCCCAAATCCTGTCAAATTTGCCAGTATTTACTCTGGAAATTTAAAAAATGCTGCAACAGTGCAATGAGATGTTCCCTGAAGATCTCTTAAATACTTTGGCTCCAGGAATTCCGGCAGTTGGTTCTACTGAGTAAGAAAGATTCTTCTCTAAAACATTCTTGAATCCCAAGTTCACTGAGCTCCAGACCAACTACGCTGTGTCCCCAGTCTGCAAACTACCTCATCTCAACTGCTTTTCCACAAAGAGGAAAACAATATCCTCTGGCTGTTAAGAAAAGTATCTAAATGCTTCTTTAATCGCTGACATCCTTGTTCTTGATGAAGTGAAATGTTGCAACTCACCCACTTTTTTTGCCATTTTTGCAGAGTTAGTACTCGGTTTTTCTGACCCTTACCACAGGGGTACTTGTTAATTTTGAGGGATGTTCTTATATCATTCATAGTTTCATAGATACCTTTGCCTCACAAGCAGATATCTTTAAGCCTCTTCAGCCTCCTGCTGCCTGCCACTAGATACCATCTGTCTCATTTATTTTCAGCATCTAGTTGATGAAATAGTGGGCACTCATAAATATGTATGGAAAATCACAGCCCACAGAAAATCACCCAGAAGAATAAACATTGCATTGTTGTCAGTGAGTACTGCTACCTGGGGACTAGGATTGGAGTGGCAGTGAAGAGTTGCACTTTTTGTGCTCTACATTTCTGATGTAGTTTTAGATGAATGCATTTATGTTTTGTGCTTTTTGGCTCCTGATGGGCTTACCACCCCAACAGCCAGTACCCGAGTGTTGTTAGGCTGTTCTCAGACTACCAGAAACTGCATTACCAGTAACTTGTACAGCCAGAAATGGCTGGTCACTTGTGTCTCTCTCCTTCCTCCCCAGCTTTTTTTTTTTTTAACATTTTTTCTTGTTGTTTGCTGTATGGTGATGTCACATTTCATTATTTTTCCATGTGAGTATCCTGTACTGCAGCACCATTTGTTGAATTTTGTTTGTTTGCTTAATTTGCTTGTTTGCTTTTTTGGGAAGTGCATGGACTGGGAATCAAACTTGGGTTTCCTGATGGCAGGCGAGAATTCTGCTGAACTACCCTTGCACCCCCTTATTGTAATTTTATTGAGATATATTCATGAACCATACAATATATCCAAAGTGTTCAATCAGTGTTTCTTACAGTATCATCACATAGTTGTGCATTCATCACCATGATCATTTTTAGAACATTTTAATTACTCCAGAAAAAGAAATAAAAAGAGAAAAACAAAACACCCAGAAGTAGATCCATATAAATATGGGCAACTGACTTTTTTTTTCAATATAGTTACACAATCATTATCAAAGATCAGGGCTATTGGATTACAGTTCAACAACTCCAATATTTCTTCCTGGCTTTTCTAAAACACTAGACACTGAAAAGAAGTATCTGTATAATCAGTCAGTAGTCACAGTCATTTGCTAAATCCTGATTTCTCAGTTACACCTCTTCCCTCTCATTTGATCTTTCTCTCAATCTTCAGGAATATCTGGACAATGACCATTTTTAATTTTTTCATGCTTGAAAGGGTGAAGACCTTATAGGGTAGACGAATAAAACTGGTTGATATTCTTGGAGGGACTGGTACCTCTGAATTTCAGTGTTTATCTGGTATAGGATCAATCTGGAGGCCTTAAGTTTCTGAAACAATAAACTTACTAACAAAAACATTTATAAAGAGTTAGAGCACAGGGCACGTCCTAGGGTTGTCAGGAATACTGTGGTTGAGGCTTGGCATACTGTGGTAGCCTGCAATATCTGGCTAAAGCAGACATAAGAGTAACCTCTAGAGTGACCTCCAGACTCTATTTGAAATCTCTTAACCACTGAAAATTTACTTTGTTCCATTTCTTTTCCCCCTTTTGGTCAAGGAGGCATTCTTAATACCCTGGATACCCAGGGCCAGGCAGATTCCTGAAAATCATGTCCCACTTTGTCAGGGAGACTTACACCCCTGGAGTTATGTCCCACATAGCTGGGAGGGCAATGAGTTTATTTGCAGAATTGATTTAAAGAGAGAGGCCACATCTGAGCAACAAAAGAGGCTCTCTGGGGTGACTCTTAGGTGTAATTACATGCAGGCCTAGCTTTGCTATTGCAGAAATAAGTTTCATAAGGGCAAGCCTCAGGAATTGAGGGCTTGGTTTATTGAATTTGGAGTCCCTCATGCCTGAGAGAATGTCAGAATTCCCCAGGTGGGGAAATCTGATAGTTCCACGTTTTTCCCCAGTCCCTCAAAGGGACTTTGCAAATGCTTTTTAAAATTTCTGCCCCAAATACCCTGAAATGCATCTGGGTATTACAATAACCTGTACAAAATAATGAGATCTTGTTCTCTAGTCTAGGTTCCGTGTAATTAAACTGTTCAGACAGGTTAAATTAGATAGTGTGCAACTGAAAATTTAAATTTTGGACCAATAACCATCTCCTCCTGTATTCTGATTTATCTTAGGCCTAATCATTTTATTTCCATTTCATTTATATCTCTAATTGGTTCCTCCCCAGCTTTTAACAAAGAACTGACAGGCACAGGTATAAAGGCTCCTGCAGCCAAACCCTTGACTGGGCAACACAGAGGTACGCTTTTTGCTCTCTCTACAGCTCCCCTGTGATTCAGCCTATAATAGTTGAATCATGCACCACCTGCCCCCACCCCCCAAAAAAACCACACAGATTATTGGCCTGAGTCAGTGTTCCTGTGGGTGAGAGATGAATGAGATCTCTCGAAGATGTTTAGTTAGGGTGTGGCCCAACTGAATGAGGGTGGGCTTTAATGTGATTACTAGAGTTCTTTACAAGTAGAAGAAATTCAGACATAGTGAGAGAGAAATCCACAGGGAGGAGCTAGAAGCAAGAAGTCAACAGAACCTGGAAGTCAATAGAACCCAGAAGAGAAAGGAGGTGAATCATCAGGTGTCAGAAAACCAAGGAATCAAAGGATTTCCAACCAGCCAGAATGCTACCCACCCAGAGGAAGCAAGTCTTCCAGCCTCCAAAATTATAAACCAATTAATTCCTGTTGTTAAGCTAACCCATGTTATGGTATTTGTGATCATAACATAAACTAAGATACAGCCTGAATTACTTTATTTGAGGTCAAGGGGCTTTTCTTGAACTTGTACACTTTTTCTGGCCTCTTTCCATTTCAGGTCCCCTTGCTTTACTTGGAACAATTCCTCTTCTCAGGATGTGTCTCTGGGGAGCAATCTGAGTCACTTGCATAATTAAAAAAAATAACAAAAGCAACCTGTACTTCTTGGAGGATGAGGTAGATGACCTTGTCAAACTTTTTCAACCTACAAGGTTCTAAATTTATGTGAAGAAACATCCAGGAATGGCTCCATAATTTTGCGTAATAGAAATGTGGGGTCCCTTGTTCAAAAATTCAGGAATGAAGGGGAGTTAAATGTACTAAAAAATATTCAACTTTTTCCTTTCTTCTCAAGTCTTTCTATCAACTTGTCATTGTGTTTTTTCCTTGCTTTTGACTGTCATTATAACATAAGAAAAATGGAAATTTTATAGTATCAACATGAATTTTACCATTCACTTTTATATTTTGCAATGCCAGTTTTTTAAAAACTTTTTTAATAGTGAAATACAACATATACACAGAAAAGTAATAAATTTCAAAGTATAGTTTCACGAGTAGTTATAGAACAAATTTCAAAGTGTCGTGTTTCAGATTTCTAAAGCTGCTGGAATGCAATATATCAGAAATGGATTAGCTTTTACAAAGGAGATTTATTCACTTAGAGATTTACAGTTCTAAGGCCATGAAAATGTCCAAATTAAGGCATCAACAAGATGATACTTGGACTCCGAAGAAAGTCCACTGGCATCTGGAACACCTCTGTTAGCTGGGAAGGCACGTGGCTGGCACTTTGGAGAAACCAAAGTGTCCTCTTAAAGGATGTCAGGAAACAGATTAAGACCCACATTGAATGAGCGGGGTCACATCTCCATGGCAATGCCTAATCAAAAGGTCCCACTCTAACAATAGGTCTGCTCCCACAAGATTGGATTAAAAGAACATGGCTTTTCTGGGGTACATAACAGTTTCAAACCATCACATATAGTATGGGTTACAGTTCCACACTTTGAGGTATTTCCTTCTGGCTGTTCTAATATGCTAGAAACATAAAGAAATATCTATATAATGATTCAGTAGTCATAATAGTTTGCTAAATTCTAACTTTTCTATTACAGATCTTCTCTCTCATTTGATCATTTTCTCAATTTTCAGGGATATTTGAATAATGACCATTCTAACTTCTTCATGTTGAAAAGGGATGTCACCGTTATGAGGTAGGGGGATACATCTGGTTCATGTTCTAGGAGAGACTGGTACCTCTAAATTTCAAGGCTTATCTGGCATAGAAGCAATCTGGAGGTTTTAAGTTTCTGAAAAATAAACTTGCTAAGTACAACTTTTATGCAGTCTTAGATAGTGCCCTGGGTTTTCTTTAGGGTTTTCAGGAATACTATTGGTTGGGGGTTGGCATACTGTATGCAATGCCAGTTTTAAATGCAAATATAAGGGGTTTTTTGCTTGTATAGGAAATCACCAAAATTACACTAGTCCTACTTCATAGATCACACGTAACTATGTATCTTATTTTAATCCTAATAGTGGAAATGAGACCCAAAACTAACTCAACAGTTTTCATTTTACTTCTTAACATGTGCACTTTCTACTATGACTTTCTAATGCCAGTGAACTGATGTGTAAAAGACTGAAAAGGAAAGGAGCTGTGGGTTGCCTTATCTTTCCTTTTCCTTCTATCTAATTTTCAGTAAAGGCAGTTGGCTAATACAGGGAAATAAATAAGTGAAGAAGGATATCTTTGTGTTCTGTGTTAGAAGCAAGCTCTAGTTAGAAAGAAAACCATGGGTAGCCACTGGCACAAGCAGGGTTGAGTTGTATTTGACTCCACTGTAGAGGTAACTCACTTTGGGTCTTACTGAACTTCCATGCATCGTGGATCCACCTGAATTCTGTGCTCATGGGTCAGCACGATTGCTGTATGCCAATGGGGCAGCAAGGAACAGTGGGCATGCCTATTGCATGTATTTTCTTTGCTCACACTCCTGTGAAGTAGACTCTTTCAAGGTGAGTCCTTGCCTGATGCACTCTGAACCAATAAGACATGACACTTTGGGGAAAGAAGAAAGAGCTTTATTGCAAAGCCAAGGCAGTGGAGGTCAGGAGACTCAGTCTCAAATCTACCTCCTCAGGCTGGAGAGGTGAGAATTTTTTATTAGATTAGATAAAGGGAGGTGGAGACAAAAATGTTAGGGGCTTGGCACAGGGTGATTGACTAGTAAACATTCAAACTAAAGATTGCAAATTGGTTATTACTGCTGATTGGTTCGCTATTTTGATGAGTGAGCTTGTGATGTTGCTGAAACTTGTAACGGTTGGCCCTCTTGCTTCCTTTTTTGCTCTGGTATTTCTCTTTCCTGATTGTTCCTGCTCACTTTGGTTCTGCTTGCAGGGTATTTTATGTTCCGGGGTGACTTTGAGTCTAGGCTTCTTTGTTGGGTGCATTGTTCATTAGTTTTAGCCAGTTCTGTAGGGAAGGAAGAAAACAGGAACTTGCTCTGGAGTTGAACAAGTCCTTCATTCATCTTAAAAGAAGGAAGTGAAAGCTTTAATAAATTAGTAAAGGATGGGCTAATCTAGTGAGTTAGTACAAGGTGGTTTCACCTGTTCTACTGTCCCATTAGGCTTCACTTAGATAAGTTATTAAGAACTTCAAGATGGCAATAGCAAAACATTAAATCAAATGTGGGGCCCTCCTGAGCATGGGGCCCTGCACCGCTGCCTTCAAAGCCAGTTCTAGTTGGGGTGCAAAGGTGAATAAGGCCTCAACCTTGTTCAGTCATATGAGACAGAAAAGCAAATACTGAATACCCATGATTCTATGTGATGAGTTCGGGGGTTGAGGAATGAACAGAAGAAATAAACAGACTCTGTAGGACTGGGCATAGGAGAATATTACTGTCAAATAATTTTTATGCCATATGATGTTTGGCCAGTTACTTAACCTCTTTATGCCCTAGTTTTCTCATTTGTAAGAAGGGGATAATAATAATTCTTTCATCATGAATTTGTTGTGAAGTTCTAATGAATATAATATATATTACTTAGAACTATGCTGGGCATATTCAATCAGTTTTTGAGTTTGTTGTTATAAATGTTTACTATCTCCCTGGCCCAGTTCTAGGCGTTGTACATAACTGCTAGGCGGTCATCTACCCTCTTCAAACATGAGGAAGCAGAGGCCCTGTAAGGACAGGTAATACAGTCATGGAGCTGGTAATTGGTGGGGCTGGGTTTGAACTCCAGTTGCCAGGATCCAAAGTCTTTATTCCACCTCAGGACCTGGGCACATGGAGCCTCAGTGTGGGAGGGTGACTGCGGTGGACGAAGTCATCCTAGGAAATGTGACATTGTGGCTGAACCTTAGCAACAGTTGGTGTCTGTGAGGAGTTAGGCAGGCATAATGGGGATGAGTCTCTTGAGTAGGATTTGGAGACCTCACATGCTCTCCCTAACAGTGTGATTTGAGTGAACTGCTGACTACCTTAGCCCCTGTTTCTTCGTGCTTGAAGTGGTGACAACTATGTCAACTTTGAAAGACTTGTGAAGGTGGAAGGAGCTCAGCATGCTCACTTTCATCTACTTCACTCTCTTATTCTTCTCAGCCATTCTCTACCCTTAACAAGTTCCCTTCACTGGCATCTTTATTAAACATTGAGATGCCACTGAATTGCTCACTGAGTTGGCTAGGCAAATACTGTCTTAGATTTCCACCTACCTCCAACTGTTGTTGCATTTCATCCTCAGATTTTCAGGTTCTTCTTCTTTTGTCTGTCCCTTAAACATGGGTTCTCCATATTCCAGCCTTGATCACCTTCTCTCTTTCCTCCTTTTGCACTCTTCACTAATAATCTTTGCATGGACATACTGATAACTCCCCATTCTACATGCTTAGTCCAGAGTGTTCTTCTGATCTCCTGAATCATATTTTCAGCAATCACCTTCACTTTGATGTACTATTGATATATGCCTGAATTGAGGTCCTCCTTTTCACCTTCAAAACTGAACTTCCTCCTGTGGTCTCAATCTCAGCAACTGGCACCATGAGACACCCAGCTGCCTAAGATAGAAGCTGTGAGTTGTGTTAACATTCACCATACCACCACAGCCGATCCCTCCCCTACGCCTATGGATTCTTTAGTGACCCTTCCTTTTCTCTATCCCTGCTGCAGTGTCCTCATTCAAGCAGTTGCCTCAGCTGTTGTATGGGCATGACAATTTCCTAACTGAACTCCTTTCTCCAGTGTTTGCCTACTCTAATCCACCCTCTCCTTTTTGGTAAAGTGGTCTTTCTGAAAGGGTTCATGCCCATGTCACCCTCTGCTGAAAGTCCTTCCATTACTTCCCAAGATCTTGACCAAATTCCACAAGAGTCTGCAAGACCCTCTGTGACCTGATCACTTGCTCCACCCTTGCTTCCTCCTCTTTCACTCTGCCACGTGCTCTTGTGCTCCAAATATTCCCACCAACTTGGCTTCCTGGAACTTATTATGAATTTTCAGCTCTATGCTCATGCATTTAGTGCTGCTTCTGCTTGAAGATTCCCTTCTCAGAATCCTTCACCCTCCTATTTAATATCAAATATTTGTTTTCTATACCTGCTGCACAGCTGCCACCCAGAGGCTTTCACTCCATGTGCTTTTATGCTGGGACCCCATTTCCTGGGTGTCAAACTTTCCTGTTTCTTTTTGCTTTTCTCTTTCATTTTAGGGGTGACACATCCTCCCAGAGGCTTCCTGATAAAAAATACAAAGGAGGGAAATTTTTTTTTTTTTTAATTTTTTTTTAATTTTTTTAATTTTTTTTATTAATTAAAAAAAGAATTAACAAAACAATTAGAAATCATTCCATTCTACATGTACAATCAGTAATTCTTAATAACATCACATAGTTGCATATTCATCATTTCTTAGTACATTTGCATCGATTTAGAAAAAGAAATAAAAAGACAACAGAATAAGAATTAAAACAATAATAGAAAGAAAAAAACAAAAAAAACAAAAACAAAAAACCTATACCTCACATGCAGCTTCATTCAGTGTTTTAACATAATTGCATTACAATTGGGTAGTATTGTGCTGTCCGTTTCTGAGTTTTTATATCCAGTCCCGTTGTACAGTCTGTATCCCTTCATCTCCAATTATCCCTTCTCTCTTTTTTTTTTTTTTAATTAACGGAAAAAAGAAATTAACCCAACATTTAGAGATCATACCATTCTACACATGCAATCATTAATTCTTAACATCATCACATAGATGCATGATCATCATTTCTTAGTACATTTGCATTGGTTTAGAAGAACTAGCAACATAACCGAAAAAGATATAGAATGTTAATATAGAGAAAAAAATAAAAGTAATAATAGTAAAATCAAAACAAAACAACACAAAACAAAACAAAAACCTATAGCTCAGATGCAGCTTCATTCAGTGTTTTAACATGATTACTTTACAATTAGGTATTATTGTGCTGTCCATTTTTGAGTTTTTGTATCTAGTCCTGTTGCACAGTCTGTATCCCTTCAGCTTCAATTACCCATTGTCTTACCCTGTTTCTAACTCCTGCTGAACTCTGTTACCAATGACATATTTCAAGTTTATTCTCGAATGTCCGTTCACATCAGTGGGACCATACAGTATTTGTCCTTTAGTTTTTGGCTGGATTCACTCAGCATAATATTCTCTAGGTCCATCCATGTTATTACATGGTTCATAAGTTTATCTTGTCTTAAAGCTGCATAATATTCCATCGTATGTATATACCACAGTTTGTTTAGCCACTCTTCTGTTGATGGAGATTTTGGCTGTTTCCATCTCTTTGCAATTGTAAATAATGCTGCTATAAACATTGGTGTGCAAATGTCCGTTTGTGTCTTTGCCCTTAAGTCCTTTGAGTAGATACCTAGCAAAGGTATTGCTGGGTCGTATGGCAGTTCTATATTCAGCTTTTTGAGGAACCGCCAAACTGCCTTCCACAGTGGTTGCACCCTTTGACATTCCCACCAACAGTGGATAAGTGTGCCTCTTTCTCCGCATCCTCTCCAGCACTTGTCATTTTCTGTTTTGTTGATAATGGCCATTCTGGTGGGTGTGAGATGATATCTCATTGTGGTTTTGATTTGCATTTCTCTAATGGCCAGGGACATTGAGCATCTCTTCATGTGCCTCTTGGCCATCCGTATTTCCTCTTCTGAGAGGTGTCTGTTCAAGTCTTTTTCCCATTTTGTAATTGGGTTGGCTGTCTTTTTGTTGTTGAGATGAACAATCTCTTTATAAATTCTGGATACTAGACCTTTATCTGATATATCATTTCCAAATATTGTCTCCCATTGTGAAGGCTGTCTTTCTACTTTCTTGATGAAGTTCTTTGATGCACAAAAGTGTTTAATTTTGAGGAGTTCCCATTTATTTATTTCCTTCTTCAGTGCTCTTGCTTTAGGTTTAAGGTCCACAAAACCGCCTCCAGTTGTAAGATCCATAAGATATCTCCCAACATTTTCCTCTAACTGTTTTATGGTCTTAGACCTAATGTTTAGATCTTTGATCCATTTTGAGTTAACTTTTGTATAGGGTGTGAGAGATGGGTCTTCTTTCATTCTTTTGCATATGGATATCCAGTTCTCTAGGCACCATTTATTGAAGAGACTGCTCTGTCCCAGGTGAGTTGGCTTGACTGCCTTATCAAAGATCAAATGTCCATAGATGAGAGGGTCTATATCTGAGCACTCTATTCGATTCCATTGGTCGATATATCTATCTTTATGCCAATACCATGCTGTTTTGACCACTGTGGCTTCATAATATGCCTTAAAGTCAGGCAGCGCGAGACCTCCAGCTTCGTTTTTTTCCCTCAAGATGTTTTTAGCAATTCGGGGCACCCTGCCCTTCCAGATAAATTTGCTTATTGGTTTTTCTATTTCTGAAAAATAAGTTGTTGGGATTTTGATTGGTATTGCATTGAATCTGTAAATCAATTTAGGTAGGATTGACATCTTAACTATATTTAGTCTTCCAATCCATGAACACGGTATGCCCTTCCATCTGTTTAGGTCTTCTGTGATTTCTTTTAGCAGTTTTTTGTAGTTTTCTTTATATAGGTTTTTTGTCTCTTTAGTTAAATTTATTCCTAGGTATTTTATTCTTTTAGTTGCAATTGTAAATGGGATTCGTTTCTTGATTTCCCCCTCAGCTTGTTCATTACTAGTGTATAGAAATGCTACAGATTTTTGAATGTTGATCTTGTAACCTGCTACTTTGCTGTACTCATTTATTAGCTCTAGTAGTTTTGTTGTGGATTTTTCCGGGTTTTCGACGTATAGTATCATATCGTCTGCAAACAGTGATAGTTTTACTTCTTCCTTTCCAATTCTGATGCCTTGTATTTCTTTTTCTTGTCTAATTGCTCTGGCTAGAACCTCCAACACAATGTTGAATAATAGTGGTGATAGTGGACATCCTTGTCTTGTTCCTGATCTTAGGGGGAAAGTTTTCAATTTTTCCCCATTGAGGATGATATTAGCTGTGGGTTTTTCATATATTCCCTCTATCATTTTAAGGAAGTTCCCTTGTATTCCTATCTTTTGAAGTGTTTTCAACAGGAAAGGATGTTGAATCTTGTCGAATGCCTTCTCTGCATCAATTGAGATGATCATGTGATTTTTCTGCTTTGATTTGTTGATATGGTGTATTACATTAATTGATTTTCTTATGTTGAACCATCCTTGCATACCTGGGATGAATCCTACTTGGTCATGATGTATAATTCTTTTAATGTGCTGTTGGATACGATTCGCTAGAATTTTATTGAGGATTTTTGCATCTGTATTCATTAGAGAGATTGGTCTGTAGTTTTCTTTTTTTGTAATATCTTTGCCTGGTTTTGGTATGAGGGTGATGTTGGCTTCATAGAATGAATTAGGTAGTTTTCCCTCCACTTCGATTTTTTTGAAGAGTTTGAAGAGAATTGGTACTAATTCTTTCTGGAACGTTTGGTAGAATTCACATGTGAAGCCATCTGGTCCTGGACTTTTCTTTTTAGGAAGCTTTTGAATGACTAATTCAATTTCTTTACTTGTGATTGGTTTGTTGAGGTCATCTATGTCTTCTTGAGTCAAAGTTGGTTGTTCATGTCTTTCCAGGAACCCGTCCATTTCCTCTAAATTGTTGTATTTATTAGCGTAAAGTTGTTCATAGTATCCTGTTATTACCTCCTTTATTTCTGTGAGGTCAGTAGTTATGTCTCCTCTTCCATTTCTGATCTTATTTATTTGCATCCTCTCTCTTCTTCTTTTTGTCAATCTTGCTAAGGGCCCATCAATCTTATTGATTTTCTCATAGAACCAACTTCTGGCCTTATTGATATTCTCTATTGTTTTCATGTTTTCAATTTCATTTATTTGTGCTCTAATCTTTGTTATTTCTTTCCTTTTGCTTGCTTTGGGGTTAGCTTGCTGTTCTTTCTCCAGTTCTTCCAAATGGATAGTTAATTCCTGAATTTTTGCCTTTTCTTCTTTTCTGATATAGGCATTTAGGGCAATAAATTTCCCTCTTAGCACTGCCTTTGCTGCGTCCCATAAGTTTTGATATGTTGTGTTTTCATTTTCATTCGCCTCGAGGTATTTGCTAATTTCCCTTGCAATTTCTTCTTTGACCCAGTCGTTGTTTAGGAGTGTGTTGTTGAGCCTCCACGTATTTGTGAATTTTCTGGCACTCTGCCTATTATTGATTTCCAACATCATTCCTTTATGGTCCGAGAAAGTGTTGTGTAAGATTTCAATCTTTTTAAATTTGTTAAGACTTGCTTTGTGACCCAGCATATGGTCTATCTTTGAGAATGATCCATGAGCACTTGAGAAAAAGGTGTATCCTGCTGTTGTGGGATGTAATGTCCTATAAATGTCTATTAAGTCTAGCTCCTTTATAGTAATATTCAGATTCTCTATTTCTTTGTTGATCCTCTGTCTAGATGTTCTGTCCCTTGATGAGAGTGGTGAGTTGAAGTCTCCAACTATTATGGTATATGAGTCTATTTCCCTTTTCAATGTTTGCAGTATATTCCTCACGTATTTTGGGGCATTCTGATTCGGTGCGTAAATATTTATGATTGTTATGTCTTCTTGTTTAATTGTTCCTTTTATTAGTATATAGTGTCCTTCTTTGTCTCTTTTAACTGTTTTACATTTGAAGTCTAATTTGTTGGATATTAGTATAGCCACTCCTGCTCTTTTCTGGTTGTTATTTGCATGAAATATCTTTTCCCAACCTTTCACTTTCAACCTATGTTTATCTTTGGGTCTAAGATGTGTTTCCTGTAGACAGCATATAGAAGGATCCTGTTTTTTAATCCATTCTGCCAATCTATGTCTTTTGATTGGGGAATTCAGTCCATTGACATTTAGTGTTATTACTCTTTGGATAATATTTTCCTCTAACATTTTGCCTTTTGTATTATATATATCATATCTGATTTTCCTTCTTTCTACACTCTTTTCCATATCTCTCTCTTCTGTCTTTTTGTATCTGACTCTAGTGCTCCCTTTAGTATTTCTTGCAGAGCTGGTCTCTTGGTCACAAATTCTTTCAGTGACTTTTTGTCTGAGAATGTTTTAATTTCTCCCTCATTTTTGAAGGATAATTTTGCTGGATATAGGAGTCTTGGTTGGCAGTTTTTCTCTTTTAGTATTTTAAATATATCATCCCACTGTCTTCTAGCTTCCATGGTTTCTGCTGAGAAATCTACACAAAATCTTATTGGGTTTCCCTTGTATGTAATGGATTGTTTTTCTCTTGCTGCTTTCAAGATCTTCTCTTTCTCTTTGACCTCTGACATTCTAACTAGTAAGTGTCTTGGAGAACGCCTATTTGGGTCTAATCTCTTTGGGGTGCGCTGCACTTCTTGGATCTGTAATTTTAGGTCTTTCATAAGAGTTGGGAAATTTTCAGTGATAATTTCTTCCATTAGTTTTTCTCCTCCTTTTCCCTTCTCTTCTCCTTCTGGGACACCCACAACACGTATATTTGCGCGGTTCATATTGTCCTTGAGTTCCCTGATACCCTGTTCAAATTTTTCCATTCTTTTCCCTATAGTTTCTGTTTCTTTTTGGAATTCAGATGTTCCATCCTCCAAATCACTAATTCTATCTTCTGTCTCTTTAAATCTATCATTGTAGCTATCCATTATTTTTTCTATGTTTGCTACTTTATCCTTCACTTCCATAAGTTCTGCGATTTGTTTTTTTAGTTTTTCTATTTCTTCTTTATGTTCAGCCCATGTCCTCTTCATGTCCTCCCTCAATTTATCGATTTCATTTTTGAAGAGGTTTTCCATTTCTGTTCGTATATTCAGCATTAGTTGTCTCAGCTCTTGTGTCTCATTTGAGCTATTGGTTTGTTCCTTTGACTGAGCCATATTCTCAATCTTTTGAGCGTGGACAGTTATCTTCTGCTGCTGGCATCTGGGCATTTATTCAGATTTCTCTTGGTGTTGGACCCAGCAAGGTTGTAATATTTTTCTGTGAAATCTCTGGGTTTTGTTTTTCTTATCCTGCCCAGTAGGTGGCGCTCGTGGCACCCGTTTGTCTGCGGGTCCCACCAGTAAAAGGTGCTGTGGGACCTTAAACTTTGGAAAACTCTCGCCGTCCTGGGGGTTCGCTAGCCGAAACGGCTTGAGCCGGCCCGGGGTCCGAACGCAGGGAGGGTTGCTGGTCACCGCAGCCAGGGAAAGAGCCCGACCGAATTTCCTAGTCGGCCCTGGGCAACAAGCGTGGCGGGAGGGCGCCAGCGGCAGCGGCCCGCCCGAGAGAGTGCACGTTCCCCGGGAGTCACGGGTTTGGAAGGGGCCTCCCCCACCCGTCACCGTTCTCCGCGGCCTGGGGGTTTCCGATCCAATTCTCTCAGTTGGTCCGGGGGCTGCGTGTGGTGTGGGGGCCAGCCGTCTTTGTTTCAGGGGACCGCCTCTCCAATTCTCCCAGCCGGCCCGGGAAGGGGGAAGGGAGTAACTCCGGCCGCTTGCCACCCCACCCGGTAAGGCCCGCGCGCCTCGGCGATCTCACCCGAGCTGCTTCTCTCAGCCAGCCAGCCGTTCCAGGATGGGGTACGCTGTCTTTTTTATCTCTGTTGTGGCTTTGGGCGCTTTCTGTATCGTTTCTACTCCCCTAGTAGGTGTCCTGGAGAAGAAACTAAGATCCGTGCGTCTTACTAAGCCGCCATCTTCCAGGAAGTCTCCGAGGGAAATTTTTTTGAAACCGTGACTGTCTGAAAGAGTTTTTATCCCATGCACTCTTGAGACTCATAATTTTCAAATTAGAGAATACTAGGTTGAAAATAATTTTTTCAGTTAGAATTTTGACAGTATTCTTCCCTGGACCCTGGCTTCCATGGCTGCTATTGAGAAATCCTATGCAATTTTGGTTTACCTATCATTGGTTACATATGACTTACCTCCTGACACTGTAAGTATTCTCTTTTTATTCCTGGTTCTCTGAAGTTTCTTGTGGACATGCCTTGCTGTGGATCTTTCCATTTACTGTTCATGGTATCAGTGGTCCCATTAAAATTTGAAGCTCAGACCTTCAATTTTGACCACACTATAAGATATGTTTATAAAATAATTTTCTCCCTTTTCCTTTTCTGAAAGAACTACTTAGTTTGATAATTGTCTTTTTGGACCAAACCTCTAATTTTCTCATCTTTTTTCTTTTGTGTTTTCTGGTATATCTATTTGTGAAAGTTTTGAAAAGTTTATTTCCATGCTACATATGGAAGTTTTTACATTTGGAAGTTTTTTTTTTGTGTTCTTTTTTTTTTAATTCTGAGCACTTTCTTATGCCTTGCTGTTTACATTCTGTGGATAGTTTACTCATTTTTCAAATACAGTCTATTTTGTTACTTATGAGGGTATTAATTATAGGTAGTTTCCTTTTAAAGTTTTCTTCAGCTTACTTTTTTATCTCTGTTTTCCCTGAGTTCTATTTTTTTGTTCATTTCTTTGAGTCTCTGTCTTTCACATTGAAGGACTTTCTTAAATGTCTGGTGATCTTTGGATTTCTGTCCATCTTCAAAAGTAAGGCCTTAAATATTTGGAGACTCTGTATGGTGGCATGTGTATTTCACTCCAAAGGGATTGTGTGGTGAGCTGTTTTTTTTTTTTTTTGGTGGATGTGGGAGAGGGGGATTAAAAATTCATTTTTAGAGGCTTTTGTTTTTTTTTTCCCTTTGACTCTTAAATTCCCATGGAGAGGGACCTACATATCTCCTGCCTTGGTTTAAGTCGCTGACTGCTGGAATTTTTGATACAGTGGTGTATGCTTGAGGTGGAAGATTTAAAAGAGTTCTCCAGTTCTGGATGTACTTTCAGGCAATCCCTACACCTTCTCCAACCCTCTGTATTACTTGGATCCCTGTGCTTAAACCCCCTTGAGTTCCATTTTTGCAAAAATTAATAATTTACTCTCCACTCCCATTGATATAGGGGTGTTATAGGAGAAGAGGTAGAAAGAAGGAGGCTAATGTAACTAACTGCTTAATGTATGGGTTGGAACTCAGGAAGGAGGTCTTATTACCTAATTTGTAACCAATCTTATGTTTTCAGTCCCATGCCTCACTCCCATTTTACTTTTTTATTTGGTTTCTGCAAGGCCTAAATCTACTGGAAGTTTTGTGGACAATTAAAAAAAAAGACATTTTATTTGGAAATAATTGCAAACTTACAGAAACAGTATAGTAATTCCTGTATTTTTAAACATTCTGTCCTATTTACTTACTCTCTTTATATGTATATATATATATATATATATATAATTATTAATATTTTTCCTAAGCATTTGAGAATAAGTTGCATATATTATGGTTGTTTCTTCCTAAGTAGTCAGAGTATATTCCCACATTACATTTATCAATGTCAATAAATCTAATATGAATACAGAACTTTTATTCTAATTCTGTATTTCAATTCTTTCAGTTTACCTAAAGTGATGACTTGCAGTTATGTATCCCAGAAAAACATGTTCTTAAACTTAATCCATTCCTATGGATGTGAACCCATTGAAAATAGAACTTTTGATGAGGTTACTTTAGTTAGGGTGTGACCCAACTGAATCAGTTGGGTCCTATTACTGGAGTCCTTACAAGCCAAATGAAATTCAGACACAAAGAGAGAAAGCCATGGGGAAAAGATGGAAGTCATTGGAACCCAGAGAAGCCAGAAGAGGCAGCCACGGGCATTGCCATGTGACAGAAAAGCCAAGGACCAAGGGTGGTGGCAGCCAGTCCCAGAACGCCACCATCTTCAGGGAGAAAGTGTCACTCTGCTGAATCTCAATTTTGAACTTTTCCTAGCCTCAAAACTGTAAGCCAATAAATACCCATTTTTTTAAGCTGACCCCATTGGATTATATTTGTTTTAGCAGCCAGGAAGCTAAAACACCAATTATGTCCTTTATAGCACTGTTTTCCGTTGACTGCAGGGTCCAGCATAAGATCGCTTATTATATTTAGATAGCAAGACTCTGTAGCATTGGTAGGTTGAATTATGTGCACCAGCAAACACATGTTCTTGCTCTTAACTCTGTGTTCCTGGGGGTGTGAACTCATATATAAATAGTACCTTTTGAAGATGATATTTTTAGTTAAGGTGTGACCAATTGAATCAAGCCATATTTCTGGAGGCCTTATAAAGGAAAGAAACAGGAAGTCAGAGAAAGCCACAGAGAGGAGCCAGAAGTCAGAAGCCCTGGGATACCTGAAAACCAGTCACAAAGAGTGAGAGATCTCCATGTGACAGGAGGCAAGCCAAGGAACCCTAAGGACGGCAATAAAATAACATTAGAATGCTACAGATTTTGGGGAGTAAGTATTTTCTTTCCATTGCCGTAATTTTGGACTTCTAGCCACCGGAACCATGAACCAATACGTTCCTGTTTTTAAGCAGACATATTGTGTGGTGTGGCACACAATGGGATGTGACTGCTTCATTAGAATTGGCAGAGGAATTGAGGAAATCAAAGTGAGGAAATGATAAGGTGATTGATTTCGGGAGTGTGTCATCTTATTTTTAAGACTGTAGACATTACAGTTTTATAGAATGGAGGTAAACTGGCTATCAAAAAAGAAAAAAGGCCCAATTTATAGCCTTTGCTGATTTTCATGATGTAGGTTTAGGTTGAAACAGACCCTGTATTTGTTTCCGGCTTCTAAAGCAAATAATATCCAATGGTTTGTCTTAACAACAGGAATTTTATTGGTTTATGGTTTCAGAGGCTAGAAGGCTTGCTCCCACCCCAGTCAGTATCTTCTTTTGGGCTGGCAATCTTTGGGGTTCCTTAGCTTTTCAGTTACACAGCAATGCACATGTTAGCATATTCTCCTTTCTCTTCTAGGTTCCATGGACTCCAAGCTTCTGCATGCTTTCTTTGGCTTCCTCTCTTTGGCTTTCTCTATAAGGCCTCCAGAAACAGGATTAAGACTCATCCTGATCCAGTTGGCCAGGCTTAACTGAAAATAACCTCATCAAAAGGTCCTATATTCAATGGGTTCACAGCCCTGGAAATGGATTCAGATTAAGAACATGTTTTTCTGGGGTATATAATTCAATTTGCTATAGGCCCCTTCTTGGGCCCTTCACTAGTCTGCCTTTCCCTCCTCAGTTACCCATGTGACCTGGACTGTCTCCATACCTGAGGCTGTTAAGTTCCAAGGGAGAAACCTCAAGGCAGTTTGAGGAGACAAGAGGATGACAAAGTATTTAATCCCACCTTGGGCATTCCTCTTACTGCTGCTCACTCATGGTCAAGGAAGGTCAGATGTCCCAGAGAAGGTCCCACTCTGATATGGGTCCTGGTATGACAGAGCCTTCTCATAATGAGACGGAAACAAAAAGAACTTGTATCTACTTGCACCCAGCATCAGGGACCAAACCTGGTAGACTGGGACTGTCCTGGTACTTGGGGGCTGCCCAGAGTCAATGACACATTGATCCCTAGCCGGCAATATGCCAACAGATGAGAGTTTAAACTGTGTCCCATCAGCCTCCAGCCTCAGAATGGGAAGCCCCTGAGGTTAAAGATTCAGCATTTGAAGCAAGAATTCCATCAAGAGCTGTTCTGTTTGCTAGCTGCTGGAATATGATATGCCAGAAAAAGAACAGCTTTTAAAAACGGGAATTTATTAAGTTGCAAGTTTACAGTTCTAAGTCTGTGTGAAAATGTCTAAATTAAATCAAGTCTATAAAAATGTCCAATTAAGGCACCATCCAGAGGTTACCTTTACTCAAGAAAGGCCGATAAAGTTCAGGGTTTCTCTCTCAAGTAGAAAGGCCCATGGCAAACATGGTAATGTCTGTTAGCTTTCTCTCCAGACTTCTTCTTTCATGAAGCTCCCCCAGGGATAGATTCCTTCTTCATCTCCAAAGGTTTCTGGCTATGTGGCCTCTGATGGTTCTCATGGCTCTGAAGATTTTTCCAAAAAATTTCCTCTTTTACAAGATTCCAGTAAACTGGGGGTGCGAGGATAGTTCAGTGGTAGAATTTTCGCCTGCCATGAGGGAGACTCGGTTTGATTCCCAGCCCATGTACTTCCCAAACAAATAAACAAAGAAACCAACAACAAAAAAGCAAAATATTCAACAAATGGAAATGGTGCTGCAATAATGGGATACTCACATGGAAAAAGAATGAAATGTGACCCCACCATACAGCATACATTCACACGAAAAAGATTCTAGTTAACTAATCAAGACCCACTTGGAATGGGTGGAGTCACATCTCCCTCTAGTCAAAGGCCAATACCCACGAATGGGTGTGTCACATCTCCATAGAGATAATCTAATCAAGCTTCCACCCTGCAGTACTGAATAGTAAAAGAAAAGACTGCTTCCACAAGATGGATAGGATTAAAACATGGCTTTTCTAGGGTACATAATCTGTTCAAACCTACACAAGAGCCAAAGAGGAAAAGGTTAAGATGGTGGCATAGGGAGGTGTAGGATTTAGTTCATCCTCTAGGGCAGCTAGTAAATAGCCAGGAACTATCTGGAACAACTGTTTGGAGGACTTCCATGACCAGACATTGTACACCAGCCTGGAATAAGTAGAAGGGCTGAGACTGATAAATCACTTAACAAAACTATAAGTAAATTCATCTACACTGTGGAGGCTGGTGTCCCTCCCTCCCTGGCATGACAGGCTGACTCAGAGTTTCTCCCTCATGAGAAACAGAAGCTCTTTCTCCTAGGAGCAAGGTAAGGGGAGTTCAACCACATGCTCCAATTGCAGATTTGATTAACAGATTTTGACTGATGAATACCAACTCTCAAGTACCGATTTATATACAATGCAAACAAGAAATAAACCCCATATCAGCCCCACTCCCAGCAGGGAGAAGGCAGGACTGAGGAATAAAAAAAAAAAATTAAATCCGAGTCTAATGGAGTTGGCTGAGCTTAGAACACTGGAAAAGGGCTGTGCCCCAATAAAAGGGGTCATAGAGCCAGGTACCAATTCCGGCTCTTGATTGGTGAACCCAGGGGGCTGGGGAATGGTGCTGCAAACAGTATTTTTTTCCTCTCATCTTTTTTTTTTTTAATAGCCCATTAAAGAAAGCTGCAGGCATTCTCTGTTTTCAGCCCTATCCCAGGCAGGGGTGGGAGTAGGGCTGAAAGACAATATAACTAATCAGGTGGAGGAGATAGTTCCCTAAAAGTTGTATCTTCCCCAAGATGGGGGGCAGGGCGGCAGGTCCCAGCTCAAGTAGCATCTCTCATTCAGAGAATTTAAACTCCAGGGGATGGGATAGCAGCAGCAGTTTCAATCTATAAAAGTTGAGCAAAGCCTGACACATACTCCTGACGGGAGGAGAGAGGGACTGCATGAGAGTCCTGTAACTGTTTTCCAAGCCTCCAAGAAACGGGCTGAAGAGCAGCTCCCCCCACCCAAAAAAAGAGTTAAGCCCAGCACAGACAGTGATTGTTATTTAGAGAATTCAGACCCAGGAGCTAGAAAACAGAAACAGTTTAAGCCCATCTTCACCCTCAGCCTCAATCATGCCCCTAGACAGAGACAGGTTCTCCTGAGAAAAGACACAGTACCACTTTAGACCTGAGGGCAGCAGTGGGCTGACAAGCGCCGTCTGTTGGACAGGACAGGAAAAGCACAGAATTAAGAGGCTTCGCAGGAAAGACTGGCAACCTGCTAGAGCTCATCCCCAGGGAAACTTGATACTAATTACATCCCCATGCCAATCATGAGTCCTGGGCTTCTCTTGTCTGGGAAAACCTGGGGTTGATCTTATTTAGAGGGAACCTCCTCTCAGAGCCAGACCTCCAGGTAAAAGGTGTAGAGGTAACACAAGGAGTGTTAAAAACATATAGAGGTAAAAACAAAGCAAAACAAACAGTAGATCAACATTGCCTGAGGAGGCAGAGGGAAAAGAAAGTTTTTGTCCAGGGGTATGACAATTGCACAAAGAAAAGGGCACTCTCATGAAACATCCATATAAAGATGGATCAAGAGTCAGACATATAAGAGGTGAATAATTCTGATCAGTGAAACAGAAGTTATGCTTGTGGTTTAGAATAAATTGAACCAAATGTCAATGAACAGCTAGAGAGCAAAGCCAACCAACAAGAAAACCCTAAGCAAAAGAGAGAAAACAACGTTCACGATAAACTAATCAAGAAAATCAGATGCCTAGACACCAGCAAAAAATCACGAGCCATACCAGGAAGCATGAAGATATGGCCCAGTCAAAGGAACAAGCTAAAACTTCAGATGAGATAAAAAAAAAAAGTTGAAACAGTTAAAGATGTTCAAATATTCTAAATAAAAAAAAAAATAAGTTGATGAGAAGTGTGGCAAAAGAGATGTAGGTTATAAGGAAGACACTGAGTGACCATAAGAAACAACTCAGACACTTGCAAAAAATAACTGACAGAACTTATGGGAATGAGAGGCACAATAGGAGATGAAAAACACAATGAAGACATACAACAGCAAATATAAAGAGGCAGAAAAAAGGATTAAAGAACTAGAGGGCAGGATATCTGAAATCCTACCCACAAAAGAACAGATAGGGAAAAGAATGGAAAAATATGAACAGGGTCTCAGGGAACTGAATGACAACATGAAGCACATGAATTTACATGTTAAGGGTATTCCAGAAAGAGAAGAGAAGGGAAAAGGGGCAGAAAAAATAATTGAGGAAATAATCACTGAAAATTTCCCAACTTTTATGAAAGACGAAATTACAGGTCCAAGAAATACAGCATTCACAAAAGAATAGGTCCCGGTAGACCTACTCCAAGACACTTGCTAATCAGATTGTCAAATGCCAAAGACATAATTTTAAAGGCACCAAGGGAAAAGTCATTCATTACATACAAGGGACGCTCGATAGGACTAACTGTGGACTGCACAGCGGAAGCCATGGTGGTGAGAAGGCAGTGGTATGATATGTTTAAGATACCAAAAGAAAAAAACTGCCAATCAAGAATTTTGCATCTGGCAAAACTATCCTTCAAAAATGAGAGAGAGTTTAAAATATTTAAAGGTAGACACTAAAAGAGTTCGTGAGCAAAGACCTACAAGAAATACTAAAGGGAGTGCTATAGGCAGATAGGAAAAGGCAGGAGAGAGAGGTTTGGAGAAGAGTGTAGAAATGAAGATTATCAGTAAGGGTAACCAAAAGTAAAAAATGAGAAAAATATAAGATATAACATAAATCAAAGGACAAAGGGTTGCAGAAAGTACTATCTTTACAGTAATAACATTATATGCCAATAGTTTAAACTCTTCAGTTAAAAGATATAGACTGTCAGAACAGGGTGGTGCAATGGTGGTTCAGTAGCAGAATTCTCCCCTGCAATGCCAGGGACCCAGGTTCGATTCCTGGAGCCTGCCCATGCCAAAAAAAAAAAGGAAAAAGAAAAAAGATATAGACTGTCAGAACAGATTTTAAAAACCAGGCTCTATCTATATGCTATCTACAAGAGACTCACTTTAGACCCAAGGACAAAAATAGGTTGAAAGTGAAAAGTTAGAAAAAGATATTTCATGCAAACAAACAACCAGAAAAGAGTGGGGGTAGCTATACTAATATTAGACAAATTGGACTTAAAATGTAAAACTGTTAAAAGAGACAAACAAGGACACTATGTATTAATAAAAGGGACAATTCATCAAGAAGAAATAATAATCATAAATATTTATGCACTTAGCCATAGTGCCCCAAAATACATGAGGTAAACGCTGATAACACTGAAGGGAGAAATAGACACTTCTACCATAATAGTTGGAGACTTCAATTTCCCGCTCTCATCAATGGATATAGCATCTAGACAGAGGATCAGTAAGGAAACAGAGATTTTGAATAGTATGATAAATAGACTTAACAGACATTTACAGAACGTTGCTCCCCACAATAGTAGGATATACATTGTTTTCAAGTGCTCATGGATCATTCTGCAGGATAGACCACATGTTGGGTCACAAAGCAGGTCTCAATAAATTTTTAAAATACTGAAATTATACAAAATACTTTCTAAGATCATAATGGATTGAAGTTGGAAATCAGTAACAGGCAGAGGGCTGAAAAACTCACAAATAAATAGAGGCTAAACAACACACTCTTTAACAATCAGTGAGTGGGTTAAGAAAGAAATTACAAGATAAATAAAAAAATGTATTGAAGCAAATGAAAATAACACAACATATCAAAACTTATGGGAGGGCAGTGCTAAGAGTGAAATTTGTTGACCTAAGTACTTATATTAAAAAAGAAGAGGGGCGGTGCAATGGTGGTTCAGTGGCAGAGTTTTCACCTGCCATGCCAGATACCTGGGTTCAATTCCTGGTGCCTGCCCATGCAAAAAAAAAAGGATGGTATATGGAAAAATACAATTAATGCAAACTAGGGTCTATAGTTAATAGTAACAATGTAACATTCCTTCATTAATTGTAACAAAGGCAATATACAAAAACCAAATATCAGTAAGAGGTGATATAAGGGAGGGGTATGGTTTTTTTTTTCTTTTCCTTTTTCTCTTTCTTCCCCCTCTTTCTTTGCAGAAGAAAAGGAAGTGTCTCATATAGATTGTGATTGTGAATGCATAACTTTGTGATTATATCAGGATTCATTGGTTGTACACTTAGGATGGATTGTGTGGTGTGTGAATAAAACTGTTTGAAAAATAAACAAAGAGATATCAGTGCTGGAGAAGATATGGAGAGAGACATAGCTGTTCACTTTTAGTAGGGAAGTAGAATGGTGCAGCCTTTCTGGAGGGCAGTGTTGTGGTTCTACATGAGGTTAAGTATAGGTGTTCAAGTTTGCCAGCTGCCAGAGTGCAGCACACCAGAGACGGACTGGCTTTTAATAACAGGGGATTTATTTCATTAGTTCTTCAGAGGAAAGACAGCTAACTTTCAACTGAGGTTCTTTCTTATGTGTGAAGGCTCAGGGCCATCTCTTCTGGCCTTCTCTCCAAGCCTCTGGGTTCCAACAACCTCCCCCAGTGTGATTCCTTTCTGCATCTCCAAAGGCCTGGTCTGACCTGAGAGTGCTGAGATGAGGTATGCTGAGCTGCTTGGGCTGAGCTACATTGAGCTCTCTCATTTAAGCACCAGCCAATTAAATCAAACATCATTCATTGCAGCAGGCACGCCTCCTAGCCAACTGCAGATGTAATGAGCAACAGATGAGGTTCATGTACCATTTGCTCATGCCCACAGCAACAGAACGAGGTATCTTCACCTGGCCGAGTTGACAACTGAATCTAACTACCCCAATAGGTTTGCCATATGATGCTGCAATCCAGTTACTAAGTACATACTCAGAAGAACTGAAAGCTGGGGCGCGAATGGACATTTGCACACTGGCATTTATGGCAGTAGTATTCACGATTGCCAATGGATGGGGGTGGTCCAAGGGTACATAGAAGGATGAACTGTGGTGTACACAAATGAGAGAATATTGTGCAGCTGCAGAAAGTATTGAAGTTGTGAGGCATGCAACAAAGCGAATGAACCTTGAGGACATTATGATGCACAAAATAAGTAAGAAACAAAAGAACAAATATTGTATAGTCTCACTAATACAAACTAACTATATTGAAGAAACTCTGAGAATTAAATTCAAGAGCAAAGGTTATAAGGAGATAGAAAGTGGGCAGAACTTGGGCTATTGATGATTACGGAATGTTCAGAATGTTCAATAGGCTCATTGTAAAGTTTCCTAGATTGTAAACTCTTACAGCTTACATTTACTCCTGAGTTTTAACTGTTATTTATAAATTCTGAGATGCTGTGCTCTTTCTACATAACCCAGTAGTTCCCTGGAACTTTGGCCATCTGTGTGATACCTGAGACTCAGAGATAGATTTCTCCAGCTCTGTAAGTCACATTCCTCCAGCAATATCAAAGAAGCTGTAAAAGAGATCAGACTTCAATTAGAGATGTGAATGAAGCTGATCTGCTTAGGGCTAAGGTAAATCAGAATATAGGGTAAAGGATGCTATTGTTAATATTTTAAAACTTCAACTTATGTGTGAGACTGAAGAAAAAGATGTTAATTTTGCCTAAAATTTAAATTTTCTGCAGCACACTCTCTGATGTAACCTATCTGGTCAATTTATTTAAACAACCTAATTGCATGGAAGCTAGAATAGAGAATGAGAACTTTGTTACTGTGTACAGGTCGTTGTAATACTCTGATACATTCCAAAGTATTTTAGGCAGAAAAAAAGTATTTGTTAAATCCCATGAGGGACTGGAGAAAAAATGTGCAACTATTAAACTTCCCCATCTGGGGAATTCCAGATATTCTCCCAATTTAATAACCAAGCCCTCAATCTTGAGCCTTGCCCTTATGAAATTTATTTCTGTAATGGCAAACTAAGCTTACATATGATTATGCCTAAGAGTCACCCCCAGAGAATCACTTTTGTTGCTCAGATATGGCCTCTCTCTCTAAGCCATACTCAGCAAATAAATACACCCCCCTCCCCCCTAAATGGGACGTGACTCCCAGGGAAGTCTCCCTGGCAGCATGGGACATGACTTTCAATGGATGAGCCTGGCCCTGGCATAGCAGGAGTGAGAAAGCCTTCCTGGACAAAAGAGGGAAGAGAAATGAAACAAACTAAGTTGCAGCGGCTAAGAGATATCAAATAGAGTTTAGGTATCTTTACAAATTGCCACAGTATGCCAAGCCCCAACCAACAGTATTCCTGAAAACCTTAAAGAATACTCTGCACTCTATCTCAGATTCTATAAAAGTTTTACAAAATGGGATTAGGATTAAAACATGGTTTTTCTAGGGTACATACATCATTTCAAACCAGCATAGCTTCACAAGAACAAGCCTCAGGGTCAAGGGTTTAGCCTATTGAGTTGGTGTCACTAATGTTTGAGACAGTATCAGGGGATTCCCCAGTGGTAAAGCTTAATACTTCCGTATTTTTTCTCCCATCCTTCAAAAGACTTTGCCAATGCTTTTTTTCTTTTTTTTGTATGAAAAATAAAATATATACAAAAAAGCAATAAATTTCAAAGCTCAGCACAATTGGTTGTTAGAAAATATTTCAGAATTTAGTATGGATTACAATTCCACAATTTTAGATTTTGACTTCTAGCTGCTCTAAGATACTGGAGATCAAAAGAAACATCAATATAATGATTCAGCAATCATACTCATTTGTTAAACCCCACCTCTTCTGCACAACTGCACCATCACCTTCAGTCCTTCTCCCACTCAATACTTTTTTTAAAAACATTTTTTTTATTGTGAAATGTAAGAGACATACAAAAAAGCAATAAATTTCAGAGTACATTGTAACGAGTAGTTATGGAACAGATTTCAGATTTTTGTATGGGTTACAGTTCCATGATTGTAGGTGTTTCCTTCTACCTGCTCCAAGTCACTGGAGATTAAAAGAAATATCATAGTGATTCAGCAGTAATACTTATTTGTTAAATCTTATCTTCTCTGTTATAACTTCTTCTTCTCCTTTGATCCTTCTCCCAATCTTTAGGGGTATTTGGGCTATGCCCATTCTAACTTATTCATATTGGACAGTTCATTTATTTCATGACCAGCAAAATCAATATGAAATTCATCCCAACAGTTTTGGAAGAAAGAAACTCCTTTAACAAAGTCCATTTGTACTTTTGTTTGCTCTAGTCTCATACCAGTGCATACTAAAAGGAATCCATTTTTATTTATAATACTATCTCTTTTTTAAGATCCTCGTCACTTGCATTTTACAAACCCAATCACTAGTGGTAAAGGGCTTTTTCTTCCTTTTACAGACCTTGAATGCTAAGTGGAAAGCAACCAAAACCCAGACCTGCAGATCTGTGCACTTGAAAATATGTAACAGAAGTCAACCCTTTGTCTAGAGCCTGAGGACAATACTTGATTCTGCTGCTAGGTGGCAATGTTCCTTCAGCAAAAGGAAGGTTATCAGCGGCTGTAGGTCCCATACTGAAACAAGGGAAAACACTGCCTCATTGCCTCTTCCTTAGGAATTTTTAAGCAGACTTCCCAGTTTCAGCCCTCAAAGACACTACCAGCAACGTCTAAAAGTGTGAGGCTAGAATGATCAAAACAAACACTTCTGCCTACTGGCCACTGTGCATTGCAAAACTGATCAGCCTGCAGCCAAAAGCATTTAGTTATTTTTCTACTAACTACAAAAATCTATGCTAGGGAGGGATTAGAGTCTATTCCAGGCCCTGAAGAGCCAGTGATATTCTGTGCTTGTCTAGTGATTGGTGTTATAGTAGTAATTTCACTTATGACAAAAGAGCTTTAGCCTGTTGTATGATATGCCTGAGAAATACTGAAGGTTCTTTTTAAAAAAGGAGTTTCTTACTACTCCATTATCAAAAAGATAGAGTTGCTAGCAAATTTAACTGGATGGCCATTTATATTTGAATTTCAGATAAACAATGAATAATTTTTTAGTATAAGGGTGATCTATGCAGTATTCAAGACTTACTTATATTAAAAAAATATTTGTTGTGTATCTGAAAATACCTGCACCACTGGGTCTGGAGTGGAACTTAGATCCTACATTTAAAAAAAACATCAATGGTGTTTCAATGTGAGTGAGTCTTGGATCACATTTTCAGTTGGGTCTAAGTCAGTGGCGTCACGAAGCTCCTTGAAAAATCTCTTAACTCTACCAAGTCTTTTCCCACGAAAACAGTCATACAATCTCAGTACTTATCAGGAATTTGTAGGATTGAGTAACATCCATAAACTCTGTGAATCCCAGGTTAAGAACTAGAACTTTGTAATCACATGTAGTTTACTGAAAGGCTCAAGTTTTCGACAGAAGTGAGAGGAGAACAAATTTATTTTGAATTCTTGTCCTCCATCTATCTGTCTTTCCTGAGCTTCATAGGGCAAGAGTCCTTCTTCCTTTTTTCCACAAAAGATGACTGGACACTCTATTTCCACCACTATTTAAAGTACATATTTTTTCCTCTCCTTAGTGTCTCCCAATTTACTTTGAAAAAAAGGGTTGTTTAAAAATTGGGTCTACTGGAGATGTGGGAGATGACTCCCAGGGATGAATCTGGCCCTGGCAACGTGGGATCAACAATTCTATCCTGACCAAAAGGGGGAAAAGAAGTGTAACTAATAAAGTGTCAGTGGCAGAGAGAGTTCAAATAGAGTTGAGAAGCTATGATGGAGTTTGTTGTTACGCAAGCTTCAGGTAGACCTTGCTATCTATCATAACCTGCCACCCCCCAACCAGGAACATTCCAGCCAATCCTAAAGAACACCTAGGGCAATATATAAGATTCCACAAGGGTTCCATGCACTAGAGTAACTTGCCAGAAACCTACAACCTCCAGATGGGTCCCTGGTCCAAATAAATCCTGAAGCCTAGAGGGCCCAGCCTCTCCAGAACACCAGATAATTCCATCTCTTGACTCCATATTAGTGACCGAGACTTCCAATATGAAAAAATTAGAATGGTCATAGCCCAAACACCCCTAAAGAGAGGGATGGAAATATCAAAGGTGATGGTGGAGTTATACAGTGAAGATAGGATTTGACAAGTGAATATGAATGCTGAATCATGAAATTGTTATCTCTTTTAATCTCTGATTATCTTAGAGCAGCTAGAAGTAAAAACCATAATTGTGGAATTGTAACCCATGTCAAACTTCTAAATATGTTCTATAACTAATTGTGCTGTGAGTTGAAATTTATTGCTTTTTTGTCTATATATTATTTTTCACACAAAAAATAAAAAAAGTCAATTGTGGTGATAAAAAACATATTTAAGCCCTCTAGCCTCCTATATTCTGGAGCAACTAGAAGGAAAAATCTGAGAGGATCATATGGTAGCCCATTACAAACTCTGGGATCTGTCCTGTAACCACTTGTTGAACAGTGCTTTGAAAACTACTGCTTTTTTATTTCTTTGCTTTGTATATATGTTATACTATACAATAAAAAAGTTAAAAAAAAAAAAAAAAAGAAATTAGCACCGAAGTGGGGTGCTCAAGGCACCTTAAGTACAGTATTTGTCAGTAGCTTAGAGTTGCCTGATAGGCAGCAGGGAAATTTATATTTGAAGTTGGAAAGTTGAAGATTTATGCAAACAATGGAAAGGTTTAACAAAAATATCTCTGGTAAAAAAACAACAACAACAGGATTTAATAAATGAGTTTGCTGCATCACCATATTGATATTCCTTCTTGCCTCTAGTAATTTGGAGCAGCTAGGAGGCAAACTCTGAAATAGTGGAATGATAACCCCTAACAAACTCTGATGTCTGTTCTGTAACTACCTGCTGAATTATACTTTGCAGAATTATTGCTTTTTCTTTCTTTTGTTTGTATATATGAAATTTCACAATTAAAAAAAAATTAAGAAAAAATAGGATTGGGCGGTGCAACAGTGGCTCAGCAGGTAGAATTCTTGCCTGCCATGCCGGAGACCCAGGTTCAATTTCCGATGCCTGCCCATGTAAAAAAAAAGGGTCTTCTGAATGAAACCTAGATACACCATACCAAATTCATCCTTGCCAACAATGTAAAATAACCAATTTTGAGCCAAGCTGAACCACAGAGGTCATCTTAACTGCCCATCAAACCATGAAATAGTAGAAAGGGATTGCAGTTAGATGTGCGAAACCAGGAAGAAATACTGTACTAAGAATAAAGTAGTGTAATCATACACTTTAAGATGCTTATTAAGTCAGAGGTAGCCAGGCTTTCACCTTAGCACAGGGATTCTCAACTGGATGTCAATTTTTCTCCCCTTACTGCCCCACCTCCCCCGCCCCAGTTAGGGGACATTTGTCAATCTCTGAAGAAATTTTCGGTAGTCACAACTGTAAGGGGATGATCCTGGCATCTATTGGGTAGAAGTGAGGGATGCTGTGAAACATCCTACAATACATGGGACAGTTTTCCCCTCTCCCGCAACAAAGACTCATCCATCCAAAGGGTCAGTGTTGAGATTGAGAAACCTGTTTCAGAGAGGACCTCAAAGAGCCCAGTGTTTCTCAGTCCTCTCAATGCCACTTGTGGAGAATGACTTCCCTAGTGAGTTTTCAGTATGAGACACATGACCCCTCAAATGCCAGCAATAGTAGCAGTCAGGAATTCTTTCATATCTTCCTGCAAATAGCCAAGCTTCTTCTCTTCATGCACCAGGCATATGAAGTTTTACAAACGCCTTGAGGGAGAAGTCCCAAATGACAAGTTCTAAGGACCTTGGTGTGCTGCCCCTGTGTCAGGCCATTGTCCACCAGACACTCGTTTTGAGTGAGAAGTGCAAACGCACAGTGAAGTCCACACTCCTGCTTCAGCGGGGGTGATAAGGAAGTGTTGTAGAGGGCTTCTTTCCCGTTCTGTGGGGTTGTGTTCAGGGATGAAGACATCTACCATACTCATCAGAAGGCTCTCCCCCTCTCTCCTCCCCACCATTTTCAGGCATATTTTTATTCTGGTAAAATATACAACATAAAAATCAGCGCTTTGGTAATTTTAGAAATGAGCATCAAATTTGAAATTAGATCTGCTAAGTTGCGCTTTTGCTGCTTGAACTCTGTACTGGGTCCTCAAATAAACCGATGTGAATGTATATTTATTTCCTGTCTGTGAAGAAGGAGCCACACCCCAACAGAATAGGAGGAAAAAATTAAAATCAACACTTCAGTAATTTTAGAAATGAGCATGAAGTTTGAAATTAGACCTGCTAAGTATTGCTGCTTTTACTCTGCACTGGATCCTCAAATAAACCCATGTGGATGTAGTTTTTTTCCCCCTCTGTGAAGAAGCCACACGCCAACAGAAAAGGAGGAAAAATCTATAACTATTTCAAATTTTATTGTTTTGTATATGAAAATATAATAATAATAATAATCAACACTTTAGCTGTTTTTGAAGTTTATGATTCTGTGGCGTTAAGTACATTCTCAATGTTGTGTAATTATCACTAAATAGTTTCAGAATATTTTAATCATCCCAAACAGAAACTCTGTACCCATAAAGTAATAACTCTCATTCCCCCCACTCCCCAGCCTTTGGTACCCTATAATCTACTTTCGGCCTCTACGAAGGTGCCCATTCTAGATATCTCTTGTGAGCAGAATCAAATAATATTTGTCCTTTTGTGACTGACTTCTTTCATTTAGCATGGTGTCTTCAAGGTTCAGCCATGTTCTTGTATATATCAGAACTTCATTCCTTTTCACAGTTGAATAATATTCCATTGTATGGATATACCACATTTCCTTTATCTACTTATCTATTGATAGACTCATGGATTGTTTCCACCTTTTGGCTGTTGTGAGTACTGCTGCTATGAACACTGATGTACAAGTTTTCTGAGTCCTGCTCTCAATTCTTTTCAGTATATAGTAAGAAGTGGAACTGCCAGGTCACATGGTAAGTCCATGTTTAACTTTTTGAGGAACTACCAAACTATTTCTCTTCTTTTCTTTTCTTTATTAGAAATGTTGTGGGTTTATAGAACAATCATGCATAAAATACAGGATTCCCATATACTACCCCACACCAACACCTTGTATTGCTGTGGAATATTTGTTAAAATTGATGATAGCACATTTTAATTATACCATTAATTAAAGTCCATCTTTTAACTTAGGGTTTAATGTATAGAGTAGTTCCATGGATGTTTAAATACATTTTTATTGTTATAATGTAGACAATCTAACATTTCCTCCCTTTTGGTAATATTCAGATATATATATCACAGTGCTGTTGATTGGGTTCACAGTGTTGTGCTACCATCACCATCATCCACAATCAAAACATTTCCATCATTCCAAAGGGAACCCTGTACACTTGAGCTTAACTTCCCATTCCCAATTCCCATGCCGTCCCCCAGTAAACTTTATTCTAGATTCCAACTCTCTGAGTTTGCTTATTCTAATTATTTCAAATCAATGAGAACTTAAAATATTTGTTCTTTTGTGTCTGGCTTATTTCACTCAACATGGTGTCTTCAGGGTTTATCCATGTTGTCAGAGGTATCAGGTATTCATCCCTTTTCACAACTGAATAATATTCCATTGTATATATCAACCACATCTTATTTATTCATTTATTGGTTGATGGACACGTGGGTTGCTTGCATCTTTTGGTAGTTGTGAATAATGCCATTATGAACATCAATGTGCGAATATCTGTTCAAGCCCCTGCTTTCAAGTCTTCTGGGTATGTACCTAACAGTGGAATAGTCAGACTCTAAAGTAATTCACACTGCCAAACAGTATTCCACAGTGGCTGCACCATTTTACATTGCCACCAGCATTGAATGAGTATTACTGTTTCTCTGCATCCTCTCCAACATTTATTTTCTGGTTTTTTTTAGAATAGCAGTCATTCTAATGGGAGTGAAATGGTATCTCATTGTGGTTTTTTTTTTTTTTTTTAACTTTTTTTTATTGCATAGTATAACATGTATACAAAACAAAGAAGTAAAAAAGCAATAGTCTTCAAAGCACTCTTCAAAAAGTGGTTACAGGATAGATGCCAGAGTTTGTCATGGGCTACTGTATGATCCTCTTAGATTTTTCCTTCTAGCTGATCCAGAATATAGGAGGCTAGAGGGCTTAAATACTTTTTTATCATCACAGTCGACTTTTTTCCCGAATAATGACATATATACAAAAAAGGTATAATTTTCCAAACAAATCACCACAATTAGTTGTAGAACATATTTCAGAGTTTGACATGGGTTACAATTCCACAATTATGGTTTTTACTTCTAGCTGCTCTAAGATAACTGGAGACTAAAAGAGATACCAATTTAATGACTCAGCATTCATATTCATTTGTTAAATCCTATCTTCACTGTATAACTCCACCATCACCTTTGATCTTTCCATCCCTCTCTTTAATGGTGTTTGAGTAGTGGCTATTCTAATTTTTTCATATTGGAAGGGTCTGTCACTAATATGGGGTAGGGATATGGAACTATCTGATATTCTGGAGAGGCTGGACTAGGTTTCAGGATTTATCTGGACTAAGGATCCATCTGGAGGTTGTAGGTTTCTGGCAAGTTAATCTAGTGCATGGAACTCTTGTGGAATCATATATTGCCCTAGGTGTTCTTTAGGATTGGCTGAAATAGTCCTGGTTGGGAGTTGGCAGGTTATGATATAGCAAGGTCTACCTGAAGCTTGCATAAGAGCAACCTCCAGAGTAGCCTCTCAACTCTATTTGAATTCTCTCTGCCACTGATACTTTATTAATTACACTTCTTTCCCCCCATTTGGTCAAGATGCAATTGTTGATCCCACGGTGTCAGGTCTGGATTCATCCCTGGGAGTCATCTCCCACATTGCCAGGGAGACTTTCATCCCTGAATGTCGTGTCCCATGTAGGGGGGAGGCAATGATTTCACTTGCAGAGTTGGGCTTAGAGAGACTGAGGCCACATCTGAGCAACAATTGAGGTCCTCCAGAAGTAACTCTTAGGCATGTCTATAGGTAGTCTAAGCTTCTCCACTACCTACATAAGCTTCACAAGAGTAAGCCTCAAGATCAAGGGCATGGCCTATTGATTTGGGTGTCCCTAAAGTTCGACACAGGATCAGGGGATTCTCTGATGGCAAGGGTTAATAGTTCCATAGTCTTTCTCCCCTCCTTCAGGGGACTTTGCCAATACTTTTTCATTATCTTCTTAATACACTCTAGGATGTTTCCAGGTATTACAATAATCTCTACAGGATTAAAGGATCTCTTTCTCATTCTGTGCTCTCTGTGTTTCAGTTTTTCAAATGTGTTATACAGATATGTTGAATTAGATTATACACTACAGAAAATTTCAGTTCCAGATCAAATAAACCTTTCTTCCATTGGTCTCAAAGAGAATGTGTGGTTCTAAAATATAGACACTGTCTTCCTTACCCCTATGTTCTGAATTACTTTAACCCCAACCTGTTTGGCTTTGTTCTTATCTCTAAATGTCAAGTTATATGTACAAAACAGTCTCTCAAAATCCAGAAATAATAATCACCACTCCAAACTTAATGTGTCTGCCCTAAAAGCTTATAATCTAGGCCCCTGTTTTCTTATAAGCATTGTCCAAAGGTGACCTTGTTTTTTTTTTTTTGTTTTTTTTTTCTGGCCTATTTTGTCTCACCAAATGTCCCACATGTTCATTCACATCATTGCATGTCTCACAACACTCTTCCTTTTTGTAGCAGCACAACCTTCGTTCATAAGTATACACCATCGTTCACCAATCTACTTCTCCATCAGTGCATCTTTCAGCCAGCTGCATTCATTGGGCATCAGGTGGAGGGCCCAAAGTCCACAGTCCATCAACATTCGCAATTTTAAATAATTTCATTGTTCCCAGGAGACAAGAAACCAATAAACACGCCTTACCAAATAAGAAATCTAAACTTCCTCTTAAACTTCTGTCCCTCGCCCCACTATTTACCCCTGCTGTTGCTGTAGCAGTGCTGATGGTTTCCTTCTGAGCATAGCTCATAGCATGCAATAGCAGTTTTTCCCCTGTACCCTGGGCTTAAACAATCTTTATACAAGAATCATATCTTTGAAGTAATTCTTACAAGAACTCATTCGTATTTCTAGTGTGAGACAGTGGGACACGTAGATCTATACAACCCTTTCAAACTTGTTCCTTTTCAATACGGTAATATTACTTCTTGATCCACTAGAGAATCACCTTCACTCCCATTACCTTACATTGGAGTTCAATGTCATTAACTAATGGTTCACCCATCTCTAGCTTCTGTGTATCTCTAAGTCCCCTGTATTCTGTATTATAAGTCTCTGATTATACCTTTATGCTGGTCATAGAAGTGGAATCATACAGTATCTGACCTTTTGTGTCTGACTAATTTTGCTCAGCATTATGTCCCCAAGCCTCATCTATCTTGTAATGTTCTTCAGGATGTCATTTTGTCTCACTGCTGCATAATATTCCATTGTATGTATATACCACGTTTTGTTGATCCACTCTTTTGTTGATGAGCATGTGGTTTGTTTCCATCTCTTGGCGATTGTGAATAAAATTGCTATTAATATCAGTCTGCAAATGTCTGTTTGTGTCGCTGCTTTCAGCTCTTCTGGGTATATAACAAGTAGTGCTATTGCTGGGCTATAGGGCAGCTCGATATTTAGTTTCCTAAGGAACCACCAAATAGTCTTCCATAGTGGCTGCACCATTATACATTCCCGCCAGCAGTGCATAAGTGTCCCAGCTTCTCCACATCCTCTCCAACATTTATAGCTTCCTGTTTGTTTAATAGCAACCATTCTTATAGGTGTGAGGTTGTATCTCATTGTAGTCTTCATCTGCATTTCCCTTATAGCCCATGAAAATGAGCATCTCTTCATGTGCTTTTGAGCCCTGTGTATTTGCTCTCCAAAAAAAATGCCTATTCATATCTTTAGCCCATTTTATAATTGGATTTTTTGTTCTTTTGTTGTTGAGTTGTATCATTTCTTTGTATATACAGGAAATCAAACCTTTGTCCAGTATGTGATTTCCAAATATTTTCTCCCATTGAGTTGGCTGCCTCTTCACCTTTTTGACAAAGTCTTTTAAGGTGCAGAAGCATTTAATTTTGAGGAGTTCCCATTCATCTATTTTTTTTTTTATGAAAATATCCACATACAAACACAAACATTCTTACCATATGATCATTCCATTCTTGTTCTATAATCAATAACTCACAATATCATCATACAGCTGTATATTCATCATCATGATCATTTCTTAGAACATTTGCATCAATTCAGAAAAAGAAATTAAAAAAACAGAAAAAAATTCATACATACCATACCCCTTACCCCTCCCTTTCAATGATCACTAGCATTTTAATCTGCTAAATTTATTTTAACATTTGTTCCATCTATTATTTATTTATTTTTAATCCATATGTTTTACTCATCTGTCGATAAGGTAGATAAAAGGAGCATCAGACACAAGGTTTCACAATCACACAGTCACATTGAGAAAGCTGTATCATTATACAATCATCTTCAAGAAACATGGCTACTGGAACACAGCTCTATATTTTCAGGCAGTTCCCTCCAGCCTCTCCATTACACCTTAACTAAAAAGGTGATATCTATTTAGTCCATAAGAATAACCTCCAGGATAACCTCTGACTCTGATTGGAATCTCTCACCCATTGTCACTTTATTTTGTCTCATTTCACTCTTACCCCTTTTGGTAGAGAAAGATTTCTCAATCCCTTGATGCCGAGTCCCAGGTCATTCTAGGATTTCTGTCCCATGTTGTCAGAGAGGTTTACACCCATGGGAGTCATGTCCCATGTAAAGAGGAGGAGGGCAATGATTTTGCTTGTCATGTTGGCTGAGAGAGAGAGGCCACATCTGAGCAACAGAAGATGTTCTCTTGGGGGTGACTCTTAGGCCTAATTTTAAGTAGGCTTAGCCTATCCTTTGTGGGATTAAGTTTCAGAAGAACAAACCCAGGATTGGGGGCTCAGCCTATTGCTTTAGTTGTCCCCACTGCTTTTTAGAATATAAAGAATTCTCCACTTGGGGAAGTTGAATTTTCCCCCTTTCTCACCATTCCCCCAAGGGGACTTTGTGAATATTTTTATTCACTGTTCAAATCACTCTGAGATTTATTGGGGCATCACTCTGGACAAACTTACAAAATCTCATGTCCAGCTCAAGGTTCCATGTACTATGGTGTTCAATCAAGCTGTTCACATAAGTTATATTAGGAAATGCACTAGTCAAAATATAAATTTTTTACCAAATAAACATTTTTTGCTTTAGTCTCACAATAAGTTAAAGTTTTAAAAATATTGATTACTATCTATATTCAACACCCTGCAGTATTGACATTCCTTTGTTTTTATTCATGCAAAAACATTTTTAAATTTGCACATTTAGTCACTATCATTCTACACTCTAGGCATTCCTAGATTATACCATCTCAGTCCATTTCATCTATCTCTCCTTCTGATTTCATTTATGTCCTCAGGCCTCCTGCCTCTATCATTCTCACATTCAGCTTCATTCAGTATTCTTACATTATTGTATTACAGTTAGGTAGTATTGTGCTATCCATTTCTGAATTTTTACAGTCAGTCCTGTTGCACAATCTGTATCCCTTCAGCTCCAATTACCCAATATCTACCCTATTTCTATATCCTGAAGGTCTCTGTTACAAACTGTAATTCTCCAAGTTCATTCACTAATGTCAGTTCATATCAGTGAGACCAGATAGTATTTGTCCTTTTGTTTCTGGCTAATCTGACTCAGCATAATGTTCTTAAGGTCCATCCATGTTGTTACATACTTCATAACTTTATTCTGCCTTACAGCTGCATGATATTCCATCGTATGTATATACCACAGCTTGTTTAGCCACTCATCTGTTGATGGACATTTTGGCTGTTTACATCTCTTTGCAATTGTAAATAATGCTGCTAAAAACATTGGTGTGCAAATGTCTGTTTGTGTCCTTGCCCTTATGTCCTCTGAGTAGATACCTAGCAATGATATTGCCAGGTCATATGACAGTTCTATACTTAGCTTCCTGAGGAACCACCAAACTGCCTTTCACAGCAGTTGTACCATTTGACATTCCCACCAACAGTGGATAAGTGTGCCTCTTTCTCCACATCTTCTCCAGCACTTGTCGTTTTTCTCTTTTATTGATAATGGCCATTCTGGTGGGTGTGAGATGATATCTCATTGTGGCTTTGATTTGCATTTCCCTACTAGCCAGGGAAGTTGAGCATCTTTTCATGTGCCTTTTAGCTATTTACATTTCCTCTTCTGAGAAGCATCTCTCATGACTTTTGCCCATTTTGTAATTGGGTTCTCTGTCTTTTGTTGTTGAGTTGAACAATCTCTTTATATATTCTGTATACTAAACCTTTATCTGATATACCGTTTCCAAATATTGTCTCCCATTGTGTAGTCTGTGTTTTTATTTCTTGATGAAGTTCTTTGATGCACAAAAGTGTTTAATTTTAAGGAGTTCCCATTTATTTATTTATTTCTTCAATGCTTGTGCTTTGGGTGCAAGGTCTAGGAAACCACTTCCTATTATAAGATTTATAAGATATTTCCCTACATTTTCTTCTTAAAGTTTTATGGTCTTAGTCCTAATGTTTGGGTCTCTGATCCATTTTGAGTTAATTATTGTATAAGGTGTGAGATATGGATCCTCTTTCATTGTTTTGCATATGGATGTCCAGTTCTCTAAGCACCATTTATTGAAGAGACTGTTCTGTCCCAGGTGAGTTGGCTTGACTGCCTCGTCAAAGATCAATTGTCCATCAATGAGATGGTCTAAATCTGAACACTCTATTTGATTCTATTGGTCAGTATATCTGTCTTTATGCCAGTACCATGCTGTTTTGACCACTGTAGCTTCATAATATTCCTTAAAGTCAGGTAGTGTGAGATCTCCAGCTTCATTTTTCTTTCTCAGGATACTTTTAGCTATTTGGGGCACCCTGCCCTTCCAGATAAATTTGCATATTGGTTTTTCTATTTCTGAAAAGTAAGTTTTTTGGGGATTTTAATTGGTATTGTGTTGAATCTTAAATCAATTTAAGTAGAATTGGCAACTTAACTATATTTAGTCTTCTAATCCATGAACATGGTATGCCCTTCCATTTATTTAGGTCTTTTGTGATTTCTTTTCACAATTTCTTGTAGTTTTCTTTGTATAGGTCTTTTGTATCTTTAGTTAAATTTATTCTTAAATATTTTATCCTTTTGGTTGTAATTGTAAATGATTTTTTTCTTGATTTCCCCCTCAGATTCTTCATTACTAGTGTATAGAAACACTACAGATTTTTGAGTGTTGTTCTTGTACCTGCCACTTTACTGTACTCACTTACTAGCTCTAGTAGTTTTGCTGTGAATTTTTCAGCTTTTTCAACATATAGTATGATATCATCTGCAAACAGTGAGATTTTAACTTCTTCCTTTCCAATTTTGATGCCTTGTATTTCTTTTTCTTGTCTAATTGCTCTGGTTAGAACTTCCAACACAATGTTGAATAACAATGGTGATAGTGGACATCCTTGTCTTGTTCCTGATCTTAGGAGGAATGTTTTCAGTTTTTCCCCATTGAGAATGATGTTAGCTGTGGGTTTTTCATATATTCCCTTTATCATGTTGAGGAAGTTCCATTCTATTAACATATTTTGAAATGTTTTCAACAGGAAAGGATGTTGAATTTTGTCAAATGTCTTTTCTGCATCAATCGAGATGATCATGTGCTTTTCTGCTTTGATTGGTTGATATGGTGTATTACATGAGTTGATTTTCTTATGATGAGCCATCCTTGCATACCTGGGATGAATCCTATTTGGTCATGGTGTATAATTTTTTTAATGTGTTGCTGGATTCTATTTGCAAGAATTTTGTTGAGGATTTTTGCATCTATATTCATTAGAGAAATTGGTCTGTAGTTTTCTTTTTTTGTAATATCTTTGCCTGGTTTTGGTATGAGGGTGATATTGGCTTCATAGAATGAATTAGGTAGCTTTCCCTCCACTTCAATTTTTTTGAAGAGTTTGAGCAGGGTTGGTACTAATTCTTTCTTGAATGTTTGGTAGAATTCACATTGAAGCCATCTGGTTCTGGACTTTTCTTTTTGTGAAGCTTCTTAATGACTGATTCAATTTCTTTACTTGTGATTGGTTTGCTGAGGTCATCTATTTCTTTTCAAATCAGCGTTGGTTGTTCATGCCTTTCTAGGAAATTGTCCATTTCATCTGCATTGTTGAGTTCATTAGCATAAAGTTGTTCATAGTATTCTCTATTACTTCCTTTGTTTCTGCAGGTTCAGTAGTTATGTCTCTTCTTCCATTTCTGATTTTATTTATTTGCATCCTCTCTCTTCTTCTTTTTGTCAACCTTGCTAAGGGTCCATCAATCTTATTGATTTTCTCATAGAACCAACTTCTTGTTTTGTTGATTTTCTTGATTGTTTTCAAGTTCTCAATTTCATTTATTTCTGCTCTAGTCTTCATTATTTCTTTCCTTTTGCTTGCTTTGGGGTTAGTTTGCTGTTCTTTCTCTAGTTTTCCAAGTAGACAGTTAATTCCTCAATTTTTGCTCTTTCTTCTTTTTTGATATAGGCATTTGGGGCAATAAATTTCCCTCTTAGCACTGCCTTTGCTGCATCCCATAAATTTTGATATGTCATGCTTTCATTTTCTTATGCCTAGAGGTATTTACTGATATCTCTTGTAATTTCTTCCTTGACCCACAGGTTGTTTAAGATTGTGTTGTTGAGCCTCCATATACTTGTGAATTTTCTGGCACTCTGCCTATTATTGATTTCCAACTTCATTCTTTTATGATCTGAGAAAGTGTTTTGTATGATTTCAGTCTTTTTTAAATTTATTGAGACTTGCTTTCTGACCCAACATAAGGTTTGTCCTTGAGAATGATCCATGAGCACTTGAGAAAAAAGTTTATTCTGCTGTTGTGGGGTGTAATGTTCTAAAAATGTCTGTTAAGTCTAGCTCATTTATTGTATTATTCATATTCTCTGTTTCTTTATTGATCATCTCTCTAGATGTCCTGTCCTTTGATGAAAGTGGGTAATTGAAGTCTCCAACCATTATGGCAGATGTTCCTATTTCTCTTTTCAGTGTTTGCCTCATGTATTTTGGAGCATTCTGGTTCAGTGCATAAATATTTATAATTGTTATGTCCTCTCGTTGAATTTTTCCTTTTATTAATACATAGTGTCCTTCTTTGTTTCTTTTAACTGTTTTACATTTGAAGTCCAATTTGTTGGATATTAGTATAGATACTCCTGCTCTTTTTTGATTGTTATTTTCATGAAATAACTTTTCCCAACCTTTCACTTTCAATCTGTGTTTATCCTTGGGTCTCAGATGTGTTTCCTGTAGACAGCTGTTCTAGTTTGCTAGCTTCCAGAATGCAACACACCAGAGATGGACTGGCTTTTAATAAAAGGGGATTTATTTTGTTAGTTCCTCAGAGGAAAGGCAGCTAACTTTCATTTGAAGTTCTTTTTTACCTGGGAAGGCTCAGGGTAATCTCTGCTGGCCTCCTCTCCAGGCCTCTGGGTTCCAACATCTTTCCCTGCGGTGATTCCTTTCTTCATCTCCAAAGGCCTGGGCTGAGCTGCAAGTGCTGAGACAAGGTATGCCGAGCTGCTTGGGCTGTGCTACATTGTGCTCTCTCATTTAAGCACCAGCCAATTAAGTCAAACATCATTCATTGCAGCCGGCACACCTCCTAGCTGGCTGCAGATGTAATCAGCAACAGATGAGGTTCATGTACTATTAGCTCATGTCCACAGCAACAGGACTAGGTGCCTTCACCTGGCCAAGTTGACATCTGAACCTAACTACCACAGCAGCATATAGATGGGTCCTGTTTTTTTTAATCTATTCTGCCAGTCTATGTCTTTTGATTGGGGGGTTTAATCCATTAATATTTAGTGTTATTGCTGTATGGGCAGTATTTTCTTCTACCGTTTTGTCTTTTGGGTTTATATGTCAAATCTAATTTTTCTCTTTTTACCTTTACTGGTAGTCTTAATTTCTACACTCTTCTCCACACCTCTCTCTCCTGTCTTTTCCTATCTGTCTCTAGAGCTACCTTTAGTATTTCTTACAGAGCTGGTCTCTTGGTCACAAATTCCTTCAGTGATTTTTTGTCTGAAAGTGTTTTAATTTCTCTCTTATTTTTGAAGGACAATTTTGCTGGATATAGAATTCTTGGTTGGCAGTTTTTCTCTTTTAGTAACTTAAATATATCATTCCACTGTCTTCTAGCCTCCATAGTTTCTGCTGAGAAATCTACACATAGTCTTATTGGGCTCCCCTTGTATGTGATGGATTGCTTCTCTCTTGCTGCTTTCAAGATTCTCTCTTTCTCTTTGACATCTGACATTCTGATTAGTAAGTGTCTTGGAGTATGTCTATTTGGATGTGTTCTGTTTGGAGTATGCTACACTTCTTGGATCTGTAATTTTAAGTGTTTCATAAGAGTTGGGGAATTCTCAGTGATAATTTCTTCCATTAGTTTAGTTAGTTCCATTAGTTCCATTAGTTCTCCTCCTTTTCTCTCCTCTTCTCCTTCTGGGGCACACATAACATGTAAATTCATGAGCTTCATGTTGTCATTCAGTTCTCTGAGTCCCTGGTCATATTTTTCCATTCTTTTCCCTATGTTTTCTTTTGCTTGTTGGATTTCAGATGTCCCACCCTGCAGTTCACTAATCCAATCTTCTGCCTCTTGAAATCTGACATTGTAGGTTTCCATTGTTTTTCCATCTCTTCTACTGTGCCTTTCATTACTGTAAGTTCTGTGATTTGTTTTTTCAGTCTTTCAATTTCTTCTTTTAGTTCATTCCTTGCCTTATGTATATCCTGTCTCAATTCATTGATTTGACTTTTGATTAGGTTTTCCGTGACTGTTCAGACATTCTGAATTAATTGTTTCAACTCCTGTATCTCATTTGAATTCTTGGTTTGTTCCTTTGACTGGGCCATATTTTCAATTTTCCTAGTATGATTTGTTTTTTGTTTGTTTGTTTGTTTTTGCTGGTGCCTCAGCATTTAATTATCTTAAGTAGTTTATTCTGGAGATTGTTTTCACTTTTTTCACCTAGCATTTTCTTGCTGAATGACGTTGTTGTCTATCTGTTCTTTGACATTCAGTTCAGCTTATTAGGTTTTGTTTAACAGATCATAATTTTTCAGTTCTTGCCCTGCCTGTATGGTGCCTTTTCCCCTCCTTTGGAGGGTCTACTTAGGATCTAGACCCCAGTCAGATTTTCCCAGGCCAAACTGCCCTCCTGTCAGATTGTGTCACCAGCAGATTGAAAGGCTTTCCTATGAAGCCTCTGGACTCTGCATTTTTCCTATCCTTCCCATTATGTGGTGCTTTTCTGCCTGTGGTTCCCACCAGCATAGGGTGATGCAGTACCTTTAACTTCAGCGGACTCTTCCTGTTGAGAACATGGTTGGGACAGAGGAGAGGTTGTAAGCTGACTTTAATTGCTTCATTTTTCCAGACCCTGGGGTCTGAACTCCTTGGCAGAGGCATTCCATCTGAGCTGGGCCTCACCCCTCTCCTGGTGAGCACAGGCTCCAGATAAACACTCAAACAAGTTCAATTCTGCCTATGCCTGGGGCAGTTGGTGCTGAAGAAGCCTTGCAGCTGTATCCAAAGAGTGGTCAAGTCATAGAAACACAGGCATGAAAAAGAAAAATCCTTTTCAGAGCAGGACCCCCTTTCCTTGGATTTGCCAATCAGGACCTTAAGTTGGTAGGTTGCTCTGTGTATCTCTAGGTCCTATGTGCCCCCTCCTTTCCTTCAGAGCCCAGACCTTTTCAAATCCAAAAACCTCTGTTTTTTTTCTTTTTCCATCCACCCTGCCCCCTGTACACTGGGGCAAAAACCAGCAACCTCCACTTCTACTCAAGGTTCATCTGAGCTGGAGGCCTATTTTTATTAGTCAGAATTTGTTGTTTAATTCCACATTTGGAGCTTGGTTGCGCTCAGCTCCTGCTGCTGGTAAAGTCTCTTTGCTTTCACCTCTGGGAAGGTGCCCGTAGGGGAGGGGAGCTGGCTCCATGTCTTGGGGAAGTCACGGTTCTGGGTGGGCTTGCAGCCGGTCCAACTTGTTCAGACTGGGGTATGCTGTGTGTCTGGTCACTGACATGGCCCTAGCAGTTGTTCTGTCCTGTTCCTGGCTATTTACTAGCTGCTCTGGAGGACAAACTAAATCCCACCCTTGCAAAGCCACCATCTTGGCTCCTCCCTCTATTTGCCTATTTTTTCTTTTATTGCTTGTGCTGTGGGTGTAAAGCTTAGGAAGCTACCTCCTATTGCTAGGTCTTGAAGATTTTTCCCTAAATTTTCTTCTAGAAGCTTTATGGTGCTAGTTCTTATATTTAGGTTTTCATCCACTTTGAGTTAATTTTTGTGTAGAGTTTAAGATAGGGGTCCTCTTTCATTCTCTTGGCTATTGATATCCAGTTCTTCAATACCCAATTATTGAAAAGACTATTTTGTCCCAGTTCAGAGGATTTGGAGGCCTTGCCAAAAATTAGTTGACTATAGATTTGATGGTCTATTTCTGCACTCTTGATTCAATTCCATTGGTCAATGCTTCTTTCTTTGTGCCAGTATCATGCTGTTTTGACCACTGTGGCTTTATAATAGGTTCCAAAGTCAGGAAGTATTAATCCTCCCACTTTGTTCTTCCTTTTTTTTAGGATGCTTTTAGCTATTTGGGGTCTCTTTCCCTTGCAGATGAATTTGGTAGTTAGCTTTTCCAAATCTTCAAAGTAGGTTGTTGGAATTTTGATTGGTACTGTCTTGAATATGTATACCATTTGGGGGGGAATTGATAGCTTATCTATATTTAGCCTCCCTATCCATGAGCTGGGAATGTCTTTCCACCTATTTAGATCTCCTTTGATTTCTTTTAGCAATGTTATATAGTTTTCTGTGTACAAGTCCTTTATGTCCCTAGTTAAATTTATTCCTAAGTATTTGATTCTTTTAGTTGCTACTTTGAATGGAATTTTTTCCTTAATTGACTCCTCAGCTAGGTCATTGCTTGTGTATAGAAATGTTACTGATTTTTGCACATTTTTATATCCTGCCACCTTGCTGAATGTGTTTATTAACTCAAGAAACTTTGCTGTAGATTTCTCAGGATCTTCCAAGTATAGTATCATATCACCTGTGAATAATGAGAGTTTTGCTTTTTCCTTTCCAATTTGGATGCCTTTTATTTCTTTGTCCTGCCTGATTGCTCTAGCTAGAACTTCTAGCACAGTGTTGACTAATAGTGGTGACAGTGGGCATCCTTGTCTTGTACCTGATTTTGGGGGAAAGGCTTTCAGTCTCTCTCCATTGAGTACGATGTTGGCTATCAGTTTTCATATATTCTCTTTATCGTATTGATTCCTATTTTTTGGAGTGTTTTTATCAGGAAAGGATGCTGAGTTTTTTTTAATGCTTTTTCAGTATCAATCGAGATAACCATGTGATTTTTCCCTTTTGATTTGTTAATGTGCTGTATTATATTAATTGATTTCCTTGTATTGAACCATCCTTGCATTCCTGGTATAAACCCCCTTGGTCATGGTGAATAATTCTTTTAATGTGTGGTTGGATTCGATTTGCTAATATTTTATTGAGAATTCTTGCATCTATGTTCATTAGGGAGACTGGCCTGTAGTTTTCCTTTCTTAGAGCATCCTTACCCATTTTTTGGTATTAAAATTTTAGCTTCATAAAATGAGTTAGGCAGAGTTCTTTTTTCCTCAATTTTTTGGAAAAGTTTGTGCAGCATTGGTGTTAGTTCTTTCTGGAATGTTTGATAAAATTCCCCTGTGAAGCCACCTGGCCTTGGGCTTTTCTTTGTAGGAATATTTTTGATGACTGATTGAATCTCTTTATTTGTGGTTGGTTTGTTTCTACTTCTTCCCAAGGCAGTATAGCTTGTTTGTGTGTCTCCAGGAATTTATTATTTCATCTAAGTTGTCTAGTTTATTGACATATATTTGTTCTTAGTATCCTCTTATGATTTCTTTTATTTCTTCAGGGTCTGTCATAACATACCCCTTATCATTTCTTATTTTGTTCATTTGCATCCTCTGTCTTTTTTACTTTGTCAGTCTTGCTAGTGACCCATCAATTTTATTGATTTTCTCAAAGAACCAACTTTTGGTTTTATTGATTCTTTCTATTGTTCTTTTTTTCTCCCATTCATTTACCTCTGCTTTTATCTTTGTTATTTCTCTTCTCCTATTGGCTTTGGGGTTATTTTGCCATTCTTTCTCAAGTTCCTCTAGGTTTTCTGTCAAGTCCTCGATTTTTGCTCTTTCTTGTTTTTTTAATATAGGCATTTAAGGCAATAAATTTTCCTCTCAGCAAAGCCTTTGCCATATCCCATAAATTCTGATAAGTTGTGTCCTCATTTTCATTTATCTCCAGATAGTTGCTGATTTCTCTAGCAATTTCTTCTTTGACCCACTGGTTGTTTAAGTGTGTGTTATTTAATCTCCATATATTTGTGAATGTTCTCATTCTTAGGTGGTTATTGTGATCCAACTTCATCCAATTGTGATCAGAGAAAGTGCTTTGAACAATTTCAATATTTAAAAATTTATAAGGACCTGTTTTGTGTCATAGCGTATAAGCTATCCTGGAGAATGTTCCATGAGCACTAGAGAAGAATGTATAACCTTGTGTGTTGGGGTACAATGACCTATAGATGTCTGTTAGGCCTAATTCATTTATCAAGTTATTTAACTTCTCTATTTCCTTGTTGATCTTCTGTCTGATTGTTCTATCAATTGAGAAGAGTGGTGTATTGGAGTCTCCTACTATTATTGTTGAAACATCTATTGCTCCCTTCAGTTTTGCCAATGTCTTTCTCATGTACTTTGAAGCTCCTTGATAGGAAGCATAAACATTTATGATTGTTATGCCTTCTTGGTGAGTTCACCCTTTAATTAGTATATAGTATCCTTCTTTGTCTTTTATGATGTCTTTACTTTTAAAGTCTATTTTGTCTGATGTTAGTATAGCTACTCCTGCTTTCTTCTGGTTACCACCTGTATGGAAAATTTTTCCATCCTTTCACTTTCAATCTATTTGTATCCTTGTGCCTAAGATGAGTCTCCTGTAAGCAGCATATAGCTGGATTATATTTCTTAATTCATTTTGCCAATCTCTATCTTTTAATTGGTAAGTTTAGTCCATTAACATTCAAAGTTATTACTGAAAAGGCATTTCTTGATTCCACTATCTTATCTTTTTTTATTTTTATTTGTCAGATCTATATATTCTTTTCTCTCTTTCTCTTTGTATTTTTAAAATTTAAAAAAATCTTAGTGGTACTCTTCAATTGTGTGCCCTCCTCCAGACCTCCCTCTCCTGTCTTTTTTTCAGCTGGCTGAATTCCTTTTAGTATATCTTGTAGGGCCGGTCTCTTGTCAACAATTTCTTTCAGGACTTCTTTGTCTGTGAATGCTTTAATTGCTCCCTCAATTTTAAAGGACAATTTGGCTGGGTACAGAATTCTTACCTGGAAGTCTTTCTCTTTCAGGGTCTTAAATATATCATACCACTGCCTTCTTGCCTCCAGGGTGCTAGTTGAGTAGTCTGAATGCAGCCTTATTTTATTTCCCTTTTATGTGGTAGATTGTTTTTCTCTTGCTACTTTCAGGATTTTCTGCTTCTCTTCAACATTTGACAGACTGATTAGTATGTGTCTTGGGGAAAACCTATTTAGATTTATTCTGTTTGGAGTTCTTTGGGTTTCTTTGACTTGTATATTTATGTCCTTTATGAGGGTTGGGAAATTTTCCCCCATTATATCCTCAACTACTCTTCCTAGCTCTTTACTCCTCTCTTCTCCTTCTGGGACACCTATGATTCTTATATTTGTGCACTTTATTTTGGCTATCTTTTCGCTGAGTTCCCATTCAATTTTTTCCATATTTTTTGCTATTTGCTGTTTTGATCCTTCAAAGTCAATTATCCTGTCCTCTATATCACTTATTCTTTCTTCTGTCTCTTCAAATCTGGTGTTGTGTGCCTCTAGTATGTTTTTTATTTGGTCAACAGTCTTTAATCTCTGTGATTTCTGCTGTTTTTCTATTTATTATTTCAAATTCCTCTTTGTGCTGTCTTCTTGATCTCTTTTATGCCATTTGCTATCCCACTTATTTTATTAAGTAGATTTGTATGGACATCTTTGATTAGTTGTTCCAACATCTGTGTCTCCACAGGCATTTTTAATTTGGTCATTAGGCAAGGCTATATCTGTCTGCATTGTGATATGCATAATGATCTTCTGTTGTCTTCATTGCATGTAGATATCTTGTTTGATTTACTTTGGGAGTTGATTTCTTTCAGTAGTCTAAGGCCTTTGTTTGCAGGATGGTTGTACAACAGGGAGAAGGGCATGGGGTGGAACACTCAGTATGTTGATTTGTTTCAGGGCAGGTATGGGTGCAGCTTGGGGATGTTAGGCTGGTGCTTGTGAACATGGGTGCCCAGCAAGCAGGAAGGATATATGTGTGTGGGTGCACCAGTCTAGGGGATGTAACCCTGGTATGCACTGGTCTAAGGCACAGGGCCCTTTGTGTGCATGTATAGAGCTGTGGCAGCAGGTTGGTATTATGCCTTCATGGATTGGGGGCAGATGTGACCTGGCTGTGCAGGTAGGCACTTTCTCAGAGCTGGGAACTGAGGTTGTGTGCATGCAGCGTTCTAGGAAGGCTGTAACGTGCAGTTCCCAGAGCTGAATGACATGATTGGGGGCCCATGCACATGCATGGGCCTGGGTGTGCCATAAACAGATGCATTGAGCTCAGGGAGGGTGGGGTGAGTCTGCACAACACTATGGGTGGTAGGGTAGGGTGGGTGGTGTGGTGGGTATCCTGGGTATGGAGGTTAGTGCCCACAACCTTTATGTGCTGGTAACGGCCTGAAGGGTACAGGGAAGGGGAGGTAATGCTTGGGAGGGGTATAGGGAGGTGAGTTGGGCTGCACTTGGGGTGTAGGTGTAGGGCAGGTATGTGCACTGGGGGCTGGTGGGGTAGAGGCACCTGGAGCACAGGGAATAGGAGTGGGTGAGGGGGTTCAGGTGTGTGGGGTGTGGGGTGAGTCGCCGGTCCAAGGGCTGTGCTGGTGAAGGTAGTGCGCCCAAGGAACGCAGCCTGGCTTACTTTCTAGTCCTGTGTATTCGTCTGTGCACTCCCACGGGCTCTGCCACTTTGTGTCTCCATGCCAGGCTCCATCTTTCTGCCTCTCAGTTCCTCCACCTCTGCAACCAGGGCTGCCACATGTGGTGCAGAAGGCTCTCCCAGGTCAGTCGCTCTCCTGAATTGCTGCCTCAGTCACCCTCCTGTCCCTTCTCTAACTTTTCTGTGGAGCAGGGCTAGTGTCAAACTGCTCTAGCCAGCCGTCTTCCTGGAAGTCTCTCATTGTGGTTTTTATTTACGTTTACCTGATGACTAATGATATTGAGCATCTTTTCATGTGCTTCTGGCCATTTGCACATCTTCTTTGGAGATATATCTATTCAAGACCTGTGCCCATTTTTTAAATTGTTTTTGTTGTTGTTGTTATTGTTAAGTTGAAGGATTTCTTCATATTTGGGATTTAAAGCCTCTATCAAATATATCATTTCCAAGTATTTTCTCCCATTGTGAGGGTGGCCATTTTACTTTCCTGATAAAGTCCTTCAATGAACAAAAGTTATAAATTTCGGTGAGGTATCATTTACCTATTTTTCCTCTTGTTGCTTATGCTGTCACTGCAAAATCCAAGAAATCACTGCCTGATTCAAGGTCCTGAAGAAGGAGCTTGATAGTTCTAGCCCTTATATATAGGTCTTTGATCAATTTTGAGTTGATTTTTGCACATTTTATAAAGGTCAAGGTCCTCTTCTTTTTTTTTTTTTTTTTTTTTGCAAATGGAGAGCCAGTTACCCTAGCACCATTGGTTGAAGTGACTGTCCTTTCCCAATTGAGTGGTCTTTGCCACTTTGTCAAAAATCAGTTGAGGTTCCTAGAGGGGCAGGCAACACTCAGGGATCCTGGCTGCTTCCCAAGAAGAGATTTTCTGGGCTTGGGGATATTTACTGATCAGATAGTATATACCAGGCACTATTCTAGACACTGGAAATATTGCAAAGGGACAGAACAGATAAAGCTCCTGCTCTTATGGCACTTGTATTGTTGTGGGGTAACAAACAAAACAAATAAATATAATGTCAAGTGGTGGTAAGTGTTACAAAGAAAATACAATAGGATAAGAGAATAGTGTTGGGAGGACCGTTTAAAATGGGGTGGGCTAGAAATACCCCTCTGAGGAAATATTTCTAAATATACTTAAATGAAAAGAGGGACTTTTTCATGCAGAGATCTTGGTAAGAGCATTCCCAGCAAGTGTGGAGGCCCTTAGAATGGAATGCATTTGACTTTCCTTAAATTGAAAATGATTTCATTGGAGTAGGGTGAGCACAGGGAGGATTTATAGGAAAAAGACAATGTTTTTAAATTTCCAAAATTGAGTCATATAAATTTCCATTAGAAAATGGAGCAGTAAGTCTTCAGGTAATTTGCAACACCATCAACTAAATTTCAAATAATCCTTTTCATTTTGCTTTTCTTAAAGTAGCCTAGGCATTGGCCTTTATAGTACACAGATTTTTTGGGTAACTGATGGGAATTTTTCATCTTATTGATACTTTTTGTATGTTTTTTTGAAGGGGAATCTCCCTGGAGTATTAGCCCTCCTACTGGGAAACCCCTCTTTTGAGTGAAAATGGCTACAGATTTTGTCATCCAGGGTAGAGAGGAACAGGACCCATGATAGTTAAGGGGGAGGAAGTTAAGTTCTTTGTATAGGAAATTAACTTGCAGCAGAACACCAGTCCAGTCAGGAAGTCTTCCACAAATGCTTTTGACAACTCTGCTACCAGGAGACACCTGGGCCAAAGGAGGCATTAAGCCAACTCTTGGAAATTTGCCGTAAATAGCTGAGGCCAGAGAATCATACCAAGGAGCAGATCCTGGAGCTCCTGGTGCTGGAGCAGTTCCTGACCATCCTGCCCAAGGAGCTCCAGTCTCGGGTGCAGGAGCAACATCCATTGTATGGAGATGAGGCTGTGTCTTTGCTGGAGGATTTGGAGAGAGAACTCAATGACCCAGGATTTCAGAAAGTGTGACCAAACCTGAGACTGGGAAATTGGCTCCAAAGCAGGAAATGTCTAAAGAGATGGAATCACAGAGAACAATCCTTAGTAGAATCTGCAGAGACTGGAATGTTTTCCAGGGTACTCATTTCAAAAATGTTTGTGAATGCAAGAACAGGCTTGAAAGGCATCAAAGAAATTCAGAGGAAGGAAAAGAACACACATGTGATCAGTGTGGGAAAAGCTTCCTGTACAGTTTTAGTCTTAATGGCCATCAGAGAATCCACACAGGGGAAAAGCTCTTTCAGTGTAAAGAGTGTGGAAGAACCTTCAGTCAAGACACAATACTTTCTTAACACCTCATGATTCACACTAGTGAAAAGCCCTATCAGTGTAATAAGTGTGGTAAAATTTTTAGTCAATGCTCAGTCCTTATTAAACATCAGAGAAACCACACTGGGGAGGAACCTTATGAGTGCAATGAATGTGAGAAAACCTTCTGTAATAGTGCAGGACTTTACTCAGCATCAGAGATACCATACCTTAATAAAATGTTACCAGTGCAATGAATGTGGGAAAGCTTTCAAGGAAAGTTCAAACCTCACCAAACATCAGTGAATTCACACAGGGGAAAAACCCTATGAATGTGATGAATGTGGAAAAGCCTTCAGTGGAAGTTCTGATCTTATTAGACATCAAAGAATTCACACTGGGGAGAAACCCTATGAATGTGATGAGTGCAGGAGGGCCTTCCGTTTGGGCTCACATGTCACTGAACATCTAAGAAGCCACAACAAAGAAAAACCCTATCAATGTAATAAGTGTGGAAAATCCTTCAGACAGAGATCAGGTCTCTTTCAACATAAAAAAAAGCACAAAATTAGATTACTTTAATGATTGCAGTAAAAGCATTAGGCAGCATTTGTTCCTTGCAGAACTCAGAGAAGCCACATGCACTGTCTCTATATCTGTTACCCATCTCAGTCTCCTCTAACATCAAAGTATCCACAAACAGATTCTCTCTTTTTTAAACTAGGCCAGATTTTCTTTTTCCAGGCCCCTTACTTGGCTAGCTAAAAATGCAAAGTGAGGGCCCGTGTGGCTGCTATTGGCTGGTACTGCTCCCAGTTCATTGCTTTCAGCTTCTGATTCCAGTGGCTTTCACTCTAAGTGTCTAAGGGCTCTCACTTAGCTTTTCCAGGGCATACTCTGAATTTCATCTCTTAGCTTAGCATCTCCAAATGTCTGTGTTTTGATTTCATTTCTCTGCTCTCCCTGTCAGTTCTGACCCTCTCTTTCTCTCTCTCCATCAGCTCTTTGAAGGACTCCAGTAAGCTAATTAAGACCCTCCTTGAATGGGATGGGCCACATCTCCATGGAAATAATATAATCAAAAGGTCTCACCCACAAGTATAGATTGCAAGAGTGTGGCTTTTCTGGGGTACATAACAGTTTCAAACCAGCTCAACACCTTAATAACCTATCTGAGATGTTGCTTTTAAAGAGGTAACCTGGGATGAGGAAAAAGTTCTAGGTGCTAGTAATCTACCAAGCCACTTCGTGACCTTATGTAAATACTTTCTGGGCATTTGGTTCCTCATCTGTGAATTATGGGCTTAGAATACATAATCTCCCTAAAGTTCCTTCCACTTCTACAATTAAGTGTTTTTTGTGAATGCCATTCAGCCTCGGTGGAAGATATGGCTCTGTTTTTAATTCCTTGACCTGACATTCAGGAGTCCTCTCCATAAATTTGTTCCATTCTCTCCAAGTTTATTTTTCTTTGCTATTCTACAAGACCTCTCTGCCCCTATTATGCTGGTCTACTCACTTTCTCCAGCATTCTTTGTGTACTCCAGCTTCCATCTCTTTGTATTCAATTCCTCTCCCTCACATCCTGAATGTTCTCTCTATCTTGTTTCCCCAACTAGATTTTAGGTTCTCAGAAGGCAAATGTCTTCTTTTGTAGACTTTATGATACCTTGGACAGAATAGGAAACTCACTAAAAATGTATTGATAGATTGCTTAATTTATATGTGTTACTGTAACCCCACCTACAATAAATAAGCTTTCTGACAAAAAAATAAATCAGTTGACCATAAATTATCAGGATTAATTGCTGAGTTCTCAGTTTGATTCAGTTGGTCTAAATGTCCGTCCTTCTGCCAGCACCATGCTATTTCAATCACTGTGGCTGTTTCCTTTTGATGAACCCAACCAGCCAGTCAAGGCATCAGCTGCCCCAGGGTTGGGAGATGGGAACACTTCTCATGACAGTAATGCTGTGGTATTACTGCCCCTTACAGCAGAAATGAAGCTTGGTTGAGTCTTTAAGGCAGAAATCCCAGACCCTGGGTTCAGCACGTCCACCTGAAAGGCTGACCCGTGTGGAGGAGAAAAAATGCATGTGCAGGCAAAGCTAACAGCTGCTGCTGTTTGCTGCAGAGGGCTGAAGCAGAATCCTTCCATACCGCAGCAATTTTACAAGGGAAGGTCATCCCATTGTATTGCACTTTCATAATCCAGAATAGGCTTGAGCCCTGGGCTTCAGCTTGTGACCCACACTTTGAGTTTATGTTTGCAGCCTCTTCTGAGGTTGCCTCATGGCCAATTGATTTCAGTGATTCCACTGCCCATCCTGCTCCTGGTCCTCAGTCCACTACCATAGACCTCTAATTCATAGGGGTGGTTTGGCATGGGGAGAGTACAGGTCCATTTTCCCTCAGGACCTAAAAGTCTTATTATTTCTTAATCATAATAGAACCTTCCTTCCTTCTTTAGAAAGCCTAGAATGACCTTCCCAGGGTGAAAATGAGCATCTCCTTTTCTGAAAACAAAGCAAAACAAACAAACAAAAATGAAAAACTGTACTCGACTATAAAGTTATGGCAGGATATTTCCTCAGTGGTGAAACTGAATCAAAGTTTAGGCTTTAGGAAAACTTCCTTTTGAGCGTAACCTGTATGTTGAGTAAGCACCACTCATATGATATTATTGTAAAACATTTTTCTTTTGTGTCCCTTTAATTCTTCAGTTGTTCCTTTCTCCTGTTTGAAAACTCCTGGAGTCCCAGGCAATTATCAAGATTTTAATCTTCACTCAAAGGTAAGTTTTCTTGTGTTTTCTAAGTAAGTATTGATTCAGGACATTGTCAACTTCTTCTCTTTCTACCTCATGACACTTACCTTCTATCCATCTCCCAATCAAGGCAGTCTTGACTCCTTCAAAGCTGAAACTAGGATATGAGAGAGGATGTGGAGAGAACAGAAAAGATCTTTCTTTAATATATTTTTGTTGTTAAAAAATTGTTTTTGTTTCTTTATTGTGAAAAATAACATATATACAAAAAAGCAATAAATTTCAAAGCGCATCACATCAATTAGTTATAGAACAGATTTCAGAGTTTGGTCTGGATTACAGTTCCACAATTGTAGATATTTCTTTCTAGCTTCTCCAAGACTGGAGACTAAAAGAAATGCCATTAGAAATGATACAGCAGATATACTCATTTGTTTTAATTCCTCCTTCTCCTTTGATCCTTCTCCCAAACTTTAGGGGTATTTGGGCTTTCAAACTTTTTCATATTGGAAGGGGCTGTTGATAATATGGGATAGGAGGATGGAACTAGTTGATGTTCTGGAGAGGCTGGCACCTCTGAGTTTCATTAATCAGCTTGCCAGTACCTACCTCTCTCTCAATCTGTTTGAATTTTGTAGTGGGAGTCAGAGACACTGCTACAGTTCCTTAAATTAAATGTGACATGTATTAAATTCTCTATGTGGGCTCCTTAACCCACTCCTTCACGTGAGGCCAAAGAGAAGCATCTTCTGTTCTCCTTGTTGGGAGCATCCAGCACTCCAACATCTCTCTCTAAAAATCCTTCTCTTGGTTTCTCTTCCTCTATGCATTTCATCTCTTGTCTTTTAAAGGTGATTAAGGAGTGACGCCTGTAACTATTTCTGAAGTATTTCTTTTGAAAATTTGTAGTTTGTTTTGGAACCACATTTTGAAAAAAAGGATATGTAGTATCTTGATTTCTCAGCCAAACCATTCAGTTAAGGGCCTGCTACAAAGAAAATATTTAATCTTGTTACATAATAGTAATCGTATATCAGGTGTAAACCTGAAGGATCAACATGTGATGTGATTACAACTGCCATTCACTTGCTACCCACAGTATTAATTTATTTTTTAGACATTTTTCATTGGTGATCCCATAAATAATATAACCTTGTTTCAGAGCAGATTGATGGTGTTAGTTTTAGCTTTTTGAAGGTAGAGATCAATTCTTCTACCTCTTCTACAAGTTTCCTGGACTCATCCTCCACTGAGGTATAAGAAGTACAGATTATTATTCTGTCTAGACCCTCATAAAGTTAAAGACAGTTTATTAATTAAGGTGAAAGTGTGATATATTTATCACATATATCTCTGTGATAAATATACAAGTCATGTATATTTATCACAGAGAGCTAAAATTGCAAAAAGAATTAGTAAGTGGAGAAAGTAATCCATAATCCTACCACCCAAGGAGGTGGTGGGATAATCCTTTTATTAAATTGTCTTTTTTTTTTTTTGTAGCTGTGATAATAATGTAATGATGACTGGCATCACCCCAAATGTTCTGATTTACTTGAAATGGGGAACATTCTGGATAACGGCATTTTAAAAAAGCTCCTCAAGTGATTGTAGCAGGCAGCAGAATTTCAGAGTCACTGTTCCAGGCACCTGCAATGACTTGTTCTCCCTACTCTTTCTCTCTTTCCAGCTGGCTGGGCAAAGCAGAATGGGTGGTAGAACCCATTGGGAGCCGGTTAAAACTGCATAACAAAATGAAAGGGAAAAATCTTGGAATGACTAGCTCCTGAGAACAGAGGAGCACAGCTTGAAGAAATAAGATTAGAATTTCTCAGAGTGGGAGAAATTCATATGCAGGAATTATTAGATTTCACAACAGACCCATGTGGTTACCTGAATTCTTGGGACTCGTGAAAGCTATTCAGGGATGAAGAAGAAAAGGAGGCATTGGTGGCAGCACTCCAGGAGGAAGACCCAGTCATAGTTAGGATTCGAGTCACCAAGGTAGACCCCAGTCCCTGAAAGTGACACAGGCATGCCTCAGTGCCTTGAAATCAGATTTCCAAAAAACGAGTAGTTGGTGGGCCGGGATTAGTCTCTGCTCCCTAAACTAGCCTGAGGCTGGCATTTGCAGCTGTGGTTCACGTGTTCACATCACCTTTCAGTTGTTGGAGATTTCTTGTAATATAATTTACTTTTAAGTTATGGCTGTTAGTAGACCAGCTGCTAGATCTTATTAGTTATTCATAAAGAAACACACATACTGTCATAAACATATTAGTATTGCTATCATTATAGTTCAGTGTTACTGGTATCCTTTGCAATCTTGAGTATTTTATTTTATGCATGTACAAACATGAACAGGGTTTCATTTTGTATTGTTTTGATTTGTGATCCTTGTTACTTGCGTTTTTAGTTTAGAGGTAATTTAGGAATCAGGAGGAGAAAACTAGCAGAGAGAAATAGGGAACACCAAATTTTTATATATCACATTCTTTTATTCTAAATTTTATTTCCTTTGTTTCCTGGGTATTTTTTTTAATTGATGCTATGGCTCACATATGTTAATTTGTTTTCTATAACAGCCACATTTGAATTACCTTTCTCAGTGAATAATTATTTGCCTCTAGCCAGGAGGTTGGCACGATTCCTGCTGATTCTATTGTGGAATCAATGATAAGGCACATTAATGAGTCTCAGAATCACTCTCATGAGACTGTTCCCTTTCTGTGCTCTATCCCATTGATATCAGACTATTGGAAATTGTAATTCAGGTACGGTGCTTAGTAGCTTATCCTCCATATCTCCAGATCACAGGTAGGGATGGGAGTTTTCAAAACATCTTATATTCAAAGTTTCAAAATCAATAGTAGGAGGAGCCCAGAGATAATTTAGGTACCATTCCCCAGAGTGATAACTTAGAAAGAATGTCAGAAACAGAAGTGGGAATTACCTATTCCAGGAACCTAATCATAAATATTCACAGGGCTGTTTTTTTTTTTATTAGAAAGGCTGTAGTTTACAGAAAAATCATGCAGAAAATACAAAGTTCTCATATACTCCCCTACCTACACACATTGTTTTCCCTATTATTAACATTTTGCATTAGTGTGGTACCTTTGTCAAATTGATGACACAATTACACTTTTAGCTATAGGCCATAGTTTTTTAGGGTTCACTGTGTTGTACAGTGCTATGGCTTTAAAAAATTTTATTCTAGTAATGTTTATACAACCTAAAATTTCCCCTTTTAACTACATTCGAACATACAATTCAGTGCTGTTAATTATGTTCACAATGTTGTGCTACCATCACCACCATCCATTTCCACAGCTTTTCCATCACCCCAACTAGAAACTCTGTGCCTAGTAAGCATTTACAACCCATTTTCTACCCCCCACCCCACCCCGTAACCAGTTTTCTAGTTCCTGACTCTATTTGCTTATTCTAGTTATCTCATAACAGTGAGAGCATACAATATTTGTCCTTTCATGTCTGGCTTATTTTACTCAGCATGGTGCTTTCAAGGTTCATCCATGTTGTCATATGTCTCAGAACTTCATTCCTTTTTATGACCAAATAATATTCCATTGTATGCATATACACATTTTGTTTTTCCATTCATCTATTGATGGACATTTGGGTTGCTTCTATATTTTAACAATTGTATGAATAATGCTGCTATAAACATCAGTCTGCAAATTTGTGTTTGAGTCCCTGCTTTCGATTCTTTTGGGTATTTACTTAGAAGTGGGATTACTAGATCATGTGGTACTTCTATACTTAACTTTCTGAGGAACTGCCAAACTGCTTTCCACAGCACCTGCAGCATGTTACTGGCGATAGGAAGTTTCAAACTATATGACATGAAAAGCAGAAGTGGCGAGGGCAGTTTAGAGAAGCTGAGAGCAGCTTCTTATCATTCAAGCCATATGGAAATATAAGCTTTGGTAGTACATTATGCAGTGCAGAAGGGCAAGTGTCCTTTCAGAGAAGAAGTGACAAGCGCCATAGCAGCTGGGCACATTCAGAGAACCTAAGGATGGCTCTTATCGTCCAAACTACATGGAGGTACAGGCCCTGCTAATTGCAGTTACACCCAGGTCAGGGCTAACTGGACATCTATCAAAGGAAAAGGTACGATTAAGCCAGGCAAGATGACATAGCATCAAATATCATTTCTTTCATGCCATTACACTATTATTTATCTATCAATTTTTTTAAACAAACGTAGCACAAAATTTTACTTTTAAACACTAAAATAACTGTTTGCATAGGGTTCTATTTGAGAAAATCAGTTCCTCTTGGACTTTGACAGGTAATAATAAATTTAAAAAGGAAAAGAGAAAACACATTTCCCATCTTTGCAGACTGACCTGTGTGGTTTCTCTTCTGCAGGGCTTATCCATAAAATGAGCTTGGAGAATAGCCCCAGGCCAAAGTGCAGGGGCCTGCCTGATCTTTTCTGTGCATGCCTCTTGTCTTGGGCACATAAGTGTGGTTCTAGGAATTCCCCCATATACATGGATAGATGGTCCCCTCTTCCCTCGGAAATGGTCCCAGGCACTGAATGTTCTCCAACCAGCAACCCTTGCCCCTGGCAGCACAACTTGACCACTCTCCCCCAGAATTCTATAGGAGAGTTCTGTGAGCTGCCTTCTACATGCAGGACAAGTTCTGGGAAATTGAGTCCCTCGGGCCAGCAGTAGGCAGACTGGGTAAGAATACATGCTCCTAGTGTGTGCACTCCCTCTGGAACCAGGACAAGGGAGGCAACCCTTTAACTGTTTTCTGAATCTTTGAGAAAGATGTTTCCGCCAGTTCTGGTTGATTGTTCAATACTTCTGTCAGGGGGTGGAGGCCTGAAGCATCCCACTCCGCCATCTTGATCAGGGTGGGATTACAAATTTTAAAATTCTCTGTGGGGAATTTTGACCTCAAGTTCTCCATTAATCTAAACCAGCATTAAAGGGTGATGGCAGAAGAAATGTTTTCCATAAAAGCCTTTTATATGTAATCCAAAAAAAGCCTTTTATTGACAATGTATTGTTTAGCAACTTTCTAAGAAAAATTCTGAATTCTGAACCACATTTGGCCAAAAAGGTTTCAGAAAAGGGATTGAGAATGTGAAGTAGTAATTTCTGAAGGTGTGAAAAGAATTTTTTTCCCTCATAATAAAACAATGGTGTGTTCTGGATAATGTTAAAATCTGCTTACAGGATAGCATTCTTAAACTAAATAACAAAAATGTTTTGAAAAAAAAAGGGGTCTTGTGTAAAAAACCACTGGAGGGGTGCACGGGTGTTTCACTGGTGGAAGGCTCGCCTTTCGTGCAGGAGACCCGGGTTCAATTGCCAGACCGTGCACCCCCCCCCCCCCCCCAAAAAAAACACCACTGGATGTGTGTTTTTCAAAGTATAGTCTGAGGACCACCTGTATTAGATGCCCTGAAATGTTGGTTACAGATTCTGGGCCATATCACAAACCTTCTATATAAAAGTCTCTGAAAGTAAGTCCTGGTTATCTCCTTTGGAACTCACAAATTTCTTTAAGTTTATCTTTTTTATATCATTTACTTCTCTCTGCTTTGTACTTTAGGTCTGTAACTCCTCCCCTTATAAGATTTGAAGGTCACAACGGCAGAGAACCCTTTTTATTTCCTGAAGCAGACAGCACATTGCCTTTCCCAGAGATATATACAATTGTGTTTGTTTCTTCATAAATTTATTACCTGTCAAAGTCCAAGAGGAACTGATTTTCTCAAATAGAACCCTATGCAAACAGCTATTTCAGTGTTTAAAAGTAAAATTTTGTGCTACGTTTGTTTAAAAAAAATTGATAGATAAATAATAGTGTAAGGGCATAAAAGAAATGATATTTGATGCTATGTCATCTTGCCTGGCTTAATCGTACCTTTCCCTTTGACAGATGTCCAGTTAGCCCTGACCTGGGTGTAACTGCAATTAGCAGGGCTTGCACCGCCATATAGTTTGGACGATAAGAACCACCCTTATGTGTGCTATTGAAGTTGTTAAGTTGATATCACGATAAATGAAATTCACATCAATTTAATATGTTAAATTTAAGCCCCATGGTAATCACAAAGAAAATATAAGAGCATGCAAATTCATACAGACTGAAAGTAGAGTACAGGTTACTTGGGGTGGGAGCGGGAGCAATGGAGAGTGAATGCAAAATGAGTCTAGGGTTTCTGTTTGGGGTGAAGAGAAAGTTCTAGTAATGGATGGTGATGAGAGTATTGCCACATAATGAATGTGATTAACCTCACTGAATGATATGCTTGGGAGTGGTTGGGATGGGAAGTGATATTGTATATCTGTTTCCATAATTAAAAAAAATAGAAATCCAGAGATAATGACAATTAAATGCGATACATGATACTGAATGAGATCTAAGTACAGAGGGAAAAAAGCTCAAGAGAACATTATTGGACATAAGAAAAATTGGAATATGTAAGGTTTTATATCAACATCAAATTTCTTGAACCTGATAGACTACATTTACAGTGATTACATAAGTGAATATACTTGTTTGTAGGAAATCTACATGGAAGTATCATGTGCTCAAGGAGTATGATGTGTACAACTTGCTCTCAGATGTTCAGAAAGTAGGTAGGTAGGTAGGTAGAGAGATAGATGGAAGGACGGAAGGAAGGCAGGCATGGCAAAGGTGACAAAAGGTTAAAATTGGTGGATCTTTTTATCTGGTGGGATATGTTGGGTTTCTCTTTATGGAGTTTGTATTATTTTTGCTAATTCCCTGTGAGTTTGAAATTATTTCAAAATAAAAAGTTGAAACCATTTCCCATAGAAGCTTGAACACATTATTCCTTCACTCTCTTGCGTCCTGAATTTCAAATGAAAAGTTTTAAGTCAATCTGTTTCTTTTTCCATTGTATCTTTTAATTTCCTCTGGGAATTTAAGATAATCTTTTCTTTGAATCTTCAGATTTGATTGGGATATACTCACATACCATATATTCTATCTAAAGTATACAATCAATATTTCATAGTAGCATCACCTAGTTGTGCAATCATCATCACACTCAATTTTAGACCATTTTCATTGCTCCAAAAAGAAAAATATCAGATAGCCACACAAAAAAGAAACCCCCTAAACACCCCATATCCCTTATCTCCCCCAATTGTTGACCCCTTGTATTGGTGTGGTACACATGCTACTGTTGATGAAAGGATATTAAGGTATTACTGTTAGCTATAATCCATAGCTTACAATAGGAAAATTTCCCCCATATGCTGCTCTATTATTAAATTTTTGCACAAGTGTCATACATTTGTATTAGTTCATGCAAGAACTTATTTATATTTGTAGTGTTAATTACTGATATACATGACTCTAAATAACCCCTTTCAACCAAATTTACCTAGAGTACAGCACCATTACTTAAGTTCTAACAACAAGCTATGTTTACCTCTATCCATTCCCAAATATTTATGTTCAACCTTATTAAAAAGTCTGTACTTTATTAGGTAACCACTCCCCCATCTCTAGCATCTATCTTTCTCTAGGTACCCTATATTCTACATTTTTTTACTCTGAATTTACATATTCTAGTTGTGAAATCATACAATATCTGTCCTTTTGTGCCTGACTTATTTTGTCCAGTATAATGTCTTCAGGGTTCATCTGTGTTATTGCATGCTTCAAGACCTCATTCCTTCTTAGCATTGCATAATATTCCATTATAAGTACATACCACATTTTGTCTGTCAACTCTTCTGTTGATGGGCACTTGGATTGTTTCTATTCTTTGGCCATTGTTAATACTGCTGCTATGAATATTGGTGTGCAAATGTCTGTTTGTGTAGGATAACCTAAGACTTATATAAGTATTTAAAAAATTATTGTCCTGCTAGTCATTTGGTAGACAAACACTTCTAATCTGAATGCTTAAGGGAAAATATTCTATTCTTTGATTTATTCTTCCTTCCATTTTCTGTCTGAATCTGAGGTATTAGAGCATCAGGGATCTATCCTCTGTTTCTCTTAATTTTTCTCTATTCTTCTTCTATTCCCTGTATTGACTCTCCTTCTATGGAGATTAGTTCTTCAAATATCTGAGTTTGAAGGCTCTCTCTTGTTTGAGTTATGTTGAGTTTGGAACTTCGTTTGTTTTTCCATGAGCAACTAACACTTTCTTTTGACTCTATTTCTAAGCTTGAGTACATTTCAGTCTTCTTTTTTTTTTTTAACCTCATATGAAGTTGAGAGTTGCTCTGTTTTGTTGGATTTTGCCATCAATCTGTTCCATCTGTTTTATATCTTCCAGAAATCTCTGAGTTTTTTTTTAAACTATCGTGTCTTGCACTCAGGCCTGTAATACTTAGGCTTACGGTTGTACTTTGTCCTTGTTACTAATAAAGGGATATTTTGTTTCACATTTGGTTATTGCTTCTTGTATGCATTTGATCTGAACACCCCCAAGGATGAGAAGTGTATGTCAGGGCGGGATTCTTGAATGCTTGCCAATAATGCCACCATACTAGTGTACAACTCTCTTAACACCTGTGCTTAGTGTGGACTCATGTGGGTATCTACCTAAGGACTTCTATGTATGTAAGACAGTTGTTCTTGCATTATTAGCAATAACTTAAATTATTGTTAGGTTATTAGGAAAAGAGGCATTTGGGGGGCCAGAAAATGTGCAAGACAGAGCTTTAACATGTAGGTTTGTTAGGTACTGGTTAAGTGAAGCAGTTTTTTATTTTTTATTTTTTATTTTTTGCCACCAGAGCTTGTTTTTCCCTTTCATTCTATTACTCAGCCATGACTGTGGGACAGTATTTTAAACTGTAGAAGCCATTTGATTCCTGAGGATGGGAGAACACTTATGTGTGAAACATTTGGAATTTAAATTCTTAGTGCGTGGCATGGGTAGGTGGCACTAGAACAGTAGTTCCAAATCTAGTTTTTCTTCATATTATTTTGAAGAGTAGGCAAGGAAGAGAGAATCACTGTGTAATTAAACTTTTGGATGCATGTGGCTTGTTCCTACTGGGTCCTGGAACTCAGCACCCTGGCACCTCCCCATCATGATTTCCATCACAACATGACCTCATATCGATTCTTGTGTGATGAGAAGAAACTGCCAGTTCAGGCATACCTTTGGTTTTCCATCTTCCTTCCTTCATTTACAAGTATTTCTGTGTACTTGGCAGACCCGGATACCGTCCTTGGTGCTTTATATCTGTTACTCTAGAAATGATCACTCTGAATTTGAGTTACTGCTAAGGTGTCATTTGAACTCCTCATCTTTATAAATTCCCTTCCTTTTTATATTCCCTTTGTGATTAGTTGGGCGCTAAGTCTATAGATTCAACTGTGGTGGGTGTGGTGGGGGTTGGCCTGGAAGATGTTTTTGTTTGCTAAAGCCACCAGGATGCAATATACTAGAAATGGAATGGCTTTTAAAAAGGGAATTTATTATAAAGTTGCAAGTTTATAGTTCTAAGGCCATAACAATGTCCACACTAAGGCATCCAGATAAAGATATCTTAACTCGGGAAAGGGCTTATGATGTTCGGGATTTCTCTGTCAGCTGGGAAGAAATGGCGATGCCTACTAGCTTTCTCTCCCTGCTTTTCATTTCAAAATGATTTCCATACACAACATACATTCATTCCATTGCAATTTCACAAAGTGTTCAACCATTTCAGTAAAAATACAAATACAAACATATATAAATATAAATACAAAAATATGTTTATAAAAATATAAATACAGGCATGGTCTATCCTAAGGCAAAATTCTCTTCAGGCTTAAAAAACTAAGAACAAGTTATCTGCTGCCAATATACAAAGGAGGGACAGTCATAGCATAAATGTTTCCATTTCCATAGGCAGAAATTGGAAGGAACACAGGGGTCACCTGACCCAAACACTTCTGGAAACCTGCAGGGCAAACGCTATTAGATTTCAAAGTCTGAGTCATTTATCCTCAAGGCTTTACAAGGCAGCAGTTCCACCCTTTCCAAGGGCCTACACAGTGGCTCAGCTCTCTCTAAATGCTGGGATAAGCTTTGCAAGACTGGGGCACATTGGGGGCATCACCTTTTTCTTGGCTCCACCCTCTCCAGACATTGTAACAGTACCTGGCTCTCTGCTATCTCTGGGACACATGCTCAACCCCTCCTGACCAACGAGTTGGCAGCCAGGCTCCCCCTAATCCCTGATTTATGCACTCCATCCTCTCTGAGGCCTGAGGCAGCAAAACTCTTCTTAAGCATTCAAGGTAGAAGGCCCACCTTCTGCCTTTGGGGCAAATTCACCCTCTCCAAGTGCATGGGTGGGTCCATTCTCCAAACCCGGTGTTTCTTGACTTCAGACCTTAGCTTCCATCGTTCTGCCTTTGAAGTTATTTTTCCTTCAATTTGTCTTTTTTCTTTCCCTTTTAGTACAAACTGGCAGCAGTTCTGTTTACACAGATCCCACAACACTCTTGTTCATTTTCCAGGTAGTATACAGGGATCATAACCATCAGACAGTAGTACTTTCCACAGATACTTCCTGGATAACTCTATCTCCAATCCTGGCTTTTTCTGAAATGGCTGACTGGCTCTATGTTTGATTACATCCTCACATGGGGCACTATTCTCTAGGGTCTCCCTTTCTGGAAGCTCAGAATTTTCTATCAAGTTCTGGTTTCTTTGTACCCAAGAGTTCAATTCTCAGCTTATCTTTTTCCTTTTGCATTTCACTATAAGCTGCAAGGAGAAGCCAGGCTGCATTTCCCACATTTAGTTTGGAAATCTCTTGAGTGAAGTACCATGACTCACCACTTTTAAATTCTAACTTCCATTCAACAGCAGTACTCAATTTGGCCAAATTATCTGCCATTTTAAAACAGGGGTTGCCTTCCTTCCAGTTTTCAGTAACATGTTTCTTATTTCTGTCTATAGCCTCAACAGAGGTAACTTTAGAGGCCACATTTGTACTTATAGTCTCTTCAAAGCATTCTAGGCCTTCTCTATGAAGATCCTCACAACTCTTCCAGAATCTTCCCTTATCCATTTAAAAAGCCTTTCCAATGTGTAATATTTGTGAACTGCAGCAGCAACCCACTTCTCTGGCACCGAAATCTGTTTTGGTTTGATAAAGCTGCTGGAATGCAATATAGCAGAAATGGAATAGCTTTTAAAAAGAGAATTTATTAAGTTGCAAGTTTATAGTTCTAGGCCATAACAATGTCCAAACTAAGGCATCCAGAGAAAGATACCTTGACTCAGGGCTGACGATGTTCGGGTTTCTCTGACTGCTAGTTAGGCACATGGCAACTTCTGCTAGCTTTCTCTCCCAGCTTCTCATTTCAAAATTGCTTCCCCAGGGGTGTTTTCTTCCTGTATCTTCAAAGGACTGTTGTCTGTGTCAGCTCTTTGTTGTCTCTTTCCCAAATGGTTCCCTCTTAAAGGACTCCAATAGGCAGATTAAGAACCACCATGAATGGGTAGAGATACATCTCCATGGAAACCACCTAATCAAAAGATACCACCCACAATTGGGTGGGTCAGATTGCCATCGAAACAACTTAATCAAAAAGATCCCATTCTACAATATTGAATCATAATTAAAGAATATGACTTTTCCGGGGTACACAACAATTTCAAACCGGCATGAAGGTTACTTTTTTTTTTTTTAAAGAACATTAAAAGAGAAATGGGGGGGGTGTAAGGATAGTTCAGTGGTAGAATTCTCATCTGCCATGTGGGAGACCCAGATTCAATTCCCAGTCCATGCACTACCCCCACTCCAAAAAGAAAAAAATACAAGCAAAAAAAAATTCAACAAATGGTACTGCGATAACGGGATACTCACATGGAAAAATAATGAAATGTGACTCCTACGAAAAATATATAAATAAATAAATAAATAAGAGGAATGGACTTTTTCTGGAGTGATGCAAATGTTCTAAAAATGATCGTGGTAAAGAATACACAATTATGTGATGATGATGTGAGCCATTGATGGTTGGACTGTATGTGTGTGGATATTTCTCAATAAAAGCATGAAAATAAGAGGAATGGAAACCCTTATTATCTAGGTTGACATAGTGCACAAACTCAATGGGATTGTTAAAAATACAAGAACTTAGAAATCCCTAACAGACTCTGCTGGTTCGAGTGCATCTGCACTGGATGAATGATCACCCATGTATTTGTATGATTAATTTCCATAATAAAACTTTAATGAGTTAAAAAAATACAAGAGTTGAAAAGGAAAGTTAAAACCTTATGCCCAAACATAGTACCTCTAGGCCTCAGGTTTGCTTCAAAACAGGAAAAGGCACGTGGTCTTCTCATGAAACAGGTGTTGGTCCTACAGACAGTACAGGAAGAATATGAATTCTTCCGCTTCTTCTCTCCTGTTTTCTTTGCTTACCCACCTTTCCCAAGAAAACATTAAGTGTCAGCTCTGTTCTTTCAATGCCAACGGCAGTGCAGTCTGGATGATAGCATATGCTAGGATCTAGAGAAATAACTTTTCTTGCAAATAAACTGCTGTCATGTCTTGAAATTCGCTTCTATTTTGTGGGAGTATGCTGATCCTCTGAAGTTCTTGTATGTTCTGCTGACCTTTATGAATTCAGAAAACCAGACCAGCGAGATAAGTGTGGTTGGATTAATCCAATTTTGGAGGTTTTGAGGGAGCTCAACCTACCCCAGTGGAGGACGACGGCTTAGGCCACAGCTGTGAAAAAATGAATTCAGACTTCACATGAGTGAAGCCATGCCAGCTGAGAGTGAACAAAACAGGAAACAAGGATGGAGAGAATAATGGATTACAATTCCTTTCAGATCTTAATTTCAAGAAAAGGAGGGGTTTTGTTTTCAGATTTTAACTTCACTTTCATAAGTTAAATAGGAGAAATTAATATTTTCCAAGTTTTGGCATCATTCACTGTATTATTTAGGTATAAACATGGTGAGCCAATCTGAACAATATAATTACATATACAGGTTGGAAAACAGAATAAAGTGTAAATTATTGCTTGGAGTAACCTGTGGCCTTCAAATTAATTTGATGTACCTTTATGACTCAGGGGCTTTGGGGGACAATAGCTCAATGACACATATCCTGAGAGGGTTCAAAGGAGAAGTGATGAAGTGATTAATATTGGAGGGACTTCTCCACTGGAGAAGACCTTAGCTTCCATGGTTCTGCCTTTGAAGTTATTTTTCCTTCAATTTTTCCCTTTTCTTTCCCTTTTAGTACAAACTGGCAGCAGTTCTGTTTACACAGATCCCACAACACTCTTGTTCATTTTCCAGGTAGTATACAGGGATCATAACCATCAGACAGTAGGACTTTTCTAAAATACTGTTTGTCTCATAACTTGTCCTGATTTGCCCAGGGTTTCTTGGTTTTAGCATTCCGGGCACCTTCACCCTATTCCTATACGAGTGAAGGAATAGCCCACCATTAGTGGAACTTAAACCCTGTTTTCCATCTTGGGAGGATAAAAGGTGATCACAAATGAAAATGAACGTGAAAGAACATTTCAATTGTCTCTGCACACCTGGTACTGGCTCCCTCAGAAGTAAAGAGTTGGACATTCCCTGGATGTTGTTGTTGATGGGTGGGTTCACTGCACTTTAAAATTCAGCACCAAGGAAGGGTCTACTTTCTTGCATTTCTGTCTCAGAACAAAGTAAGTATGATTCCCAGAGATAGGCCAATGGATCCCAACTTGGTGGAGCAAGTTTGCCCCTCAGAGAACACTTGTCAATATCTTGAGACACTTTTGGTTGTCACAGTGGGGGCTGGTGCTACTGTCATCTAGTGAGTAGAGACCAGGAGTGCTGCTACATATTCTCTAATGTGCAGGGCAGCAGCCCTTCTCCCCACACGATGAAAAATTATCTGGGACAAAATTGCAATAGTGCTGAGGTTGTGAAACACAGCTCTTTGTTTTATTCCATGTGGAATAGATACCTAGGACACACATCCTGGTGCTGAAGGCAGTTATATTTTCAGCCTATTACAGACGAAGGACTGAAGTTTAGAGAGGTTAAGCATACTGTGCTCAAGGTCTTCACAACTAGATTACACACTAGGGTTTCAAGTACAGGCTTGTCCGATTATAAAGTCCAGGTTCTTTTTATTCTACCTTGTTACCTCCCTAAACCAGAAACTGAGCTGAACTGAACTAAAATTAAATGAAAGGTAAAGTAGGCAGTTATGGTGATGTCAGGACCACAGGGGACTGTCAAGCTAAGACTGTCTGGTGTCACTGTTTTAGGAAACATTCCAGGACTACCATTCTCATCACCACCACCATCATACCCATATTAACTGTCCCTATTCTTTTTTATTCCTGCCCTAACATTATCATGTACTGTGGTACTTAGATTCAGTTGTCAACTTGGCCAGGTGAAGGCACCTAGTTCTGTTGCTGTGACCATGAGCCAATGGCATGTGAACCTCATCTGTTGCTGATTACATCTGTAGTCAGCTAGGAGGTGTGCCTGCTGCAATGAATGATGTTTGATTTAATTGTCTGGTGCTTAAATGAGAGAGCTCAATGTAGCTCAGCCCAGGCAGCTCAGCATACCTCATCTCAGCACTCACAGCTCAGACAAGGCCTTTGAAGATGCAGAAAGGATCACCCTGGGGAAAGTTGTTGGAACCCAGAGGCCTGGAGAGAAGGCCAGCGGAGATTACCCTGAGCCTTCCCACATAAGAAAGAACCTCAGATGCAAGTTAGCTGCCTTTGCTCTGAAGAACTAACAAAATGAATCCCCTTTTATTAAAAGCCAATCCTTCTCTGTTGTGTTGCATTCTGGCAGCTAGCAAACTAGAACTTGTACTCTACTTAAATGTCGCCTGTCCTTAGGGAGAGATTCTCTAGAGATCTTTGATTTATGTAAATCTTTCTGTACCTGGCTTAGTGTGTACCTCATAGCAGATATTCAGTAAATGTTTTTTGGTTGAGTGAATGAATTCTGGAATGTATTGTGAATGCAAAAATAACCTTATCAATTAGAACAAGACTGAAGACACAACCCACCAACGTGGCTAATTTTTAATCAGATTGCTCTTCAAAAAAACAAAAGTGGCATGTGCTCTCTATAGCCAGTAGATCAATTAGAACATAGCTAAGGATCTTGAGCAAACTAGTCTATGAAAATAAAAACATTATCTATTATAATCTTTATATCTATCTATATATATTATATCTATATTTATTATCTATAACTAAGGACAGAGCTCAGCAACACTGTTAAAATATTTTTATTCCTCTTACAAAATTATAATATGGCATTTGTTCTGTATAATCTGTAAAGTATAGCAAAAATTTATAAATTGAGTTAATAAATTCTCCCACTCCTTTTGCCCTAATCCCCCTTGGCCTCCTCAGGGAAATACATGTTAATTCTCTGGTTGCATCTCTCCACATATTCCTTTCATGTTCATAAAAATTTATGCATCACATGCTTTTTGGGTTATTTGTTTTTATTCAAATGTTCCATTTCTCTGCAACTTGCGGAGTAGTGTAGTAGTAAAAAGTACAGGTTTTGGAGTCAAACTTGAGGGGGCTTAAATCCTGGCTCCTGCCTTAGTAGCCCTGTGCTCAGGCTCTTTATAAGATAGAATAAAATGGGAAATATAATGGTTCCCACCTTATAAGATTGTAAAGTGTATAACACAGAATCTGACATTTAACAAGCATTCTACAAATGTCACTTAGTCTTCTTCAAGTCAATAGATACTGGTCTAACTCATTTTTAAGTAGCTGTGTGATATACTATAGAATGGAAGTACTGGAATTCATTTGACCATTTCCAATGATGGCCACTGGTTTTTCTAGTCTTCTTACCATTAAAAATATTTCTACAATAAACATTCTTGGATTTAAATGATAATGTTTTTATTTCCATAGACTAGTTTGCTCAAAGTAGGATTGCTGCATCAATTTAATTGAATCTACCTATAACTAGCATAGGAAGAGGTTATGTTATGCTCCACACAACTGGGTTTTACAGTAATCCCAGTCTGTTTGAGTAGCTTAGGTAGACACTGGTCAGCTATAGTCCATAGCCAGAAATCATATGAACTTCCATGAATTGTATATGTGTTTTCTGCTTGGTTAGATGCTCAGATGAATTCTTTTGGTCTAGGGTTCAACCTTTCTAGGGGTTGAGAGCTTTGCCTCTTTTAGTTACTTTTTTTTTCCTAACCAGGCATGTGAGAGTGTTCCGAAATTCTCAGTAATGAAATCACACTGTAGTCGACAGTTTCTTCAGCTTGGTAGAAGGGCTGTATAAAAAAAAAAAAACTCAGAAAGAAAATAATAGGTCAACCGCCCATAAATAAGTGGTATCAAATTCTTTCAGATCAAATGCTCTATGTAGCTCAATTCTTAACTGATCTTCTATTTGGGAACTATTAGTGATTCACACAACCCTGTATAAAAATATCTCCTGCCTTGTTCAAAATCTATATCCCATGTTTCTTCAGCAGAAAAGACTATCTCTTTTCTAAATTGAGTTCTTCTTGTTCCCTATTTTTCATTTCCGCTTTCCTTTGTGATTAAACCTCAGACCCTTGGATAGGCTTACAGCATCACCACAGAGATTTAGAAATAGATTCCTTTCAAATTGCTATTTCCTTACAACAGAAACAGCTTTTCTGATTTCTTGGGCACTAAGCACTTCTAAACTTCCCAAGACAGAATATGCAATATTCCTTGACATGCTAGCTGCTTATCACTGATCTTCCTTCCTAAATATCTTCTAAAATCTATTTATTGCTTTACTTTTGTGGGAAAAAATGATCTGGAGTCCCTCTGATACTTTCTAGTGGAAGTGAAAACCACTAGGCCTCCAAAAGAAACAGGCCTTGGGCATCCATGAACACAAAAGAGCACTTGACCATCCAGAGGTATTTGAATCTGTATTCAGCAGCAATTTTTTTGTCAGTATAAAAACAAAACAAAGCACAGAGGCCAAGCGTGCAGTCTTTATGAACTATTCCCAGTAGCCTTTTGTGTATCTGAAACTGAAGAACATAGGGCAACAAATATATACAGTATGAGGAAAAATAAGTGACTCTAAGAAATTGGTTTGCTTTAGTATTTTCTTTGTGAAGTTTCAAGAGGAGTAATATGCCCTTGGTGGCTGGGCAGAGTCCTAAAATGGACTGGTATGGCTGCCCCTCTCTTTTTTTAATTTAATTTTTAAGCCTTTTCTTTTCTTGACCTCTTTTGTTCTCTTACTCTGACTTCAGGCTCTGACCACATTCTATATATAAAAATACTTTTAGCCCACTTTATTCTCATTTCTGGTTTCTGGCCTTGGAAACTGAAGGGAGAGAAGTTGGGAGGTTGCACAAGCTGTTCCCCGCAGATGGAAGAGTACATATTCTGAGAAGGACTGAGCTCAGGAAACTCGAGGTCTCTTTCCAGGATGTTTTGCCCCAAGCCAATTGTCCAACTGCAGATTGGTTCATTAGCTCTTTTGAAATATCAATGGGCCACTTAAAACTGTTTCTAATTTCTTGTGAAAGGACAAACTCTTACTGACATCAAGTTATTTCTATCCTATCTTTTTTCTACTTTTTCTTCTTTTCCAGGCCAACTTTTCAAGGACTTAAAAGGATGCAGTATTTCACACACAGGAAGAGTAAAATGTCCAAACTAACTGTTTAAAAACAGCCCATTAAAAACAAAATGAAACAGAAGGGATAAAATAAATGGAAGGTCAAAGATATGTTAGGTGAAGGCTAACAAAAAGAAAGAGCATGTCAATATTTAGTTAAACATATTTGAATTATAAAGTCAAGAATTAAATTAAACTAAGAAGTAGTACTGAGTTTATTGAGAAAAGTTACAATCTTCCAAGAAAAGACTTATAAGCCTTTATGCCCAAATAACATATATTAAAAACATATGAAGGAAATACTTAGCTAGAAATACTAAGAAAAAAATGACAAGGGAATGATAATAGCAGCAAACTGTAATATAATACAGTTGATATATCAAATACATAAAATTTAAATAAGACTGTAAAAACTCTGCACATTTGAATTCTTCAATTGTTAAGAATGAGTTAATAGATAGATTGTTAACTGTGTTCCAAATTAACAGAAATATTTTTCCCAGCAGCCACAAAAAAATATGTAGCTATAGACCAAACATTGTACCACAAATAAAATCTCGACAAATTCTGAAGAAATATACTATGGGTTACATTCTTTGACCATAATCAAATAAAATTAAAAAATTAATATTTGGAGAGGACTGTGGGAAGATGAGGAGTAAGGCACTCCAGGACTCGGTCCTTCCACCAAAACAACTATTAAATGGGCAGAAACTGTCGGAAACGGCTATCTTGGAACTCCAGAGGCCAGAAAAACACTGTACAGCTTCTAGGGAAGAGCTGGAGTAAGAGGCTGGAAAATTACAGTAAAGAACAGGGCATGCTGGTAGCTACTGGTGCCCCTCCCCTACTCTTGCAGCAGGCTGCCATGGGGGCCAGCTACTGTCCAGCTCACTGATGACAGAAAAGGATGGAAAAATCCTCTTCCCTAAGACACGGGGTGGTCACAGCTGATCCCTAATCAGCTTTTGATTAGCAACTCTGGATTGCAGGGGCCCGGCCCTGAGGGCAGCTATTATTTCAACCCTTTGTGAACAGAGGCTGTAGTGGTGGAGACTTAAAGACACCACACTTCCTCAGGGCTGCCAGGGACAGTAGTTGAAGAGCTAAATTTGTTGGGCAGGCTAGGGAAGTTCAGATTTGGGGAGCCATCAGAGAAGCACTTGGTGCTCTTCCTGATCCCTTCCCCAGTGCACTTTCGAGCTAGTCTATGCCCTTTCATGGTCCCTGGGAAAGACTGACTTGGGTATGTCCTCTTTGGAAAATTCTCTCAGAATTTGCCATCCAGGCAAAAGCAGCTTAAGACAATGAAAGGAGTGCAAGAAACTATAGAGGTGGACAGTCTGGGGCAAAGGCCTGCCAGCTTCAAACACCCAGGAGGGGGAGGTGTGTCTCCTGGGAAACAGAGGGGACTCCAAAATGACTAAAAATCAAAAGCCCAGGAAAAGACAGGGGAAAGTTTGCACATTGCATTTGCCTTGGGCAGACCTTCCTGAGAGGAGGGCTGAAGCGCAAGAAAATCTCTGTCTTATCACCAACCGGTTACAAAATCAAGAAACAGATATCTCAGGGAATAAATCTCGAGTTAACATCTTAAAATATTAAAATGCACAGGGTATAGCAAAAGAGCATGAAACAAAGAAATAGGAAATGATGGCCCATCAAAAGGAAGAGGATAAAAATCCAGAAAACACCAATGAAGAAAACAAGAATGCAGACAAAGAAAACAAAGCCTTTAAAGAAATGATCTTTAAAATGCTCAATGTTGACACTAGTGTAAATTGATAAACCTAGCAGCAGACAGCAAGGTAGGAAAAAAGCATCATTTTGACCTAGTAATACCCCTTCTAGGAATTTATTATGTACAATGATACTTATTGCAGTTATTTGTAATCGTGAAACATTACAGCAATCTAAATAATAATGCGAGAATGATTAAATAAAATATCATGCTTCTTATGATTAAAAATGTGCTCAAAGAAATGAAGGAAAATACACAGAAAGAACTAAAGGTTATCAGAAAAGCAACGAATGAGCAATACGAGTATCTTAGTAAAGAGACAGACATTTTAAAAGGAACCAAATAGAACTACTGGAGTCAAAGACCACATTAACTGAAATGAAAAATGTGCAGGAGGATTTCAGGAGCAAATTGAAGCTGGCAGAGGAAAGAATCAGTGAACTTGAATATAAGACATTTGAAATGAGGCAGGCTGAGGAACAGAAAGAAAAATTATTTGTTAAAAGGAAAAATAGCCTGAGACACTTCTGAAACATGATTAAGTTCAAGTAGATCCATATGGGAGTCCCAAAAGGAGAAGAAAGAGAGCAAGGGTGAGAAAAAATATTCAAAGAAATAATAATAGAGAACTTTGAAAACTTAGCAAAAGATGTGAATACATGCATTCAAGAAGCCTGGAGAACAACAAACAGGATAAACGTGAAAAAGATGCACCCTGTCATATATTAATCACAATACTGAATGCAAAGGTCAAGGGAAAAGTTTTGAAAACTATAAGTGAAAAGCAATGTTTTATGTTCAACGGAGTTGCAATTAGATCATTCAGTGCCAATTTCTCATCAGAAAGTATGGAGGCAAGAAGGCAGTGGGTTGAAATACTTAAAGTGCTAAAAGAAAACAACTGCCAGTCAAGAATTTTATATCTGGCAAGATTTTCTTTCAAAAATGTGGGAGATATTAAGACATTCTCAGATAAACAAAAGCTGAGGGAGTTCATCACCACTAGAACTGTCTTACAAGGGTTGCTAAAAGGAATTCTTCAGATTGAAACAAAAGAACACTAGACAGTGGATCAAAGTGGCATAAAGAAATAAAGATCTGTGGTAAAGTAACCATTTGACTTACTTTACCACAGTAAAGTACAAATGCCAGTATATTTTAGTGTATTGTTTGTTTGTAACTCTACTTCTTACTTCTTACAGGTGCTAAAATGCAAATGCATAAAGAGTAATGATAAATCTATGTTTTTAGATATGCAACATACAGAGACATAAGTGAGAGCAAGTATACACACATGAAAGGGGGCAGTGGTACAGGAAAAGTATATGTGCATGCTACTGAAGTTAAGTTGGTAACAAACCAAATATGTATTTAGGATTATAAATCTTAAACCCATGGTAGCCACAGGGAAAATAGATGAGAAATGACAAGAAACTCAATATGATACAACACAAAGAATCAAGTAAATATCAAAGTAGACATTAATGGAAATGAGGGATAAAAAATGTATAAGACTCACAAAGCCAAACATCAAAATGGTAGAAGAAAGTACTGTATTAACAGTAATGACTTCAGATATAAGTGATTAAACTCTGAAGTTAGAAAGCAGAGATTGGCAGAATGGATAGCATAGCATGGCCCAACTATTATGTTGTCTGCAAGAGACTCACCTTAAAGCCAAAGATACAAGGAGGTTGAAAGTGAAAGGATGGAACAAAATATATTATGCAAGTAGTAACCAGAAGAGAGCTGGGGTAGCTACACTAATAACAGATAAAATAGTCTTTAAGTCAAAAACAGTTATGAGAGACAAAAATGGTTATTATATACTGAAGAAAGGGGACATTTCAACAGGGAGATGTAACAATTATAAATATATATGCACCTAATAGCAGAGCCCCAAAATATATTAAGCAAATATTGCCATATTTGAAGGGAGGAATTGATCATTGTACACTGATAGCAGGAGACCGTAATTCACCACTCTCCATAATAGATAGAACATCTGGTCATAAGATCAATAAGGAAATACAACATTTGAATGGTATACTAATTCAATGGTATACGACTAGACCTAATGGACATATAAAACACTTCACCCAACAAAAGCAGAATACACATTTTTTCTTGAATGCATATGGATCACTCTCCAAGATAATTCATATGTTAGGTCACAAAGCAAGTCTCAATAAATTCCAAAATATTGAAACCATACAATGTATGTTTCCTGATCCCAATGGAATGAAGCTAAAAATTGATAACCAATGAAGAAATGGAAAATTCACAAATATGAGGAAATTAAACAACAGAGTCTTAAACAACCAATGAGTTAAAGGAAATCAGAAGCAAAATTAGGACATATCTTGAGGTGAAGGCAAATGAAAATATGACTGTATTAGCTAGGGTTTTCTGCAGAAACAGAATCAGCAGGAAATATCTGTAAATAAAATATTTATAAAAGTGTCTCATGTAAACATGGCAATGTAGAGTCCAAAATCTTTAGGGCAGACTGTGAGGCTGATGACACTTATGGAAGGTCTGGATGAACTCCATAGGACAGGCTCACTGGTCAAAGCAGGAAGAGGGCCTGTCTCTTCTGAATCCTCCTTAAAAGGCTTCCAGTGATGCGATTAAGCACCACTCATTGCAGAAGACACACCCCTTGGCTGATTACAAATGGAATCAGCTGTGGATGCAGCCAACGTGATCATGATTTAATTCTATGGGATGTCCTCATAGCAACAGACAGACCAGCACTTGCCCAACCAGACAAGTGGGTACCACCATCTGCCAAGTTGACACATGAACCTGACCATGACAATGACATACCAAAACTTATGGGATGTGGTGAAAATAGTGCTGAGAGGGAAATTTATAGTGTGAATGTTTATGTTAAAAAAAAAAGAAAGAAAGAAAACTTCAGATCATAGACCTAACTTCAAAACTGGAAGAACTAGAAAAAGGAAGACAAGCTGAACCTAAAGAGAGCAAAAGAGAGGACACAACAGAGATTGGAGATAAATGAAATAGAAAACAACAAAAAAACAGCAAGGAGAATCAACAAAACCAAAAATTGGTACTTTGAAAAGATCAATAAAATTGACAAACCTTTAGCTATACTGACAAAGAAAAAAAGAGAGAGGATACAAAGAACTAAAATAAGAAATGAAAAAAGTACATTACTTCTGACCTTGCAGAAATAAAAAGGATTATGAGGCTAGTATAAACAGCTATATGTCAATAATTTAGATAACATAGATGAAATGGACAAATTCTTAAAAAAATGTAAACTACCTACATTGACTCAAGAAGAAATAGAAGAGCAGCAAGAGAAAAACAATCCATCACATACAAGGGAAACCCAATAAGACTATGTGTAGATTTCTCAGCAGAAACCATGGAGGCTAGAAGACAGTGGGATGATATATTTAAATTACTAAAAGAGAAAAACTGCCAACCAAGACTCCTATATCCAGCAAAATTGTCCTTCAAAAATGAGGGAGAAATTAAAACATTCTCAGACAAAAAGTCACGGAGAGAATTTGTGACCGAGAGACCAGCTCTGCAAGAAATACTAAAGGGAGCACTAGAGTCAGAACCGAAAAGACAGAAGAGAGAGGTATGGAGAAGAGTGTAGAAAGAAGGAAAGTCAGATATGATATATATAATACAAAAGGCAAAATGGCAGAGGAAAATATTATCCAAACAGTAATAACACTAAATGTTAATGGACTGAATTCCCCAATCAAAAGACATAGATTGGCAGAATGGATTAAAAAACAGGATCCTTCTATATGCTGTCTACAGGAAACACATCTTAGACCCAAAGATAAACATAGGTTGAAAGTGAAAGGTTGGGAAAAGATATTTCATGCAAATAACAACCAGAAAAGAGCAGCAGTGGCTATACTAATATCCAACAAGTTAGACTTCAAATGTAAAACAGTTAAAAGAGACAAAGAAGGACACTATATACTAATAAAAGGAACAATTAAACAAGAAGACATAACAATCATAAATATTTATGCACCGAACCAGAATGCCCCAAAATACGTGAGGAATACACTGCAAACACTGAAAAGGGAAATAGACACAAATACCATAGTAGTTGGAGACTTCAATTCCCCACTCTCATCAATGGACAGAACATCTAGACAGAGGATCAATAAAGAAATAGAGAATCTGAATATTACTATAAATGAGCTAGACTTAACAGACATTTATAGGACATTACATCCCACAACAGCAGGATACACCTTTTTCTCAAGTGCTCATGGATCATTCTCAAAGATAGACCATATGCTGGGTCACAAAGCAAGTCTTAACAAATTTAAAAAGATTGAAATCATACACAACACTTTCTCGGATCATAAAGGAATGAAGTTGGAAATCAATAATAGGCGGATGCCAGAAAATTCACAAATACGTGGAGGCTCAACAACACACTCCTAAACAACGAGTGGGTCAAAGAAGAAATTGCTAGAGAAATTAGCTAATACCTCGAGGCGAATGAAAATGAAAACACAACATATCAAAACTTATGGGATGCAGCAAAGGCAGTGCTAAGAGGGAAATTTATTGCCCTAAATGCCTATATCAGAAAAGAAGAAAAGGCAAAAATGCAGGAATTAACTGTTCAATTGGAAGAACTGGAGAAAGAACAGCAAACTAATCCCAAAGCAAGCAAAAGGAAAGAAATAACAAAGATCAGAGCAGAAATAAATGAAATTGAAAATATGAAAACAGTAGAGAAAATCAATAAGACCAGAAGTTGGTTCTATGAGAAAATCAATAAGATTGATGGGCCCCTATCAAGATTGACAAAAAGAAGAAGAGAGAGGATGCAAATAAATAAGATCAGAAATGGAAGAGGAGACATAACTACTGACCTCACAGAAATAAAGGAGGTAATAACAGGATACTATGAACAACTTTACACTAATAAATACAACAATTTAGAGGAAATGGACGGGTTCCTGGAAAGACATGAACAACCAACTTTGACTCAAGAAGACATAGATGACCTCAACAAACCATACACAAGTAAAGAAATTGAATTAGTCATTCAAAAGCTTCCTAAAAAGAAAAGTCCAGGACCAGATGGCTTCACATGTGAATTCTACCAAACATTCCAGAAAGAATTAGTACCAATTCTCCTCAAACTCTTCAAAAAAATCGAAGTGGAGGGAAAACTGCCTAATTCATTCTATGAAGCCAACATCACCCTCATACCAAAACAAGGCAAAGATATTACAAAAAAAGAAAACTACAGACCAATCTCTCTAATGAATACAGATGCAAAAATCCTCAATAAAATTCTAGCAAATCGTATCCAACAACACATTAAAAGAATTATACATCATGACCAAGTAGGATTCATCCCAGGTATGCAAGGATGGTTCAACATAAGAAAATCAAGTAATGTAATACACCATATCAACAAATCAAAGCAGAAAAATCACATGATCATCTCAATTGATGCAGAGAAGGCATTTGACAAGATTCAACATCCTTTCCTGTTGAAAACACTTCAAAAGATAGGAATACAAGGGAACTTCCTTAAAATGATAGAGGGAATATATGAAAAACCCACAGCTAATATCATCCTCAATGGGGAAAAATTGAAAACTTTCCCCCTAAGATCAGGAACAAGACAAGGATGTCCACTATCACCACTATTATTCAACATTGTGTTGGAGGTTCTAGCCAGAGCAATTAGACAAGAAAAAGAAATACAAGGCATCAAAATTGGAAAGGAAGAAGTAACACTATCACTGTTTGCAGACGATATGATACTATACGTCGAAAACCCAGAAAAATCCACAACAAAACTACTAGAGCTAATAAATAAGTACAGCAAAGTAGCAGGTTACAAGATCAACATTCAAAAATCTGTAGCATTTCTATACACTAGTAATGAACAAGCTGAGGGGGAAATCAAGAAACGAATCCCATTTACAATTGCAACTAAAAGAATAAAATACCTAGGAATAAATTTAACTAAAGAGACAAAAAACCTATATAAAGAAAACTACAAAAAACTGCTAAAAGAAATCACAGAAGACCTAAATAGATGGAAGGGCATACCGTGTTCATGGATTGGAAGACTAAATATAGTTAAGATGTCAATCCTACCTAAATTGATTTACAGATTCAATGCAATACCAATCAAAATCCCAACAACTTATTTTTCAGAAATAGAAAAACCAATAAGCAAATTTATCTGGAAGGGCAGGGTGCCCCGAATTGCTAAAAACATCTTGAGGAAAAAAAACGAAGCTGGAGGTCTCGCGCTGCCTAACTTTAAGGCATATTATGAAGCCACAGTGGTCAAAACAGCATGGTATTGGCATAAAGATAGATATATCGACCAATGGAATCGAATAGAGTGCTCAGATATAGACCCTCTCATCTATGGACATTTGATCTTTGATAAGGCAGTCAAGCCAACTCACCTGGGACAGAGCAGTCTCTTCAATAAATGGTGCCTAGAGAACTGGATATCCATATGCAAAAGAATGAAAGAAGACCCATCTCTCACACCCTATACAAAAGTTAACTCAAAATGGATCAAAGATCTAAACATTAGGTCTAAGACCATAAAACAGATAGAGGAAAATGTTGGGAGATATCTTATGGATCTTACAACTGGAGGCGGTTTTATGGACCTTAAACCTAAAGCAAGAGCACTGAAGAAGGAAATAAATAAATGGGAACTCCTCAAAATTAAACACTTTTGTGCATCAAAGAACTTCATCAAGAAAGTAGAAAGACAGCCTACACAATGGGAGACAATATTTGGAAATGACATATCAGATAAAGGTCTAGTATCCAGAATTTATAAAGAGATTGTTCATCTCAACAACAAAAAGACAGCCAACCCAATTACAAAATGGGAAAAAGACTTGAACAGACACCTCTCAGAAGAGGAAATACAAATGGCCAAAAGGCACATGAAGAGATGCTCAATGTCCCTGGCCATTAGAGAAATGCAAATCAAAACCACAATGAGATATCATCTCACACCCACCAGAATGGCCATTATCAACAAAACAGAAAATGACAAGTGCTGGAGAGGATGCGGAGAAAGAGGCACGCTTATCCACTGTTGGTGGGAATGTCAAATGGTGCAACCACTGTGGAAGGCAGTTTGGCGGTTCCTCAAAAAGCTGAATATAGAATTGCCATACGACCCAGCAATACCATTGCTGGGAATATACTCAAAGGACTTAAGGGCAAAGACACAAACGGACATTTGCACACCAATGTTTATAGCAGCATTATTTACAATTGCAAAGAGATGGAAACAGCCAAAATCTCCATCAACAGAAGAGTGGCTAAACAAACTGTGGTATATACATACGATGGAATACTATGCAGCTTTAAGACAGGATAAACTTATGAAGCATGTAATAACATGGATGGACCTAGAGAACATTATGCTGGATGAGTCTAGCCAAAAACTAAAGGACAAATACTGTATGGTCCCACTGATGTGAACAGACATTCGAGAATAAATTTGGAATATGTCCTTGATAACAGAGTCCAGCAGGAGGTAGAAACAGGGTAAGATAATGGCCAATTGGAGTTGAAGGGATATAGACGGTGTAACAGGACTAGATACAAAAACTCAAAAATGGACAGCACAATAATACCTAATTGTAAAGTAATCATGTTAAAACACTGAATGAAGCTGCATCTGAGCTATAGGTTTTTGTTTTGTTTTCTTTTGTTTTGTTTTGATTTTACTATTATTACTTTTATTTTTTTCTCTATATTAACATTCTATATCTTTTTCGGTTATGTTGCTAGTTCTTCTAAACCAATGCATATGTACTAAGAAATGATGATCATGCATCTATGTGATGATGTTAAGAATTAATGATTGCATATGTAGAATGGTATGATCTCTAAATGTTGGGTTAATTTCTTTTTTTCTGTTAATTAAAAAAAACAAAAAAGAGAAGGGATAATTGGAGCTGAAGGGATGCAGACTGTACAACGGGACTGGATATAAAAACTCAGAAATGGACAGCACAATACTACCCAATTGTAATGCAATTATGTTAAAACACTGAATAAAGCTGCATGTGAGGTATAGGTTTTTTGTTTTTTTTGTTTTTTTTTTTCTTTCTATTATTGTTTTAATTCTTATTCTGTTGTCTTTTTATTTCTTTTTCTAAATCGATGCAAATGTACTAAGAAATGATGAATATGCAACTGTGTGATGTTATTAAGAATTACTGATTGTACATGTAGATTGGAATGATTTCTAATTGTTTTGTTAATTCTTTTTTTAATTAATAAAAAAAATTGAAAAAAAAAAAAAAAGAAGAAGAAATAGAAGATCTCAACAAACTAATCACTAGCGAAAAGATTGAACCAGCATTCAAAAACCTCTTAACAAAGAAAAACCCAGAACCAGACAGCTTCACAGGGGAATTTTACCAGACATCCCAAGACTTAACTCCAGTTCTACTCTAATTCTTCCAAAAGAATTGGAAGAGGAGGGAATAATTCATAATTCATTCTATGAAGCCAATATCAGCCTCATACCAAAGCCAGATAGAGACACCACAAAAAAAAAGCTTACAGGCCAATATCTCTTATGAATGTAAAAAATCTTCAACGAAATGCTAGGACACTGAATCTAAGAGCATATTAAAAGAATTATACACCATGATAAAGTCGGATTTATCCCTGGTATGCAAGATTGTTCCAATATGAGAAAATTAATGTAATACAGCACATTAACAGAATGAAAGAAAAAAACCCACATGATCATCTCTAGTTTTGCATAAAAGGCATTTGACAAACTCCAGCACCCTTCTTGATAAAAAGCCTTAGAATGCTTGGTATAGGAGGAAACATCCTCAACATGATAAAGGGTATATTTGAAAAGTCCACAGCTAAATATTCCACTTAAAGGTGAAACACTGAAAGCTTTTCCTGTACAATCAGATACCCACTGTCACCATTGTCATTCAACATTGTGTTGGAATTTCTTGTCAGAGCAATTAGGAAAAAAAAAAAGACATCCAAACTGGAAAAGAGGAAGTAAAATCTTCACTATTTTCAGATGATATGATCCTACCTACAGTATATCCTGTAAAATCCACAACAAAACTACTACAGCTAATAAATGCCTTCAGCAAAGTGGCAGGGTACAAGATCAACTCCCAAAATTAGTAGTGTTTCTATACTCAAGCAAGGACCATACAGCAGGAGAAATCAAGAAAAAATTCCATTCACAATAGCAACTAAAAGAATAAGGTATCTAGGAATAAATTTAACCAAGTATATAAATTACTTGTACACAGAAAACTACAAAACATTATTAAAAGAAATCAAAGAAAACTTAAATAAATGGAAGGATATTCTATATTCATGGATTGAAAGACTAAATATCATTATGATATCAATAGTACCCAAAGTAACTTACAGATTCAATGCAATTTTAATAAAAATTCCAACAATTTTCTTTGTAGTAATGGAAAAGCCAATCAACAAATGTATATGGAAGGGTTAGGGATTCCAAGTATCTAAAGCCATGTTGAATTATGAATTTGGAAGACACACTTTCCAATCTTAAAACTTATTATGAAATCACTGTAATGAACACACATGGTACTGGCACAAGGACAGACATTTAGACCAATTGAATCAAATTGAGAGCTCAGAAATCAACTCTCATATTTATGTCAAAAGTGATTTTTTTTCTCTTGTTCCTTGGAATTCTTATTTTACTCTTTTTTTTTAATCACATAGTTGTATATTCATCACCATGATCATTTCTTAGAACATTTGCATCAATTCAGAAAAGAAATAAAAAGAAAAAAACTCATACATACAATACCCCTTACCCTTCCCTCTCATTGGCTGCTACTATTTTCATCTACCCAATATATTTTAGCCTTTGTTTCCCCTATTTTTTTCTATACCCCTTTCACTCCCTTCCATTGATCACTAGCAGTGCAATCTACTAAATTTATTTTAACATTTGTTCCCCCTATTATTTATTTATTTTTAATCCATATGTTTAACTCATCTGTCCATACTGTAGATAAAAAGAGCATCAGACACAAAGTTTTCACAATCATACAAACACGTTATGAAAGCTATATCCTTATACAATCATCTTCAAGAAACATGGCTACTGGAACACAGCTTTACATTTTCAGGCAGTTCCCTCCAGCCTCTCTGTTACACCTTAACTAAAAAGGTGATATCTATTTAATGTGTAAGAATAACCACCAGGATAACCTCTCGACTCTGTTTGGAATCTCTCAGCCATTGACACTTTATTTTGTCTAATTTCTCTCTTCGTTCTTTCAGTTGAGAAGGTTTTCTCAATCTCTTGGTGCTGAGTCCCAGCTCATTCTAGGATTCCTGTCTCACATTGCCAGGAAGGTCCACACCCCTGGGAATCATGTTTCAAGTAGAGAGGGGGAGGGCAGGGAGGGTCTGTGTCCTATTGGCTGAGAGAGAGAGAGACCACATCTGAGCAACAAAAGAGGTTCTCTTTGAGGTGTAGTTTAGCCTATCCTTTGCAGGGTTTAAATTTCATATTAAGTAGGTTTAGCCTATCCTTTGCAGGGTTAAATTTCACATTAACAAACCCCAAGATTGGGGGCTCAGCCTATTGCTTTGGTTGTCCCTACTGCTTGTTAGAATATAAAGAATTCTCCACTTGGGGAAGTTGAATTTTCCCCCTTTCTTGCCATTCCCCCAAGGGGACTTTGTAAATACTTTTTTATTCACTGTTCAAATCCTTCTGGGATTTATCAAGGCATTACTCTGGCTAAACTGACAAAATCTCATGCCCTGCTCAAGGTTCCACGTACTTATGGTGTTCAATTAAGTTGTTCACATGAGTTATATTAGAAAATGCACCAGTCAAAATATAAATTTTGTACCAAAAATTTTTTTACTTTCGTAAAAAATAAAATATTAATTACCTTTAAAATATTAATTACCATCTATTTTCAACACCCTGCATTGTTGATATTCCTTTGTTCTTCCTCATGCAAAACATTTTTAAATTTGTACAGTTAGTCATTATCATTATACACTCCTAGATAATACCATCTCAGTCTTTATTATATATTTTTCCTTCTTATTGCCACTGTGCCCCCAGGCCTCCTCCCTCTGTCATTCTCACATTCAGCTTCATTCCGTGTTCTAACATTACTGCATTACAGTTAGGTAGTATTGTGCTATCCATTTCTGCATTTTTACAATAGTCCCATTGTACAATCTGTATCCCTTCAGTTCCAATTACCCAATATCTACCCTATTTCTATCTGCTGATGACCTCTGTTCTTAACTGAAATTATCCAGGTTCATTCATTAATGTTAGTTCGTATCAGTGAGACCATAAAGTAGTTGTCCATTTGTTTCTGGCTTATCTTACTCAGCATAATGTCTTTAAGGTCCATCCATGTTGTTACATATTTCATAACTTTGTTCTGTCTTACAACTGCATAATATTCCATCGTATGTATATACCACAGCTTGTTTAGCCACTCATCTGTTGATGGATAGTTGGGCTGTTTCCATCTCTTGGCAATTGTAAATAATGTTGCCATAAACATTGATGTGCAAATGTCCATTTGTGTCTTTGCCCTCACGTCCTCTGAGTAGACACCTAGTAATGATATTGCCAGGTCATATGGCAATTCTATACTTAGCTTCCTGAGGAACCACCAAACTGCCTTCCATAGTGGTTGTACCATTTGACATTCCCACCAACAGTGAATAAGTGTGCCTTTTTCTCCACATCCTCTCCAGCACTTGTCGTTTTCTGTTTTATTGATAATGGTCGTTCTGGTGGGTGTGAGATGATATCTCATTGTGGTTTTGATTTGCATTTCCCTAATAGCCGGAAGTTGAGCATCTTTTCATGTGCCTTTTCACCATTTGTATTTCCTCTTCTGAGAAATGTCTGTTCAAGTCTTATGTCCATTTTGTAATTGGTTTGGCTGTCTTTTTGTTGTTGAGTTGAACAATCTCTTTATATATTCTGGATACTAGATATGTCTGATGTATCATTTACAAATATTGTCTCCCATTGTGTAGGCTGTCTTTTTACTGTCTTGATGAAGTTCTTTGATACACAAAAGTGTTTAATTTTGAGGAGTTCCCATTTATTTATTTATTTCTTCAATGTGTGTAAGTTCTAGGAAACCACCTCCTATTATAAGATTTGTGAGATATTTCCCTACATTTTCTTCTAACAGTTTTATGGTCTTAGAACTAATGTTTAGGTCTTTGATCCATTTTGAGTTAATTTTTGTATAGGGAGTGAGATACAGGTCCTCTTTCATTCTTTTACATTTGGATATCCAGTCCTCTAGGCACCACTTATTGAAGAAACTGTTCTGTCCCAGTTGAGATGGCTTGACTGCCTTATCAAAGATCAATTGTCCATAGATGAGAAGGCCTATATCTGAACACTATTTGATTCCATTGGTCAGTATATCTATCTGTATGCCAGTACCATGCTGTTTTGACCACTGTAGCTTCATAATATGCCTTTAAGACAGGCAGGCTGAGACTTCCGACTTCATTTTTCTTCCTCTGATACTTTTAGCTATTCGGGGCACCTGCCCTTCTGGATAAATTTGCTTATTGGTTTTTCTATTTCTGAAAGGTAAGTATTTGGGATTCTAATTGGTATTGCATTGTATCTGTAAATCAATTTAGGTAGAATTGGCGTCTTAACTATATTTAGTCTTCCAATCCATGCACATAGTATGCCCTTCAATTTATTTAGATCTTCTGTGGTTTCTTTTAACAGTTTCTTATAGTTTTCTCTGTATAGGTCTTTTGTCTCTTTAGTGAAATTTATTCCTAAATATTTTATTCTTTTGGTTGCCATTGTAAATGGAATTTTTTCTTGATTTCACCCTCAGATTGTTCATTACTAGTATAGAAACACTACAGATTTTTGAGTGTTGATTTTGTAACCTGCCATTTTGCTGTACTCATTTATTAGCTTTAGTAGTTTTGCTGTGGAATTTTTGGGGTTTTTGATATATAGTATGATACCTGCAAACAGTGAAGTTTAACTTCTTCCTTTCCAATTTTGATGCCTTGTATTTCTTTTTCTTGTCTAATTGCTCTGGCTAGAACTTCCAACACAATGTTGAATAACAATGGTGATAGTAGACATCCTTGTTTTGTTCCTGATCTTGGGGGGGAAGTTTTCAGTTTTTGCCCATTGAGGATGATGTTACCTGTGGGTTTATTCCCTTTATCATGTTGAGGAACTTCCATTCTTTTCCTATCCTTTGAAGCATTTTTAACAGTAAAGGATGTTGAATTTTGTGAAATGCCTTTTCTGCATCAATCGAGATGATCATGTGGTTTTTCTGCTTTGATTTGTTGATATGGTGTATTACATTAATTGATTTTCTTATGATGAACCATCCTTGCATACCTGGGATGAATCCTACTTGGTCATGGTGTATAATTCTTTTAATGTGCTGCTGGACTCGATTTGCAAGAATTTTGTTGAGGATTTTTGCATCTATATTCATTAGAGAGATTGGTGTGTAGTTTTCTTTTTTTGTAATATCTTTGTCTGACTTTGGTATGAGGGTGATGTTGGCTTCATAGAATGAGTTAGGTAGCTTTCCCTTATCTTCAAATTTTTTGAGGAGTATAAGCAGGATTGGTACTAATTCTTTCTTGAATGTTTGTTATAATTCACATACGAAGCCATCCAGTTCTGGACTTTTTTTGGGAGGGAGCTTCTTTTTTTAATTTTTTAAATTAATTTAAAAAATTTAAAAAAGATGACAAAGAAACATAAACATTCTTAACATATGATCATTTCATTCTACATATATAATCAGTAATTCACAATATCATCACATAGTTGTATATTCATCATAATGATCATTTCCTAGAACATTTGCATCAATTCAGAAAAATCAATAAAAAGAGGACAGAAAAAAATTCATACATAATATACCCCTTCCCCCTCCCCTTTACCGATCACCAGCATTTCAATCTCCTACATTTATTTTAACATTTTTCCCCCTATTATTTATTTATTTTTAATCCATATGTTTTACTTGCCCATCGATAAGGTAGACAAAAGGAGCATCAGACACAAGGCTCTAACAACCACACAGTCACACTGTGACAGCAATATCATCATACAATTATCTTCAAGAAACGTGGCTACTGGAACACAGCTCTACATTTCCAGGCAGTTCCCTCCAGCCCCTCTGTTACACCTTGACTAAAAAGGTGATATCTATTTAATGTGTAAGAATAACCTCCAGGATAACCTCTTGACTCTGTTTGGAATCTCTCAGCCATTGACACTTTATTTTGTCTCATTTCTCTCTTCCCTCTTTCGATTGAGAAGATTTTCTCAATCCCTTGATGCTGAGTCCCAGCTCATTCTAGGATTTCTAGATTGGTCCACACCCCTGGGAGTCATGTCCCACATAGTCAGGGGCAAGGCAGTAAATTTGTTTGCTGTGTCAGCCGAGAGAGAGAAGCCATATCTGAACAACAGAAGAGGTTCTCTTGGGGATGATTCTTAGGCCTAATTTTAAGTAGACTAACCCTATCCTTTGTGGGATTAAGTTTCATATGAACAAACCCCAAGATTGGAGGCTCAGCCTATTGCTTTGGTTGTCTCCACTGCCTGTGAGAATATCAAGAATTCTCCACTTGGGGAAGTTGAATTTTCCACCTTTCTCACCATTCCCCCTAGGGAACTCTGCAAATACTTCCCTATTTACTGTTCAAATTGCTCTGGGATTTATCTGGGCATCACTCTGGACAAACCTACAAAATCTTATGCCCTACACAAGGTTCCAAGTACTATGGTGTTCGATTAAGTTGTCCACATAAATTATTTTAAGAAATGCAGTAGTCAAAATATAAATTTTGTACCAAATAAACATTTTTGCTTGACTCACACATACGTTAAAATTTTAAAATATTAATTACCATTCTCAACACCCTGCATTATTGACATTCCTTTGTTCTTTTGGGGAGCTTCTTAATAACTGATTCAATTTCTTTACTTGTGATTGGTTTCTTAAGGTCGTCTATTTCTTCTCAAGTCAGTGTTGGTTTTCATGCCTTTCTAGGAAGTTGTCCATTTCATCTACATTGTTGAGGTTATTAGCATAAAGTTGTTCATAGTATCCTCTCATTACTTCCTTTATTTCTGTGGGGTCAGTGGTTATATCTTCTCTTCCATTTCTGATTTTATTTATTTGCATCCTCTCTCTTCTTCTTTTTGTCAGTCTTGCTAACGGTCCATCAATCTTATTGATTTTCTCATAGAACCAGCTTCTGGTTTTGTTGATTTTCTCAATTATTTTCATGTTCTCAATTTCATTTATTTCTGCTCTAATCTTCATTATTTCCTTCCTTTTGCTTGCTTTGGGGTTAGTTTGCTGTTCTTTGTCTATTTCTTCCAAGAGGACAGTTACTTCCTCAATTTTTGCTCTTTTTTCTTTTTCGACATGGGCATTTAGGGCAATAAATTTCCCTCTTAGCACTGCCTTTGAGCATCCCATAAATTTTGATATGTCATGTTTTCATTTTCATTTGCCTCAATTTTCATTTCATTACTGATTTCTCTTGTAATTTCTTCCTTGACCCACTGTTTGCTTAAGAGTGTGTTGTTGAGCCTCCATATATTTATGAATTTTCTAGCACTCTGCCTATTATTGATTCCCAACTTCATTCCTTTATTATCTGAGAAAGTGTTTTGTATGATTTTGAACTTTTTAAATTTATTGAGACTTGCTTTGTGACCCAGCATATGGTTTATCCTTGAGAATGATCCATGAGCACTTGAGAAAAAGGTATATCCTACTGTTGTGGGGTGTAATGTTCTATAAATGTCTGTTAAGTTTAGCTGATTTATAGTATTATTCAAATTCTGTATTTCTTTATTGATCCTCTGTCTAGATGTTCTGTCCATTGATGAGAATGGGGAATTGAAGTCTCTGAGTATTATGGTAGATGCATCTCTTACTCTTTTCAGTGTTTGCCTCATGTATTTTGGAGCATTCTGGCTCAGTGCATAAATATTTATGATTGTTATGTCTTCTTCTTGAATTGTTCCTTTTATTAATATGCAGTGTCCTTGTCTCTTTTAACTGTTTTACATTTGAAGTCTAATTTGTTGGACAGATAGTCCTGCTCTTTTCTGATTGTTATTTGCATGAAATATCTTTTCCCAACCTTTCACTTTCAACCTATGTTTATCCTTGGGTCTAAGATGTGTTTCCTGTAGACAGCATATAGATGGGTCCTGTTTTTTAATCCATTCTGCCAGTCTATGTCTTTTGATTGGGGAGTTTAATCCATTAACATTTAGTATTATTACTGTATGGGCAGTACTTTCTTTTACCATTTTGTTGTTTGGGTTTATATGTCATATCTAATTTTTCCCTTTTTGCCTTTACTGATGGTCTTCATTTCTACACACTTCTCCACACCTCTCTCTCCTGTCTTTTCCTATCTGTCTCTAGTACTACCTTTAGTATTTCTTGCAGAGCTGGTCTCTTTATCAAAAATTCTCTCACTGATTTTTTTGTCTAAAAATGTTTTAATTTCTCCCTCATTTTTGAAAGACATTTTTGCTGGATATAGAATTCTTTGTTGGCAGTTTTTCTTTTAGTAATTTAAATATATCATCCCACTGTCTTCTAGCCTCCATGGTTTCTACTGAAAAATCTACACATAGTCTTATTGGGCTCCCCTTGTATGTGATGGGTTGCTTCTCTCTTACTGCTTTCAAGATTCTCTCTTTCTTTTTGACATCTGACATCCTGATTAGTAAGTATCTTGGAGTATATCTATTTGGATCGGTTCTGTTTGGAGTATCCTACACTTCTTGAATCTGTAATTTTAAATCTTTCATAAGAGTTGGGAAATTCTCAGTGATAATTTCCTCCATTAGTTTTTCTCCCCCTTTTCTCTCCTCTTCTCCTTCTGGTACACCCACAACACGTATTTTTGTGTGCTTCATATTCACATTCCCTTCAATTCCCTGAGTCCCTGCTCATATTTTTCCATTCTTTTCCCTACATTTTCTTTTTCTTGTCATATTTCAGATGTCCCATCCTCCAGTTCACTAATCTTATCTTCTGCCTCTTGAAATTTGACATTGTAGGTTTCCATTGTTTTTTCCATCTCTTCTACTGTGCCTTTCATTCCCATAAGTTCTGTGATTTGTTTTTTCAGACTCTCGATTTCTTCTTTTAGTTCATTCCTTGCCTTCTTTATATCCTCCCTCAATTCATTGATTTGATTTTTGATGAGATTTTCCATGTCTGTTTGAACATTCTGCATTAATTGTTTCAACTCCTGTGTCTCATTTGAATTGTTGGTTTGTTCCTTTGACTGGGCCATATCTTCAATTTCCCTAGTATGATTTGTTGTGTTTTGCAGGCATCTGGGCATTTAATTACCTTAGTTAGTTTATTCTGGAGATTGTTTTCACTATTTTTACCTAGGATGTTCTTGCTGGATGACTTTGTTGTCTATCTGTTCTTTGATATTCAGTTCAGCTTATCTGGACTTCTAGCTTAGGTTTTGTTGAACAGATCAGGATTTTTCAGTTCTTGTTTTCTTGTTTCTTGCTCTGCCTGTATGGTGACTTTCCCCCACCCACTCACCCTTAGGAGTGCCTACTTAGTTATTATATACCCCAGCCAGATTTTCTCAGACCAAACTGGCCTCCTGTCAGGAGGAAGGAGTCACTTGCGTCAGTTTTCCCTGAGGGTGAGAACCAGCAGATTGAAAGGCTTTCCTATGAAGCCTCTGGGCTCTCCATTTTCCCTATCCTGCCCAGTATGTGGCACTTGTCTGCCTGCAGGTCCCACCAGCATATAAGGTGATGCAGTACTTTTAACTTCAACAGACTCTCCCTGCTGGGGGCATAGTGGAGACAGAGGAGAGGTTGTAGGCTAGCTTTAATCACTTCACTTTTCCAGTGAAATGGAATCTGAACTCCTTGAGGGAGGGATTCCACCTGAGCTGGGCCCCACCCCTCTCCTGGTGAAGACACAGGCTCCAGTCAAACACTCAAAACAAGCTCAATTCTGCCTATGCCTGGGGCAATGGAGCCCACGAAGCCATGCAGCTGTATCCAAAGAGCAGTCAAGCTGTAGAAACACAGCCATGAAAAAGAAAAATCCTTTTCAGAGAAGGATCCCTGTTCCTCGGGTTTGCCAAACAAGAGCTTAAGTTGGTACATTGCTCTGTGTATCTCCAGGTCCTATGTGCCCTCTCCTTTCCTTCGGGCCCAGACCTTTTCAAATCCAAAAAACCTCTGTTTTTTTTTTCTTTTTTCTTTTTCTGTCAGCCCTGCCTCCTGTGTGCCTGGGCAAAAACCAGCAACCTCCGCTCTTACTTGAGGTTCAGTTGAGCTGGGGGCCTATTTTTAGTAGTCAGAATTTGTTAATTAATTCCACAATTGGAGTTTGGTTGTGCTCAGCCCCTGCTGCTGGTAAAGTCTCTTTCCTTTCCCCTCTGGGACACTGCCTATGGGGGAAGGGAGCTGGCTGCTGCAGCTTGGGGAACTCATGGTTCTGGGGGCCTTCCAGCCGGTTCAGCTGGTCCGGACTGGGGTACGCTGTGTGTCTGGTCACTGATGTGGCCCCAGCAGTTGTTCTGTAGTGTTCCTGGCTATTTACTAGCTGCTCTGGAGGATGAACTAAATCTCACACCTCACTAAGCCACCATCTTGGCCCCCTCTTAGGCCTAATTTTAAATTGGTTTAGCCTATCCTTTGCACGGATAAGTTTCATTTGAACAAACCCCAAGATTGAGGGCTTGGCCTATTTCTTTGGTTGTTCCCACTACTTGGGAGAATATCAGGAATTCTCCACATGGGGAAGTTGAATTTCCCCCTTTTCTTGCCATTCCTCCAAGGGGACTTTGCAAATACTTTTTATTCACTGTTCAAATCTCTCTGGGTTTTATCAGGGCATTACTCTGGACAAACGTACAAAATCTCATGCCCTACTCAAGGTTCCATGTACATATGGTATTCAATTAAACTGTCCACATAAGTTATATTAAGAAATGCACTAGTCAAAATATAAATTTTGTACCAAATAACATTTCTTGCTTTAGTCTCACACATAAGTTAAAGTTTTAAAATATGAATTACCATCTATTTAAAATATTTTCAATACCCTGCAATATTGACATTCGTTTGTCTTCCTCATGTAAAAACATTTTTTAATTTGTACATTTAGTCACTATCATTGTACATTCCAGGCATTCCTAAATTATACCATCTCAGTCTTTATCGCCCATCTTTTCTTCTAATTTCATTTGTGCTCCCAGCCCTCCACCCTCTATCATTCTCACATTCAGCTTCATTCAGTGTTCTAACATTATTGTATTACAGTTAGGTAGTATTGTGCTATCCATTTCTGAATTTTTACAATCAGTCCCATTGCACAATCTGTATCCCTTCAGCTCCAATTGCCCAATGTCTACCCTATTTCTTTCTCCTGATGGTCTCTGTTCTTGACTGAAATTCTCCAAGTTCATTCACTAATGTTAGTTCATATCAGTGAAACTATACAGTATTTGTCCTTTTGTTTCTGGCTAATCTCACTCAGCATAACGTCCTCAAGGTCCATCCATGTTGTTACATTGGCTAAATGATTTTTTGACAAGGCGGCAAAGACCCTCAACTGGGAAAGAATAGTCTCTTCAACTAATGGTGCTGGGAAAACTGGATCTCCATTTGAAAAAAAAAAATGAGGATCCCTACCTCACAACATATACAAAAGTCAATTCAAAATGGATCAAACACCTATATATAAGAGCTAGAACTACCAAACTCTTAGAAGAAAATGGAGGGAAGTAGCTTCAGGATCTTGTGTTAGGTAGTGGTTTCTTAGACTTCATACCCAAGGCACAAGCAGAAAAAGGAAAAAAAAGATAAATGGGAACACATCAAAATTAAAGATTTTTGATCCTCAAAGGACTTTATCATGAAAATGAAGAGACAACCTACTCACTGGGAGAAAATATTTGGAAACCACATATCCAATAAAGGTTTAATATCTAGAATATATAAAGAAATTCTTCAACTGAACAACACAACCAATTAAAAAAATGAGCCAAAGGTTTGAAAAGACATGTCTCCAAAGAAAATACATAAATGGCCAGAAAGCACATGAAAAGATGCTTAACATCATTAGCCGTCATGAAAATGTAAATAAAAACCACGATGAGATACCATTTCACACTCATAAGAATGGCTGCTATTGAAAAACAGAAAATTACAAGTATTGGAGTGGATGTGAAGAAATGGGAACACTTTTGTTGCTGGTGACATTATAAAATGTGTAATACTGTTTGGCAGCTCCTCAGAAAGATAAGTATAAAACCACCTACCATATTATCTGGCAATCCCTCTCGTAGGTGTGTATACCCAAAAGAATTGAAAGCAGAGACTTGAACAGGTATTTGCACACTTATGTGCATAATGGCATTATTCACAATTGCCAAAAGTTGGAATCAATCCAAGTGTCTTTTAACTGATTAATGGAAAAATAAAATGTGGTATATATGTACAATGGAATATTATTCAGCCATAAAAGGGATGGAGTCTTGACATATGCAACAACAAGGATAAACCTTGAAGACATCATCTTGAATGAAATAAGCCAGACACAAAATGATAAATATTGTATGTTTTCACTGATTTGAACAATTAGAATAAACAAACTCAGAGTTAGACTCTGGAATATAGATTACTAGGGGACTGGGTGGAGGTAGAGAATGGGAAGGTAAGGCTTAAAATGTACATGTTTCCTATTTGGAATGTTGGAAACGTGTTGGTAATGGATGGGGGTTATGGTAGCACGAAATTGTAAGCACAATTAACAGCACTGAAATATATATCTGCATGTGATTAGTAAGGGAAATGATAGATTGTATATATGGTAACAGAGTATAAATTACAAAATAAGAATCCATGGAACTACACTACAGAAACAGTGAACCTGAAGTTACATGATGCCTTTTAATTAGCAGTACAATAATAAAAATGTGCTATCAGCAGTTGTAACAAATATTCCACAATGCAATGTATTGGTAGTGGGGTTGTATATGGGAATCCAGTATTTTATTTATGGTTGTTCTGTAAATCCAGGACTTCTCTAATAAGGAAAGAAAAGATAAAAATTAATAGTGAAAGGGATCTCTATGTTTGTTTAAGACATACTCGCAGAATTAGAATTAATAGTCTTCTAAGTGAATTGAATCTTGGGCTAGAAATTTTGAAAAGAAGCTAAAATTACAGATACATTGTAAATAAATTATTATGACAGGCTATATATATATATATAAAGATACAGAGAGAAACACATTTATTAATAAATAGTAACTATTGAAAAATAAAAGCAAGATAATCCAAAAGAGAGAAGGGAGTGTTCAATAACAATCTAGGATTTAAGAATAAATCAATGAAATAGAAAAGAAATAGTTCTTAAAAGGAATTCAAATGCTGAAACTTTGGTGAGTATAATAAAACAGACAGACTTTGTCAAAACTGATTTTAAAAAGTGGAGAATATACAAATTTTAAAAAGTTAGGAAAACAAAGGGTATAACCAGAAATAAGAAGAAAATTTTAAATTTAAACAGAATAATATGTTAAACTTTATAAATAAACATATGAAAATTTGAGTGAAATGGATGATTGTTTAGGAAAATTTTAACCACCAAAACAAAACAATAGCCACAAATAAAAGTGCAAAATAACCAAGCCTACACCATCTCCCTATTAAGAAGCAAGAGACATAAAAAGTTTTATAGCTGAGTGGAAACAAGCTGTTGAGAAACAGATAATCTCATGTTAGTATACTTTTAGAGCATTTTTAAAAGTGCAAAATTCCCCCCAAATTATTCTGCAAGAATAGCATAGACCTGATACCAAAGTTGGCAAAGATAGCAAAAAAGAATTAAACACACAGAAATTATAGATCAGTATCACTTAAAAACATCGAGGCAACAATTCTAAATAACTTTCCTGCAAGCCGTATCCAACAGAATATTAAAGAAACAGTCCTGTCTGAAGAGGTAGGCTTTATGCTATGAATTTAGGAAGGGAAATCTAGCATCATCCCTCACAGTTTTAGACCAATGCAAAAGAAACATATGATTACCTCAAGAGATCTTCAGAAAGCATTTGCTATTATTCAGTGCTATTCTGCTTTTGTTTGTTTTAGAAGCTCTAAGCAAACTGGAGAAAAAGAAAATTTTAGGTTGGGTTCTCTGAAAGCAGATGCTGATATTTATTAAGGATCAACACTTGTAGAAGAGGGGAGGCAGCAGATTTGGTGACAGACAGGTGTTGTCCAACATGGAGCTGAAAGGGCCTTGCCTTCATAACCTCTGCCTCCATCAATGAGTGGATGCTGGGCTCTCCGGGCAGGGTGTGCTCTTGGATGAGTCAGCTGTCTGTAAGTGAGGCAAACCTATGAAACCGAGAGCTCTGGCAGAAAGTCCTTCCTTGAAAGGGAATCAAAACAGTGCATTTGCATGCCCACCACAACTTGATAAAAAAAAATAGTGACTTAGAATCGTCTCTAGGGAAATTGGCCTGACGATTGCTGGCACCATTACTATTCATTATAGTAAGTCATAGACAAGGTCATTAAGCAGGGGAAAAAGCCCTGCTAAAAGGTATATGTGTTGGAAAGTAAGAAACAAAACTATTATTTGCAGACAAAATGAACTGTCCACAAAGAAAATGCAAGAAAATAACAAAAAAATATTATGTGTTCTACAAGATACCAAAGAATATAAAATCAACAGGCAAGACTCAATAGCTCTTCTAAACATCCACACTCTCTATTATTATCTGTAGAAATAAATATTAGGTGGATGAAAATATAAAAGTAAAAAATAGAGCTATAAAAATATTTTGGTAACATGGTAAACTGAATCCCTCTCCCTCAAGCACAAGCACATCAAACTGCTGGATAAAATATGAATGAAAAATATTAAAACTTAATAGAGCTCAAAACAAAGAAAGAAACTTTCCTGGAGAGGAGATTAAATGTGTCTCTACAGGCTACAAGTTTGGAATTGTGCACCCATCAGCTTAGAAGAATTAGAGTGCAAGATGAAGGCAACCATAAAGATGATTCTCATGTGAATAGTTTCATGGAGTCATGCAGCAAAACAGCCTGTCTGAGAATCCTAGATAAAACCAAAACTCTGGAAGAGAGCTACCACTTCCTGAAAAGAAGTGAAAAAACTATGCCCCCTGCTCCTGGGAATCCAAGAGAGAACTTGAATCTATGAACCTTGAAGTTGAAATTAAATACATCTTCAGAAAGAAACCAAAGTCCCTCATCTGGACTACACATAAGGTGGAATAAAGATTTATATAACATATTGAATGTGGAATTCCCCATATTGAAATATTACTATAATATTAGTAATATTAGTGAAAACTCTGGGAATCATAGCTGAAGCAAACATTTAAACAAACAAATAGTAAAACCATAGATCATATGTACAACTCCATGTTTATAAAACTCCCACAGGGAAAAATCCCTTATGAAGATTTGATCATTATAAAAAGAATTACAAACCACATGAGGAAGTGATCAACTCTGATTTAACCAGCAGATTATCATTCTTAGAATATCAGCAATAAACCAATTTGAACAATCTCTGAAATAAATATTTCTTAATATATGCATAATGAAGATGATTTTTCTAAAGGAATACAGTTACAGATTTAATCAAACAGCCATTTTCCCCAATTTCTTTCTTGTAACAGGATCTTAATTTACCAGCCTGAGTAGGTAAATCATAACTGAACTAAGTCAGTCATGGTAATTCCATCCTCTTTTAAATTAGAAAGGGCATGTGGCATAATTCTGTTCAAAAATATATGAGGCTTTTGGCAAAATCTTCTTTACCCATATAAAGGGACATTTGATAAACTGTCCTCCTTTTTGCCACTGAACAACCTGTGTGAGAATGTGGTGCTTAGAGCTACTGCAGCCATCTTGTGACAATGAGGGGGAATGCCTCAGTGAAAAGCCAAGTCCCAAGGAGGGAGAGCAAAAGATGAGGAACTGAGGGTCCTTGATGATAATATTGATGTATTGAATTAAAGTTCTCTGGAGACATCCTGCCTTTGAATTTTCTATGATATGAGATAAGCTTCTTATAGTTTAAGCAATTTGCACATGGTCTTTTGTTTCTTACAGTCTAGAGCAAGCAGATTGAGAGATTTTGCACTAGTAAAAAAGAAGGTGCTGCAAAACAAACAAACAAAAAGGTATATTTGAAAAGAACTAAATAATTTTCCTAGAAATGAAAAATGCAAGTGTTAAAATTATAAACTTGATGGGTTAAACTGAGAGGTTGGAGTGGGCTTTAACAACTTTTAAATGCAGAAGATTTTAGGAAAATGATCTCATGACCAATACCACATAAACAGATTAAAGAACAAAAAATCATATGACCATATTAGACACAGCTAACATGATTATTTCTTCATTACTTTGGACCAAGGATATGGGAGATGATTTAAAAAAAACTGTTGGAATCGGAGTGGGGAAATTAATGGGGAGACAGTATAGTGGATGTTGTTGTGTGCTGCCCAGATTCCCCCTCCAGAACTGAGAAATTTATTGTCCTGAATGCTTAAAATGTTGGTACTGAGGAATCTCAGTTGAATACTCTCTGGGAATTGCTCTTTGTCTAACAGAGTCTGCCTTGTGTGATGTAATACCAACTCTCCAGGGGCAGATTGCTTCCAGTGTCTAATCATTGGTGAGGTCTAAAGCCCAGTCCCATTGCCTCAAGGCAGGAAAACTCTAGGCCATCTCAGTCCCAGAACTCCTGAGGCCTTAGTTGCATCTTCATATCAGTTCAATTCTCCCTCTGCCTCATCCTACTTCCTTTTCTACCTCACCATTGTTTATTCCAAGGGGCATCTCTAGTAAACTTTCTGCATGCAAATCCCCATCTCACAATCAGTTCCTGAGAAACCCAGTTTAAGGCACATCAGCCAATACAGAAGAAGTAGAGTTGAAAAAGAGGGCAGAAATTCAGGAATATATTTAGAGCAGAGCTAATAATATTTTATGGTGGATTTGAAGTGAAGTGTGAATTGATTTGAAGTAGATGTTCAGTTTTGAAGCTGAGTAACTGAATGAGTAGAAGTGTCATTTCCTAAGTGGGGGAATCACTGAGAGAAGGAAATGTCTGAAATCTATTTAAGAATTAGGTATTAAACATAATTTTGAGATACCTATTATACATTCAAGAGGCATCTTGATGATGTAGTTGGATAAATAAGTCTGGCCATCAGAGGAGAGGTTGGAATGGGCTTTAACAACTTTTAACATGTAGTAGAAGATTTTAGGAAGATGATTTCATAACCAATACCGCATAAACAGATTAAATAACAAAAAATCATATGACCATATCAGTACAATTCAGGGAATTTTTTTTTCATTGAAATCCACCACCAATTCATGATTTGAAAAAAAGGAAAACTCTTAGAAAACCAGGATGAAAAGAGGATTTTCTTCTACTTAACAGATAAAATGCATCACAACAAATAGTTTTAGAGAAATGTTGGATGTGTTCTCTTCAAAATCAGGCATTATACAAAAGTGCCAAAGTTTCACCCTTATGCATATTATTACATAAAAAGTACCTACCTGTGCAATATGATAAAAATGGTGAGGGACATAAGGATTGAAAGTGAATCAGCAAGAAGCTTGACTGTACATATTAGAAATTTTAAAATAACAAGGAGCTTAAACAACATAGAAGTCTAATTTTCTTACATGTAAAAGAACTTCAGCTATGGGCCATCCAGGACTGGTATGGCAGCTCCATAGAGTCATCAGCCATTGAGACAAGCTCTACTTTGTTCTTTTGTTGCCCTCAGTACCTGATTTTTATTCTCAATATTTCTCATGTTCCAAAACGCTGGCTGGCACTCCAGCAATAATGCCCACATTCCAGGTAATAGGAAGAAAAGAAGTGGGAGAGATAAAAAGGTGCCCCACAACTATCTGTCCTGACTTTAAAGAACCATCCTAGAAATCTCACCATCAACTTCTATAAGTAGTCACATGACCATAGCAAGCAGCAAGGGAGTTTGGGAAATGTAGTATTTTAGTTGTACTTATTGATGTCTAAAATAAAATTTGCTTCCATTACTAAGGAAAATGGGAAATATGAATATTGGTGGAAACTTCTGTTTACTCAAATCTTTCTTCCTTGACATATGATTGCTTAGTTAAAGGTGACTTCTTCAACCTCCATTATGGCTTAGTGAGACAACAAGGCTAAGTTCTGGCCACTGGAATGTGAGTAGAAGTGGAGCATACAATGTTGGCTTCACTGGTTGTGGTAGTTAGGTTCAGGTGTCAACTTGGCCAGGTGAACATGCCTAGTTCTGTTGCTGTGGACATGAGCCAATGGCATGTAAAACTCATCTGTCACTGATTATATCTGCAGTCCGCTAGGAGGTGTGCCTGCTGCAATGAATGATGTTTGACTTAATTGGCTGGTGCTTAAATGAGAGCGTTCAACATAGCACATCCCAAGCAGCTCAGCATATCTCATCTCAGCACTCACAGCTCAGCCCAGGCCTTTGGAGATGCAGAAAGAAATCACCCCGGGAAAAGTTGTTGGAACCCAGAGGCCTGGAGAGAAGGCCAGCAGACCTTGCCCTGTGCCTTTCCATGCAAGAAAGAACCTCAGTTGAAAGTTAGCTGCTTTTCCTCTGAAGAATTATACATTTTTAGCTAAATAAATCCCTTTTATTAAAAGTCAATCCATCACTGGTGTGTTGCATTCTGGCAGCTGTGGCAGACTAAAACACTGGTTAAGAAAAATCTCTTACACTGGTTATTCTCTTTTCTCTTTCCTATGAGTTGCAATGTACACATGTCTGCAACCCAGCTTAGAACATGCATGTTCTAGTTTGCTACATGCTGGAATGCAACATACCAGAGATGGGTTGGCTTTTAATAAAAGGGGATTTATTTTGTTAGTTCTTCAGAGGAAAGGCAGCTAACTTTCAGCTGAGGTACTTTCTTACGTGGGAGGGCACAAGGTGATCTCTGCTGGCCTTCTCTCCAAGCCTTTGTGTTCCAACAACTTTTCCCAGGGTGATTTCTTTCTGCATCTCCAAAGGCCTGGGCTGAGCTGCGAGTGCTGAGATGAGATATACTGAGCTGCTTGGGCTTTGCTAAGTTGAGCTCTCTCATTTAAGTGCCAGTCAATTAAATCAAACATCATTCATGGCAGCAGGCACACCTCCTAGCCGACTGCAGATGTAATGAGCAACAAATGAGGTTGATGTACCATTGGCTCATGTCCACAGCAACAAAACTAGGTGCCTTCACCTGGTCAAGTTGACACCTGAACCTAACTACCACAATGCATTTGGTCAAAATCCCTTTGGGGATGGAAAAGAATCAAAATTAAAGGAAAATTTGTTTCCTAAAGGGAAAAAATAACCCTGGATCCCCATCTCACACCATTCATAAACATAAATGCCAGATGGACCAAGAACATAAATGCAAAAAACAAAATCCCAAAAACTTTTAGGAGAAAAATCCTTATAGTCTTGGAATTGGAAGGGGTTTCTAAATAAGCCACATAAACAAAAATCATAAAGGAAAAGATTTTTTAACTGACAATATTAAACTTTGTAATTATTTAGTGATGAAAGAAAACATAAACAAATTTAAAAGACAGGATAGGTTTGTGGCTTATCTCTAATACACAAATGATTTCTATCTAGTGATAAGAAACAGTAAGCAGCACAATATAAATATTGGCAAACATTTACACAATTTAGAGAAAAGAAATATTTTAATGACCAAGGAACAGAGAAAATTAGCTCAGCCTTGCTGTTAATTAGGGAAACGCCAATTAAAACAGATGTTTTTCCTTATATTGATAAAAATTATGATTGGAAATATCCAATGCCATCCTAGAGGGGGAAAACAACCTCATTCTCTATAAAGAGAAATATTTGAATAAATCGGGGTAAACTCATGCTATAAAACATTATGCAGTTACTAAAAGAATGAAGTAACTGTGTATTTGGAAATATGTCTCTGATATTTTTAAATGAAAAAAAAAAGCCATTTCAGAATAATAAACATAGTATGATATCATTTTGGTAAAAAAACAAACAATCCTGCCCCCCTCACCCCCCACCCCATGAGCAAGCAAACAAAGCCTTATAAATGTACGTAAAAGAATAATGTTGGTTGACATTAAGTGGACCCATTTATTGGGGTGAGTCCCACATTGCAACCTCAGGAGATTTCAGAAGACAGAGAATAGTGCACTTTCGGCTATTGCCCTATTGCACTGCTATCCCATTTGCTTATTTTCCATTATTTATAAAACCTAATATGCAAGTTTGGGCTTTTACAGTAATAATAATATTCCCCTTAGGCAAATTGATAATTAGATGAAGGCTTAGCAAAGAGGCACACATAGTCTTAAATGTCATTAACACTTCTTCCATACCAATACTAATGTTTCTGAACTCTTTCAGCAGAGTCAATGGGCAAGTGTGCTACATGGACATATTCATGTTAAAATATTCAAAAGTTGAATGCTGAGAATTTTGTTCTCAAAATCTTTCAATTTTGAATGGCTGTTAATCTTTGAGACAGAATCTGGTGTGTGGCCAAGTCACTTTCTATTAGGTAAGTTTGACACTTGGGTAAAAACAATAACTTGTTCATGCCATTAGGATGCTCTTACTTAAGTGCACTAGTAATGGGCTAAATGACTCTCCATGTTACATTTATTCCCAAGGAGATTCTTAGGAAGAACTGAGTTCATTATGCTCACTGATGCTGTGATATTAGGAATTAACAGAGAAACCAAGCAATCACGAGGAGATACACGAGTGGGAGAAGGACAAAGAAGTAAGGCAGCCTAACGCAATAGAAAATGCCTCTGCTTGGTGTCTAGAGACCTGTACTATAGACCTAGTTGTGCTTTGAGTTTGTCTAAGTCTGCCAAGTCCCTTTCACTCTCCACGCTGTTGTCTCCTCATCTAAGAAGTGAGATACTTGTCTTAGGTCATGGATTTTCAACCAATGATTTTCAAATTCTTAGTATTCCATGAAGCTTCCTCAGGGGTTGTAGTTGAGGGAAAGAGCAGAAAACAAACAAAGTAGGGCCCTATTCTTCCCAGGCCTGATTAAACCAAAGCAAATCCCTTCTCTCTGTTTATATATGTGCGAAAAAGGAGTTAATATTTCTGACTTGACAGCTATGCTGTGAAATACCTGCTTACAAGGTTGGTCCATGGCTGGTGTCTGTGAACTTGGATTTAGGGAGATTTTTATTCTCTAACTGTTAAGAGAGGCTTGCTGTACCTAAATTATTTTTACAAGCAACATGTTTTATGCTGAACACTTGATTTCCCTCTAGGAGTCTGTAATTTGAGTGTGTGCCAGGCAGAGGGTGCCTATAAGACTAGATCCAGGTAAAAGCACTGGGCATTGAGTCTCTAATGAGCTCCCCTGATAGATAGCATTTCGTACATGCTGTCACAACTCATTGCTGGGGGCAGGAAATTAGGTGCAGCCTGAGTAACTTCACTGGGAGAGGACTTTTGGATTCTAGTGGCTGATTCCCTCTGAATTTCATCCCATGTGCCTTTCCCCCTTGCTAATTTTGCTTGTAATCTTTAATTGTAATAAATCATAGCTTTGAGTATGATTATATCCTGAGTCCTGTGAGTAAGTCATCAAACCTGTGGGTGCTCTTAGGAACTCCCGATCCAATATACTAGGTTCATATGGAACACTTTGTTTGAAGTAGCAAAGTGTGAAAATATCTGCACTATATTATTTTGTTTTTCTCAAAATTCTGTGGTTGTAAGTACAGATGGAAGATGTTACAGTAAACTTGCTTTAATTCAGTTTTCACTTTGTTAACAGGAGTGTGATAGGCTGACTTATGTACTCTAATTTAGACATTTTCTTAATCCTGATTTCTGAGGATACGAACCCATCTGTAAATAGAACCTCTTGAAGATGTTATTTTTTATTTTTCGTTAAGGTGTGGCCCAACTGAAACAGGGTGGGCCTTAATCCAGGTTACTGGAGGACACATAGAAAGAAAGCTACAGGAAAGAGCAAGCAAGAAGCCAGGAGTCTTCTAGAACCCAGGAGAGAAAGGAGAGAACATTGTCATGTGACAGGAAGCAGAGATGCAAGCAGGGACCTCCAAGGCTTGCAATAAGACAATACCAGAATTCTCATGATCCCAGGAAGAAGCAACTCTTCTAGCCTCCAAAACTTAAGACAATATATCCCCATTGTTTAAGCCAATCCATTGTATGGTATTTGACATAGCAGCTGGGAAAGGAAGACAATGAGTGTTTCCCTAAGTACTTTCTGCAAAACCTGTTTGATGCTAATTTAAAAGGATGGGGGCTGGGGTGGCTGCTAAGTGGGCAAATATGTTTTATAAAGCCATTGTTGCAGAACTTCACAGAGCCTTTTATATGTTTATGCATACTGTGAGCTTCAGACAGGACACAGTAAACAGTCTTCCCCATACTTCTTGTGCTTTATCTTGTGTGACCTGATTCCTGCTGTGTCCACCTTCCAACACCTTTCCATTATGATTCCTGGAAGCTATTATTTCATATGGTAAATCTTTCCCCATCTTCAGCCTTATCTCTGAATGTTATTTCACTTTTTGACTTATCTACAATCTCTCATAGTTCAAGAACCTTGGGATAACGAATGGTATCACTGTGCACTTTGCTGCCCGTTGCCACATCCAGGGCATTCTTATTTCAATACATTTTCTATCATCAAGCTTATTCCACATTGGTTTTAATGAACAGCATCATCATTGTAGTTGATTATATTATTATTTATCAGTATTTCTGCCTCTGTCTGGGAGTGTTATACTTCTCTACCCCATTGACATCAGGCTTGGCTATATGACTTGTTCTGGTCAATGAAATCTGAGCATAAATGACATTCATCTTTTCTGACCAGAAGCTTTTGGAGAAAGTGTGTTTTTTTTTTACCATGTCTTCTTTCCTTCTTCCCTAAAATGGATTATGTTTCAGATAGAGGTATTCTGATAGCCTAGGCCCCAGGGTGAAAACATTGGTGGGTGAAGCCATAGCCAACCCACAATGGACATGTATCATTAGCAAGAAATAAACTTTTGTTGCTGCAAGCCACTGAAATTTTGAAGGTGGAAGTAATTTGTTACTGTGGCCTAATCTAACCTATCCTATTTACGTCATCCATTCCAGCCAATATTTGGATATTATCTTTGACTTCTCTCTATTTCCCTCATTCATTGCACAAACATATCACCAAGTCATATTACCTTTTAAAGATCTCTATAGAACATTCACATTTTCATTCTCATTACCACTAAATTGGCTCAAACCATCCGTGAGAAGCACTCCTGTGTACCTAATTATCTTGCCTGTTCCTCCAGTCCACCTGGATTTTCTCCAAGGAGATAGAAATGGGAAACAAGAATTCTAGATAGAGTAAACGAGCATGTAAACTTGAATTCGAAGTGAGGAAACTGAAACTATTGAACTATATTCCAGTAGCCTTGATTTTTTTTTTTTTTTTTGGTAGGGGGTTGCTTACACATTTTTATTCTTCTTTCTGTCAACAAGCTATGAAAAGTCCTACATTTGATTTTTTAAAACAAAATTTTTGAGAAATCTTCACACACATATAGTCTATACATGGTACACAATCACTGACTCACAATATCATCACATAGTTATTTATTCATCACCACGATCATTTTTAGAACTTTTGCACCACTCCAGAAAAAGAAATAAAAAGAAAAAAGAAAAAACTCATACATCCCATACTCCTTACCCCATACCCCTCCCCCTTACTGACCACTACCCAATTTTTTACCCTTTATCCCTCCCCATTTATTTATTTTTTATCCTTATTTTTTCACTCATCTGTCCATACCCTGGATAAAAGGAACATCAGACACAAGGTCTTCACAATCACATGTTCACATTGTAAAAGCTACATTGCTATACAATTGTCTTCAAGAATCAGGGCTACTGGAACACAGCTTAACAGTTTCAGGTACTTTCCTCCAGCCACTTGAATACGCTGTAAACTAAAAAGGGATAGCTATATAATGCATAAGAATAATCTCTAGGATAACCTCTCAACTCTGTTTGAAATCTCTTAGCCACTGAAACTTATTTTGTCTCATTTCTCTCTTCGCCCTTTTTGTTGAGAAAACTTTCTCAACCCCATGATGCTGGGTCCTGGCTCATCCCCAGACATCATGTCCCACACTGCCAGGGAGATCTACACCTCTGGGAGCCATGTCCCACATAGAGGGTAGGGCAGTGAGTTCATCTGCCTAATTGGCTTAGAGAGAGATGCCACATATGAGCCAAAAGATAGATTCTCTGGGGGTAACTCAGGCATAATTATAAGTAGGCTTAGCTTCTCCTTTGCAATAATAAGTTTCACAGGGGTGAAGCCCAAGATTGAGGGCTCAGCCTATTGAAATTGGTTACTCCCACTGCTTACAAGAATATCAAGAATTCCCCAGAGGGGAAGTTGTATATTTCCTCCTTTCTCCCCAGTCTCCCAAGAGGACCTTGCAAATTCTCTTTTATTGTCTGCCCAAGTTACTCTGCGATACATTAGGCATCACACTAACTTGTACAAACCAACAAGATGTCATGCCCTATTCAAGATTTTATGTAATTATGGTGGTCATCTAAACTGACCATACAAGTTAAATTAGGTAATTAATGCACTACCCAAAATATAAATTTTGCACCAAATAGTCCTATCCAGATTACCTTCATTCATATTTCTAGTCTAAGTCTGATCACTTTTTTCTACTTTTTTTTAACAGTTACTGTATGGGGTAATGCTGACTTTCATAGCTTCGGAGCTCTAACTCTGAGTCTCAGGTGTCACATAAATACCTAAAGTTTCTTGGAATGGCCAGGTTATTTACAAACAGCTCAGTATCTCAGAATTTAGAAATAAGTTACAACTCCTGAATGTATGTGACTGCTGTAAGAGTTTACAATCTAGGACATTTTCCAGTAGGCCCTGACTTGTTAACCCATGCTCTCGACTTCAATTCTCTGAGTTTGTATATTGTAGTTAGCCCTTATGAGTAAGGCATGACAGTATTTGTCTTTTTGTTTCTGCCATTTCATTCAACATATTGTCCATAAGATTCATTCAACTAGTTGCATGCCACACAACTACATTCCTTCTTGCAGCCGCTCAGTAGTATGTTGCATGTATACACCACAATTCGCCGTTCCTTCCCTCAGTCGTTGTACCCTTAGGCCACCTTCATCCATTGCAAATTGTGAACACTGCTGCCATAAACACTAGTGTGCAAGTATCCATTCATGTCCTCACTCTCAGTTTCTCCAACAACGAGTTGCAAGATCACATGGCAACCACACTCCCCTCCAGAGTAGCTGTGGTTCTTGAAGACAGTTGTATAATTATATAGCTTTTATAGTGTGACCATGTGATTGTGAAAAACTTGTATCTGATGCTCTCTTTATTCAGGGTATGGACAGATGAGTGAAACAGTAAGGACAAGAAATAAATAAATAGTAGGGGGGGGGATAAGAAGTGAAAAAAAAGGGTAGATTACAATACTAGTAGTCAATGAGAGTGAAGGGGTAAGGAGAGTGGGATGTATAGGCTTTTCCTTTGTCTTCTTATTTCTTTTTCTGGAGTGATGCAAATGTTCTAAACATGATCATGATGACAAACACATAATTATGTAAGAAAGAAATTGATAATGGGTATGCATGCACAATTATGTGATGATACTGTGACCCAGTGATCATATACTTTGTATGGTTTGTGTGGTGTATGAATATATGGCAATAAAATTGAAATTAAAGAAAACACATTCAAAGCACTAAAAAACAATATAAACAAACAAACAACAACAAAAACAAGGCTTTCCAAAACTTGCTACCAGCACCTTTTTCTGGAGGTCCAGACTCAGGAGATGACAGTCACCCCAGAAGCCAAGGTTTGAGTCACTGAGAGAATACTTAGGCTCAAAAGCCTTCACAGGTGCTTCTCTTACCATGTCAGAAGTGATGGGAAAGAAAGGGGTGGGAGTGCAAGTAGGTGAGGAGAGAGGGCAGTCCCCAGGTTCCTTGACTTCCCTGGTAAAAGGAAGATATCTTAGCAGATACCTCTTGCTTATCAGGAGGCAAATGAAGCCCTCCAGATCCACCTCCTCTTCTCTCCTTGCCCCAGTTGCCACTGCCAGCCACAGCTGCCTGGTGTCTACATTTTTAAACAGAATGTATATCAACGAGTTTTCAAAATATCACAATCATTGGCATACAATTTAAAACAACCATTTAAGATGATGGAGAAGCAGCTTACAGATTTGGGCCAAGCAGTTAAAAACCATTTGTCCCAGGCCATGGTCCCCTTACCATCCTTTGGAATTGTCTCTGTGGTAGTTAGAGTCAGTTGTCAACTTGGCCAGGTGAAGGTACCTAGTTCTGTTGCTGAGGACATGAGCCAATGGTACATGAACCTCATCTATTGCTAATTACATCTGCAATCGGCTAGGAGGCGTGCCTGCTACAATGAATGACGTTTGACTTAATTGGCTGGTGCTTAAATGAGAGAGCACAACGTAACACAACCCAAGCAGCTCAGCACACCTCATCTCAGCACTTGCAGCTCAGCCCAGGCCTTTGGAGGTGCAGAAAGAAATCACCCTGGGGAAAGTTGTTGGAACCCAGAGGCCTGGAGAGAAGGCCAGCAGAGATCACCCTGAGCCTTCCCATGTAAGAAAGTACCTCAGCTGAAAGTTAGCTGCCTTTCCTCTGAAGAACTAACAAAATAAATCCCCATTTATTAAAAGCCAATCCATCTCTGGTGTGTTGCATTCTGGCAACTAGCAAACTAGAACAGTCTCCCAGGCATCCATACTCTCCTTGCTCTTTTCTCCACAGTTCTGGCCTCTCTCTCCTGACTCTAAATTCTGACTAGCCACCCTCTTGGTTTACCAGATTGGATCAATATATATTAGAAAGTAGCTTTTTACCCCCAACCAACTCCAAACTGTTAATACATTGAGTTGATAAATATGTCTTTTTCTGTGGAACTTTCAGACCCTTGGTATGTATCAGTTCCCTTGAAAGAAAAACATTGTCCATATAGTATAAGCCTGATTACTTCTCCAAAGTGGGCTGGACAAATTCCATACCTGGTAACCAGGTTAGAGCTTCCAGGTTTGCTAACAAACTACTGCTCCTCTGACTCTGCAGGTAGAAAAGCTTCAGGTTTCTAAGAGCTACATAGCAACCCTAGTTTGCTCTCTGAAGTAAACTGACTCTATCAAAACATGAGTAAATAGCAACAATGAGAGTAAATGCAGATAGAATGAAACTGGAAGGAAAATGTTAATTATGGTTTTCTCTGAGAGACAGAACTAGGAATTATTCTTACTTTATTTTTTATCCTTTCTAAACTGCAGGGTGTTTTCTTAAACAATGTTTTACTTTATAATTGGCAAAGCTTGGAAGACAACCACTGCCATTCAAGTCAATGTGGAGAATGGATACAATCCTGCTTGAGATTAGCCAAAAAAAAAAAATTCTTGATTAATTTATCACATTATTATAGTGCTATATCCATTATAAGACCCCACAATTTAAAGCTTATCATGGGATATATTGGAAAGACGATTATAGCTACAAAATCACAACACCTGACTAAGAGAGACTTAAATAGTAGGGATTTGTTCTTTTATTCTAACTAGAATCGTAGGTAGGTTTGGATTCTCTGTAATTCTTTTGAACTCCTCTTATAGTCACAAAATGGCTGCTGGGGTTCCACGCATTGTGTATTCTAATGATGAAAGCAGAAAGAAAGGGAAGGTTTCTATTTTATGAGAAAAGAAGATCTTTCCTAGAAGTCCTCTTTGCGTCCCATTGGTCAGGACTGGTTCACTGATCATTCGCTTTCAGCAAGGGAAGCTAGGAAACTGAATATCTGGTATCTTCAATCTCCGCAGTGGAAAGCAGTCTTTTCCCACTAATAGGTATCATGGGTCTCATAGCTATGGGGAAGGCAACCAGAAAGGTTTGTCACAGCAGAGAACTGAGAGGAGGCCCAAAGTGGACTTTATCTAAGAATGTTAAGACCTTTATAAAAATCTGAGATATTTTTTATCCCAAAGGAAGAAGACTAAGAGTCAGATTAATAACAGACCTTGAAAGTATGAATTTTTTTTTTTTTTTTGGCATGTGCAGGGTCCAGGAATCAAATCCAGGTCTCTGGCATAGCAGGTGACAATTCTGCCACTGAGCCACCATTGTACTGCCTGAAAGTATGAAATTTTTATATGACAAATATCAACCCACTATCTCTTACATGCAAGCCATTATTATAGGTGCTCTTAAACAAATGGAAGTGTGAAAAGGGAAAGGAACAACATCTCCTACATAGTTACAACTAGTTAGGCACTGTGCTAGGTGGCTTAAATATATCCCATTTACACCTTTAAGCAAGCTATTATTGGATTTGTATTAACAGATGAGGAAATGGAGGCCTAGGGACACCGGACCTTATTTGCCACCTTCTCCTCTTGAGCCCCAAAAGTTCTCCTTTTACTCCAAACCAAGCACATACCTAGTGTACAATGAGCAAAACTTCTTTTGGGGGAAAAAACATGACCAGATTATACAAGTATATATAGGCTACAACTAAGTAAAATGTGAGCTTATATACTGATAAAAGGTAATGGAGGTGAATATGGATGTATTCACAGTTGACTAGACTTTCTTTATTTTCCCTTTAAATATGCTTAAGTGTATGTTTTTTGTTGTGATAGCATATTAAACATAAAATTTGCCATTTTAATCATTTTTAAGTCTACAGTTCAGTGCATTAACACATTTATAGTGTTGCACCATCCATTACCAAAACTTTTCATCATCCAAAGCAGGAACTCTGCACCCATTAAGCAACAATTCCCCATTCCACCTCCTTTCCAGCCCTTGTAAACTCTAATCTGCTTTCTGTCTCTATGAGTTTGTTTATTCTAGATATTTCAAATAAGTGGCACCACACAATATTTGTCCTTTTATGTCTGGCTTATTACATGTAGCATAATGTTTTTAAGGTTCATCCATATTGCATCATGTCAGAACCTTGTTCCTTTTTATAACTGATGCACTATGGAAAACGTTTGCTGTGTCCTCAAAAAGTTAAGCATAGAATTACCTTATTACCTAGCTATCCCTTGATGCTGAGTCCCAGCTCATTCTAGGATTTCTGTCCCATGTTGCCAGGAAGGTCCATTCCCTTGGAGTCATGTCCCGTGTAGAGTGGGGGAGGGCAGCTATTTCACTTGTCATGTTGGCTTAGAGAGAGAGGCCACATCTGAGCAACAAAAGAGGTTCTCTGGGGGTGACTCTTAAGCCTAATTTAAGTAGGCTTAGCCTTTCTTTTGCAGGAATGTTTCATAGGAGCAAACCCCAAGATCAAGGACTTGGCCTATTGATTTCGTTGTCCCCACTGCTTGCAAGAATATCAGGAGTTCTCCAAATGGGGAAGTTGAATATTTCCTCCTTTCTCCTTATCCCCCCAAGGGAATTTTGCAAATACTTTTTTATTCACTGTCCAAATCACTCTGGTATTTATTGGGGCATCACACTAATTTGAACAAACCAACACAATATCGTGCCGTATTCAAGATTCCATGTATTTATAGTGTTCGAGTTGTCCATTATTTAATTGGGTTGTCTTCTTGTTGCTGAGTTGTAGTAGTTCTTGATTTGCTGGATGTAATATCGGCCTCATCTCTAAGGCCCTCCACCTAGCAACTTCTGACCTCACATCGCACCACTGTCTTCTCACTCTCCGATTGGCCCAACCTTCGTCCTCTCGCTCTCTGCCTGGCAACATCATATCCCTCTGTCTGGCAACATCATATTCAAGCCATTCCATTGGACCTTTCTGCTCTCAGCACACCCAATCCCTCGCTGCCACCCTTAGCCTCCTCACCAATCACGCAGCGCGCCTCCCCTGGCCCCCCCCCTATTGCTGCCTCGCCACTATATAAAGCTCTGTACTTCCCCTAATAAACGTTCTGGTGCACTACGCCTTGCCAGCCCCATCAGTTCCCGCAACTCGTTCTTCGTCTCGCGCGCCCTCCAGACCTTTGAGCCCCCGGGACCGGTCGGCTACCGAGTTCCCCCGTCTCGCTGCGAGGAAGACCCCAGGCGGGAGCTAGGGAAAGCTCCTGCATTTATTTATTCTGGATATTAGCCCTTTATTGGTTTTATGGGTTCTAAATATTTTTAGTTTTAATTTTTGATTTTAGTTTTAATTTGGATTAAGTCCTATTTATCTATTATTTTTATTCTGTTGCTAATACTTTTGGTTTAAAATCTTGGAAACCATTGCCTAAATATAAGGTCCTGAAGATGTTTCCCTATATTTTCATCTAAAAGTTTTATAGTTTTGGTTCTTTGATCCACTTTGAGTTAATGCTACTATGGACATTGATGTACAGATATCTATTTGAGTCCCCACGAAGTGGGATTGGTGGATCATATGTTAATTCTTTGTTCAATTTTCTGAGGAAATGCCATGCTATTTTCCACAGAACCTGCACCATTTTACACTCCCACCAAACAGTGTATGACTGTCTCAATATCTCCATATCCTTAACAGCACTTGCTATTTTCCATTTTTTAAACAGTAACCATCTAGCAGTTTTGAAGTGGTAGCTCATTGTGGTCTTGAGTTGCATTTATTTATTCATATGCCATTACTTTTTAAACAATAGGATGACATTCACATAAATCACCCTTATTTCAAGTATAGAACTAGTTTAGTCTCTAATAAGTCAAAGTGCTGTCATTCTTCTCTCCATGTGTGTATGTGTACTTCACATATGTGTAATGATCCTGGGAAATGCCACACAACCACTTGAATGTAGCCACTGATCTCCAGAACATTAAGATAGCCAGCCAGCCACGTGGTAGCTTGCAGGTGTATGTACCTCAGAAAAGATCATTTTCTTAAAGCCAATCCATTCCTGTGGGTGTGGAGTCATTGTAAGCCAGATGTTTTAATGAGTAGGATCTTAAGTTGTGATTTGACCCACATCATTAAGGGTAGCTCTTAGTTCTCTTACTGCAGTCATTTATAAGGGGATAAAAGACAAAAAGAAGACACAGAAGGAAGCCCTGGAGAAGCTGAGAGAGAAAAGCCATGGAGGTGGAGAGAAGACACACAGAAAACAGAGGGAAACCTGAGAAGCTGAGAGGAAGCAGCCAGAAGCTGAAAGTAACAAAACCAGGGGGGAAAACCAGCAGACACTACCATGTGCTATCCCATGTGACAGAGAGGTCTCCAGCAGTGTTTCTTCAGGAAGGTGTCATCCTTTTGATGGGTTGGTTTGGACATTTTTATAGCCTCAGAACTATAAACTTGTAAGCTATTAAATCTGCATTGTAAAAAGCTAGTCCATTTCTGGTATATTGCATTTCAGCAGTTTTAGCAAACTAATATCTATCTTATGGTTGGAAATAATGTTCATGTCCTTGGAAGAGGTAGAAAATGAACTTCAATTCATTAGATATTAAGAAAAACTTGATCATTTGTCTATAAATCTCATACTCAGTAGTTAAATGCAATCATTATCTTGCTTTTAATGAATCAGGAGTGGTTTGAAACCTTCTAATTCCGCTCACTTGTTGGTAGCACAAACAGCCTTCCAAAACTCTGTGCCTAATACTCTGGGTTTGAGCAAAAAAATCTAAAGACAAATGAAAGGCCCTGTTTAGCTTGTCAATGAGCCATATTAGTCTTTTTGTTTTTGGACTTACTGCTGTTTTTCTTCTGGCTGACCTTCCTATATGTATGCATATATCAGTGTTCCAGCCGTATTTGGTCCTTTCATATTTAACACTCGGGGCACATGTCATTTATTCAAACGTCCACATTTCTTTTCCGTAAATGTTATGTGTACTCTCAGAATGAACCAAACTATGTATGATGCTAAATTATGGTAGTAGAAAATATAAAAAAAGCTTTAATCTGCAGCTAGAGGCCTTATTTATATTTACCAGATCCTTCCACCCCCAATAAATGAGCTTCTTCCTCTCCTTCTCTTACATTTCCAAATAAACTTTTCTTGAACCTGAGCCCCTTTCCTGCTAACCTTGGAGCTTAATGGCTGTTGGCAATTTTACTTGTATCTTGCTGCTCTGCAGTTGCTATGCAAAATAACAAAGGGCAAGGGTTCTGGAGAAAATAACATAATTTCTCATAGACATAGATGAATAATGTTTATCTTGAAAGAGCAACATTTTATCCATAAACCGACCCCATCAAAAAAAAAAATAGAAACAGAGGCAATTTGGATGAAATTAAACAAAAAGAGGTATAGATGGGGAGAATATTATAAAAGAATAAATTTTACAAACTGCCTCAAGAATGCGTCATTCTAGGCTACCAGGGGATGGGGTGGGGATAGGGAATGGGAAGTTAAGGCTTATAATGTACTGGATTCCTGATTGGAATGATTGGAATTGCTTGGCAGTGGGTGGTGGTGATGGTAGTACAACATCGTGAACGCAATAAACAGCACTGAAATATGTATCTGAATGTGATTAAAAGAGGAAATGTTAGATTGTATATATGGTAACAATAGACATTTTTAAAAATCAGTGGAAGTACACTACACAACCAATAAGTCCTAAATTAAACCATGGCCAATAGTTAATAGTACAATTATCAAAATATGCTATCATCCATGTAGCAAATGTGTCACCCCAACTGAAAATGTTAATAATAGGGTGGTATATGGAAATCCTGTACTTTATGCATGATTGTTCTGTAAACCCACAAATTCTCTAAGGAAAAAAGAGCCTCGTTTGTGCAGATCATAAAAGCGACTTAGAGACAAGATAAAATAAGGACGGGGAACTTCTCCTGAACAGATAGATGTCTGTTCAAAGTCTCATTCTGCTAAAAACAGAACACTGTTAAATTCTGCCCTGATACTCACTTTCTCTCCTTGTGCCTGGTGACAAAGTGAGAGGAAATCTTACGTGGACCTAATTCTAAAAAGCAAGGCAGAAATTATGATGGTATGGAAACGGTAGAATTCTGAGTTTTGATGTGGAGAGTATCAGAATGAAGGAAGGAAAAGCTAAGAAATAATCATGCATATATCCTAAACTGTAAGTAAGCAGTTTAAAAAAATCTCAGAAAAAAGATAATTAAATGGCCAGAGAATAAAGGATCCTCTTTCTCTTCAATCAAGATTATTCCAAATGCAGAAGAAAATGCTAAAATGTAGCATTTTAGTACTTGATGATAAAGGAAGCCTATTGAAATTTAATATTTTTAAAGGGTATGAACTGCTTTTCTATCTTTGGATTCCACAATGCTTAGAGAGGGCCCACTTTTTCTTCCAGCCACAAAGGAGGAAGATAGTCTGGAATTATCTTCCCATCATAAACAACTAGAAAAAAAATGGAGGAAATATATGAAACAGTGGTAGGCTGCAATCCCTGTGAAAAGGGAAACAAAAGAAGTGTGCCCTATCATTGTCTAGGATTTCAGGATTGGAATCATTTTTGGACAGTGGCACAGGGAGAATTCGGCAGTCTTCCTGAATTAAAGAGATAAAGATTAGAATTTAGGTAGATAGAATTTGTAGGACAAAGTGCCCAAGAGTCAGAACTACATAGAGAAAGAACTCCAGAAATCTGTATAGTGGGTCCTTCATGTTTGGGCAAAATGCCAATCTGTAAATTGGGGTGAGGCTACATGAAACTGGAAAATAAAAATTTCTGAGGAAGGAGAAATTACTAGAGAGCTATAAGACAAATAGTCCCCAAGCTCATACAGGGCTAAATCATTATTCAAATAAACTAAAAGCAACCAAACTGGAGAGACCTCATTGAGTACAAAGGACATTCAGTAGAGACCCCAAAGGATTACAACTTAGCAATAGGGCTAAATTAGGTCTAGAAAAACACTACTATAGATCTACCCTTAAAAGACTCCAAAACAACCTCAAAGGGATCAAATTAATTTGTAAGTAATTAACAGCAAGGCAGAAAATATTCAATAATTATTAAAGGAATACAATAACATCCAACACAAAACAATATAAAGTTCACAATGCCCTCTATACAATAACAAATTGTTAGTCACACAAAAAAGCCTGAAAATGTGACCTATATAACCAAAAATCACCCAATAGGTAGACCCATAATGAAATAAACCCATCATTGGAAGAGATGATAGAATTAGTGGACCAAGACATCAAAATAGCTATGAAAAAAATATATTATATATGATCAAAGGTATAAAGGAAACACTCAAGAACATGGTAGGGAGAGAAATGTAAGATATAAAAAACACCTAAATTGAACAAGTAGAGTTAAAAAATAAAAAATCTTAAATGACACATTCACTGGATGTGGGTTACAGTACATTAAATACTCCAGAAGAAAAGATCAGTAAACTCAAAAAACATAGCAATAGAAAATATCCATAAGGAAACGCAGAAAAAAAAGTGGAAAAGAAATGAACAGAGTATTAGTGAGCTGTGGGAAATATCAAGCAGACTACATACATATATTTAGATTCCATAAAGAAGAGGAGATGAGAAAGTAGAAAAATGAAGAAATGTTGGCAAAAAGTTTTCCAAATTTGGTGAAGAGTATAAACACATAATTCCAATAAAATCAATGAATAGCGAGCAGAATAAACATAAAGAAAACCATACTGAAGCATATCAGTATCAAACTGCTGAAAAAAAGTGATAAAGAGAAAATCTAAAAAGCAGATTGAGAAAAAAGATGCATGAAATACAGAGAAATAAAGAAAGATAATGGGCGGGCCGCGGTGGCTCAGCAGGCAAAGTGCTTGCCTGCTATGCCGGAGGACCTCGGTTCGATTCCCGGCCCCAGCCCATGTAACAAAAACGGAGAAACAGAATACAATAAAACAAGAAAATGTTTAAAAATGTTTCCCTTTCTTCCTTCCTTCCTTCTTTCTATCCTTCCTTCCTTCTCTCTGTCTTTCCTTTAAAAAAAAAAAAAAAAAAAAAAAAAAAAAAAAAGAAAGATAAGAATGACCTGAGATATCTCCTTAGAAATTCTGTAAGCTGGAAGACATTGGAGTGACATCTTTAAAACAATGAAAGAGAAATACTGTCTACTGAGAATGCTATACCCAGTGAAAATATATTTCAAAAATGAAGACAAAAGAAACAAGGTTTCACATATACAGTAGGTATTATATATGCAAAGTAATGACGTGGTACTTGAGGTAGATTTAATTGTGCCCCCCCACTACCAAATAAAAAAGATACGCCATGTCCTAATCTCCAGAACCTGTGAATGTTACCTAATTTGGAAAACAGATATTTGCAAATGTAATTAATTCATGGGTTTTAAGATGAGGAGATTGTCCTGAGTTTTTTTTTTTTTTTTTAACATGAGCAGGCACCCGGAATTGAACTTGGGTCTCCGGCATGGCAGGCAAGAATTCTGCCTGCTGAGCCACCGTCCCACTGCCCTGTGAATGTATCTTAAATCCAAGGATAAGAGCACTTATAGGAATAAGGAAAAGGGAGGTTTGACACAGAATAAGAGGAGGCCACATGACTAGGGAGTCAGAGGCTGGAGGAATGGAGCCACTAGTCAAGAAATGCTGACTGCCACCAGAAGCTGGAAGAGGCAGAGGATAGAGTCTACCTTGGAGCTTAGAGAAATGGAGCTCTGCTGACACCATGATTTCAACCACCAGGTCTATAGAACTACAAGGATTTCTGCTGTTTTAAAACACCCAGTCTGCGTTAATTTGTTAGAACAGCCACAGGAAACTTACACAGGCTCTTTCACTTACTATACCACGGTCATCTTTTCAAATAATCTATTCCATTTGACTTGTAGGAGTCACATAGTATTTCAGTGTGCTTGTGTACCATGATCTGTTTTTCTAGACACTTGAACAAAGAATCTGTTCAAAATTTCCTGTATGATAATACTTTACTTACGGAAATGTGTACGATAAATTCCTAGATGTGGAAGAGCTGTATCAAAAGAATAAGCCCATTAATATTTTAAATCCTTATTGTTATATTAGCCCATAAAAGTGATGTTTGGGAATTTCAATTTCAACCAACACTAGATATAAGACAAATAGTGAATCTTTTCTAATCTTGTGGATGAAAAAAAAGTTTTCAGAAAAACAAAAAGTGAGAGATTTCAGTGTCTGTTGTTCTTACTAAATACATGAAGTTGTATGATATAATATGAATGTAGAATGTGATAAGATTATTTTATTGTTAATCCTGGAAAAATTACTAAAAAGTTAAAAAGTCAAATTAATAAACCAGTAGTGGAAATAAAGTGGATTTATAAAAATTTTCAACTAATCCAAAAGAAGGGAGAAAAATATAGCACAGATGGGACAAATAGGACACAAATAACAAGATTTAGATTTAGATCCAACCATAGAAATAAATAAAATGTAAAGAGTCTAAAAACTACAGCTATAAATCCAAGTTTATCAGATTTGATAAAAAAAAAAAGATCCAGATATAGATTTCTACAAACACGGAACTTCAAATACAAAGATTAAAATGAATTAAAAGCGAAAATGGATCAAAAGATAGATCATATAAACACTAATCAAAAGAAATCTAGAGTGGCTATATTGATCAAAGTAGAATTAAGAACAAGGAGTATTATTAGGAATAGAAAATGACATTTCATCATGATAAAGGGGTCAAGTTATTGGGAAGACATACAATGCTAATGCCTCTGCATCTAAAAATAGAGCTTCAAAATATTTGAACCAGCAATAGGTAGAACTAAGAGAAATAAACAAATCAACAATTTAATTGGATATTTCAGTAACTAATTAATAGAACAAGGCAAAAAAAAAAGAATCAGAAAACTATAGGAGACCTAAATAACACCCAAATAGCAAGTGTTGTAGTTTGCTAGCTGCTGGAATCCAACACACCAGAGACAGATTGACTTTTAATAAAAGGGGATTTATTTTGTTCTTCAGAGGAAAGGCAGCTAACTTTCAACTGAGATTCTTTCTTACATGGGAAGGCACAGGGCAATCTCTGCTGACCTTCTCTCCAGGCCTCTGGGTTCCAACAACTTTCCCCAGTATGATTTCTTTCTGCATCTCCAAAGGCCTGAGCTGAGCTGCTAGTGCTGAGATGAGGTATGCTGAGCTGCTTGGGCTGTGCTAAGTTGAGCTCTCTCATTTAAGCACCAGCCAATTAAATCAAACATCATTCATTGCAGCAGGCACACCTCCTAGCTGACTGCAGATGTAATGAGCAACAGATGAAGTTCACGTACCATTGGCTCATGTCCACATGTCCAAAGCAACAGAACTAGGCACCTTCACCTGGCCAAGTTGACACCTGAACCTAACTACCACATGTCCACCCCTTGTCAACTTGGCAACTATATGCATCACCTTAAACAATATTAAAGTGGCACAAATTCTCTTCTGGCTGTGGACCTATGAATCTCAAAACAAGTTATCTGGTGCCAATATGCAAAGGAGGACAGTCACAGGATCCATAAGAAGAAATTGGAAGGAAAACCTGCAGGGCAAACACCATTGTATTTCAAAGTCTGCAAGTCATTTATCCTTCAGCTTTAGTAAGTGGCAGTCCCACCCTTTCCAAGGGCCTATGCAGTGGCCCGCCTCCTTCCAAATCAACCTTGGGGAAGAATGAGGAGACCACCTTTTTCTCGGCTCCACTTTCTCCAGGCATCGGGATACACCCGGGCTCTCTGCCATTTCCAGGGCACACGCTCAACCCCTCCATATGGTGGCAGCCAGGCTCTCCCCAGTCCCTAAGGAGCATGCTGTACGTTCTCAAAGGCTTGAGGCTGCACAACTCTTCCACTGCAATGAGATGGGAGACTCATCCTCTGCCCTCAGGGCAAACTCCCCTCTTCATGTATATGGGTGCATCCACTCTCCTGGCCGAGGTTTCTTGGCTTCAGACCCAAGCTTCCATGGTTCTCACTCTGTATACTCCAATTTTTCCCTTTTGTGTCCCCCTTTGTCCAGATTGGTAGTGGTTCTGTTTACATCAACAGTCGCTTCAAGCACTTCAGGACTTCTCCATCATTCTCTTCACAGTTCCCCCAAAATCTTCCCCTTAGCCATCCAAAAAACCATTCCAACATATCTGGTATTTGCAAACTGCAGCAGCACCCCACTCTCCAGTACCAAAATCTGCTCTAGTTTGCTAGCTGCTGGAATGAAACACCCCAGAGACGGATTGGCTTTTAATAAAAGGGGATTCATTTTGTTAGTTCTTCAGAGGAAAGGCAACTAACTTTCCACTGAGGTTCTTTCTTACATGGGAAAGCCACAGGGTGATCTCTGCTGGCCTTCTCTCCAGGCCTCTGGGTTCCAACAACTTTCCCCAGTATGATTTCTTTCTGCATCTCCAAAGGCCTGGGCTGAGCTGCAAGTGCTAAGATGAGATATGCTGAGCTGCTTGGGCTGTGCTACATTGAGTCTCTCATTTAAGCATCCAGCCAATTAAATCCAACATCATTCACTGCAGCAGGCACGCCTACTAGCCAACTGCAGATATAATCAGTGACAGATGAGGTTCACATACCATTGGCTCATGTTCACAGCAACAGAACTAGGTGCCTTCACCTGGCCAAGTTGGCACCTGAACCTAACTACCACAGCAAGTAACCAAAGTGACCTAAGTGATATTCATAGAACACTACCCCATGACAGTAGAAACATTTTCTAAAGCACTTGGAAAGGTGCTCCTAATTCAGTGGTAGAATGCTCACCTACCATGCAGGAGACATGGGTTCAATTCCCGGGAAAAAAAGCACATGGAACATCAACCAACAATCACGAATTCTGGGCCATAGTCCAAGCTTAAATTTTTTTTAAAGGATTGACATTATATAAGGCATAAAGTATTGACATTATATAAGGCATGTTCTCTGACTGCAAAGCATTAAACTAGAAACCATTAATAAAATGATATCTTGAAAATCATCTGGAAATAAAACAACATCCCTTTAAATAACTTATGGAATAAAAAGAAATCACAAGAGAAATCAGAAAATGTTTTGATGGGGAAGTTTTTGGTACTGAACACTTAGAATAGGGGAAATTTTAAAGTAAATTATTTAAGCTTCAGTGTTAAAAAAACTAGAAAAGGAAGAGCAAATTAAATCTGAAGAAAGTATAAATAAGAAAAGAACAAAGATAGAAGAAAGCAATGAAAAAAATAGAGAAATTTAATAGAAATAAAAAGCTGGTTCTTTAAAAAGATCAATAAAATAAAACTTCTAGCTAGACTGATCAAAAAGAGAGAAAACACAATTTTCCATAATCACAAATGAAAAGAGAACATCACTACATATTCTAGAGACCTTAAAATGGTAAAGGAACATTATGAACATTTTTATACCAATAAATTAAAACACTTAGATGAAATGGACAATTCTTTAAAAGACACAAGCTGGTAAAGTTCACTCAAGAGAAAATGGGGAGCCTGGTGTTCTAGTTTGCTAGCTGCTGGAATGCAATATTCCAGAAATGGAATGACTTTTAAAAGGGGAATTTAATAAGTTGCTAGTTTACAGTTTTAAGGCCAAGAAAATGTCCCAATTAAAACAGGTCTATAGAAATATCCAATCAAAGGCATCCAGGGAAAGATACCTTCGTTCAAGAAGGCCGATGAAGTTCAGGGTCTCTCTCTGTGAAGTGAGAAGGCACTTGATAAACGCAGTCATGGTTTCTCTCTCAGCTGGAAGGGCACATGGTGAACATGGCGTCATCTGCTAATTTTCTCTCCTGGCTTCCTGTTTCACGAAGCTTCCCGGGAGGCATTTTCCTTCTTCATCTCCAAAGGTCGCTGGCTCATGGACTCTTTGCTTCATGGTGCTGCAGCATTCTCTGCTCTCTCTGAATCTCTTTTATTCTCCAAAATGTTTCCTCTTTTATAGGACTCCAGAAACTTATCAAGATCTGCCCAAAAGGGTGCAGACATGTTGTCACCTAATCCAGTTTAAAAATCACTCTTGATTAAATCACATCTCCTGGGAGATAATCTGATTATAGTTTCAAACATATAGTATTGAATAGGGATTATTCTGCCTTTATGAAACAGGATTTTGATTAAAACATGATTTTTCTAGGGGACATGCATCCTTTCAAACCAGCACACCTGGTTTACCCAATAATTATTGGAGAGAATAAATTCATAATTTAAAGACTTTTATACAAAGAAAACTCCAGGCTCCAATTACTTCACTGATAAATTCTACTAAATATTTGAGCAAGAGTTTGTATCAATCCTCTGCACACTCTTCCAAAATGCAGAAAGAGAAAACACATTTTCCAACTCATTTTTTAAAAATATTTTTATTGAAAAATCTACAGTCCAACCATATTATACAATCAGCGACTCACAATATCATCAAATAGTTGTGTATTCATCACTATTATTATTTTAAGGACAATTGCATAACTCCAGAAATAGAAATAAAAAGGAAAAAATATTCATACATCCTATCGCCTTTCCCCTGCCTCTCACTGACCCACAATATTTCAGTCTACCCAATTTTTACCCTATATCTCCCCCTATTATTTGTTTATTTTTTATCGTTATTATTATTTTTTTACTTATCCGTCCATACCCTGGATAAAGGAGCATTAGACACAAAGTTTTCACAACCACACAGTCACACTGTAAAATCTATATAGTTATACAGTCTTCTTCAAGAATCAAGACAACCGGAACACAGTTCAGTGGTTTCAGTTACTTCCCTCTAGGCACTCCAATACACCATAAATTAAAAAGGGATATCCATTTAATGCATAAGAATAACCTCCGACTCTGTTTGAAATATCTCAGTCCCTGAAACTTTATTTCAGCTCATTTCTTTCTTCCCTCTTTTTGTCAAGAAGTTTTCTCAATCCCACGATAGGTCCTGGCTCATCCCCAGGGGTCAGGTCTCACATTGCCGGGGAGATTTACACCCCTAGGAGTCATGTCCCATGTAGGGGGGAGGACAGTGAGTTCACCTCCCAGATTGGCTTAGAGAGCCCACACTGAGCAACAAAAGAGGTTCTCTGGGGGTGACTCTTAGGCATAATTATCAGTAGGCTTAACCTCTCCTTTACAGGGGTAAGGTTCATAGGGATGAACCCCAAGATCAAGGGCTCAGCCTATTGAATTGGTTGTCCCCACTGATTGCAAGAATACCAGGAATTCCCCATATGGGGAAATTTAATATTTCCTTCTTTCTCCCCAGTCCCCCAAGAGGACTTTGCAAATACTTTTTTATTCTGTGCCCAAATTACTCTTGGATATAGCAGGGCATCATGCTAACCTGTACAAACTAACAAAATCTCACACCCTATTCAAGGTTCCATATAATTATCGTGTTCACGTAATACAAGTTAAATTAGATAATGCACTACCCAAAATATAAATTTTGCACCAAATAAACATCTCTCCCTTGTCTCACATAGAGGTTGAAGTTTAGAAATATGGGCCATATAATACTGGATAAACCAGTATTCTGATTTGCCTTAGCCCTATCCAGATCAGCTTCATCCATATCTCTAGACAAAGTCTGATTACTTTTTCATCTTTTTTAACAGTTCCCAGCTCATTTTAACAGCATCAACCTGTTACCAAACTAGACAAATAAATAACAAGAAAAGAAAATTAGTTCAATTTTTCTCGTGAACATTCTCTAATAAAATACATACAAATTAAATACAATATTTTATAGAAATATAATACTTTATTACCAAATGGGGTTTATTTCAGGAATGCAAATTTTTAAAAAATGTTTGACAGTTCATCAATACAATTTGCCATATTAACAAACTTAGCAAAAAAAAAACCACTCCATAATTACCTTAATAAATGCAGAGAAAGCATTTGACAAACTCAACACCTTTCAAGATAAAAACTAACAGCAAATAAAGGAGTAGAAGGGACTTCCTCAAGTTCCTTCTGAAAAAAAGAAAGGCATCTACAAAAATACCTACAACTAACATGATACTTAGTGGTAAAAACTAAAGTTTCCCACCTAAGATTTGAAAATGGTACATGTGTCTACTCTCACCTCTCCCATCCAACATGACACAGGAGGACCTAGTCAATGTAATAAGACAAGAAAAGATGCAAAAAGCATAGAACTTGAATAGGAAGAAGCAAAATGGTCACTATTTGCAAAGTCATGATGCTCTATGTAAAAAAACTAAGGAGGCTCCACCCTTATCAACATGACAAGAGTAAGATGTTTCAGGACTTTGTCCTCCCACAGAAGCTTTGTACAACTAATAAGAACTGGCAGAAATAACTTTCTCAAAGCTCCAGAAAGCAGTGGATTGCAGTAACAGGGCAAGTGCCAAATCAAGAAAAAGGCAACGTTAAAGTGGTAATATCTTATGGCCCTGGCTGGCTTCTTCCCCTTTCCCTTATTGACTCATTGCGTAGCTGGCTGGTACCCCCAGTGTGGGTCCCTGGTCCTGATTCCAGAGGAATCAGAGTAACCTTTGTGCACATGCTGAGAGCATGCATGTCTGGTCCAGTTTCTCTGGTGGCAGACTGAGAGATTGAAGTAGGACAGTCATCATTGGCTTGCCATATCTGAATTTTCCCCTGCATTTAGAATGCATCTCACAAAGGTCTCTTACAGAATGCTTTGGGAGAGCAGTCAAATCATGGCTGCCTGAGGCAAGGTATTGCTGGTTGTAGGACATACAGTGCACTGCCCAGGACTGTGAGAAAACTGTTTCCTAGAGAAGAGGTGACATTTGTATCCATATAAGAGGAGAATTCCTAGGCCCACATGAGCACACTTAAGATAAAACACATGTGCAGAAAGGACCAGGGAGGCCATATGCTTTGGTGACAAGCTATTCTCTGAACTCATTGTGTGACTAAGTTCTGAAGAAAAGTAATGCACAGGTCAGTCTGCAAATAATGGGAAAAGTATTTTCTTTTTTTTCATTCTTCTTCTTTCTTTCTTTCTTTTTTTTTTTTTGTTAGCTGGACATTCAAGGAAAGCTATATTATAACGTTAGATGAATGAATGTTAAAGGAACAGATACTTCGGAGTCTAAATTGCAGTATTAACACATTAAAATATCAAAATGTCCAGGTTTCAACACACTATTACAAAACATACAGAAAAAAAAACAAAAAACAAAAAACAAGAACCCAGGCTTGGGAGAAAAATAAAGCATTTAAACCATTGAAGAAAACCATTTATCAAGACATATTAGATAAAGACTTTAGAAAAAATGCCCTAAATATACTCAAAAACCTAAAGGAAAATATGAACAAAGAACTAAAGGAAATCAGGAAAATGATAGTGAACATAAAGAGACTATTAGTAGAGAGATAGAAATTATGAAAAGGAAGCAAACAGCACTGAAGACCATAGTAACAAATTAAAAATGCTCTAGAGGGGTTCCATAGCATGTTGGAGCTGGCAGAGGAAATAATCCATGAACTTGAATATAAGATCATTGAGATTGTCCAGTCTGAGGAACAGAAAGAAGGAAGAATGAAGAAAGTGAACAGAGCCTGAGGAACCTGTGGGATGCTATGAAACACACCAGCACATGCATTATGGGAGCCCCAGAAGGAGAAGAAAGAGAAAAGCTCAGAAAAAGTATGCAAAGAACTAGTGGCTGAAAGTTTTTGAAATTTAATAACAGACATGAATGTACACATCCAAGATGCTCAATAAACGCCAAATAGGATAAGCCCAAGTGAATCCATACCACAACATATTATAATCAAGCTGACGAATGCCAAAAATAAAGAGAGAATTCTGAAAGCTACAGGAGAGAAGCAGCATGTCACAAAGGAGCCTCAAAAAGCCAAAGACTAACTTCTCACTGGAAGCCATCGGGGGCAAGAAGGCAGTGGGATGACATATTTAAACTACTGAAAGCAAAAAACTGTTCATCAGGTATTCTGTATTTGGCAAAACTGTCTTTCAAAACTGAGGTAGAGATTAAGATATTCCCAGAAAAAGAAAAGCCGGGGGAATTCATCACCGCTAGGCCAGCCCTACAAGAGATGCTAAAGAGAGTTCTCCAGAGTAAAATGAAAAGGCTCTAGGTAAAAGATAAATGCTGCATGAAGAAATAAATATCTCCAAGAAGGCTAATGACGTGGATAAACATAAATGCCAGTAAATTGTATTTTTTTCTTTGTAACTCCACTTTTTACTTCCTACAAGATCTAAAAGACAAAAGCATAAAATGGAATGATAAATTAGTGGTTTGAGACTTACAATGTGTAAACATGCAATTTGTGACAAGATCTACATAAAGGCAGGGGGATGGAGGGATTTGGTAGCATAGTTTGTGTATACTATTGAAGTTAAGTTGATATCAGAGCAAACATGACATACAGATTTAGGTTGTTAAATTTAAGCTCCTTGGAGTCTGCAAAGAAATTATTGAGAATATACAAGTTCACAGAGACAGAAATTAGAGTATAGATTATGCAAGGGCAGGGTTAGAGGGAATGGAGAGTTAATGCATAATGGGTGTCAGGTTTCTATTTGGAAAGTTGGGCAAGTTTCAGTAATGGAAGGTGGTGATGGAACCGCAACATAGTAGATATTTGATTGATCCTGTTGAATGGTATGTTTGGGAGTGGTTGGGATGGGAAGATTTATGTTATATATGTGTTAAAAAAAATAGAGCAACTAAAGAGACAGTGACAATTAAATGCAAAACATGATCCTGAATGACATATAATAAGGGAGGATAAAAGGCTCAAAAGAGTTTTATTGGTACATATAGAAAAATTGGAACATTAAGTACAAGGATGCATGCTTAGATTAGATGAGAAATTTTTTATCAGCACCTGGGAGAATACTATTATGTGGTAGCAAAACATTTGGTAAAATCGCCACCTGAGAGAACTTGGAAGGCTGGTCATGTGCCTAGTGATTAACATTGAATGCATTTGAAAAGGCAATATAATAAAGATAACAGTTCAATTTATGAGCAAGAATGAAAGAAACTAAAGAATTCAGAAATTGAGGACTTGCTAAGTTGGAAAAAGTAACTGCTTCTCTTTGCCAGTCAGTGCAGGAAAAACCTAAGAAGGCCTTTGGGCAAATTGGCCAATTAGAATTCAGCCTTTTGTAGAGAGCAAATCAAGGACATGCCCATCATAGCCATGATTTAAACTATGGAATAGATTAGGATGTTTAAAAGTAAAGGTCCAATTAACGTTTTGCCACTCCTATAATTCCTTTTAGCAGCATGAAAGGATTTAGGGGGTTAAAAAAAAAAAAGTGTAATTCTCTCACCCAAGACTGATAGACTTAAGTACCCAAAAGCAAACTAAGAGGGGCATGAGAGTGAGAAAATCTAGAAATATTGCAAATTTAAGAATTTAAGATATGTGTCTAGAAAAGAACTTGGATATGGCTATTTGTACCCTGGTGCTGACAGGAATCAAACAAATAAGCTACTAAGCTTTGAGAAACATCAGGAAGTAACAGTCTGAGCAGGGAATTCATCTCAAAAAGGATACATAGAACAGTAGACATTTCGGGGCTATGCCTGTTGTGGCTGATTTACAATAAGGCCACAGATTCTTTGACACTCCTTTTATCAATAACTTGGGTCTATGTCTCTTCCTCTTGGATCTGCGCTTGTGACCACTTCAACCAATAGTATGTACCAGAAGTGGTGTTCCCCGTCCACTGGAACACTCATTCTTGGAGTCCTGAACTGCAATGTGAGAAATCTAGCTACTCTGAGGCTGCCATGATGTGAGAAAGCCCAAGCCACAGAGAGAGGTTGCACGTAGGCTCTTGATTGACGATGACATCTGCGCCCATACTTCAGCCATTCTAGCCCAACCACAAAACATGCAAGTGAAAAAGCCATCTCAGAAGCGAATCCTCCAGCCGAAGCTATTTACCAGTTATTTGGGCCATTTCAGGTGAGGCCCCATTCATGGAAGAACAGATATAGGCCATCCCCTCTATGCTCCTTCTGATTCTCTGACTGCAGAATCCATGAGCATAATGAAGTTTTGTTTGTTTGTTTTATACCACTGATTTTTGAAGTGATTTGTTAAACATCAGTAGATAACTGAAAGAAACCCTTGCCCAGCTCAAGAAAAATCTACCCTCATTCCCACCTGATTGCCAAATTCATGGAGGAGCCTCAGCCATCTTTTTTTTTTGTACTGTGACCCTCATCCTTAGCTTTTGCTTGGACTTCTGATCAATAATGGGAGAACAGGATCATCTCAGACAAAAACTGGTTTTGGGATACAGGGAGAACTAAGGAATCTCCTGAGTGTGGGCAGAAAAATCCAGGCTGCAGAGGCAAGCTGATGAAGCCAATATTGAGAAGTGAGCAAGTAAGAGACTTACTGGTTCTAGTGGAACTTCCTGAAGGCCAGCTGTATCCCATTATTCTGAAAGATGGGCTAAACTCTCAATTTTGGTTGTTAGCTAAAGTTGGTTATCTATGACTTCCAAATGAAGAGTCCTAAATAGCCAAAGTGCCAGGTTGGGTCCACCAGTGGTGGACATCAATGGGGTTGAGATCCTAGACAAAAGAATATGAGAGAAATGGACTGTATATGTGCAACTCCCAGCCTCTAGTGCTGGCACATCCAGAAATAACTGGAGCAATCTTACACGAGGCCTTCCATGAACAAGTGGGCGAGAGAAATCAGAGAAATTTTTAGTTATTTCTGTAAACATGACCTCATTTGTACTCACAGCCATGAGAGATAAATCCAAAAGGCAGGCCAAAATCACAATGAACTCAGATTTTAAAAAGTGCTAAAGGAAGAAAAAGTCATTTCAGAAAGAAACACAAGACAGATTGAATCTCCTGGCAGTGCAGTATGAAATTGGCCAGGGGAAAGTAAAAGAAGAACTGTTTCTCAGGAAGTAGCTGCATGGGCCCAAAAGGAAGCTTGGAGAGGAGCTGCTACTGGGAGGGGAAAGGAGGCAGTCCACACTGCTCTTAATCTGTCAAGCTGAACTGAGCCTGGTCCTAAGGTCAACCAGCATCCAGGATTAATTGGTTCTGTGATGGAATGAGGAGAAGGGAAAATGCCAGAAAGCCTCTCCTGGGGAGGAACAAGAGGACTAATACACCAGCCATCAACTCAGTTGTAACCCATGAACCAAAGCTTCTCTTCCCTATACAATGGCATATATATCTGATAAAGAGTCAGATATGTCCTGATAGTCATATGCACCCCATAAACAGCTACATATATCCTAATAACAGCCACACATACGGTAGACTGAATCACTATTCCTAAATACCTGCAGTCTAGAGGAGGATATACTTCCCTATACCATTGATGTCAGGCCAGTCTATGAGATTTCCTCTGGGCAGTGAAGTATAAGCAGAAGTGGCATGTGTCATTCCCAGACAGCTGCTTTTAGACCCAGTGTGTGGTTTGCCATTTCTCCTTTTTCTCAGCCATGAGACTGGCAATATTCCAGATAGATGCTGTTCGTCAACTTGCATTCCAGGGTGAAAGCAATATAAGCAGAGCTGCAACTGACTTGTGATGAACATGAAGTGTAGTGAGAAGTAGATCATTGTGTTATAAACCATTGTGATGGAGGGGGGGGGGGTCATTTGTTACTGCAGCATAACCTAGCTTCTCCTGACTCTTACCACCCACAAGATACATAACATTGAAAATAAGAACAGAGCATTTCTGGTCACTAGGAAGAATCTCCAGGATTTGGGGATGGCAGTGAAATAGTATTATAAGAATAAAGCCAACCTGTCAGAAGCTCAGGAGCCAAGATAGATGTGAGAATTTGTAGAAAGAGAAAAACAAAAGAGATCTCCTGAAGTAACAAGTATATTACTGTATTTTACTCCAACTGAAAAAAAACAATGGACTGATGAGGTCTGATAAAACATAGGCTAGGTTAATGAAAAGGTTTTGAGGGTTAAGTTATTAATGGTAAGCTTAACTGAGTAAGAAAATCAAATGATGACAAATGCACACATATTCCTGGAAACCGCTGTTGGTTTGAGATAGAATCGTTTGGATGTAGGACTCAGTATAAAGTGCTCCTTGCTGACCCCCAGTCACAGTCCCCTGGACATGTCCTTTTTTTCACATACTTTTCCTCTCTCACATATAAAAGCCAGTTCTTTTTTTTTTTTTTTTTTAATTTCTTTTTTTTATTTACATGGGCAGGCGCTGGGAACTGTACCTGGGTCTCCAGCATAGCAGGTGAGAACTCTGCCTGCTGAGCCACTGTGGCCCACCCTAAAAGCCAGTTCTAATCCTCTATTTCCCTATTCTCAGAGCAGTCTTGGTTTGCTCTTTCTGAGGTCAGGAAATCTGTCCCTGAACCTTTGCTTGGGGTTGAGGGTTCTTTTTCTCCAGGGTACAAATCTCCATTTTGCTCTTTGCCTGCTTCCCTGTATTCTGAATGTCTCACATCAGATTTCCTTTCAGATTCACTGCTCACTTGTGAAGATCCAATACCATTTTGAAATATCTTCTCCACCCTCTTGTTGGTCCTTCGCCTGAAATAAAATAGAGATTGCTAGACCCTAGGTCACCATTCTTTGCCTGACAATCTGAGAATTTTTCAATTATTTCACTATTCAGTCCCTCTCCCAAATATTGGACCTGCCCTAGTGAGTAACCCCTGTGTCTACCTCTTCCCTCCTGCTGCAAGGCTATGCTCATCAAATATGGGATGTCACAAATCAGAGTGACAGTTGGTATAAATGAAAGGTGGACACAACCTTAAAAATGATCTAAAGTCTTTTTAATGAGCCATCTAAACCAACAAGAAATCATCTACCAGAAAGACTTTGTAGGCAATCTCAAAAATGGGATTACATGATTCTGAGATGGGGAAGATACAGTCTTCTTATGAACGAGGCAGGGGGCATAGTATGGCTGACCACAGACACCAACTGTCTATTGTGGCTGCTAAAAACCTTTCAAAAGAAAGGAAACATTAAACTCTTTGTAAATTGTTTTGCCTCTCTACACCTGGAATAGGCTGTAGGCTCTGACCTGTCAGGCTGAGGCTGATCAGGTTAGCTGGATTAAAACTTTAACTGGAGCAATGTCATGAAATTCACCCAAAATTGGAAGGATTATTCTAGACTGAGGAAGACTGAAGAGTCATGAAAACCAAATGGGATGTAAAATGCTTTATTAGATCTTTAATTGAAAGAAACAGCTAAAAAGGCATTATTTGAAAAATTAGAAAATTTTCTGTGATCTATATGTTATATATTATTAAATTTATTAAATTTCTGTCAACTTCTCAAGTGCAATAATGATATTGTGGTTTGAAGAGAATGTCCTTATTCTTAAAAGATACATTTTGACACTAAAATACATAAGAATGAGCTGTCATGATGTCAGCAGATAAATGCTATATATGCACATATTTTATAAAAATAAATATATTTTTCATATATGTATTTAGTGAGACAGATATACAAGTAGCCAATAAGAATATGAAAAGATGCCCAAGATCATTAGTCATTAGCATAATTCAAAGCAAAACAACAAGAAGATATCACTACACACCCTTTAGGGTGGCTATTAGAAAAATGGAAAATAACGAGTGTTGGTGAGGATGTGGAGGAATTGGAGCCCTCATGCCTTGCTGGTGGGAATGTAAAATGGTGCAGCTGCCAAGCTGCTGTGGAAAGCAGTCTAGTGGTTCCTGAAATAGTTAAATGTAGAATTACCATATGACCCAGAAACTCTACTCTTAGGCATATACCCCAAAGAAATGAAAGCAGGAACTGAAACAGATACTTATACACCGATGTTCACAGTAGCATTATTTACTATAGTAAAAAGGTGGAAGCTACCCAAGTATCTATCAACAGATGAACAAATAAACAAAGTGTGATCTATACATAAAATAAAGTATTATTCAGCCATAAAAGCAAAATTCTGTTACATGCTACAACACACATGAACCTTAAAAACAATATATGCTCTATATGATTATAATATGCTAAGTGGAATAAGCCAAACACACAAAAAACAAATATTATTTGATTCTACTTATATGAAATACCCGGAATAGAGGCAGAAAGTAAACTTCACTAGGGGCTGGGAGGAGCAGGCAATGGGAAGTTATTTCTTAGTGAATATAGCATTTCTGCTTGGGATGATGGAAAAGTCTTTTCTCAAAAAAAGAAGATTTTGGTGATGGCTGCACAACATTATAAATGTAATTAATGCCACTAAAGTGTACAATTAAAATGGAAAAATTGATGTTATATATATGTTGCCACAATACAATTTTTAAAATGAAAAAAGAAAAAATATACTAAGTAGTATACTGATATGGCAAAAATGTACAGGGGAAATTTAAACATTTGCAATTTGGGAAAAACTAGAAGAAGATATTGGATCCTTTGGTGCTCTAACCATCTCTTCTTTCCACCCCATGTAATTGTAGTGCTAAAGGATCATTCATTTCTAAGAGACTCAGTTCTAAGGAGGCCTGCCTCCATTAGTGATGAACTTCTGAAGTTCTCCAGGGTTGACATGGGCAGATAAAATCTCTTCATATGGGTTAAGACCAGGAAAGTACTTTGTCTTCATGGCTCTTTCCTTATTCACTTTCTTGAACCTTCTGCAACTTCCCTTGACTTCCAGTTCTTTGCACTCTATTCTTCAGTTCTTCAGTTACTTGTTCTCTGATGACTTAAAAGTCACAGCCTCACGCTAGGAAATGAGAATGCTCAGGAACTCCTTTCATTATGACTCCCTGTCCAGTGTGCCCAAATGCTTCAAGCAGTGATCCAGAGACATCACATAATGTGATAGCATCTATATCAGTCTCAGTGGCCTTATAATATTTTCCTTAGTATTGAAAATTATTTGCCACCTTTGAAACATATAGATGCAAGACAGACATACGACTTTCTTTGACCTATTTCAAATTGTTTTATCACATCTCATTTTACACTTCCAAAAATATTTTCTCTCCTTTTTAGTGTTTAGAACTTTAGGTTATGCATTTTTTCTCCGGTTTAAAGACCATATATCATAAATAATAGCACTAATGAGAATTAAGCAGGCATAAGTAAACCACTGTTCCATCCTGCTTGAGAACATAGTACTTTACGTCACAATAGAGTCAAATGATCTACCCTATACCAGCTAATCTCTCTCCATTCTGTAGCTCCCACGACCAATTCACAACTGAATAGTAGAAGTGATTGATTATTAATTTCTCTTCAAGCATCACAATGTAGATTATCTTTGTTTTTTTCTTTTTCCGGTATGGGCAGGTACTGGGAAGTGAACCCGGGTCTCCAGCATGGCAGGCGAGAACTCTGCCACTGCGCCATCACTGCCCACCCTCTTTGGTTTTTGTTTTAAAATCTGTACATATTCCTAAATATGAAATTTGTATTCATATCTTATTTTCTTAATTTAAAAAATTGTAAATTAGGCATCTGTATACTGAGTATGAAAGTATTATGTAACAGTGAAAAAGTTTCCCTGGTAAACAATTTCTCATTGAATAGGACCCTTACAAATGGTGACTGGATAATCAAATGTCAGAGTTACTATAGTAACTCTTTGTAACAATTTATTTCCTCAGCAGTTCAATATTAAATAAAGTTTTCATGGTATAAAAGGGCTATTTAGCTGTATGTTTCACTGTGTCAAACAGCTAAGCCAGTATCCAAAGAAAAAATACTAAGATGTTAGTTCTTCCAAACTTGAATTAAGCAATGCATACTCTGAATTATCACTTTATTAGTAAAAGCAAACTATAAAAATATTTTTCCAGTGACTCAAGTTCTGACAGATTTCCTCTAAGCCTTCTCTATAAAGTAAAGCTAATGATGCCTCTTAAGAATTTGTACCATGACTAGTTGAGTAAAATTTCCAGATGCCAAGAATATTCTACATAATTCTGGGAATATTGGAATAAACAAAGTAAGGGATATAAAATTTAAATTTTGATGTGCATAAATGATTCATTATTTACTTATAGTCATTGTGTGATTTTTTTTTGGTCATTTTTTAAAGCTTAAAATTCAGAGGAGAAATCTTACATTTTGTTCTTTTTATATACTATTGTGAATGGAGTTATGTTCTTAATTTCATTTTCAGATTTCTCATTGCTAGTTTATAGAAATGAAATTGAATTTTGAATATTGATATGCATAATTCTGTCTTGCTAACCCAGCTTGTTTGCTTCTATTAGTTGTTTTTCATTTGTTTTGCACAAACCTTAGGGTCTTCTATATATGAGAGCATGTCATCTATAAATAAAGACAAACTTACTACTTCCTTAATGATATATATATGCCTTTAAAATATTTTTATTCCTTTTGAACTGATTAGAATCTCCAACCAATGTTTATTAGAAGTGGTGAGAATGGACACTTTTGCCTTATTCCTTATTTAGGGGGAAAGCATTCAGTTTTTCACTATTAGATATAATCTTAAGTGTAGGTCTCTCAGAGATGCTCTTTATCAGGTTGCAAAGTTCTCTTTTGTTACTAGTTTGTAATGAATGGGTGTTGGAACTTTCAAATGCTCTTTCTGCACCTACTGAGATGATAATAAAGTGTTTGTTCCTCCTTATATTAATATAGTATATTGCACTAATTGATTTTCAGACATTAAACCAACCTTGCATTTCTGAGGTAAACTCCTTGGTGTATACCCTTTTATATGTCACAGGAATCAATTTTCTAATATATTGCATCTATATTCCTGAAGGATATTGGTCTCCAGTATTTTTTTCTTGTGATGTCTTTGTATATTTATTGATTTTTGAATTGGCAACAATATTTTATATGTGCACCTTGAAGTCACAAATGCAGCCGTTTATAATATGGATATAATCCCACCCTCATGGAGCATACAATCTTGTTGATAAAAGTAAGAAATAATTTAAAAATAAATTTACATAATTTTATATGACTAAAAAAAGAAATGGAATCAAATGGAGATCAGTAGGGTGACATACTTAAGGGGGATAGTCAAAGAAGTATTCTCCAAGTAGGGGACCTTCTCCAAGATGAAACTTAAAGAATGAAAAGCAGCCAACTGGAAAATGGAGAAGGGATGCCAGAGTGTTTCAGGGTGAAAATAGGTGCAAAGACTCCAGGCAGGAAAAGTTTGATGAATTTGAGAAACAGAGAAGGTTGTGTTTGAAGTATAATAAGTGACTGTAAGAGAGATAGAGAAGAGAAGTGAGCCAGTTCAAGGAGGACCTTTTAGCCCATGATAAGGTCTTTAGTTTCAATTTATTCTAAGTGTAATGGACAACCATCAACGGGTTTTAAGTAGAGAATGTCGTTGGCAGAGTAGATTTGATTATTTTCATTTACAGATTAGGTTACTGAAGCACAAAGAGATTAATTCATCCAAGATCACCCAACAAGTGGCAGAAAACAAAGAAAATTCAATTCCTAGTGTAATGTTCTTTGGACTTCCTTGTGTTTTTGTTTTGTTTTGTGTTTTTTTAGGGAGGTAGCTATATATATATATATACGTATATATATATATATGTTTTTGGTTTTTTTTTACTTTTTGTCCAGGGGTTATTTTATTTTAAATCTGCAAAATATAAACAGGAATAAACAAACAACAAAGTCTTGGCATTACATGAGGAAAGGTTGCATAACTTTTTACTATTCCTGAAAGCACCAAAACGCAAACATTTGCAATCAAATACAAATGATACCTGTCAGGGTACAAGGATAGTTGAATGATAGAATTCTCGCCTGCCATGCAGGAGACCCATGTTTGATTCCCAGCCCATGCACTTCCCAAAAAACCAAACAAACAAAGCACAAAAAATTTCAACAAATGGTGTTGCAATAATGGGATACTTACATGGAAAAAGAATGAAATGTGACCCCTGCCATATAACATACACAAAAAAAGATATCTGCCTACCAATCCCAAACTGTTCTAAGCTATATTGATGCACTCCACATGGCTGCTAAAGAAAGTTTAAATATCTTTATAAAATTGGCAAAGAAAATGTTAAGCTGTAGCGTGAACATGCATTAAAGAATTCTAAAGGGCTTTCTCCTGCACTGAAAACTACTGCCTTCCATATAGGATAGTGGATTTAAAGCAAATTATACATATTTGATAAGCTATGATTTATAGATAGGACTATTATATAAGATGATGGCATTTAGAATAGAAGCCCATTCTCCATTTTGAAGATTGTCTCAGAAGTCCAAGGCAATGTCTTTATATATAAGTGTGAACACATGTTTGAGATGCAAGTAAGGCAATTAATGCCCTGCGGCCCAACTCTTGTAGAAGTTTTAAAATGTTAGAATATGAGAAACCACCATTACTTGTGTCCTTTTTACTGTCACTTGCTGTTGCCAGACTGTCAAAAGGATGGTTGAAGTGTTCATGCTGGTCAGAAGAAGCTGCTCCAAAGAACGTGGAAGAAAACCTGCCTTAGTCCTGCTTCCTTTTCAACCTTTCAATCTTGCATGGCTGGATGGTTGAGCCTTTGCTTAATGATGAAAACTTGTGAAATTCCACACAACTGGAAATTAACCTCCCTGAGAGGAGACCCTGGCACTTTGTTCTTGTCACTTATGCTGCTCTCTGTTACTTCACCAAGGTTCCTGTCCCCTTTTAGAGCTCCCACAGTTTTCCACAGTAGAGGTGTTTGGGTGAGTCTCATTAGGAGAAAGACTTCCTTGTGTTTTGAACATTGATCTTTATGATGACCTCACCTGAGTCTGGGAACTCACACTCGAATTTGTCATATCTGCTGTATTTCATCTATTTGTTTAAAAATCCTATAAAGAGGGCGGTGCGATGGTGACTCAGTGGCAGAATTCTCACCTGCCATGCCGGAGACCCAGGTTCAATTCCTGGTGCCTGCTCATGCAAAAAAAAAATCCTATATAGAGAGGAGGCTGAAATCTGGTCATAATGAAGATTGACTTAATCTGTAAATTTCAGCTCTTCATACTGCCCCTATAATAGAGAAGCAAATATTTTCCTAGGAAAGATATAAATGGGTAGAAAAGGTGAGCTTTATAAAAATTAATTATGAAATACAATTTTCCTTTCAACAGTGATGTCGTTTTGTATACCTATTTAAGATTTTATTCTTTGAAATGCTAATCCAGCATCAACACATGAAGACTGATTATTGAGCATTGGAAGCATATTAAGGATTCTATGAGTTGAGGGGAGTTGGTGGGGGGCAATGGGGACAAGGCTTTGGAAGATGAGCTGTTTTTCAGATTAAGCATTAAAAAAGCTCTTTATACAGTGCATAGAAACAGAAAACCAGATTTTATACATAGGAAATTAGGATTTAGCTGACTACCACAAGTGTGCTGTGAGGGACCTTGGAGGAAGGCACCATTGTTGGCATTCTGACATAGTGGTAATGAGGCACAACCACTGGATCAGAAGGACATAAATCTGGGATTTTAGTGAAAAGCCCTTTCACTAAACTAAATAACTAAGTGTGTTAATTTGGGCATGTTTTCTGGTCTTGAATTTCTCATTGTAAAGCAAGAGTTTCAAAATAGTTGGTCTCTAAGGTCCAACATGCTACAATTCTAGAACACTTTGAGTTCCAGTTTTCTGGTCTACATGTTCAAACTACACGGTCAAGTCTAATTCATCAAACAACAAAAGTAATTTAGCAATTATCTAGTGATTTTGCAAGTGACTAGCTAATCCAAATAAATGATAGCCAAAAGAATAATGGCAAATATTTCAGATTGCCACTAAAGGTCATCATGTTCTAGCTTTACTTTGGCTAAATCAATTGTTTCAGTTAAACTCAACTTCAAACCTTCAATGTGACTTTTCCTCTACTTCAGGATCCTTCTAACCTCCGTAACTATTCCTTTTGCAGAGATTCAAATCACCTGTTGAAATATTAATAAGAATTTGAAAATATAGGTGGCAATTTAATTTCCATTATCTACATTCTTTAAGCTATGTAACATTTATTACGTAGCTTCCAACACACACACACATTCACATACATGCTTACACATATTCCCCAACACCTAGATCTCTTCACATTTAGTAAATTTTAGCCTATCCAGAGGTGCCACTGAGAACGTGTATTTAAGAGACTTCTTCAGGGCTCCAAGACACAAATGACTAAAGGGGTGAGAGGCGAGGAGATGTTTGACTGAAGGGTAAAATGCTGTTCTTCATATGCCAAAAGGTATTGAATTTAGCCCTGAACAAAATGAAAATGCTAAGCTGAAGAAGCCAAAGGTTTGCTCAGATACAAAGAAATTTAGTTATTTCTGATTTTGCCTTCTGCATCACTTTGTGGGTTCTTAAAGGCTGAGTTTGATGGAACACTCACAAGCCTTAAGACTTTGACCTTGCTGGATATGACTTAAGGGATTTTCTGAGAATTTTGTTACTGAAGCCGAAATAGGAGAAGCCTACCCGCTGCTATTTGCTGGAAGCACTTGCATAAATAATTGAGCACAGATTTTATTCTTTGATGCTTTTAAGAGTTTTTCTGGCATTTAAGGAGTTACATCCATTCATCTGTCAAAGCTGAAAGAGAAATACTACTCAAGAGAATGTTCGCGGGCCCATGTCTAAATAAATGCAATATAGTTAAGACAAGTGAAAAATGGCTCAGTTGTAAATACCCTAAGCACCCCAGGAAGCTTGTGTACATTTTTAATTACTTGCTTTTAAAATTTTCTGTATATTATATTCTTGGTTTTTAAAATAGTTTAAGTTTTTTTTTTTAAGAGGGAGGAAGGGAAGGAAAGACAGAGAAAGAAGGAAGGATGGAAGTGAGGAAGAAAGGGAAACATTTTTAAACATTTTCTTGTTTTATTATATTTTGTTTGTTTGTTTGTTTGTTTGTTTTTTACATGGGCTGGGGCCGGGAATCGAACCGGGGTCCTCCGGCACGGCAGGCAAGCACTCTTGCCCGCTGAGCCACCGCGGCCCTAGTTTAAGTTTTTTAAAATTAATTTCTGCTTTCCTTGATGAAGGGTTAAGCAAATGCCGAAATTGAATCTTAATTTCCGAATGCTTTAATTACTTCTAATTGGCTTTAGATTTTTCATGTGTCTCAGTTTAATACCATAGAAAGCTTTTGAATTATTAGATCTGGAAACATAAGCCTGCCACTTAATCACACAGTAAGTGAATCACTGGCATCCATGCTAGCCAGGGATCTGGACCTGGAAGTGTCTTTTCTGGGGCTCAACTGGGAAATTCATCAGTCTTCCAGCTGACCGCTAATCACTCCTCATCTTAGCAGAAATGTTCAGAATGCCCTCACAGCTGTAATTTCCAGCCTGGAAATTCATTGCCTCACTCGTAACTGAACATTCCAGTGAGTAGAAGCTTTTAGTTATACTCATTTTCGGAAACAAGGGACTCTTAAGGGTCTCACAGTGCTTGCTCTACCATCCCCACCCCCCACCCCACTGACCTGCCACCCAGCAGTGGTAATGGCTTCATGCAGAGGTAGTCTCTAAAATGACTTTAGAGACAAAGGTCGATTAGCTCTCACCTTCAGTCAAGTAAAAATCTCATTTTGGTTAAGAGCCCAAACGTGTGAAAATTTCAGTAGAAGATTCTTAGAAGTAGAATTAAGAACTCCAAGGATAGGCTTACATTAAATTTTGATAGATATTTCTAAGTTATCATCAAAAGGGTTTGTACCTATTACACTCTTACAAACTGTCTATGAAAATTGTCCATTTCCACCTGATAAAATTGGTAGCAATCCATTGACTTTTTAACAACTTAATTAATGACAAAATATGTTTCATTGGTATTTTCCATTTCCCTTATTACTTTTGACATTATCATCTTTTTAAATTCTTATCTGACATTCTTAATTTTTGGTGGATTGTCTCCATTTATTTTGCTCATTTTAAGATTTTATGTCTTTTCATAATTATAGGAGTTCCTTATATCTTTTGCATGCAATACTTTGCTTAATTTATGTTGCAAATACTTTCACTAAAACCTCATATTTTGGTGCCTTTTGTTACATAGGTGTTGTTCTAGTTTGCTAGCTGCCAGAATGCAATATACCAGAAATGGAATGGCTTTTAAAAAGGGGAACTTAATAAGTTGCAAGTTTACAGTTCTAAGACCAATTAAAGTAAGTCTATAAAAATGTCCAATCTAAGGCATTCAGGGAAAGATACCCTGGTTCAGGAAGGCTGATGGCATTCAAGGTTTCAATCTCAGCTGGAAGGACACATGAGGAAGTCTGTTAGCTTTCTCTTCTGGCTTCTTGTTTCATGAAGCTCCCCCAGGGACATTTCCTTCTTCATCTCCAAAGATTGCTCACAGTGTGGGCTCTGCTTCATGGATCTCTCATCTCGTGGCTCTGTCATCAGTCTCTGCTCTCTTGGAATCTCAAGGCTTTACCAAAATGCTTCCTCTTTTAAAGGATTCAAAGTAATCAAGACCCACATGGAGTGGGTAGAGTCACATCTCCCTCAATTCAAAAGTTAATACCCACAATTGGGTGACTCACATCTCCGTGGAGACAACCTAATCAAGTTTCTAACCTGAAGTACTGAATAGAAATGAGAAGAAACGGTTGCTCCCACAAGATTGATTAATATTAAAACATGGCTTTTCTAGGGTACATAAATCCTTTCAAACCAGTACAGGTGTTTTTTATTTTTCTTTTCAAATGAGATTTGTCAATCTTTTATAAATAACTTCTGGAATTGGCACCATTTTTAGGAAGGCCTTCACAACATTTCAAAATTATAAAAACTGGTGTGTCATATTTTACTTCAGTAACTTTCTTATTTGTTTTTGTTTTTTTTTTCATGGGCAGACACCGGGAATCGAAGCTGGGTCTCCAGCACGGCAGGCAAGAATTCTGCTGCTGAGCCACCATCTAACCACCCTCATTTGGGTTTGTTAATACTTAGCATTTAATCCGTCTGGATTTTGTGTGTATGGTATGGAACAAGAACCTAATTTAATCTCTTAAAGGAATCTACAACCCTCTTGGTATTGTTTTTGAATAATCTGTCCTTTCTGCACTGATTTGAGTCGCCACCTTTTTATATTATAAATATCCTTTTATACAAAGTTTTGCTTCTGCACTGTCTTTTTTTGGTTCCATTTATCAGTGTCTTTCTTCTGGACCAATGTAACATTGTTTGATTAAAGTAGATTTAGTATATTTTGATAAAGTGAAAGATTAGGTCCCTCTTCATTGTTCTTTTTTTTAATTTATTTTTTGTTTTTATTTTTATTATTTTTTCTTCTCATTGTTCTTTTTTTTGCATATTCTTGTGTATTCTATCTTCCAGGTGAAGTATAAATCAGCTTTTCGAGTTCCACGAACCACTTGTCAAGATTCTTCCTAGAATTGAATTAAATTTATGGATTAATTTGGAAAGTTGAAATCTTTCTATGATTTTGTCTTTTAATTCAGAAATATATACATAGCTTTGCATTCATTCGAGTCTTGTCTTAGGTCTTTAATACAATTCTATCATTTCCTTCAGGCTCTTGCACAGTTCTTGTTGGTTTATTCCTAGGGGATTAAAAATTTTATTTTAGTTTATGATGCCATTGAGAATGAGGTTTTTAGGTGTTTTTTTTTCCCCCTAAACAGACAAAACAGTAGAAGAATGAAAGAAACTAGGAGAGAGGGGGGCAAAGAAAATTTGAAAGGGGAGATGAATTGATACAAAAGGAAGAGGGAAAGAAGAAAATTTTATTTTTATTGAGTAGCTATTATGTGACGGGTCCTGTTTTAGGATCGCTCACACACACCAGCTCATGTGCTCATACCAGGTGGCTGGCTTTGAGAGGATAGATAGGTCTGTTAGGGGTATAGCACAAGTTTGGGGAAAGAGAACAAGTTTGGTGTCAGACCTGGGAACCAATCCCAGATTCCACTCTGGCTAGCTGCGTGATCTTGCTCCAACTACCTAATTACTTTCTTCTTTGTAAAACTTGGAGAAAATCTGCTCCGCTGATTGTGAGGTCCACTTGGAATAACATATCTAAAGTGTCTGCCCCAGAAGGAGCTCTTCGTAAGTGCCAGTTCCCACCCATCAAACTGTGTCCTCTGACCCCTAAGGCTTTTCTGGTCCCAGTACCAAACCATCACGAAAATCCTGTCTTTTCAGGACAACACAAAGCATTAATATCAATGTGCTGTATGATCTTTATCGTAACACCTAAAAACACATCTCAAATTCTTACAAAACACTGTAGGAAAGACACTTGTTAGGAGTTGTGATCTGAATTTGAAAAAAAAAAAATTGTATAACCCTGGGGAAAAAAAATCACCCACTATAAAAGGAGGCATTGTTGAAATGCGAGCCTTTATTCAAGCCTAAACCTCCAGTGAGAAACACCATCTACTTCTATCCAAACAATAGCTCCTTGTCCTGGAGACAATGTTGGCCACATAGCCGTGGAAAGCATCGAATCCCCATGGCAATGGCAATGGTTTCTCCCACGGGACCCTGTGAAGAGTCTGATCTAAGGCCTCCACCACTGAAAAGAGGCTCCACTGCCAGCCATAGAGGCAGGAAAACAGTACTGATCCAGGAGACCTGGCTGCACCTTGTGGCTTGGCTGCAGGGCTTTGAGCCTCCAGGGAAGTTGTGTTTATAAGATTTGTAGAAGGGAAAAAGGGAAAAGTAAGATGGGTTGAAATGCCCAGAAATGAGTGCTCTCCTCTTGGATGTATGGATGCTGGTTCCCAACAAGCTGCTCTTGCTCATCAAGAAAGGGCATGGATTTAAATCCTGCGCTTTTGCTCTCCAGCTGGGAGCTTTTGAGGAAATCAGTTCACCTCTCTGAGCCTTGTTTTGTTCATCTGAAAGATGGGGTTAATAACACAGATCTCAGAGGACTGCTGTGACGTAAATCAAGCAAACATAAAAATGTGCTCGATAAAAGCCAGAATTATTCTTTCTTCACATAGGGAATTGCATTCAGAGCCTATGAGTGTCTTCATTGGTTCTGAGCTTCACCTTTCAAGGGGAAGTTTGATTTCTGCAACAGCCAAATGTCTGGGACTAGGAAATAATGTGTGTGATAAAGCTGAGCCACTGTGTTTTGAAATGTTCTTAAAGGGATGATAAAAGCAGAGCAATTGTGTTTTGAGATGTTTTTTAAAGAGTGGTCTCTCTTAAATGCCAAGACTCATTTCCTAATGTTACTTGTAAACTGACCTTGAGAACTTTCTTAAAATAATTTGAGCAATGGTAGTATCACTAAAATAAATGTATAAATGTATCATCTCCACATAGGAATGCTTTGGACATCATTTATTTGAATACTTCTTTATTGGACAAATATTTGTGGAACTCTTACCATATACAGCATTATTCCAAGCTCTGGGGCTACAGCAATCAACATAAGCACAAGTCCCTGCCTTTGTGGAGCGTATTTTCTCATGGGGTATAATGACCAATAAACAAACAAGCACAGTATAGTTACTGTCAGATGGTGATGGGCAACGTGGAGAAATAAAATGTGGAGTGAGGGGACTGCACAGGCAGTCAGGGTGGGAAACAGGGGTTGTTATTTTAAATATGGCAGTTGGGAAAAGCCCTTTGGACAAGCTGATATTTGAGCAGCGACCAGAAGGATGAAAGGGAGTGAGCCATAGGGGAAAGCAAGGCGATGGTGTTCCAGGCAGGGCAAACAGCAGGTACGAAGTCTCTGAGGCCAAGCGAAGAGGTGAGAATGGCTGGGGCAAAGTGAATGGAGTGAGTGATGAGACGACAGCCAGAGAGGTGTTGGTGACATGGAGAGGGTGGGAAAGAGAGCATGGAGGCCCACAGGCTGTCTCAAGGATTCAGGAAAGAAAGGACCAAAATCTGAGTTACATTTTTAACCCAGTATGTCTGATGTGGAGTAGGAGAATTTGCAAGTTCCCGGGTGTTGTAGAGGACCACTTCATAGAGAAGAATTTGTAGGAAGGGCAATCATGGAAGCAGGGAAACCACTGAAAAGGCCGTTTGCAAAAATCCAGGAGAAAGATGATGATGACTTTGAGTCAGCCATATATAAAGTGATTATATCTGGAACCCAATCACTTTGGTGGTGAGAAGTGATTGGGTTCCAGATATAATTTGAACAGAGATCCAATGGGATTTGCCAAAGTATTGAATGCAGACCATTGAGAAGGGGGAAAATGAGTCAGGATTTTAGATTAAGTAACTAGATGAATGGTGTTGCCATTTACTGAGATGGGGAAGAGGATTGGGTGGGGTGGGGAACAGATATCAGGAATTTTGTTTAGAGAATGTTAAATTTCATATATCTATTTGATATCCAAATGGAAATGTAAACTAAGAATTTCTTTTAGAGGATTCTGGAATACAGGGGGATTTTGGGGCCTCAGATCAAAGGTAGAGTCATGTGAGGAAAACCAGGAAGGGCTGGGGCCTTGGAAGTCAAGGGAAGAAATTATTGCATCACGGTCAGATTCATTTTCTGCAAAGCCATTTTGTCATAACAATCATCATCAGGCTTCCAGTGTGAAAGAGAACTAATCTATCATGGAATATGCCCAGTTTTGAAGTGGTTCCTTGTGGTTAAATAATTCCAACCTGAAAAGCCAGTTACTATACTTGATATTTCTCTTTTATTTATTTTAAATTTTTAAATAACTTTATTGAGATGTAATTCGCATACCATGCTATTTACCCATTTAATGTGTCTGATTCAATAGGTTTTAGTAAATCACAGAGTTGAGCAACCATCACCACAATCAACTTTAGCACATTTTCATCACCCCCAAAAGAAACACAGTACACATTAGCAGTCACCCCCATTCACCCCAAACTTGGCCAGCCCTCGTCTTTCTTTTTCTATAGATTTGCCTGTAATCGCATATACTCCCACAAGCAATGTATGAGTGAGATTTCTTTGTATACTGTTGAACTGATTTTGTTTTTGCAAGCAAGAAATACAGCATCAACACATTTTAATCATTGGCATATACTAGAATATTTTCTTTCAACTTCAAGTGTTCTTTCCGATTGACTCTTATCCTTGAAGTTAATTGTTTGATTTTCAGAGCTCTAACTATAAATCTAAGTTGTTGTACATGTGTCAGGCTTCTGGGTAATTGCATGGTTAAATATGGTAAATGTTTCAGATGGTACAGAGTGTCTTCTTGTTCCCTCTTTTTTATTTTCTGACATTGGTTCTTGTCATTCTCTGGGTTCTTCCCCTGGGGAAAAAAAAGCAAATTGTAGAAACAAATCCGTCAGATTGTTTATTCATCAAGCTCCAAGCAATCTAGTTCTTGATCTCTCATTTTTTCTAAATTCAGCAGATTGGGAGTAGCCATGGTTGTAAGGCTGGAAGGGCTGGGAAGACTTGAGGTGGGGCCAGGGCAATATTTGGGGCTGGTGACAAAGAGCAGGAAGAAGGGCATCTGTATTTGTTTCTGAAGTCTGAGACTTTGGGGAGCAGTCTACCATCAGGATTGGGAGATGGATTCTAGAATCAGTCAGCTTGGGCTTAACTAGGCAAGTAGAGAACATGAAGTACACAAAGCCCAAAGCTAAGTGTTGCTTGTCCTGGTGATATACAACTGCAGGCACATCAATTTTATTCTCCGAATTGAGTCCCTTAAGTCCCCACTGTAGAGAGCTGACACTTGGTTCTCTGGGAGAAATACAATTCTGGTAACTCAGGATGCACTGAGCAGAGACACCTGTACCTCTATTATCAAGGTGTATCTGAGTGGCAGTCAGCCTTACTCGGCTACCTGAATACAGAATTCAATTCCCAGAATTTTATATTGCTTCTTTTTGTGAGGAACTCCTGGGAACTCATCTATAAACTGCAAATAGCATATGAAAAAACATATGCCACAGGGCTGTGTATTGCTTCTCACCATAAGAAAAAATGCTACTTGTAACTCAGCATTATTTCCCCCCAGGTAAACTAGGCCAAGAAGACAATGCCCAAATTAGTATGCTGCAGCTCTGTGGCTGATAACAACTGAAGTGGACTTTTCTTTGCTTCCGGAGAGGTGAATGACAATTGTTAACAGAGAGCTAGCTATACATTGTTTCTCTAGGGGCCCTGTGAGTGCTGGTACTCAGTACTGCTCCCCATGTAAGCTGCACTGGAGCTATATTTTGCTTCTCTACAAGGAGAAAACATTTATTTTTCAGGTTTACTTCTCAAATGGTTTATTGAAGTACTTAGGGCAAGGCATGTCTTATTCATTCAACAGATATTGCTATCATATTTCAGGCACTGACTAGTATGCTTGGGATACGTTGGTAAACAGAACAAAAATTCCTGCCTTCTTGGTGCTTACATTCTAGTACGGGATGGGTGGGAAATGGCTAATAAACACAGTAAACAGTTAAATTGTACAGTATAATTAATGGAAAGTCACACATTGCTGTAGAAAAAAATAGAAAATGTAAGGGACTTAAGACGGAGAGGTTGCAATTTTCAATAGAGGAGACGAGGTAGGCTACACTGAGAAAGACATTTTGAATAAAGGTTTGCAGAAGGTGAGGTTAGTCTAGTGGTTATCTGGCAGTAAACTATTGTAGGCAGATGAAAGAACCAATGCAAAAGCCTTAGGGTAGAAATAAGCCAGGCACTTGTAAGGAATAGCATAGAGACAGTGTGGTTAGAGTGGAATGAATGAGGGCGAGACCAACAGGAAATGAGGTCAAAGAGGTGACGGGGAACCTGCCTGTAGAGGCTCGTTGGCCGTTTTAAGGACTTGGGCATTTCTTCTGAGTGAAACGGGAAGCCTTGGGAGGATTTCAGGCAAAGGAATGAAATGATCTGGGTTATACTTTAGGAGGACCATTTTGGCTTCTGGGTTGGAACTAGTTTCTTGAAAGGTAAGTTCCTAATAAAGAAGACCAAGTAGGAGGCTAACTTGAATAACTCAGGAAAGAGATGATGATGATGGCTCGAACCAGGCTGGTAGTCGTGGAGATGGAGGGAAATGGGCAGATTCTGGATATATTTTGAAGCTCGAGCCAACAAGATTTCCTGACACATTGAATATGGGATATAGAATGAAAGGAATCGAGAGTGGTACCAAAGTTTTTGGTATGAGCCATCAAAAGGATGGAACTGAAATGGGAAAGACTTCTAATGGAATAGGTTTATGGGAGAAGCATGTAAATATCATGATAGGGTTACTGTGGACATGTTAAGTTTGAGATGTCTTTTTAGATGTGTTAAGTTTGAGATGTCTATGAGGCATCCAAGTGAACAAACCAAGTAGGCAGCTGCATTTATAACTTCAGAGTTCTGGAGAGATGTTTGGTCATGAGATATAAATTCGGGTGTCACTGGTATATAGATAAAGGAGTTCATTAGGGAAGTGAGTACATTTCAGGGAAAGAAGAAAAGAAAATCAAGCACTGATCCCTTAGGCTTGCCAAAACTGAGAGTTCTGGGGAAAGTGAGGAAAAGCAATGAGGACTGAGAAGGAGTTGCCAGTAAGATAGGAAGCTAATGTAAAAGTATGGTGTCCTAAAAGCCAAGCAAAGTAAATACATACAACTGTGCCATTAGATTTGCAGGTGAATTTCCTCCTTTGTAAAAGACAGGTAATAAATGTGCCTGTCTCATAGGTTTTTATGAGGTAATTTATGCAAATTTCCATTCACAATACCTGAGGCTAGTAAGGGCACAAAATATTACTTTTTTTTTTTTGTAGGCTGTATGCGAGGTCACATTTCATTCTTTTTCCATGTGAGTATCTCATTATTGCAGCACCATTTCTTGAATTTTTTTGTTTGTTTGCTTGCTTTTGTTGGTTTCCTTGTTTGGGAAGTGCATGGGCTGGGAATCAAACCTGGGTCTCCCACGTGGCAGGCAAAAATTCCACCACTGAACTACCCTTGCACTCCCCCCAAATTATTACCTTTTATTTTTCTTTGACCTGCTGGTTGTTTAAGAGTGTGTTATTTAATCTCCATATATTTGTGAAAGTTTTCATTCTTTGGTGGTTATTGAGATCCAGCTTTATCCCATTGTGATCAGAGAAAGTGCCTTGAATAATTTCAATGTTTTTAAATTTATAAAGACTTGTTTTGTGGCCCCAGCATATGATCTATCCTGGAGAATGTTCCATGAGCACTAGAGAAGAATATATATCCTGGTGTTTTGGGGTGTAACAACCTATATATATCTGTCAGTCCTAATTCATTTATCAAATTGTTTAAGTTCTCTATTTCCTTGTTGATCCTCTGTCTGGTTGTTCTATCTATAGAGGAGAGTGGTGTATTGAAATCTCCTACTATTATTGTTGAAACATCCATCACTTCCTTCAGTTTTGCCAATGTTTGTCTCATGTACTTTGGAGCTCCTTAATTGGGAGCATAAATTTATGATTGTTATTTCTTCTTGGTGAATTGTCCTTTTATTAATATATAGTGTCCTTCTTTGTCTCTTATGATGTCTTTACATTTAAAGTGTATTTTGTCTGATATTAGTATAGCTACTCCTGCTTTCTTTTGGTTACAGCTTGCATGGAACATTTTTTTCCATCCTTTCACTTTCAATCCATTCATATCCTTGTGTCTAAAATGAGTCTCTTCTAAGCAACATATAGTTGGATTATATTTCTTAATCCATTCTGCCAATCTGTATCATCTTTTAATTGGTAAGTTTAGTCTATTTACATTCAAAGTTATTACTGTAAAGGTGTTTCTTGAATCCACCAACTTATCCTTTGATCTGATTTTATTTGTCAGATCTATATATTCTTTTATCTCTTTCTCTTTTTAACTTCTAAGTTACCATTACTTCACAGAAGTTTTCAACTTCTGTGCCCTCCTCCAGACCCCCCCTCTCCAGTCTTTTTTATTTGGCTGACAGAACTCCCTTTAGTATTTCTCATAGGGCCAGACTCTTATTGACAAATTCTTTCAGCATTTGTTTGTCTGTAAAAATTTTAATCTCTCCCTCAGTTTTGAAGGACAGTTTGCCTGGGTACAGAATTCTTGGCTGGAAACCTTTCTCTTTCAGGATCTTAAATATATCATACCACAGTCTTCTCGCCTCCATAGTGCCAGCTGAGCAGTTTGAACTCAGTCTTATGTGCTTTCCCTTGAATGTAGTAGATTGCTTTTCTTTTTCTGCTTTCAGGATTTTCTGCTTTTCTTCAACGTTTGATAAACTGATTAGTATGTGTCTTGGGGAAGGCCTATTTGGATTTATTCTATAAGGAGTTCGCTGGGCTTCCTTGATTTGCATGTTTATGTCCTTTATAAGGGTTGGGAAGTTCCCCCATTATATCCTCAACTAATCTTCCTATCTGTTTACTATTCTCTTCTCCTCCTAGGACACCAATGATTCTTGTATTTGTGCACTTTATTTTGTCCATCATGTCCCTGAGATCAAATTCAAATTTTTCCATCCTTTTTGCCATTTACCCTTTTGTGTGTTCAAAATCAATTGCCCTGTGTTCTAGTTCATTTATTCTTTCTGCTGCCTCTTCAAAACTGCTGTTGTGTGTCTCCAGAATATTTTTTATTTGATCTACAGCATCTTTAATCTCTGTGATATCTGCTACTTTTCTATTTATTTTTTCAAATTCCTCTTTATGCTCTTCTAGTGTCTTCTTAATGTCTTTTATGCCATTAGCCATCCCACTGATTTTATTTGTTAGAGTTTTATGAACATCTTTGGTTAGTTGTTCCAACGTCTGTGTCTCCTCCAGTGTTTTAATTTGGTCATTAGACTGGGCTATATCTGTCTGCGTCATGATATGCTTAGTAATCTTCTGTTGTCTTTGAGGTATGTAAATACCATGATGGGGTTACTTTGGAAGTTGATTTCCCTCTGTAGTCTAAAGCTTTGTATTTGTGGGGTGGATGTGGGGCACAACAATGCAGTGACAGGTTGCCACAGAGGTATTAGCATGGGTTGGGGATGCTATGCTGTGCCCGTGAGTCTGGGGGCAGGATACAGGGTTGTGGAGCTGCTGCCTTTTACTTTTATCCCTAACACCTCTGAAAACTCACTTATCATTAACAAATCTGTTCACTGTCCAGCCTAATCCCTAGAAGGCACTCACAGGCTTTCCTTCTTCCATATTATGTTTCTTCCCACAAAAAAGGATCATGAATTTCCCAAGAAAATAGACGAAGCCCTGGATTTTGAGGCTCGCTCTTATGATCCTTATTTCTGTAGTGGAGAAGGTAAGACGCTCTGAAGGAGGCCTGAGAGTTGCCTCCAGGAAGCCTCTTTGTTGCTAGATGTGTCCTCTCTCTCTCTCTAAGCCCAACTCTGAAAGTAACAAGCCATTCAGGAAATAGGAGTAGGTATAACAGAGAAAATGGGATTTAACAAATGAGTATGGTTTCTGAATCACTATATTAATGCTCTGTCTAGCCACCAGTGTTTTGGGGCAGCTAGAAAGAAAGATCTGAGATGATGGAATGGTAGATAAACTCTGAAATCTGTTCTGCAACTACTTGTTGATGTGTGCTTTGAAAATTATTGCTTTTTTTCTTTCTTTGATTGTATATATGTTATATTATACAATAAAAAAACTTTTAAAAGACCAAAAATTTAGATGTAGGACAAAATGGACTCTCAGTGGCAACCATGCTTTGTGCTTATGTCACGAAAACCGAATGTACTTGGTGTCAGACTTTAATGTGGATTAAGAATTACTTAAAGAGCTTGTTAAAACACAGATCCAACACCAGAAATTAAGTAGATCTGGAAGGACCTTGGAATATGCATTTTTTATCTCCAGGTCATTTCAACGTAGACGCTTTTTACCACAGTTGAGAAACACTGGTCTAGCGTGGGAGAAATCAATAAATACATAACTAATAATAATAAACTTCCCTGTAGCAAATATTGCCTTCCTTTCTTCTCCCTGAACTTTAGAATGATTTTTGCTTCTCCTTTTCCTTTCTCTTCCATGTAGTCAATAAGGTAAGCCAACCCTGGGATTCCCTCCAGACTGGAAGTTCCTAGCAGGATCAGTGTGGTTCCACAGAAAGTGTGCAGTGTGGAGTGCGGTGTGTGGGCTAGCTTTAGTCTGTTTACATCCAAGGACACAATGTGGTGGCTGCCAGATGCGTTTTATTTGGCCTGAATAAAGTTGATCTGTTCAGTGTTTTAATAAAATTCTAATTTGTTAGCAATATTTTGAACTCAGGATATTTCACATAGACAACCAGAGTTCCTACTTCTCTGGAACCAAAAGAATATATGAAACCTGATCCCCCATTCCCATACAACAAATTTGCTACCTTTCACTGGGTATGGGCCCTGTGATTTGCCACTATCCCCTTCATTCTTTATTGTGCCCTCAAAATCAAGGCCAGGTGTCAGTTGCCGTAGAGCACCATACATATACTTCTGTTTTCCTTATATTGGAGAAAATGAAATGTTTCTTTGGAAAACAAAGATAAAAAAGATGATCCAGAATTTAAAGAATAAAATTTTCTTATTTACTGCTTTCTTTAATTTGTCTTACTTGCCTGGCTTCTATAGGCATTTGAGTTTATTATCTCTGGTCTAGCTCTTAATCCAGAGATGGAAATGTCCTTATATTAAAAGTGATCGGGAATACTCTTCAGCAATAAAAGGCATGAACTACTAACACATGCAATAACAAAAATGAATTTAAAAATTATGCTGAGGGAATAATCACAAAAGAGTGCATACTGTATAATTACATTTATATAAAAGTCTAGGAAAGGCAAAACTAATCAATAGCAAAGAAAGCAGACCTGTGGTTTTCTGGGGCTGGTGGTGGAACAGACATTAGCTGCAAAGGTCGTGAGAAACTTTTTGAGGTGATGGAAATGTTTTATACCTCCATTATAATGAAGGCATTTTATTGCATGTAAATTACACCTAATGGTGTTGATTTAAAAAAATTATCTAATAGGAAAGAGATCAATAATGGGAACCCTTGCCTTGTGTTCCTTTTTGCATATCAGTATCTACCATAGTAGATTGCAGGATAGGAATCAGAATTTCAAAATTCATAGGCATCATGATATTAGATATTTAGATCTCCTAGAGATAGAAGTAACATTTGGCATGGGCAGCTGATCCTGAGCAATTCATAGAGGAGATACAGATGTGGGATACACATTTCCAGAAGGCTTTAAATGGCAGGCAGGAAAAGCTACACTTCTGGGCTTAGTTCTATATGGAGAGAAGAAACACCAGGAGAGGATCTAGTAAGCAGGACCATGTATTGGCAGAAATTTGAGGGCTTTGGTGTATTTCCTTCCCTTTCCCTTCCCTACATTTCCCTTCCATATTTCTCTTTCCTATTTTCCTACCTTTCCCCTTATTTCCCTTCACTTTGTTTTCCTTCCCTTCTTTTACCTTCTTCGCCTCTACCTCATCCCCCTCTTCTTCACTGGAAACACATTCAGGAACCTCAAACTGCAAAAGCGCTTTTCTTACTTGGTGGACACACTCTGTAGTGGAATCTGGTGTTGACAGCCCTGGGCATGCTCTAGGACCAGAGCAGGCTCACCTCAAAGTAGACAGGGCTTCGGTGTGTAGGCTTTTGATTTGGTTGCATTTGCCATGGGTAGGAAACACCCCATTTTGCCTTCCTCTTTCTGTGTTTTTTGTCAGGGTTAAGGAAAAGTATTGTGAGAAATGCAAGATAATGAATCTTTATGGCTTATTTACAAGAACCTGGTGGAGCCCTCAGTAAATTCAGAATTGTAGGGCAGTTACCTGGGGATTGTAGCAGATGCTGTGGGCAACCTAACCATATACTCTTGCCCTTACCATTCTTTGTAAGTTTCCTGATTTCAACTGAAGCACCTATATATTTTTTTGTCTGGGGATCTTCCAAAGTGGCTGTAACCATTGTCCATTCCCACCAGCAATATATGAGAATTCCACTCACTCATCATCCTTGTCAGCACTTTGTACTATAAGGGTTTTTTGCTTGTTTGGTTGGTTTTTAGTTTTAGTCATTCTGATAGGTGTAGTGTTATCTTATCATGGTTTTAATTTTAATTCCCTTATGACTTAAAATGTTGAGTTTCTTTCATCTGCTCATGGGCCATCATCACCACCTTTGGTGAAATGTCTGTTCAAATCTTTGCTATTTTTTTAAAAATTGTGTTGTTCATTTCTTATGTGCTCCTTAAGCCCATGTAAGATCTAGGAATATAAAATAAATTCAATTGTTCAATACTAGGATGCGGCTTTTATTAAAATGGCTGAATCAATTGGCAATCCACCAATACAGTAAGATGTATAATCCAAGTTTCACCAGATCACAAGACTCTGAAATCATTGTCAGTCTGATAGTTTCTAAGTAGTTCATTATTTTTAAAAATTTGCATTTACCTTATTTCTAGTGAGGTCAAGCATCCTTTTAAATACTTATCTGTCATTTCTGAATTGACCTTTTCTATAAATTTTCTCAACACGCAAGTTTTTAATTTTGATAAAGTTCTTTTAACCAATATTTTCTATTTAGAACTTTGTTCCTTGTCTAAGAAAGTCTCTTCTGCTCTGAGTTCATAAAGATATGTTTCTGTATTACCTTGTAATTTTCCCATATTTTATTCTTCCCTAAAATTTAAGTTTGAGAGAACATTTTCACACAGTAAAACGTGCAGATCTTATGTGTATAATTTGATTGGTTTGACAAATAAATATACTCATGTAACCCATACCTCAATCAAAACATAGAACATTTCCATCATTCTAGAAATTTCCCTTGTGCCCCTTCCTGGTAACTCTCCTCTCTAAAGTTACCAGGATTGTGATGTTTTTCTACCATAATTAGATTCGCCTACTCTAGAACTGCATATGAATGGAATCATACAGAATGTACTGTCTTGGGCATCGTGTCTGGTCTGGTTTCTTTCACTCTGCACAAAAGTTTTGATACTTCATCATGTTGTTACATGCATCGGTTTCATTCATTTTTATTGCTGAGTAGTTTCATTGTATAGATGTACCAGTTGGTTTGTCCTGCTGATAGATATCTGTTCTGATTACAATTTTGGACTATTATGAATAAATTTGTTATGAATGTTCCCATATAAGCCCTTTTGTGGACTTAGGGTCTCTCTTCCCTGGTTATATATCTAGGAATAAAAACAAAACACAATTGAGGCACCAAATCATTTGGGCAGGCCACGTTGGCTCAGTGGCAGAGTTCTCGCCTGTCATGCTGCAGACTCGGCTTCGTTTCCCGGTGCCTGCCCATGCAAAAACAAACAAACAAAAACACATCACTCACATGTGGATTTGAGCATGTGAGTTCTCCAGGTCATTGGTCCCTGATAAATAAGATTTTTTTAAATCTATTTTAACATTTGTTCCCCCATTATTTATTTTTATTCCATATGTTCCTCTCATCTGTTGACAAGGTAGATAAAAGGAGCATTAGACACAAGGTTTTCACAATCACACAATCACATTGTGAAAGCTGTATCATTATACAATCATCTTCAAGAAACATGGCTACTGGAACACAGCTCTACAGTTTCAGGCAGTTCCCTCCAGCCTCTCCATTACATCTTGGATAACAAGGTGATATCTACTTAATGCATAAGAAAATAAGAAGATTTTGATGCGCAGATCAGGAAAGTTGTCCTCTTCTGACTATTTTGCTGAAATTCATTTGTGCTATATAGCAACCATATTAACCCCAGTTGGTTTAGGGTGCTAGCTGGGTTAAGGCAGGAAAGATCATGTAGGGGAATGGTTGTCTCCCATGATAATCCCTAAAGCTTTATGCCTTCCCTTCCTGCTGCACCACCTCCCCTAAGGAGAAGATCTCAGACATAGGTGAAAGACAAAATAAACACCAAGGACAAATGTAAACCACTAGGCTAGGGCGGAGAGTTCTTGTAAAAGAGGAAAGGGATTATAATGAAACAGAAGTGAGAGAAAAACACACTTGGACCTCTTTTGGTGTGCTTCAAGTTCTTTCTCCCCTTCTCTGATCTCATAAAGACATTTGGTCCCTGACCACCTTTTCTGCTTGAAAGGAGGTGCCCCCTGCTCTGAAGGCAATGCAGGTGTCTCAGGTGGGTCGGTGAGCAACTTAGGACAGCTTCAGGCTGGGAGAAAAAGTCTTCTGGCTCCAGGCTGGCCTGCTTGCTAATAGTCCATAAGGACAGAGACTCTGAAACCTGGCCCAAGGAGCTGTAGTCGCAACAGATGACAGGCCCTGCCCTGGCTCCTTCAGTTCTGGTTCAGCCCAGCTTTTCACCTTTGACAGCTTCATTTTTTTGTCTTATTCCTTATTCCTGATCTTTGTAATTGCTCATTTACCTTGAGTTTCTGACCTGTCCTTCTTCGTTCTCTGATGGCTTGAACTGGGGTTCACACTTCTGGTCCCCCGCTTTGCTTGTCAATTCAAGAAACATCTTCAGTTCTATTATTGCTCCCCTATCTAAGGCCCTAAACCCTGTGACAAATGCACTGGGATGGACACCTCACCTTGGCCGACTCTTGATTTGGGCATCACTGGGGAATTAAAATTGCCATAGATACTTGAAGCACATTTTCAAAAATTAAGAAATGTACCTGCCCTTAAAGAATTTAATAAAATAGCAGAGACTAAATAGATTGAGTATGACATCAACTAAAATTATTTAAAGCAGTATTATTTAGGTTAAGTATAACCTTGTTCACTGATCGAGGGTCATTTAAATTCATTTATGGCCTTGGACTCCTAAATTTATTTGGATAAATGAATTTAGGTATTTTGGATACCTGAAATTATTTGGAAATATTTTGTTTACACAGAACTTTACATCATAGGAGAATTTGCTAAGAAAAAACTAATCCATAATTCAAACATGTGTTATTGAAAAGAACTAAATTAGGATTGTAACTGCACAGCAGGAAGCATTATTTAAGATTATCAAGAGGAGGTAATTCTCAATTTAAGATTGAAATCAGGGAAAGGGAAGTATGTGAATCAGCATTCAATTTTTAATCCAATGAGAAGGTATGGATAATATCATTTGTGATTATTATTTGCAGGAAATTTATCAAATACATCTAGGTTAACAGACTTTATCAAAGTGAGGCCTGAATACAGTTTCCCCCCTCAAGAAAATTTAAGTTACTAACATGATATGTAATAATTATTTATACAATTATATGCAAGAAGATGGGACAAGACTATTTGGAACTAAAATTGTCAATGATTTTTTTTTGTATGCTGTATGGCAGGGTCACATTTCATTTTTTTTCCATGTGAGTATCCCACTATTGCAGCACCATTTATTGAATTTGTTTATTTCTTTGCTTGTTTGCTTTTGTTGGTGCCTTTTGTCTTTTTGTTTGGGAAGTGCATGGCCCGGGATTCGAACCTGGGTCTCCCGCATGGCAGACGAGAATTCTACCACTAAACTACCCTCACATCCCTGTCAATTATTTTTTTTTTAGATTCTATCTGGCAAGTTATAGACATCTACCTCCACCTCTGAGTTTCATCCAAATTAACGTGCGAGTTTCATCTAAATTAGCATGCATTTTGAATTTTTGATAAAATGTTGTTTCATGGTTTTCTGTGGGCCCAACTAAGTAATGATACCTAACTCCAAATATGGTATTTAAGATGCAAGAAACTTACTCTCAGCATTGTACCAGAAGAGGTTGAATAACCACAGCCTGTGTTTGACTCCTGAAGTTTTTCAAGCCAAAAGAATTCTAGTAACCCATCAACCAGGCTCCAACTGACTTATACTAGAATATCTCTGAACATCTTCTCTCCATTTAGTTCCTGTTTAGAAAAACTTACGAATAATGTTTCAAGTGCAGTTTGAGGAAGGATGTGATGATCATCTGGTCTGGTTTTCAGTTCATATACTCATTTGGTTTCATCCTCTCCCTCATATTCTGTTGAGCCTTCAGTAGCTCACCAAACAAGCTTCATGCTGCAGAGCAAACACTGGCGTTCGTATGTCATAAAAAATAAATCTAGTGCTTGAAATCAGGTCAGTCAATAATTTTTTTTTGCAAACACAATAGAAAACCAAAATGACCTTGCTTGTTTTCTTTCTCCCATACATTTTCCCCCCACCAATCAGCTTTTTGATCTGCTTTACTATTCATAGAAATTTGCTTATCAACTTTGTTTCTAGTTACAATAATTCTTCTAATCTTTTTGGATCTGCAGCATCAACAACCCCTATTTCTTGACAGTTCGAACAGAACATTATAAAAGACTCTAGCATGTGGTATCTAATTTCCTGATCTTTCTCACTGTGACATCCTGTAATAACTGCAAATAATAGTTAAATTTTTTATTTTGGCCAGTATGATGCCATTTATTGCTTTTCAGTTTATTGACCTGATAGTACAAAAAGCAATTTCCCTAAAATTACATTCATGTACAAAGTTAAAAAGCAGTTACAGGATTGTAGAATTTTAGAGTAAGGCAAGGCTTTTCAAAGAGCATGGAGACTAATCCTTTTGTTTTACAGGTGAGGAAAATGAAGAACAGAAAGTGTAAATGAATAGTGCAAAGTCCACCAACATTCTTCAAAATAGCCCAGCTTACTCCTAAATTTTCCTCTCTCTTTTCACATAACTAAATAGTGATCAACCATCAACCATCAGGTTTTATCCATTCCACCCTATCAAGAGCTCCTGAATTTATCTCTTTTGCCTTTCTGACATCACTATCACATTTTATGTTATCATTGCCTTTGGGGTAGAGTCTAGACTGCTTAGCTTTGTGTCTTAGTTTGCCAAGCTACTATGAAAATATCACACAATGGGTTGGTTTGAACTATGGGAATTTATTGTCTCATGGTTTTGTTGACTAAATGGCTTACTTCCTCCAGGGTCAGTAGCATTCTGGGGCTGGCTTGCCACAATCCTTGGAGTTCCTTGGCTTGTGTCTCTGCCTACCATCACACTGTCACATTGTGTTGTCCTCTCCTCTCATGACTCTGTACTTCTGGTTCTCTTTCTAGGCCTCAATCCAGATTGAGGCCCACCCAGCTTCAGGTGGCCACACCTTAATTAAAAATAACTTCTTCAAAAGGTCCGATTTAAATAAATTCTCATCCACAGGAATAGGATTAAAATTAAGAACAAGATTTTTCTCTGGGGTTTATAACTCAAGCTACCATACTTGGTATGGGCTCTTTATGGGCTTAACTCTGTTAATCTTTCAACTCTTAATTTTCACTATCCTCCTTCCTCCTATGCCCTGACAAATGACGAACTTTTTGCCGTTCTACAAATAGGCAATTTTCTTTCTCATTTCTAAGTCCTTGCACTTGTTACCTCTACATGGACCTGTTTCTTTCTCCTCCAGTGCCCATTTACCAGACTAGTGTCCATCCATCCATTAGTTTGGAGCTGAGTTATCCCTGCCCCTCAATCCGTTTTGGCTTGGGTCCCTGTTTATGTGGTCTCCCATACCCGTAGTTCTCATAGTGCTCTTTCTTCTTAAAGTATTCAGGTACTGTCATGTACTGTTGTGTAAATGATCAGGATCCGTGTTTAGATGGCAAGTTCCTTGAGGAAAGAGATTTATTTTGTGAGTTATGTCTTTAGAATTTAATGCAGCCAAAGAAACAGGTGCTCAACAAAGAACAACAATAATATTTATTCTTTATTTTCGCTGTCATTTCTGTGTTAACTTGTGACCTGCATAATCAATACTCCTTCCAATAGCCCTATGATGAAGGTAATGTTATTCTTTTCATTTAGAAATGAAGAAACAAGTTGTTTAGTTAAATACATCCAGAATGCAATGTACTAGAAATGGGTTGGCTTTTATAAAGGGAATTTATTAAGTTACAAGTTTACAGTTCTAAGGCCATAAAAATGTCCAATCTAAGGCATCCAGAGAAAGATAACTCAAGAAAGGACCAATGATGCTTGGGTTTTTTCTGTCAGCTGGGAAGGCACATGCTGACATCTGCTAGCTTTCTCTCCTAGCTTCTCAAAAAGGCTTCCAGGGGGAAGCATTTTTCTTTTGCATCTCCAAAGGTCTCTTGTCTGTGTCAGCGCTGAAGTGTTATCGAAATGTTTCCTTCTTAAAGAACTCCAGTAAGTGACCCACCTCGAATGGATGGAGACACATCTCCATGGAAATCACCCACAATTGGGTGGGTCACATCTCCATGGAAACAATTAAAAAGATCCCACCCAACAATATCAACAATATTGAATCAGGATTAAAGAGTATATCTCTTCTGGGGTATACAACAATTTCAAACCAGCACACAAGGCTACAAAAAAAAAAAAAATGACTGCCCAAGATCATTTATCAAGTAAATACCTGAAACAAACTCTACCTGACCATAATTTCATGATCTTCACTATAGAGTCCATGAATGAATGAATGATTAAACAAATGAATCAACAAATAAATGAGACTGCCTCATTTTTTACGTAGTTCTCACAAGGAGTTAAATGTATTAGTTCTGAAAGTTGTAATGATTCACAAACTTCAATCTGATCTAGACCTTCAAAATCATCCAATCACTCAGTCTGCTATTTTACTGACGGGGAAATTGAAGCTTACTGTGGTTACCCAGCCAGTGAAGGACTTGGGAGTTTTAAAACTCAGGGCTTCTAAAAGTCAATACTGCAATCTTCCCACTATGCCAAGACGGTCTCTTCCACAATAGCATTTGGTCGTTAACTCCAATTTTCTGTGGAAAATGGATGCTGTAAGCAAATGTCCCTGGGGTAAAATCCATGACCTCCATACTGTCCAACTCTAAGAAGCACCATTTTTTCTGCCCCCTCCCAAACCATATATGACAAGTCACAGCAATAATATATGTTAATCCCAAGTCCAGCTATCTAACCACAGTATGATTTAATCATCAGTGGCCAAACAATGGGATTAAGAAGTGGCAGGAATTTGATGTTGGGCTTTCACTGAACTTGTAAACTAGGGTTAGTGACTTCCCTCTTTCATATTGCCTTAGCCCTGATAACAGAAGTCTGTAATTTCATCCATCACAAAGGCTTTTAATCCTTTGTGGACCATTAGGTTAATGGTACTTAATGGTGCCTGTGACATTTTCAGTTATCACAAACTCTAGGCTCAATGACTATTTGCTAAATGAATGGTGTATGCCTATTCAAGAATGATGACTGAGACTGTTAGGCTGATGGATATTTCAAGATAGAAGGTCATCTCATCTTAATTCCCAGCTATGTCTTTCTTCTCACAGTTACCAGCATGAGTTCTTCGAGACTGTAAGAACATTAATGAGAACCCATGGAGGTATACCAAAATGGTCATGTCCCCCTTTTTAAAGAAGAACACAGTGTGATATTTTCTTCCCCACCCAGTCATTACAGTGTTAGTTGTTATGGGTGGAATGAAATCTCTAGCCTTTATACTCAAGAGATAAGCCAAGTGTAGCAGAAGCAGAAGTAAGATGCAGTTAAGAAGGAGGAAAACTGATAGCAGCGTATGCTTTCTAGAGAAAAAACAGAATTTATCTTGGGGAAAATTCCTCTTTCTTTTAGGAAGATGCTTCAATGTGTCTATTGTTAATGAAAGAAAGGGGAGTAATTGGGGCAAAGGTCTACACGGGGATAATAGGTCCTGCCAACATAGCAGTTGACCAGTTTCTGAAGAGTGGCAGCCAGCAATAGAATTTCTAGGTCAGCGAAGGGTGAGGATTATAAGACCAGTGATATCTACTCTCAATTTTTGGTTGTTCCTTGTCTCGATGTATAATTTACCTCCATTATTCCTACTCCTTAGTAAAATCTGAAAACACAACAGTAGTGCAATATGGGTGCCTTAAAGAGAGGAAAGGAAAGAATATGGAAAGATATGAGCTGCCCAGAAGCAAGCAGATAAAATGGAGGGGAGGCCAGAGCAACAGCCCAGATGGAAATGTGAATATCCAGCCCTGAATCTCCAGAATCATAGATGGTGTGGAGCTTCTAGTTATTTCTCAGGAGAAGGCCTCAAGTGTAACCCCTCAAGGGTTATCCAAGATATCCAGGGAACATGTGGACGTTTTGTTTAGATAAGAGCATAAAGCATTAGTTAAAGATGACTGTTAGGCTGAAAGCTTCGTGATCATCTAATTGATTCATTCCACAGCAGTGAAAAAAAAGAAGAGCCTCCAACCTAAAGAAAGAAACAGAGAGGAGCAGAGAGAATGCAAGCAAGAGCACATGCCAGCACCAGCACTTGGCCTTGGAAGCCAAAGCCTCTCCTTTGCTGTAGTCAAGAGAGGATTCTTTTCTACCCAAGATCTTTGCTTTCTACTTTGCAACCAAAAAACTCTTCTGTAACAAAGGGATAATGATACCTACACTACAAGATTGCTGAAAGAATTACAGCTAAAATACCTTTCATGGTGTTGAGCATTAGTAAGGCACTCAGTGAATAGTACTTGCTGTATTAAGTAATACCATTCCTAAAAAATAGCCTGACCTCCTGAGCACTGAGAGAGCTGAGGTAGTAAGAAAACTCTATTTTTTTTTTTTTTACATGGGCAGACACCGGGAATCGAAGCCAGGTGTCCAGCATGGCAAGAGGGAACTCTGCCACTGAGCCACCCTGGAGTGCCTGAAAATTCTTTCAAACCAGCACACAAGGCTGATTTTCTTTTTGCCCTTTTTCACTAAAATGAGGAGGGAAGCACTTTTGGGTATCAGGTGAGAGTGAAGTTTACATTCTGGTTCCCTTGGGTCTGTAGATGCTTCTGTCCTGCGTTCATGCCCTCAACCTCATTTTCTTTGGACCGGATCAACTCGAAGTTACACATGCGTTATTCTTTTGTATCTCTGCTCTACTTCTCTCCTTGTTGGAGTTGTGAGGCCAGCCAAACTTTTCAATTAATTGAACAGCCATTAAAACCCATCCATTAAAATTCACTTCCCCGCAGAGCTACAGAGTAATTTTCTGCATAAACCTCTTGGGCTTTTGAAAGGAACAAATTAAAATGTGAAGAAGCATTTCGCAGTCTCTTTGTTGGGAGGGCAGAGAAATAGATTGGGGTGTGACATTTTGAATGCCTGCTTCCTTTGTACTCTAAGCCTGGATTTCCTCATCCATAAAATAATAATTATAACTACAATTTACTGGATGACTTCCATTCCATTGATTATATTCTGGCTATCGTACATGATCTACGTATATCATTTGACCTTCACTTCCGTCCTAAAAAGCATGGCTCTTTCATTTTTTTGTAGTTTACAAATGAGAACCGTGAGAGTCAGGAGGTTAAGTAACTCACTTAAAATCGCACAGCTATTAAGCGCTGCCATCTGCTAGGCCGAGGGAATGGGGAAGGGCACTGCAACTAGAGCTGCGGAGGCTGTGTCGCCCCTCCCAACATGGCTTCTGGAACCACCCCCTCTGACCACCTGACTTCCAGAGAACCGCCCCTTCCGACCACCTGACTTCCGGAGAACCGCCCCTTCTGGACATTACCTGACCCCCTTGCTTAAAGACCGCCCACACCATCACCCAGGCACTGACTCACCTTCTTCCATCTTGGGTTCGGTGAGCTCAGCCGAGGAGCGCAGAAATAAACTCACCAGCTTTACATTTCCCGGTCTACCATCCTTCTTTCTCACCCTTTCGCCTCCTAAACTTTTCACCATCAAGATTCCAAACTAATTCAGCTGGACTCCAAAAGTCACGCTATCTAATGTGTTGCTGTGAAGACTAAATGAAATCATGTATGTGAAAAACCTTTTTATTTTTTAATACTCCCAAATTTTAGGGTTTATTAAGTTGAAAAGTAAAAGATCAAACTCATTAGGTTACTGACCACACTACTACATTACACCACTACTACTATTTTCTGAACTAAAAATGGGAACATAAGCTCTTCCTTTCTACAGCTTCCCCACATCTTACTGATTCTTTCTTAGGCTTCATGTCGTAACTCGATGTTATGAAAAGTCTTTTAAACGATAGTTTTTATGGTATTGTTAGCAATTATTATTCTAATTTAAAGAATGGTTTATCCACACATGAAATAGGAAGTTCGGAATCAGTCCTATATAGTAGAAAAAAGCAACTTTTAAAAAGTGGGGGGGAGGGCCACACCTTAATTTAGTTCATAAAAAGTAACCTAGGGAAAGGAAAAGTCCAATTGGCCCCAAGCAAGTGCAGTTTTTTTAAAGTCAGAGAATCGTTATTATCTCATTTATTAAATATGCACCGTGTCCTACACTGTATTCAACACAATGGGAAAAGGAATCCATTTAGGAGAAAGAGCAAGCAAATACGGGAAACACACACACACACACATGGACACACAGGGATATACAAAATAGAGCAAGTTTTTTAGTAGAATAAGTAAGGTACATAGGGTGAACAGACTTTGGAGCTAAGTGGATTAATCAGCAAAGATACCTTGTGGGAGGAATTCTGAGAGGCTTTAAATAAAGAAAGTCCAATTGGAGAAATGGTTTTGGCACAAGAATGGTCTGTGTCATTACATTTCAAAGTGAAGGGAGGGAGGAAGAAAAATAATATTTATGAACAAGTAAGATGTGTTAGGTTTTGTGTCATTTACTTTATTTATATTTTTTATCCTTCATGATAACCCATGAGGTAAATATGTGCTCATGCATTCATCCACCTTTCTCAATAATTATTTGTTAAACACCTCTTAAGTGCCAGGCTTCCTTTGAGGTAACAGAATATGTAATACCACACAGTGGATAAAAAACTGTTCAAATACAAGAAACAGAACATCTAAACGTATATCTGAATGTAAAAAAAACTAAACGTATCTTTTTCAATAATGTCCCCTTCTGCGAATGAGAAAATTGGGACTTGGAAAGGTGGCAGAATTTGCCCCAATTCAGGCAATAAATTACTGACTGAATTAAGATTAGCTAACCCCACCTTTTTCAAATCAGTGCAATTTTCACCAGGTAACACTTCTCTAAAGATCACATCTTGACTTTTTTCTCTGGTCATGGCACTTAATATTAGAAAAAATTTAAACTAAGGTAAAAGGTGAGAGCAGCTCCACTTAATGTGACAATGTGTGAAGATTTGCCAACAAATAGTAGTGACAAAAATGTCACATCTTATTCTCAATAATTTTGCTCTAAAATATTTTATAATAAAGATATCTTTAAAATTCCACTTGCTTTATTTGACATTACATTATTAGCAACTTTAAATATTGTTCAGAAATATTACCTTAATAGCCTGAGTCCAGTGAGTGAATCACACCAGGTATCTAGTGTACGTGATAAGGAAAGCTTTTTGGTTTCTGCTTCTGAGAGATGGTTTAGAACTCTATGGGTTTCAATGGAATAGAATTGGAACAGTCTCCTGAGAGACATTAAAAACTTGAAATTCTGGACTCTGTGGTAATCAGGACTCCTTGGAATGCAAGAGACAGAAATTAATTTTAATCTAGATTAAGAAAAAAAAAGAAAAAGAGAAAGAAAAGTTAGAAGCGGCAGAGGTAAATCCAGGGACTCGAATGGATGTGATCAGGAATATTTTCCTTCACCTCTCATTCTTTTTCTTTTCTCTACTTGACCATAATCTTTCAATCTGCTTTTCTTGGGGGTGGGGGTGGGGGGCTATTAAACACTTTATTTAAAAATTTTAAAGTAAAAAAATAGGGCACAGGCACAAATACAGATTTCATTAGGATGACAAAGGCAGGGTTCTACATGAAAAAGAAACCCAAATTTTAAAAAAGTAAATATACTGATACTGAACAGTACGTGGTATCCAATCCAGACTACATGTATATAAAATGATCTGACCACAAATATCATGCTTATGTAAAGTAAAATTTTTCTTAGAACCAAATTCCAGCCATTCTGACTGTCCACCACCTTATTCCCCTGGTGAGTATTTTGCCAGAACTTCTATAATATAAAAAGACTTGGCATGGCATATAAAAATGGCAAAAACAGAACACAATTAAAAACATATTTGTAATATGTTTGCATTTGTAATGCATTTCTGTATAAGATATACACATTAGCTCTTATTAGTTAAAAAACATTTAAAAACAAAAAACTACCCTGAATAATGGTTAAAACCTCATCATAGGGCTTCACATGTGAATTCTACCAAATTCAAGTAAGAATTAGCACCAATCCTGCTCAAACTCTACAAAAAAAAAATTGAAGAGGAGGGAAAGCTACCTAACTCATTCTATGATGCCAACATTACCCTCATACAAAAGCCAGACAAAGATATTACAAAAAAAGAAAACTACACACCAAATCTCTCTAATGAATATAGATGCAAAAATCCTCAACAAAATTCTATCAAATTGAATCCAGCAGCACATTAAAAGAATTATACACCATGACCAAGTAGGATTCATCCCAGGTATGCAAGGATGGCTCAACATAAGAAAATCAATTAATGTAATATACCATATCAACAAATCAAAGCAGAAAAACCACATGATCATCTCGATTGATGCAGAAAAGGCATTTGACAAAATTCAACATCCTTTCCTGTTAAAAACAACTTCAGAGGATAGGAAAAGAACAGAAGTTCCTCAACATGATAAAGGGAATACATAAAAAATGCACAGCTAACATCATTCTCAATGGGGAAAAACTGAAAACTCCGCCCCCCCCCCCCCCAAGATCAGGAACAAGACAAGGATGTCCACTCTCACCATTGTTATTCAACATTGTGTTGGAAGTTCTAGCCAGAGCAATTAGACAAGAAAAAGAAATACAAGGCATCAAAATTGGAAAAGAAGAAGTAAAACTCTTACTGTTTGCAGATGATATCATAATATATGTCGAAAACCCCGAAAAATCCACAGCAAAACTACGAGAGCTAATAGATGAGTACAACAAAGTGACAGGTTACAAGGTCAACACTCAAAAATCTGTAGTGCTTCTATACACTAATAATGAACAATCTGAGGTTGAAATCAAGAAAAAATTCCATTTACAATTGCAACATAAAGAATAAAATATTTAGGAATAAATTTAACTAAAGAGACAAAAGACCTATAAAAAGAAAACTACAAGAAATTGTTAAAAGAAATCACAGAAGACCTAAATAGATGGAAGGGCATACCTTGTTCATGGATTGGAAGACTAATCCATGTCAATTCTACCTAAATTGATTTACAGATTCAATGCAATACCAATTAAAATCCCGAAAACTTACTTTTCAGGAATAGAAAAACCAATAACCAAATTTGCCTGGAAGGGCAGCGTGCCCCAAACAGCTAAAAGTATCCTGAGAAATAAAAAATGAAGTTGGAAGTCTCACGCTACCTGACTTTAAGGTGTGTTATGAAGCTACAGTGGTTAAAACAGCATGGTACGGGCATAAAGACAGATATACTGACCAATGGAATAAAATAGAGTGTTCAGATATAGACTCTTTCATCTATGGACAATTGATCTTTGATAAGGCAGTCAAGCCAACTCAACTGGAACAGAACAGTCTCTTCAATAAATGGTGCCCAGAAAACTGGATATCCATATGCAAAAGGATAAAAGAGGATCCATATTTCACACCCCATACAAAAATTAACTCAAAATGGATCAAAGACCTAAACATTAGATCTAAGACCATAAAACTGTTAGAAGAAAATGTAGGGAAATATTTTATAATTCTTATAACAGGAGGTGGTTTCCTAGAACTTATACCCAAAGCACGAGCATTGAAGAAAGAAACAAATAAATGGGAACTCCTCAAAATTAAACACTTTTGTGCACCAAAGAACTTCATCAAGAAAAAAATACAGCCTACACAATGGGAGACAATATTTGGAAATGATATATCAGATAAAGTCTAGTATCCAGAATATATAAAGAGATTGTTCAACTCAACAACAAAAAGACAGACTACCCAATTACAAAATGTGAAAAAGACTTGAAAAGACACTTCTCAGAAGAGAAAATACAAATGGCCAAAAGGCACATGAAAAAGATGCTCAACTTCCCTGGCTATTAGGGAAATGCAAATCAAAACCACAATGAGATATCATCTCACACCCACCAGAATGGCCATTATCAATAAAACAGAAAACGACAAGTGCTGGAGAGGATACAGAGAAAGAGGCACACTTATCCACTATTGGTGGGAATGTCAAATGGTACAACCACTGTGGAAGGCAGTTTGGCGGTTCCTCAGGAAGCTAAAAATAGAATTGCCATATGACCTGGCAATACCATTGTTAGGTATCTATTCAGAGGACATGAGGGCAAGGACACAAATGAACATTTGCACAAAAATGTTTATAGCAGCATTATTTATAATTGCGAAGAGATGGAAACAGCCAAAATGTCCATCAACAGACGAATGGCTAAACAAACTGTGGTATATACATACAATGGAATATTATGCAGTTGTAAGACAGAATACAATTATGAAGTATGTAACAACATGGATGGATCTTAAGGACATTATGCTGAGTGAGATTATCCAGAAACAAAAGGACAAGTACTGTATGGTCTCACTGATATGAACTGACATTAGTGAATAAACTTGGAGAATTTCATTGGTAACAGAGACCATCAGGAGATAGAAATAGGGTGAGATATTGGGTAATTGGAGCTGAAGGGATACAGATTGTGCAACAGAACTGATTGTAAAAACTCAGAAATGGATAGCACAATACTACCTAACTAAATACAATTATGTTAAAACATTGAATGAAGCTGAATGTGAGAATGATAGAGGGAGGAGGGCTGGGGGAACAAATGAAATCAGAAAGAAAGATAGATGTTAAAGATCGAGATGGTGTAATCTAGGAATGCCTAGAGTGTATAATGATAGTGACTAAATGTATAAATTTTAAAAATGTTTTTGCATGAGGAAGAACAAAGGAATGTCATTACTGCAGGGTGCTGAAAATAGATGGTAATTAATATTTTAAAATTTTAACTTATGTGTGAGACTAAAGCAAAAAATGTTTATTTGGTACAAAATTTATATTTTGGCTAGTGCATTTCTTAATATAATATAATATGTAGACAGCTTAATTGAACACCATGAGTACATGGAACCCTGAGTAGGGCATGAGATTTTGTTGGTTTGTCCAGAGTGATGCCCTGATAAATCCCAGAGTGATTTGAACAGTGAATAAAATAATATTTGCAAAGTCCTCTTTGGGGAACGGTGAGAAAGGGGAAAACTTAGCTTCCCCAGGTGGAATTCTTGATGTTCTCACAATCACTGGGGACAACCAAAGCAATAGGCTGAACCCCAAACCTTGGGATTTGTTCATATGAAACTTTTTTTTTTTAATTTTTTTATTAATCAAAAAAAAGAAAAGAAATTAACACAACATTTAGAAATCATTCCATTCTACAAATGCACTCAGTAATTCTTAGTATCATCACATAGATGTATGATCATCATTTCTTAGTACATTTGCATCGATTTAGGAAAAGAACTAGCAAAACAGCAGAAAAAAATATAGAATGTTAATATAGAGAAGAGAATTAAAATAATAATACTAATAATATATATATATATATATATATATAAAGGAAAAAGAAAAAAAACAAAAACAAAAGATACAAACACACAAACAAACAAAAAACCATATTTCAGGTGCAGCTTCATTCAGTGTTCCAACATAGTTACATTACACTTAGGTATTATTGTGCTGTCCATTTTTGAGTTTTTGTATCTAGTCCTGTTGCACAGTCTGTATCCCTTCAGCTCCAATTACCCATTATCTTACCCTGTTTCTAACTCCTGCTGGTCTCTGTTACCAATGATATATTCCAAGTTGATTCTCAAATGTCGGTTCACATCAGTGGGACCTTACAGTATTTGTCCTTTAGTTTTGGGCTAGACTCACTCAGCATAATGTTCTCTAGGTCCATCCATGTTATTACATGCTTCATAAGTTTAGTCTGTCTTAAAGCTGCATAATATTCCATCGTAGGTATACGCCACAGTTTGTTTAGCCACTCGTCTGTTGATGAACATTTTGGCTGTTTCCATCTCTTTGCAATTGTAGATAATGCTGCTATAAACACTGGTGTGCAAATGTCCGTCTGTGTCTTTGCCCTTAAGTCCCTTGAGTAGATACTTAGCAGTGGTATTGCTGGGTCGTAATCCATTCTGCCATTCTATGTCTTTTGATTGGGAAATTCAGTTCATTAACTTTTAGTATTATTACTGTTTGGATAATATTTTCCTCTACCATTTTGGCTTTTGTATTATATATATCATATCTGATTTTCCTTCTTTCTACACTTTACTCCATACCTCTCTCTTCTGTCTTTTCGTATCTGACTCTAGTGCTCCCTTTAGTATTTCTTGCAGAGCTGGTCTCTTGGTCACAAATTCTCTCAGTGACTTTTTGTCTATAAATGTTTTAATTTCTCCTTCATTTTTGAAGGACAATTTTGCTGGATATAGGAGTCTTGGTTGGCAGTTTTTCTCTTTTAGTAATTTAAATATATCATCCCACTGTCTTCTAGCTTCCATGGTTTCTGCTGAGAAATCTACACATAGTCTTATTGGGTTTCCCTTGTATGTGACAGATTGTTTTTCTCTTGCTGCTTTCAAGATCCTCTCTTTCTCTTTGACCTCTGACATTCTAACTAGTAAGTGTCTTGGAGAACGCCTATTTGGGTCTATTCTCTTTGGGGTGCGCTGCACTTCTTGGATCTGTAAATTTAGGTCTTTCATAAGAGTTGGGAAATTTTCAGTGATAATTTCTTCCATTAGTTTTTCTCCTCCTTTTCCCTTCTCTTCTCCTTCTGGGACACCCACAACACGTATATTTGTGCGCTTCATATTGTCATTCAGTTTCCTGATCCCCTGCTCAAGTTTTTCCATTCTTTTCCCTGTAGTTTCTGTTTCTTTTTGGGATTCAGATGTTCCATCCTCCAGTTCACTAATTGTAGCTTCTGCCTCTTTAGATCTACCATTGTAGGTATCCATTGTTTTTTCCATTTTTTCTTCTTTGTCCTTCACTCCTATAAGTTCTGTGATTTGTTTTTTCAGATTTTCTATTTCTTCTTTTTGTTCAGCCCATGTCTTCTTCATGTCCTCCCTCAATTTATTGATTTGGTTTTTGAAGAATTTTTCCATTTCTGTTCGTATATTCAGCATTAGTTGTCTCAACTCCTGTATCTCATTTGAACTATTGGTTTGTTCCTTTGACTGGGCCATATCTTCAATTTTCCGAGCGTCATCCATTATTTTCTGCTGGTGTCTGGGCATTTGATCATATTTCCCTGGGTGTGTTACGCAGCTGGTTGAAAGCTTTTTCTGTGAAATCTCTGGGCTCTGTTTTTCTTTTCCTGCCCAGTAGGTGGCGCTCATGGCGCTCGTCTGTCTGCACCGCAGTCGGCCCGGGAAACCGCGCGTGGAGGTGGGGGTCGCTGGCCGCCGCGGCTTGGGAGAGTGCCAGTCCTAATTGCCCAGCTGGCCCGAAACGCCAAGCGTGACGGGAGGGCCCCGCTATCCAACGTTCCCAGTCAGGCTGGTGAGCCACGTGCGTGGAGGGGACCCCAGTCGCCAGCCGCCCCGGCCGGGAAAACGCGCGCCCCTCGGGTAGCTCACCGCAGCAGATTCTCCCTGCCCGTTCAGCTGTTCCAGAATGGGGTACGCTGTCTTTTTGGTCTCTGTCGTGACTCCGGGAGCTGTTTCGTATTGTTTCTGTTTCTTTAGTTGCTTTTCTGGAGGAGGAACTAAGACCCGCGCGTCTTACTAAGCCGCCATCTTCTCCGGAAGTCCTGTTCATATGAAACTTAACCCCACAAAGGATAGGTCAAGCCTTCTTAAAATTAGACCTTAGAGTCACCCCCAAGATTACCTCTTTTCTTGCTCACATGTGGCCTCTCTCTCTCTTAGCCAGCACGACAAGGAAACTCACTGCCCTCCCCCTGTCTACATGGGACCTGACTCCCAGGGGTGTGGACCTTCCTAACAACGTGGGACAGAAATCTTAGAATGAGCTGAGACTCAGCATTAAGTGATTGAGAAAATCTTCTCGACCTAAAGGGGGAAGAGTGAAATGAGACAAAATAAAGTGTCAATAGCTGAGAGATTCCAAACAGAGTCAAGAGGTTATCCTGGAGGTTATTCTTACACATTAAATAGCTATCACCTTGTTAGTCAAGATGTAATGGAGAGGCTGGAGGGAATTGCTTGAAAATGTAGAGCTGTGTTCCAGTAGCCATGTTTCTTAAAGATGATTGTATAATGATATAGCTTTCACCATGTGACTGTGTGATTGTGAAAACCTTGTGTCTGATGCTCCTTTTATCTACCTTATCAACAGACAAGTAAAAAATATGGAATAAAAATAAATAATAGGGGAACAAATGTTAAAATAAATTTAGATTGAAATGCTAGTGATCAATGAAAGGGAGAGGTAAGAGGTATGGTATGTATGAATTTTTTTCTGCTGTCTTTTTCTTTCTCTGAATTGATGCAAATGTTTTAAGAAATGATCATGATGAATATGCAACTGTGTGATAATATTGTGAATTATTGATTACATATGTAATGATCATAAGTTAAGAATGTTTGTGTTTGTTATATATATTTTTTTAATTTAAAAATTAATTTTAAAAAAGTAAAAAAAGATGAAGTGATACTTGGGGGAAAAACCTCATCATAAAAAAATGCTCGTTTTGTATTGTTATTGGTATACAGCTGATGGATTTCTTTTTTGAGACAATATTTAACTTGAAAAAGTCATTCATTTAAAAATTTTTTTCAATCATGACTTAGTAACTCACTATCCACTTCTCAAAATGCTTTATCATAAATATTCTAATATTTAGCCACAGGAAAAAGAAAAGGGTAACTCTACAGGAATGTTTTTCAAAATAAGCTCCAAAAGCACCTTGGAATTCTGAGGTGGGCCAGTGAATGTGCATTTTAAATAAACTTCCTAGGTGATTATTCCACATTCTAGAACTTGAGAACTAATGCCATAGGGAAAAACAGCACCACTTAAAAGCAAGAGCATAAACACATTTCTGACATAAGATGTCAGATTTCTTTATGAGTTTATGTCAATCTACTTTTATATGGCAGGATTTCTATAGAGCAGGGGAAATGGCTGCCAGCATTCTCAAGCTTACATCATTAGAGCTCTATATCTACATATCAGATATCAAGGAAGAACTTTGATTGGCCCTGCCAGGATCACATGCTTTCCTTTGGCCAAAACGCTATCACCCAGGCAATGCTATACCATGATTGGTCAAACCTGGTGTGGTAGTTAGATTCAGTTGTCAACTTGGCCAGGTGAAGGCGCCTAGTTCTGTTGCTGTGGACATGAGCCAATGGTACGTGAACCTCATCTGTTCCTGATTACATCTGCAGTGGGCCAAGAGGCGTGCCTGCTGCAATGAATGATGTTTGAATTAATTGGCTGGTGCTTAAATGAGAGAGCTCAACGTGACATAGCCCAAGCAACTCGGCATACCTCATCTCAGCACTTGCAGCTCAGCCCAGACCTTTGGAGGTGCAGAAAGGAATCACCCTGGGGAAAGTTGTTGGAACCCAGGGGCCTGGAGAGAAGGCCAGCAGAGATCACCCTGAGCCTTCCCACATAAGAAAGAACCTCAGTGGAAAGTTAGCTGCCTTTCCTCTGAAGAACTAACAAAATAAATCCCCTTTTATTAAAAGCCAATCGTCTCTGGTGTGTTGCATTCCAGCAGCTAGCAAACTAGAACACCTGGGTACCATGCCCGTGGCTATAACCACTACGGAGTGTCAGCCCACCAAAATTGGGTGGAATCCAGAAAGAGCTATTTCCAAAGAGGGAAGGAAGACAAAACAGCTATGATAGGAACTCTCTCTCCAAAATGGTCTGGATGTTGAATGTTTAATTTAGCTAGAAGTGAGAGAAAAACTTCACTGACTTGAGATTTAGTGACAAATGTTTTCCGTTTTGTAATTTTTATGAACCGGAGCAGAAAAACTACACTGTACAACTCAAAGGAGGCACCATTCACATTGTACTGAATAGAATGTGAATGTGCCCCCTGAGTTTGTGCAATGTAGTGGCCTTGAACTAGAACAAAGTGGGTAGAAATAGGTCCAACTGAGGTATGGAATTTTATTTAGCTGATTTCACACACATGTAGATTAAAAATACTAAGTATTTGCAGCTTTGGTGCATTTGGTTGTTGGGAGCAGCATTTACACTCTGAGTTCTAAAGAACAAATTGTTGTATAAGGCACTATCTTGCCTTTGTTTTTATATCCGATTTTTCTATTGACTATAAAAAAAAATCTTTCTAGCTCCATCCTGCCTGCTGCTTGATGAAACATACCTCCACATAGAAAAGAAGCAGAGAATTTGTTTTTCTTTCACCCCAACTAGCAAAGATCAATTGCCTTCTAGGACATAAATATTCTGCTAATATATATGAAAATCTACCCAGAGGGATTTACTTAAAGGTACTTACTTAATAACACTGGAAGAAGAATTAGCATTGCTGCTAGTTTTCAGTATTTCAAGCACAAATCTTTTAAATAACAGAATCAGGGCTCAAAGTCAGTGTAAAAGCTGTCTGTTCTCTTGTACTGATTTCTCAATCAATGCTGCTGTTAAAAATGAATAAAAGAAAAACAAACTCCATTGCAGATCAATTAATCCTTAAATGAAACCACATGCAGGGCACGAAGCACATGAGGCTTTTATGCTTTTAATAATTTGCTAAGATGAGGATATGACTTATCTAGGAAAAAAAGGAAATATTGCATGAATCCACTGGGTTTTCATTTATAAGTAATTAGTGAACATTTGTTAGGATAATATTTCACAAAAGGAAAATATTTACAGTAAACATTATAATGTGAAAGGCAATTTGTTCATAAAAACTAGCGCTAGAATTGAAAAAGGATTCAGGGGCAATTGAATACGATTCAGTACTTTCTGAAAGGTGGCAGAAGATTCAGCTTTGCATATGACTAGAGATGGCATTGCTTCCACATCGGTTAGTATCAGCCTCCATTATTTGGAATCCTTTACAAATTTTCTTCTCTTTGGTTTAAAAGTTTCTTGCTTTGGTTCATAATTTTTCTTGTTCACTTGCCTTTGTAGAGGAGTTCCATGCCGATTTTTTTCTGCATCAAATTTGATCTGTTCATAACATCTTGTATAGCATGCACTTATTTAGTTTATCATCTTTCTTTTGCAAATGATCTGTCCCCCATCCAGTTGGCTGCTTTTTGAAATATTTTGTTGTCAGGGTTTGCCCACAGATATTCCTGTCCAAATATGATTGATTGATTGATTTGTTGAAAAGCAATGTACAGTATGAGATCCTGGTCCTGAACATTGAGTCTTTTTTTTTTTTAATTATTTTTCTAGCTGTTTCACAGTCCCCCACTCCTACACACACATGCACACACACACACACATGCATACACACATTCATTTCATAAACTGGCAACAAACTGTATACAATACATTGAATGTAGCCTTGCATAAAGTGTCAGGTTAGAATCTGCTCCCTGGAGCTGCCTTTATTTTGTGAAGTAGATGTGCATGAAGTTCAAAATTACAGAATATTAGCTCTGAAAGTGAGCAAAAGTGAATCTGTTCTTTTACTTATCTTCCTTTTTAAAATAAATTTCTATTTTAAAATAGTTTTACATTTACAGAATTATTGCGAAGATAGTATAGTTCCCACATACTCAGTGCTCAATTTCCCCTCTTATTAATATCTTACATTAGCATATTAAAATTATTACAATGGATGAACTAATATCAAAACATTATTAATAATTTTATCTTCTTTTAAACATCATAATTTGAATTTGCATTAAGGATGGGGCTGTGAAGTTTTTAAGAGAATGTATACATTTATCTGAAGTGTGAAATGAAAATTATAAGCAAATATTGGTTGTTTAAGGTTATACTTAATATTTCAGACCTCTTTTTGTTCAATAAGCTCCCATTTATTTGTATAACAAATAGACATTGTGTTAACTGTTTGCCAGACACTGTTCCAGATCCTTTATGAATATTAAGCATTTCCTCATCATAATATCCCTATAGATATATACTATTTTTACCTCAATTTACAGATGAGGAGACTGGGCCACAAAGAGGTTAAATAACTTGCTCAAGGTCACACAGGTCTGGCTCTAGAACGGAGGCACTTATGCTTTTTCCCGTAAGAGACAGAGTTCTTGCCTCTTTCAGTTCTGTAACCCTTACCACTCTGTGCTGGTTTGAAATTGTTAGATGCCCCAGAAAGATGTTTACTCTTCTAATCCTGATTCAATATTGTAGACTGGGGCCCTTTGATTAGATTGTTTCCATGGAGACATAATCCACTCAATTGTGGGCGGGGCCTTTGATTAGATGGAGCTGTGACCTGCCTATTTAAGGTGTGTCTTGATTAGTTTACTGGAGTCTTTTAAAAGGGGAAACATTTTGGAGAAAGTTCAGAGCTGACAGAGCTAACATGAGACCCAGACGCTTGGAGACGCAAAAAAGAAAACGCCCCTGGAAATGCTGTTTGAAACCAGAAGCCAAAGGACCAGCGGAGGCCAGCTACGAGCCTTCCCAGCTGACAGAGGGGTTCTGGGCCCATCTGCCTTTCTTGAGTCAAGGTGTCTTTTGCTGGATGCCTTAGTTTGGACATTTTTATGGCTTTAAAACTGTAAACTTAGAACTGTAAATTTGCAACTTAATACATTCCCTTTTTAAAGCTGTTCTATCTCTGATATGTTGCATTTCCAGTATGCAGTTGGGTATAAAGACCACAAAATTGCCAAATTGAATTTACAATTTAAAGCAATGCACCCATTATCCGGTCAGACAAGTATTTTCTTTTTATCACTTCAGTTGCACATTTACAATAATGTTGCAGTTTAATCCGTGGTCTTTTGTTCCGCATACCATCATCTTCATAGTTCCTCTCCTACTCTTTCCAAGTGATTTCCAGGGAACAAGAAACTTGCCGTTGAAGATGAACAACCAAGCACATTTGTCAATTTTTATACAAGCTTTTATAAACACATCATAGTGAGCTCAAAGCAGTTATTTATTATTGCTTTAAAAGTCATTATGCTGTCATTTTAAGCAATTCCCTTTTTTAAATAAAATTTTCATTTCCCAATAATTTCAAACTTACAGATAGTTGCAAAATTCATACAAAATCCAAGTGAACTCCAGCATCCCCCACCCGTATACTCAGATTCACCAACTTTTAACATTTTGCCACATTTGCTTATCATTCCATCTGTCTTTCCAGTCATCATTCATCTCTCGTCTATCTGTCATCATCATCATCATATGTCTTCTAAACAGTTGAGATTAGATTGCATACATCATGTGCCTTAAACACTTTATACTTCTAGGTACATTTCCTAAGGACAAGGATATTCAATTTTGTAACCACCTAAAGTACAGTTATTAAGTTCAAGAAATTTAACATTGGTATAAAGTTTACAGTCTATATTCCAATTTTTCACATGTCCCAATAATGTCCTTTTAGACCCAGTTTAGGAACATGTATTGCATTTAATCATCATTGTCTTTTTAGAACCTCCTTTCATTGCGGAAACATAAGTACAATGTAAACTTTCCCACCTCAATCACTTTAAACATACAATTCATTAGGATTCATTGTATTCCCAATGCTGTGCTGCCCTCATTACCAAACTTTCCTATCACCCCAAACAGAAACTCTATACCCACTATGCATTAACTTCCCATAACTCCACACCTCCCTTCCCCTCCCCTGGTAACCTGTGCTCTACTTTCTGTCTCTATGGATTTGCATATTCTAGATAATTCATATGGGTTGAGTCATACAGTATCTGCCCCTATGTGTCTGAGTTATTTCACTCAACGTGATGTCTTCAAGGTTCATTCTTGTAATAGCACATGACAGAACTTCATTCCCTTTGAAGGCTAAGTAATATTCCATTGTATATATGTACATAGCGATTCACTTTTGTATTTTGGAGCACAGCTTATAATTATTAATTATGGATAGATAGATAGAGATGCATAATAAAGATATAATACATAAATATGTACATATAGTTTTGTTCTGCACATAATTCTTACATTGCATATATTAAATGGTCATGGTATACTTGCTGCTCTGCAATTTCCTTTTATTGTCCAACTGTACATCAAGGCAATTGTCCTCTATCATAACATAAAGATCTGCAAAGCAGGGGATATGAACCCAATCTTGCCAAATGCCTATGGGATTCTACGGACCTACACATTTCTTTCTCAAACTCTGAGAACGTGCCAACGGGACCTGTAAGAAAAAAGCACTCTTAGAGGCTGTGTCCTGCAATCTTAAAATCAAATCAAATTAATTACTTTACCCTATTCCCCAACACCTCTTGTAAGTTTTCCACACATTTATTTGTGGTTGTATGTACATACGGATGTATTTCAGCTTCCTCTTTCACAAATGATTTTTGATACATGCAAATATTCTGAGGCTTGTTCTTGTTCTCTCTTTTCACTGAGATTCCAGAGCAGTTCCATCTTCTGCATTGTGTACTGCCATGGGAGGAGGGGTGCAATACAGAGCCGTATGAACCAACAAGCAATTAATTATCACAGCGCTATCTCCTATCATTTGATGGCTGCAGAGCTGTCAGAGGAACTGGAACAGAGGAAATGAACTTAACATGTACAGAAAGCTGAAAAACATCAGCAGATCATAGCAACTCTTCTCTGCTTAACAGGAAGACAATGAGTCATTAGCAGAAACAGCCAACAGATTCTCTCTGCCTTTTCTTGGCCTGCCTGCTCACAAAAATCCCCCTATCTTATGGAAATGCAGACATACAGCAAGTTCCCTGAAGAGTAGTTGATGAATGAAATGAAAGCAGCACCCACCCCCAAGCATAACCTTACAGTCAGTTTGGAGTCAATGTTTATGAATTACTACATTTTATAAATAACTGAATTGAATGAATTATGTTTTTTAAGGATTTCTCCCTCCCTGCCACTGAAGCTGCTGCTGTATTGCTCTCTGAGGCAATGTTTTTTCTTTACTTCTATTGCAACAACAGCTTTCACGTATGAAAATTTTCACATCATTCAACATTCTCCTAAGGTTCCATCTTCTGCAAACCCACTGCACCCCTCAGGGACATCTCCCTTTTCTAAACTCATGCCATAATGATCTCTACCGGGCACTTGCTAAATATTTTACCAAATTTTTTTTTTAACATCTCTTGTATTGTTGTCTTGTGATGTGATTTCATTTCCACCAGTTTTACTTCTTGATTCCTTAACGATAATGTAAACTTTCTTTGAGACTTCACACTGTGTGTATTTTAGAAACTCTGACAATTTCCAGCAGGCTTCTTCCAGAACCAGCTCAAAAAGTACCCTCTCCCTGAAGCTTTGCCCAAGCAGGACAGTGAGGTTAATTACTTGCCATTTCTTCAGCGTGGACTTTTGCAGCTCTTTGGAAGTAGGAGAAAAGAAATCCTAGTGTTTTTCTTAAATGCTTAAAGAAGAAAGTGAAAGTTTGTGATTGGCAAAGCAGGACGATTCTTGGGCACAACTGAAGGCTAACACTTAGCAAAAGCACGTTGTGAATGACAGATTCTGATTTAACGGGCAGCTGATCAGTGAAACACACAGACCTGCAGAGCTGGAAATGTAGGATAAAGATAGAATTAATGTGTTCCATCAGCACACAGGTGCTGACCTCTAAAGAAAGAACGTGACATTTGTTTCAAGGCCGTGTTTCCATGAACAGCATTATATTTACACTTAGGAACCATCATTTGATTCTGCTATATCTCAGCAAACGCAGCATGATTTTCTCCAGTTTTGAGTCCTCTTTCCTATTTATTTATGGTGCATAAAGCATATGACTTTATGAAAAATATATGTATGGAGTAGATTCATATATAGAGAGATAATGAATGGTTATTGTGTGCTTTAATCAAACTGAAATGGGTTTTTCTGTGATAATACCATGTTTCTTCACAAAAGCATCCTTATTAAACTATTAGCTTCATATTCTAGGAATCTGTTTGACAGTGTGTAGCTTGCTTGACAATTGTTTGTCAATTGTACCTTGTTTGATTACGTAATTTCAATATTTTCTTTCAAACTATTTTATAACTTTTTTACCACATAGCCTTCATATACAGTAATTCTGCATAAATAAACACTCTAAAAAGTTTTATCCTAGATAATTTATTCTTCAAATCAAGTTTTTAAAATCTTTTTACTTAAAACAAAGCAATCATTTTTTCATGCTACCATAGTGCTGTGTGTATCATTGTTGAACTATATAGTTCATAGGATTTAGCGGACACTCAGTATTCAAGGATTTTAATATTAGTGGTTTTAAGTATTTGCAAGTAACCCTGAAAATCTCTGACCTGTAGATATTTGTCATTTTTATCTGATGCACACTTTTGATTTTTGAGAGCTATGAGGCTGGTGTCCAGAATCAGGTCATTTTATTTGTAAGTGAGATTAGCCAATGCTTAGCACTTAACATTTCAATGTAACCTTATAGTCGTTTACTTATTGCGACTGGTTTGTGTGATGAATCCTGCTGAGTGGGATAGTAATACTTCCAAAGTCTAGCACCTCAAAGATTTCAAGGCTCTCCTCTTCTTTATCTTGTCACTGGAGGTGAATTCCTTCAATGCAAACATATCAGCTCTTAGCATTATGTGTAACCCCTAATACTTGGCACATTGCTTGGCAGATACATGTTGAGAAACTAATCTTCTGTCTCCCAAATAACACACACAGTAGGGCTCATATGCACATTTATGCCCACCCCAAATACTCACACATAATCAATAGATAATAGAAGAATTATTTAAAAATAATTTGCACTTTTGGATTCCCCATGATTCTGCTTCATTCCGTTGGGATCAATACTTGAGTATGGATATAATCACTGAGAGACGTGATCATTTCTGTTGCTCAGCATGTTGGAGTAGAACAGAGACTCTCAAACTTGGCTGTATATCAGAGTTACCTAAGAAGTTCTGTAAAAGTCCTGATGCTTAGGCTGCACCTCAAATCAAATAATCAGCATCTCTGTGCTGAGACCCAGACATTAGTAATTTTTAATGCTTCCCGAGTGATTGCAACATGCTGCCAAAGTTGAGAACCACTGCTGTAGAAAGATCCTCTCATAGCATCAATTGAAGAGAAACATAAACACCCTAGATGAAAAGGCAACATCTGGTGTGGTGGAAAGAATGCTGAAGAAGGAATCAGAAACTTGGATCTAAGCTCCAATTCTGCTACTTGCAAGCTGTGTAACATTCAGCAATGCTCCAGCTACCTAATACTGTGGAACAAACCACCCCAAAAATCAGTAGAGTGAAATAACAACAATTTCATTATGCTCTTAAATTCCATGGTTCGGAATTCAAATGGGCGCCGTGGGCATGGCTTGTTTCTTCTTCACACTATCTGGGGACTCAGATGGGAAGTTTAAATGGCCAGAGCCTAGAATCATCTGGAGTCTTCTTTGCTCACATATTGGTGCCTGGGCTGGGATGAGTATGCTCAGCTGGGACAGGGAATAGAGCACCCACATAAAGCCTCTCCATTTGGCTTGAACTTCCTCACATGATGGCAGCCTCAGGGAGGATGGACTTCTTACATGGCAGCTCAGGGCTTCAAAAGTGAGTATTTTATACAGGTTACCAGAGGTGGGGAGAGGAGGGAAATGGGGAGTTAATGCACGATGGGGTGCAGGGTTACTGTTCAGGGTGATGGAAACGTGGGGTAACTTTGGGTGGTGATGGGAGCACACAATTGTGAATGTGATTAAAGTCATTGAATCATCTGTTTGGGAGTGGTTTGAGATGGGAAATTTTATGTTGTATTGTGTTACCACAATTAAAAGAGAGACTACAGAGACAGTGGCAATTAAATGCAATATAAGAGATGACCGTGGCCTGAAATTCATAATGGGAAAGAAAATGCCCAACATGATATTTTCATTGGGACAACTGAAAAAACTGGAGTATGGAGTGTATGTTTTGCATCAATGTTAAATTTCTTGAATTTTATAGCTGTACTTAAGGTGGCTGCATAAATGAGTGTCCTTGTTCTTAGAAAATGGGCATGGAAGTGTTAAATATTAGTAGAACATGACCTATGCAACCTAATCTCAAATGTTTAGAAAATAGACAGATGATAGTTAGCTAGATAGACAGACAGAGAGATTAGATAGAAAGATGATAAAGATAGGTAGGTAGGTAGAGAGATTGATAGAGAAAGAATGATGTATATTAAATGCTAAATATGTTAAATATGTTAAAATGCTGATAGTCAGTAAATCTGAGTATCTGCATGAAGTGTATATTGGAGTTCTATCTATTTTTTTTCAAATTATTTTTGCAATTTTCCTGAAAGCTTTAAATTATTTCAACAGTAAAAAATAAAAAATAAAAGAGTGAGTGTTACAATAATCAAAACAGACACTGCATGGTCTTTTATAGCCCAGCCTTGGAAGCCACTTGGAATCACTTCCAGCATTCTCTACTGATGGAAACAATTATAAGCCTGCCCAGATGCAAACAGAGAGAACATCGAACTCCCTTTTGCAGAGGAGGCTTAACAAACAGCTTGTGGCCATCGTTTATTGTCTTCACAGACAGGTTACACTCTGCCTCAGTTTACCCCTGGTACTGGCTATCTACTGCCATTGGTCAGAGAAATGTGACCCCACCATACGGCGTACACACACACAGAGTAATGAATGTTCACTGTAGAAAATTCAAGAAGAGGCAAAGAGAATAAAATCAACATGTCCTATTACCACTTAGAGATAATTATGTTTAACATTTTGGCATCTACTTGGCTATGGACACATAAAAATTATATTTACTTTTTAATACAAAATTAACATCATATCATACATCTTTTATTATACATGATACATCTTAATACGTTGAGTGTGTCTTTATACCTTTTTAGGTATAAAATTCTAAAAAGGCTTAGCTTGTTTCTCTTCTTTAGGGTCTCTGACATGGCTTAGCTGGTTTCTCTACTTCAGGGTGTCTCAGAAGCTGCAACACAGGTCTTGGTTGGGCTGTCGTCATTTCAAGGCTTATCTGGGGAAGAATTCCCTTCCAAGAGCTCATGTGGTCATTGGCAGGATTCAGTTCCTACCATGTGGCCTCCCAAACATGGCAGCTGGCTTCATCAAAGCATGTAAGCCAAGAAGCGATAGAAAGAATCTGCTCATGAGACAGAAATCACAATCTTTCCTAACCTGATGATGGACGTAATGTTCCAGCACCTGTGCCATATCCCACCAATAGGAGCAGATACAGTCCACAGTTGAAGGGAGGGTATTACACAAGTGCCTGAGTACAGGATGCACAGGCCCATGGGGACATAGAAGTTTCCTTACCACAGCCCTCTGTAAGATGGAATGTTACTCTCTGCCCGAGTTTTTGTGCGAATCCAATAAACTGGTATGTCTGACAGTGTGTTTCCAGATTTATATCACTGTACAAAAGTGAGGAAATTTCTTAGACCAGCCTTTCCTTAGAGAGGAAGGAGTCTCTCATTGTAAACGGTACATTTAAATAGGAGGAAGATAATTTAAATTCTTTTATTCGATGATTTTTCCGAAGTTCTTTTCACGTCTAGGTGTTGTTCAAATAAAGAATACGACCTCTTGTTCCCAGGAGAAATGGAATTTATTTTTTATTAAAAGCATTTACTAATGCTTAGAATCTATCATATCTTGTGCATTTCCAAAGCAAACTGAACAAAAGGTCAATGTAAATGTGCTTATGAATCATATCCTAAAATATTCACATCCTATAAAGGCCAATTTTTAGATAAAATTGCTTAGAAATTCTTGTTTTAAAAAATGCTGCTTTCTAACCTACAACCTCCAGATGTATCCCTGGTCCAGATAAGTCCTGAAACCTAGGCCAGCCTCTCCAGAACATCAGAGAGTTCCATCTCCCTACCCCATATTAGTGATAGACCCTTCCAATATGAAAAATTTGGAATGGCCATAGCCCAAACACCCCTAAAGACTGGGGTGAAAAGATCAAAAGTGATGGTGGAGTTATACAGAGAAGATAGGATTTAACAAATGAATATGAATGCTGAACCATTAAATTGATATCTCTTTTAGTTTCCAGTATTTTACAGTAGCTAGAAGTAAAAACCGAAAATTCTGAAATTGTAACCTATGTCAAACTCTGAAATATGTTCTGCAACTACTTGTGGTGCTGTGTTTTGAAATTTATAGCTTCTATGTATATATGTTATTTTTCACAAAAAAGAAAAAAAAAGTAGATTGTGATGATAAAAAAATATTTAAGCCCTCTAGCCTCCTATATTCTGGAGCAGCTAAAAGGAAAAACAGAAGAGGATGGTATGGTAGCCCATGACAAACTCTGGGATCTGTCCTGTAACTACCTGTTGAAGACTGCTTTGAAGGCTATTGCCTTTTTATTTCTTTGCTTTGTATATATGTCATATTATACAATAAAAAAAGTTTACAAAAAAAATGCTGCTTTCTAGTTCTTGAGCTAGAGAGAAATTTTCATGACCAGAAAATATCGACTGGTATGTTTATATATGTGTGTGAGTGTATCTCTGGCAAAAAGAGTAAATGAGTGTTTTTACTTTTTTACAGACTAACTTTATCTGTAGATGTCAGGTAACAGTAATAAAACAGTATATAACTAAAATATTTAAAAATCAATGCTTAAGAAAATAATTTTATACCTACAAAGGTATAAAGACACACTCAACGTATTAAGCGTATCATGTATAATAAAAGATGTATGATATGCACTTCCCAAACAAACAAAGAAACCAACAAAAACAAACAAACAAAAACTTCAACAAATGGTACTCTAATAATGGGATACTCACATGGAAAAAAATGAAATGTGACCCCACCATATGGTGTACACACACACAAAGAGTAATGAATGTTCACTGTAGAAAACTCAAGAAGAGGCAAAGAGAATAAAATCAACATGTCCTATTACCACTTAGAGATAATTATGTTTAATATTTTGCCATTTACTTGGCTATGGACACATAGAAATTATATTTACTTTTTAATACAAAATTAACATCATATCATACAACCCGAAAATGCTACTGATTTTTTCATACAACGAGTGGAGGCCCCAACAGCAGCACCCTCTGCCAACAGCACCCCTTTCTCCAAAAGGTTGTTCGGGCCCATGTCTGCATACCCTAAAACATTTTAAAATAGCAAGAATCATCTACTCTCATCTCCACCTGTAGCCATATAGAAAACCAGGATGAACTCTGAAATCAGAGGAGTATTCTTCTGTTATTTATTGTTTTTTATTTGGTTTTGTTTTAATTTTTTTTCTCCCCCACTAATGCATCCTGGATGGAACTTTCATGCAGCACTCCCATCCCATATCGACTAAGAACATATCCCAATGGCGAGAATTTCTTCTTATTTTATAAGCGTTGCTTTCTTGCCATTGCTTGAGGTCTGAGATGTGGTAAAATAAATAATAAGAACAACAACAACTATTTGTTGAGCAGCTGCAATATGCTAGAGGATTTAGATAATCCTCAAAACAACCTCACGGGCATGTCACGGAGTCTCAGTGGCAGAGTTCTTACCTGCCATGACCAAGACCTGGGTTCGATTCCCAGTGCCTGCCCATGCGGGGGGGAAAAAAAAAAAGCAACAACAACCTCACAAGGTAGATACTACTATGAGTGATTTACAGATGAGGAAAGCGAGGACAGAGAAGTTAAGGGACTTTCTAACGTATACAGATTCAGTCAGCGAACTTGAATCCCAGACTGATTTCAAAGTCATCGCTCTTTCTGTGGCACCAGGTTTAGTGAGAATGCAATTTATAGGGATGAAAGTCCAAATAGGATCCCTTTCTTCCTCTCAACTCCATCTTCCTCTCTGTAGCTCAGTTAATGCCTAGGACTGTACTCCAAGTACATAAGCATTCTCCTGTAATTCAGACACCACCAAATACAGCACAATCCCTGTAATATGTTGACTTGTTGCCATCCTGTTCTACAGAGCAGCATGGAATCCTAGAATGAAGGCCAGACTGGGTTCAAGAGCTTAGTGATTTGGTTACTTGGTTAACCCACTTGGACCTTTTTCCATAATATCAGATTTCTGGATAAGTCTATGTATTACTGTTATTTTTAAAATTTTCCTCTTATTGTTTGCATAATAATAGGTAGTTAGTTCTATTTCCCAAAATTGTTATGAAAGAGCTCTGGGTAGCCCTGGGTACTTTACGAGGAAAAAAAAAATACTTTCAATTTCAATCCCAATAGGATTATATCGAATGGGCACAACAATAGCTCTTTCTATGGGAGAGGATATAAAAGAAACGATGCAGTTCAGGGCACTGTTCACAAAATGTCCAAGTGTGGAAATACTAAATGTAGTAGTTTGAACCATATGAAATTTCTGATACTCATCTTCTAAAAACAGCAATTTCATAGAGTACAACCTAGTAGTGAGGCAATATAATCAATAATGATGATGACAATAATTTTAGATTTGCTAAGGGCTTACCATGTGCTCTTACTGTGCTGTGTTAATTCCAGCAGGCCTGGAACTGGCCTGACCTGTTTTGCCTAGCCTGGCCAAATGTGAATGTACTGATTAAAAGCGATGCTTTATAGCCATGGGTCCAAGAAATTTGGGGGCAGTTTGTCCCATCTTGGTATTATTTACTGCTAACAGTGACTCGATGATTTGAATCTAGTCTTTGTGAGACTCCTGGAGGGCTTTGGTGTTGCAGCTGCTTAGTAACAAGAATTTGCCTAATGACTAACAGGGCATAAGAAATCCTGGTCAAGATGTCGTTTTGGTCTTCTTGGTCCTGATCTTAGAAAGTGCATCCTACTTGGCACTTAGAGAGGGCAAATGGTTGCAACCTGCACCTGGCCTCTCCGACCCCTTGCTGTGAACAGCCTTCATTTGGGATGCATATGCTTACTTTAATGTCTTTGCTATATCAATCCTTCTTCTACAATAAACTGTAGATTTATAAGCATGGTCATCCACGGGCCTGTGAATCTTCTTTAGCAAAGAAACCTAAGTGCCACTGTTAGTACATATACACTTTACATAGTAATCTCTTAATCCTCACAATAACTCTTGAGATGGGAACTCTTCTTATTCCTTCCAGAGGAGGAAACTGAGGCAGAGAGTGGTTCAAGGACTTTTCTAAGATCATTTTACAAATAAGGGATAGAAGCCAGGGTTTTGTTCCAGGCAGTCTGTTATTCTCAACCATTTCAGAGTAGGAGTGGCCAGCAAACAAGAGGAAAAGAAGAGGTGTCAGAAGAATATTTTAAAGAGCTTGAACAATCTGAGGTTTAAGAAAACACAATTTGGGTGGGTAAAAAGACTGTAAGTCAAAAGAAAGGGTACAGTAAGATGAAGGCAGGAAGAAGGAAATTGATCGAAGTGAATGGGTTAAAAGTGACTATTCATAGATTGTTGCTATATACATTGTAAGTAGAAAGAAAACAATGAAACATGAATACTCCTCCATGTGGAACGTCCATCTTCCCCCTTGGCAACCATTGTAGTCATATAAGTGCGTGCTCATATTTATCCAGCCCTCGTGCCTGCCAACCCCATGCCCGCCAACTCATGACTTCTAATTGCCAACTCCAGGCTGCCTGAGAACTTCCTCTGGCTCAGGAGCCTGCTTGGCCCATGTCGCCCATTCAGGGCAGCCTGGAAGTGCCGGGAGTTTGCTTCAAGCAGCTGGTTGACAGCTGGTTCACAGATGACTGACTCCTTCAGTTCATTGCCTTTCTCGGGGCTAACGCTTAAGATGTGCTCTACACGTCTCCTGGAATCACCTCTCAGCAGACTACCTGAATTCACGTTCTTGCGTCCAGGCTTTTTCTGGAGAACGATACCTAAAATAGAGACCCAAGAGAAGAAAGTGTCCCAACCAGAGGGATGTGGCAAAATGTTTCTAGAGAAACTGGACTAGAAAAGGGCTTCTTAGCAAAATTACTGACAAGGAAACTCAGCACCACATAGATGTTTCTTGAACTGATGTGACTGCCTGTTACTTGGCTGCTACAGTACAGTTCATCTTCATTTTCATCAATAATTGTTGCAAAAGAATAAGATAGTGAACAGCAAAGGAAGTAAGATAGGAAACAGTTGTGTGGGTTTTGTGAGAGGAAGAGGGCAAAAGAAATGTCTTTGAAAGAAGATTCAAAGAATGATTCATATCCCTAACCTAAGTAGATTATGCAGCTCCTGACAAGTGCTTTCCATTTAGTACAACTCAGCAAATGTTTGCTGTGTGAGTGAAGGGATGGGGCAGGGGTGGGGCTGGGGGGGTGGGGATGAGTGAACTAATAAATAAATGAATGAATATTTGCTCTGCCAATGAAATCCTCTTTTCCCCCGTCTTGGAGATGAAGAGCAGGAGAAAAGAGTATGGTAAACTTCATAATAAAATTAATATAAGATGTCTTATGATGTAACACAGGGCAGGGAGGAGTCAAAAGTTTTCATCTTGATAAGGCCGGGGTAGGAGTTCTAGAGAATAGAGTCAAGGTGATGTTAGTAAGAGAAAAATGAATTGTCAAGTAAGTTTGAATGGGGTGTGGGAACAAGTTGGAAGTAAACCTTGAGAGATTGAGATATGTTGGTATCAGCTCTTCTAGAGATTCTGTGAACTCCTTAAGGCTAAGGATTTGTAGCCAGAGTAGCCATATTTTTGATTCTCTAACTCTACCCATTTCAGAAAAGCCTGCTCAAAGATTACATTTATAATACAGTGTTTTTCCTTCACTCTAAACTACCTCTTTCCTCCTAACCCCCACATCCTTGCCTCCTTTTCTTCCCTCTTGGCTACTTCTCTCCCTCCCTCCCTTCCTTCTTACCTTCCTTCTTTCTTTCATTCCTCCTTCCTTTCTTTTTCCTTTCCCTCCTATAACTGGTTACTTTACATATGAGAAAAAATTTAATTCACTTAAGTTAAATGGGGGCAGGGGTCAGTAGAAGAAAAAAACTGTACTTTAGAGACAGGCAGTAAGCCAGGAAAGACTAATTTGTAGAGAAGTCATTTGAGTGGATCATCAGAGAAAAGTTCTAGAAAGCGGGACTGAAGAAGGGAATTGCAGACAGGAAATGTAAAATGTGCAAAAAAATGGAGGTATTCCTCAGGCCACAAGTCGGTCAACACGGTGGCAGTGTGTGAAGGGCACGAGTGGTGACAGAAGACAAGGCTGACCCATTGACAGGGACCAGATTTGAAAAAACTTGTGTCCAACGCCACTAATAGGATGTCCGGGTGGCTCAGTGGTAGAATGCTTGCCTGCCATGTGGGAGACCCAGGTTCGATTCCCGGCCCATGCACACACACACACACACTCACACACACAACCCCAAAATATCCAAAGGCACTATTAGCAGCTCCTGAAAGTAAGCTGCCAACTAGTAAGTAAACAGGCAATGGACTAGCACATCTTTGTTTCAGTCTGACTGATAAAGATTCACTTCCTTCTCCTGACGTCTGAGTAGCCTTGGATTATGCCACATAGGGTTGTTGAGGCTGCAACCATTGGGTGACATTCCCCAACACAGTGATGATCCAAATGAAATTTAAACAACGAATCTGAAGCTATGACCTGTGTGCCTTTAGATCACAAGTTTGTATGTGTAGAATGTATCTTTACTGGGGTACGGGGTTGGGGGGATGCTTTTGGCCTATCTCTTGTCCCTTGTAATTGTTGGTAATGACATCAAAGATCAGCAACTCAATTTATGGGAAGAATTTATACAGGAGTATAATGTCATCAGATTTGCACTGCAGAAAGAAAAATTTAGGACAGTTGAGAGAGCAGTGCTTTTAGTTTGATTTACACTATGACTTAGAATTGAATTCTCTTGCAGGATGTGACGCCACATCCTTCAATCCTTACAACAATGGGAAAGGAGAATCTCTTGTTAAAGCAATAAAGTTACAGAGGCTAAATAATATGAAATTGAGTAAATGCTTTGGAATTCTTTACCTATCTATTATCAACCCAAAGGAATTGAAGTCATCTTAAAGGTAACCTGGTTTGACCAGCCAGATGTATGGCTTTTCTTTTTCTTCCTTCCTTTATGTTAGCTCAGTGGTTCTGAATCATTAATATGAGAGAAATTAATTAGGTTGTACACACAAAACCATCTATGTCGTTCTTTGTTCAAGAGTTATTTTGCCTCCAAGAACTTTGATTCTTGTATTGCTTCTAGGCTATAACCTCAGTTTAAGATTCTCATCTCCAATCTTAGGCAATATCCATGAGAGATAAGGAGAGTGAAACCCAAAGCAGTGATTGTGGGGATGGAGAAAGAGGATAGAGAGAAAAACATCTAGGAGTAAATCAGTCTGATGGTTCCTCAAAAAATTAAACATAAAATTGGCAAATGACCCAATCCTATACTGCTGTCACCCCTTTTTGACATGAAAAAATTATAGTGGGCACCGCCCAAAGACCCCTATAGATTGGGAGTAGGATCAAAGGAGAAGGAGGAGTTATAGCAGATAAGATAGGAGAGTACAACCGCTGACTCACTATAATAATACTCTTTTAACTTCCGGTGTTTTGGAGCATCTAGAAGGAAAAACCTGAGAGTGTGGAATGGTAACCCATACAAATTTTGAAATCTGTTCTGTAACTGTGTCTTAAAATGTACTTTGAAAATTATTGCTTTCTTTTTTTGTATATGCATTATATTTCACAATATTATATTTATATAAATTTATGATATATAAATAAAATTATATAAAACATATAAATTTATATTGATATATTATGCAAATTTGCATTTATAATGTTATACTTATAAAATATTATGAATATACTATTATATTTCAAAATAAAAATTATTTCAAAAAAGAGTTGCCATATGACCCTGCAATTTCACTCCTGGATATGTACCCCAAAGAACTGACAAACAGGGACTGAAACAGACACTTGTAGGCCAATGTTCATAGCAGCATTATTCACAATAGCTAAAAGGTGGAAACAACCCAAGTGTCCACCAACAAGATAGAAAAACACAATAAGCCATATACATACTGAACTGAAAAAGCGAATAAAGTTCTGATACATACTACAACATGGATATACCTTAAAGACGTTATGCTAAGTGAAAGAAACCAGATACAAAAGGACAAATATTGTGTGATTCCACTCACACGAAATATCTAGAATAAGCAAATTCACAGAGACAGAAAGTAGATCTGAGGTTACCAGGGGCCCACGGAAGGGGGCAAAGAGAGTTGTTGCTTAACGGGGACTGACTTTCTATTTGAGGTGATGAAATGATTTTGTAAGGGAAGGTGGTGATGGTTGCACAACATTGTGACTATAATTAGTTCCACTGAATCGTACATTAAAAATGGTTAAAATGGAAAATTTTATGTTAAATATGTTATCACAATAATTAAAAAAAAAATCTAGGAGACAGATGCTTGGTTTTCTAGTTCTGCCTCCTGTTTCCTGTTCACTACTGTCCCATCACTCCCACCTCCTGCTTTTGATCCGTGTTCTCTGTGCCTTCACTCTACACAACATTTGTGAGCCAGTGGGGTAGAAAATGAATCCCCAAGATATTCAGTTCTGCAAAGTGTATGCACTACCCTCTCTCTACCTTCCATTCTATGGAAGCCACAGGCTTTCTGGCAAATTCCTCACTTGAATGGGTTGATTCATCTCCATGTGTAATAAATTAACTAGGCTCTGGTTGTTAATCTCCCACAATGAATATAAGCTTTATTTTAAAAAACCTTTTTCAGTTTTCTCATCAGTGAACTTACTGACCTCCTATGGATAGTGAGAGGATTAATTGAAACAATGAAAATAAAGTGTTTGGCATAGAAACCAGTCAGATGGTAAGTTCTTAATACATATTACATGCTTCTTTCATCTTAATGTTTAGAGATTTTACAGATTGATCCATTTTATGTTTACATTTATGCAGAAGAATTGTATCTTCAGGTAACAACTGAAGATTCACGCATGCTAGCTTCTCCCTCCATATTCTGCCAAAATCTGCTCTTTAGCTCTGGCTTCAGTCTTTGCCTTTGGGATGCTAGAAAGCTGAATGCTTATTTCACTCTCATTTCTCATGTCCTTGAACTTGTCCATGATCCATGATCATGTGTTCAGATTGGGCACCATCACACACAGTGTAACAACTCCAGTGTGCCAAGAAGGCCTGTCCAATTTTTTGGTGAATATTTAAATAGTCGTTTAATGGTAGATGTAACTTAAAGTGAAAAATACCCTTCTGTGCTTTATAGGTAAAAAGTCTATTAGTTGAAATAAATGCATATGTATTACTATTAAGTTAGAATGTTATAATTAATGATAACGATGAATGCTACTAAAATTATGTACAAAACAAGGAAGAACTTTCAAATAATTAGATAAGTAGTAAAATAAATTGATACTTAATAAGAATATTAAGAGAGTACATTAGCTGGAAACATTTAGGGAGGGCATTATATCCTTTATGAGCCAACATAATCTTATAAAAATTTCAATAATAATGTAAGGCAGGATATTCAAGATTATATTATATCGTAATTCTAGCATCTGCAAAATTGTTTAATAAACTAGCTTTTATAACTTTACACAAAATAACCTTAAGTTGATAGAGCCTTAAATTCTTAATAATGGTGTTTAATCTTCTCTATTTCTGTTTGGGCCTTGAGTATTTCAAGGGAAATTCTTATTTATGAGTTCTTCTCATCTTGGGAGTCTGAAAGCAGAATACAGACTTTACACCAACATTTCACAGGGAAGAATAAATTTAAATCATTTAGAATAGCATCCATAATTAATCAACATTAATCCAGAAATAACAAATAATATAGAGAAGAGAGAAAGCACCAGAGAAAAATATCTATTTATAGGATTCCACATAGGAAATGGTTCTACCTAGAGTCATGCAGTATAAAACTTGTGCAAGTGTCTATAGCAGCCCTATATGTTCGGTGATGGCAATGTGCAGAAATGACCATGAAAACAAACTAGGGTGAGGTGCAAGGGTAGTTCAGTGGTAGAATTCTCGCCTGCCATGCGGGAGACCCAGGTTCGATTCCCAGTACATGCACTTCCCCAAAATAAGCAAACAAGCAACGAAAGAAAATACAAACAAATATTCAACAAATGCTGTTGCAATAACAGGATACTGACATGGAAAAAGAATGAACAGTGACCCCAGCCATACAGCTTACAAAAAAAAAGCCAACCTAGGAGCCAGCTGTGCTGAGAATTTATCATTCCTGCACTGAAATGTCAGTTTTTAAAATTTGACTACTAAAATTTTTAAGAATAAATTTTCATAATAATTGCTTTGAAATTATTATTTTAAGATTCAATCTTGTAACCAAAATGTTCATTCTGAAATATGCTACTGTCTTTTGAAAAATACTCGTTTTTACAAATGGTCATTTAGCAATTAGCCAAAATGTGTATTCAGCACACCTCCAAATAGGTGGGCTTTTTATGCTGCATTTTTCTTGTTACTATGATGATAATCATACTTCATTTAACTCAGTACTGCAGTATGCAAAAAGAAATGTTAGATTTATATTTCTCTTACCGAACTGAGTGAATTTCATAAGGCTTCCATTTTTTCTAATAGAAAACATCATCCAGTCAATTCTAGGTAATCCCTCCTGGTTTAAAATTTCAGCTTCTAGGTAAGTACTCAGTCCAGTTCCAGGCTTCTGTCCTCTCTTTTCCTTCCCTTTTTTCTTAGGAATGATCAGGGATCCTGAGTGCTACTCTATGTCTAGACCTGAAACAGCCACTGCTCAGCTCTAACCAAGTGTCACCATTGGGACCCAGAGCTGCCAGATCATTTTACTTGGCAAGGGAAGTTGAAAAGCCAGAATTCTATATGAGGTATTCCAGTTTGTTAAGTGTTGGCAAGTGTTTGCCCTTCTGTATCTACACTCCATCCCATCAGCAGGTTTCTTTGCCCTCTGGCTTCTTGTTGGACTCAGCCAGTGGGTGATTGGATGAGGAAAGGCACTGGGATTGTAATGGGTGATTGCTCCCTGCAGTCACAAGCCCCAGGTGTCTTGACATTCTTTGTTGCTTTCCCTTAACGCTGCCCATACTTTTATAAAAAGTCCACTTTGGAGTGTCATCTGTTTCCTGCCCAAACCCAGACTGATACAGCAACTGTATTAGTTAGGGTTCTCTAGAGAAACAGAATCAACAGGGAACACTTGCAAATATAAAATTTATGAAAGTGTCTCACATGACGGTAGGAATGCAGAGTCCAAAATCCACAGGGCAGGCTGCGAAGCCGATGACTCCGATGGGTGGCCTGGATGAACTCCACAGGAGAGGCTCACCAGCCAAAGCAGGAATGGAACCTGTCTCCTCTGAGTCCTCCTTAAAAGGCTTCCCATGATTGCATTTAGCATCGCTAATTGCAGAAGACACTCCCCTTTGGCTGATTACAAATGGAATCAGCTGTGGATGCAGCTGACGTGATCATGACCTAATCCTATGAAATGTCCTCATTGCAACAGACAGGCCAGCGCTTCCCAATCAGATGAACAGGTACCACAACTTGGCCAAGTTGACACCTGTCCCTAACCATGACAGCAACTAATTCAACTTTTCCTCTTTTAGCTATGTGAGCCAAACAAAATATAAAATACTATAGGGGTCAAATAAAACCATGTCTACAGATCAGATTTAGCCCACGGGTTGTATATAAGAGAGCAGAATTGCAGGCATTTTTATAATGATTGCCTTTTTTTAATATATTTTTTATTGTGACATATATTTTAAAAAGTAACACATTTCAAAACACATTGTAAAAAGTAGTTATGGAACACATTTCAGAGTTTGGTATGGGTTACAGTTCCTTCATTTCAGGTTTATCCTTCTGGCTGCTCCAAGACACTGGAGACTAAAAGAAATGTCAATATAATGATTCAGCAGTTGTACTCATTTGTTAAATCCTATCTTCTCTGCTATAACCCTCTCTGCTATAAAAGTGTCATTCTGACACTTTTTTTTGTTGTTGAAAAGAGGGGTCAACAGTTTAATGCATGGGAGGGAAGGAATTAGTTAATATTCTTGGAGAGGCTGGCTACTCTGGGTTTCAGGACTTATCTGGCCTAGGAAATATACAATGGTTGACTTTTTTTTTTTTTTTTGACATGGGCGGGCTCTGAGAATCGAAGCCAGGTCTCCGGCTTGGCAGGTGAAAACTATGCCACTGAGCCACCATTGCCCACCCGTGATTGCCTTTTAAAAATGATTTATTTATAGCACCTCCCGTGAAATATTCTTGCCTGAAAACTCAATTGGAGGGTGGGCCATGGTGGTTCAGCAGGCAGAGTTCTTGTCTGCCATGCCAGAGGCCCAGGTTTGATTTCCGGTGCCTGCCCATGCAAAAAATAAATAAAAAAAAAAAACTTAATTGGAATTCAATCAAATATCTATAGCTGCCTTCCAGTTTAGAGAAAATAGGAATAATGAAGGAACAAGTTAAATGACATTATCTAGAATAGGGACATTGCTGTACAGGGAAAATTACCTAGTTACTCAACAAATTTAAGGTATGGAATAAAAGAGGGATGGGGGCTGGGCTAGTGTGGTATAAAATAAACTTTAGAAAAACCTAAGAGACAAAAACAGCCATTATCAAATCCCAATCTAAACCATTCAACTGTAAAAAAAGACACCACTGAGAGATCCAGGAAATTTTAATATAAACTTGGTATAAATTACATAATAGTAAATACATTATGCATTTTTAAATCTCCTTATCAATTAGAAATGTATCATGAAGTACCAGTTAGAGATGCCTAATGTAGAATATGAAATGCACGGTGCCAGGGATGTGCTTTTAAAATATTCTAGCAAAAAAAAAAAAAAAAAAAGAATAAATGAATAAGTGGGGGAAGATAATGAAAGAAGATTGGCAAAATTGTGTCAGTTGTCAAAGCGGGAAGATGGTACATGGGAATTAATCATTCTCTTCTCTCTGCTGTTGTAAATGTTTGAAATTTTCCACAATAAAATGTTTTTGAAAAGGCAGGGGGGTGGGGAGGGTGGGGGTACGTTTTCCTTGTTTGCACTCAAGCAAACTTCCACTACAGAAAAATGCTGTGACCCACCCTCTGTACCAGCTTTTGCTCTTCCTAAGAGCGTCCCTTAGGAAAGCTTGGGACCTCAGGGACCTTCACCCTTCCTTCACAGTGGCTCAGCGTTGCAGCATCTGTCCACAACGTGCTCGCTCAGTTACAGTGTCCCGGTTCCTATTTTGTATTTACCCTCTTTCACTTCTCTGCTCAGTTCATTGGATTGACCTCTCTCTCTGTCTGTCCTGATTCTGGGCTTTGCCTTGGGGGTTTTCCTTGGATTTCCCTGAAGCTCCCTCCTGCTTCCTGGTTGCCACCATCTGGAACAGGAGTTAGGAAATACAATTTATAGCCTAAGAGAGTTTCAGGTTAGCTGGTGCCACCAGTCTTTCCTTTTCCAGCTGGGACGATGGAATTCCCATGTAATATCACCTTAGAGAGTTTATGACAAATTCAGTTTCTTGTATGAATGTGGGAAAATCAGTATGATTATTTTCATTTCACTAATGGGAAAATGAAGAAATATAACAAAAAAGTAATAATAAAAACCTGATTGAAGACAACAAAGTTGGAATTCTTTGGAAACGATGATACTATAAAATCAAATCGCTCTATCCAACAGGTAGCATTTTAATCCTATAAGAAAAATAAATGAAAACCCCGTTCTCTTCCTTAAGGGCAGTTGCTGATCAGTAAAGTTTAAGACTGCAAAGTCTCTCTCTCACGCTTTCTCTCTCACTCACACAGTTACACACACACACACACACACACACACACACATTCACAACTTTAAGTTTCACTCCTGGTCCATTAACCTTTTTTTGTTTTTTTTGTATGCTGTATAGTTGGGTCGCATTTCATTATTTTTCCATGTAAGATCCCATTATTGCAGCACCATTTGTTGAATTTTTGTCTGTTTTTGCTTGTTTGTCTTTTGGGAAGTGCATGGACCAGAAATTGAACCCGGGTCTCCCATATGGCAGGTGAGAATTCTACCACTGAACTACCCTTGCACCCCCTCATTAACCTTTTTTAAGAATATGTTTTTTACCTTTGAAATATCCCTTTTCTTTTTATTATCTGTATGTATGTTATGAAGTAACATTATGAAAATACTGGATTTATGAAAATAGGATTTTCAACCTAATACTTAAAAGACCAGCCATATTATCTCTTAAATGATGTGTGTTTTTAAACCCAGGTCTTTCTGGAAGAGATACATAAAAAAGGGAGATGGTAGGGTGGTTTGGGGTGGTAGCAGGAGGAGTGAGGAAACAAAGGAAACATAAAATATTATTCCTCAAAGATAAACTTAATACTAAATTTTCAGTACTAGAGAATTTGGAATTAGATTTGAGACAGTGGGATTGGGGGATACAATGTATTAATTGATTTTTAAAAACTGGAAAGTAAAAAGAGCTAAGTACTCCATGTGAAAATTCCAATATATTTCAAGCATATGTGCCATTCTGTACATTTAGTTTCAGTTAATTAAAGTAATGACATTTTATGTAAAATAAATAAGTCCTTATACTTCATTATTTCAGTGCCAAGAAAAATAATGCATCCATATTCCAGTTTGTTTTCTCCCCACATGGTCAAGTTCATTCCTGTTTCCAGTCGTTGGGGTTGGCACACTGCTGATTTTCATACTACTGTACAAAAATATTTTGATTTGGGTCAGAATAACTCGAGCTCTGATTTTGCTGATTAGCAGACATGAAACAGCCTACAGTGTGACTTAGGTCACATTCTCTGATATTTTTGTCCTAGTATCTACATTGACATCCTCTAACACTAGGGTAAAACACACAAGGTGTTTAGCTCATGGAAAGCACTCTAGAATGGAAACTTTAGCTGTTGTTGTGGCTCTGTGAACCTTAACTTCTTCAGAACTGTTTTCTCATCATAGCAATAAAAACACCTCCTTTACATGTTAAGAAACTACATGTAATAATAGATGTGAAAACAAACTCTAAACTTTATCTTCTTTGAAAATGTGGTTATCAATTTGATTACATGCCAAGATTTATGTCCAGTTGTATTTTTTTTTTTTACATGGGCAGGCACCAGAAATTGAACCCAGGTCCTCTGGCATCACAGGCAAGCATTCTTGCCTGCTGAGCCACCATGGCCCACCATCCAGTTGTATTTTTGATAGCACTTCCTACTTTGAGGAAAGAGAGATATAGAAATTCAGAAGAAGGATTTTTGACCTAATACTTTAAAGACCTGCCATATTCTCTTAAATGATATGTGTTTTTAAACCCAGGTCTTTCTGGAAGAGATACATAAAAAAAGGGAGACAGTGGGCTGATTTTGGGTGGTAGCGGGAGGAGTGAGGAAATAAAGGAAAGATAGGGCTGAGTCAAAGAGTTTACAAGGGAAATAGATGAGATCACTGATAACATGACATGTGCTTTTGGTAAGTATATTAAATAGAGCTCTTTCAGTTGGCAGGAACCCAGCTCGAACTGACTTCAGCAGAAATAATTTTTATTGACCCCTATAACTGAAATGTCTAAGGGTAGATCATTTAGACTTGACTAAATCCAGGGAGGATAGTTTGCCTGGGTACCAGAAGTATTTATTCTTTTTTTTTTTGAGGAGGGTGCATGGTCCAGGAATTGAATCCGGGTCTCCCACATGGAAAGCAGGCATTCTAACCACTGAACACCCATGCACCCCAGAAGTATTCATTCTTTACTAACAAAAAGCAAACATGGACTGAGCAATAAGTAAATGGATGGTGGTTGGTGAGAACCAGATTTCTCACTGTTGATGTAAGAGGTTACAAAGAAGTAAGGGCATTAACTAGAACAAATCACGTGATACTGGATTAGAGTTGAAAGCATCAGTATTAATATGAAGTCATGTTTAGCTTTAATATATAGACAGATGGATAAATGTAGAAATAATTATATGTATATGCACAAGTTAATACACACACATATGTGTATACACAAGTGTATACACAAGTAATACACACACATATATTTCCAAGCTTTGTTCACTCACAGGGCCTAGAAGCAATGGCAAGCAATGGCCTAGAAGCAGCAAGTATACCCAGTGCTAGATCTTCGTTCCTAATACCATTCCCCAATTAAAAAACCAGGGCTCCTTGGAGAAATGACTGATTCCAGTTGAAGCAGGAAATATACAAGATGAACCTGGAGTACCTTTTAGTACCTAAACATGAGGAAGTGCTAAAATAATAATAATAAAAAAATTACAAAACAAACAAAAGTGATGGCAGTATGTCACAGGGACACAGGAGCCAACAAAAAGAGTTCCCAATGGCCAAAGCTGGGGTAATTTGAGCAACAAAATTAATAAGGTAGATTTAGATTATAACCCCAAGTATAAAATACATATCCATGCGTCCATACTCACCAACCACCATCAATTTACCTATTGTCCAATCCAAGTTTGCTTTTTATTAATAAAGAACAAATAAACCCACTCCCTGATGAGCAATTGAGGTGACAGGTTTTGGCCTAAACAGTCATCACAAAAGTCTGTCTTGAGGAAGAAAGTTTATTAGTTCTCAACCTTGTTGTTTAACCTAAAAGCTTCATAATTTGTGAACTCCCAAATCCTTTTACAGGAACAAATCCTTAATAGAAGGGCAACTGATCATCTAGTGACATTCTCCTTTGGGTTTTCATTGTGATTGGGGTGAAATTGGACATATTTACTTCTATGCTCAATTTTCGTGGGGCAGCCCTGGAGTCAGAAAACATGGATTCCAACAGCCAAAATGTCCATCAACAAATAGCCAAAATGTTCATCAACAGATGAGTGGCTAAACAAACTGTGGTATATACATATGATGGAATATTATGCAGCTGTAAGACAGAATAAAGTTATGAAGTAAGTAATAACATGAATGGACCTTGAGGACATTATGCTGAGTGAGATTAGCCAAAAACAAAAGGACAAATACTGTATGGTCTCACTGATATGAACTGACATTAGTGAATAAACTTGGAATATTTTGTTGGTAACAGAGACCATCAGGAGATAGAAATAGGGTAAGATATTGGGTAATTGGAGCTGAAGGGGTACAAATTGTGCAACAGGACTGAAAATAAAATCTCAGAAATGGACAGCACAATACTACCTAACTAATACAATTATGTTAAAACACTGAATGAAGCTGAATGTGAGAATGATAGAGGGAGGAGACTGGGGGCATAAATGAAATCAGAAAGAAAGATAGACGATAAAGATTGAGATGGTATAATCTAGAAATGCCTAAAGTGCATAATGATAGTGACTAAATGTACACATTTTAAAAATGTTTTTGCATGAGGAAGAACAAAGGAATGTCATTGCTGCGGGGTGCTGAAAAGAGAGGGTAATTAATACTTTAAAATTTTAACTTATGTGTGAGGATAGGTCAAGCCTACTTAAAATTAGGCCTAAGAGTCACCCCCAAGAGAGCCTCTTTTGTTGCTCAGATGTGGCCTCTCCAGCCAACACAACAAGCAAACTCACCACCCTCCCCCTGTCTATGTGGGACATGACTCCCAGGGTTGTGAACCTTCCTGGCAACATGGGACAGAAATCCTAGAATGAGCTGAGACTCAGCATCAAGGGATTGAGAAAACCTTCTCAACAAAAAGGGGAAAGAGTGAAATGAGACAAAGTGTCAATGCTGAGAGATTCCAAACAGAGTCGAGAGGTTATCCTGGAGGTTATTCCTATGCAATTGAGTAGATGTCACCTTGTTATTCAAGATGTAATGGAGAGGCTGGAGGGAGCAGCCTGAAAATGTAGAGCTGTGTTCCAGTAGCCATGTTTCTTGAAGATGATTGAATAATGACATAGCTTTCACAATGTGACTGTGTGATTGTGAAAACCTTATGTCTGATGATCCTTTCATCTACCTTGTCGACAGATGAGTAGGATATATGGAATAAAAATAAATAATAGGGGGAACAAATGTTAAAATAAATTTAGTTTGAAATGCTAGTGATCAATGAAAGGGAGGGGTAGGGGGTATAGTATGTATAATTTTTTTTCTGTTTTTGTTTAATTACTTTTTCTTTTGTCTTTTTTTTCTTTTTCTGAACTGATGCAAATGTTCTAAGAAATGATCATGATGATAATATGCAACTATGTGATGATATTGTGAATTACTGATTATATATGTAGAACGGAATGATCATGTGTTAAGAATGTGTTTCTTTTTTGTCATTTTTTTAATTTAAAAATTAATAAAAAAATTAAAAAGAAAACATGGGTTCCAGAGACAGCTTTATCATGAATTATATGACTGTGATAGTCACTTTATCTCTCTAGGTCTCGGTATCTCTATCTGTAATTCAGTCAGTCAACAAACATTTATTACATGACATGATACGTGCTTTTGTCAGTCGCTATGCTAGAAACTCTGCAGAGAAATGTGATGGAGGTCCCAATGAGGTGGCATTTAAAAGGTTTAAACTAGGAAACTGCCATTTTGAAGTTGTTAGCAAAAATGTTGAAGAAGTCGTGTCCCATGAACCTAGCTAGCAATTTCACTTCAAAGTGTCTGCCCTAGGGAAACTCTTCATCAAGTCCACTAAATCCTATGCCAGAGAAGCCCTAAAACTCAGAGGTACCAGTCTCTCCCAGAGTGTCAACCAGATGCATTCACCTACCCTGAAAAGTCAACACCCCTTTGCAGCATGAAGAAGTTAGAATAATCATTGTCCAAATATCCCTGAAGATTGAGAGAATGATCAAATGAGAGGGAGGAGGTGTAACAGAGAAGTTAGGATTTAACAAGTGGTTATCATTGCTAAACCATTATATATATATTTCTTTTTAGTTTCTAGCATATTAGAATAGCCATAAGGAATAATCGAAACTGTGGAACTGTAACCTACACTATACTTTGAAATTTGCTCTATAACTACTTGTTAATTTGAGCTTTGAAGTTTATCACTTTTATGTATATATATTTCACAATAAAAAGTGTTTTTTAAAGAAAGATGTTTACTAAAATATTTGGCTGTAAGAGAAAAAAATCAAAATGAGCTAAGTTCATTATGGAACTGGATAAACAGAAATTTAGTCATGCAATGGGATACTATACAGGTGGTAAAATGAATGAAATAGATGTACATATGTGGACATGGGCTATATCTTGAAAACATGAAGCTGAAAGAAAAAAGCTATTTGCAAATCAATGCAAACAGCAAGATACTATTCCTGTATATTCCACTATATGTATTATACATATACACACATACATGCATAATCAATCTATTATATATTGCTTATAAAATTATACATTTATAGTAAAAGTATAAAAGTATGGACAGGGAGGTTGCACGAGTAGTACAATGGTTAGAATGCCGCCTTCTATGCAGGTGACCCAGGTTCGATTCCCGGACCAGGCACCCCCCCAAAAAAAGGATGACCAGGAGAAACATGCTTCAAGTTTAGCCTTGTGATTTATCTCTGGGAAGGGAGGACTATGTTCTAGGGAAGAGCACCAACTGTATCTGTAGAAATTTATTTATTAAAAAATTAAAACATTGGAAGATAATCTGGTAAGATTTTGACAGCTGTTAATTCTGGGTTGCAGACATAAGGGGAAATCTAACATTGTTCTTTACACTTTTCTGATGGTGGTGTGTTGAAATAGTCCTTTTCAAAAAGCTGCACACAATTTGCTTCAAGCAGTAGAGACCTCACGTTACGTTGGAGGCAGTCTTGGTGAATGTCAGAAATCAACTACCAGGACCATCTCAATGTCCCTCACCTCAAGAAAGATATACTTTTGCTAACTGACTGACTCCTCTCTCTTGACTTCCCCATCTGCTGCCTCCCTCTCAAAAGTAAAAACAAATGTCTCTTCTTTTTTCATGTCCTGCCATCTCTTCTGTGGCCTCAGCCCTAGCCCTCAGAGTTTCACCATAACCCCTGAAGTTAGCTAAGGTTGTTGTTAGGCCAGCATTGCAGCTTGACTTCTTATGCCCCATTCTGCTTCTTTCTCTCCTGATCACTGGTGTTGATTTCAAGGAGAATATCTAATAAACATCCTACACACTTTATTAGTATGCAAGCTGCCAGAATGCAACATACCAGAAGTGGAACAGCTTTTAAAAGGGATATTTAATAAGTTACAAGTTTACAGCTCTATAAAACTATAAAATGTCCAAACTACACCATCCAGGGAAAGATACCTTAATTCAAAAAAGGCCAATGGGTCAGGAACACCTCTATTTTTTGGGAAGTCACATGGCCGGCATCTGCTGGTCCCTTGCTCCTGGGCTCCATTGCTTTCAGCCTCTGTTTCTGTGGGGTTCCTCACTTTGCTTCTCCAGGGCTATCTTTCGTCTGTTGGCTGCCCTTGGCTCTCTCCAGGTTCTTACTTGCTTAACATCTCATGGTGGTGTCTGCTGGGCTCCAAGCATCTCCAAACATCCAAGAAATGTTCTCCAAGTGTTGACATCTGTGTCAGCTCTGCTCTGAAGTTCCTGTTAGCTCTCTCTCTGTCAGTTCTGAACTCTCCCCAAAATGTTTCTGATTTTAAAGGACTCCAGTACACTAATCAAGACCCAACACATCTCCAACTAATCAAAAGTCACATCCATACTTGGGCGTGCCACATCTCTGTGGAGATAAACTAATAAAAAGCTTCCAGCTACAATATTGAATCAGAGTTAAAAGAAATGGCTACCCCCACAAGACTGAGGCAGGATTAAAACATGGCTTTTCTGGAATACATAATACTCTCAAATCAGCAGAACACTAAACTCCCTCAAGTTCTTTACCTTATTTTGCCCATGCTTACTGGTGTATGACGTCCACTAGTCAGCTACTACTAAATTAATGCTGAATAACAAACAACCTCCAAAATATCAGTGGCATGTAAAAACAAACATTTGTTTCTTGCTTAATAGGTGTGCAAGATAGTTGGCCTCTACTGGGGTTGTTGAGCTTAACTGAGTTTAGCTGGGTTTGCCCTTGAGCCCAGGTGAATTTCAAGTCTGCACCACATGTCTTTCATTCTAGGATCTAGCCTAAAGAGGAAAAAACTACTTAGGACACCTCTCTATGGATGGATGGCATTGGTGCAAAAGGGCTGGCATGAATCATAACCTCAACTCAGACTTGGCAAACTGTCACTGCTCTTACTTTATGGCCAAAGCATGTCACATACCAAGTTCAACATCCATGGGGATGGGATACATACTCTGCCACAGTGAGGTCATAGTGAAGGATGAGAGAGAACAAGGAATTGTAAACAAATTATGTGTCTACCACAAGAAGCCTGAGAGATGGGCAAATTTTCCTAGAACTAAGAAACATTCTGGGGCAAGGGGGAATGGGACTCAGATTTCTTCTCTTGGAGGTTCTGATTTATTAAAGCAGCATTGTGATGAATTGGAATGGTCCTAATCAAGACCAAAAGCCCCCTGATAGAAAAAATTATCATAAAAATAGAAGGAGATGGAATTGGAGAGATAATTCTACACACATTTGGCTAATACTAGGACATTTCCTAACATCTTAGGGAAAAGAGTTATTTCTATATGTATCTGTCCCTAAAGGAGCTTTAACATTAGGACCACACCGTCCCCTAATCCCAGCACATGTAGAGGACCAGGTGAGGTTCGTGTGATAAACGGGGACTTGTACTGGGCTGCTGTGTTTCCTGCTTTCACGGTGACCACATGGTGCAATGAAAAGACCCATTGGGGAACTGGTCATTTTTCCCTTTCTGCTTTTGGAGGCAGTAAGAAGCAGGATTGATCCCTTAGACATATTTAGCACCCCTGGGGTCGCTGGCTTTGGCATGAGGGATTCAAGGAGCAAAGACATTTATGTGATAAACAAGAATGTTCCTTTCGTAGAGAAGCTGTGATACAAATAATCTAAATTATTTTGCATGCCGAGTACAAAGACGCAGGTCATATTGATTAGTGGAAATAAGACATTGTTCCTGCACGTCAGGGTTTTACAGTCTGTTTGAACAGACATGCAAAATGGGAGTTGGAGGTTAGATGATTAGTGTCTCTTCCAGTTTTACTAGTCTATAATTTTATGATATGATGTCTATTATAAAATACTTGTATAGCAGGCAGAATGTGTGCTATAGAATGCCAAATTTAACAAGCTGTTTCACGCCAACATCAGCACTCCCTGTAGGACAGAGATTTGAGTATCTACTGATCTATAATATCAACTATTTGATTGCAACATCAAACAGCAAGTCGAAAGACTTGCCAACTTACATGAGAAATACCTGGCATTACAAGATGCATAACTCCAGGCAAAGCTGGATGCCTAGAACTGATATCTAGTGGGAATAATTGCTCTCATGATAGTATGCAAGTCACTGTTTTATTCTATGAACTAAATTAGTATTTAAACCTCTGTCAAAGAGAGTGTGTGAAATATAAATAACATTAGTGTCCATTCCTGACTTCCTGGATTTTTGTGGATTTGTCAGGCCCAGACAGCTAAGCCCTGTGCAGTTCCTAAGTCATTTGGAACCAGAACAGTGAATTCCTCAGAACCCTCATCCATATCAGTAGTGGGCCCCCAAACTAGTATGTTTGCTCTCCAGAAAGGACAGGCTTTATACCCACTGATCTGAATGTTCTCCAGATTTGCACAAGTCCAGCATCTTAGGCTCCATTCCACTCCATTTGTCTGGAACCCTCCCAAATGTTCAGGTTGGTCCAGCATCCTCTTCTCAACAGTTAATCCCAACCCCCAGATCTTATACTCCCAGCTGATGAATATTGTCACTCAAAAGCTTTGCAAGCAAAAAAAAAAAAAAAAAAAAAAAAAGCTTTGCAAGCCCATGCATCTTTGAGGAATAAAGCTGCGAGGAGGTCCTTTTGTTTATGTTCTACTCACCGGGCTGGTAGAAGAATGTAACACAAACTGGGCCACTTAAAACAATGGAAAACTGTATTGCCCCACAGTTCTGGAGGTTAGAAGTCTGTAATGAAGGTGTCGGCATGTTTCCTCTGAACCCGTGTGGGACAATCTGTCCTTGTCTCTTCTAGCTCCTGGTGGTTTGCCAGCAATCCTTGATGTGGCTTGTGGCAGCGTAACTCCAGTTTCTGCCTCAGTCATCACGTGGCCTTCTCCCCAGTGTCTGTCTTCTTTTTATGAGGGCACCCAGTTGGATTAGCAGCCACTCTACTCCAGTATGACCTCATCTTAAATAATTATACTTGAGACCATCCTATTTCCAAATAACTTCACACCCTGGGATAGGGGTTAGGACTCCAACATATCTTTTGGGGTAACGAATTCAACCCATGACACCATCTGGGCAGATGCCTTGGAGTGAGCGAATGTGAATTAGGACAGAATTGATCCCATCCATTGTGACACCATTGTCCATACTGTTTACCTCTGTTATTGGGCAGAATTGCCCTCCTGGACCCGGTACACTTGCCACTGAAATCATAACCTGCTTCCAACCTGAGCCCATTAGAGTTAAGGCAACTCGACCCATGTATGTCTTTACAGAGGATAATAAATAGGTTTATGTTAAACGAATGCCATTGGCATCTTAGTTTTCCTTTTTCCTAATGCTGTATTATCATTAGAAATGTCAGAACTCTTAAGTTTATGCAAGTGATTTCCCCTTGGTTTCTATCGAAACATTTATTAGAATCATGAGACATTAGATCCCCAGACTGCATGTGGGTTATTTATTCAAGATAGTGAAATTATTTCATCAGAATGTAAAAATGATGAAACTTGGGATTCTTGGTGAATCAGTGATCAAATCACTGGAACATAATATGAAAACTGTCTGCCTGAAAATTTATAGAGGTTGCTAATATCATAAATTACCACACAGCATTCAGTAACCAAGGGGTAATCATGGAAAGGAATATTTTAAAAGCAGAATTGTGACAAAAAAGTCACCTTGATTTTAATTAATAAATGTATTTTTTGAAAGATAATTTTTTCCTATTTTCCAAAGTAAGATAAATTCACTTTGAAATGTTTAATAATAAAGAACAGAAAGTATAAAATAAAAATCACCTACAATTCTTCCAGATATCATCTGTTAATATTTTAGTGTATATCCAAACACACAAATATATATACACATATACTACATTATGTATAATATATAATAAATTATATGAATAATTTAAAAACATAATTAGGATCATTCTTTTCACTCTGTTTGGAAACCTGCTTTTTAATTTAATCATATATTTTCTACATGAATATAAATGTGTAAAAGTACATTTTATTGTTTTTAGACTTTTTTTGCAACATGATTATTCATGATTACTTCAAATTCTATCATATGGATGTAGCAGAATGTATTTAGCCAGTTCCCTAATATTTGATTTCTGGATTCTCTCCATATTTTGTGTAATCCATTTTAACACTCTGATAAGCAAACACATAAGTAAGTATTTGTTCACATCCTAATTACATCCTTCAGGTAAATTTCTAGATATATCATGAGCACATCAAAAGATATGTATATTTTTGAGACTTATTTTACTGCTATCAAATTGGGTCCAGAAAAGTGATGCCAATTGATAAAGATGGAAGCATGCCTATTTTTGCACACCATGCCAATGCTTCACTCCACCAAATAGGTCTCCACCAAACAAATATGTCAATACAGTTTGCAAGATGGGAAAATGGAGGGGGGGCGGTTTATAATCAGCAACCTAAAGATCAGAATTAAAATAGTAAGACCAGAGACTTCCGGGAAGATGGCCAACTAGAGTAGCTGGGGATTAGCCCTGCTCCACGGAAAAGTTAGAGAAGGAGAAGGAGGGCGATTGAGGCAGCAATTCGGGAGTGCAGCTGACCTGGGAGAGCTTTTGTACCACATGTGGCAGCCTGGTTGCAGAGGCCGAGGAATTGAGAGGTAGAAAGATGGAGCTTGGCACGGAGGTGCGGAGCCTTCAGCTGCACATGGACAGGCACCCGGGGCTAAGAAATAAGCCAGGCCATGTTCCTTGGGCCTGCTACCCTCACCAGCGAAGCCGACTCACCCCACACCCCACGCACCTGAACCCTGTCACGCACTCCCATTCCCTGTGCTCCAGGCACCCCCACCCCACCAGCTCGCAGTCCATGTACCTGGCCCACACACTCATCCCAAGTGCAGCCCAATTCACCTCTCCTGCACCCCTCCTGAGCACTACCTCCCCCTCCCTTTTCCCTTCAGGCTGTTGCCAGCACGTAAAGGCTGCGGGCACTAACCTCCATACCTAGGCTACCCCTGCCCCCCACCCATAATGTCATAGAGCCTCACCCCACCTTCCCTGAGTACTGCACACTGTTTAGGGCACTCCCAGGCCCACACATGCACACGGACCCCCAATCACATCATTTGGCTCTGGGAAAGCACTTTACAGCAGTCCTAGAACCGTGCATGTGCACAGCCCTCAGCCTTACTTCCCAGCTCTGAGAAAGTGCCAACCTGCACAGCCGGGTCACGTTTGCCCCCAATCCATGAAGGCATAACACCAACCTGCTGCCACAGCTCTATGCATGCACACAAAGGGCCCCATGCCTTAGACCAGTGCACACAAGGATTATATCCCCAAGACTGGTGCACCCACACAGCTACATCCTCCATGGCCTCTGGGCACCACGTACACAAGTGCAAGCATAACATCCCCAACCTGCACCCATACCTGGCCTGAAACAAATCACTATACTGAGTGCAGACAGATATAGCCCTGCCTAATAACCAAATTAAAACACCAGAGGAGACATAGACATTGGGACACTAATCAAAGATATTCATACAACTCTACTTAATAAAATAAGTGGGATAGCAAAAGACATAAGGGAGATCAAGAAGACAGTAGAAGAGCACAAAGAGGAATTTGAAAGATAAATAGAAAAGTAGCAGAAATCACAGAGATTAAAGACTCTATTGACCAAATGAAAAACATACTAGAGGCACACAATACCAGATTTGAAGAGACAGAAGAAAGAATAAGTGATATAGAGGACAGGGTAATTGACTTCGAAGACTCAAAACAGAAAATGGCAAAAAAAAAAACAAACCATGGAAAATATTGAATGGGAACTCAGGGAAATGATAAACAAAACAACACATGCAAATACAGCAATCATTAGTGTTCCGGTAGGAGAAGAGAGAAGTAAAGGGCTAGGAAGAGTAGTTGAGGATATAATGGGGGGAAACTTCCCAACCTTCATAAAGGACATAAATATACAAGTCAAAGAAGCCCAAAGAACTCCAAACTGAATAAACCCAAATAGGCCTTCCCCAAGACACATACTAACCAGTCTGTAAAATGTTGAAGAGAAGCAGAAAATCCTGAAAGCAGCAAGAGAAAAGCAGTCTACTACATGAAAGGGAAATCTAATAAGACTGAGTTCAGACAACCCAACTAGCACTCTGGAGGCAAGAAGGCAGTGGTATGATATATTCAAGATCCTGAAAGAGAAAGACTTCCAGCCAAGAATTCTGTACCCAGCCAAATTCTGTACCCAGTCCTTCAAAACTGAGGGAGAAATTAAAGTTTTCACAGACAAAGAAGTCCTGAAAGAATTTGTCAACAAGAGACTTGCCCTACAAGAAATTCTAAAAGGAATTCTGCTGGCTAGAAAAAAAAAAAAAGAAAGACAGGAGAGGAAAGTCTGGAGGAAGGCACAGAATTGAAGAGTACCACTAAGGGTAATTTAAAGACTACAAAGAGAAAGAGGAAAAAGAATATATAGATCTGACAAAAAAGATAAGAAGGTGGAATCAAGAAATGCCTTTTCAGTAATAACTTTGAATGTTAAAGGACTAAACTTACCAATTAAAAGATACAGATTGGCAGAATGATTAAGAAACATAATCTGTTTACAAGAGACTCATTTAAAACACAAGGATGCAAATAGATTGAAAGTGAAATGATGGAAAAAGATTTACTATGCAAGTTGTACCAAAAGAAAGCAGGAGCAGCTATACTAATATCGGACAAAATAGAGTTTAAATGTAAAGACATCATAAGAGACAAAGAAGGACACTATATACTAATTAAAGGGTCAATTCACCAAGAAGATGTAACAATCATAAATGTTTATGCTCCCAATCAAGGAGCTTCAAAGTACATGAGACAGACATTGGCAAAACTGAAGGGAGTGATAGATATTTCAACAATAATAGTAGGAGACTTCAATACACTGCTCTCATCTATAGATAGAACAACTAGACAGAAAATGAACAAGGAAATAGAGAAGTTAAATAACTTGATAAATGAATTAGACCTCATAGACATATGTAGGCCATTGCACCCCAAAGCACAAGGTTATATATTCTTCTCTAGTGCTCATAGAACATTCTCCAGGATAGATCATATGCTGGGGCACAAAACAGGTCTTTATAAATTTAAAAATATTGAAATTATTCAAAGCACTTTTTCTGATCACAATTGGATGAAGCTGGATCTCAACAACCACCAAAGAATGAGAACATTCACAAATATATGTAGATTAAAGAACAGACTCTTAAACAGCCAGTGAGTCAAAGAAGAAATTGCTAGAGAAATCAGCAGCTATCTGGAGATGAATGAAAATGAGAATACAACTAATCAGAACTTATGGGATGTGGCAAAGGCTGTGCTGAGAAGGAAATTTATTGCCTTAAATACCTATATTAAAAAATAAGAAAGAGCAAAAATCGAGGACTTAACAGCAAACCTGGAGGAACTTGAGAAAGAAGAGCAAACTAACCCCAAAGTAAATAGAAGAAGAGAAATAACAAAGATTAAAGCAGAGATAAAAGAATGGGAGAACAAAAGAACAATAGAAAGAATCAATAAAATCAAAAGTTGGTTCTTTGAGAAAATCAATATAATTGATGGGCCACTAGTAAGACTGACAAAGAAAAAAAGAGAGGGGATGCAAATAAATAAATAAATATAATTGATAGGCCACTATTAAGACTGACAAAGAAAAAAAGAGAGGGGATGCAAATAAATAAATAAATATAATTGTCAGGCCACTATTAAGACTGACAAAGAAAAAAAGAGAGGGGATGCAAATAAATAAATAAAGTCAGAAATGAGAAGGGGTGTATTACCACAGCCCCTGAAGAAATAAAAGAAATCATAAGAGGATACTATGAACAACTATAAGCCAACAAACTAGAAACTTAGATGTAATGGACAAATTCTTGGAGACACACAAACAAGCTACCCTGACGCAGAAAGAATTAGAAGATTGCAAGAAACCAATCACAAGTAAAGAGATTCAATCAGTCACCAAAAATCTTCTTACAAAGAAAAGCCCAGGGCCAGATAGCTTCACAGGGGAATTCTATCAAACATTCCAGAAATAACTAACACCAATCCTGCTCAAACATTTCAAAAAAATTGAGGAAAAAGGAACTCTACCTAACTCATTTTATGAAGCTAATATCATTTTAATACCAAAACTGGATAAAGATGCTATAAGAAAGGAAAACTACAGGTCAATCTCCCTAATGAACATAGATGCAAGAATTCTCAATAATATATTAGCAAATCGAATCCAACAGCACAATAAAAGAATTATACACCATGAACAAGTGGGGTTTATTCCAGGAATGCAAGGATAGTTCAGTACAAGAAAATCAATTAATATAAAACAGCACATTAACAAATCAAAAGGGAAAAATCACATGGTCATCTCGATTGATGCTGAAAAAGCATTTGACAAAATTCAGCATCCTTTTCTGATAAAAACACTCCAAAAGATAGGAATCAAAGGTAAAAATCTCAATATGATAAAGAGAATATATGAAAACTGATAGCCAGCATTGTACTCAATGGAGAGAGACTGAAAGCCTTTACCCCAAGATCATGTACAAGATAAGGATGCCCACTATCACCACTATTAGTCAACATTGTGCTAGAAGTTCTAGCTAGAGCAATCAGGCAGGACAAAGAAATAAAAGGCATTCTTTCTATTTCCTTCATAATAATATGAAGGAAAGGAAGAAGTAAAACTCTCATTATCTGCAGATGATATGATACTATACTTGGAAGATCCTGAGAAATCTACAGCAAAGTTACCTGAGCTAATAAACAAATTCAGCAAGGTGGCAGGATATAAAATTAATGTGCAAAAATCAGTAACATTTCTATACACAAGCAATGACCTAGCTGAGGAGTCAGTTAAGGAAAAAATTCCATTCAAAGTAGCAACTAAAAGAATCAAATACTTAGGAATGAATTTAACTAGGGACATAAAGGGCTTATACACAGTAAACTACATAACATTGCTAAAGGAATCAAAGGAGATCAGAATAGGTGGAAAGACATTCCGTGCTCATGGATAGGAAGGCTTAATATAGTTCAGATGTCAATTCTCCCCAAATTGATCCAGAGATTCATGACAGTATCAATCAAAATTTCAACAACCTACTTTGAAGATTTGGAAAAACTGACTACTAAATTCATCTGGAAGGGAATGAGACCCCGAATAGCTAAAAACATCCTAAAAAAGAAGAACAAAGTGGGAGGATTAATACTCCCTGACTTTGAAACCTATTATAAAGCCACAGTGGTCAAAACAGCATGGTATTGGCACAAAGACAGAAGCATTGACCAATGGAATAGAATTGAGAGTGCAGAAATAGACCACCAAATGTATGGTCAACTGATTTTTGACAAGGCTCCCAAACCCTTTGAACTGGGACAAAATTGTCTTTTCAGTAAGTGGACATGGAAGAACTGGATATCAACAGCCAAGAGAATGAAAGAGGATCCCTATCTTGCACCCTACACAAAAATTAACTCAAAGTGGATCATAAACCTAAACCTAAGAACTAACACTATAAAACTTCTAGAAGGAAATGTAGGGAAACATCTTCAAGACCTAGTAATAGGAGGTAGCTTCCTAAATTTTACACCCAAGGTACAAACAACGAAAGAAAAAATAGATAAGTGGGAACTCCTTAAAATCAAATGCTTCTGCACCTCCAAGACTTTGTCAAAAAGGTGAATGGGCAGCCAACTCAATGGGAGAAAATATTTGGAAATCACATATCAGACAAAGATTTGATTCCCTGTATATACAAAGAAATCATACAACTCAACAACAAAAGAACAAACAATCCAATTATAAAATGGGCTAAAGATATGAATAGGCATTTTTCTGAAGGGCAGATACAGATGGGTCAAAAGCACATGAAGAGATGTTCATTTTCACTGGCTATAAAGGAAATGCAGATTAAAACTACAATGAGATACCACCTCACACCTATAAGAATGGCTGTTATTAAACAAGCAGGAAACTATAAATATTGGAGAGGATGTGGAGAAACTGGAACTCTTATGCAGTCCTGGTGGGAATGTATAATGGTGCAGCCACTATGGAAGAATGTTTGGCGGTTCCTTAGGAAACTAAATACTGAGCTGCCCTATGACCCAGCAATAGTATTACTTGGTAAACCCAGAAGAGCTGAATGACACAAACAGACATTGCACACCAATATCCATAGCAGCATTATTCACAATTGCCAAAAGATGGAAACAAACCAAATGTCCATCAACAGATGAATGAATTAACAAAATGTGGTACATACATACGATGGAATATTATGCAGCAGTAAGTCAAAATGATGTCCTGCAGCACGTGACAAGATGGATGAGCCTTGAGGACATAATGCTGAGTAAAATTAGCCAGATGCAAAAGGACAGATAAAGTATGATTCCACTTTTATGATCACCATAAAGGTATAATCAGAGGTTTATAATACAAAATATAGGGGACTTAGAGAGCTAGAGATGGTTGAACCGTTAGCTAATGAGATTGAATGCCAATGGAAGGGAATAGATATGAGCAAGGTGATTCTCTAGTGGATCTAGAAGTAACATTACTGTATTGAAGATGAACGAGATTGAAAGGGCTTGTATAGACCTATGTTACCCATTGATTAATGCTAAAAATATGAATGAATTCTCATAAGAATTACATCGAAGACATGATTCTTGTATAAAGAGTGTTTATAGTCCAGAGTACAGGGGAAAAACTGCTATTGCATGCTATGAGCTATGTTCAAAAGAAAACCATCAGTACTACCACAGCAACAGTAGAGGTAAATAATGGGGTGAGGGACAAAAGCTAAGAGGTGGTTTAGATTTCCTATTTGGTGAGGGTGTGTTTATTGGTTTCCTGTCTCTTGGGAACAGTAAAATTATCTAAAATTGAAAATGTTGATGGACTGTGGAATTTGGGCCCTCTACATGATGCCCCAGGAATACAGGGGGCTGAAGGATGCACTGACAGAGAAGTAGATTTGCAAACGATGGTGTATACTTATGAACGAAAGTTGTGCTGCTACAAGAGGGAACAATGTCATCGGGCATGCAACAATGTGAATGAGCATGTGGGACATTTGGTGAGACAAAATAAGTCAGAAACAAAAAACAACAATAGTATAGTCACCTTTAGAAAATGCTTATATGAAAACAGGGGCCTAGACTGTAAGCTTTTAGAGCAGACACATTAGTTCGGTGTGGTGATTATTATTTCTGGACTTTGAGAGACTGTTTTATATATATATATATATATATATATATATATATATATATATATATATATATATATATATATATATATAACCTGATATTCAGAGATAAGAATGAAGCTTAACAGGTTGGGGTTAAAGTAATTCAGAACATAGGGGTAAGGAAGACAGTGTCTATATTTTAGAATCTCACATACTCTTTGAACCCAATGGAAGAAAGGTTTATTTGCTCTGGAACTGAAATTTCCTGTAGTGCATAATCTAATTCAACCTATCTGTATAGCTCATTTGAACAACTGAAACACAGGAAGCACAGAAAATGAAAGAGGTCCTTTAATCCTGTAGAGATCATTGTAATGCCTGGAAACATCCTAGAGTATATTAAGCAGATAATGAAAACGTATTGGCAAAGTCCCCTGAGGGAGAGGAGAAAGACTATGGAACTATTGAACCTTACCATCAGGGAATCCCCTGATACTGTGTCAAACTTTAGGGATGCCAAAATCAATAGGCCATGCTCTTGATCATGAGGCTTACTTTTGTGAAGCTTATGTAGATAGCGGAAAAGCTTAGACTACCTATAGGCATGCCTAAGAGTTACTTCTGGAGGACCTCTGCTATTGCTCAGATGTGCCCTCACTCTCTCTAAGCCCAACTCTGCAAGTGAAATCATTGCCCTCCTCTCTATGTGGGACATGACATCCAGAAATGAAAGTCTCCCTGGCGACGTAGGAGATGACTCCCAGGGATGAATCCAGACCTGACACCGTGGGAGCAACAATTACATCCTGACCAGAAGGGGGAAAAGAAGTGTAATTAATAAAGTATCAGTGGTAGAGATAGTTGAAATAGAGTAGAGAGGCTACTCTGGAGTTTGCTCTTACACAAGCTTCAGGTAGACCTTGCTACCTATCAGAACCTGCCAACCCCCAACCAGGACCATTCCAGCCAATCATAAAAAACACCTAGGGCAATATATAAGATTCCACAAGTGTTCCAGTCACTAGAGTAACCTTCCGGAAACCTACAACTTCCGGATGGGTCCCTGATCCAGATAAGTCCTAAAACCTAGCCCAGCCTCTCCAGAACATCAGATAGGTCCATCTCCCTACCCCATATTATTGACAGACCTTTCCAATATCAAAAATTTAGAATTGCCATAGCCCAAACAACCCCAAGGAGAGGGATGGAAAGATCAAAGGTGGGATGGTGGAATTATACACAGAACATAGGACTTAACAAATGAATATGAATGCTAAATCATTAAATTGATATCTCTTTTAGTCTCCAATATTTTAGAGCAGCTAGAAGTAAAAACCTAAAATTTTGAAATTATAACCCATGTCAAAGTCTGAAATATGTTCTACAACTAATTGTGGTACTGTGCTTTGAAATTTATAGCTTTTTTGTACATATACGTGATTGTTGACAAAAAAGAAGGAAAAAGAGTCAGCTATGAGGATAAAAAAAATTTAAACCCTCTAGCCTCCTATATTCTGGAGCAATTAATCATAAATAATTATGTGATTAAATCCTGTTTCAGCCAGCCAGCCTCTCCTAAGAGTTCTTTGAGGAACTTCATTGAAGCTGCTAGTTTGTGGCCTGTCCTACAGACCTTGAACTCTACATCCCCATAGTTACATGAGACACTTTTATAAATTTTATATTTACAGATATCTCCTAGTGATTCTGTTTCTCTAGAGAACCCTAACTAATACAGTCATCTTTTAAAAGTGTTTAAAAAAAGAAATGAAAAGTTCAGTTGAGAATATGGGAAATGAGAGCCATCCTTTTAAATAATAATTTTTATTTTTATTTTATTTTATTATGCTATTCTGTTAAAAGCACTCAAATTTGGATTTCTTGGTTAGAATTAGCCCGTACTTCAAAATCTCCAATGATTTGTTTTATCTTTTTCTCCAAACCAAAGAGCTCTAAAACTACAGAGCCATGTGTAATGTTAGTGTCTGCCTCTTTTAACTTATTGAGGTTTCTAACTACAATGTGATGCATTTTCTATTACTTGGACATAAAGATACACAGGACAGCATTTTACTTCCTCCAGTCTTTTAGCAGCTACTATGGGAGGCTATATCATTTTCAATCCCTGCTTTGGGCCTCTTAAATGATGAGAAGTATTATTTTTCTAGTATGAACACTATGTGTCATATGAAGATTGAATAAATTACCAAAGTAAATTATAAATTATGACTTCCTCCTTTTGGTTGAATTAATTAAATTTACCATTGTATTAGTTTGTCAATGCTGCCAGAAACGTAATAGATCAGAAATGGATTGACTTTTATAAAGAGAATTTATTAAGTTACAAGTTACAGTTCTAAAGCCATAAAACTGTCCAAACCAGACATCCAGAGAAAGATACCTTGACTCAAGAAAGGGCCAATGACATTGGGGTTTCTCTGTCAGGTGGGAAGGCAAGTGGCAACATCTGCCAGCTTTCTGTCCCAGCTTTTCATTTCAAATAGTAGGGGTATTTTCTTTCTGCATCTCCAGACATCTCTGTCTGTATCAGCTCTGAAGCTTTTTCCAAAATGGTTCCCTCTTAAAGGACTCCAGTAGGCAACCCACCTTGAATAGGTGGAGACACATGTCCATGGAAACCATCTAATCAAAAGATCCCACCGACAATTGGGTGTGTCACATCTCCATGGAAACAACTTAATCAAAATGGTCCCACCGAGCAATATTAAATCAGTATTAAACAATGTGGCTTTTCTGGGGTACACAACAGTTTCAAACCAGCACAACCATTAACAGAAGACAATCTACCAGAGTAATTTTACATTTGTAAAGATGTAAGTTTTATCTTTCCAAAGTTTTGCAAGTTATTAATCACAAAAGTTTTCTTGGAAAAAAATGTTTTAAATTCTCTATAAATGTTAAATATTTCATTTATAGTATGTTCACTTTCAAAATGAAAAGATTCATAATGGCGCTTGCAGTTGAACTTTTTTGACTTTGGCAAAGTGTACAGTGATACACAACAATGTAAGAGATCTAAGTAAAATCCTAGGAATCATCTTTATATGTTTTGTTAAAATGTGCCAGATCTAATTTTTTTGGCTCATAGCTATTTAAATGATCCCATTTAAATAAACAGACCCCATTCAGGTCGTGGACTTCATCAGATTCCATACAAGAAATAAGCATGGTGTTCACTTTGAAGCTTATTTTGATAACACTAACCTTTTGCAAATCAGTTAGGAAGCTTCACTTGTAGGCTGTACACTGTTAATTAGCAAAAACGTAACCTATATTGGAGAGAGTTTATAGCTCACGCTTTCTGTTTATCCTGACATGGCATTTGCATGGTTCTATGGTAAAACAAATTATTTCCACAGAATTTGCTTGATTATCTCCTTTCCCCCTCTTTGGATTGGTTGGACTACATCAAAGTTAGAAATCTTTTCATAGGCAAATCTCTTCACATAGAGAAGCTTATGCTGGAGAGAAAGGTCACAAGTTTCTCTCTTGTTAACTTAAATGTGAAATTAGCATTTTTCTGCAGTTTTATAAGATCCTTCAGAATTTGAACTATGTTTGACATGAACACCTTGGGATGCAAGCACCTACTTTCTCCTGTCATCTGGCTGGCATGAGGGTGTCATTCCCTGAAGGTCAGGAGCTGCCCCTGCACAGTCGCCAAGGCACAGCAGCTGTGCTAGAAAAGCTTGTGAATTGTAAAAAAGTCCAGGAAGCACCTCCAGAAACTAGGGTTCTATCGTTTTCCCAGGCCACCGTGATTAGATGTCAGGGTGAGGTTTCATTTACCTTACTTAAAATACATTTCCTCAAACCTGAGATAAATATGCCTCATGATGTCATACAACTTCTGGACATTTAATACTATATATTTGGATGCACATAAACTGTTTTTCAACTCTCTGTTGGTTTTGTTTTCCTAGCAGAGCTAAATTATGACCATCCTGCTTGGGGAGTGTTAATTTGCTGCCAAGTAGCTAAAAGTGCAAATTTGAGAAACTGGTAAGATGCTTACCATGATAGCCTGGACATTGCACAATCCATCCTATTTAGTCATGTGCTTAAGATGCAGCTTAGGCTACATCCTCCCACAGAATCAGCACTCTCAATGTCTCCGCTGCTTCTTAAGCTCTTGGTTGGAATAGGACTCCCAGACTGTTGAAACCTAAGCTCCACCCTAGATTCCAGATAAAAGAGAAGTTGGGACCCAGGCCTTCTCTAATTAATATCTTGAGTCTCCCTTTCCTTCACAGTTTCCTCTTCTTAAAGCTTAGTGTGGTAGTTAGATTCAGTTGTCAACTTGGCCAGGTGAAGGTGCCTAGATCTATTGCTGTGGATATGAGCCAATGGCATGTGAACCTCATCTGTTGCTCATTACATCTGTAGTCGGCTAGGAGGCATGCCTGCTGCTACGAATGATGTTTGGTTTAATTGGCTGGCACTTAAATGAGAGAGCTCAACTTAGCAAAGCCCAAGCAGCTCAACATACCTCATCTCAGCACTCGCAGCTCAGCCCAAGCCTTTGGAGATGCAGAAAGAAATCATCCTGGGGAAAGTTGTTGGAACCCAGAGGCCTGGAGAGAAGGCCAGCAGAGATCACCCTGTGCCTTCCCATGTAAGAAAGAGCCTCAGTTGAAAGTTAGCTGCCTTTCCTTGGAAGAACTAACAAAATAAATCCCCTTTTATTAAAAGCCAATCCGTCTCTGATGTGTTACTTTCTGGCAGCTAGCAAACTAGAACACTTAGCATTGGTCATTCTCTGGTAGCCATTGCCAGTGCTCACCAAGATTTCCAGGTCTTCCTTTCTTCCAGGCACATGGTCCCTTGCAGTTAGGCAGGGCCATGTGACTTGCTTCAGTCAATTACATGTGAGTGGGTGTGATTGTGTTCCTCTCCAGGCAGAGGCATTTAGTGGCTCATGCTGGACAACCCAGCCCTCTCCTCCCCTACCACATCAACTATAGATGATATAGATGTTTAACCCGAGATTCTAGGGTAACGACAACGGGGACCAAGCCTCCGTCCTGGCGTGCAATGAACGTGCAACTTGAGGGAGAAATGAATTTCTGTTGTTTTAAACCATTGTGGTTTAGGGTTTGTTTGTTACCACAGCAAAACCTAGTCCAATTTGACTGCTTCACATTTCCCTAAATGGGATTCATGCTTCAGTTAATTTATTCATTTCTTTGAGCCCCAATCATAACTTTTTCTCACTCCATAATTAAGGTCCCAGGCCTGGACTCCTCTGCTTCTTTGATTAACTCTTGCCACTTCCTGTTCTTGCAGATCAGATCCTTGTCTCTGAAATCTAGCCTTGGCTAATCCTATGGACAGATCTCATATGTAACTCCTGCCTATCCAGTCCTCATCCTGAATTCCACACAGTCGGCTCCTTTAGTGGGCTAGAGCATTGCTACCTGTTTCTTTCTTTACTTTTTTTTGCCTCTTCTGTTTCTGTCTGTAGTCCCAAATGGCTACAGATCCTGCTGGGCCTGGTGGATGTTGTATTGATCCTCGGCTGTGTCTACAGCTGGGATGGCTCCTGTAAGGCACACACAGTGTCCATCAGTGGTTCTAGGTCAGGGTCTTGGCTCCCTGTGCTCTTTGCCTCCCCTGCATACTAGGTAGACTTCCTCCCAGAGTAACATCATGTGATCAATAGTGGCCATGAAGGCATGAGACATGAAGATGAATGCAGCAGGGTCTGCCAGGATGCTACTAATTAGGCCGTTTGTTCAAGAACTACCTCTTCTCTATGTTTTGCTAAATTTCTAGTTTTTGTGTTTTGTTTTCTTTTTTTTTTTTGCATGAACAGGCACCAGGAATCGAACCCGGGTCTCTGGCATGGCAGGCGAGAACTCCCCCTGCTAAGCCACTGTGATCCACCTGATTTCTAGCTTTTAAGCCTATCCCTAAAAATATCTTATAATGGGAATCAAATCCTCTGTCCCAGTAATAACATTTTTATATTCAGAATGTCACCTCAGTGATGCTTATAAAGATTTAACACTACGTTCATGATAGTGTTATTTACAATAGCAGGGAGAAAAAGTCAATACTTAAATATACACCAATAGGAGAAAGATGAATATAAGTAATCAAATGCCCATATGATGGAATAACATCATATAAAATATGTTAGGACAGTGTCTTAGTTTCCTGTGACAAATAACACACACTGGATTGGTTTCTACAATGGGAATTTATTGGCTCTTGGTTTCAGGTTTGCTTCCTCCAGGGGTAGGTAGTGTTCTGGCTGGATAGTAATCCTTGGATTCCTTGGTTTTCCCATCACGTGGTGATGTCCTCTCCTTTCCCTTCCAGTTCTGCCGATTTTCAGCTTCTGCCTCACTGTATAGCTTCCTTTTTTATAAGTCCTCTAGTAACTGGATTAAAACCCATCTTGATTTGGTTGGTCACATCTCAACTAAAACTAACATCTTTAAAAGGTCCTATTTACAGTGGCCTCACACCCATGGGAGTGTGGGTTTAGATTAGGGACATGCGTTTTTCTGGGCTACCTAACTTAATGTGCCACAGATAAAAAAAAAATGTATAGCAAGAACAAAGAGTAGAATTCAAAAATAATGTGTTACTAATCCTACCATATTTAAAAATTCATGTTTATATGTGCATAGAAAATAGACAAATGCTGCATAGAAAAATATTTACCATGCGAGGCTTCTGAGTAGCTTTATTTGTATTTCATACTTTTTGTATTGGCCAAATTTTCTATAAAAAGCATGTACTACTTTGTAATCAGAAAAAAATGTTATAAAATATGATTAGAACCATGGTATCTATTTTGGACGTGGTCTCAACTTTTATACTGAAACTCAGAGCGGACTATATTCTTGTCTGGCCTTTCTCTGCAATTGAGCATCTTCATGGTATATAACTGGGTGGGGGGGAGGTGTTTGTCTTTTTGTGGGGTGGTTTTTTGTTTGCCCTTTTTTTCCTCTGGTTCCATTTTTCAAGCAAAAATTTAACAAAATTATTAAATACTAACAATTTACCCCACACAGAACAAGGTATGAAGGGCTCCAGAAATGTTTTTCTGTACATGTGTATGTTATAACCCTGGAATAATACTAATTTTGAAATATCAAGGTTTTTCTCTTAAAAATTCACCTGTGAGTAAAGCTTTGGAACAATATATCCATTTGGTTTGGAGATTTAGAGGTCGATGTTGTTGTTTCAGTCCCCAAAAATTATTTGATGAGTAGACAAAAAATTATGAATGGTTAACTCTGAAGAAAGCTAAGGTTTTTACGAATTGGTTTCAACCTAAGACAGACCGGGAAATCACCAAGCTTATCCTGTTTTGAAAGGGAAGAAAAGCATTGTCGAGCCCAGGCTCCTTTTGCCCGCTTTCTCTGAATAGCACATGGGACTATTAGTTGCCCAGGGTAGGTCTGGCCCCTCTCCAGCCCCCAGGCTCAATCCAGGACGTCCCAGTTCTAGTCCTAATTTTTGGGAATCAACATCAGGTCATCCTGCAAGGAAGCTGCCTCTAAGAGACAGGGCACCAGATTCGATTCCATCTACTCCCTTGAGATTTGTTTGCTGACCTCTCTTGAACCTCATCTTCCAAGGGACCTGCCCTGTCCCAGGAACCAAAACCAGCCTCCAACCTTCCTGCCTGGCAGCTACTCTTCCGATGCTGACTCCAGTACCTCCAATCACAGAATTTTTCCTCTTCTCTTTGTGTCTGCCCAAATGGGAGTTGGATGAATACATTGGAGAATAAAAAACAACTAAATGGATGAATGCAGTCATTTGAACTGTAAGCACCTAGCACCCATGACTGTAATTCTTAGACATTATAAACTGGAATCACCTCTGACAGAACCTGCAACAGAGTCTTTTTTTAGGTTTTAGTGGGAAAACTAGTTTTTCTCCCTCCTCAATGCCTGCCTGGTGCAATCCCATGACATGTCCAGAGTATTACTCATAGTTAGGTCAAAGAGTTTGAGGTTGTCGTTCTGTGACAAAAAACAGCTTTTGCAATATATTTCTATTTTATTAAGTTGACAAATATGGCCTGAGAATAGATAGAATTGAAATCATTTGCATATGGTGCATGAAGGAGAGACAAATCATTTTCCTGCCATTTAACCAATGTTCTACCTTCCATATAATCAGGGTTGCCAAACAACCTTGGGTCAACCTGGCATAGAAGTATTCCTGATGGACAAGGAAAGAGATGATTCTGGAATCCTCAGATAACTTTTCTTTTTCTACTCCTGCCTTGAAGAAGTTTAGCATCTGTAGTCCTGGAATTGTAGTTAGTGGAATTGGTGGCACTGTACCCATCCCTGGGGAAAGGCGTACACTGTAATAAATTCTTTAGCTTAGGTAGCATTTCAGAGCTAACAACAGGCCTCTGAGCAATCTGCTCTCTCATTGACATTCTACCACATGCCTCAAAATTCTCCAGGTCTACTGAAAAATCTTGCAAGGCATGTACTTCAGGTAAATTCTAACCATAATTTAGGTGCATTTTGAGTGATTCCAGACCTTCAGATATTAATCTCTTGGTAGGACATAGAATGCAAAAGAAATGGTGTGTGATAACTTTAAAAAGATGTAAGAATTGAATAATGCAAAAAGGTTCTTGGAAAATTGCTTTACCCTTACTCAATCTGCCTCTTAGTTTTAAAAATCAACTCAAATGTACAATCTTCGGAGATTTTCCCTGCAAATACAGTAGCAAACGTGCAGCATGCAGGTAGATTTTTAAATAGGACTCATATCCTCCTGGGGAGCAGTTTCTTTTTTCTTGAATGATTGCTAACATCCTTCCCCTGATCCTTGCAAAATGTCACTGTGAGTTCTTATCCTCATGAAGCTGAACAAAAACTGATCCTTCCTCTGGAGTACTATGACTGAAAGGGAAGTTTTAGGAAGTAGAAGTTTTACTTGCTTTGGGCAAGTTACATCCATAGATGCAAAGAGCCAAATAGATGTTTAGCACCTGCCAAATAATATTTGAGAAATACACACACAGCAGGCTCAAGACGTACCCAAACTGTAGATCTGGTGAGTTTATGTTTAAAGAATATCTGGAATATTTCGAATGTATTACCAAGCAGACTATTCATTGAATTATGGGCTTTATTTGAACTCTCTAAAAGAAAAGAAAATGACTTTTACCCCTTTAAAATTTAGCTTTACAGATGTGGCCTATCTCTCTCTCGGCCAATACGGCAAGCAGACTCGCCACCCTCCCCCTCTCTATGTAGTACATGACTCCCCCAGGGATGTAAACCTTCCTGGCAACATGGGACAGAAATCCTGAAATGAGCTGGGATTCAGCATCAGGGGATTGAGAAAATCTTCTCAACCAAAAGGGGGAAGAGAGAAATTAGACAAAATAAAGTGTCAGTGGCTGAGATTTCAGAGCCAAGAGGTTATCCTGGAGATTATTCTTACGCATTTTATAGATATATAAACCTTTTTAGTTTCAGGTGTATTAGAGAGGACGGAGGGAAGTGCCTGAAACTGTAGAACTGTGTTCCAGCAGCCATGTTTCTTGAAGATGAATGTATAATGATATAGTTTTCGCAATGTGACTATGTGATTGTGAAAACTTTGTGTGTGATGCTCCTTTTACCTATGATATTGACAGATAAGTAAAAAATATGGATTAAAAATAAATAAATAATAGGGGGAACGAATGTTAAAATAAATCGAATAGATTGAAATACTACTGAACAATGAAAGGGAGTGGTAAAGCGTATAGAAAAAATAGGGGGAACAAAGGTTATAATCTATTGAGTAGATGGAAATACCAGTGGTCAGTGAGAGGGAGGGGTAAGAGGTATGGTATGTGTGAGTTTTTTCTTTTTATTTCTTTTCCTGGAGTGATGCAAATGTTCTAAGAAATGATCATGGTGATGAATATACTATGTGATGATATTGTGAGCCATTGTATGTACACCATACATGGAATTTTGTATGTTAAGAATGTTCATGTTGTATGCTGCTTTGGTTCGATAATACAAAATAAGTTAAATTTAAAAAAAAAGAAGAAGGAAAATGCCCCTAGGGGAGCTTCATGAGACAAGAAGCCTGGAGAGAATGCTAACAGATGTTGTCATGTTCACCATGTGCCTTTCCAGTTATGAGTGAAACCCTGAATTCATTGGCCTTTCTTGAGTGAAGGTAATCTCTATTGGTTCTTTAATTTGGACATTTCTATATCCTTGTTTAATTTGGACATTTTCATGGCTTTAGAACTGTAAACTTGCAACTTAATAAATTTCCCTTTAAAAAAATTTAACTTTAGACAAATAGTTCATTATTCAATAAAAATTGTGTTTATAGGGGTGCAAGGGTAGTTCAGTGGTAGAATTCTCACCTGCCATGCAGGAGACTCAGGTTCAATTCCTGGCCTGTGCACTTCCCCCACAAAATCCAACATATGGTGCTACAATAATGGGATAATCACATAGACAAAGAATGAAGTGTGACCCCCACCATAACATACAAAAAATTGTGCTTATAATGATTTGTAGATAGATGCACATAAGCTTATAAAATATCTGAACTTATTAAAATCTCAGAGTAGTTTATAATGATGAAAAAAGCCTCAAAATTACAATTTGGAGGAAATCAAAACAAGAATTTTGACCAAAAACTGATCCCACAATTTAAAAATCAGTAGTCGTGGATATTACAGATGAGGAGTGGGAATGGGACCTTTCATACATTGCTGGTGAAAGTATAAATTGCTAACAGCTTTCTGGAGAACAATTTGGCACTATGTATCAACAGCCTTAAAAAGTGCATGTCCTTTTATACAATGATTCTACTTTGTGGAATTTATTCTAGGGACATGGAGATATGCACCCAAAGATTTATAAGCAAGGATTGGTCATTGCAGCATCATTCATAATGATAAAAAATGGAAATTATATAAATGTCCAACAATATAGTATTGTTTAAACAGATTATTCCTACAATAGAACACCAAGCAGCCATTAAAATAATTTTTGAAGCATACATAACAGATGAAGAAAATTCATGGAAAGAGCAAAATCTAAAAACACAAGTATTTATTATAAAAGGGTAATTTATTTTATAATAAATATGTGTTATAAAAGGATAAAAGGAAACAAATATTCATCAATAGTGCATTGGTTAACAAATTGTGGGGATTCTGCATCTATGCAGTGTCAAAGAGCAGTGCATGATATGGGCCCATCTCTAAGATAATATTGTTTTAGGAAAAGCAAATTACAGAACAGATTGTATAGTAAGCAACCATTGGTGAAAATAAAAAAGATACACAGAAACACACACACACACACACAAAATTTCTTGAAATCTGCCAAAGAAGTAGTAACATGATTGCCTCTGGGAAAGAGAGGGGTTTGGAGTAGAAGGAGACTTATTTTTGTGTAATCTTGTATTCTATTAGAGCATTGTTTTCCATATGCCTATTGTGTCAGTTTGAAACTATTTTGTACCCCCAGAGAAGCCATGTTCTTTAATCCTGATTCAACATTGTTGGGTGGGATCTTTTTGATTAGATTGTTTCCATGGAGATGTGGCCCACTCAGATGTCAGTGGCACCCTTTGATTAGGTGGTTTCCCTGGTGATTTGTCTCCATCCATTTAAGGTGAAGTTGATTATTGGAGTCCTTTAAGGGGGAACCATTTTGGAAGAAGACACAGAGCCAACAGAACCAACATGAAATCTTGATGTTTGAAGATGCACAAAGAAAATGCCTCTGGGGAAGTCTTTTGAAACCAGAAGCCAAAGACCCTCATCTCCATATGCCTCCCCAGCTAACAGAGAAACCCCAAATGTCATCGGCCCTTTCTTGAGTCAAGGTGTCTTTATCTGTATGTCTTAGTTTAGACATTTTTTATGGCCTTAGAACTGTAAACTTGCAACTTGATAAATTCCCTTTATAAAAGCCAACCCATTTCTCGTATATTGCATTCTAGCAGCTCTAGAAAACCAAAACACCTATATAAGAAAAAAGTATGTAAATGTATCTATAATATCATTTAAATTTTGTAAATAATTTGTACTTGTGTGTTTAAATAGGAAAGACCCAAAAAACAAATAAAAACATGTAAACATGAGTTATCTTTGGGTGGTTGGTTCTTTCTCCTTAAATATGCACTTATTAAATCATTTAAAAATAACAATAAAACTCATTACATATTAAAATAACTCATTTTATGAAAAAAACTGTATTTTCCAATACAAAAAAGATATAGTGAGACAAGTGGAATTGTTGTACATTAAATTTTCTTTATTCTAGTAAATGTATACAACCTAACTTTCCCTTTTTAATCAAATATATAACTCAGTGATCTTAAACACGTTCACGATGTTGTGCTACCATTAACATGACTCAGTACCCAAAGTTTTCCATCACCCCCAAATGGCACTCTGTACCAATTAAGCCTTAACACCCCATTCCCTATTCCCACCATGGCCTCTGGTAACCTGTATTCTAGTTCCTTGCTCTATGAATTTGCTTATCATAGATATTTCCTATCAGTAAGATTATACAATATTTGTCTTTTTGTGTTTTATTTCAATCAACACGATGTTTTCAAGGTTCATGCATCTTGCTACATGTGCCACAACTTCATTCATTTGACATTTAAATAATATTCCATTGTATGTATATGCTACTTTTTAAAAAATATACATTCATCAGTTGATGGACACTTGGATTGCTCCCAACTTTTTTGGCAATTGTGACTAATGCTGCTATGAACATTCATGTGCAAGTATCTGTTTGAATACTGCTCTAAATTCTTTGAAGGTATATACTTAGAAGTGAGCTTGCCAGTTCATAGTAATTCTATACTTTGTGAGGAATCACAAAACTGTCTTCCACAGCAGCTGCACCATTTTACCTTCCCACCAACAATGAACAAGGGTTTTTATTTCTACACATTCTCTTCAATACTTCTTGTATGTATTTATTTATTTATTTAGAATAGTAGCCCTTCTATTGGGTGTGAAACAGTATCTTGGTAGTTTTGATTTGCCTTTCCCCTAACAGTTAATGATGTTGAGCATCTTTCCCTGTGCTTATTGGGCATCTGTATATCTTCTTTGGAGAAATTTAAGTCTTTTGCCCATTTTTTAATGGGGTTATTTGTCTTTTTGCTTTTGGGCTGTAGGATTTCTTTATATATTCTGGATATTAAACCTTTATCAGATATATGGTTTCCAAATATTTTCTCTGATTCTATAGATTGTCATTTTACTTTTATGATGCAGTTCTTTGATGCACAGAAGTTTTAAATTATGATGAGGTCCCATTTATCAATTTGTTTTCCTTTGGTTGCATGTGCTTTTGGTGTAAATTTTAAGAAACCATTGCCTAACAAAGGTCCTGAAGATGCTTCCTTATGTTTTCTTCTAGAAGTTTTATAGGGTTGTGGTTTTTATATTTAGGCCTTTGATCCATTTTGCGTCAATATTTCGTTTATAGTATGAGGTGGGGGTGGGGATCCTTCTTCATTCTTTTGCGTATGGGTATCCAGTTTTCCCAGCACCATTTGTTGAAAAGACTATCTTATACCCATTGAGTGGACTTGGCACCCTTGTCAAAAATCAATTGGTGGGCGGGCCGCGGTGGCTCAGCGGGCAAGAGTGCTTGCCTGCCATGCCGGAGGACCCCGGTTCGATTCCCGGCCCCAGCCCATGTAAAAAACAAACAAAATATAATAAAACAAGAAAATGTTTAAAGATGTTTCCCTTTCTTCCTCCCTTCCTTCCTTCCATCCTTCCTTCCTTCTCTGTCTTTCCTTCCCTTCCTCCCTCTCTCTTTAAAAAAAAAAAAATCAATTGGCCATAGATATGAGAGTTTATTTCTGAACACTCAGTTCAGTTCCACTGGTCTAAATGTCAGTCCTTGCACCAGTACCATACTATAGCTTTGCAGTAAGATTTAAAATCAGAAAGTATGAGTTCTCCAACTTCGTTCTTCTTTTCCAAAATGGGTGTGCTATCTTTGTCTGGTTTTGGTATTAGGGTAATGTTGGCTTCATTGAATGAGTTAGGGAATTCCTTCCTCTTAATTTTTTGAAAGGGTTTGAGCAGGATTGGTGTTAATTTTTCCTGGAATGCTTGGCAAAATTCTTCAGGTAACTACCACTGCATCATCTACCTACTGGCTGAGGCCTGTATGCATATAATTAGTTTTATTATGGTAACTCACTTCTTCTCAATCTTATCTGCACATTAGATTACTTGGGAGCATAAAAAATACAAAAATATACCAAACTCCTCCACTGAGGAATTAAATCCAAATACCTAGGGTGAGGATCCATTATCCAGTATTGTGTATAGATTCCCCAGTTTTTTTTTCATGTCCTTGCAGGGATCAGAATCATTGCTTTAAGTTGGGTTTCTGAGCTGATTAAAAGGCAAATACTCCTGGAAGTGCACTTTGATTTATTATTAGTAGATTACGGGCTTCCTGAGAGTATGTAAAAGTTTAAATGAACATTGATGCCTTTAAAAAAGATGAATTCAAATTTTGAGACCATAAGAGCTGGAGATCAAATAAAACTTTCCTGGGGGCTAGTTCAGTTTAAAGGAAGGGAGCATCGTGGAAAGGAAATTGAGAGCGAGAAAACCCAAATTCTATCTAGTTTTGCCTCTGTTACTGCCTGTATGCATACCCTGGACAAATTTATGGATCCTGTAAGTATTATCTTCCCTGTAGAATTTGGCAACTGGATTGGCTCAGAGGTTTAGAAAATGGCATGACAGTAGGGGAAGGAGGAAGTCACATAAGGATTTCACAACACCCCTCCTCTAATCAGTGCTTCTGTGTCATTACCCTTTTATAGACCGGCTTTCCAATTAACTTTATTTTTATGAAATGAGCTCTCCATTTAAGAGAAAGTCACTGGATTAGATGGATTCTCAGGTCTCTTTAGTCTATGATCTTTAGTTCTTAATTTTCTTTCATTATATATGGATATGTATACATGTTACCATCTATTTTTTTTGAGACTCTGGAAGTTTCTACTGCTTCCATTTGTAAAACCAATAGCTTTTCAACCAAGTTCTTTTGTTCCAGTTCCGCAGACAGCGATAATATATGTTCTGAAGATGTAAAGAATAGATAACCCACCATCGCTCATTCCCTCCCTACAGTGACTAATTCTCCATAACTTCCATACCAGGGCTGGGACAGGGTAAGGCAAATGGGGTATTCACATGGGGCTCAGAATTTAAAAGGGATCCAGAAAATTCAATAATAAATAGGAATAATGTTTTAATACAATATTAAAAACATCAAAATTAATTCCAAAAATCCATGATGAAAAAGCTATCAAAATTTTAAATAAAGACAAGATTAGTAACCGTGCTATGCCAAGCCATATTGGAGCCTGAGGCAAAGGAAAAAAATGGACTTTTTGCATTAATTTTGGTTTTAAAAATATCACATAAAAGTTTATTAATCTCGATAATGAGATTTTGGGGTCCTTTTACATTTTGAGATTGAGGAGAGTGCCTCACCCTATTTCAGGGCCTAACCATACTATCCAAAGCACTTATCCCCAATGTGAATCTTAAGTATTTGTGTGAGAATGGGAAGAGGGAAGTACACGGATATATTTGAAAAAGGCTGTCAGAAATCTTGTGGCTCAATAGATATTGACAGGCTGAGAGATAGAAAAGGAAAGGGAAAAAAATGAGAGAGATACTTGTATATTTAATTTTGTGGTCAGGATGAAATATTTTATATTCTTATTTAAAATAAAAAAGCTATTAGTTTTTTAACGTCTTGATAAAATTCAGAATGGCAGATTGAAAATTTCACAAGGATCATAACTAACTGAGAGGTTAATATTTAAGACCATTTCAATCATTGAGAAGGCAGCACTGCAGACACTTTAATTACTTATATATTTCCATCAGCATGTACTGTGTTTCATTAATTTGTCACACGTTGAGCAATTAACAACTTTGGTTATTTATCATTCTATGATCTCCAATGTGTAACAGACACGTGTCTTGAAATGAACTGTTAGAGGAATATCAGCTTTCCTATCAAGTTGATTTATGTGGAATTAATATCTTCTTACCTTTGGATTTTGAACAACAATGTTGCATCCACAGCTTTTTTTTGATGACTTAGTGATGGCTAATTTTCCTTGTCTGGTAAACTCATGTGAGGCACTATTTTGAAGCAGAGGGTCATAGGACACTTTACAGAGGTAGCCAAGCTTTCCTGGGTACCGTCTGGCTGAGAAAAACAAAATGAGGCATGCTACCTTGTGGCTAATATGTGGCCTATTTTCCTGGAGCATCTAGTTTTTATTCATTGAGCAAATATTTATTACACATCTACTAAATCCCAGGCACTTGTCTAAGTGCTGGATTCAGGAGGGAACAAAATGGACAAAAATCCCTGCCCTTACTTAACTTTATATGTGAAATCATCAAAGGCAAATGAGTGTAATGGGATAAATGACTAGTTAATTTAGAAACCTGGAGACAAAGAATGGGAAAGAGACTAACTGCCTGGGCCAATCCAATCTGATTAATTTCTAAAGCCAGTCCCCTTGCTGATAAATGCCGTAGGTAAGAGACTCACCCTGACTGCTCACAGGTACAGGCATCTAACTAAATGGGGAGTGTTCTAGTTTGCTAGCTGCCAGAATGCAACACACCAGAGATGGACTGGCTTTTAATAAAAGGGGATTTATTTCGTTAAAAATGTATAGTTCTTCAGAGGAGGGGCAGCTAACTTTCAACTGAGGTTCTTTCTTACGCGGGAAGGCACAGGGTGATCTCTGCTGGCGTTCTCTCCAGGCCTCTGGGTTCTAACAACTTTCCCGGGGGTAATTTCCTTCTTCATCTCCAAGGTCCTGGGCTGAGCTGTGAGTGCTGAGAAGAGGTATGCTGAGCTGCTTTGGCTGTGCCACACTGAGCTCTCTCATTTAGCACCAGCCAATGAAATCAACCATCATTCACTGCAGCAGGCATGCCTCCTAGCTGACTGCACATGTAATCAGCAACAGATGAGGTTCATGTACCATTGGCTCATGCCCACAGCAGTAGAACTAGGCACCTTCACCTAGCCAGGTTGACACCCGAATCTAACTACCACAGGGATTATAAATTGGTCCAATTTATCTGGTGATGGGGAACAGGGCCCAAGGCAACTATTGCCATCTGGGACTATGGGCCCAGGGTTGCCAGATACTGAGCAGGAATTGAAAGCCAGATATTTATCTGAAACTCTTGATGTTTAAGTTGGGGAAAGTAATTCAAAATTTTCAGAAGCACCACATGACTCAAAAGGAACACCTCTTCAGGCCGAAGGCAACTGGTTTGTACTCTGGGTCTTGAGTTTGATTCTAGCGAAGCCAGAGACTCTTGTGACATAGTTGACTCCACTTGTTTGACTTCTAGGGCAGGAAGGAAAGTGCTGCACAGCTTAAGTCATCCTAGATTTTGGATTATGATTTTGGGTGACCTGATATCTTACCTTTTGATTCTAGTACATATTCATTCATTTGCTCATTCACTCATTCATTAAGCAGCAGAAAATAATATTTCTGTCTGAAATACTGGTATATTCCCATCCAGACAGCCTTTTAGGGCCTTCCAGTCTAGCAGTATTTTTTATGGTCTTTAGACTATGAAGTCCAAAGAGCCCCTGATAATGCTAACCTTGGATAAGCACAAAATAGTTAACATTTGATTAGAGTCAGAGGATTACCTAGATGCATTTTCTACGGGCAGTTAAGGAAAGATATAACTGTGGTACACTACTTCATTGGAAATGTCTGCTTGGTAGCTTTGCAATGTAGGGAATTTTCTCTGTCTGAAGAAGGTATTCTTTCCCACTTCTGATTTTTCATCTTGGCCTTATTGGCCTTGAAACCCTCATTCTTTCACCTGGACAGCTCCGCTTAAGAACCATCTTTCTGCTGTTATGAAAATTGTCCTCTAGGTGGCGCCATTTGCAGCTCTCTGAGTCTCCCTGGGCCGGCTTCAATTCTTTCTTCTCAAGCAAGGCCACTTTATTCCTTGTGCCAGAAAGCTTTGCACAGAACAGCTCTTTCTCAGCTCTTGTAAGATCTGCAATGCTTCAGGCAGAATTCTAATTGGTCTTTGGGGTGATCATTGGGTGCCCACTCATACTCCTTCGAGTTGCTTTGAATGGTGGCTTTGAATGGTCCTTCTGGACTCTTCTAGCAATCCTTTCTCTGTACTGTGGGGTAGCAGCGGCTGTTGCTCATGTTTTGTTGATCCTTTTATACATGTGACTGCCCAAATAGACTATTAAGCCTTTAAGGGCTGTGGATGCCTCAGGCACCTGGCCATTTGCAAGCGTGTTTGTCGTTAATATAGTTGATGGCACTCTCTTATTTATTCAGCATTTACTGAGTGTCAGTTTTAGGCTAGGCAATTTTTTAGGTGCCCTGAAAACAGTTACGACAGACAAGGGCTCTGCTCTCAGGCAGCACCTAATCTTCTGGGGGAGAGATGCAATTACATTACAGTGTTGTGGGACATGCCATACATTGTCAGAGAGTCATGGATTATTCTATCGGCTTTTCCTTCCTTTTACAAGAAAGGGCTTTTCCCTTTTTGCTTCCAGGAACACTCCTTGAGATATCAAACGACGTTTTTACCGTTGTTTCCCCCCCCCAGTACCCAAAAGAAATTGTGGGCTAGGTATCTGTCTCAGGATACCACAGAAGACGTGACAGTCTTCACATTTTTGTAGAGTTGCCTCTGAATTTCAATGCTCCCAGGGTTTTTGTACTTTGCTTTTCAGCCATCTAGTACTTGCCCTTGCATTCTTAAAATGGTTTATTATCTCACTGTCTGTTTGGGGTGAGTTGCTGATTGGTTGTTATGGGGGTGTAGATATATATTTATTGAAACCCTGTTTATTCTCAAATGCCACATTTCCTGTAGTTATCTTGAGTTCTACACAGAATGAATGTTTTTTCTTTTTTTATACATTTGTATTGTTACTTCTACCCCTACCTTAATACAAATTGATTTTATTGTAGTAATTCAGAGTCTCATTATACCTTGAGACCATAAGCCTCTAGAGGGCCAGAGCAGCATTTTATTCATCATAGTCTCTCTTCCTGCACCTTCACCTTGGTTATTTCTAAATAGTCGGCACTGAGTTAGTTTGTTGACTCAGCAACCTGGAATTTTGCAATATTTTGTAATTTTGTAATATGGTGTGGTAGCTTGAGTTACGTACCCCGGATTAATTTGATTACATTTTTTTTCTTTTTTTTTTAGCATGGCAGGCTCCTGGAATCAAACCCGGGTCTCTGACATGGCAGGCAAGAATTCTGCCACTGAGCCACTGTTGCACTGCCCTGTGTACCCGGATTTAGACATGTGCTTGGTCTTAATCCGCCTTCCTGTGGGTGTGCATCCACAATGAATAGAACATCTTGAAGATGTTCTTTTTGGTTAAGGTGTGGCTCAACTGAATGAGGCTGGGTCTTAAACTGGATTACCGGAATACTCTATAGACTGAAGAAATTCAAACATAGGAGCTGGAAGCTGGAAGTCAGTCAACAGAACTGGGAAGGGAGAGGAGAGGACATCAACATGTGATAGGAAAACCAAGGGACTCACGATTGCCTGCCAGCCAGAATGCTACCAACTGAAACTGAGAACCAATAAAGTCCTGTTTTTAAGCCAATTCATTGTGTGGTATTTGTCGTAGCAGCTGGGAAACTAAGGTACTTGGTTAGTTGCATATTTTTAAATGTCTAGAACACGATCAACAACTTGAGTAGTTCCTGCATGAATTTTGTTTGTTTGATGTAGGTCTTATCAATGCTTGCTTGATGAATGCTTCCCATATATACATATAAAGGTTTCTGGGTAGGTCTGGGTTAGTACATAGAATTTTCTTGTCTTACTTTCTTCTTGCCATCCATATATGGCTCCATCCCTACAGAGTATTGTATACCTTATTTCCTGATTTCTTCCCAACATATGAAAAAATATGTTTTTATTGATTTTTTGTATCCATTCCAATATTTATTGGGTGCCAGGGAGTGGGGATATAGGGGTGACAAAACAGACTTTGATTCTACAATCTGTTACAAGTTTAATTCTTTTAATCAAATAGATCAATTCAGTCTAAATGGATTGCCTGATAGCTTGATAGCACAGTTTGAGAGACATTTTCAAAAGCCTCACATGGATCCATGGGTAGGAAACCAGAGAATTGAGGCCTCCTGTCATTTGTTTTTCTGTCTCTCTGAAACTTGTGTATATACATATTTTAGAGGATGCAAACTCATAGTTAAGTTTCCCCCAGAGGTATTCTAAACTTTTGCATGTTAAATTTTAATCTTTAATTTCATTAGTCACCTAATTTAAAATGTTAATTTCATATCAAGTTGTAAGCTTTCACATAAAAGGTGTGAGGTTTGTCTTCTCTGCTCTCCTGGCCATGGTGAACATTAATCATTTTCTAGGCTGAATATCTTTTTATGAAGGGAACCTACAATATCAGATCTTATATCTTTATGACTTGTTTGATCTGAGTCCTCGCTGAGAAAGAGAGAGAAGGGGACAAGGGATGGGCTGTAGCAAATGAAGGAAGGAAATCACATACCTATCATCCAAAAACCCTATGTGCATTCTTGACTTGCGGCACTAGCACAGTCAAAACTTTACACTCTGGATGAGCAAGTTCCACCAGAAACATCTCAGAGAAAATATGAAATTTGAAAAAGACATTCCCTTCCTAAGATGTAGTTTACTCTCAAGATGTCAGGTTCCATCACAGCTGGAAGTAATATAGGTGTCATCTCTTGTAGCCACTAGAACTAAACGCTTCAGCAAGGAGATTTTGTTCTTGCTGCCATTTATCGGTAGTGTATCACAACGAAAGATGCAAACGACATTTTCAAGTGCCTTAATCAAAAGTGGGAAAAAAATAACCTAGAATGGGATTTTGCTGGGTCGGTGTTTGTTTCCCCATTTTCTATTTTATTCTTTCCTTTTCATTTATTCAATGTGCATAGAATGCACGCGCAATAGAACCTCTGTCTAGGGGAATAAAGTAAGTTTGATTACTTGGCTGTTACACATCCTGAGCCTTTTCAAAACAAAAGGAGAACTTGTAAAATATAAAAGCCAGAAACAACCTCAATTGCATGAAAAGTTGGAGGCCATCAGGAAACTCTTGGGCAGCTTCATTTTCTCGGCTCTGGATTTAGATTTGTATCTGCAGTGACTTTGTGGACGGTTTCGCCTATTAATGATCTCCTTAACCCCTCTGGGAGCCAGTGACAATTCCTTCTCTTCTCCACCCCACAATCAAGAGTATCTTATTTTCTAAGACTGAACTCGGGTCAGAGGTGACGCGAGATATTTTCTAACCGAATGGCGTTTTAGAACGTTTAGGAACGGGAAAGAATGCATATGTGGTTGAAGAGCTGCTCCGCCGAGCAGAAAGACGCTGCCTGAGAGCCGTGGGCGCGAGCGCCTCCGCCGCCCGCGGGGTAGCCAGGCAGGGTGTCCGCGGCGCCAGCCTGTTCAGTGAGTTCGCGGGTCTAAATCCTGCCACTTCCAGGAGGGGCTGAGGCCGCGTACCCAGGCTGGTGGGCCGAAAGGCAGCCAGAGGCAGCCATATTCCCGCTTTACCACGCCCGGGCGGCCAGCCGGGCAGCTGCAGGTCGGCGGCCGCCCGAGCCGCAGCAGCGGATACCCGTTGGGGCGGCGCGTCGGCGAGCGCGGGCGACCGGGTCCCCGCCCCAACCTCCGCTCTGGGCGGCCGGAACCGCTGCGCCCGCGGGCCCCGCCGAGGGCGCGGGAGCGGAAGGCGACCGCAGAGCCCGAGGGGGCCGGCCCGGCGCGGGGAGCGGCGCGGGCGAGGCGAGAGCCGCACTGGGAGGCGCGTCGCGGCGGCAGCGAGCCCAGGAAAGCCTTCCAAGAGGGGCCGGGCGGCACCGCCTCCCGACTCCCCTCCTCCCGCGTCCATTCCCTCCCTCCCTCACTCCCTCCCCCTCCGCCTCCTCCTACTGCCGCCTCCCTCCCGGATCTGTGCTCCAGTTCAGAGAAAGAAGAAAATGTGTGTGTGTGGCGAGGGGGAGGGCGAGCACTGAGCAGCCGCTCCGCGCCTGGCAATCGGGGCCGGGGCTGGGCGTCTGGCGGAGGCGGAGTGCGCGGCGGTCGGGCGGGCCGGCGAGCGGTGTTTGCGCGCGAGCCGGGCGGTGGGCGCGGGCAGGGCCGAGGGCGCCCGGGAGCCGTGTCAGGCGGCGGCGAGGAGCGGGCGTGCTGGGCGAAGGGAGCCGTCGGCGGCCGCTCGCTGCGGGGACGCCCCGGTGGATGAGCTCTAGCCGCCGGGTGCAGGGCTTAGAGGACCTTCGGCTGCTCGGGGGGCGAGGCGGGTTGCCGGTTCCCGGGGAAGGAGGCGCGGGCGTCTGAGCGAGGCCGGGCGCGGCGGCCTTCCCTCGCGCGCCCCCCGAGCCAGTGCCTGCGACCGCCTCCCGCGCCCGCCTCGCTCCTCCCGCGGCCGAGGCGGCCGATCCGGGCTGCCAGCTCCCGCCGCGCCCCCGGCCCACCTGGTGGCCCCGGCCCTGGCCGCGGCTTCCGCGGAGGCTCCCCGAGCTCGTCCCGGACGCGCGCCCGGGCGGCGGGGGCTCGGCGGCCACCGCTGTCTCGGGGGGGCGAGGGCGGGAGGGTGTGTGTGCGTGCGTGTGAGCAGGGGGTGCCGGCGGGGCTGCAGCGGAGGCACTTTGGAAGAATGACTCTGGAGTCCATCATGGCGTGCTGCCTGAGCGAGGAGGCCAAGGAAGCCCGGCGGATCAACGACGAGATCGAGCGGCAGCTCCGCAGGGACAAGCGGGACGCCCGCCGGGAGCTCAAGCTGTTGCTGCTCGGTGAGTACGGCTCGGGGTCAACCGCCCGGTGCTCTCCACCTGGGGCCTCGCGCCCCGGGTCCGCCGCCCCCGGCCTGTCGGGGCAGCTGCTTTCTTCGGCCCCCGCCCCTGGGCGCCCGCGGCGCGCCCCCGGCCAAAACCCGCACCCGCACCCTGAGCGGGTGCGCGTGCGCGTGCCCACAGACACACACACACACACACACACACACACCACACACGCGCACATGCACACACACACACACGCACGCACGGGCATGGGTCAGGGCTGCCCTGCCCGGTGTCTCGGCGTGTGCCTTTTCGTATCCCCGAGGGCTGTGCATTCGGGGTGCGGGTTTGACTGCTGTGCATTTGTTTAGTGGAAAATCACTTCCCGGCGGAGCGCGGGGGTGGGAAGGTGGGCAGAGGGATTGAACTTCCAGTGTCGTGGCCTTGGTTCTCCTTGGGTGGTGAAGTGAGGAGCTGCATGTGTGAGACCCCGAGGGTGGCGAGCGGATTCAGGACACTCTGAGAGATGGAGTGCGGTGGGATGGTCTGTGTTTCTATTACCAGCGTATGCCGGGGTCAGAACTGAATGGTGGAGTGGTGGGCAGACGCGCGACTGGATTCTCCAAGGAGTGATGTTGAGGGAGCCCAGCAGTGGGCCAGCTAAAGAAAGAGGGCTGATGTATTGGCTAGGGGTCGGGTGGGGGGTGGGGCAAGCCCAAAGGTTGAATTGTTCTCTAGCCACCAGGCCACAGAATGGGGAGACCCCAGAAGAGTTTCTTGGCCATCAGATGGTGACAAGCGCCTTTCTTGTCTGCACCATTCCTTCCGGATAAAGATGAAGGATAAGGGAGCGTTGTACTGTGTGGTTGTTGACAGCGATGGATATCTTTTGTTTAATAAGGCAAACCCAAATGTAGGCCTGAATTCACAATAGTTACTGCTGAAAACCAGTGCAGCCTCCCAGTTATTCTCATGGAAGCAAAGAACAACCTTTTGTTTGTTGAAAACGGACAGCAATTTTAATATCTTTGAAATCTGGGTTGGAAGGGAAAATGGGAAGCATAGGGCAAAAATTTCTCTTTAATCTTTGAAAAAAGAACTGACCATTCTGCTTTAACATTAAGTTAGCGAGAAAATGCCATTTCTCAAAGAGGAATTCTATTGATTATTATCTCTGAGAGAATGTTCAGAATCAAGTCATCAGGGTTCACATACAAGCCACCCTGTCATACTTCTGAGGTATTGTGGAAGGAAGAGCAAACAGCTTTGCAGTTACAGGCCTGAGAAATGCTTCCACTTGTGTTCTGCATACTTGTGTGTATAATACATACGTTTCTCAAATATTTTCTGTAAGAAAAGAAAATTGTATCGTCAGTGAGGGTTTGAGAAGCAGGCATTTTCTTTCTTATCTTGAGCTGTATCTCCTGGTTAAAGGAAACAATTGCCTTTGGGACAGAACTGCTTATGTCCTGGATCATTTGCAAGAAGGAACAAAGTATAATGATCACATATAATTATCAATGGTTAATTCACGTGCCATGGCTTTTTGTCTTCATTTGAAACCCAATTAGATAAATGAGTACGTGTGTATTAAAAACAGAAGGCAAAGCACTGGTTGAAAGAGGTAGGCTTAAGGCAATGAAGCCGGGGTGGAAGATGTAGATTTTTTTTCTTCTTTTTTTGATCCTCTCATTTGGGTTACTTCTAATGGCTGAAAATGGTCTGAATTCCCAAGATGAGGAGAAAATAGAGGGAGCAAGAGGACTTTATAGTGCTTAAGTGCATCATTAAGGGAAAAAAAGTGTTTTAGTGTGATTTGTTTAAAGAATTGTTTTTCTTTGTATTTTGTCTGTTTACAGTTTTATTTGCTTTTGTTTGGCTGTAAATGGGGTGTTTGAGGTCTTTCAAGGCAGCCCTGTTGCCTGAAATGTGGCAGCCTTGGGTTTTGCAGCAGCTGAGGGTTAGAGACCTGGGGGTTTTGTCAAAGGGTCTAGGTTTGAATGGCTAGAAGGAAGACTTCAGGGGAAATGAACACATATGGATGGTCAGTTACATACTGTTTATTTAAATAACCAACTGTGCTTTAAAAATTAACTTGGAGATAATTTGCCAAGGAATAAGAATTAAAGAAAAACAGGTTTACTGCTATGGTGGTGGTAGTATGGATAACTTTTTTTTCCTATTAGATATTTGAGAAGGGTTTCATACAGTCTCCTGCTTTCCTCAAATATGGCCTGTTAGAAGTGGTAGAAAAATATATTAATTTAGAGCCCACTTGCATTAGTTAGATTTAAAAATTATACAGCTTGCTATCAGAAACGTGATTCGAAGACATCATGTAAGAATTGCTACAGCTTCATGTTCTAAATATGTTGCTTTGGTGACAACTGCTGCAATACTTACACTATATATATAGTCATACTATCACTAAATGTAGATTTGTTCATGTGTATGGGTGTGTGAATTCCTGATTTTCTGGGCCTTGCAGGGAAATGATGGTTGATTTCTGGAACAAGGAGAGGTGCAGGGAGGGCTTCCTTTTACTCCTGATGTCTGGTGATGATGAGTGAACTTTGTGTTCTGACTCCTTCATTCATTTAAATAGTACTTATTAGGAGAAGGTTATGGCCTTTCACAGTTTAAAAATTTACTAATATTTTAAACCTAATTTATTTAAATTAAGGAATTACCCATGTATGGAAATTTCAGCATAAAACTTTTTAAAGTAAATTTTATTTCAAAGCATGATGCCATTTTAATGAATTTGTTTGGCATGGATAGAAATGCATTTATTTACATAATTAGTTTATTTTTGTAAATTAATAATATTGAGAAATTAGAAAAGGAAACTCACGATTACCTACCTAGATGATATCTGGCAGTAAAATTTGGGCTATTTTGACTTGTAGCCAGCTGATATGACCATGTGTCTCAAATTTATTTTTTGACTTGTAGCCAGCCAGTATGACCATGTGTCTACAGTACCTAAATATTTTGATTTTTATTCTTTGTTTCTAGAGTCTTGAAATCTACTACCATAAGAACATCATATTAAATTTTGCTTATTTTTCTTCTTCTCTTTAGTTTATTCACTCTTTGAATTCATTTATATTAGTTTTTTGACACTTCAAAGAAAACATTGTACTCTATATGGAGTTACAAAGAAATACTTTGTTTTAACTTGTGTTGATGTTTTTGTATACTTTGTAGGTATAAAGGACGTATTTCCTTTAATTGATTGATATTCATGATTATTCACTAAATATTTTTAATTGGTGGTATGTAGACCACATTATTGAATATTAATGTACCTTTAAGTTTGTATAAAACAACTAGTTTTGAATGTTTCCAATCCCAGATATTCACCTTGAAATTCTGTTTAGTTCACCAAAGATACATTTGTTTTCCTGTTAACCTGTTCTTATTTTACATGTTTCTAAGAACTTTACTTTTAGATCTTAATTGCTGAATTGGAAGTTTTGCAAACTCTTTTTATTGGTTGGGTTCCACCTAATGAAAACAGGCAAAGTTTAGACCGCTCTTAGATAGAAAAGTATATGTTTTTGGTCTTCTGAACAGAACTGCATATGTGATTGTAGGTTTTCTTCCTATTTTAGCCTGTAAGCTTATGAGGATAGGGATTGTGTTTATTTTGGTTACTATTGAATCCCAGCTCTTAGCACAATATCTGACCCATAGAATGCTCTCAATAAATATTTGTTGAATGAAAGAATTTACTTATGACCTTCCTAATAGAAATCGAGACCATAAAATTAAAAAGTAAATTATAGAGGTACAGGGCGGGCCGCGGTGGCTCAGCGGGCAAAGTGCTTGCCTGCTATGCCGGAGGACCTCGGTTCGATTCCCGGCCCCAGCCCATGTAACAAAAACGGAGAAACAGAATACAATAAAACAAGAAAATGTTTAAAAATGTTTCCCTTTCTTCCTTCCTTCCTTCCTTCTATCCTTCCTTCCTTCTCTCTGTCTTTCCTTAAAAAAAAAAAAAAAAAAAATTAAAAAAAAAAAAAAAAAAAAAAAATTATAGAGGTACAGGGAAACATTTTATTTTTATATTTGGCAGATGAAATCATGATCCTCTTTAAAATATATATATATGCAACTCTTTGAATCAAATTATTACAGATGCATTCCAAGATAGGAAATGTTAATGTAAGATATTGCATCGCATATATTGAACCAATGTGTTACAGTTCTGTGCTGGGTTGAATTTGAGAATGATATTAACAGTCATGCTTAAATATCAAAGTTTAAAGAAAGAAAAAAAAAAAGAAACCATCCATATCTTGATTTTTTTAAATCATGCAGCAGAGACTTAACCCTTTCATCTTTTTGCCATGTTTTTCTCAGTGATATTCTGATCCACAGTGACTTTTAAAATTCTCTAGAGCACAGGAGGTGACCAATACGTTTTTATAACTTATCTGTACAGTTATATAAGAATCCCCATGATGATAATATACAGATTTTTAAAGAATAGCAAATAGAGCATTTATGATTTGAGGGCTGTATGTTTGTACTGGAAACTCTACAGTTGTAGAGTAAGAAGGGACTTGAGGGGGGGCAAGCCTGGTTGAGTGGTTGAATTCTCGCCTGCCATGTGGGTGATCCGGGTTCGATTCCCAGTCCATGTACTCCCCCTTCCAAAAAACAAAGAAACAAGCAAACAAAAAAACCAAGCAAACAAAAATTCAACAAATGATGCTGCAATAATGGGATACTCACAGGGAAAAATAATGAAATGTTACCGCTCAATACAGCGTACAAAAAAAAGGGGCTTGAAAGGCTGGGACTGTTCAGGTAAATTCAGTGTATGGAGCGCTCACTCATGTGGTTCTGGAGGGAAGCACCCCTCTCACTACTCTTCGGGTAGAGGTAATTGGAGGAAGAGTAAGTATGTTGATTGCCTGAATTAACCCCGATGTTCATGGCTTTCTAAGTTGGGCTACTCAGAAACGTAGAATGAAAGTATTCCTCTAGCAACCTCAATAATGGCATCTCCCTGGAAATATAAAAGTGTGGTATATGAGTCTACTTTAGGGATCAGCGGGTTTTATTTTTTGGTACTCTTTCGGCTTCCAAATGTTGAATATATCTTTAAATGTCAGGATTTATTTGGATGCATTTTCTCTTTTTTTTTTTTAGAACAAGTACTTATTGTTTATCTCTGAAGAGTGAAGTGGGAGCTTCCTATAGTTTATCTCTGAAGAGTAAAGTGGGAGCATCCTTCATAGAAATCAAAACTATAGCTCTGGCTATACAACTAAGGCTTCAGGGTAAAATTTTTGCATTGAACCCTGTAGATTTATTGTTGAGATCTGCCATATAACTGTCAGTCCTCTACTTAGATGTTATTTCTTCATATAGGATCTTTGATACAAATGAAAACCCTGCTGAACAGTGAAACTCTTCCCTTTGTATATACTCAGATATTTTCAAAGTACATTTATAAAGAAGAATCAGAAGAATAACTTAGTAACTATTTTATTTATTACAGATAAATTTGATAGCTTCTTCTTCATTAAAAAAAATCATCTCTACCTGATGCAATGGCTTATATTCACTTTTCAGAGGTGCCTATTAAATTTAGTTATGATTTCAATTACAGATGAATTTTTAAGGACCCGAAGCAGCTTTCGCAGTTGTGAAGCTGCGTGCTATGCTAAGCTTAGCAGAAGAAAGGAACAGATTTTTCATCATGATCCAAGCAAACTTATATTTGAAATTAGCAAGCTCTTCCAAGGATGTGTTTGATTCTAGCGTTCGTCTTAGCTTTTTGTTTGCTTGTTTGTTTTTAAGCGGTGGGTCTGGTAGTTTTGTTGGTATCCATGTGAATGTTGATGGGGTGTTGTGGAGGGAAGATATGGAGCCCAAAGTGTACATCTTCAAAGAGAGAGAAGCCATTTCATGAAGGCTTGGATTGCTTTCTCCCTAAAAAGGTAGAGGCAATCTGTTTCCTCTGGACTCTCTATGTATTGAGTTGGGGGAAAGACAAGTATTTGCAGCAGCAAATTTGAAGTATAATTTCCTGGTTGAAGGGGAGGGCAGTGACATTTTTTCAAAGGGAATCTTTTATAATGACTTTTGAGCAAGGCTAAGATCTCTGCAGAATTAATCCTAGAGAAGTGTGAAATAGCAATAGAAGGTAAAATGTGTGATTGTTGGTGATTAAATCTGTGGCAATAACTGAATATGGTAAACAGTGAATGTTTTCTCTTGTTCTGCAAAATGGAATGACATTAAAAAAAAGAACTATTCTCAGAACCAAACGCTATGTTGTGTGAACATCTGTTACTAATAAAATAGGAAGTTGTTTGACAATCACCTTTGATTTGTTGCATTACTCACATAGAAGAGCCTGTCTGATTTCTCATCTCACATGTAGTAAAAAGAAAAAAAAAGACCTGAACACGCTCTCTGGAAAGAGTTCATAAATCCTAGGTGCTCATGGGTTTGGGCTTTACAAACAAAAATAAACATCCATATTGAGATATGCTGAGAACCAAAAACTGAATTTGTTAAATAAAGATTTTGACCTTTATACCTAGCTATCATTTCTAAAATTACGTAGAATGTTTTGGCTTAAACCGTTCATGGTTAAATTTTAAGCATAAGATTAATATCCAAAAATAAAATTGTGAAAATATTTCAAGTTCATTTATTCAACAAACAGCTAAAAATAAAATAAATTCATTTTCAGTTACTGGAAAATAAAGTTACCTAGTTTTCTTACTAGGCACACCAAAAGAAAAAACAATTTCATTGCTGTTCAAATGAACATGTCTTAAACACCTACTGTGTGCAAAATAGTGTCTATGTAAGGCATTTCTCATTTTATTTGCCAGGAGGGAAAATTACAATCACTTTTCAGTTCCGGTTGTTTTCTAGTTGACCCCCTAGTTCTCAGATATCCTTCTGACTTTACACTTCCTGGTTTTTGCTTTTCTGTTGGCTCTTGAGGCAGAGAAAAAGACAACATAATCTGAAAGCCATTTTCTGGGGAGTAGCACACAAGTAGGGAAAGCAGATGATCTTGAGAATTTGATCTCCTGAGTTATAGGTATTATTTCTTCTGAGTGTATACTTTTTTGCCTTTTACTTGCTCTTGCTCTCTAACTAGATTGGAAGTTCCATGAGGGCATCAAGGGGCTCATGGTTTTTTTGTGTCTCACCATCACACAATGCCTTGCTCACTGAGAATGCTTCTGTTGTCAGCTATTGGAGACAGGTGGAGGTAGGAGGCTAGGGGAGGAGTGGGTGGCTGGATGCCTAAAAGCAGTAGAATAATCATCAGAGGAAGTGAGTTGAAACTTCTTGCTTTCTTCGAATGGGTGCCATCCAGATGTTTCACATTTTCCACTCCTCTTGCTGTTTTGTGGGCCACCTGGGGTATACTGAGAGGAGTTCTGTTTTAAAGCTGAATCTTTTGTCTCTGTGCTTACCTCCTTCATTCTCTAGTGAGAATGATCCAGTTGAAGATTGTCATTGTTTTCGAAGCAAACACCAATAGTGGTTCGAATGGAAAGTTGTTACTCACACAAGTACTTTGAAATTTACAGATTCCATGCCTCTTTATTACAGGATTAATCTTGGATGGTGAGCAGTTTGCTTTAGAAACAAAATAGTTGTTTCAAGGAAGTGTGTGATGGATTGTAGTGCATTTGGGAACGCAAATCTTGTTAATGCTGTTATATTCTGAAGCCTCACAGAAAGGAATAATTGATACGCAAATTAAAGAAGAAGGACTGGAGTGAGACTTTTTGGCTCTGTTACAAGAAGTGAATAGTGATGTTTAGAAACATACTCATGTATATACAGTTCTAGGAGACAGTCTTTTTTTTTTTTTCCCCTTTGAAGAACTGAAATCAAAGAATTGCCTTTCCCCAGAATTTGTTTATTTTGATCACCATCATTTGTTAAAAATGAAATATGATTTCTTCTGTTTTTTTAAAACTCTTTTCATCTTTTTAAATTTTACTTCATTATTTCCTTTCTGCGCTTCCTTTTGCTGTTAGGACAGCAAACTGATTTGATCGTTGGCTTCTTTCACCACCATTTATTCACTGTCTAATTTTTATTTCCCAAGAGAAATGCTTCACGGCCTTGCCCACCCATTGTTCAGTCTTCCCGTTATTTGTTGAAGTTCTCCCAAAAACCCTCCCATGAGAAAACCACCCACCCATGTGCTTATACAGCATTCTTCCTTAAAGAAATGCTTAGGAGGGATTCTTTCAATTCTCTGGCTTGCACGTATCCTTAAGATCTAGGGGAACTTTCGATGCTTCCGTCAAACATCACGTGGCTGTGAATTGGTAAGAGAAGTTGAGTGCTTTATGTTAGGAGGTGATTAACTTTCTTTAATACCATTCACTTTGGTCTACAAGGCAAAATACTTTGTTACTGAACAAATTGCAAAACTCTCATTCCTTTTCCAGAGGACAAGGCCTTGAAATTGGTTCAGGGTTGCCAGCTGAGAGCTAGTGAGCCAGTGCTGGGTAATCTATTGAGGCCCACTGGGATTCAAAATAGGATGTGGTACATTCGCTGGAAGGAAGGAAGGCGCTGTAGATGTGTGTTGGCTAATAGTGCGTCTTTTTCGTTTAATGATTTGAACATTATTGTCTCAGTTACTTAAAAGCCTTAAAACGTCTCTTTCTAATTGTATCTTCCTACAGATTGTTAGGGGAGATGGCATTAGCAGCGGTCTTTGCTTTTATTACATCCATACTGAGTAGGTTTTTTGGTTTATTTCTTTACTTTTAAAAAATTTCTTTAATTTTTAAAGGTAAAGATATGAAGATGCTTTCTTGCCACGTGAATCGATATTTTAGGGCCTGTACTTTTCAGAGCTCCTTCATTATAATATGGGTTCTTTCTGCAGATGGCAAATGCAATTTTCCCTTTGTCCTAGAGAGATGACCCATTTCCTGCAACTTTGTTCTAAATAATACAGTATGATTTTAATTTTTGTGTCCTTAAAAGAGCGCCAGGATACTTGTTAAGTGTTTAACTCTCTTTTCACTCTTAACTCTTGTGATATATGTTTGAAAATTGATAAATCATGCAAAAACAATGGCAGATTGGCTTTGTGAAAGTTCGTTTGGCTAAATAATTAAGTACCCCTTATGGAAGGGCATATTTGATTAAGTATAGGTATCTTTTCCAAAACCTGTGGTGAAAGGCAGCCAAATATTTCTGTCCTACATCCTTGATTGTCCCCCCCACCCCGAAATTAACCCTTAGGTTTGTTTTTTCTGTAGGCGCCTGTAGAATGAAGAGATTGGACTAAATGATCTCTAAGGGCCAAACTCTGAAACTGTCCCTGCTTCCACTCCTGCAATTTTGAAGTCTCTTCCCATTTCTCCCCAAACACACCCCTGAATGAAGAGACTTTAAGTTCAGCCCTTTCCAGTGGGTAGGCTTTACAACATGACATTACCAGGACAAGTAGACTCTGGAAATGCTGTCCTCTTGCAGCTCTACCCTTCGGGGACAGAGCTTTGCGGGCCTGCAAATGAGGCATTAGTGGTGTCCAGAGCTCCCCCTCAGGCTGCCTGGCATGCTGCTGATAGTTTCCCAGGGAATGGTATCAAAAACCTCCTGTCATATCAGCATGGGTCTCTTGCTTCCTGCAGGAAGCTGGGAGGTGCACAGGCAGAGCCTGAGAGGCAGCATTCAAGAGCTGCCCTACCCAGGCCCGGGCATTTTTCTTAGATATCTTTAAGGCTGCTTCCCTTGTCTTACTACTTCTTTTCTTCTTTGTTGGGCTTTAAGTCTTGTTCCTCATTGCTTACAGATAATCTCTGCCACCTAACCTGTTTCTACCATTTTGACAGAGAGAGCAGGTTGTCCATTTGCGCCTGGGCCCTGAGAGTGCCTTCTATAGCAAAGCAGGGCACTTTTGGGGAGGGGGAGCTGTGTGGGGTGGGGGAGGGAAGCTGTTTTGTGTTTGGAGCTTCTAGGTCCCTTTCCCAGGGCCTTCCAGGAAAGATTTAAAGTGAAGCATTGGTCCTGGATGGACCAGTTTGTGCTCACTACTTTTTTTCATCATTGTACCCATTTTTCTTTTGGGGCTTTCATCAAAACCAGCAAAACGGGTAGTGGTGGCAACAGCCATGTCTTGAAGTAAAGAATTTTCAGCTTTTTAAAAAATATATATATCTATAAGGCTGGTCTCCGAACTGCCCTTAACCAGCATGGTCATGATCAGAGAGACTTTAAGGAAGCAAGTTCCTGTGTCCATGGTCCGGATTCTGTGGAAAGGTCTCTGTGACCAAAGAAGAAACAGCTGGATTTTCACCCCAGGTCCCATCCACTGTGCCCTTGCTCTCCCGCCCCGTGGGTTGAGCGAGTGCAGAAGCCTGGCTCATCTGGGAGGAGTTTTTGTTTCACATCATCTTTCCTGTCCCTTCCCTCCGGGAGGTGTCTCGATAGGCTAAGTACAGAGCTTGTATAAGGCAGCGTCCTGAGAAAGCATCCATGCTTTCAAAAGAAAATCTCCAGCATGGCTCCTCAGTGCTTTTTTCTGTCACCTGTTCAAGGTGATAGAAACACATCTTTTACAGCACCGAGGACTCTGCTGATCTGGTGATAGGTTACTAGAACGTCTCTTTAGAGACCCCTTGCTCAGGAAATTTGCTTTTTTGGGCTTGCTTCTCCCACCATAGAGCGATAAGTGGATTCTTTACTATCCTGAGATATTCTCTAGGGTAGGTTCATACTGAGATGGGCGCATGTAATGGAGAAGCAACTTTGTAATTTTTAGCTGAGCCGAGGCACTTCTCAATTGGGCGCGCTCTCTTCTTTGCCGTTCACATTCGGGACTACCGCTGCCATGTCCAAGCCCAGGGTGTAGACTGTTTTGTAAGATTGTTCAAGGCCCCTCAAGCCCATTCCCAGTTAGACCAACATCCAAAATGGAACTACGTTTATTGATGACTGAATTGACTTAAGAGAATTTCTTGACTCAAAATCCGTATGGAAGAAGGTGTACGGGTGGTGGTTCAGTAGCAGAATGCTCACCTTTCACGTGGGAGACGCGAGTTCGATTCCCAGAACATGCACCGCCCCCCACCCCCCAAAAGAGATCCATATGGAAGAACTGGGAGCAGGACTAGGTCATGTTAAAACAAAAGAAACTTGAAATCCACCTCTCTTTTTGTTATCACTCACTTCTTGGTGGTACATAAACAAATGAATTGCCACACTTGACCCTGACCTACAGTCCAGGACAGTTGGGGTATCTTTCCAACACTAGGCGCCCCAAGGACGCATTGAGTCACCATCTAAGATGTTAGCCAGAGCACATGTAGAAACGACTAAAAATATTTGGGCACATGCCCCCTCTTGTAGTGAGGAGTCCTGTGCGTTCCTCATTGTCTGTGAGCTGCACGCCTCTGTGTTGCTGCACCCGTTTCTGATGAACAGTTTGTGTTTAGCTTCTCCATGCAATTCTTAGCCAAGAATTGCATCTTAATTGAGAAAATTACAGGACTTCATTAATATTTCTTTAGGGAAATATTGATTCCAAATATGTTTTCATAAAAATCACCTTCTATGTCCTTTGAGAAACAAAAAGGCTTTCCACTCCAGGCTATGCTTATTATGGGAATGGATACTCTTTAGGGGTTTTCTAAATCCCTGGGGTTTATCTGTGACTTGCTGCTCAAATTACAATGTATTCTTTCTAGAATTAATTAACGCATTGTACATGCCTAGAACTGAATCTTTGGGTCCAATAATGATTTATTTTTTTCTATAAAAGATATTATTCCTTTATACCATACAATATATCTTCCAGCACTGTGCTACTACTTGAATTTATATTGTAGTATATTCTCTCTTTGGAATGAAATAAAGAAGAGCAATTAGCTATCATCTTATGGTGGTATAATTATCTAAAATAATTTAAAAGTTTAATGATGAAAAAATCTTGTATGTGATAGTTTAACGTTGAGTTAAGAAGAGGCATTTATATTCTAACACTTGAGAATTTTCTTACATTCTTTCTACATTTCTTACGTAAGAAATACCTTATGTTGTTTTCTTATCAGCCTTCAAAAGAATAGCAGCCTATTCTGTATTATGTAATTAAATTTTTTTCATGTCTTGTTTTTCCATGATTTTGAAACTACACAAGTATTGCAACAGTTTTTACACAAAGTTTGAAAGAAAGACTTAAAAATTTATTCATAAATTTATCCAAAATGTACCAATATAAGAACTGCGGTCATTTTTTTGTGCGTTATTCCCTTCTAGTCTGTTTTATTTTTTTATTTTCCTGTATAGTTGTAATCATAATGCACACTTTCACATTATGGAATAAGCATTTTTTTATGTGGCTTTATGATGTTCATATTAATATTTGAAATGGCTGTATAATATTCTGTTGAAAGGTACATATTAATTTGCTTAATTATTCTTTTTTTGGACATTTAGATCCCTCCCAGTGTTTCCATTTAAAAAATAGTGCTTTAAAGAACTCCTTTTTGAAGATAGCTTTTTGAAATATATACATACACACACACTTTTGTTAGAATAGATACATTGAAGTGTTATTCCTAGGTGAGAGGATGTGAAAATTTTTATGACCGGATTATACACATGCAAAACACGTTCTAAACTGACTTGATACAGTTTGCAACCCCATGAGCAATATTGTGAGAGTATTGCAAAAGTTAGTGTGCAAAAATGGTATGGAATTTTAATTTGATTGTATTTGATTACTGGTGAGATTGATCTTTTCCCCATATGTTTGTTTCTACTTCAGTTTCTTGTTTTGTGAGTGTCTCTTCATTTCCTTTAAGCTCTGAACACACCACCAAAATTAGTCATTTGTCATATTTACTGCAAATAACTTAACCCCAGTCTGTTATTTTTATTTTTCTTTGTTTTGTATTATTTAATGCAGAAGTTTTAAATTATTATGAAGATGAAGATTAATCTGTTCATCTTTTGCTATTGCGTTTTGAAATAAAAATCTTAATCTGGTTTAGATACCTTATGAAAGGCAAATTCGCTGCCATTGTTGTGGGTGAAACCAGATCGAATGTAGTGTTACACACGATTGTTTGATTCTTTTTCTTTCAAAATGAAAATGAAATACATACGTAAGTTCACACTTTTACACTGACATTATGCAACAAAAGCTGTTCTTTATGTAAGCATTTTTTTTCCCCACTCAGAAACATGTAGGGATATCTTTTCAAGTTATAAATCCTTTGCATCCCAGTTATGCCTTTAGTGTTCCAACATATGTTTGAGTCAAACAGTAGAGTGCTACAGCTGGCTTGTACATGTTCACAAAAAGTGATTGTGCACATTTCTTTTCAACTCTGCTTCCAGTGACTTCACTTTAGTAGCTTGATATCAGCCATAGCGGGAGTATTTACACGGCAAAAATTGGCAAATGCTACAAATCCAGACTTTTTTTTTCGGGGGGAGGGGTTGGTCAACCAGTTAAATATTTATCAGCCATTATGGGTATTTAATTTGAGTCTCTTAAAAAATATTATAACCGATGCTATGATGAATATTACAGGAGACACACGTTTGTACACTTGCATGTGTCCCCGTCAGATAAATTCCTTAGAGTTGGATCATCAGTCAAATGATAGGCTGATTTTAAATTTTGATGCATATCACTACCTTGTCTTTCAGAAAGATTGTATCGGTTTACTTTCCCACGTCTAGTTTACTTTCCCATCTCTCCTTTCTTTGTTACTAAATTGCCTATTTATCATAAAAACAAATACCTCAATTTATTAGTTTAATTAGGTTTCTATCACTGTTTGCTTCTGCTTTAGTAACTTACATTTCTAGAAATTGTCTGTTTCATCCAGATTTTCAGTAATATTAGCATACAGCTTTATAAAATATTATCTTATGATTCTTTTAATTTACTCTATATTGGTAGTTACGTCCCTGTTCTTATTTCTCTTTTTTTAACTTTACTGGGTGTGTTAGTTTTCTGTTGTTTCTGTTACAGATTATGACAAACTTGATGACTTAAAACAAACAGTTCTGTAGGTCAGAAGTCAGAAATGAGTTTCACCGGGCCAGTGTCAAGGAGTTCTGGGCAGGGCTGTTTTTCTTCTACAGGTTTCACTGCCTTTTCCAGCCTCTAGAGGCTGCCTTCGCTGCTTATGACCCCTTCTTCCATTTTCAGAGCCTGCAGTGGCCAGTCGGTCTTCCTGGTAGTGCCTCAGTCTGACCCTGCCTCTGCCTACCTCTTTCATTGTCCAGGACCCTTGTGATTGCTTTGGGCCCGCTTGGATAATCCAGGAAAATTTCCCTCTTTTTAAGGCCAGCTGATTAACAATCTTAAGTCTTTCTTTGCCATGTAGTATAATATATTTGCAAAATTTCAGGGATTAGGATTTGAACCATTGTTCTGTCTACCACACATACGAAAGTCTTATTCATTTGTTTATTGGTTCATATTTGATTCTCACAAAGAACTTTTATTTGTTGATTTAACAGTTTTTTTTTCATTTTTTGAAATGGCTTTATTGAGATATAATTTATATACCATATAACTCACCAATTTAACATGTACAATTCAGGGTATTTAGTATGTTCACAGAGTTGTGCAGCAGTCACCATGATCAATTTAAAACTGTTTCATCATCCCCAAAAGAAACTCCACAGTCTTTAGTTATCACTCCCCAGTTCATCCCTGAGTCCTTCCCAGGCATGGGCAACTGCTAATCTACTTTCTGTCTGTACAAGTTTGTCTCACCTGGACTTTTCATATAAATGGAATCACATAATATGTGGTCTTCTGTGATGGCTTTTACTTAGCGTAGTATTTTCAAGAGTTATTATGGCATATATAGTACTTCATTTTTGATGGTTGAATAGTATTCCAGTGTATGGATATATCACATTTGATTTATCCGTTCATCAGTTGGACATCTGGGTTGTTTTCACTATTGTGAAAAGTACCATGAGCATTTGTGTACAAGTTTTTCTATAAACTTATGTTTTCATTTCTCTTGGGTGTATACATAGGAGTGGAATTGCTGGGTCATGTGGTAGCTCTATGTTTAACTTTATGCGGAATGCCAAAATGTTTGCCAAAGTGGCTGCACTGCTCAGCAAAACTACCAATAGTGTATGAGTGTTTCAGTTTCTCCATGTCCTTGCATCATCTTTTGTCTTTTTTATGATAGCCATCCTAGTGGGTGTGAAGTGGTGTTTCACTGTGGTTTTGATCTGCATTTCCCTATTGGCAAATGACATGAGGACCTTTTCATCTGCTTATTAGCCATTTATGTATCTTTTGTGTATCAGATCCTGGGTCTGTTTTTAAATTAGGTTACCTGCCTTTAATATTGAATTGTAACGGTTCTTTATGTAGTTTGGATACAAGTTTTTTCTTGATATATGATTGGCAAAGTTTTCTCCCATTCTGTGGTTTTTCTTTTTACTCTCTTCATAGTGTCCTTGGAAGCACAAAAGTATTTCATTTTGATCAAGTCTGATATATCTATTTTGTTTGTTTGTTTGTTGCTGATTCTTTTAGTGTCATGTAAGAAATCATTTCTAAATCAGAGGTCACAAAGATTCATCTCTGTGTTTTCTTGTAAAGGTTTTATGGTTTTAGTTCTTATATTTAGGTTTTTAATCCTTTTGAATTGATTTTTTTTTAATAAATGAGATAACATTATGTTTATTGTTCTGCAACTTGCTTTTTTTGTGTGCTGTATGGTGGGGGCCACATTTAATTCTTTTCCGTGTGACTGTCCCATTATTGCAGCATCATTTGTTGAATTTTTTTTCTGGGGTGGGGAAATTGCATGGGCTGGGAATCAAACCCGGGTGTCCTACATGGCAGGTGAGGATTCTACCACTGAACTACCCTTGCATCCCCTTGAACTGATTTTTAATTATGTTGTAGGGTAGGGGTCCACCTTCATTCTTCTGCGTGTGGATATCTAGTTGTCCCAGCACCATTGTTTGACTATTCTTTCCCCATTGAATTTTCTTGGCACCCATATTATTAATTATTATTATTTTTTATCCTATCGTTATTTCTTTCTTATGATTTTCTCATTTATTTTGTTGTGCTTTTTCTGTCTTGAACTAAAATTTGTAAATTCTTTCAATATTTTAAAATTTGAATTAAAAGTGTTTAAGGCTTTGAATTTTTCTATTCGTTCTTATCTAGTATTTTCTTTCTATTTTTTTGCATAGGCAGGCATCAGGAATTGAACCCGGGTCTCCAGCATGGCAGGCGAGAATTCTGCCTGCTGAGCCCACCCTCTTATCTAATTTCGTAATCATGATTTTTATTTTATCTCTAAACTAGGGTTTTTAACATAGTTTAAAATTTTCTAAGTGGTGGTGATTTTTTTAAACCTTCATTATTTATTGTCTTCCATCACTTTAATTCAGAGAAGGAATTAAAGTGTACTGTTTTTATTTTTGAAATTTGTTGTAGCCTAATATATATAGTCAACTTTTGTTTTATGGATGCTTAAAATATGTATATATGTGTACATATAATAAGATCATAATGTATGTTTATAATCTGGATTATTTAATTTTATTACTTATATTCATGGTCTGTTCTCATATCCATGAGATATGAGTCTCATATCTCATAAAACGTGACTCTGTCGACTACTGAGAGTTGTCTTTATTACTCTGTTTTTGGCAATTTCTATTATTTTCAGAAATTTTTGTCTTATGTGTGTAAGTAGTCTGTTCTTAATCTCTTTGTTACAATGTTTTCATAAACTCAATCTGAGAGCTTTTTCTTTAAGGTAGGTGAGTTTATTCTGTTCCCATTTGTTGATATAATAGATATGGTTAGCTTTTTTGCTTCTGATTTATGTCATCTGATTCTTGTTTTGCTTTCTTGCAATTTCCTCTTTCCTTCCCTCCCTCCCACCTTCCCTTTATTCTTTTTTCTTTTGCTGTTTGGTTTGTGTTGGGTTTATTGTTTTTTGTTTTTTTTCCCCCCCACTTCTGGTGATTTGAAAGCTATAGTCTGCTCTTAATTTTTACTGTTGGTAATCTGTATAACTTTTAATAGTGTTCTTTAAGTTATGTTTCTTAGATTATTAACGTTAGAGATGAAATAGAACTGCAGAGATATCTAGAAAGAGGAAGCTTGTTCACCTATATTAGGGGTCAGCAAATTTATTCTTTAAAGGGCTGGTTTAGTAAAAATTTTTGGCTTTGAGGGCTGGTCTTAGAGTCTCTGTTACTACTACTGAATTCTGCCATGAAAAGTTTCATAAATGAGTGGACATGGCTATGTTCAAATAAAATTTTATTTGCAGAAATAGGTGGCAGGTTGGATTTACCAATCCCTGAACTATAAAACTTCCATTCTCTGCTTTCCTGTATTTTTATTTGCATGTTCTGAAGTTTTAACTCCTGTCTGTTACAGACAAGTTACCTATACTAGCTGTAAAGTGGTTCTCTGAATCTTAATGTTTAATAAAAATGTTAGCACATTTAATTTTATACATATATTTTATTTTATGTAACAGTGCTCTCAGAGACAGCACTGAACATATCAAACAATAAAACTCTTAGAGGAACAACTAAAATTGTCCCTAAAGACATTTAGGCTAAAGACATTTTTTGGAAGGTTTAAGTAGATTCTGTCAAGTTTGTCTTTGTAACTTGTTGATGGCCATTGAAAAGCGAAACATACAGAAAACTGAAAGTTTCTTAGTTGATAAAAAAAAGTATTGTGTCAGATGAGAGCGACAGTTATACCTGATATTAAATTTCATTTCCCTGCTCATAAATTTTAATCCACCTAACCTCTAATTCCATTGATTGCAGCTCTCTGACTTTTCAAATTTGGTGCCTCTGCCGTCTTAATGCTGCAGTAGTTTGCTCTACTCCTTTCCACTTGTTCTGTCCTTGAGTGTTTTTGTCCATCTTTGCAGGTATAGAGTTTGCTTTTGATCTTGCAGCCTTTGAGATCCTTAACATTTACTCAACATTGCTAAATTTTCTAAAAGTTCACTCTGAGTTCATTTATTTTCAGACCTTCTAAAATTTTAATCCTTTGATTTTATATTCAATGCCTGCTTGATCAAGAGAATCTTTTCTAGTTAAACTCAAAGGAACTCATGAAAGTTCCTTTTGTATTACTTTAATTGATTTTAAAAAACATTTAAATTACTTTTATAGTAAGTTTCCTAAAGAATTACATTAGAAAAAGGTATTTTTGTTACTATTATCAGTGTCAGTTGACTATCTAGAAGATATTAGATTTCAGGACAGAGTCACTATGAATCTCCAGTTGATACAGGTTTTTGATATTTACTTTATTGTTTACTTACCTACCAGGTAAAAAGCCAAACATAGACTATCTGAATTTGAGGTCAGTATTTCACTTGTGTTGGTATAAAGGGAATTGGAGATTACATCTGCTCTTCCTTCCCTGACTTTGGGTCTCCTCTGTTGTAGGAGGAAATCAGATCCGGCCTACCTGAGTGAGCAGCCCACAAGTCAGGCCACCCAGAGTGCTTTGCACTCTTGCACTGCCCATCATGGGTGGTCTGTTTCTTTTGGGGGCGGAGTGCATGGTCCGGGAATCGAACCTGGGTCTCCCGCATGGAAGGCGGGCATTCTAACCACTGAACTACCCGTGCACCCGTGGATGGTCTGTTTTAATCTCCTTATACACTAACAGGTTCCTGGCCAGTACATAATAGCCATGATTATTAAAGAAGGAAGGAGCATTTTCATTCTCTTGTCCTCTATGAATTCTAATTTCCATGTAGAAATAAGAAGGGAGCATTATTTGAAGACTACATTTCATTTGGTACCTCTGCTTTGTGGCAAAATTGGTCTGATTTGTGTTTTTCTCCTCAGAAAGCAAGTGGTTCTTAGAGAAAATCAACGTGCAATCTGTATGCTTTATTTTACAGAATTTGACATTATGGCCACATTTTTAGCAATAGCGTTGGCTGATGTCGATGCTTAAATTTTCGTATTTAGGAAATTGGATAGTTAAGTGGAAGTTGTATTATTCAGGGCATGGTTGTTTAATGTAAAATAGACTCAGTTCTTCCAGTTGGATCACGGTCATGGTGGGATGGGGTTGGAGTTGGTTCGTTAGTAAAAAGGAAAAAGAAAAGAAACAGGGAAGAAGAGCTAGAATGCCCTGTCCTGTCCCTTAATTAGCAGGATTCTGCCCCTGTGGCTGTTAACTATTAGTGGAAGGTTCTTTTTCACAGTGCGTGTCTTGAATCCTGCACTGTGGGCAATTCAGGATATTGCCTGTTTCTCAAACTTTTCAAAGAACAGAAATGTGAGAAGATTTGAGCATGTTAGATTTAGAGGGGCAATTCTTTTTCCTATCCATGTGTATGCACGAACAGTGGGTCTCCTTAGCCGCTCAAACACATCTTAATGTGTTTGAGTCTCATCTTGTTGGAAAAATGGGCCATTGCTTGTAAGCTGTACTATCACTGGCTGTTTATTTCTTAATTCGTTTGCTGATTTACTAGAATGTGTTCTCTTTTGGCCCTGATTATTATAGCCTATAACCTGAAATCATTTTTGTTTTCATCTCTCTCACTTAGAAGTACTAATAAAAAATTTTTGGTATTTGCACCATTTAAAAATTGTTCTATACCTGGATTTACAACAGGGCACTCTGTCCTAAATCCAGTTATAGTTAACAGGATTTTGAGTACCTTTTGGAGATTTCAGCCTTGAAAGCCAAACCAGATTATTTAAAATGTAATGAGTGCTTATGGATTAATTATGGCCAGGTTCCAAGATGTGTGGAATCTCAGAGGGTAAGACTGGATGTAGAAATACCCCTGATTTGCCACTGTGCTGTTTTAGGAGCTGCTGTCTTTGTAAATGTGTTTTTTGTGTTATTTCAGTGATCAAGATTCCTTTTAAAAAACGTGGTTGTTGTTGACATATACTTTAAGCAAATGAAGCATGGTTCATATCTGTTGAAACTGAAATTAATAATGCATGGCTATGTGAGCTTTCTTTCCAACCTTTATATGTTCTTGCATATGAATTTTTAGAACCCATGGTAAATCAGATGGTGCAGAGGCTGTTTGATTTTTTCTCCTGTCTTCCCTGTTTTCCAGTGGGTGGCTTGGTTGAGCAAGAGAATGCAGTGAATAAATTTATCAGAACCTGTAATGGTATTTAGAATATCATATTATTTCTTTTATTAACAATTAAGTATTTATGGTCTAAAATATTGCACTTTTATCAATGTCCTTTGTTTGCAAAAATGAATGTTTTGCATTACTCTTAGCTGTGCTTTCAAGTGTTTTTTCCCAGCTGAAAATGAAAGATAAGGGACAAATATTAATGCTAATTCTTTTATTTCCATGTTTTTCCCGTTAACGATTGTTCCTTGCCCATTATTTCCTGCGTGATGAATAGGTTGGAAGCAAACTTCACTTATCTTGAATCCGTAAGGTCTTAGTTTCTATCCCAGTGCTTTTTAGGTAAAAATGTAAATGTAAACTGGCCTCTGAATGTAGAATGGAATAGCTCTGATGGCATAGCAAGAAGACTCTGCATTGGCTAACTATTCTGGCAAAGTTGAACTGTTCCAGGTTGCAAAGAATGCTTGGCTCATCACTCATTTTCATGAGGAAAATCACACACAGTGCTAAAACTCACTGGAAAAGAACTGAAATTTATTCCTGACAGATCCAGAAATGCATCCAGTAACCTTATGTGATCTTTTACCCCACCCAGCCAAGGCCATATCTCTGAGGTTAAGAAAATTGTGCATTGTGTTGCAAAATTTTCTGCTGGTGAGTTAGAAGGGAAGTCTTAAAACTGACTTTATTTGCTGCAAACGTATATTTGTTTTCCGCCACTTAGATGTAAGTTAGCACACATGTAATCACACATTCCAACCTCTGTCCTAATGTTACAGTGAATTTACAAAAGACAAACATCAGGAGACTTTAAGGTAAGCATTGCTTCTGAAAGCATGACAAACTGAAGGGGAAAAGTACTATACTCGTTAAAATGAAGGTTAGGAATATTTTAGTTCTGGAATATCAGAGGATCTATTTTTTGGCAGTACCAATTAAAGATATACTGAGAACCCTGAAAAGAAAGCAATAATGGGTTTATTCCTCATTGTCTGTGAGAGTACTTTCTGTAAGATATTTTGTGTTTAAAATGTGATTTCTTTTTTTTTTTTAGTTGGCTCCATATCTCAGTAGAAGGAGATGGTCTTACTGAATTGAAATCTCGTGGGGCAGGGGACAATATATTTCTTTTCTATTGACATAATTGCAGCCAGATGGAAGTGTGTAATTACATTTCTTGTTACAGACTCATAATGGATTTGCTTTAAATCCTACTTTTCCCTGACTTTAGCCAACAGGTTAGAACAAATTGTATCAGAGTAGAACTGCCAGATATACCTATATCCTTGTCTTTAACATACCCGGCTTCCCCAAAATACCTGTTTATGACAGTTTGCCTCAGCTAAGAAGTCACGGTATTTAAATTAATAGCATGATTAGAACTCAAGCTCAATCTGTGACCCTGTGCAGAAAAAAGTTAACATAGCTGCCCTGATTGCTGTCTTTAGAAACACTTTCTTGCCTACTTGGCCTTTGGCTGGCATCTGAGAACTTGGATTCCCAGAACTGATTAGAGTGGCTCACTGTGCCTAAACTTTGTGTGGTTTATGCTGAACACCTGATTCCTTCTGGGAAGCTGGAATTTTGGTAGGTGCTAGATAGGCAGAGGCTACTTATGTGACTGAGCCCTGATTAAAAGGCTCGGGTGAGCTTTCCTGGTAAACAACATTTCACACATACTGTCACAGCTTTTTGGTGGGAGAATTGTGACTCCACTGGAAAGAAGACTCTTGGAAGCTTGCACCTAGTTTCTTAGGACTTTGCCGCCGTGCATTTTTTTCTTTTGCTGTAATAAATCATAGTCATGAGTACAACTATATGCTGAGTCCTGCTGGAGAATGCTGGAACCTGGGGGTAGCCTTAGGGATGCCCAACAGACCCCATCATAAACTCCTGGAAGTTTCAACCTGGTTACTGTAGAATGCTCTGGACAAGGGTGCTTGCATTGCGGCCTGACTGTGCGCATTTATATCAGATTTGTTGGGAGGAGCACATGGATGATGTTTGCGAAAGTGCCGTGAAAAGGGCAAATCACTGCCCAAACGTACAATGATATACTTATTTTGCATCTTCTGTAATATGTTGTGTCACTGCTTTAAGTTACACATTATTACATACACACAGAACACATAACATTTTTTGGCCTTCTGCTAGTATTAAGTTTTTTCCTCCAAAATAGGTCAGGCCAGATCCTCATCTCCCCAGTGGGCTAAATTGACAAGAATGACAGACCAGGTAGGGGGTCCAGTCTGGACACTAACTCTCACCTCCATCTGGTTTCCATATTGCTGTCAGATTGCTTTTCTTAAACTGTGGTGACTATGGTTCTCTTCTATTCAGACCATTAAGGACGACTACCCATTTGTTACCAAATAAAGGCCAGATGTCTTCATCTTCCAGCCAGTTCTTATCCCACCCTCCCTTTCTAGCCTTTTCTTTTTTTCAGTGCTCACCTTCATGTATCTCACGCTCTGGCTAACCTTGGGTACCAACACTTCTCCTTCCTGTCTCCATTTTCATATCTTAGCTGCTGACCCTGCTCCCCACTCAGCATGCTTTTGCCTCTATTTCTGTCTGTGAAAGTCCTCCCCACTCTTCAAAGCCCATATCAAATGCTACCACTTCTTTATCTACTCTGATCTCTGTAGTAAGAGTCTCTCGAGCTCTTATGACAATTTATCTTTATTGTATGTCTGTGTTCATTGAGTATGTGCATAAACATTGGTAGGGGAGTGGAGAAGTGAGCTAGCTAAAGCAACAGCCTATAAAGGTGAATTATTCAACCAGCTACCAAGGAGGGCACTTGGAGCTCAGTCCTGGAGAAAAGCTCTGGGAAATGATGTAGAACTGATATTCTCGTATGTAATGTTAAAATGCTGCTGATGGTGAGCACAGACCATATTTTTGAGAACAGTGGTATAGAACATGCTATAATGTTCTCTTACCTGAGGGGAGAGGGAACTGGGATATTTATATACCAATGCCAGATAGTGGTTAGTCGATAGGGGTTTGGGGGAAGCTGTTAATTCCTGCCACCTTTGGCCTATCAGGTAGCATCCCTAGCTTGGAGAAAAGCCCTCAGGCATAGAGGTAGTTGGAAGTCCTCTTTGGACCCCTTGTAACTGTGATTATTTATGCCTCTCTTCCTCCATACAGAAGTATAAGACCCCTGAAGGTAGGAGCTGCAATTTATCTTTTTCCTTTGCAACATTTAGCCCACATCATGCTTTTGTATTTGCTGAATGAATGAATGGATTGCTGCTGCTCTCCGCTTTGGTAAGTGTCACATGTGCAGGTAACAACGCAGTCCAGTGACAAACTCCAGTTTTTTATTCCTAATCTCAGTGTCTGAGATAAAGAGATAAAAGAGCCTCTTTGCTGGTTCTACATCAGCAAAGTATTGCGAATTGGTCCTTGCAGGCCAGAGTTCACAGGTACAAGAGAAGAGAGTGCCATGAGCCATGAAAGATGCAAAAATTAGTCCTTCAAAGACTCATGGGTTCTGTTTAATTTTAAGGTGCAAACAGAGAAAAGGGCTCAAGAGAAACAATTCTGGTAAGAAAACTTTGGAGTAGCTAGTGCCCCTCCATCTGATTTTCCCTCTTGGAGGCACTTCTCTTTTCATTACTTGAAGGATTTCTGTTCTTTTGTTAAACATGTTGATTCCTGTTTGGATGGATTTCCTGCAGGAGGGACAAAAATTTGGTTTTCTAATTATAAAGAAAAATCTTTGACCTCATTGTTAAGTTTCCTCTAAATCATTAAAAGTCCTTTTTATTGTGAATTCCTGTTTCCCAAATTTCATCTTTCCTTTTACTCATAAAATCCAGCATTTTAAAAACCTTTCTGTGATATGGGACTTTTTTTTGTTCTACATGAAGCAACCACTAGGACCTCCTGATCTAGTTTTCTACCTTAGTTGCTCGAAAGGCAAGGCAAATATGTAAGACTTCTCTTGACCCTCTGAGAATTAATCATCTAGGTGGAGACATAAGGCGGTCAATGTGAAAACAAATAATGATTAGAACTGTTAAGGGATGTATAATTTATGATATTTTGACGTCTCAGATTTTTCCTTTCAATCCTAACTTCAGATATTCCCTCTTGTCGTATTGTGTAGGTTCAAATTTCTGGTTGAAAAGGTGTAGCCACTGTCAGATGCAGGAATTCCTCTACGGGCAGGATTGTGGCGGGTGTGACTAGGTAATTACGTAAAGAATGAACAGTATTCTGAATGAACAGCATTTCTGGATGGTCCTTGAAAAGGAGGCTGGTTTAGAAAAGTCTGCAAGGAGGTCAAGGACATTTCATCCATTGTTTGCCTCAATACCCAAGGCCTGCTTTGGTGGCCAAATGGAGCTCATGTTAAAGGAAGATACCTTGGACAGCCAGTAAAACCAGTATCCAAATGAGGATTTTTAATTTTCTTTCAGCATACCTCTTTCCTCTGTGTTCTTCTCTTTGATTCTGTAAATATTTTAAATATTCATTTCACAATCCTGTTGATTTTGGCTCCTTTCTAGCATTTGACAGCTGACATTATCTCTTTCCATAGAGCCTAACTCTGGGGTGATTTAGGGGGTAAGTGATAAAGGAGTTGTCTCTCAATGAGACAAGTACATTTGACGAGGAAATGTATCTTCCTCTGATTCATTCTCATTACTTAACGAATAATGTCATATGGAACAGTTGACTGCTAAAGTAAAAGGAATGCAAAGAAAAAAGTGTGTATCACTGAAAAGTGTTACCAAGTTTTTCCCACTCTAGGCCATATATTGAGAAATGTCTATCTTCTGGCTAAATATGCAATCAGTGTACTTGATGATGCCCTTTCAGGTTTGTGATTTCATTTGAAACATGGAAAATTGTGTTGAAATAAGCTCCCATTTTGAGTGGCTTGAGGAGGTGATGTGACCTTGAGGGAAAGACTCCTTCACATTTGAATATTAGTTCTGCTGTTTCCCAGCCCAATAACACTTGCTTAAGTTGCTAAGGCCTTGGAGCCATGGTTCATTTATTTGTAAACTAAGGATAAGAATATCTTCCTTAATGAGTTGTTGTGAAGAGTAAATAAAAGAGATGAAGGCGGATACATGAGGGGCCCTCAGTAAATGTTTGTCTCCTTCTCCTTTGGTCTAAACTTCCAGTTGACAGAAGCTGGGGCCAGAATAAAATTCTGGGCTTCCAACTCGATTTATAGCCCCTTGGAGAGAAAAGTACAAAAAAGTTTGACAATTCAAAATAACGTTAATTTTTGTGAATTGATGGACTGAGCTTAGCTTTGATTGTAATATCCAATATAATTAGTACGTTCTAACAGTTCACTGTTTTGGGATGTTTCTTGGTGTGGTGGCAAACACTTGGAGACACTACCTTTTGTTTCTTAAGACCCTTAGATTTTTAGGGTGTCCTGTTTTATAGAAATAGGTATCCATATTAATGCCTTTATTTAATTTACTAACTTTAGTGTATTCTTACAGAGCTACATGCTGGTCTAATATTCAACTGGACACAAGTTTATGGCAACATAATTTTGTTTTTGTTTTTTCAGCCTACATAAAATTCGATTGGTTGTTACGTATGTTCTAATTGGTTTATGCATCTTTTCTGAGTAGTAGATGTGTACTGTTTGGTTATTAAATATTTTGAATCTCAGGATTACTTTGCTCTGAAACGTTATTCCTGTGTATGGTTTTAGGATGTGTCCTTAAAGAGAAAAGGGTATTTTAGTAAGTTCTTCCAAGTTAAAAGATGAATAGTAAGGATTTGCTGGTCTCCTGTTTATGGCCCCATTTGAACAAGAATTTACAGTTACTTTCTAAAATAATCTTAAATTAATGCTAGTGGAACTATGTATTATCTCCATGTTGGAAGGCTAATTATCAGTATATAATCTTAGCAGAATTATGCTTGTTGGTGTAATCCATGTCAGCCAAGGTGACACATTATAATTATATATTCATTTTCTCTTACTCTCCCTTTTCTGCATGTATCATCAAACAAGCTTTTTTTTTTTTTTTTACAGTTGTGGTTATTTCAGTGGCAACCACTTTCATTTGACTTAACATAAAAACCATCCTTTAGAATTTTTTGTGTCAGTGGAAATGTTCTATATCGTAATTGTGATGACAGTTGCATGAATGTATATATTTATCAGTCATTGACCTGTATACTGAAAATGAGTACATTGTGTTATAGGTAGATGATACCTTACTTAATAAAGTTGTTTATTATTAAAAAGGGGAAAAAAAAAAAACCATCCTTTATCTCTGGTCCACATAGTCTTCACTGAGATATGAATGTGAAATAGCATCTGCTACATAATCTTTTCTTATGATATGTGTGTAGACACCTAATGTGCTTTTTGTCTCCATGTCTAAACTGTTGGGTCACAGACTTAGCAGTGGACTGATGTGTTTCTCCAAATCTCCTTGGCATAAAATTGTGGGCCTGTTTTTGATCAGTCTACAATTGATTGCCCTAGAAATCACCCCTCGATTTTCAGTCCTGGAAAATAAACGCATTGTTGATGTTAATTACCTCCTTTTTACCTCTCTCAATTGTAATTTAAAGTGATATATTAGATTTTGGTAATTAATAGTTCTCTAATATTTCTTAAGTTATGATCTAAAACTGATAAGGGATTAATCTGTTCTAAATGAGCCTAGATACTCATTTAGAGCTTTAATAACATTTTTTTTTCCACTGTGAAACTAACCCACTGTTATTGGAAGCTGTCCTTTCATCATTTGTATTAACTTCCAGTTTTCCGTATTTGGTGATTTTTGGGAATGTAGTGTATGAAATTTGATTTTAGAGTTGGCTTAGAGCTTCATTAAGAACAAATGATTTCTTTGTTATTCCTTTTCACCCATGAATCCTCTTCTTCTAGCACAGTGCTAGCCCCAGTGTAGTAAACATTTCTTGAAATGAATAGTTCCCTAAAGTCTTCTTGAATCTTTCCTTTGTCCAGTCACCTGGCAAAAGAATGAGGTCTTTATACCAATTTTGTCTTCACAGCCCTAATTACTTAGCTGTTGTGCAGATTGGCATTATGTAATCTTTCCACCATTGCAGAACATTTTCTGTGACAGCAGACTTCTTCTGGGTGAATGAATTTCCCTATCAGCTGTTGAAGTGTGAGCTTGGGTTTAGAAAAATGCAGAAACATTTGTCCATCAAGGCTAAAGAGATTGTTTAGCCGAAGAGAGAGGAAGTATTTACATCTGTAAAATTTACTTTCCATTTCAGATCCTTCTGAGCCATGCAGGCTGGCCATAACTTCCTGGTTGGAGTAAATTCTTTTGTTTACATGATTGGAATTGAATCCTGTAAGCCTAATTTATTTTTTTGCTGATTCTGTTTGCTTTTTAGGAGAGGAGATATTTCTGAACATCTACAGGTAGACTACAGATCTGCCAGGTGGATGACTTTCCTGTTACAACTTCATCTTTCTTTTCAACTCTTGTTGCAGTGGTTCTTAGACATAGTTTAAACATTACTTTTTTCTCTGATTTCGTAGAGTGTAAAATAATACTAGCAGTTTTAGTCAGCAGTGGTTCTATGAGCCATATTAATATTTTGGTTTGCCTTATTTTATATGGTATGTACTTTTTTGTTCATGTATGTTGATGCAGTAGGAAATAATTTCCATGGAACTATATTCATCAGAGAATTTGATGGCATTTCCATGAAGGACGTGGTTTAGATATGTGTATTTTCTGTAAAGTCAGATTCAAATCACTGTTATGGGCTCACGTGATGGGGAAAGTGCCTGAAGTGGCAGTCCAGATGTGGGCAATAAGACAGAACCGGGGCAAAAGGGATATTGATATTTAAATCTTTTTCTTGGATATGAACTGAAGCTTAGATTTGCTGAGAATCAAGGAATTGTGGTTGGCATTAGGCAGTAATTTACTCAGTTCATGCTTCAGGTTTTTCGTAGAAACCAAATACTCAAGGTAGGTATGGTATAAATTATTAAAACAAATGCTGCCAGATGCGGAAGGCAGCATGAGAGATGCCGGTGCCGGGGCAGCGTTTCTCTTGATGATTTGGTATCTCCCACGCCTGTGAACCGTGAGTGCCTTCTCAGTATCAGTGAGTGGGAAGGCCTGAGGCAGCATTCAACAGGAAGCTGAGCCGCTTGACCCTGCCCTTCCTGCTTGGTAAATGGCCACCAGTTCTGACACAGGCTCTGGAGGGCTTGGTCTCCTGGTCCTGGGCCAGGGCCAGCCTCTGTGTGTGTGTGTGTGTGTGTGTGTGTGTTTAAGGGAGCGAGAGACATTGATCAGTTGTCCCTGCCTGCTATTGTCAATACCCTCAGTTAAGGAAATTCAGCAGTTCCTCTCTGCAGCACGAAGAAGTCCTCATCTTTCTAAGGAAGTCACTAACCACATTTATCGGTGGTATCATCATGGTTTACATGCAGCTCTTCAAACTCTTCTCTCCCAGATGCCCTGTGGGGTGAGGCGCGGTGGTGCCTGGAGAACTGCCTTTGCTCGTGGAGCACCCGGGATGGATGAATGGCTTGGCATGATGACGGTGGGGATGTGGGGCTCGAGTGAGGACCTAGGCCAGTGCTGGCCCTGGGTGGCAGTCTGCTCCATCGGGGGATACGCCTATTGGTTTGGCCGAACAGCCTCCTGGTTGAGGCCTTTGGGCAGGGGATTGATTAGGCGGGTGCAGTTCTTGACCTCAGAAAGGAGGTCCTGTTCCAAGCCGTGTTATCTGTTAGTACCTGGTGCGGTGTGGACACCAGGCCCTGGTGGGAACGAGCACAGCAGCTGGAAGGCAGGACTCCCTTCCAGAGACACAGAATTGGGTGGCAGCAGGAAGTGGGGGCTGGATGTCGCCGAGCTGCTAAAGCCCCTAAATCTCTTTGGAGATATGGCAGAGGTGGGTGGGCATTCTAGTTGAGTGTGGGAGAGGGCTGAAGCCCTTGTAATTACGTTTTATAGAAAAGTTGTGACCACAGGACCTGGGGGCATTGGGGATGCCCAAAGAAGTTATTTCAGTGTTTCTGTTACATGCTTTGACGAGGCACAGACAGTGTTTTAGGAAGAATGGTGCCTAAGGACAATGGGCTTCAGCCTTGCAACCTGGATTTGAATCTCGCCTTCAAAATTTGTTATAAAAGGCAAATCACTTATCTTTCTAAGTCTCAGCTGCCTCATCTATAAAATGGGGATAATCAGCAGTGATCCTTGTAAAGGATAAATAAGATAATATGCGTTGAATACTTTGCGTAGGGGCCTGGCAGTGTAAATTAAAGTTAGCTGTTGTTATTATTACTATACAGTGTTATTGATCTTTAAAATGTGTGTCGGACTAATGTCCATGGTAGGAAATTACAGTTTAACAGTTGTGAAAACAGTGCTGATTTGTTAGTTTAATGAGATCAGAACAAAGTATAGGTTGAGTCTGGATTCTGTCTATGAAATATAAGGGGTACAAAATTAAGGTGTATTTTTTTTTTTTAATTTTTATTTTAACATTTTATGTGGTGTGAAATATACATACGAAAAAAGCAATAAATTTCCAAGTACATTTTAACAAGTAATTATAGAACAGATTTTAAAATTTAATATGGGTTACAGTTCCGCGATTTTACGATTTTTTCTTCTAGCTGTTCCGAGACACTGGAGACCAACAGAAATATCAACAGTATAATGATTCCGCAGTCATACTCATTTGTTAAATCCTATCTTCTCTGTTATACTCCTCCTTCTCTTTAAGTAACATATATACATAAAAGTAATAAATTTCAAAGTACATCGCAACAATTAGTAGTAGAACAGATTCCAGAGTCCGACATGGGTCACAATTCCACAGTCCTAGGCCTTTATTTCTAGCTGCTCCAAGGTACCAGAGGCCAAAATAAATATCAGTATAATCATTCAGTACTCACACTTATCTGCTAAACCTGACCTTCTCTGCACAGCTTCACCATCACCCCCAGTCTTCCTCCCACTCTTTAGGGGTATTTGGGCTATGGCCATTCTAACTTTTTCATGTTGGAAGAGACTGCCAATAATATGGGATGGGGGATGGAACTAGTTGATGTTCTGGAAGGGCTGGCCCCTCTGTATTTCAGGACTTATCTGGTCCAGGGACCCATCTAGAGGTTGTAAGTTTTGGAGAGTTACCCTAGTGCATGGAAACTTTGCAGAATCTTATATAATGCCCTAGGTGTTCTTTAGGATTGGTTGGAATGGTTTTGGTTGGGGTTTGGGAAGTTATGGTAGGTAGCAATGTCTAACTGAAGATTGCTTAAGAGTGACCTTCAGAGTAGCCTCTTGACTCTATTTAAACCCTCTCAGCCACTGATACCTTGTTTGTTACACTTTTCCCCCTTTTGGTCAGGAAGGCATTGTTGATCCCATGGTGCCAGGCTCATCCCTGAGGTCATCTTCCACACCACCAGGGAGACTTTATCCCTGGCAAAATTGTTTTATGTGTGTAAGCAAAGACAAGACATCTATTTAAAATCTTCATTTGATTGAATCTGATCTTTGCCAATTCCTGATAGTGGGTATGAAAGACTTCATTGACAGTATTTGTATTTTTGTCATGTTTGCAGAGAAAGTCAGTGCATTTTTGTTTCCACTCTACTCCCATTAAGTTGTAAATTTAGCCAGAAAAAAGCCCTTCATTACCACAAATCCCAGTTAATTCAAGGGCAGTAGGCAGGGAGTAGTCCTGGCGAGCAGCAAAGTGAAATCTGAGGTGCATTTGAAGGAGCTCTTATATCCTGACCCGCTGTCAAATGTGCAGCCTACCATCCTTTTATGTTCTCCGCCACACCAAAGGGCGCCGCTTCTTCTGGAGTCCTGACCCTGCGGTGGTAGGCAGACGCATTGCTGGATGTGAAGAGAGTGACACCTCCTTATAAATAATCCTTTGTTCTTTCTGAGTGCCAATAGAAATTGTGGCAAAGACTGGCCTCGTGGACTCCTTAAGTTTTTACTTCTAGGAATTAAATTGATCAAACCAGACCTTCTAAATGAAAACAAATGGTTATTTTGTGAAACGGAGATCTCTAATGAATTTTAGAAATGAACATTCTCTATAGCATGACGAGTTTATCTTCACATAAGAATATTGTGTGAATGATATACTTATGCTCCGACCCCTCACCTGGATTTTATACCCTGAAGCTTTCTTGATGATGCCTCTTTCCCACCTTCATCCCTCATCCCCAACTGTGCCATCACTTCTCATATAAATACTCTTGCATTAAGAAAGCAAGAAACAGTATAACGCAGTGGTTAAGAGAAGGACCTCAGAGCAGTAGAGCCAGAGTGTCAGTCTTTATCTACTACTTACTAGCTATAACATCTTGGACATGCCTGCAAGGCTTCTCTCTGTTTCAGTTTCTTCATCCATAAAATGGGGGTATTAATAGTATTATCTTGGTATGCTGTGTAGATTAAATTATGAGCTCACAGATGTAGAATATTTAGAATTTGTCTGGCACATATTAAACACTGCACCTGTAAGCTGTAATAAACAAACCACATGTATCAGTGACTTAATTCAGCAGAAGTTTATTTCTCACTTATTTAGAGACTAAAGGGGGTTTCCTGATATGTAAGTACCTCACTTACTTAGAGACCAAAGTGGGTTTCCTGATAAATAGGTACCTACCCAACTGTATTAGTTTAAGCTGTCAGAATACAATATTCCAGAAAGGAGTGGCTTTTAAAAAGGGAATTTTATAAGTCGCAAGTTTACAGTTCTAAAGCCAGAAAATGTCCACATTAAGACACCACCAAGAGATTACTTTCCCTCAAGAAGGGCTGATGCTGTCCGTGACAGCTGTGTCGGCTGGGTAGTCACGTGGCTGGCGTCTGCTGGTCCCTTGTTCCTGGGCTCTGTTGCTTTCAGCCTCTGTTGCTTTCAGCCTCTGTTTCCTGTGGGGATTCCTCACTTGGTGTCTGTGGGTCTTCACTTAGCGCCTCCAGGATGCAATTCTGGGTTTCATCTCTTAGCTTAGCATCCGCCAGGGCTGGAGCTTTCTTCTCTTCAGGTTCTGGCTATTTCTCTGAGTCCTTGCTTAGCACCCAGGCTCTTTCTGTCTTAATCTCCTAACGCCTACATCGAGTCTGCTGTTTCTCCAACATGTTTCCCTCTTAAAGGACTCTGGTAAACTGATCAAGACCCAGTTGAATGGGTGGGGTCACGTCTCCATCTAACAGAAAAGCCACACCCACAATTGGGCGCACCGCATCTCTGTGAAGATAATCGAATCAAAAGTTTCCACCCTATAGTACTGAATCAGGATTAAAAGAAATGGCTGCCCACAAGGTTGGATCAGAATTAAAACGTGGCTTTTCTGGGGCACATAATAGATTCAAGCCGGCATACCAGCCAAGTGGCATTTATCACTTAAAGATATTCAAATGTTCACTACCTACCTCGCAAGAGGAAAATGTCAGTTAATCCTTATGTTATATATTGTCATACTCAGGTTTAGAATCAAGAAACTGTTAACAAAGTTTTACTTATAATATGGGAATGCCTTGGGTTTTTTCAGGTAGTGTTTTATAGAAGGCAAGTTCATCATTTAAAAAAAGAGGGGGAATAACATAGAAGTAACTCGGTCTACAAGAGAAGGGAGGATTACGGATTTTGTTGAGCATGGGGTGAAAGAAGACCTTTGAGAGCAGAGAGTCATTAGTGACTGAGGTGCATCATGAGTGGCCCTAGAACTAGGAGTTGGTAAAAATGAAAAATGGATGAAATCTCAGATGATATAACCTGGTAGGAAAGATGGATGGAGAGTTGTCCCACAAGTTCTGAAAGAATAATAACAGTTTTGTCTGCTTCTCATAAAGAGAAATCAAGCAGGATGATGAGGCTAATTAAGTCCTTAAAGAATAGTCACATATTCCTCGTGTCCAGAAATAACCACAGATATACCCTGCTTAAAACAAACTCAATGCGCTTTGCTTTACAGAGCAGCTTCCTTAAGGGAAAATTATAAAATCTTTCATTGCTTCATAAGGATTTCACCATAGATTTTTTTCATACCTTACTAGTTTAAAACATGATTTTATCAACAAAAATAATTTCAAATTGACATAGTAAAGTCATGTGTTCCTGTAGCTAGATTAGACTTGAAATATTTTTTCTCTATGTGGAAAGATTTCAATCAATATTATAGATAAATATCTTGCAAATTATAAATCTAGCCACACTTCTATATACATCTTTTCTAAGATCAATACACACATAAATCAGCAATACTGTTCATATTTCATTTGCTGTTTGTTTTGCTAACACTGAAAACAAAAGCTGGAATATCTCATAGTCTACTTTTATTATAATACTAACTTGTTAATCGTTTTCTGACAACTAATTTAAAAATTGCATACCAAAGTACATTTCTGCATTAGAGAGATGGCAAACTATCCATTTGGTGGTTTAGGCCTTTATATCAAATTTAATATTAAATTAAGTTGGCCTGCATGGAATTTAATAAATTCCGCTTTAAAACAAAGCTACTGTGTTTTATGTATAAAGTTTCAGTTAAGATAGCTGGATGTTTAAGCAGACATTGTTGAAACATGTTTTGTAGAAGCTGAAGAATTTTTTGAAATTAAATAGAAAAATGATTAAAAAATTTATTTTCAAAAGATCCCATCTAAAATCTATATTACCCTTCTTTTGTTACATATAATCTACTAGCGCTTTCAAAAGTTTTAGAGACAGAATAAATTAATTCCATACCTTTTGTACAGCTTACTTAGACCAAGAATTTTCTGTCCATATTTTTTAGGAATCCTTTTATGCAGGCAGATTAATCAGTATGCTCCAAAATGTCTTTAATGTGCTGGGTAGAACAGAAGCTGTATTATTTCTAGTGTAGCACAAACTGGAGGAGGTTCTCTTCCTCTCCCAGCTTATTCTTCCTACAGCAGTGAGAGTAATCCTGTTAAGTCTAGGGCAGCTGTATCTCTCCTGCTGAGGACCTTCTTGGAGCTTGCTGTGTCACTGTGGAGTGTAAACTAAAATCGCAGAGGCTTACCAGGCTCTGTGCCACCTCTGTCTTTGTCTCTTGTCCATTCCTCAGACATCATCTCCTCTTCTCTTCATTTACTCTACTTCCCACACGAGCTCCTTTCTGTCCTTGAACCACCAGCCTCTCTTCTCTCTCAGGAACTTTGTACTTGAGGTGTCCCATCCTTGTGGCACACTTTGAACTTGAGATGTGCTCATTTCTTGTCTTCCTTCAAGCCTTTCCTTTCATAGTCTCCATGAGGACTTCCCTGGCCACCTCCTGCACCCCAGCCCCCCACATGTCACACCCTAACCTCTTACTTTTTCTTACTTTTCTTCTCAAGAGTTATCAGGATTTTACATCGTGCATCTATTACTTATTTAGTTGCTCAATGAAGCTTCATGAGAGGGTTTTGTCTGTTCTGTGTATTGCTAGATCCCGAGTGCCTGGAACAGGATCTGACAAAATGTAAAGGCTTAGTAAATATTTGTTGACTGGATGAATGAGTGAATGACTCATACATAGATTAGCGCTCCGACTGTGATCAAGCAGGTGGACCTCTGAGAGATATTCACAAGGACATTTGTTAATTAATTACAAAATCTCCTTTAGAGGTTTCTTTCCGGTTAGTGGTCCTGTCTGTTTCTGTCACCAAAAGAGCAAATCACAGTGTCTGCTTTTATTCAGCATATTTTATTTCGACATCCCTCAAAACATGGGACTTGGGTATAATTCTTAAATGTAAAAAAATTTTCCAGCCTAACTGACTTAAGCATTTTAGAAGTCTGTAAGACAGTCACCCAGAAGATAACATATGCCAATGACTGCACACCCAGAGAGACATGCAAAATAATATGGGCACTTTTTTCCTGGTGCTGCTTGCTGATGTTAAGCCTAGATGCTGGGAAGGTGGGCCTTCATGTGGAATTAGTAGTGTTCCTTGACATCCTGGGACCGAGCTCAGTTAACCCATTTTGCTACCCAACCGATGACAGGCAAAGAATAGAAAACAAAGTCAGGCTTATTTACATGTATATCAAGGAAGGAGAACAAATGGAGCTCAAATTCTAGACCAGACTGAAGCTGCATATGGTGGAGGTAGTAAACAGTTTTATGGAATGTTGAGACTTTTGCACCATTGATATCTTGACTAGCTTCCATTATTTAAGAACTATTTAAAAAGGTCCCTGTTCTCATGGACTAACAGGGAAACAGACATGTAACCACTTCAGTAAATAAATGCCTAACTAAAAACCATGAATCAAAACTCTGAAGAAAAAGCAAAAAGCAGGCAGTCATAAAAAGAGTAAGACTGAAAGAGGTCATAGAAAAAACTTACACTTAGGCTTTGACCGTTGATTAGGTACAAGGGGTCCTGTCTTCACAGAGGTTGTTGCTATATTTTGTAGTTTCCTTAGCAGCAGTCACGGTTAGCCTCACATGCCAAATCCAGATCTTTGTAATGGGGTGTGGGGTGTGGACATGCACACACACACACGCACACACACGATACTGGGAAGTTCAGTAAGGAGAGAGAATGGCTCTTGATGTTTGTATTAGGCTAATAGTGTTGCTTAGAGCAACAGAATTCTCTTGGCTGGGGGTTGGGGATTCTTTGTGCGAACAGTACCTTGACCAGCTTATCTGAGGTGGCATTGGTAGCAGCTATGTGACAAGGTAAAGGGTGATGGCTGTGAAAATCTACATGACCGAGGAATAAGCAAATACTGATATGGGACTTTAAAGTATGACAGTACTAGGAACTTCTAAGAAATAATAGCACTAGTAAAGGTGGATTATACTTTTCAGGTATAGGTGACGTTCAGACTGTGCTTCAACTAGTAAGGCTGTGTAACATCAAACTGTCCAGCCAAGAAAAAGTAAGAAAAAAAAAAAAAAGCAGAGAGAGAGAGAGAGAGAGAGAAGTCCTCATGTTCATGTTATGTCATAAAAAGATCAAAGTCCATTTAAATTTGGATTGAGTGACAGCTGGTTTTTTAAATCAGACTTGCACTACTCTAGCAACGCCTAGTTAATTATGCTGTGAAGGTTAATACCTTGTACTCTGTTAACAGTATTTAACATTTTAAATAGTATATAAGTATCCTTTATTCTGCAGAATACAAATTTCTGCAAAAGTGACTGCTCACAGTTTTTGCAGTTTCTTTCATCCTGTACCATGATATGCATTTCCTTAGAAAGATAAACAAGGCAAAACAAAACTCCATAGCCTTTTTTGAAAACCAGATAAGAGTAACTTGTATATGTCCAGATCATAGAATTGCCGTTTCTCTACCATGGTCTTGTGGGCCTGAAATAGAGGCCCACTTTAATTCTGTAGGTCTTTCTTCTCCCCTCAGCTCTTGAACCTTGAGTATATGCTTGGGAATTGCTCTGTTAGTGACTTGGTCCAAGTTGGGGGTTGAATCATCCCCACATTCAAAAGGCATGTTCAGTCCCAGTGTCTGTTCCTGTGGGTGTGAACCCATTTGTAACTAGGACCTTGGAAGATGTTAATAGTTAAGGCATGCCCAAATGGAATAAGGGTGGGCCTTATCCGATATGGTGGAAATCCTTATAAGCAAAGGAAATTGGACATGGAAGGAGCAGCCATGGGGAAAGCTGGAAGTTAATGGAACCTGGAAGAGAAAGGAGAAGACACCATCATGTGCATTGCCACATGATAGAAAAGTGAAGGAACCCCTCCCTAGATTGATGGCCAACCACAAGATACTAACCTCTGGACGAAGGAAGGCTTCCAGGATCTGAGACTGTGAGCCAATAAATTCCCGCCAGCCCATTGTGCAGTATTTGTTTTAGAAGCCAGGAAACTGAAACAGTCTCTTTTTTAATTTCAGTAGTAAGTCAGGGAGTTTCCCTGCTCAGTGCCCTGTAAAGCAGAGTTTCTCAAGGTGTGTAGTGAACTCCTGCATCACAGCACCTACATTAGTATCCTGAGTTGCTTCTGTTAAAACTGGATTCCAGGGCGCCAGCCCAGAGCTTCTGAATAAGGACTCTAGGACCCGAATAGGGATTAGCATTGCAGCTTGGTTCCTACAAGTCCCTGGCGCTATATAATTGTAATGCTGTCATCCCACACATTTGAATGCTACCATGATAACTGTGGTGGCAGAGAGCATCCGAGGCTTAGACAAGTCCACACTAAGGCTACAGCATATGTTTATATGTATTGCCTAAAAGTCATACACAGCTGGGTTTCCTCAAATTTTGACCCAATTTATTTTCAGACTATACCAAATATTTTACCTGTCTCTTCTCCATGTTACCAAGTTGCTGAGTAAAGATGTGACACTGTATGAAGTGAGTTTTTTCCAAGATGTTTGAAAGGGTATTTTAAGACAATAAAGGGCCAACATGTAAAATATTTCTAAAGGAAATAAAAATGAAATGAATTTATCTTTTGTAGAATCTTATGTTTTCCAGGGACTTTAATTATTTCATCACTTTTCTAAGGCACTTCCAGTAATAAGCACATTTATGTGGAAAATTTATCTGTGGTTTATCAACCCTACCTGTGTCCTACCTGGTGAACTAAGTAGCTTGGTTGAGCTGATTTCTTTTCCTCCCCTAAATCTGCTGTATACAGCATAACATTTAAAAAAAAAATTTTACTGAAAAATCTTCACACACATACTTTCCATACACAGTGCACAATCAGTGGCTCACAGTATAATCATATAGCTATGTTTTCATCACCATGATAATTTTTTAGAACATTTGCATCATTCCAGAAAAAGAAATAGAAAAAAAAGAAAAAACTCATACATACCATACACCTTACCCCTCCCTCTCATTGACCACTAGTGTTTCCATCTACCCAATTTATTTCACCCTCTGTCCCCCCTATTATTTATTTATTTGTTATCCGTATTTTTTGCTCATTTGTCCTTGTCCTGGCTATAAGGAGCATCAGACACAAGGTTTTCACAATCACACAGTCGCATTGTAAACGTTATATCTTTGTACAATTGTCTTCAAGAATCTAGGCTACTGGAACACAGCTCAACAGTTTCAGGTACTTCCCTCCAGCCACTCTAATACCCCATAAACTAAAAAGGGGTATCTCTTTAATGCATAGGAATAACCTCCAGGATAACCTCTTGACTCTGAAATCTCTCAGCCACTGAAGCTGTATTTTGCCTCGTTTCTGTCTTCCCCCTTTTGGTGAAGAAAGCTTTTTCAATCTCTTGATGCTGGGTGATACAGGATAACTTTTGAGGAAAGGGCAATGGTCTTTGGATAAATGGATGAAAGCCTGGCACTTTTATTTCAGTAGCCCCCAAAGCTGAGCAGCAACTGACACTGGCAGGAGCTCAGTGAATACAACTCTTGGCTAAGCCTTGACATGGTTTGGGGAGGATTTCTCCCAGAATACTGTCAGTTCAAACCATGGCTTCCCAGGAAAGGATCCATACACCACTAGGAGAATAGAATAGCGAATGTCATTTGTGCCATTAAATTTGCATGTTAGGGATGCTGAAACCAAGGGCAGATATGCCAGTGATGCCGATTTAAAGTACACAGGTTGCTGAGACGCTCGCTGTGTTTCCATACATGCAGGGACATTAGTGCTGAACAGCTGCTCATGAATTCCCCTCACCCAGAGCCACAGGCAGGAGGGCCTTGAGAGAAGCAAAAGGCACAGCCACCCACTCTGAGGAGCAAGGCCAGAGGCTCTTTGGAGAGGCCTGAGGCCCCGAGAGTTCTTTCTGAGTCCACTGGAAAGGATGTGTGGCCTGGCTGAAGATGGCACTGAATCCTGAGAACCCAAAGGTTGTGGAGATACCCAAGGCGACCCATAGAGGAATTTGGGTGGGACTAAACAGAGCTACCTGCACACAATGACTTTAGAAGATTTTTAACAAGGCTTCTAATAGGTCAGTGCTCTTTATTTCTTCCCAGTTTTTTTTATATAAGAACCTTTAAAAATTCATGCAGTTGGTTTTTGTGAAAATATGATGTTAATATCCAGCATTCCATAAATGCATATATCCACGAGTTCATGCTATATGTAAAACTAGCTGCTAAGTTAAAAACTAAACACTAAAAATTTCTGTGTAGGGAGTACTTGCAGAGTTCCTTCGTTCAGAAAGTGTTGGGTAATGTAAGTATTTGAAGAATTCAAGCACTGACATATGTATATATGTACCAGTTAGAGACCCATTCATATATTTTTCCCCATTGTGCTGCTTCTAAAAAACACTGGTCTTGCAAACACTTGAATTGGTTTTGGCCTCTTATTTTCTTTTACACAGAATCAAAAATTTTGGATACAGGTGGAGGATTCATCTCATGAGAATGCATTTTTCACTACTGTGCCATAAATATTAGATGGTGTTTTTGTTGTGCTGTAAATACCCCCGAGGAGACTATTCAAAAAGTTTACATTACTTCTCAGTAAGAGAAAAAGCTAATTTGTGTTTGTTTGCATTATAATTCTAAGATATAACTGTAGTTCTCCCCTACCTCCCCCCACCCCAACTGTTTTATTCATCTAGCTGTTATATTCTGCCTACTCCATGATAGGGTATTGGGCTCCACGTGGAAAATTACTAAGAGGTGTCAGTAGCTCATAATCCTGTTACCGTAATTGATTGGTCTCTAAGCTGCCAACTTTGTAGATAAAAGGTAATTTTTTTTTCTTTGCCTTTTGCCATCACCAGTGGTCAAATGGTTCCTTATTTGTTTTTAAACAGTTTGTCAAAAGTGGAATTTGAGTCTATGGCTCCCTATAAAGACCAGAATCATTTCCTTTTAAAAAAACTTATTCTGAGGAGAGTGATACCACTTTGCTAAAAATGTTCTTAGGGAAAGAACAGACTTTCCCTAAACACATAGACAAACATGCTGAGTGTGTATGAAATTCCTACCAGTAATAGTAGTCACCCTTTGCAGAGTTTGTGTAATCTTTCTATGCCTGACATCAGTAGTAGGCTTGTTATTCATCTTGCTGGTGTGGTTCAGAAGTGGTCCAGCCTCCAGGTAGGAACCTGGATCAAATACCAAGAGATTTTCCCACCTCACAGGGCTGCACACAGAAGCATAAAACTCTTCTCCAGCATATCAAGTTAATTGCCAGAAGCATAATTCCCCAATTTGTAATGACTTATGGATGGTTAGGTAGTTAACTAGCCGTATGGAAGTATGTGGAATTATAATTAAGATAAAATTGAGCAGCAGAGTAAGAATCCAGCAGTGTTCTAGTTTCTGAATTATGGGACAGAGAGTTTCCCAGAGCTTTGATGAATACTTGCTGAATAAGTTCTAGAGAAGTCCTGGTAAGATGAGGGATAGAAAAACTAACTAATTATGAAATATGGAGAAATGAGATTTAAGGCAAAATTGGTAAAGGGGATAAGTATTTTAAAAATCCTTTAGCACCCTGAGCTTTTTAGTTGGATATAAAGCACAAAATACAGTCAGACAGTGGATAGTCCACTATGAATTTACCTGATTCACAGTATTATTTTCATACCTCCGCATTGATTCCTGCCTCACTCACATTTGTACTGGAGGGTTGTAGCCACCTCCTGCTGCAAAAGCCTCTGTCTAGAACCCCCTGCCGGACAAAACTCACCCGTGTCTTTGAATTCCTCACAGTGTTCAGAGGGTCTTTTGTAAGTTGAAGTGAATTTCCTAAGTAGTTGGAAGTATCACATTCCCCAAAGATGGAACTGATTTCATGTTCTTTCTCTCTTCCCTTCTTTTGATAATAAAATGAGAGACCATTTTAAAAACCCATCACTTTTCTTCTGTCTTGACTTACTTCTTTAAAGGATACGATGATATGACAGAATATTGACACTGACTACCAGTACAAAGGAGGGTTGATAGTAGCCTTATGGAGATACAGTATAAAAAGGCAATTAAATAATGAGAGAAAAGGCTTATAAGGCTAATTAAATGATGAAAGAAAAGGCTGATAATATACTAATATAATTAAATCAATCTGGAAAATTCCGTGCATTAAAATGGTGGTCTAAGGCTAACACCTCACCACTCACTTTCAAGTAGAAGCTATTTTTGCAAGCGTGTAGGAGTCTAGTAATATTGGTGTAGCTGGAAATCATTTTAAGTTTAAATTACTTATGTAGAATATGGATTGAGCAGGTGGAAGGGAATTAAAGAAGAGAATGTTTGGATTGCAGAGAGTAAAATCCATGTTTAACTATGAGAGGTGCTGGGGAGGGATTTCAGCACTTTTCTACGTATGAGTCTCACATATGTACGAAGTGTGGGAGTATTCATCTTCCCAGAATTCTAGAATTCATGATTTTGTAACCTAGCTTATAGAGTGATTCACATAAAGCCTTTCTCTTTCTTTCTTTCCTTTTCAAGCATAAATTTGGATAAATCATGAATTAGGATTTGTTTAAATTAGTAAAGTCATGTCTTTAGGAATTGCTTTTTAATTGCCCATGGTAAGATATATGTTGCTTGTCAAAACTTTTTTTTTTTTTGGTGCATGGTCTGATAATCAAACCTGGGTCTCCAGCCTGGGTCTCCTGCCTGGAAGGCAAGCATTCTACCACTGAACCACTTGTCAAAACTTTTTAATATGCTGAGAACTAGTTCAGAAGTTTAATTAAGGAAGGGGCCTTTTTTTTTTTTTTAACTCCAGAGTCTATTTATAGAAAGATTTTGTAATAACATTATCCTTGACCAGGTTTTTGTCTAGCAGTAGAGGTCCTGTCTTTGTGCTATACCTTTCCTTTAGTTTTATAACTAGAGTCTTAATAATGGGTGTCGTCTTCACCACTTGCCCACTCCCTCCATCCTGCCAGCACCCTCCCACCTTCTTAGGACCTGAGTAAATACTGACTTGATACTCAGTCTTCATTTATTATAGCTGTATTGGAATTCACTTGATGCTGGACGCATAAAGAGTTACTGTTGACTAAATACTGATTATCAGCAGCAGGTGGTTGCTCGTGGTTTTATACGTATTTAATCTTCACGGTACCTGTGCAGAGGAGGTGCTGTGTCTGTTTTACAGATGAGGAAACAGAAGTTCAGAGAGTTTAAGTAACTCTCCCAGAGTTACACCAAAAGAAATATAGTTTAGCCAAGATTTAAACTCAGCTTTCTCTGCTGCAAAACCATTGCTCTTTTTACTGTGCGGCATGTTTCTTCTATAACTTTTCCTATTTCATAAAATTTACCTCCTAGGAACAAGCAGTTTTCTCTCTGCTAGGTGTTATAGCTATTTTCTGTTTTGTAACATTGCCATTTGAGGCTATGTTTTTTATTGTTTGTCTATATGTCACTTTTTTAAGCAGGTAAATAATAATGAAAATCAGATAGTCAAGAAAGTAAATTATATAGCCAACCTATATAGGAAAAAAAATAAGAAAAAACTAACCTTGCTAAGTAAGCCATCTTTTACTTGGTGTCATTTTCCTCCTTTGGTACAGGCCTTGGAGCTTTTAGGCCTCAGGGGTTCTTTTTATTGACTTATTTGTTTAGCTTAATAACTGTTCCCTTGTGCTCTTCCATTGTATTGTACACTTCTCTATTAGAAAGTAATGAGCACAGGATACTCTTGAGCATATAAGTATAATTTTAATAAAATTATATGGATACATGCATTGGCTAGTGCAGGTATGTCATCCAATAGTCTTTTCAATTGTTTAAAACATTAAAAAAAAAAAGCAAATTAAAGTGTGGTATAATTTTGAGCATTTAATGGAGTGTGAGAAGAGAGAACCCATTTACCCCTGAGGCTTAGCCAGGTTCACTGACATAAGGATTACATTTCCTTCTCCACAGATTGAGCAATGCTGTTGGTTCTGCAGGAAGTAGTATTTTCATAATTATAATGTTGTAAATGTAGCTAAATAGTTTATTGGCTAATCTTTATACAAGACTAGGAAAGACGTAATTATAACTACTCAGAAAAAAAAAATAACCCAAGGTTTTAAAACCTTAAAGGGGGTGGAAGAGCTCATAGAGGTTGACAATTCCATGGCAGGAGGCAAAGAGGTAGAGGATTTTGTCAGGATGCTAATTTCTTTCTCTTACATGATAGGATGTCAAGAAATACTGTGTAATTTTGATGAAACGAGAAGCAGAGCTAACCAATTAGAAAACTAAAAATAGCATAACCAAGAAAACTCAGGAAGTATTAAAGGTGAAGGAAGTGTGAATGAGTTAGATACGGGGGAAGCAGTAAGCCAATAGACGCTCTCTGAAACTGATAAATCGAGATGATGCATAAGCCTATTATTTAGGTAAGCTGCTAACTACAAAAGGACAGTAAAAGCAGTTAAAACAATGGAAGAGAATGAAAATGGGGTATTTGGGCACAGGGACATTCATTTACTTTCCACTTAATACCATCTGGTTCCATTTGGAAAATTTGTTTTAGGTGCACATGCATTACTTCTAGCATAATTTAAGAAGAAAAAAAGAATTTCAACAAGTGTACAGAGTTAGGAATTTTTTTCTACAGCGCTGCTTATTACTAGGGTGCCAGGGACTGCTATTGCCAGTGGCTAAGGGCCCTCGTTCTCCAAGAATCAGGACGTGACGCATTGGCACGGCCATACAAAGAACTTAACCCCGCAGTCCCATTCAGGGGTTCAGCTGCTTTCATAGTGGCGTCCTGATCAGAAGGTGGTGAGAGTCTTCACGTAAGGGAAAGGCAAAGGAAAAAAAAACACCCTACCTCTAAGCATAAGAAGTGAAAGGGCTCCTGGTCCCAAGAGCCGGCAGGGAAAGTCGAGGACCCACCAAGGCTCCTGCTTCCTCTTCTAGGATGCTGTAGCCGTTCTGGGACTAGATGCTTGGCTGGCTTTTGTTTCCTCAGGTCTGAATTGTGGCTGAGCTTCAGGGCACTTGACTTCCTTCCTCGAATTTCCTGAAAGAGGAAATTTTGACTTTCTTACATGAACACTCTAAAGGCCTGCGGGTTGAACAGTGGCCACTGCAGTTGTTTTTCCAGAAGGGACTTGGTTTTGTTTGTCCCTGTGAAGGATGGGTTTGTGGCGCCTCCAGGTGGGCAGTCAAGGAAGGGAGTTTGGGTTGCCTGTAGGGACTGGTCAGCTAGTAAGAGGTGTGGCATTTAATCACCAAAAGGATGAAAAGCCTAACTCAGCACTAAGGGCATTCTGGTTCAGTATGGGTCAATATTTGGTATGTCAGAAGGTTGGAGTTGGAAAGGAACTGCTTAGAACTGTGAAATTCAGGGATTGTAGTAGGTTTGAGTCCTTGGAAAACGTTGAATTGATTGTGCCATTTTTGCTTCTAACTTGAGTCTGCTCGATCATTCAGGAGGCAGTAATGCAGGGATGGGGTTGGGATGGGAAATGGAGTTTGGAGTAGGGCTGGGGGATCTAACTGGGGAGTTACTGCTAAGAGCTCGAGGAAGCATCATGGCTTAGTAGGTTTTATAAGTGGATGTTCTCTTCCAGTCTGCCTCTTTTTGTCTCTCCAGCCTAATTTTAACTTTTTTCCTTTTGAGATAAAGGAGGTAAAATTATACTCCAAGGTTCTCCCAGCTGCTGGAAAATATTGTCCCCATATTCATAGCTGCATCTTTTGTTTGTCAGAAATTATTTTGCTGTTGATTTCATCTAGCTCTTGTAAAGTCAGATGTTTCTGGGATTTAGGTGTGTGGCTTGAAAGTGGCTGGGTGGGGATTCTGGCATATTAAATTCTCATGGCTCATCGAAGCTGCTGGTCAGCTTCAAATGTTGTCATGAATGAAGTGCAGGCTTAAGATTGCCAGAGCTTCCAGTTTTTCAAGAAAAACAAGAAGTCTAGATATTTCTGTGAAATCCTTTGGATTTTGAATGTTGCCAGCTAATTAAAAGTTTAAAAAACATCTGCCCAGACTTTAAAAAAACAAGTCTGTTGGTTGGATAAAGTCCCTGGGCCACCAATTTTTATCTCTGCCTAAGATTCTCACCTGCTGTCTCCAGGTGGTTCTTTTGCTTTTATTGAACCTTATGCCTATCATGGGTACAGAAACATTTTAATGAAAATTGAGAATGTTGGATTTGTGTTATATCAGTTTCTAATGGCTAGCTGCTACATTTTGAAAAAACGAACAAACCCTTCAAGCGGTATAATGGGCCCAGTGACTTTATCAGTGACCCCTTACACAGTGATCATTACTAGGGGTTGCCTAGGGCTGGGTGGGTTGGGGCAAATGGGGACTGATTGCTAATGTGTATGGGTTTTCTTTTTGGAGTGATGAAAATGTTTTAAAAGTGATTGTGGTGATGGTTGCACAACTCTGAACATACTAAATGCCATTGAAATGTACACTTGGAGTGAGTTGTATGGATGTGGGTCATCTCAATAAAGATGTTATATGTGTTTTTTAAAAAGTAGGTGAAAAAGGAAAAGTCAAACAATTATAGTGTAATAAATGGAACCAGAATGAAATGTATATATACGTATATAAACATTTCGGGGACTTCAGATTGCACATGGAGCTTTTGAGCAAATTGCATAACACGTAAATCTCAGTTATACAATTTATAGTGTCCTTAAAAAGCAAACCGCTGAACAGAGGCACAGCTCTTCCGGATGTCAAGATTGGAAGGATACCATTCAGAAGCATCTTCAAAAGAAGAGACTGACTCTTATGCAGGACAGCACCTTCATTGCAGTGTGTGTTTCATAGGGTTGTTCTTTCTATTGCCATTCCATTAAAAGGCTGATACTATTACACTAACATGTCTTTTAGGAAATGAGATTGTGGGGAGTGTTAATGGGATAGACTGCAGGTAAAAAAGCCTTCTGTGGTCACATTTAAGCCTCTGTGTGTGTGTGAGGTGCAGAGGTCGGGATGAGATAGGTAGGAGACCTTGGAGAGCCTTGTCTCTGGAAGCAGAGGCCTGGATTTGATTGTAGCACCATTACTTAGTAGTGGTGGGCAGTGAGCAAGTTACTTTAGTTTTCTACACTTCAGTTTCCTCATCTGTAAAATGGGAATGATTTATAATCGGAATATTCTCTTAGGGCAGTTGTGTAGCTGATTTAAAGTACTAATCTCCGTTCCTGGTACCCAGTAAGCATTTCCATAGGAGTTGGCTGTGGAAAATTTAGAGAAATTGCTGGTGGTGGGCACTTGTCACAGGGATTACATATGGCTGTGAAAGACTTATGTAAAGGACTTAAATATTTCTAGATTTTTTTTTTGACAGTAAAGTATTTGTAATGATTATTCCACTGAATCTCTGGTCACCAAAAACTTGTTGCATTCCTGTGTGTGCAGCATTTTACAAGGTTCTGTAGAATGGCCCCTGCCTTCAGGGAACTTATAGTTTAGTAAACAAGATATATGTGCATGCACAATACAAGATAAGGGGTACCAATGCCATCAGTTCAGAGAGGGGTTTTTCATGGTGGGGTGATTCTGAGATAGGAATTCTTAGATAATGGCTGACTTTATTATTTTCAGGCCAGATTTTTTATAGTTTGAGTATCTCCAAACTTAAAAAAAAAAATTTCAGGCCACCAAACAACGTTTAAGGGGGATTAATCTGAGCATTTTTATCTGAATCATTATTGGAGAGGGCAGAACAACTGCAATTAGCCATGCTTTCCAGGTTGTATAAATTAAAAATGTTATTGTGATAAGGTGATAAATTTAGTTGGGCCACAAGATGCAAATTTTGTCATTACAGAAAGTCCTCTTAGCTGACCTTGGTGTGTACAGATTGATGGAGATCTGTGTTTAGGTGTGATGTTGCCCCTTGGCTGCACCACAGGTGAAAGCACAGACCCTGGAGCTGAGCCCTGGGTTCCAGCAGTGGTGGCACCTGTGACCTTCCTGAAGCGAAGGGGCCTGTCCAGTCTCCCCATCTATCAACTGGGGGACAGTCACACTAGTGTCTGCCTAGTAAGCTATGCTGTAAAGATTGCATGGGTAATCTCTTAAAAAGTTCTTAGAGGGCGGGCCACAGTGGCTCAGCCGGTAAAGTTCTCACCTGCCGTGCTGGAGACCTGGGTTCAATTCCGGATGCCTGCCCATGCAAAAAAAAAAAAAAAGGGTTCTTAGAAAAATGTTAGTGTATGTATGGTAACAGAAAAATAATTATAATAATAATAAAAACCTGTGGAACTACACTACACAGTGAACCCTAAGTTAAACACATGGACTTTAGTTAATAGTATAGTAATAAAAATGTGCTATTACCAGTTGTAAGAAATGACCCACACCAGTGCAAAGCATTGGTGTATGGGAATCCTCTATTTTATGCATGATTGGTCTTTACAACTTCTCTAATAAGGACAAAAAATAATAAAGTGACAAAAAAAAAAGTGCACAGCCTAAGTTAAAAAAAAAAAGTCCTTAGAACATGTTTGGCACATGGTAAGCACTGCCTATGCTAGCCATTATCATTGGCTCTCTTGGAACAATCAGTAGTAAAATGTTAAGGACAGCTGTCTGATCAGGCGTGGGCATGTGGCCTGTAGCTTCAAGACAGAGCAGCTAACTCTGTATATGGGGATAAAGGCTCATAACTTTATGACACTCTGGATCTTATTCACTCCATGTGTTTGGAAATGTGGAGTTGTGTGTGTGAGCGTGAGTGCATTGTTGGGGAGTGCCCTGTTGGATACCCAGAAATGAGAAACTCAGTCCCAGACTCAGATGCAGCTCACTTACTCTCTGATGCATGAGAAGTTCTTCAGTCTCTTAAGGTTTTTTTTTTTTTATCTGAATCTGTAAAAACAGGTTTAGCCTCTTATTCTTGATGTGTGCTGAATTTTCATAAACTTGGAAAGCAGTTGGGGGATATAATGGATGGGAAATGGATGAGTGGGTAAAGAGGTTATATTCTAAAATAACACTGAAAATGAAAGAAGGTGCAAATGTTACTACTGAGTATTATTGATTTGACCACCAGATTTTCATGGGAATCCAAATATATAGTATTTTTATATGAAAAAATTAAATTTTATCTTATTTTTATATAATGACCCGATAAAGACTTGCATCAACTGTTCATTTTTGTGTTTCTTGGAAATTTTATATTTTGAATATGAAGACCCTAAAAATGTATTCCGTAGGTCCCCCCACCCCCCATTTCTTTCAGAGACTGGGCTTGAATCAATGTACTTTTGAACCCTTCTTAATGACTATATAATCTTTGTGCTGACAGCATTTTATCCCATGTGTTGGTGTGTATCTGGCTTCCACGGCCTCCTTTTTTTGCAGGCGTTGCTCTGAGATAAAGGCATATGCTGGCGGCATGTATAAAAGGTCCCCCAGCCTGTAAGGCTGCACTCAGAACTATGTGGGAATTGGCTGGAGGTAAAGAAAGGAGATCTTTGCTGTAGCGCCAGGCTGTTTAGCCCACTTGGGTCTGAAAATGCATGGATGATACCACAGTTCTCTTTCAGAGCACTTCATTTCCTGTTTTCCTTTAGGAAAAATGATTGGCTGTTCTTGCGCATTTAATTTTTTTTTTTTTCATGGGTAGGCACGGAAACCGAACCCGGGTCTCCGGCATGGCAGGAGAGAATCCTGCCTGCTGAGCCCCCGTGGCCCAGCCCTTGTACTTTTATTTATATAGGTCTTACCCGTTTCCTGTTAAATTTATTTCTAGATATTGTATATTTCATTTGTGCTGTAGTGGCTTGCCTGTTCTTAAATTATTATCTTGTAACTGTATTTTTTGTTTTTTGTTTTTGTTTTTTTTGCTGATTATAGACAAGCTGCTGATTTTTGTATATTTATAAGTGGGCTTACATAGCCCATTTATGGAATTGCCTGAAAATGGTAACTTGATGTGCCCTGACTTGGGGGGAAAAAAAAGATAATGAGAAACATATATTTTAATTTTATACCCTGTTAGACTCTAAGATGAGCCTTGGATCTCTGTTTTTATTCACTGTTGTATCCCTAGCACCTGCCTCAGAATTTACCATTGTCTGTACTTGATAAATATACATGGACTGGTTCTTAACTTTCTTAATTATGTAATAGGTTTTCAGTTGTTTTGCTTTTTTTTCAATCAACTATATCCATCAATTTATTGAATGGATTAATATATTGTGGTGTAGTCATACAATGAAACAACATACAGCCACAAAATGAAGTGGTACAGAGAGGGGCCAGCAAATTGGCCAGTGGGCTAAATCCAGTTATAATGCCTGTTTTTTTTTTTTTTCTGAAAACATTTTTTTTAATTGTGATATATAACACACAGTAATTTTAAAAAAGCAACCATTTTGAAAGTACAGTTTAATGAGTAATTATAGAACGGATTTCAAACTTTGGTATGGGTTACCATTCCACATTTTCAGATTTTCCCTTCTAGCTGCTTCAAAACACTGGAAACTAAAAGAAATATCGTTATAGGGATTCAACAGTCACACTTGTTTATTGAATCCTATCTTCTCTGTTATAACTCCTCCTCCTCTTTTGATTCTGTTCCCAATCTATAAGGGTCTTTGGGCTATACCCATTCAAAATTTTTCATGTTGAGAAAGACTGCCAATAATATGGAATAGGGTAATGGAATTAGTCAATATCTGTGGAAAGGCTGGACCATCTGGGATTCAGAACTTATCTGGCCTAGGAACCCCCTGGAAGGTGTAGGTTTCATTCAGGAAAGTAAATTTACTACATGAAACTTTTGTAGAGTCTCAGTTAGAGCCCTAGGTGTTCTTTAGAGTTAATAGAAATGATGTTTGTTGGGGGTATGGCAAGGCAATTAGCATTATCCAGCTGAGGCTTACCTAAGAGTAGCCTCCAGAATAGCCTCTCAACTCCATTTGAACTCACTTAACCACTGATACCTTATTTTGTTACATTTCTTTTTCCACTTTTAGCCCAGAAGGCATTCTCGATAACTCAGTTCCAGGGCCAGGCTCAATCCTGGGAGTCATGTCCCCTGTTGTCAGGGAAACTTTTCAACCCTGAATGTCGTGTCCCATGCAGCTGGAAGGATAATACTTTTCCTCGCAGAGTTGGGCTTAGAGCGAGACAGAGAGGCTATACCTGAGCAACAAAAGAGGTTTCCTGGAAGCACTCTTAGGCATAATTATATGTAGTCTTAGCTTCTCCACTACAGAAATAGGTTTCACAGGGCAAGCCTCAAAATCAAGGACTTGGTCTATTTTCCCAGGAGTCCCTAATGTTTGAGAGAGTACCAGAGGTATCTCAGGTGGGAAAATTTAATAGTTTCTTACTTTTTCTCCAGTTCCTCCAAAGACTCTAGCAATATTTTAAAATTATCAGCCTGCAATAGTCTGGCATGTATCCAGGGATTACATTAAGCTTTATAGTAGGCATTGTTCCCTTTCTGAGCTCCCTGTGTTTGGGTTGATTAAATGAGCTAATGGGACAGGTTGATTTAGATTGTGTGTCACAGAAAGTTTAGGTTCTAGACACGATAAAACTCTGTCGTTGTTCTCATACAGTAGGTAAAGCTCTAGAATATGTACAGTATCATCCTTTGCCCAGTATTCTGATTTACCATAGTCCCAACTAGATCAGCTTCTTCTTCTTCTTTTTTTTTTTTTATCTCTAATTGAAGCCTGATCCCTTTTTTTGGTTACTTCAGCTGTTATTGTATGTAGCAATTCTGATTTTCAGAGCTGCAGAACTCCAGCTCTGAGTCACTGAATCTTAGGTGTCAGAGAGGTACTCAAAGTTCCGGGAAAATACCAGTTTATATACATATAGCTCAGTGTTTCAGAATCTGGGAATACACTTTACAATTTCAAACAAAGTATGGCTATGTAAAAGAGCTTACAATCTAGGCTACAGTTTTCTTATAAGTATTTTCTGAAAGAGACCATTGCATGTTTGTTCTTTTGTTTCTGGCTTGTTTTGCACAGCAGCTTGTCCCCAAGGATTGATCAGTATGTTGTATGCCTCTTAATGTCCTTCCTTTTTGTAGCTGTACCATATTCCATCATATAAATCTATCACAGTTCACCATTCTTCTTCTCAGTCATTGTACCCCTCGGCTCCCTCCATCTATTGCGCATTCTGGATAATATCCAAAATAAGCAGTCCGTGTCTTACAGTGTCCTCACTTGGTTGTACAATCAACAGTGCTCTCAATTTTAGACAATTCTCATTGGTCCAAAGAGACAAAAAACTGATAAACACAGACTCACCACCTGTCAAATTAAAACCTCTCCTAATCTCTTGGTATTGCTGTGGTACTGTTGCTGTCTTCCTGTTAACAATAAGCCATAGCATGCAATACTAGTTTTCCCCCTATACCCCTCTATTACTGACACTTTGTACAAGATCAAAACTTTGAAGGAGGAGTTCATGTAACAACTAATTTATGACTATAGAGTTAATTGGTGGGATACATGGTTCTATACATCTACTTTCAGTCATATTCACCTTCAATATCGCAGTGGTACTTATAACCCCACCAATTAGCTACTATCACTTCTATCCTTCCCTTACATTTTTTTGTTGTTGTTGTCGTTGTTTGTTTTTTGCATGGGCAAGCCCGGGGAATCGAACTCGGGTCTCTGGCATGGCAGACGAGAACTCTGCCTACTGAGCCACTGTGGCCCACCCCTTCCCTTACATTTAAGTTCAACTTCACTGAGTAACATTTCCTCAATCTCTAGCTTCTGTGTACCTCTAGGTCCCCTATATACTACAGTGCAAACTCTGAGATTATCTATATCAGAGTCATGGGAGTGAAGTCATACAGTGTCTTTCCTTTGACTTATTTCACACAGCATCATGTCCTCAAGGTTCATCCATGTTTTCATATGCGTTGGGACCTCATTTTGTCTTACTGCTGAATAATAATCCATTGTATGTATATACCACATTTTGTTTATCCCCTCATCTGTTAATGGGCGTTTGGATTTGTTTCCATCTTTTGGCAGTTGTGAATAGTACTGCAAGTGAAAATCGGTTGCAAAATGGCTATTTGTGTCACTGCTTTCAGCTCTTCTGGGTATATACTGAGTATTGGTATTGTAAGGTCTTAGAGTAACTCGATATATAGTTTTCTGAGGAACTGCCAAACTGTCTTCCACAGAGGCTGTACCATTATATATTCTCACCAGCAGTGAATAAGTGTTCCATTTTCTCCTCATCCTCTCCAACGTTTGTAGTTTTCTGTTTCATAGCAACCATTCTTATAGTTATAAGGTGGTATCTCATTGTAGTCTTGATTTGCATTTCCCTTGTATCTAATGAAGATGAGCATCTTTTCATGTGCTTTTTAGCAATTTGTATTTTCTCTTTGGAAAAATATCTGTTCATATCCTTTGTCCATTTTATTATTGGGTTGTTTGATTTTGGTATTTGATAATATCAAACCTTTGTCTGCTATGTGGTTTCCAAATATTTTCTCCCATTGAGTTGGCTGCTTCTTCGCCTTTTGAAAAAGGCCTTTGAGACACAGAAGCTTTTGAATTTAATAAGTTCCCATTTATCAGTTTTTTCTTTTGTTGATTGTGCTTTAGGTGCAAAGTTTAAGAAGCTACCTAAATATTACTAGGTCTTGAAGATGTTTCCCTATATTTTCTTCTAGGAATTTTATGGTACTGGCTCTTATATTTAGGTGTGCAATCCATTTTGAATTGATTTTTGTATAGGGTGTAAAGTAGGGGTTCTTTTTTATTCTTTTGTCTATTGATATCCAGTTCTCCCATGCCCTTTTGTTGAAAAGACTGTTCCGTCTGAGTTCAATGGATTTGGAGCCTTATTGAAGATCAATTGACCATGGATTTGTTGCTCTATCTCCCTATTCTTGATTGAATTCCATTGGTCAATAGTTCCGTCTTTGTGCCAGTGCCATGCTGTTTTGGCCACTGTGGCTTTATAATAGTTTTTAAAGTCAGTAAGTAAATTAGTTGTCCCACTGCACTCTTCTTTTTTAGGATATCTTTAGCTGTTTAAGTTCTTATTCCCTTACAAATAAATTTGATAGCTAGCTTTTCCAAGTCTTCAGAATAGACTGTTGAAATTTTGATTGGCATTGCTTTAAATCTGTAGACCAATTTGGATATAATTGACATCTTGACAAGAGTCACCCTTCCTATCCATGAGCCTGGAATATCTTTCTACCTATTTAGGTCTTTGATTTCTTTTAGCAATGTTGTGTAGTTTTCTGTGTACAGGCCCTTCACATTCCTAGTTAAGCTTATTCCTAGATATTTGATTATTTTGGTTGGTATTTTGAATGAAATTTTGTCCTTATCTTCTAAGTTAGGTTATTACCTGTGTGTGTAGAAAAATTACTGATTTTTGTACATTAATCTTGTATCCTGCCACTTTGCTGAATTTATTAGCTCAAGTAGCTTTGTTATAGACTTCTCAGGGTTTTCTAAGTATAGGATCATGTCATCTACAAATAGTGAAAGTTTTACCTCTTCTTTTCCTATTTAAATGCCTTTTATCTCTTTCTCTTGCCTGATTGCTTTAGCTAGGACCTGTAGTACAAGGTTGAATAATAGTGGTGACAGTGGGCATCGTTGTCTCATTCCCAATCTTAGGGGGAAAGCTTTCAATCTCTCATTAAGTATGATGTTGGCTATGGGTTTTTCATATATGCCCTTTATGATATTGAGGAAGTTTCCTTCGATTCCTACCTTTTGAAGTGTTTTTGTCAGAAAAGGATGCTTATTTTTTATTTGAATGGTTTTTGTCATCAATTGATATGAACATATGATTTTTCCCTTTCAATTTGTTAATGTGCTGTATTAAATTGAATAATTTTCTTATGTTGAACTACTCTTGCATTCTTGGTATAAACCCCACTTAGTTGTGATGTATAATTCTTTAAATGTTTCATTGGATTAGATTTATGTTGTTGAGAATTTTGCATCTATGTTCATTATGAAGGTTGGTCTGTAGTTTTTCTTTCTTGTTGCATCTTTATCCACTTTTGGTATTAGACTGATGTTAGCTTTGTAAAGTGAGTTAGGCAGCTATCCTTTTCCTCTATTTTTTTGGAAGAATTTGAGCAGGATTCGTGTTAGTTCTTTTCGGAATGTTTGATAAAATTCCCCTGTGAAGCCATCTGGTCCTGAGCTTTTCTTTGTAGGAAGCTTTTTTTTTTTCAATTGAGATATCTTCATGTACCATACAGTCCACCCAAATTATACAATCAATGACTCACAGTATTTCCTCATATTGTTGTGTATTCGTCACTGATCATTTCTAGAACATTTCTATCACTCCAGAAAAAGAAATAAAGAGAAAAAAGAAAAACCTATGCATCCCATACTCCTTATTTCTCTCTTTCTCATTGACCACTAGTATTGCACTTTACCAAATTTTTTTAACCCCTTATTCCCCCTCTCTATTATTTATTTGGTGTTTTTTTTGGGGGGGAGGTCCTTATTTTTTTACTCATCTGTGTAGGAAGCTTTGGATGACTGATTGAATCTCTTTGCTTGTAATTGATTTGGTGAGATCTTCCTATTTCTTCTTGAGTCAGTGTAGGTAGTTCATGCATTTTTAGGAATTTACCCAGTTCATGTAAGTTGTCAAGTTTATTGGTGTATGGTTATTTACAGTTTCCTATAATTTTTAAATTTTCTTCAAGGTCTATGGTAATTACCTTATTTCTGATTTTATTTGCATCCTCTCTCTTTTTTTCTTTGTCAGCCTAGCTAGATGTCCGTTGATTCTGTTGATTTTCTTGTAGAACCAACTTTTGGTTTGTTGATTTTTTTTCTATTTTGTTGTTGTTCCCCAGTTCATTTGTTTCTGCTTTAATTTTTGTTATTTCTCTTCTTATTTGCTTTGAGGTTAGTTTGCTGTGCTTTCTCCAATTTCTGAAGGTGAGCGTTTAGTTGATTTTTATTCATTCTTCTTTCTATATATAGGCGTTCAGGGCAATACGTTTCCCTCTCATCACGACCTTTGCTGCATCCCATAAATTTTGAAATGTTTAATTCTCATTTTCATACATCTTCAGATATTTAGCAATTTCTCTAGCAATTTTTTCTTTGACCCACTGATTAAGAGTGTGAAGAGTGTGTTGTTTAATCTCCATCTATTTGTGAAAGTTCTGGTTCTCTGGTCATTGAATGGTTAATTTCAATTAATTGTCTCTGGTCAATAAATTGTTCATTTCCAGCTTCATTCCATTGTGGTCAGAGAAAGCACTTGGGGTAATTTCAATCTTATTAAATTTATAAAGACCTGTTTTCTGTCCCAGCATATGATCTGTCCTGGAGAACGTTCTCTAAGCACTGGAGAAGAATGTATATCCTGGTGTTTTGGGGTGTAACGATCTGTAGGCATTTATTGGGTCTAGTTCATTTATTACATTAAGTTCTCTACTTCCCTGGTGATCCTCGCTTTGATTGTTCTATCTGTGGAGTAAAGTGATGTATTAAAGTCTCTCACTATTGTTGCTGAAAGCTGTGTAGCTGTCTTCAGTTTTTCCAGTGTTTGCTTCATGTACTTTGGAATTCATGATTGGGAACATGAACATTTATTATTGTTAATTCTTCTTGGTAAAGTGTCCATTTTATTAATATGTTGCATCCTTCTTTGTCTCTTATGACATCTTTACATTTAAAGTATATTTTATTTGATATTAGTGTAGCTATTCCTGCTTCTTTTGGTTACAACTTGCATCTTATTCCATCCTTTCACTTTGTCTATTTGTGTCCTTAGGTTGAAGATGTATCTCTTATAAACAGTATATAGATGGATATATATTTCTCCATTCTGTCAATCTCTTTTAATTGGTTAGCTCAGTCCATTAACATTCAAAGTTATTATTGCAATGGCAGTTCTTGAATCTACCATATAGTCCTTTAGTTTTTTATGTCTCTATATATTATATATTATATTAATATAGATATTCATATTATATATATTCTCTCTTTTAATTCTTTAAATTACCCTTATTGGTACTCTACATTCTGTGCCCTCATCCAGACCTCCCTCTCCTATCTTTTTTTTCACCTGATAACTCACTTTATTATTTCTTGTAAGGCAGGGCTCTTGTTGACTAAGTCTCCCAGTCTTTGTCTTTGAAAATTTTAATCTTGCTCCCATTTTTTTTTTCTTTTTTCTTTTTTACATAGGCAGGCACCAGGAATTGAACCTGGGTCTCCGGCATGGCAGGCGAGAACTCTACCTGCTGTGCCACCATGGCCTGCCCAATCTTGCTCTCAGTTTTGAAGGACTACTTGACTGGATAAAGAATTCTTGTCTGGAAGCCTTTCTTATTCAGGATCTTAAATCTATCATACACTGCCTTCTCGCCTCCATGATGCCTGTTGAGTAGTCTGAACTCAGTCTTATATGGTTTCCCTTGTATGGGATAGATCACTTTTCTCATGCTGCTTTTAGGACTTGATGCTTCACTTCAACATTTGTCTTGGAATAAGCCTATTTGGATTTATTCTACTTGGGGTTTGTTGATCCTCTTTGATTTGCATATTTATGTCTTTTATAAGAGTTGGGAAGTTTTCTCCGATTATATCTTCAACTAACCTTCCCAGCCATGTACTCTTCTCTTCTCCTTCTGGGATAGCAATGATTCTTATATGTGCGCGCCTTTTGTTGTCCATCATTTCCCTCAGATCCAGTTCTAGTTTCTTGTTTTTCTCACTGTTTTTCTTTTGTACACTCTAGTTAAAATTTTCTGTCTTCTAGATCACTTATTCTTCCTTCCACTTCTTTGAATCTGCTATCATGTGTCTCTGGTATATTTCTAATTTGGCCTATTGTATATTTCATCTCTGTGAAATCTGCTGTTTTTCTATTTAATCTTTCAAACTCTCTTTATGCTCTTCTACTGTCTGCCTACCTCAGGGGTGGGGAGCAGGCACTGTACACTAAGCCAAAGGTCCCTGTGCACAGGGAAAGCAAGTCCACTTCCCCCTGGACTCCCTCCAGGAACTCCTGGCCGCAGAGATGCAAGGGAAGCCCTCCCCAGCCTTTTTGCAGTCGCAGGGCAGAGTGCAGGAGCATACTGCTCCCTCAGGACCCACACCTCCCCATGCACCGCCCTCCCCCAGTGGGCTCGCAACTAAAAACACTCACCCTTCTTTCCATCCCAGTCTCTCTGCTTCAACTGCAGTTCTGGGTTTTTTAACTTATTTATTTTACCTTTTTTTGTTGTTGTACAGAACTTTGGTAGAGTCAGCCCACCTTACTCTGTCGTCTTCCCAGAAATCTGGTTTGTCTTTTTAAAGCAAGACAGTTATGGCATCCCAAATAATAATACCTTTGTCTCCTTTGCAGTGTTTGTTCTTTTCAGTGAAATTCTTAGTATTTTGGCTAGAATTTCTGCACGGTGTTTAACAATGGTCACATTCATGGCTTCTTTATTTTGGTCTGGAATTTAATGGGAATACCTTTAGTGTTTTAAATGGTTGAGGTTTGAAGAAGATACTTTTTAAAAAATTTTGTTAAGGATGATTCCTTTTACTCCTGGTTTAGTAGCAGTTATTTTATTTTATAGTGTGTGTGTGTATAGACACACATATATACTCTATATATGCATATATACATTTTTAGAGTATATATACATATATACTCTTCATATATACTCTATATACATATATACTCTATATGTATATATGTGTATATATACTTATATATGTATATATGCTCTATTCTTGGTTTTAAAATAAAATACCTTCTATATATATATAGAGAGAGAGAGAAGATTATTTGGTTTTTCAGCTTTGCTGTGAGAACTTATTTTGATATAGATTCTAATATAAAGTATTATTGAATTGCTAGAATAAATCCTGTTATTTGAATAATATACTACTGAATTTAATTTGTTATATTTTCTTATGATTTTATGCCTATAGTCATAAATGAGATTTCTCTTTAGTACTTTTTTTTGTGCGAGTTATACTAGACAAAAAAAAAATAAATTGAAGAGTTTACCATTTGTTCTGTGCTGTGAAATGGTTTAAATCATACAAGAATTAACTGGGCCTTGAGGGTTTGGCAGAACTTACCTGTCAAACTGACCAACAGCAATGGTGACCTTTTCTTTCTTCTTCTTCCTCTCTTATTATTTAATACTGTACAAATATTATAGGCAGAATATTTATAATGGGACAGATGACCAATCAGAAAACAAATGTTCTAAATTCTTCCTCTCCAGAGAACTTCATTAATAACTTTTTGGTTAATTTCTGTATTAATCAAATTTCTCTAGAGAAACATAACTAACAGGAGATATCTGTAAATATGAGATTTGTAAAAGGGTCTCATGCAACCATGGGGATGTAAGAGTCCAAAATCTGTAGGGTAGGCTCTGAGGCTGGCAGCTCCAATGCAGGTCCTTGCCGTACTCCACAGGAGAGGCTGGCTGGCTGAAGAAGAGTTGAAAATATTCTCTTCTCCCTTACAAGTCTTTGACTGATTGGATTAAATCCAGCTGATTGGATTCTCTCTCTGTGGAAGACACATCTTTAGCTGATCATAGATTTAATCAGCCACAGATACAAGCATCTGACTGATGATTTAATAAACCAGCCTTCTGGTTTATTAGCCAACGAGGAAATATCCTTGCAGCAATGGTTAAGCCAGTCCTTATCTGACCAGACAACTGGGTGCCATCACTTGGTCACGTTGACATCTGAATCTAACCATCGCAATGTCCTTTTAAATGTTTTTCCTATGTATAAAAACACACAAACATATAGAAATTACATGGGTTGTTTTAACAAATGTCCTCTTACCCTACATGTTATTTTGAAATATTTTGAACATCTTTGTACACCAGTAAGAATAAATCTACATACTTTTTGTGGGTTATATAGTATTTCATTATATGAATATTCAGTAATTTATTTAACCAGTTCTCTAATGATGGGTATTTAGGTTGTTTCTAATTTTCTTTACTATATCAGATGTTGAATGATCATTCCTATATAGACATCTTTACTTAATTATATGATTTCCCCCCACTGTGGCAAAGTCCTGCAAATGTAATTGCTGGATCAAAAGGTAATGAATATTTTTATGTACACATTTTATCAAATTGCCTTCCAGAAATGTTGTTCAATTTGCAGTATATGAGTCATTTACCTATAACCATCACTGATACATTCGTGAAAGAAAGTGATCTGATGATAATTTAGCATGGGACTACAGAAGGGCCCACCTTCCTGCTTGGGATGGGTTAGGAAAGCCTTGAGCATGGCAGGAACTTGTGCTAACCTGGTTGACCTAATTAACAGCACTGTACTTGGGAGCCTTGGGCGCTCACTGTCTATGGTGCTGGCATCGAGCCAGCCCTCAGAGGCTTATAGTCTGATGGCCAATTCCATTTGGATTGTCCTGAGGGCTGAGAACTAAATTTTTATCTGCTTTGCGGCCATACCTACCTTTGGTTATACCAGAAGAAAAAGTAAAAATTTTGATATATCACTTTTTTTTTCTTTTATCAAAGAAAAATGTGGTGTAGAAGAAAAATATGTTCAGAAGTAAAAAGTATATAAACCGAAATGGAAAACTTCAGCCCCACTTTCCAGAAACAAACCACCATTTACAGTTTGGTGTCTACTGTTCCAGACTTGGGTTGGTTGGTTGGTTTCTACTCAGCAGCATAAATTGCAGGGGAGGCAACTTCTTTACCTTCTGATCTGTGTTGTCGTTGACAGCAGGGAAACCAACACGAATGGAAATGGGGCTTTGCTTACTTTGCTGTGTTTAATTTCATAATATTTCTTCCAGTTACATGTTGTTTTACACTTGGGGAAATGTGAGAGAGTTTAAATAGCTTGCTGCTGGTTGACTGGTAATAAGTAGCTGAGCTGGGATTTGAACCCAGGTCTGTTTCCATGAGGCCCTTTCCCTTGTTTCAGGATGCTGTGTTTCTGAACTTGTGCTGTCCAAAATAGTGGTCATTAGCAACATGTCTCAATTTATATTTAAATTAATTAAAATAAAATAAGCTAAGAATTCAGTTCCTCGGTATTACTACATTTCAGGTGCTCAGTAGGCACAGGTGGATATTTGCTATAATAGATCAAGTTTATGAGTATCTACATCGTTGCATAAGTTCTCTTTGACAGAGATGGAACCATTGAAATATGAAAAGTCATGGGTAAAGGGTTAATTTAAAGGCCTCTGTTAGCACGCTTAATAGATTCTGTGTTCTAGATTTAGAAAGATAGCCTTGAAAAACCTGCTTATTCCAGAGATGAGACAAAACTCCTAGGCCCAAAATTTGAAAATGAATTATCGATCACCTCTTGTGTTTTTCTCTGCTATGATTGGGATACAAACGCTTTAAGGATACTTGCATTTATTGTAACGTTTGAGTGTATCTGAAATTGGAATGACCAGAATAAAACAAGTCTCTTCTCTTTTATCATTATTTTTCCCTGAAAAAAGTGAAGATGATGTGTTTCTTCTCCTGTTGCTTACATATAACCTCTTAACCAAACCATAATCTGTGTTTTTAAAGGTTACATTTCAAGGGTGTGTTAGCAGAGTGGGAGAAAGGCTAATCCCTGCCAACACCCACGTTTTGATTGTGGCCTTCACAGCTGCCTTTGGAAGGCTTTAAGTGCTTGTCTCACTGGTGTGTGCACTTGGGGAGCTTTTTGATAACCTATAGGAAGTAGAATTGGGGAAGAAAATGTGTGTGCAGGGCAGAGGTAGTGTGGGTTGGCAGTACAGAACCCAGCGTAGGGCAGAGTGGAGAGGACAGCTCAGTGACTGTGTCAGCTTCCATAACAAAGTTCAAACCCTTAGCGTCCAGTTGCTCGTGAAGAACTTGACAGTGATTTGTAAAACTGGGGGGGCTAATTTTCCATTTCTTTAGAATACATGCCTGAGACTGAGAAAACACTTACATTTAGTAGATGCTCAAATATATGCCTGATGAAGAAATGAATGCATTGCCTTCAGATTGCCTGGGAAATCCATAGGTCTGAATTGTTGTATATGTTCATAAATATATGAAATGCTGAAAACTATTTTTCTGTGTAATATTTAAAACTCTTAGTATATTATGGCATAATCTCTCTTCTTCACTCATGAAGGATTGACATCTCAGTTATTTTTCATCTCCCATGGACTTCTACATTTTATGGCTTTCTGTTTAACATCTCAAGTACTGGGAAATGCTAAACCATTGCATCAGACTAGTTGTATAGGGAGGCAAAATCCTGGGCCGTAAACAAGCTAATTCTTGAGTTTAAATTGGAAACCTTAATTGTTGCATAAACTTTCAGGCCAGCAGAAATTCTTAAATTGCTGTTTTATGACCCTGCTTGGTAATTCAGGTGTGTTAGGAAATTACAGGGAATCACAGGAGTGTGAAATCATTAAGAGAGCCACAGTTGTATTTCCCACCTGCAGGTGGTAAGGCCAGAGGGAGCATTTGGGGGACTGAGTGAGATTGAATGGGCTGCTTGGCTGCTTTATGAAAGAGTGACCGCATTGCCCAGATCTCAGAAATAACAGACCCTGGGAGAGCAGATGCAGACCAAAGGCCAGCCTCAAAAAGTTAAACATACTTTGATTTTCTCAAGGAGATAGTGTTATCCTACCACGATTCATTGAAAATATTTTTATTTGGAAGAAACTCATGTGCTCTGCAATCGTGCATCACTGGGGAGAATGCTCTGGGTGCAGGTGCTTGCCGCATCACTTCCTCCAGGCTTTGTGGAAGTGGAATAAACTCACCCACAAGAGGTGATTTCCCATAAAATCCCTGCACTTAGGAATTACTCACCCAGTTGAACGCTGGCTCTCCTGTTCTCCCTGAGCTCTCTTTAAGAGGCCTGGCCAGTTAGTGTCTCTACTGCTTTGGCAAGCAGTGTTGTCTTTCTTTTGATTTGGTACACTTATGAAGATTAATTTGGAGTGAAATGTAATTGAAGGCCAATTACATCTGATGTCAGATCTATTAGAACAGAGCAGTGCTGTTGATTGGGGAATGGAAAGCATTTGAGACAGTGTCTGGGAAATACATTAAATACATCGAATGTTACTGCCTTGTCTAATGGCCTAATTTAAATTACTTTTTTCTTTGCTACTACATTATGTCATACCAGATAGACTTTAGAGTCCAAGAGGATGGAAACTGTGTGGAAAACGAATACTTAGGCATCTCGATGACCTTTATTATGATTTGTATAAAAATTGGAAAACACTTAAAGGAAATCTTTATTTTTTGTTTCTTCTCTAGAGGAAAGAGGGAAATAATTCACCTTTTGAATCTGGTGGTCCATTTAGCCCATAGGAACTTAATTTTATGTGAAGTGACCCTAAAGTATTTTATAGTATAGTAGACAAACAATGTCCTTGGTGTCTTAGTTTCTGCTTTTCTACAGCTTTTAGTTCATTAGGTATCTTTTTTCTTGAGATACAATTCACATTACCTAAAATTCACCATTTAAAAATGTACAGTTCATTGATTGTTAGTGTATTCACTATGCTGTGCAACTATTACCACTATTTAATTACAGAATATTTCCATCACCCCCAAAAAGAACCCCCATACTCATGAGCAGTCAGTCCAAAGTTCCACTACCCATCAGCCCCTGACAACCACTAATAGGATTTTTGTACCTGTGGGTTTGCATATACTGGACATTTCATTTTCATGGCATCTTGCATTATGTGTACCCTTTGTTCCTGACTTCTTTCACTTAACCTTGTTTTCAAGGTTTATCCATGTTTGAGCATGTATCAAAATATCATTCTTTTTTATAGCTGAATAATATCCCATTGTTTTGGATTTAGCACATTTTATCTATCGATTCATCAGTTGATAAACACTTGGGTTGTTTAGCTATCTTAATATATATGAATATCAGAAGGACTTTCAAGGATTTTGCAATATAAATGCACTCCAGTGCTGGCCTTTGAATTGAGTTGTTTCCAACAGTGAAGATAGCTCAAAGCAGTAAATACTTAAGCAATTAGAAGGCTGCAGTAGGCTCTTTATCTTGGTCAAATATGCATCTGTGGGATTTAAGGATACTTGGAAATAATACTTACTAGTAGTGAAATTTCTTTGGATAGAAGAGGTGAATGCTGTCGGATGCTGCCTGGAAACAACACTCCCATCTCCCAGCCTCCCACCAAAGCTTTTATTTCTCTCCCCACTGTCCACTGGCAGTTCTATGTGAGTCCATCTGAATTGCTGAAGAGAGGTGCTTGTCCAAAGTCACACCGTTTTCCCAGGAACAACCATATTCCAAGGTATAAAGTCTCAGTCCCTTTTTCTCAATTTGAGACAACTCTGAAGTGTCACCCAGCCTCAGAGCTCCCCATGGGATCACCAAAGCCTCTGTTGAGACTGCATTGCATTTCAGGTCAGCTTCTCCCTCTGGGGAGGTTTGGGGCTCAGGAAAACTTCACTGCCTCTTTAACCTTAGTAGGACCTGAAGAGGCTGAGAACTAATTTGTGTAAGAACCAGGAGCTTCCTTGCAGAGAAGGGTTTGAAGAAGCCTTTGCCTTTTAAGATTTAACTGTGTTAAAATTTCTTTGATGATTTAGATTGTCCATGCAGCAGGTGGGTGGCTAAGATGGGGCAAGAGGGGGGACTCCTTTTGAGAAGGGAGAAGGTTGAGATGGAGACCCACCAACAAGACAGGAATCCAGATTTTGTCGGAGAACTAGGTCTAAGAACAGCAGGTAGCTGAAGCCTAAGGTTGTGTGGATGACATAAAAATATAGAAAACTGTACCCTTGGCGTACAGGCCTTTGGTGATGTGACGTGAACATGATTGGATCTGATGTAGGAAACAGAAATCTTCTCTTTAGCCTAAGAAGCTGTTGTTGGACCCCCTAGGATGTCAGTGTTCCAGGGGCAGAGGTACCTTCTCACTCTCTATCACCTAGTTGCATCCTCTTTCCTAAGGAGTGCTCAGAGTTCAAATAAATAAATAAGTAGAAGTTGCTCACCTTCACTTTAGATTTCCCATGAAGGTGAAAGTTTTGAAAAGCAAGTGGGATAATATCTCAGTAAAAAAGTCCTGAAAAAGGAAAGTCCACTCAGGGATGAGGAATGACGATTCTAAGAGACTGTGAAAGAGGGATGAAAGTCATAGCTGGTGGACTGACCAAGCCAGGCTAAAGAAGGACCTGGGGCAGGAATCAGTGTTTATCCCACAGAACCAGTGAACAAGTCAAGTTGCTTGATGGGGGATGTGCGATAGCACTTCCAGACACTGAGAGAACCAATCCCCAGAGTATGTGGAAGGATCGTGGGGTCTGCAGTTCATCTCCCAGGACAAGGCTGGGTAATATAAAACTGAAATTTCAAGAATCCATTTGGTGGTCACAGACTGAGTATCTTTATTTTTTAAAAATTCATTAGCTCTTATCCCTTGTGCGCATCTTAGCTTTGAATTTCCTGACTTTATGATGAATAAACTTTGCTTTAATGTTTATTCATGCACTTTTTACTTTCCCTTTGGTGAAGTGTTGATGAGCTAACAAGATTCAATGTCTCCATTGCAGTAACACATTATTGTAGTAAAACAAGCCTAAGGAAAATAAATTTTATTTCTTTGAGGAACCAGAATTACCTTTGAAAAGTTTGAAGTGTGCTCTTCAGTTTAATAAACTTTCATAAAGAAAAACATATAGCAAAATATTCTGCTTGCATGTACTAGGACCCCAGTAAAATGTGACGAAGTAAAATAAAAAGGCTATACCTGCATTGGGCATTGCCAGGAAAAGACCCCTTTCCCAGAGGACAAAAGAACAATTGACTGGCAGGGGCTTTGGGAGAAAATGAAGGCATTCTACAGAACTGCAGATAAGCAACTCCTGAGGATAAAATTAGTTTGGATCCAGTAGAGATATTAGCATAGCATACTAATCGATGTGTATCTGCTCCCAACTTTGTAAGATTCCCCCCCCCACCCATGTAAAATGGAAACTTAATGTCAGCTAAGCAGAACATTTCCTTACTTCTTTCTCCTGTAGCCCTGTAAGAGCTTCCGTTTTCACCCTCTCAGTGGAGCGCCCTTCTACTTTCTGAAAGGGATGCTGCCTGATTCCTGAATCCCTCAGTAAAGCTGTGAGATCCAAAATTGCATGACAGTTTTACTTTATTGTAACTCAGGCCCTTATAGTTTGTTATAATACCATTTTTAAAACCAGCTTTATTGATATGTAGTTGATCTATAGTAAGCTGCATGTATTTAAAGTGTAGAAATCGATAAATTTTGTCATTTAATATACTTTGAAGCTATCACCACCATCAAGATAATGAACAATTCATCAAACCCAAAAGTATCCCCATGCCCCTTGGTAATCCTTCCTTCCCAGTCGCTGTGCCCCCTGGAACACCTATGATCTCATTTCTCTAACTGTAAACTTATTTTCACTTAGTAGAGTTCCATAATAAGAAATCATGCAGCATGTCCTCCTTTGCCTGGCTCCTTTTCACTCAGTAAAAAATATCTTTAGATCCATGCATATTGTTGTATGTATCAATAGTTTGCTTTTTTTGCAAGACCATAGTACATTGGATAAATGGACATACCGTATTTCCTTTATCCGGTCACCTATTGATGGGTATTTGTATTGTATTCAGGTTTTGGTTACCACAAACAAAATTGCTGTGAACATTCATGTGTAGGTGTTTGCTTTTTTCCCTCTTGGGCAAATACCTGAGAGTAGAATGGCTGAAATGCATGGTAGGTAAATGTGTAACTTTTAGAGAAGCTGCCAAACTGTTTTCCAAGGTGGTTGTAACATTTTACATTCCAAGGAGCAGTGAATGAGTTCTCAATGCTCCACTTGGTATGGGCAATCCTTCTAACTTATGTCGTTGTAGTGGGTGTGAAGTTGTTTTAATATGTATTTCCCCAAAGACTAAGATTGTAGAACATTTTTTTTTATGTGCTTATTTGTCATGCATGTATCTTCTTTGGTGAAATGTCCCAAGTGTTGCCCATCTTTCCCTTGGGTTGCTTGTTTTCTTATTGTGTTTTGAGAGTTCTTAATATTTTCTGGATACAAATCCAGATGTATGCTATGCAAATATTCATAATATTTTGTAAGAATAAAGTAGTCTATCTTTTGAAAAGCAGAAGGTTTAAATTTTGATGAAATCAACTTATTACTTTTTTCTTTGTCATATCCAATAGTTCAACAAACACAACAAACAACCATTTGTTGAAAAGACTCTCTTCTCTACTGAATTGCCTTTACATCTTTGTCAATGTTCAGTTGTGTGTGTATGTATGAATATATGTATATGTCCATTTCTGTGCTCTTTATTCCATTGATCTATTTGTTCATCTTGATGCCAGTGCCACACTGTCTTAATTAATGTCAGTAACTATTAAGGAAATTTTAAAATCTGATAATGTTAGCCTTCTGCATTTGTCTCCTTCCCAGAGTTGTATTGTCTCTTCCCTTGCATTTCCATGTGAGTTTAAAATCAATTTGTTAATTTCTACAAAGGAACCCACAGGGATTTTAATAAGGTTGAGTTATTGCTCTCGATCATTATTGGCAGAACTGACATCTTAATATGTAGTCTCTTCACCCATGAACACAATATGTCTCTGTTTATGAAGATTTTCTTTGATTTCTTTCGGTGTTTTGAACAGGTTGTGTACATCTTTTATCACTTGTCCCTAAGTATTTCGTAATTATGCTGCTATGATAAATAATGTTTTTAAAAATTTAAGTTTTGGTTGTTGCTAGTGTATAGAAATAGGATTGATTTTTGAATATTGGTGTTTTATCCTACAACCTTGTTATACTCATTTAATAGTTCTCTTAGGTTTTTTTGTTTTTTTGGGTAAAGTTGACTTTTTAAAAATGCTTTTGGGTGTCTATTGAGATTATCATGTGCTTTTTTTCTTAATTGCTTTGTTAATATGGTAAATTGCTGATTTCTGCTCAGCAGTTTTTTCATTCTAACGATCTGTGCCATTTATTTGGGGATGTTTAAAACATTTACATTTAAGGCGATTGTTGATATGATTAGGTTTAAGATTATCATCTTGCTATTTGTTTTCTATTTGTCCCATCTATTCCTTTTTCTGTTTTTCCTCTTTTATTTCCTTCTTTTGGATTAATGAATTTTTTTGTTTATTTGTATATTTTTAATTTATATTTGTATTTTTTGTTATAGGTTCAATGACATATTTAGACATGGTTCTATCATCTTATATTTTGCTCCCTGTTTATAATGTTTTGTTTTGTTTTTCAAATTCCTGTATTCTAACATCGTCTTTCTCTACTCTCAAACAATGTGAAGGTCTTACTGCAGTAGCTTCGAATCCTTTCAGTTTCACGTGCTATTGCTGCTCGGTATTTTAGTGCCACAATGAGCAGTCACTGTAATTACAAATTTTCTAGAATCAATAATTATTTAGATGTGCCTGTGCTTTGTGAATGTATTTACCTACCAGTTTCTTGTGTCTCACTCTTCCCATTTCAGTTTTTTCTTCCTGATGTACTTCTTTCAGAATTTCATTCTGTGAGGATTCAAGATCACACTGTAAGAAGTCCATGGATCCAGGACTTCTCTGACTTCAAATAATGTGCTCTTCATCCTCTGCAAATATAGTCTCAATATCCATAGTAATCAGGGGCAAGGGATGTAATTGCCTGGAAGTCGTACCCTCTGTCTTGTGCATTTATGTCATCGCTGTGCCTCTTCAGTAGCTCGGTAGATGATCAGCCAATGCCTGTAACTGGTAAGAAGGAATGAACTACTGAAATTGATTATAGTTTTATTATAGTGAAATAACACAGATAAGAAGCAAAGGAAGAAATGAATAGGATGAAGTCTGGGAGCGTCTCAGACACAAGCCCCGTGTCCTCTCCATGTGGAGTCAGAAGGCATCACCCTCCTGGCCCAGTGAATGTATCTTACCAGTCACAGAAGTTCTGAGTATTTTTTATGATTATTTTCTGTCCACTGTTGACTTACCTCTGTTTTATGTTTCAAAAATGTGTTGCTATAGAATTTGCATTATGAATCTTCACATACAGTATTAGAGTCTTAAAACTGTGTACCTCTATTTCCTTCTTCCTTTTTGTGCCATAGTTGGCATGTATTTTACTTCTGTATTTGTTACCAACCCTGCAATACATTGCTATTGTTTAGGTTTAAATAGTCAATTATCTTGTTATTAAAAAGTAAGAAAAGGTGGGGTGCAAGGGTAGTTCAGTGGTAGAATTCTTGCCTGCCTTGTGGGAGACCCGGGTTCGATTCCTGGTCCATGAACTTCCCAACAAGCAAACAAATTCAACAAATGGTGCTGCAATGGTGCTACAAAAACAAATTCGACAAATGATACATACTCTCATGGAAAAATAATGAAATGTGAGCCCCCCGTACAGCATACCAAAAAAAAAGAGTAAGGAAAGAACATATTGACCACTTTGGGCTCTTTTCATTTCTCTGAAAGGGACTGAGTTTGAATTTGGTATCGTTTCTTCACACTGTAAGTACTTCCTTTAAAACATCTCATTGCAGGTGTGCTGGCAATGAATTGCTTTGTTTATCTGAAAAAGTCTTTATTTTTGAAATATGCATTTGCTGGATAGAGTTTCTAGGCTGAGAGTTTTTTCGGTTTCATAGTTTTGGTGATGTTACTTGATAGTCTTACGTTGCATAACTTCTGATGGAAATTATGCTGTCATTCTTATCTTTTTTCCTCTATATGTAATGTATATGTATATGTCATTCTTATCTTTTTTCCCCCATTCTGGCTGTTTTTAGGATTTTTCTAGCACTGGTTTTCAGCAATTTGATTATGAATTGGCTTGTGTGGTTTTAATTGTGTTTCTTTGCTTGGTGTTCATTGAGTTTTTTAGATTGGTGGTAATTATAGCTTTCATCAAGTTTGGAAGATTTTCGGACAAATCTTCAAATCTTTTCCTTCTGTGACCCCTTCTCTCTCACCTCTCCTTCTAAGACTAAGATTCCAAGTATGTTAGATACCATTAACTGGAACTCTGTTATTTTTTCCAGTCGTTTTTTGCTCTCTGTGTTTCATTTTTCATCATTTCTATTGCTGTCTTCATGATGACGTTTTCCTTTCAGTTTCTAATCTTCTGTATTTCCATCCATTGTATTTTTCATTTTGTATTGTGTACTTGTAGTATCTAGAAGTTGCATTTGTATCGTTTTATAAATTTCTTTCTCTCTAACCTCAAATTTTTGTTTTCATCTACATTCTTAAATTTGTAGAATTTAATTAATTATAGCCTTTTTTTTTTTTTTTTAGATCCTTGTCTGCTAACCCCAGCATCCTTGTCTTTTCTGGGTCTCTGTTGTTTTGAGTTATCTCTTAGTAATAGGATATTTCTTTATTTGCCTGGGAGTTTTGGATTAGATACCAGACATTGTGAATTTTACATTGTTGGCTGCTAGATTTTTGAGATTCTTTTAAATAGTGGTGGACTTTGTTCTGTTGTGCAGTTTACTTGGGAACATTTCGATAATTTGGGGGCTTTTGTTAGGGCAAGTTTAGAGCAGCCTTTATTCTGGTTAATTTAACTCCTCTACTACAAGAAAACTCTCTCTGATGCCCCATGTATCATGTTTTCTGGTTGGTGGGGACATGAACTATTACTGGTCCTGTATGAACTTGGAAATTGTTCAGCCCCCTCTATGTGCAGCTCCCTCGTGTCCAGCATCCTGTCTAGGAAATTCTAGCTTTCCTAACTTCTCTGAATTGTGATTTCTCTTTTCTCACCTGAGGGAGAGCACTGTTCTTTTTGGGATCCTGGTTGCCATGTGGTTGTCTAGAAACTGTTTGTAGGCGGTAATTGGGGGGCAATCATAGGCCATACCTTATTTGTGTCCCTGTGCCTCCTGTTGTACTGTGTCTTAAAACAATCATTTTTATATATTTTATCTGATTTTCTAGTTGTTTCCCATATTTATTTTAAGTGGATAAATATAAACTTGAGCTCTGGCAATATCAATTAGGTTCTAAAAGCATTTGACTTTGCTATTTTAACTTTTCATAGAAAAATATTACCACATAATTATTTTTAAAAATGCTCTTTAAACTGTTCTGACAGGTTGTTTGGTCCTGAACTGTGCATTTCAAATAATGAAATGTATTAAAGATATTTAATGCAGATAATGATCTCATACATCTTTTATGAAATGGTTGCTTATACAAATGATTGGCTTTCTATGCTCATAATTGCCTCATTTAAAAGAGAGTCATGAAAAATTAATGAAATAAAGTGAACCCTTAAGTTTCTTATTTTTCAACTTTCCCTAATGTTAGTAAAGGAAGAGTTGATATAATAGGCTAAAATGGTATTTTGGTTTATCAGTGGTCTTAATTTAGCTAGGTTATCCCATCTTTTACAATGATATTTGAAATTTGTATTCAAAAGAATTAACATTCCTTTCTTAGAATAACCAAGCATAAAATTAGGAATTGAAGTAGGAAAAGAAAGGGATGTCTGCCATAACCAACCCGTATAGTTCTTTGGTCTGTTCATGAGAGGATTGGAAGGGAAGGAAATGAAGTGGTCAAAGAAAAATGAATGAAAAGAAAGGTTTGAAAAGAAAGAGAGAGGGCAGAATGATTCTGTAGAGGATTCTAAGTGGAATTCAAGTCTCCTCACCCCCAGTAATAAATAAGATCAAAGCCACCTCCATTCTAATCTCCAGTATCCATAAGATTAAAGATCATGGCTCCAATCCAGCTGAGTCAGCAAGACCAGTGTTATGCCTACATGAGTAAAAAACAGAATGCATGGTATTGAGTGAGGAGGCAAGAATGAATGTCCTGCTTTCGGAGGGTGGAGGCGATACCACAGGGAGCACTCAGCTTCCACTCGGCAGGTTTTATAAGCCAAGGGGTCAGGCCTAGAATTTGCAGAATTGTGGTGTCATCTTTTCTTTAGGTCTGATTCTTAAAATCTTTAGTTTCCAAGAATTTGCCTTAGAAAAGTTGATTAGCAAATAGTTGGATTTTTTTTTTTTTTTTTTTTACAGTTGCTTTTTTTTTTTATTAATTAAAAAAAGAATTAACAAAACAATTAGAAATCATTCCAATCTACATGTACAATCAGTAATTCTTAATAACATCACATAGTTGCATATTCATCATTTCTTAGTACATTTGCATCGATTTAGAAAAAGAAATGAAAAGACAACAGAATAAGAATTAAAACAATAATAGAAAGAAAAAAAACAAAAAAAACAAAAACAAAAAACCTATACCTCACATGCAGCTTCATTCAGTGTTTTAACATAATTGCATTACAATTGGGTAGTATTGTGCTGTCCATTTCTGAGTTTTTATATCCAGTCCCGTTGTACAGTCTGTATCCCTTCATCTCCAATTATCCCTTCTCTTTTTTTTTTTTTTTTTTTAATTAACGGAAAAAAAGAAATTAACCCAACATTTAGAGATCATACCATTCTACACATGCAATCATTAATTCTTAACATCATCACATAGATGCATGATCATCATTTCTTAGTACATTTGCATTGGTTTAGAAGAACTAGCAACATAACCGAAAAAGATATAGAATGTTAATATAGAGAAAAAAATAAAAGTAATAATAGTAAAATCAAAACAAAACAACACAAAACAAAACAAAAACCTATAGCTCAGATGCAGCTTCATTCAGTGTTTTAACATGATTACTTTACAATTAGGTATTATTGTGCTGTCCATTTTTGAGTTTTTGTATCTAGTCCTGTTGCACAGTCTGTATCCCTTCAGCTTCAATTACCCATTGTCTTACCCTCTTTCTAACTCCTGCTGAACTCTGTTACCAATGACATATTTCAAGTTTATTCTCGAATGTCCGTTCACATCAGTGGGACCATAATGTATTTGTCCTTTAGTTTTTGGCTGGATTCACTCAGCATAATATTCTCTAGGTCCATCCATGTTATTACATGGTTCATAAGTTTATCTTGTCTTAAAGCTGCATAATATTCCATCGTATGTATATACCACAGTTTGTTTAGCCACTCTTCTGTTGATGGAGATTTTGGCTGTTTCCATCTCTTTGCAATTGTAAATAACGCTGCTATAAACATTGGTGTGCAAATGTCCGTTTGTGTCTTTGCCCTTAAGTCCTTTGAGTAGATACCTAGCAATGGTATTGCTGGGTCGTATGGCAATTCTATATTCAGCTTTTTGAGGAACCGCCAAACTGCCTTCCACAGTGGTTGCACCCTTTGACATTCCCACCAACAGTGGATAAGTGTGCCTCTTTCTCCGCATCCTCTCCAGCACTTGTCATTTTCTGTTTTGTTGATAATGGCCATTCTGGTGGGTGTGAGATGATATCTCATTGTGGTTTTGATTTGCATTTCTCTAATGGCCAGGGACATTGAGCATCTCTTCATGTGCCTCTTGGCCATCCGTATTTCCTCTTCTGAGAGGTGTCTGTTCAAGTCTTTTTCCCATTTTGTAATTGGGTTGGCTGTCTTTTTGTTGTTGAGATGAACAATCTCTTTATAAATTCTGGATACTAGACCTTTATCTGATATATCATTTCCAAATATTGTCTCCCATTGTGAAGGCTGTCTTTCTACTTTCTTGATGAAGTTCTTTGATGCACAAAAGTGTTTAATTTTGAGGAGTTCCCATTTATTTATTTCCTTCTTCAGTGCTCTTGCTTTAGGTTTAAGGTCCATAAAACCGCCTCCAGTTGTAAGATCCATAAGATATCTCCCAACATTTTCCTCTAACTGTTTTATGGTCTTAGACCTAATGTTTAGATCTTTGATCCATTTTGAGTTAACTTTTGTATAGGGTGTGAGAGATGGGTCTTCTTTCATTCTTTTGCATATGGATATCCAGTTCTCTAGGCACCATTTATTGAAGAGACTGCTCTGTCCCAGGTGAGTTGGCTTGACTGCCTTATCAAAGATCAAATGTCCATAGATGAGAGGGTCTATATCTGAGCACTCTATTCGATTCCATTGGTCGATATACCTATCTTTATGCCAATACCATGCTGTTTTGACCACTGTGGCTTCATAATATGCCTTAAAGTCCGGCATCGCTAGACCTCCAGCTTCGTTTTTTTTCCTCAAGATGTTTTTAGCAATTCGGGGCACCCTGCCCTTCCAGATAAATTTGCTTATTGGTTTTTCTATTTCTGAAAAATAAGTTGTTGGGATTTTGATTGGTATTGCATTGAATCTGTAAATCAATTTAGGTAGGATTGACATCTTAACTATATTTAGTCTTCCAATCCATGAACACGGTATGCCCTTCCATCTATTTAGGTCTTCTGTGATTTCTTTTAGCAGTTTTTTGTAGTTTTCTTTATATAGGTTTTTTGTCTCTTTAGTTAAATTTATTCCTAGGTATTTTATTCTTTTAGTTGCAATTGTAAATGGGATTCGTTTCTTGATTTCCCCCTCAGCTTGTTCATTACTAGTGTATAGAAATGCTACAGATTTTTGAATGTTGATCTTGTAACCTGCTACTTTGCTGTACTCATTTATTAGCTCTAGTAGTTTTGTTGTGGATTTTTCCGGGTTTTCGACGTATAGTATCATATCGTCTGCAAACAGTGATAGTTTTACTTCTTCCTTTCCAATTTTGATGCCTTGTATTTCTTTTTCTTGTCTAATTGCTCTGGCTAGAACCTCCAACACAATGTTGAATAATAGTGGTGATAGTGGACATCCTTGTCTTGTTCCTGATCTTAGGAGGAAAGTTTTCAATTTTTCCCCATTGAGGATGATATTAGCTGTGGGTTTTTCATATATTCCCTCTATCATTTTAAGGAAGTTCCCTTGTATTCCTATCTTTTGAAGTGTTTTCAACAGGAAAGGATGTTGAATCTTGTCGAATGCCTTCTCTGCATCAATTGAGATGATCATGTGATTTTTCTGCTTTGATTTGTTGATATGGTGTATTACATTAATTGATTTTCTTATGTTGAACCATCCTTGCATACCTGGGATGAATCCTACTTGGTCATGATGTATAATTCTTTTAATGTGTTGTTGGATACGATTTGCTAGAATTTTATTGAGGATTTTTGCATCTGTATTCATTAGAGAGATTGGTCTGTAGTTTTCTTTTTTTGTAATATCTTTGCCTGGTTTTGGTATGAGGGTGATGTTGGCTTCATAGAATGAATTAGGTAGTTTTCCCTCCACTTCGATTTTTTTGAAGAGTTTGAAGAGAATTGGTACTAATTCTTTCTGGAACGTTTGGTAGAATTCACATGTGAAGCCATCTGGTCCTGGACTTTTCTTTTTAGGAAGCTTTTGAATGACTAATTCAATCTCTTTACTTGTGATTGGTTTGTTGAGGTCATCTATGTCTTCTTGAGTCAAAGTTGGTTGTTCATGTCTTTCCAGGAACCCGTCCATTTCCTCTAAATTGTTGTATTTATTAGCGTAAAGTTGTTCATAGTATCCTGTTATTACCTCCTTTATTTCTGTGAGGTCAGTAGTTATGTCTCCTCTTCCATTTCTGATCTTATTTATTTGCATCCTCTCTTTCTTCTTTTTGTCAATCTTGCTAAGGGCCCATCAATCTTATTGATTTTCTCATAGAACCAACTTCTGGCCTTATTGATATTCTCTATTGTTTTCATGTTTTCAATTTCATTTATTTGTGCTCTAATCTTTGTTATTTCTTTCCTTTTGCTTGCTTTGGGGTTAGCTTGCTGTTCTTTCTCCAGTTCTTCCAAATGGATAGTTAATTCCTGAATTTTTGCCTTTTCTTCTTTTCTGATATAGGCATTTAGAGCAATAAATTTCCCTCTAAGCACTGCCTTTGCTGCGTCCCATAAGTTTTGATATGTTGTGTTTTCATTTTCATTCGCCTCGAGGTATTTGCTAATTTCCCTTGCAATTTCTTCTTTGACCCAGTCGTTGTTTAGGAGTGTGTTGTTGAGCCTCCACGTATTTGTGAATTTTCTGGCACTCTGCCTATTATTGATTTCCAACATCATTCCTTTATGGTCCGAGAAAGTGTTGTGTATGATTTCAATCTTTTTAAATTTGTTAAGACTTGCTTTGTGACCCAGCATATGGTCTATCTTTGAGAATGATCCATGAGCACTTGAGAAAAAGGTGTATCCTGCTGTTGTGGGATATAATGTCCTATAAATGTCTATTAAGTCTAGTTCATTTATAGTAATATTCAGATTCTCTATTTCTTTGTTGATCCTCTGTCTCGATGTTCTGTCCCTTGATGAGAGTGGTGAGTTGAAGTCTTCAACTATTATGGTATATGAGTCTATTTCCCTTTTCAATGTTTGCAGTATATTCCTCACGTATTTTGGGGCATTCTGATTCGGTGCGTAAATATTTATGATTGTTATGTCTTCTTGTTTAATTGTTCCTTTTATTAGTATATAGTGTCCTTCTTTGTCTCTTTTAACTGTTTTACATTTGAAGTCTAATTTGTTGGATATTAGTATAGCCACTCCTGCTCTTTTCTGGTTGTTATTTGCATGAAATATCTTTTCCCAACCTTTCACTTTCAACCTATGTTTATCTTTGGGTCTAAGATGTGTTTCCTGTAGACAGCATATAGAAGGATCCTGTTTTTTAATCCATTCTGCCAATCTATGTCTTTTGATTGGGGAATTCAGTCCATTGACATTTAGTGTTATTACTGTTTGGATAATATTTTCCTCTAACATTTTGCCTTTTGTATTATATATATCATATCTGATTTTCCTTCTTTCTACACTCTTTTCCATATCTCTCTCTTCTGTCTTTTTGTATCTGACTCTAGTGCTCCCTTTAGTATTTCTTGCAGAGCTGGTCTCTTGGTCACAAATTCTTTCAGTGACTTTTTGTCTGAGAATGTTTTAATTTCTCCCTCATTTTTGAAGGATAATTTTGCTGGATATAGGAGTCTTGGTTGGCAGTTTTTCTCTTTTAGTATTTTAAATATATCATCCCACTGTCTTCTAGCTTCCATGGTTTCTGCTGAGAAATCTACACAAAATCTTATTGGGTTTCCCTTGTATGTAATGGATTGTTTTTCTCTTGCTGCTTTCAAGATCTTCTCTTTCTCTTTGACCTCTGACATTCTAACTAGTAAGTGTCTTGGAGAACGCCTATTTGGGTCTAATCTCTTTGGGGTGCGCTGCACTTCTTGGATCTGTAATTTTAGGTCTTTCATAAGAGTTGGGAAATTTTCAGTGATAATTTCTTCCATTAGTTTTTCTCCTCCTTTTCCCTTCTCTTCTCCTTCTGGGACACCCACAACACGTATATTTGTGCGGTTCACATTGTCCTTGAGTTCCCTGATACCCTGTTCAAATTTTTCCATTCTTTTCCCTATAGTTTCTGTTTCTTTTTGGAATTCAGATGTTCCATCCTCCAAATCACTAATTCTATCTTCTGTCTCTTTAAATCTATCATTGTAGCTATCCATTATTTTTTCTATGTTTGCTACTTTATCCTTCACTTCCATAAGTTCTGCGATTTGTTTTTTCAGTTTTTCTATTTCTTCTTTATGTTCAGCCCATGTCCTCTTCATGTCCTCCCTCAATTTATCGATTTCATTTTTGAAGAGGTTTTCCATTTCTGTTCGTATATTCAGCATTAGTTGTCTCAGCTCTTGTGTCTCATTTGAGCTATTGGTTTGTTCCTTTGACTGAGCCATATTCTCAATCTTTTGAGCGTGGACAGTTATCTTCTGCTGCTGGCGTCTGGGCATTTATTCAGATTTCTCTTGGTGTTGGACCCAGCAAGGTTGTAATATTTTTCTGTGAAATCTCTGGGTTCTGTTTTTCTTATCCTGCCCAGTAGGTGGCGCTCGTGGCACCCGTTTGTCTGCGGGTCCCACCAGTAAAAGGTGCTGTGGGACCTTAAACTTTGGAAAACTCTCGCCGTCCTGGGGGTTCGCTAGCCGAAACGGCTTGAGCCGGCCCGGGGTCCGAACGCAGGGAGGGTTGCTGGTCGCCGCAGCCAGGGAAAGAGCCCGTCCGAATTTCCTAGTCGGCCCTGGGCAACAAGCGTGGCGGGAGGGCGCCAGCGGCAGCGGCCCGCCCGAGAGAGTGCACGTTCCCCGGGAGTCACGGGTTTGGAAGGGGCCTCCCCCACCCGTCACCGTTCTCCGCGGCCTGGGGGTTTCCGATCCAATTCTCTCAGTTGGTCCGGGGGCTGCGCGTGGTGTGGGCGCCAGCCGTCTTTGTTTCAGGGGACCGCCTCTCCAATTCTCCCAGCCGGCCCGGGAAGGGGGAAGGGAGTAACTCCGGCCGCTTGCCACCCCGCCCGGTAAGGCCCGCGCGCCTCGGCGATCTCACCCGAGCTGCTTCTCTCAGCCAGCCAGCCGTTCCAGGATGGGGTACGCTGTCTTTTTTATCTCTGTTGTGGCTTTGGGCGCTTTCTGTATCGTTTCTACTCCCCTAGTAGGTGTCCTGGAGAAGAAACTAAGATCCGTGCGTCTTACTAAGCCGCCATCTTCCAGGAATCCAAATAGTTGGATTTGTCAGCAATTATTTGAAAAGAAAAGAGATGCATCTGACTTTGTTTTTTCCACTTTCCTTGAAATAAGTATGATGTATTAAATATGGTAGACAGTCAGAAAAGAGAAAATATTTCTTAGTAATTTTAGAAATAAAATAAGTATGAGAATAAAGCACTGAGTGAAGGAAGTATGTAGTGCTGTAATGTTTTGATGAATATTCTAAACTGGTGCTATTTCTTCAAAAACATTTTCAGGCGATTAAAATTTGTCAATGGTAGTTTAGAAACATATTGGCAGAACTATTTCTATAAAATTCTGACTCATAGTGGCAATGTCTATTATTTAATGATTTATTCATATTTTATGGATATTTTAAATATCATTTAAAACAAATTTCACATTATCTCTTAAGTATAAAGAATAATAAAAACATGAAGATCTTATAAAGGCTATATATATATATATATACATAAAATTAGATAAAACAGATGATTACACACTGATGATTGTTTGCATTAGAACACACAAGAAGGAAATAAAATATTTTGTTACAGAATGAAAGTTGGAAAACTTAAATGAAGCAAGGGACTGTGGAGTGACTATGGGGTGGCATAGAATTATGTAACCCAGAAAAACATGTTTTTGTTCTTAATCCATTCCTGTGGGTGTGAACCCTTTGTGAACAGGACCTGTTGATGACCTTACTTAGTTAAGGTGTGGCCCAACTCAATCAGTGTACGTTTTAGTCCCATTCCTAGAGGCCTTACAAAGGAGACCACAGAGAGAAGCCACAAGAAACAACCACTGGCTGGAAGTCAACAGAACCCGGAAGGGAATAGAGAAGACACAACTGTGTACATTGTCATGTGACGAAAAGCCAAGGAACCCCAAATATTGGTGGCCAGGCAGAAGATACCAACACGAAAGGAAGGAAGCCTTCTAGCCTCTGAAATCATGAGCCAATAACTTCCTTGTTACTAGGCCAACTCATTGTACGGTGTTTGTTATAGCACCTGGTAAACTAAAACAGTTAAAACCCAACTGACAATGTAAGTAGAACAGAGAAAATTTTTGCCAATTAAATTAATTATTATGGTGATAAGAGATTTCTCTTTAATGTATGAAGGATCACCCGGGAAGCTTATTAAATAAGTCCTAGATCACCTGGGACTCTCCACCTGTATGATTATGCTGCAGGTGTTATACAACACATCTTTGAGAAACAGTAATCTTGAGGCTTATGTGTACAGTAGAGTGCTCATTAGTTTCTTTCTGTGTTCAGCTTTTCAGTGAACTGTCTTAAATACTGATGATAACTTGGAGGATCTCTGAGTTGGGAAAAGGGAGACCTGTCAAAAAATTGAGGTTTTTATTAGGTCCGGCAAGGGCGAGTGGAGGAGAGGTTGCAAACTGTTAGTCTATGGATTGAAATCAGCCTGCAGCCATGTTTTGCTTTGCGTACCTTGTGGGTGCCCCCACTCCCACTGCATCTGATTTCTTCTGGACTCTTGGTTAGAGTCCACCATCCTTGTTGCCTGACACCCTGGCTTCCTGCATTTCCCTTACTTGCCTGGTCTGTAATGGCATTAGCTTGTGACTGAGCCCTGAGGAACTTAGCGACAGAAATGATGGCATAGCTAAAAAATATACCTCTCTGAATTTAGCACATAATTCAACCTAAGTTTGTTGCTCAAAAACATTTATTTTGACAATTCTGGAGCCTCCATAGGAAGCCCTAAGTTTTCCACATTAGTGACTGAACCAAAGTAATCTAAAATATCTACAAGTCATTTATTGCTGTTTTAGCAGTGCATTTTATGCCTTAGAGCTATAACTGTACTTTCTAATTATCTTTTATTTGGTCAACTGGTAAAACTAAAATTTATTCTCTTTGTATTGGCAGTAGGGTACAATGTTGAGGCAGCCCAGCTGTGATCAAGGACAAAGTAGACTGATACATAGAGTTTTAAATTCTGGTCCTTGAAGGGGTCTTGAAAATAATGAAAAATAGATTAAAATGGCCAGCATTTAGTGGAAATGAATTACATTCCAGGCACCAGACTAAATACATTCCCCCTTTTCCCCATCCCACAACAATCAATTAATAGCTACTCGGCTATTCCTGTTTAAAGGTGAGGAGAATGATGATTAGAAACATTGAGCAGTTTACTTACATGGCTTTTATAAAGGCAGAATTTGTCATTTGAAAAACACATGTGTAAAGTTAACCATAGGCTGATAGTATTATGTTTGATCTAGTAAGAAAATGCCTGCCATTTAAAATGCAGCTGAACCTTACAGTCTGGCACTGCGCAAGATACTGTGGAATTGACCTGTCACACAGGCAGCCTGGCAACAGGAATGTTTAGGTGGCAACAAGCCCGTCCCTAAGCATGTCCTTCCTTCACTCGTGTTCTGATTGAACTTCGCCCCGGAGCTCGCACAGTTAGACTCCTCTTGCACTGCAGGAGCTGCATGGTTCCTTCCTCATCCTGTGGTGTGAGCAGCCAACCTCACCCCATGCTAAATGAGACGTGCGCCCCACGCCTGTGCCGTTCTCCTTACCTCTTCAGCTTGCAGACACCTGTCCTTTCCTTCCCATAAAGTCCCACCGGTGGGTGTCTGTGAGCCTGACCTAGTTGGAAGACCAGGTGAATTCCTGGTGTTCTCCCATCCTGCCACCTGAGCCTTCGGTTCTCATCAGTTGTTCACCTTGCAGTGGTGACTCTGCCCCTTCCCGTATATAGTTCTAATAGTTAGGTAATGCCCACCCCCAGGGATAAAGGACTTATCTCTATGGATATTATTATTATTATTATTATTATTTTCTTTTACACAGTAAGCATTTATTTCTACCATCCTATCCCCAGCTAAGCTCTCAAATGAGGTCACTGTATTATCTGTCATCCTCATTCAGAGTAAACGGATGTAAAGTTTTTTGAAAATATTGTGCACAGTTCTTGAATTATTTACCAAATTTTGCATTAATGTCACTTACTATTGCTCACTATTACTATTACTCAAATTTGCTTTACATATGAATAAAAATGAAGTGTAAGGTTATATATGAAAAGCGCTGATATATAGTAACATAGCCTTCCTTTTTTTCTTTCATGATTTCAGTAAGAGCTGAAGAATCTAGAAGCTTCCTTTTCCCACCTTTCTCTTGGAGCACTTGTGGCTGAGTTTGAACATATTTGTCCTCACTAGTGAAAAGTATGTCATGACTGAATGTTAAAGTCTTGGAGGTTTATTACCCAGCCAGCTCTTACTCTGTGGTTATGCAGTAGAGACTTGGTTTAACAGAAATCATGCAATGGTCAGGGACAAATCTCATGGAAATTGAGCCTGTTATCCAGAGTGCTAATATGGTGTTTTCTCAGGATGCCACTCTTGCTTTCCTCAGAAAGATTTTGTTACTCTATGGTAGTTAACACAGGAATGAATATTGGCATTTTGTCAGTTTTAGTAACACTGTGACAAGAATACAGAGGCCTTGTATACCGGCCAGGTTCTGCCATTAGCAAGCAGTGTGGATTTAGTCTAGTCTCTTTTAACAGCCCTGTGCCTCAGTTTATACATCTGTAGTAAATGAGAAGTTTGAGGTAGAGGATTTTAAAGGCCTTTTTCAGCTCTGGAATCCTTTGTGTCCTTTTAGCCCCAGTGTTCTTTGAAGTAAGGCAAGCTTTGCCTGAGTGCTGATCTGAGTTAATTAGGATTTGATGTTAAACTGTCCAGGAAATTCTGAGGTATGGGGGATGTTACACAACTGGTATGCTTAGCAGTGTTTTTCAGCTGGACTCTTGGTATCATTCTCCTGTTTCATCAAACCTCACAGAAACATGTCTAAAAATTCTAGTGCTCTCTATTCTTCTGCTTCTTAAAGCCTACTATAGTTAGCACTGCTGTCAGACTGAGCGCATTTGACACAGTCTTTTCTTTGACACTTATTAGATGAAAGGAAGATGACCTCCCATTAACTGGAAATCTCTAGACATGATTTTGAATGTGGCTGAGCCAGATAAATTAGGAAGAGAAAAGACAAAATATTCTACAGAGGATGGAAATCTAGTTACAATGTCTCTTTCAGTGAAATCCAGTGACTTCTGTCTCTTAGTTGACATTGCCATTTCATGCTATCAGTTGCAAGCAAAGGGTAAATCTGGACTTTTCAAGAGCACATGATAAACTAGGGCAATAAGGAAAGGAAACAATTTTCAGTATGTCGTTTCAGAGCCATATTACCTTTTCTGGAAGAAAGCTTAATGTCTTGTGCCACTTAAGTGAGATGTGAAATAATTGTGACCAGATTTTTGAATTTGAAAGGAATAGAGAATTTTACCAGTATCTTGACACCAAGTAAAGATAACAGTTTGATCAGCTGTTTCATCACCAGTTACTTTGTCTAGGGGAGCGAAAGATCCCAGAGGCCAAATTGGGCTTTAAATGAAGGTCTTTGTGGGCACCAGGCATTAGGTGAGGTGGCTGGTACAGCGTCTTATAATTGTTACTTGCCAGCCAGCTGTATTCTGTTTACTTCCTTAGTTGAGATAGCCACAACGTTTATCATCTGTTCAAACACAGGCAGATTAAATAGCATTAGGGGATTGCTTTACTTAACAAAGCAGTCACAGATGAACTATCTTGTTCATATTTTATTTTAAGAAAGAAAAGAACACTTGCTGCTGGGTTTGGGTGTGCAGGGTTTCATTTATTGCATGGCAGTCCCTCCTGAAGCAGTTTCTAACTCCAGCTCACCCTTTCAGACATAGGCTAGCCTACATTAGATTTAGTTCTGGGAAAGGCCAAAGAGGGGAATTTGCTGTTCTTTAGTCAAATTTACACCAACTTTTGGACATTGCTTTAAAAACCCTGAAATATTTTCAAAACATAGAAATTATTTTCTTTATATTACAAACATGGAACTAACAATAAACACCCCAGAGATGATTTTGTTGAAAGACAGCAGAGAATAATTAGGGGTTCTTGTTCTTTGAGGCACATCAGAAGAACCATCTCAGGGACTTGTGAAAATACGCGCATGTCCTCTATCTCCAGGAATGGATCCCGCAGAGAGCACATTTCAAAAAAGCTGGGCGTTAACTCCCAGACCAACTGCCTAGTGTTCTGACTTCTATAACCTCTCAGTTTCTTCAACTCCTAATTGTCAGCAGTGATTTCCATCTGGTAGGCTTAACTAAGTCGATGCATGTGGGAACTCAAAATTATATTACTTTCATTGGAGCGTATTATTTTTTTCCATAATCTAACTTAAAATCATATTTTTAAGTTTATTGAAAGCTCATTTAGTGAATATAATGCTTAATTGCACCTTTTGATAGCATTCTCAAAAATACCCTTAGTATTTCGCTGCTTCTCCCCTTTGGAAGTTTTTTTTTTTTTCATCTTTTCCCAGACTCAATCTTGTCTTTTGGTGTGAGTCACTAGCTTGAAATCTGATATTTTGTTTTTGTTTATTGTTTGTTAGTGAGCTTCTTCGACATTTATTTATGAATTATTAAACAGTACAAGGAGTGAAACAAACTGAGGTTTGGTAGTCAACTGACATATTTCTGATTAGCATGGTAAATTGAACTTGGAAGACACTATATTGTCTGAAGGAAACTCATGATGCCTATTTTATAATGAAATTAAATAAATAATCTTAATAATTTTTCAAGCTAAAACATGAGCTCCTTTTTTTTTCTGTAGTTCCTAATTATCCTTTATTTCTTACCTAGTGATCATTTGAAATTAAATACGATAATAGGTTTAAAAGTTGTTTGGAATAAAAACACAGTTGAATTCTGCCAGTGTGCTTGACTTTCAGAATATTATTTGTGTGCCGTCAATAGTTATAGAATGACTAAAAATTGGGAGATAGAAAGGAGAATTTCTTATAAAACAAATATCCTGTGTTTCAATTTTTTTTTTTTTGTATGTTTTATGGCATGGTCATGTTTCATTCTTTTTCCATGTGAGTACCCTGTTATTGCAGCACCGTTTGTTGAATTTTTGTTTGTTTTTTGTTTATTTTGCTTGTTTGATTTTTGGAAAATGCACGGACTGGAAATTGAACCTGGGTGTCCAGCTTGGCAGGTGAGAATTCTACCACTGAACTACCCTTGCACCCTCCATTTTAATTTTTATTTTGAATTTTACGTATTATGTGAGGGAACGTGCCATTAGAAAGCTTTCTTTCTTCTCCTCTCTTTTGCAGAACACTGTTAGGTCATATCAACTCCAATGAAACTTTTAGAACATCGACAAAACCTTTGTCTTAAATACAGAAACTGAGTATATTTTTCTGCTTTAAATCAACCCACCCCTAAGTGGGTTAGAGAAATACAGAATACAGATAATACCTAACTTCTTAATTTTGGTCTCTCAAAGAAGCTTTTTAACAAACAGGAAACAGGGCATATTTGAGTCTTGTCTTTGTACACTCTCATGGTTACACAGGGCCATCTGAACGCCTCTAGGCAGAAAGCTAGGAGCTGCCGGGAAGAGGAGCAGAGTTTGTGTGTGCTGTAAAGACGGGTATCAGCTCCGAACCACAGCTGGCTGCCTTCCCTTGGGTCAGTAAACCCACTTTGGGTCATTTTGACTGATCCTAGAGGCAGAGAAATGGTGAACAGGCTTATTTAGAAAGATTGAAATATGAAATTGATTTGATATGATTGAGAGCTCTTGGAGCTGATGACTCACTGAGAACTTTTTTAATGGTCTTTCCCACAAATTGTGTTTAGAGACTCGTAAGTTTGGGTGGCATAAAGGGTTTTGGAGTTTATCAGTGCGTCCTTTCCATCTTCAGGGAAACCCTTCTGTGGTGTCCAGGAGAACACCACAGATTGAGTATGAACGAGGCTACGTGGACAAAGAGCTTGTCTGTCATATACTATTTTAGGTAAAAAGCTAGATAATTAAAACTTTAAAGCCAGGAGGCTAGCTTGCATAACTTGTAAGCTAACTGTGAAGGCATTTGTGAAAGATGAGTCTAAACATATCCTTAGCAATAGCTGATTTATTTTAAAAAAGTGAATGAAGATATTTCTCTGGCAAAAGTTGACCCTGTTCAGTATTCATATTTTATAGATGTGCCTTAAACAAAATATACTGGGGAGAAAATGCAGGATCATATTCTTGCCCTCAACAATATTTTTAATCTTACCTAAAGAATCATTTTTTTATTAAAAAGTTTTATAAATTTATCATCTGTTTTTAATATATTGTAGACAGTCTCAGTGTCAACACTCTATTTCAGTAGCTGCACAGTATATTATTTTCTAGATGGGCTCACATTTATTTTTCTAAGAACTTGTTTTTTGACAGATCTGAGTATTTCAAGTTTCTACCTATTATTTTTGCCCCCAGCTGTGAGAGTCTAATGACTATCCTTTTGTACGTCTTTTTTATAACAGGTAACTGATTACTTTTTATTTAGTGAAAAATAATGCATACACATGATAAAAAATTTCAGATAGCACAGAGATATATAAATTGAAAAATGGAAGTCTCACTTTGCTCTTCTGGTTTTCTCCTTAGAGATAACCACTTCTAAATATTTCTTTGGTTATTTGTACAGACGTTCTGTTTTTAATACATGAGAAGGCAGAGTTTGAATAAACTGAGATGCGTAATAGATGTACGATACGGTACAGAAATGATTCTGGGAGTGTAGCTGTATGCCTAATCGGGGAAGGCTTGCCAGAGCAAATGGCTGTTGTTGTGGATTTCAAGGATGGGGTATAATACAGTATAATGTATTTTCCTGGATCAAGTAACAACAGTTACCTAGTATGGAGGAACAGAAAAAAAATCAAGAGAAAAATCAGTAAGGAGAAATGAACAAACGTAACCTACTGCAAACAGGGGATGATGCCATCCCATGGAATGGAAAAGTCCCTTTGTAGAGAATTTGACTTTGAGTTGGGGGCCGTCAACACGTGAACATGGAATCATTTACAGTTGCCTACAGAGGACCAAAGTTTCAGAAAGGGAATCTGGTGAGAACATCACAGTTTATATTTTAAACCAGATATGATGAGATTTTTTTTAATAAGGGGGAAGATACATCTGCAAAGAATAAAGTACAGGAAGAAGCAATCAGGTGGAAATGCAGTGGGGGAATTTACACCAGATGGGGTAAGACTTGACCACATGGACCTGGAATCTTTACTGAGGGTAGTTCTTTTCAAGGATTCAGGGCAGAAACCAGATTGCGGGAATTCAGGAGGGAGTTTGAGAATAGGCAAGCCAAGGCATAGCTTCCTTTGAGTTTGAATGTGAATAAAGATACAGAAAACGTGGGGAAGTTTCCTGTTCACAAGGAGAATTTGCATACCGGTCTCTTAATATTTTTCTTTAAAAATACAGTGAAACTCCCAGCTACGATGGACCTCCTGTTAGCCCCCACCACACTCCCTAAAATGGACCAACCTGTTTCCCCACTGCTGGCTCCTCTGTGCCTACTTCCCAGGACAGTGATGTCCCTGGGTGACCCCACCTGCTCTTCTTTTCCTCAACTTTGGACTTGCCTTTGAGTCCCCTCTCTGCACCTGACAGTGGTGTTGTGTGCTGACCTTGTACTTCTCCATTGCTCCTGCATCACGGTGTGTCCCCTGCCTGGCATCCTCTTCTCATTCCAGGACCCCAGGAGGATTTCTAAGCTAGAGAGTTTCAGAATTTGAATTCTGATTTGGGCACTGTGATTTGGGGCACTCACTCCCCAGGGACCTCCAAGGCCTGTGGCCCTGCCTTGCCCTTTTTTCCTCCTCTGTGCCCTCCCAGGGACTGAAGCCTCACCCTGCAGCCTCACCCCAGTTTGTTCTCTTCAGGTCTGGCCTTCCAGCCGCCTGGTTTAAGGCATTGCCATGTGGCCTTGGGTTCACCTGGACCTGTGTTTAAATAAATACCAGCTTTACAACTTAGTATATTTGGTGAGTTCAGACAAGTTATTAAACCTGTCAGCATCAGTTTCATCATTTTCAGTAGAATAATATGAATTTATTCTGTCTGCATATCACTTATCTCATCAGAAGAAAGTGGCTGCTTTGGTAAATGTGGAGGGATTGACTTAAAGCAGGCTTCGGAGTGTGTACAGAATCCATACAGGAAGATAGATGCTTGGTGCACCTTAAAGAGATCACATGCACCCAGGAGAGGTATGTATCAAGACGTCCTGGGCAGCAGACACACCGATTTCCAATGTGACTCCCAAATTGAGAATATCAGAGGCAGACACTGTAATTGGAGCTCTTAGTTCATGATCTTGCCACTTTGTGGTTGGTCTCCCTGTGTCTTGAGGTTCCGGAGACGTTGCTATGGGATCATTCATTTGTGGATATAGAGTGAGTCTCCCAACAGTGCTAGGGAGGCCTCCCAGGCCTGCAAGATAGAGATAGTAAAATTTACCCCCAGGGCTGCTGTAAGGAGGAATGCAATTTGGGCCTGCCACATCATGGATATCATTAAGAAGTATTGGCCGCCGTTCCTTTTGCTTACTTGGTCTGCTTACTAGAACTCCACTGATTCCTGCGTCCACTGGCCTGTAAAGTAGCTAGAGATTGCTATAACCCACGGGTGCCAGGCTGCCCTCCTGGTGGAGCCCCACAGTTATATGCTTCTACTCCAGCCTTTGCCCTCATGTCCTCCTTTGTCCCCTCCTCTCTGTCCCGCTGACCAATGAGTACCTACAGTTTGTATCCTGGAGTTGGAGTAGTGAACTGAAGCATAGTTGAAGAGTTTAGGGAGAGGGAAGATAGGAATGTAATTCCTATCAAGTTTAAAATGGCCATTTTTTTATTATACATAACAAACATACATTCTACACGTGATATAACAATCAGTGGCTCACAATATAATCACATAGTTGTGTATTCATTACCATGCCCACTTTTTTTTTTCTTTGAACATTGGCATCTCTCCAGCAAAAGAAATAAAAAAGAAAAAACTCATACATACCATACCCCTTACTCCTCCCTCTCATATACTGCTAGTGTTTCAATCTGCTCAATTTATAAAATGGCCAATTTTTTTTTTTTTTATATACATGGGCAGGCACCGGGAATTGAACCCGGGTCCTCTGGTATCGCAGGCAAGCATTCCTGCCTGCTGAGCCACCGTGGCCCACCCTAAAATGGCCAATTTTAATAATGCCCTTTTTCTATTATAATGTCCTCTGAGAATTTTAACGTAGATACTGTTTTTTTATTCATACTGTATGATAAACATGTTGATTTATTTAAAAATAGCATCATTTTATTAAGAAAACAATTTATGCCTTTTAAAGTTTGCTGCCATTGTGATAGGTACAGGAGGTATTCATGAATGAATATTAATAATAATATTCTCTGTGCCAGCTATTCTTCATGCATGTTAACTGTTTTTCTTTTTTTGTGTGTGTTCACTAATTTAATCCTCATAACCATCCTATGAAGTAGTTACTATTGTTTCCTACTTTTAAAGATGGTGGGGGAGGGGGAGGCACAGAGCTTAAGTGATTTGTCTGAGGTCACACAGCAGTTAAGTGGAGCCACATAGATCCCAGGGGGAGGGGGAGGCACAGAGCTTAAGTGATTTGTCTGAGGTCACACAGCAGTTAAGTGGAGCCACACAGATCCCAGCCAGTCTGGCTCTAGCATCTGCGCTTTCGGTCCTTGCTACTTATGTGGTCTCACAGTTTTGACTTCATTGGGAACTTGTTAGAAATGCCATAATCTTAAGGTCCATCCCAGAACTGCAGAATTAAAATGTGCATTTTAATAATATTGCCAAGTGATTTCGAATGCGTATTCAAGTTTGAGAAGCAGTGCTCTAAACCATTGTGCTTCCTGTTTCCCCGGCCATTAGAACTTCATAGAGTAATGGGGGAAATCATTAGGTATTTTAACGATTAGAACCCGGTACAGTACATTGAAACCTTCTGCTCTTCTGACTTTAGATAAAAGCCTTGAACACTAGTGTAATACATCAGGTGTTTCAGAATGCTTTTATATATCCTCATGCCACAAGCGTGTATCTTGTCCTTTTTCCGTATGTGCACACATACATTTGCACGCATGCACATGCACACACACACATATGGTGCAGGCATACATGCTATCGTGAGGCATAGGAACTTTAGAGAAGATGCAGGGTTGCCACCAGCACAGGGCAGAACCAAAGAGCATGGGCATGCCTTTTTGCTATCTTGCCATGCCTTCCTTTCACAGTGGGACCCTTTCCAAAGCTCATGCTCCCTGAGAAGTGTAGCCCAGCCCACTGGCCCACCACTTACTTCGTGGAAATAGCCCAGACAGGCTAGTCCCCCCGCCCCCCCTCCCCATTCCAGTAAATAAATTTCTTTCTACTTGCTTCAAGTAATTATAATTCAAATGTAATCACATAATAGGCATGGAAGGAGCAGCCAACTGTCCTCAGGGGAGTTGGCCAACTTTAAAGGACAGGAATTAGGGAGATACTGCCAGACAGAGAAGGTCTGGTTGGGAGTGGGGTGGGGTGGGGAGAGGATTGGAGGTAAAAAAGTTAGGAGATCTGAGGGAGCATGGCTTGTTTCTGAAGGGGGAATTGGCTGTAGCTTGGAGCATGGCAGGGGTGTGGGGTAGAGGTGAAGAGGAGACTTAATTTGCCATGATCACAGTTACAGGATTTTACTGTGTGGCAGGCACTCTGCTAGATGCTTTTCATGCATTTCATGGGCTTCATCTCTATTTTGCAGATGAGGAAACAGGTGAGAGATTAGTTAACCAGCCTCATGGCTAGTAGTAATAGTGTTGGGATCCGATCTGAGACTTTGGGCTGTAACACAGTGGAGTACTAGCAGTCTAGTTAGTAAGTAATTTTAGAAAGTCAGTATAAATGTGCTGTTAATGTATAAATGAGCACAGTTAGTTCCAGCACAGAGTGTGGCTTTATTTTTGTTTTATTCTCTATCACTTCTTGTAAGAGGCTCAATTTTCTACCAGACCAGCTCAGCAGGGGCTCCGGCTTTACCCACCCATGGTTTGAACACATGGGTTGTGGTTAAGGTATTAACTAGCTAACTAAACCTTACCTGTTTTGATGGGGTTTCCTATGCCTAGACATTTTGAGGGCTTCCTTAAAATGTGGAATCATTAGAAGGAAACACGTTTCACAGGGAGAGCTGGAAAAGAATTTGGTTATGCTTTTATTGTATGTCCTTTACCAACATCGTGGCTACCCTGCTGCTTTGGTTGGTGGTACGATATTATCTTATTTTAAGCGAAAATTTTCTTTTCTTAACTTATTACTAATAAGTAATAAGAATATTTTATTCACCTCGAATTTCCTAGGGGTCCTGCTTTTCTAGGCACATCAGACTTGAACTTCCAACGTGGTGATGGTTATGCCATCGGTGTTGTCACTGGTGGCACTGACCCTCTCTCGGTGCCTCGGTGAACTTTCCTTCTAATATTTTGGTTTGTGAACAGCTCTAGCATTCCCAACCCTTCTTCTGCACCGACCACAGCCAGGCACGCAGAAGTTTTCTGTTTGTAGTTGAAATAACACATGCAGTTCAGGATGTGTCGCCACCCTGTAAGTGTGGGAAAGTTAGAGGATGTAAACTCGGGCAGTTCGTTTAACTTTGGTATTCCTCAGTTTCCTCATTTAGAGACCAAGGAGTTGATCTGGAGTCTTTCGGTGGGGCCTTGAAGGACCCATTTCATGAGGGCTAAAGTTTATATATTTCTTTGTGAATTTTCACCAGCTGTTCTTGACTGTTTAATAGATTTTAACACTCCTGTAGATTCAAGTATATTATCCGTTTTCCCCATTTATAATTTATTAATAGCTCTTATGAATTGTGAATGACAGTTTAATTAGATCATCTGAGTATAATTAGGGCAACCACTTTTTTTTTCATAAGAAGATCTACTTTTCATTCCTGAGTATACAGCTTACCTCTAACCTAGGTACTTAAACATTTTAGAGCATTTTCCAGAGCAGGAAGGCCTTTTCTGTTTTCTCGACAAACATAAAGATCATCATACACTTTCTTGAAAAGCCACATGCATAACAAAATAACAGGGAGTAGTTTTGGCCTAGATTTTGCATGTTCTCATAACCCAGACAAACATGACCTAAGGCAGTAAATTTAGTTAAGTGGTAACAAAGCATGTGGAATTTAAGAAAATCTGTTTTCTGTTTGCCACTTATTTATTTATTTATTTTTTACTTTTTGTGTAAGGCAGGTTTACAGCCACCTCATATCTGTTTTGAGTGCTGCGTTTTCAGAACTGGCAAATCGATTGTCATTAAAGCATTCTTATTTCTTGTGTAGGTGCCACATTAAACATGTGAAAGAAAATCAGCCTTATCTGATGAACCTAATTAATAACCTAAAAACCATTTGTATTTGGCTCCGCAGTGTGTTTTTGTACTTACATTTGAGTATGGGTGTGCCTGATGTTCTGGGAATTTATAAGACTTCAAACACATGAGGAAGTCCCACTGTGAAGGCAGACTCAGGAACTGGAGAACTGGCAGATAGATGCTTTGTCCTTCCCCATCTGCCTTGCTGAGCTATCTTCTGTGCTGGCTGAGAGACCCTCAGCGTCTGTGATGGAGCACCCTGTCTGAACACCCTGTCTCTGCCGTCTTCTGGTTTATATTCTCGCAGGAGTTGGTGCATAATAAAATGGTTAGACTTTGAATACTTGAATTATTCCCTCCAATTATAAGCAGTCTTCTAAGGTTCCCATCAAAGTACCACAAACTGGGTGGCTTAAAACAACAGAAATTTATTGTCTCACGGTCTTGGGGGCCAGAAGTTTAAAATTAAGGTGTTGGCAGGGCCATGCACTCTCTGAAAGCTCGAAGAGTCTGTTCCATGCCTGCCTCCTGGCTTCTGGTGGTAGCTGGCATTCCTTGGTGTTCCTTGGCTCATGGCCATGTAACTTTCATCTCTGCCTCTGTCCTCACATGATTATCTTCTCTCTCTCCATGCCTGCTGTCTCTTCCCTCCCTCTCTTTTAAGGACATCAGTCATATTAGTTGAGGGCCTACCTTGTTCAGTTTGGCCTCATGTTAATGAATCACCTCTTCAGTGAGCCTGTTTCCAAATAAGGTCTCATTCACAGGACCGAGGGAACTGAACAAGTCTTTTTTAGGGGCCACGATTCAGCCCTTAACAGCAGTTATCATAGAATTGTAGCCGCTTTAAAGAAGGGAGAAGGTCATATTATGTCATTAGATTATTTGCCTGATCTTAACATAGTTAACCCCACACTGGATAAGCTAAATCAGAGTCCAAAGTGCAAACCGAGTTTTTTCTTGCATGACAATGTCTGACAGAAGTTGGAGCAGTGCCTCAGTCGAAGAGATGGCAACTGATGAGACTTATGTGAGAGGGGCCCCATGAAGCTACATTTGTCCCCAAACACCTTCCCCTCTGGCCTGACCAGAAGATGCAGGGGTCTTGTAATAGGTTGCTGAATAAGTCTAATGGGAGAAGAAGAAACAGGGATGGTTTGTTGTCTGGGCTAAAGAGGGTCTGCAGGCTGAGGCAGCCCCATGGTGCATGGATAATTGAAGGTCTTGGGAGAATAGATTAGGTGACAACTTCTGTCTTATACTCAACTTCATAAAACAGCTTTTATTCATGATTAACTTGACTTCTAAATGAATTTAGAAAGGAGAATGGAGCCAGATTACCTTGTGTGACTGAAGATTTGTGAGCCCTGTTAAAATAATTCTAAAATGCTAATTTATTATTTCATTTTTTATTGCAAAAGTAATATATGCTCAGTGTAGTAACATTTACAAAATATAGAAAGAAAATAAAAATCACAAATTTTGCCACTAACCAGATTTTATATTGTTAATATTATGTGAATATTCTATATGTATCAATATATTTTAAACAAGTATTTGTTTGTACTGTCTTCTTTCCCCTCTAAAATCAAATGAAGCTAAAATAATAGCCATTAAATATTCCTCTATAGCATTACTTCTGATAATTGCTTAATATGGTGTAGGATAGTTTTAAAACAACAAATTAATTTGTATGTCGTTCCCATACAAAAGGTATTTGATTTTTTTTTTTCCCAAATTGGATAGTAGAGAGAATCAGGTTTCAACTAAGCATGGACTTGTATGAATATCGGGAATTGGTACTACAGATTTATATCAAAACAGAAATGGAAGGCATCTCATCTAGTCTGACTCTTAAAATATATATGAGGGAATTATGGACCGTGTTATTTATGTGACTTGCTGAAAGTCAGGCATTTTAATGGCAGAAATGGGATTAGAATTCCTGGTGTTCTTTGCCATATTTGTTCTTTTCTCAAGACACACTGAACATGTGACAGCCTATAGTGAACATCTGTGGGTTTCTTTTGTGGTTTGTAGCTTGGCTTTAAAATAATCCTAAGGCTCAAAGAGCCAAAACCTTTGAGGGGAGTCGTTTCCTTGGTTTTGCAGGTTAGGATAATCTTCAAATCTATGCTGGTTTGAGAGCGTTTGAGGTCTGATATAGTGCCAGATATCTGCTCTTTGATGCTATTAGCCTTATGTGCTAGCTGGAACTAATGAAACCTACCACTTCTGTTTTTTTTGTGTGTGTGTGGAGAAATCTTCACACACATACAGTCCATCCATGTTATACAATCAACGGCTTACAATATTATCATAGTGTTGTATATTCATCACCATTACCATTTTTAGAGTATTTGCATCACTTCTGAAAAAAAAAGTCTCATACATCCCATACCTCTTAACTCTCCCCCTCATTGACCACTAGTATTTCAATCTACTCAATTTTTTTACCCCTATCCCCCCATTATTTATTTAGTTTTTAATCATCTGTCCATACCCTGGATAAAAGGGGCATCAGAAGAAGGCTCTCACAATCACACAGTCACATTGCGAAAGTTATGTAGTTACACAGTCATCCTCAAGAACCAAGGCTATTGGAACGCAGTTCCACAGTTTCAGATACTTCCCTCCAGCCATTCCAGTGCACCATAAACTGAAAAGGGGTATCTGTATAATGCATAAGACTAACCTCCAGGATAACCTCTCAACTCTATCTGAAATCTCTCAGCCACTGACAGTTTATCTTGTCTCATTTCTGTCTTCCCCCTTTTGATCAAGAAGGCCTTCTCACTCCCGTGATGCCTCTCCTACTGCTTTTACTTGCAGATGTTGTTCCTATCCATTTAAAAAGTCATCACTCTTACAGGTTGCGTTATCTACTATTGTGTAGTTACTTTAAATATCTTTATCTCATCAGTCATGTGTTCCAGCCTTTTCTTGATATATTTGAAGAAACAGATCCAGAGAGGTAATTGGCTCATTCATAGTCTATCACTGTGACTGAGTCAATCAGCTGTTAGCGACTGGGTCCAAATCTAACAGATTCCTGGGACTTGCAAAGATTGCTTTAAATTGTCATTTAGATTTAATGAATGCTCATTAAAGAAATTTATAAAATAGAAAGTAAAAAAATCACTTGTATTTTCACAATCAAAACACAGCTATTGGTAATATTTTGGATAAATTTCTTTTCAGTGTCTTAAATGTATTTTTGAAAAATACTTCTGATTTTTTTTTTCGTAAAATGATTATTGACCAGTCCTTTTTCTTTGAACATTTACTGCTTTCAGGGTCCTGAAGTCAAGGGCTATTAGCAGTATATTTAGTGGGCGTTGATTTTTCTCTTTTTTTTGGTGAATTTCCCTGGAAACCTATTGGGAAAGCCCTATTATTTTTTCCTCCCTTTGATTAGAACAGTGTGTAATGAAGTGAGGGCTGTGCTTTTAATGCATCCTGCCAGTTCACTTTACACTCCATCCAGCCATCCGTTTTGTAGATGTGTCATGGTACTCGTAAAGCAAAGGGATGGGTCTGGATCCCCTGCAGAATTAATAAAAAAAACAGCTCCATCCAGAGTTCATGTTCTGCTAATGGCAGGTCAGGAGTAGCGTCTTAAATGCAGCTCATAAATAAGTAGAGTCATTCCTTTATAGAATACTCAGTCACTTATTAGACACTCTCTCATATATTTTATCTCATTTTTATCCTCACAAAAAACTGGGTTTTAGAAAGTCAAAATAGGGATTGAAACAACTGCCTCCTGAATGTCTTCTGTCTTGAAGTCTAGTGCTCCTTTAGCTGTAGTCATGACTTGTTACATCTCTGATGTAAAGTGCTTGAAATGGGTAGAACATATTTTTGAGTGCCTTTTCCTTAGCACAAAATAATGCCTGCTCAGTGTGTTAAATTGAAGTGCAAGTTAGCTAAGAGAAAGAAAGAAGAGGTACTCATTAACCAGCCCTGCAGAGATAGCAACTTGAAACACTTTATTCTAAGTCTTTCCACCCTACCTTTTCCTCTGCATGTTTGTGCGCATGTGTGTATGTTTGTAAATTTTGTAAGAACTGGTATGATGTTTACATGTGGGTTTGTAATTTTCTTTTTCCATTTAGCAATATATTGTGAACATTTTTGAATTTAATTAAGTATAATAAAATAGTACTGTGGCTGCATGATCTGCCATCATATGGATGGACCGTCATTTATTTTACCCATTCCCTAGTGTTGAATGTTTAGAGTTCATTTTTTTTTATCTTTTTAGCCAATTATGGGATACATATTCTGTGGCGAATATTTGCACAATTCATAATTATTTCCTTGGGAAAAGTCCTTAAGAATGGAATCTCTGGGGCAGGAGTATATGAAGAGTTTAAGACGTGACCGCTTTTGTTGAATTTCCCCCAAAAGCTGTAGTTATTTGCATTTCCCCCATTTATTTTTAGAATGCCAGTTTTCCCCTAGATTTCTGAATCCTGAATATAATCATTTTTTTTAAACTTTGCTAATTTTATAAGTGGACAACATTATGTCATTGCCAGTGGAATTAGCAATTCTTAATACTCATGATAAATTGGTTATGTAAAATCTTTTTAAATGATTGCTAGCTTTTTCTATTGGGAGACTTCTCTCTTTTTTTTAATATGATTTGCATATGCTTTTTATATATTTTTATCATTAACTCTTTCTAGTGTTTTTTGCAAATATTTTCTTCCAGTGTGAGAGATCCTATTTTTAATGTTTTTGTTTGTTATGGGTGTTTACGTACTTCTTAGAATTGATCCCATTGCATGAGCTGAAAAGAAGGTAAGTTTATCAGGTTTCCTATTTCTGTGATACTATCTTACCTGTTAATATCTTTAGATAGTGACTTGATCAACCATTGTATGAAAATAGACCCCTCATTTTCTTTTACTGTCACATAATAAGGCCACACCAAAAAAAGGGGGCACAATCTATCTGATAGGAACCCTTTTTTTTTTTTTTTTCACTCTCTCTTTAGGCAGCAAAGCCCCAGTCCAGGGTCTGTGAGATGAACGTGCTATCTGGGGGTTGCACTTCTAGCTTTTGACTGAAAATGGCACCTTTAGGGCTATCAGGACTGTGTACTAGCCCTGTTATTAATTTTTATTCCAGGTCCTATATTCTTCATCCTTACCGTTTCTCTACCATTTTTTAATCTTCCTTTCTAGGGGCCCATTAATAGAGCGAACATCTGCCCCGGTTTGCCCAGGACTCTTGTGGTTTGCACATATTGTTATAGTGTAATTTTTAACAGTATTCCTTCCACTCTTAAAAGAGACCCATTTAGAATGACAAATCTTATGATCATCCTAATCTGTATCAGGACATCAGTAAGTGCATAAAGGTGAGACCATTCCATCAAAATTACTTCTTTGATTCGATAAAAGAAAACTAGGTGTGCTTCATGGTCTTGTGTGCTTAATATGCAAAAGAATTCAATAGTCCTGTCATGAAATGCCCAGCATGTTATGATTATAAAATACTGTCTTTACTAATTCTCGCTGGACAGAATAATTATCCACTTTAAAATTAGGTTGAAGTTGAAGTTCCAGATTCTTTTAATTTTCTCCCAGTTGATTGTCTGTTATGGCTAATGACTTTTGGTTTGCATTTTTTTTCTATCAGTGCTTTACATTATTGCTTGATCAGTTGGAAAAAAGATGAGGGAAAGTCTTAATTACTATTTTGGAATTAATTTATGCTTTACACTATCCCAAAAGTGGTAATATTATATTATAAGGCATTACCTTATAAATTTGAGACATCGATTGTACTCATTCAAAAACTTCAGTTAACTTTAATAAATATTAGTGAACTTTCAATAAAATGACTGTGCTGGTTTGAAAGGAGGTATGTCCCCTAGAAAAGCCATGTTTTAATCCTAATCCTATTTTGTAAAGGCAGCTGTTTCTTCTAATCCCTATTCAGCAGTGTATGTTTGAAACTGTAATTAGATCATCTCCCTGGAGATGTGATGTAATTGAGAGTGGCTATTAAGCTGGATTAGGTGATGACATGTCTCCAATCATTTTGGTGGGTCTTGATTAGTTTCTGAAGTCCTATAAAAGAGGAAACATTTTGGAGAATGAGAGATTCACGGAGAGCAGAGCTGCATGACATAGCCATGAGAAGCAGAGTCCACCAGCCAGCAACCTTTGGAGATGAAGAAGGAAAATGTCTCCCGGGGAGCTTCATGAAACAGGAAGCCAGGAGAAGAAGCTAGCAGATGATGCCATGTTTGCCGTGCGCCCTTCCAAATGAGAGAGGAATGCTGACCATGTTCGCCATGTGCCCTTCCAAATGAGAGACGAACCCTGACCGTGTTCACCATGTGCCTTTCCAGCTGAGAGAGAAACTCTGACTGTGTTCGCCATATACCTTTTCACTTGAGAGAGAAACCCAGGACTTCATCAGCCTTCTTGAACCAAGGTATCTTTCCCTGGATGCCTTAGATTGGATATTTCTATAGACTTGTTTTAATGGGGACATTTTCTTGACCTTAGAACTTTAAACTTGCAACTTATTAAATTCCCCATTTTAAAAGCCATTCTGTTTCTGGTATATTGCGTTCCGGCAGCTCACAAACTAGAACAGTGACTGAAGCATTACTCTAAAGGTTTGAAGAAACATTTCCAGTTCTTCATGATTCAGATCACACTTTTTCTGATCAAGCTGAAGACATATGCCTCAAGCCCACCTATTGGACACATTAATAAATTTGGAAATACGTATCTGGCCCAGTGAAGCTTCTGACGTGAAGTACAGTGGCCCTTGTCACAAAAGGACCTAAAATATATGTCAGATACATTCAGCATTTGTGGAGACAAACTTTTCTCACCCCTCAGTCCTTTGACTGCATTAGGTCAGTATAGGTACACACTGGATGCAAGAGCAATAGCCAAAGTGAGGGTAAGTGACACTGTGAGGCACTCTTTGTCCCCTTGTCTCCCTCAGGGTAGCCTTGGCAGGACCACATTTCTCAGACCTTACCTAGACTGCCCTTTCCTTCTTCTCTGGAGTTGTTTGCACTTAGAGGGATGGTGGGCCATCTCAGCCCCTTCCAAACTGGTTCCCACTCCTCTTTCCACCACATCTGAAGCTTTCTTGCATCACCAATGATAGAAGATGCTTTTGTCCCCTGCATCAAACATTCTATTATACATCTGTCTCTACATTTCTTTTCCATGGTTCCATGAGGATAGTTTCCGGAACTGTACGTTGAGCCTCACGCACACTCTGGAAGAACATTTTCCATTATAATACATCTCATAGTGGCACATTAGCTTTACCCTTAAACTAGTGTCTCCTTTTGGGAACACTATTTGTGTTAAAGGCACACCGTTTTCCTGGTCCCAGCTTCCAAGCCTTGGGTGTCATGGTTGACCTTATTTTCTTCCACTCCAACGTAGACAAGAGCCATGGCATGCCTATTCTACCTTTTCAGTGTTCCTTAAGTCTCTTCTTCTTGCCCATTTTCACCTCACATATTCAGGCTTATTTTACTTCCTGCCTGGACCTTTGTAGTAGCTGTTTTTGTTTCCATTTTTTTTGTTTAGTTTTTCCCCCGTGAAATCTAAACTATCCACTCATACCATGCCTATCTTCTAAAAGGACTCCTGATGGAGTTCACACCTGCTCAAAAAACTTTCAGTTGTTCCTAGTAGCCTATTGAATCAAAACCAAGATCTTTAGCATCTGTTAAGTGGTAAAAGAAAAAAACACTACAGCAAAGCCCAAATATAAATATATAATTTAAAGCCAAAAAGAAAGGCAGTGATGTTAGCACCAAATTATTCTAACAGTCTGATGTTTTGGTCTAGTTTGATATTTGGCAAGTCTTTAAAATGTCTTTATCCATATGAAAGTGTTCTAAAATTGACTGTAGGGATGGTTATACAAATCTGTGACTATATTAAAAACCATTTAGGGAGGGCCATGGTGGCTCAGCAGTCAGCGTTATCGCCTGCCATGCCTGAGACCTGAGTTCAATTCCCTGCCCATGCAAAAAAAAAAGCAAAAACCATTTAATTACATACTTTAAATGGGTGAATTGCATGGTATTTGAATTATATCTCAATAAAGCTGTTGTAAAAAAGTTTATTACATGTGCTTTATAAAATTCCTATGGCACCTGACTCTTACGAATGAAGGTTGTGCTGCTACAAAAAGGAGCAAAGTCTTGAGGCCTGCAACGATGTGAATGAACATGTGGGATGCTTGGTGAGACAGAATACCCCAGAAACAAAAGAACAAGAATCGTATGGTCACCTTTAGAAAATGCTTATAAGAAAACAGGGGCCTAGATTGCAAGCTTTTAGAGCAGACATACCAAGTCTGGAATGGTGATTATTATTTCTGCATTTTGTGAGGCTGTTTTATATATATAAGCTGATATTTAGAGACGTGAACAAAGCCAAAAAGGTTGGGGTTAAAGTAATTCAGAACATAAGCGTAAGGAAGATAGTGTCTATATTTTAGGATTGCATGTACTCTTTGAGACCAGTGGAAGAAAGGTTTATTAAGTCTGGAACTGAAATGTTCTGTAGTGCGTAATCTAATTCAACCTATCTGTATAGCTCATTTGAGCACTTGGAACAGAGCACAGAATAAGAAAGAGCTACTTTAACCCTGTATAGATTATTGTAATGCCTGGATACATCCTACCATATATTAAACAGTAATCAGAAAGTATTGGCAAAGTCCCCTGAGGGATGGGAGAAAGAATAAAGAACTATTAAACCTTACCATCAGGGAATCCCCTGATACTGTTTCAAACTTTAGGGTCACCCAAATCAATAGGCTGTGCCCTCGATCATGAGGCTTACTCTTGTGAAGATTATGTAGGTAGCAGAAAAATTTAGACTACCTATAGGCATGCCTAAGAGTTACTTCTGGAGGACCTCTTTTGTTGCTCAGATGTGGCCTCAGTCTCTCTAAGCCCAACTCTGCAACTGAAATCATTGCCTTCCCCGCTACGTGGGACATGACATCCAGAGGTGGAAGTCTCCCTGGCAACATGGGAGATGACTCCCGGGGGTGAATCCAGACCTGGCACTGTGGAATCTACAATTCCATCCTAACCAAAAGGGGGAAAAGAAGTATAATTAATAAAGTGTCAGTGGCAGAGAAAGTTCAAATACAGTTGAGAAGCTACTCTGGAGTTGCTCTTACACAAGCTTCAATTAGGCATTGCTATCTATCGTAACCTGCCAACCCCCAACCAGGACCATTCCAGCCAATCCTAAAGAACACCTAGAGCAATATGTAAGATTCCACAAGGGTTGCATGCACTGGAGTAGCTTTCCAGAAACCTACAACCTGCAGATGGGACCCTGGTCCAGATAAGTCCTGAAACCTAGCCCAGCCTCTCCAGAACATCAGATAGTTCCATCTCCCTACCCCATATTATGATGGACCCTTCCAATATGAAAAAATTAGCATGGCCATGACACAACACCCCTAAAAAGAAGGATGGAAAGATCAGAGGTGATGGTGGAGTCATACCGAGAAGTTTGGACTTAACAAATGAATATGAATGCTAAATCATTAAACTGGTATCCCTATTTTAGTCTCCAATATTTTAGAATGGCTAGAAGTAAAAACCTAAAATTGTGAAATTATAACCCATGTCAAATCTGAAATATATTCTACAACTAGTTGCAGTGCTGTGCTTTGAAATTTATAGCTTTTTTTATATATGTTATTTTTCACAAAAAAAGGAAAAAAAGTCTACTGTGATTATAAAAAAAATATGTAAACCCTCTAGCCTCCTATATTCTGGAGCAGCTAGATGGAAAAATCTGAGAGGATCATATGGTAGTTGATGACAAACTCTGGAATGTGTCCTGTAACTACTTGGTGAAGAATGCTTTGAAAACTATTGCTTTTTTATTTCTTTGCTTTGTATATATGTTATACTATACAATAAAAAAAGTTAAAAATTAAAGATTCATATGGCACCTGCTCCTGTACAATTCAAACAATAAGTAATGACTCAGTCACGATTAGTAGTGTTTATTGTGAAGAATACATGACCAGGAGAAGCTTCCTCACCTCCATACTCTCAGTGTGTGTGTGCGTGCGTGTGCACATGCAACCATGTAGTTTTACAAATGCCTGGAAATACATCAATGGGAATGTCATACCACTTAGGAAGGCTTGGTGAATCACTATTCCCCCTTTTTTAGTTTAGTTTTATTCATTTTGCATTAAGTTGATTTTGTTTCTGTCACTTCCTTTATTGATTCAAATAAGCAAGCACTGTCTTTATGATTCACAGCTTCCAGAAGTCTTAGTGACTTTTCTATCTTTTCCATAATGGAATGTTTCAGGGAAAAGCTGGCACATAGGATGGTTGATTCTTGACCATTTTGTTTTTATTCAAACTACTTTTATTACCCATCCTCAAATGTTATATTTATGTATTGTCAGTTTATGGGAAATCACATCCAGTTTATGCCGCTGTAATTCGAACATTTGTTGGGTCATATGGCCTAAAATCAAGTCATGTCCCAAGAGTCATACGTTATCTTGGATTATGATGTCCATTCCCCATTAATTTTAATTTGTGTTTCTTGGACATATTCCATGGGTCATGGAGACAGGATGCTCAATTTAAATTAAGAGGGTAATTAGTTTCACTTCACTTTTTATCAGTTTAATGGTGGGAACTCATCGTATGTGCGAGCCTTACTAAATAAAATAAAATAAAATGCATCAATGTGCTTTCTCTAATTTTACTTCCTCAAGGAGAAATCTGGTTGGAAGGCTGTCCTTTCTTATTTCCTCCCTGCCATGCGTTTCTAGGCACAGCCCTTCTGAGCAAAGAGTATATTCTGTGCAGCAGGATGGCATATTCCCATGTGCAGTTTAATCAAGAATAAGGAAAAAAGCACTTTTCTTTATTTGAGGCTCAGATTAACCATTGTTATTTCTGGGGGCAAAAACAAAACCAAAAAAACACCCAAGGGGGAAAGAAGGAAAGTGTTGCATAGCTGTTACTATCACTGATTTGAATGCTGAAGAAATTTGGCCATCACGCAAAATAAATGAATAGACAAAATTTAAATTAAAACAAATCATAGGGCAACTCCTTAATGGGCTGGTAAGTTGTCTGACGTCAGTTGATGGTGCCAACTATTTCCACTCTCCCTTTGGACAGCACATGCGCATGTGCCAGATGTGTCATTAGATTACTTTGGACTAATTTAAATCTACAAAGAGCAAGATATTTTGTATGCCTATGTTTAAAGTTCCCTGAGTCTTGAATGCAAAGGGACTTCCTGCCTGTCCCCACCATGGTAAATGTTCCAGGTTAAAAAAAAAAAGCTGAATGTTAAAAAGTTATTTTTACTTGATGCTTCTAGAGGAAGTTAGAACGCAAATACTTTCTAATGTATTTCTCAATGCCACAGTTGTTGAGTCTCGGAAATTAGTCATTTGGAAACTAATCAGGTTCAGGAGTTTTGCTGGATAATATTCATGCTGATAATGAGACCGCCAGTAGGTACTGTGTTTTTTTTTTTTTTTTTAATCAATATCAACATTTCTTCCCCAAGAGAGATTTTTAAAAATGTGAACAATGCATAGGTTTGATTTGCTTCTTGTGTCTCTGTGTGTTTCAATCCTGTTCTCTCTCTTCCTTTAAAAAAGGGAAACATTTCTCTAAATTTAGTTTAGATTTTAACTAAATCTCAGATGCAACATGAACTTCTGAAAGTCCCTACTAGGTCAGTAACCACAGTTCATGAGCAGACTCAGTAACCCGTGCTTTCCACCATGCATTCGATCTCCCAGATACTTTGAGTGTTTTATGTTTATTAGGCAGACTTGAAACATATACCAAGACCTTCTTATTTCCAGTTGTCATAATTTAAAACTATTGGGTGGTGTTAGCTCAAAAAACATATGCTGTTCTGAAGTCTGAATACCCAGGTATTTTGTGCAATATCCTAGCTCATTGTTGCTTCTCTTAAGTGGAGCAGTACTTGCTCGTTCCTTCTAGCACTTTAATTCCCCTTCCTCTAAAGATAATTATTTTTAGAGGCTCCAAGTAAAGAGCCACATGAGTAAAAGAAAGAAAAAAATCTTGACATACAAACCTTGAAAGACTACTGTAGTTTTTAGTTAACTTATTTAATGAGTGTTTGAGTCCATAGTAAATAAGAGGTGAAGGTGTTTTTTCTGCCTTGTGAGAAATGGTGCTTTTTAATGCTGTAAGCAACACACAGAGCAGAAAACTTATGGTAAAACCTGAAAGCTGGAGGGAACCCTTGAGGTTATCCAGGCTAATTCAGCTCACAGAGGCTGAGTGACCACTTGAAGATGGCTCTCTCTTGCCCAGCAGGGTGGAATATCCGCCTTCAGCAATCTTCTCCACACCTTATTTCTGCCTGTACATCTCTTGACAAACATGAAACGAGGTGGAAAAGGGCATTTTGGATCCGCCTTAAGTGGCTTTTCCCAGTGCTACAGATTTAATTTGTTGCTTTCCTTTAGGGAGGGCACGTGGGCCATTCTGTCCTGAGGAAACATTTTCTGGTTTAATGAGGACTTCAGAGTGCTTTTCAAAAGTACTTCTTGTCATTTTCCACCCACTGTGCACTGAAGTATGCGGTTTTCATGTGTGGACTGAAAATCTGGATTGCATACATTCAAGTTTTAATATTCTGTGAAATAATCAATGTTAAGTTCTGTGGGTGAATATTTAGTCTCAAGTGGCCCCATCCCTAAAACGTTGTTATTATGATCTGATTTTTGTATGACCTCTTCATGCATTCCAAAGACTGTCCAATGAAGTCTGAATATTCTCTATAGAAGTATGAATGTATTTACTTTATAAATATAAAAATAAATACTGTGGGTGCGAATAACTTAGAGGCCAAGAACTTTCATACTTTTTTATATAAGGAGATTATCTCACAGGAAGTGAAATTATAACCCAGGTATTTCAGTCTGCTCTGACTCATCCCTTAACGTAAGGGCCTCAGTCATGGCTTGTGTCCTTGCCTCTGAGGCCCAGAGAATATAGGACGTGAATCGTGTCTTCTGTTTCATGTGTCGCCTCCGCATCAATGCAACGAACGTTACAGGTGTTCAAAATGCACTTAAGCAAATGAATAAGCATCACAAACCAAACAAACCCCCCTTTCCCCAAACCTTTTCCTCTTCAGACTTCTCTAAATAGGTATATAGTACCTCCATTGCCCCTAGACATTCAAGCCAAAAATCTAGGACTTGCCCTTATCTCTTGTCTTTCCTGTACCACCACATTTCATCCATCTCCAGAATATATCCTGAATCATTCCACTTCTCTCCATCACTGCTCCCGCCATCCTCATTGATACCACCGTCGTCTTTTGCTTGGATTACTAGAATTCTCTACTGTGCTGGTTTGAAAATATTATGTACCCCAGAAAAGCCACGTTTTAATTCTGATCCAATCTTGGGGAGGGGTGGGGGAAGCCGTTTCTTTTAATCCTGATTCAGAATTTTAGGGCAGAAACTTTTGATTAGATTATCTCCGCAGAGTTGTGGTGCACCCAATTGTGGGCATGACTTTTTGGTTAGATGACTCCACTCATTCACGGTGTTTCTTGATTAGTTTACTAGAGTTCTTTGAAAGCGGGAAACATTTTGGAGAAACTTCAGAGCAGATGCAGATGCTTGGAGTGCCCACAGAGAGAGCAGATGGCTAGACTCAAGCAGAGCTCAGCAGATCACCATGTGCCTTCCCATGAAATGCTAAGCAAGCCAAACCCAAACTTGTGTCACAGAGTTGTGAGTGAAGGCCCACAGATAGTTATAGAGGAAACTACTAGCATCAAAAGCTGTTTGAAACAAGAGGCAAAGATCCCAGCAGATGCCAGCCACATGTCTTCCTAGCAGACAGAGGTGTTCCACAGCCGTTGGCCTTTCTTGAGTTAAGGTTTCTTTCCCTGGTTGCCTTAGTTTGGATGTTTTTTTATAATCTTAGAACTGTAAACTTGTAAGCTATTAAATTCCCTTTGTAAAAGCTGTTCCATTTCTGCTATATCGCACTCCGGCAACTTAAACTAATACACCTTCTAACTTGTCCTTACAGCCCATTCATAGCATAAATCACACCATATCGCTTCCCTGCTTGAAACCCTCCAAAGCTGTCCAGTTCACTTGGAATAAAATTCAGACTTTTTTCCTGGAATACAGTGCTCTCTGTGACCTGGCCTCTGTCTGCGTAGCCCATGCTCCCACATTGTCTCCTACCTCTTTCTGTGCCACCACTACCCTTTGACCACTCTGGCCTTCTTCTTATACCTCCAATATGCAGCCAAGCGTCTCTCTACTGTGGTCACAATGGAAGCTGGTCTGCTCCTTGGAAGCTGTTTCCTTCTCATTTTCTTGTGGCTGGATCTTGAATATTCAGGCCTCAGCTTAACTATGCCATCTTTAGGAAGTCTTCTGACCTTCCAATTCAGAGCTAGATTGCTCTGTATTTACTGTCCTTTAATTCTCTAATGATTAGCTTACTAGACATCTGTCCATGTCCATCTGACATTTTTATCATTCATCTATTTATCCATCTATCATTTGCCACTCACTGTAGCTTGTTACCTTTGTGAAAGCAAGAACTCCATCTGCCTTGTATCCTTGATGCTTAAGAGAATGGCTGGCATCAGGTATACCTGCAGATGAACTATTTTGTAAATGAATGAATAAATGATTCAACTTAAAAATCTCCAAATGCTGTGGCTTTAAAAATTGAAGCACTGGAGATGTTTGTCTCAGTTCCTTGGGAGAGTGGGATGTTAGAATCAGGGTGGAAATTAGGGTAAGGCCATGAAACACTTGTCTCAAGTATAAAATTTAAGAAAGCTTTCTTAAGCTCATTTTTCCTTTTGTCTCTGGCCCCAATATGACTCAGACAACATGATTACTTGTCCTATGATTACTTGTCCTATATTTGTTTAAAATTGTGATAGTTTTGTTTCTCATGACTTTGTTGGTATTAATTTTGATTTTTTGGTTTGTTTTTAAATTTTTTTTATTAATTTTTAAATTTAAAACAGAATAATGCAAGAAACACAAACATTCTTAACATATGATCATTCCGTTCTACATATATAATCAGTAATTCACATTAATTTTGATTTTTAAAAGTATTGCATTAAAAGACACCTTGATTACTGAGTGTTTTGGGTTTCACTTTCCCAAGCCCTGTATCAGACTTTATGCATGTGATTTTCCTCTGTCAATTATAGCTAGTATTTATTGAGTTCTTACTCTGTACAAGGCACTGTACTTCACTTGGATTGGAAATTCCCAGCAGAGCTGTAAAGTAGGTAGTGGCACTTACACTTGAGGAAGCAGGATTGGAGGGAACAGGTAACTCACAGTCACTGCCATAAAGCAGGAGGAACGGGGACAGGTAGCATGTGCAGGATAACTTACCTGGTAGATGTAGCCTGACAAGGTGGGACAAAGATCAAACAGGATTCTTAACATCCTGATACATTTTCCCTTCTGCTCTGGAAAGGAGCCTACCATAAATGCGTAATGAGCAAAGGCTAACATTTAAGATTGGAAATGCTTGTCTGCTGTTTATGTAGGGAAGAAGGTAAAGATGGAGCAGAATGAATGTGTCACTGAGATAGATACCTTAGGAGACTCAGTACATTCTATATATTTGTTTGGTCACCTTTTGGGAGCACTGCAGGATATGTGGAAAAACCCATCTGTTGGGGTCAGATACACCATTAAATTTAGAAGTATTTGGCCTGTGGCAACATAACCTCAAAATAAAGTGATTTGGAAGAAAAAAGTTTTTTGAGTTATAAAAAATTCACTGCCAACCACGCATTAAAATAAAGTATAGATAGATTACTTAAGTGTAAAAAAAAAAATAAAGCAAAAGCAAAACAAAAAACCCACAAAAGTTAGAATAGAATATATACATTTGGGACCAATACCAGAAGTCACAAAGGAAAATGCAGATGAGTTGACTAAGTACAAATTTAAAAATTACATACCAAATTGGAAGAAAATGACAAATTGGGGAAATATTTGTAGCCAAGGATTAATTTTGTTTTATCATATAAATTGTTCTGAATAATCAGTAAGAAAAACTGATTGTCCTTAAATATAAAAACTATAGACAAGTTCATGGAAGAAATAAAAATGGATAAGAAAGTCTGAAACATGTTTCTTTTCACAAATAATTAAAGATGTGAATTTAAAATGAAGATTTATTTTTGATTTCACATCTAAAGGTTTGTAAAAAATGTAGTGTTGATAAAAATGTGGTGAGAAAGGCTCTAAAGGATGAATCGGCTGCTGCCACAAGGATATTGCCAGAGCCTTTGCAAAAGTTGGACCTAACTGCATTTCTGTGATGCTCTCCTAAGGAAATAAGTAGTGATTCAGGCAGAGATGTTTGTTCAGAGATCTTTATCAGAGCTTTATTTATAAAAGTGAAAAGTTAGAAATACTCAAAATGTATGATAATAGGTGAATTTTAAAAAATTACCACATCATTTTGATGGCCTTTCAGGCAACCATGATTAATTAGTTTTGCAAAGTAATTAATGTCATGGAATAGCATTCAATATTGTTATTTTTAAGTGAAAAATAACAGCATGGTATTATTCTAGTTTTATAAAAAGCAACCAGAACAGAAAAAGAACATTTGCCTAGAAAAGGAGACTGGAAAGAAATATACCAAAGATCTTCAAATTTCAACAATTTTTAGAATTTTTCTTTTCAACATTTCTATAACAAATGTTTATAATTCTAAAAAATAGGGAAAATATTTTATAAAAAGAAAGTGTGTGAGGGTACAAGATGAAGAATACTGGGAGATTCTAGTACATCATGGTCCTCATTAATTGTCAACCAGCTCAGTCCTCGAACCAGTCACTTCCTTCCCTACGTAAAATAAGTGAGTTCCAGGCTTCTCAGCCTTTTTCTTTGGCATATACCAAGGAGCAGAAGAGAGCAAACACTCACTCCTGGGGGCAGAGGGGCAAAGGATAGAGGAATTGGGAAGGTTAGCTCAATGTAACCTGTGGAAAATGTTTGAGCATGAAAATTTATGTAAATTTCCTGTTCTTCAGACTATACTGATGTTAATTTTGCAAGTATTTTTTAAATTGAGATATAATTTACAAGGCATAGAATCTACAGTTTTAAGGTGGATATTTTAAAGATATTTAATATATTCAGAAGGCTGTACAACCAACTGCTGTTAGTTGTTAATACACAGATGTTTAGCATGGATGCTCTGTGGTAAAATTGACATCCCGAGAAAAGGCTTTTGTGCCTTTGAGTTACTTAGAGCACTACCAAGTGCTTCTTCTGGGAGGATTACGGCACTTGGGGAAGCCCAGGACTAGATGACCTTTCAAATATTTTCAATAAATGTTTGAATTTTCAATGCATTTTGCCTGTCTCCCTACCCAGCCCCCCCAGTTATCCAGATTAGTTATTATTGATTGACCCAATTAAGCTAACTCACCCATACTATTCATTTCCATTCACAGTTGGTGACGCTGAATTTAGTTAATTTCTATGTGACATTTAAAAATTTGCCTAATACCTTTTGCAAGACCCTGCTGGGGAGAAGGGAAAATATATCCAACCATTACCCTCAAGGGGCAGTCTTCTAAGCAAAGGTAATCATTGGGACTTTGGTATTTTAGAACTCTTCAGTGTAAGGTACCAACCTAAGTGGAAGAAAATGTGCAGCAGGCAGAATACATGTATCTTAAAATATATGTAGTCTGGAATGTGGACGACACGTGGACTGTGTTTTAACGCAGTGTTATTAAATAACTTTTATCGCAGCGCTGTTAATTCTTTGCAGGTGTGCGTTGACAATGTTGCATGTGGGTCAAAATTCCTCCTTAAAATTTCTGATTCTACTTTATCCAAGTTTATATGGAAGTAGCCCAGATTCAGCTATGGTGCTTCTCAGTTACAACTCCTTTTTCTCATTTGATCATTCTCTCAATCTTAAGGGATATCTGAGCAATGATCATCCTAACTTCTTTGTGCTAGAAAGGGGTATTGACATTAGGGTGTAGAGGAATGAAACGGATTGATATTCTTGGACAGACTGGTAATTCTGGGTTTTAGGGCTTATCTGGCATGGAGCGATCTGGAGCCTGTAAGTTTCTGAAAAAATAAACTTACTAAGTACAACTTTTATAGAGTCTTAGATAGAGCCTAGGGTATTCTTTAGGGTTTTCAGGAATATTATTGATTGGGGCTTGGCATATTGTGGCAATTTGTGAATAGCTGGTAGAAGCTTGCATAGAGTAACCTTCAGAATGACCTCTCTGCTTTATTTGAAATCTCTTAGCCACAGCAGATTCAAAAAAATGAAAATTTTGTTTCATTTTTCATCCCTGTTTTGGTCAAGAAGGCATTCTCAATCCCACGCTGCCAGGGCCAGGCTCATCCCTGGGAGTCATGTCCCACATTGCCAGGCAGACTTACAGCCCTGGGAGTCATGTCCCACATAGTGAGGGAGGGTAGTGAGTTTATTTGCAGTTTGGCTTAGAGAGAGCAGCCACATCTGAACAACAAAAAAGGTTGTCTGGGGCTAACTCTTAGGCATAAATCTAAGTAGGCTTAGCTTTGCCATTAAAAAAAATAAATTTTATAAGGTCCACCTTCAAGATCGAGGATGCAATGGACCTTAATAAATGCAGCTACTTGAGTTATAATCCAACTCCACGAGCTTTTGGTTTTGTTCTTAGTGAATCTTTATCAGGGAGCTGGCCAATCAAGAACCATAGGGCAGGGGGCATTTCACCTGTGCCTTCACATTCATTAAGGGCTTCAGATGTTGACTTCTGCTGGTTTGACAATATCCTTAAATACAGTCATGAAAGGCAATGGCAGGGAGAAATGAATATATTCATTATAAAACTTTAAATAATAGTGTTTTTGTAATTCTGTTTTGACATATCTTCATTTTCTTGGGAATCTAAAAAAAGTGGAAATGGTGTGAGTCTTCCTTGGTAAAAGGTCTTGCTAAGGTCTGTTTTCTGGCTCCTTTTCATGATAAAGGGAGTGAATCAGGTGGACCCTCTGAGTAGCTGATAATGCAGTGCTGAGTGACTGCTTCTCAAGGCCATTGCATGGAAATTGGAAACACCAGTGTTCTTTAGAGCAGTGACATAGTAACTGATGTTTTTAGGACACTTAGGAATACTTGTAAATGTGGGGACTGATTTCTTAGCTCTTCTAATAAGGGAGTGGTTTAGGAATCCAATTTAAGTGAGAGAGAAAGGACAAATGAGTTCATGATTTCTTTCAACAATAAAAACTAATTCATTACTATTAAGAAGTTAATGTATTCTTGGATTTTTAAACTGTCATCTCCTGTAGGGTGTAGTAGAAGAAAAATTGTTCTGCCATTAGAAACTAATTGGAAAGAAGTATTAGCATATTACATTGTGCAAATCAGCAAAATGATCAGTATAAATGCTTATATGAATAGGATACATAGAGTAAATATAAATTTGTGGCAGACCCTTTATATGGGAACCTTCTTTTATTGAAAAAATCTTGGCCAAGCCTAAACTGGAGGCAGTAAATTATGTGTGTATGTGTCTGTGTGTGTCTGTGTGTGTGTGAAAAAGCAGGTGGGGGTTGGTGTGAGAAACAGCTTACAAAGTAAAACACTCCATAGTAGGATATTAAGTGTATGTTTGATGTTTGTTCTGTTGGAAGGAGAAGTGAAATCAACTAAGAACCGCTCTCTTTGTTCTATCCTGATCCAATGCATAGGGAAGAAGAAAATTAAGTCTCTCTCAAAGCCAGCTATGCATGTTGGATGAAGTGGCCTTTTTAATAACATAATTCTCAAGTTGTCTCATTTCTGTGTGTTTGGATGAGTTGAGATAAGAAAAGGCAGAATACTTGCCTAAAACGGTATAAATAACTTTCCTGGGGAAATTTTTTTAGCAGTATTCATAGACAGCATTGAAAGAGAAAGCACCAGTTATTTGGGGCTCATACTCCTGTGTGTTTGGTATGTGTTTTAAAAATGACTTGATTGGAGAATATTCAGATTAGCAAAAATATCTGCTTCCCCCCCAAGGCATTTCATGTAAGGATTGAATGTTAGATTTTTTTTTTTAACCATTGGTCTAGAAAAACTGTCTACTGGTAGAAAAGTCTGTTTTAGAGATAATGAATTGTGAAGACTCTACTTTTCATGTGGCCTTAGGAAAAACATTGTACATTGTATTATGTAAATTGGGAACAGCTGTTTTCTTTTTTATTGTACTAAATTTTTTTCATAATAATCATGAGTAGATTGTTACAATGACCATTGAAAACTCTGAGAATATTGCATAATTCAACAAAAATAGGAGGAGGACACATGAAATTTGGCTTAAAACATTTGGTAACAATAGTTCATTTGTCTCCATGATCAAACTATCTTAGAACAAAAAAAGCTGAGTTTTTTGCTCGGTTGATGTTTTAATCCATATACTTTCTTTTCTTGCTGAATCCAATTTTAATACTGAATAATACATTACTACTTTTATCATTCTACCTAGAGTATTTGCATCACAGATGTTTCCTTACCTGAAGTTTTGCCTTCACCTTGATTGCTGCATTTACATAACAAAATCAAAGTTTTTGCATTGAATTCATAAGGAATTCAATTTGGGAGGGATTGAATTCATGGGAGGTATGTGGAAGGGATGGCAAATCAGTTGAAAGATAGCAGCAGGATTCAAAATGGTCTCATTAATTGAAGTAGCATTCAGAAATTAAAAATTAGGTTAGATGGATAAAAATTGGGGGTGGTCAAAACCAGATTGAGACATTTTTAGAATGTGAACAGTACGAGTTAATTACCCTGGTTTCTGCTTAGCTATGGGATTGTGAAGGTGTGACAAGTCTGGGCTGGGCATCTGGAGACCTGGGCTTCAGCCCTGACCTGTTGCAGCCATACATCTCAGGTATGCTAGCTCTCCACGCCCTTCTTTCCTTTACTTTGAAGTAAAGGTATCTATGGCACAGAGTTCCAAGAGGACAAATGACAATGCATTTCAGAGTACTTTGCGAAGTAGAAAGGATGGAACACAAATTTTTTTTTTTACAAGAGAAGGTATATTCGGGTGGAGACAACTGTTTCCCCTGTCTGTGAGTCTTAAGTGTGTGTTTGCATGCACATGTGTGCGTGTGTGTGTGCACATGCTGGGGGTAAGTACTTTATCTCTCAGTATTTTGTGGGAGAGGCAGGACCCTGGATTTTGGTTTGGCTCTATCATTTCTTGGCTGGTTGATGTTGACACTCATTTCTTCATCTTTATAATAGGTCTCCAGAAAAGTGCCGTGAGAGTGAGTGAACAGACAGCACCTGATAAGCTGGATAGCACCTTAGCAATAAGTTTATAGAGAAAGGAGGGTACACCCTGCTTTCGGTTGTCCTTTCTGTCCTCTGTCTTGTTAAGCCCCCTGCTTTCCTTTTGGTTTTTGCACCTGTGAGTGGCTCAGCAGGAGACACATGGCACATTTGAACTGGGTGACCTAGGGAAGTTATAGAAAGGGACTGTTTATAGGGGTGAGTGCCCCATGTAGGTAGCCAGTAAGGGTGAATGTAGTAATGGGACCAGTAAAAACTAGGCAGGGAAGGGAACTGTAGATTCCAGAAACCTAGACAGAGCTATGGAGAAGGCCACCCAGCAGGAGCTGGGAGGTGGGGGGTGGGGGAGGAAGGACAGCACAGCTGTGGTGCCCTGCAGGGAGGGACCTGGGGAAATAAATACCCCTTGCCATTCTTTTACTCTCTGGTCGCCTCCTGGTGTCTCCTATTGGCTAAACTCAAGCAAGGGACTGAGGACAGGGGAGCTGTTGAAATCCTTACAGTGCAGCCTGCTGGGGGCAAGACAGAGAAGGTAGAGACAGGATCTCTGGGTGAGGGTGGATCATTGGGAAAACAGCCTGCTTTGGAGTTGATCTGTGGATTCTTTTTTTCTTTCCTCTTAATTTTTCTCCCCTCATTCCATATTGTTCCCCTACTTGGAGTTGGCTTCAGCATGAAATCCAGCACACGGATATGCCCAGCGAGGCTTGTTGACTAGATCCTAAGAACATGATGAATGCTTGACTGCCTTTGCCTAACCTGATGTAAATGAAACCCAGCCAGTGTAGTTTATACTTCATATGCTACTTTATTTATTTATTTAAAAAAATAGGGTCAGGGGCTGGGCAGTAAATATATAAAAGCTTCAAACTATCGAAGAGAAAGAGAGGGCCTTACCAGTAATCTTTCCTCCTCTCCTTACTCACACCATCAGCCTCACATATTAAGATGTCCTCTGCTTTTGCTGTGGAAAGAGCTGGCAGAGTTCTGATTCAATGATTATGTCTATAGTTGGGCTCAGAGCAAGCTTTGGGTAGGGATAATCAACAAGGAAACAGTCTGGATTTTCTTCCTGAGTACTTTTAATTGCTTGGGACATTCAAGATATTAGTGTCTATAAATTGTTGGATTAATGAGAAACAATTTCAAAGCTTTATTTCTACTAAAAATTCCACTATTTAGGTACTTCGTTTGTTTCTCCAGCATTCATGATTAAGATTCTAAAATAATCATTTTAAATTCTTCAGAGTAATCCTTGTGCAACGGGCTGCTAGTATTCACATTGTGGAGTTAAATCTATATTTCAAGGAATTCCAGATCACTTTATTAAAAGTAATAGAAAAAAATAAAAGAATCAGTTACAGCACAAGTTTGGGGTTAGAAATCATCTTTCATCGTAACTGTGTGAGGGTTCTTTGTTTACCAGGACGTCTGTAGTCCTTTAAGACTGCTTCTATGAAAACTGTAGTACTTATTTGAATTTCTGGTGATTGCTTATAAAGATAGTAATGAAATCCAACCACCAGAGGAAAAAATATGAAATTAGGGCAGATGTCGTATTCTCCATCCTTTCCCCCCTCCCTCCCCCTTGTAGAAAGCAAACAGTAGTACAGCACTGGTCATGAAGTCATCCTGTGTTTTAGTCTATTCTTCCACATTTAATATCCGCATAGATACTTTTATTTATCTACATTTTGGGGAAAGACAAGGACATTTGTTGTTTTGGAACTCTCAGAGAAATTTGAAAGTAAGTGAGAAATATCAATCAGAAATGAGATGACATACAAAAAGAAAAGGCCACTTACATTTAGAAAAATCAAGTTCTTTAGATTTATAGTTTTACAAATGAAAGCTAGAAGTTTTAATTAGTGTGGAAGAAATAATTTGTGAATCCCAGTGAGATGATCTCATCTCTTCATCTTTCCTCCTCACAGACATTTCTAGCTCTGTTAGGCTTCAGGCTTGTGGTAACAAAAGGAATATTGAAGAAGGAAAAAATGAGACATCAAAGATGCAAAATCCAATAAAAAGAAATTTCTGCATCTTGTTATTAGACAAGAATGGACCAAAGGAAGAAGAGTCACTGTGGCTTTCCTGAGTTAGTTGATGCCTTAAAATAATTCAACCTACCAAAACTCCTAGAAATACAGTTGATACTTTCTGTCTAGACAAATGATACTGATTCTTGTTTGGTCATGATATTAGGCTCTCTGTATACCCCAACTTAAAGTAAGAGAAAATGTCTAGAAATTTTGTTTTTATCTCATCTCTCTCTGAACAGCACTTGTGTAGCTGAATTGTCATTTCCAGATCCAAATCCTGGCTAAACAGCCCATTTAAAGTGTTTCAAATATTCAACAAGGAAAAGGGCTTTGTTTGTTATATAAAGTATTGTGTTTAAAAGATGCTGTTTTTATTGTGTATCTAATAAAATACATGATTGCAATTCACTGTCGAAGTTCCATGCTGAGTGGTTTCCAAATAAGTGATGAATTGTTTGTTTTTTGTGTTGTTGTTTTTGGGGGGGTGGGGAGGATGCTAATCTTCCTTTGAAATGGAATTGCATCCCTATTAAAAAAAAATGTTTTATTTTGAAATAATTTCAAACTTACAGGACAGTTGCAAAAATGGTAGGAAGCCCATACAGAGAACTCAAGATAACTTGCCCCTTTGATACCCAGATCCACCAGCTTTTAACACTTTGCCACATTTACTGTGCCATTCTGTCTATCCATCCTTCCTTCCTTTCTTCCTCCCTCCCTCCCTCCCTTCCTCTCTCTGTCTTTCTCTCTTTCTTAAGCATGTGAAAGTACATTGTATGCATCATGCTCCTTTCTACCTAATACTTTTGTATATATTTCCTAAGAACAAGGATGTTCACTTCTATAGCAACCTTAAGTATAGTTGTCAAATTCAAGAAACTTAACATTGATAAAAACCTTGTAGTCTACATTCCAGTTTTATTCATATGTCCCAAGAATATCCTCTGGGCATTTTCTCTCCCTTGTTAGGTCAAGTCCATGATCCCGTATTACATTTAATTGTCATTGTCTCCTTAGTCTTTCTCAGTTTTTAAATTGTAGAAACATATATATATATATATATATACAACATAAACTTTTCCATCTCAGCTGTTCCCAAGCAACTCCTGGAGTGGGATTAATCACATGCATAATGCTGTTCTATCCCCCTCCACTGATTCCCAGACCATCCCTATGATTGATTTGACTAAGGATTCCCTGTGGGTGGCATTTCTTCTCCGAGGATACTGTCCTTTCGGGATGCTCCTCCCAGCAGCTCTCCGGGGTGGTCCAGTCCATGCCACCACTTCTAGTTTAGTTATCTGGGAGGCTGTGAGGAGGTGCTGTGGTCTGATGCGCTGTTATTGTCCATTTTTCAGGGACAGGAGAGAGTGGCAAGAGTACGTTTATCAAGCAGATGAGAATCATCCACGGGTCTGGATACTCGGATGAAGACAAAAGGGGCTTCACTAAGCTGGTGTATCAGAATATCTTCACAGCCATGCAGGCTATGATCAGAGCCATGGATACGCTCAAGATCCCCTACAAGTACGAGCACAACAAGGTAGGGTGGCTCTTCACGTGTGCCATTGACAAAGCAGCCCACAGTACAAAGGGTCTCTCTACAGTGTCTGGAATACATAGTGGGTTTTTTGAACTGTGTATTTTTCATCTTCTCCTCAATGGGACTTTTAATGACCAATAAGTTGTTTAATAAAAATTTTTTTCTCTTTAATCTTTAAAGTAACACCTGTACAAATAAGAGGTTGTTTTCTTAGTGACATCCACAGAAGACATGTTTGCCTGTTCAACAGTAAATATATGGGAGCACTTTACATTAAGAAGACAGTTTTAGGTGCAATATGAATTTAAATGAGGGAATTCAGAGAAGATGTGGCAGCCTTGCTTCAAACTCTCACCCTTTATGCCTCGTTGAAAAAAACAAAAATAGCTACAGACCATAATGTCCAGTTTAATTTTGGCACTGTGACTTCTTTTGAGTAGTACCATGGTCTTAATTTTATTTCAGAATAGGCCCGTATGACACATCTAATAATCTTTCAAAACAGTTTTCTCTGCCATATAGAAAAGTAATGGAAACTTCTAAAATCACAAGTGCTAGGAAAAAAATCTTAACTTTCAGCTTTTTATTTTAAATAAAACTTTTCTAATATCCATCAGTATTTCTTTAGTTGAAATAGAAAACTAGTGTTCCAAGTGAAAACAAATGCTGCTATTGCTCACCCTGTAAAGTTCGTACAGACAGGGCACCAAGACAAGCACGGTGCATTGTGGGGTGGCTCCATGTATGAGTTTACACTGCAGTTTTCCTGCAAGAAGCCCACGGACAGGTGCTGGGCCTGTACCCAGGAACCGACTGCCCGTGCAGAGGCACCTGTCCTGAGGGGAGAGAATGGTTCAGAATCCGTGATAACATCTTTATAATCTGCTTTCCTCCATTCCTGTTAATCAGGAAGTCTACTGATGGATGCAATCTCTGTTCCTGAGGCTTATAGGTGTTGATCTTACAGTAAGCTGGTAAAGTCTCACCTTTTGTTGACAAAAATGCTACATTCTCAGAGATAGTTATTTTAGGGAGATCCATCAGAACTCTTGATGTTCAACTGTAAAGGATATTTCCACCCACCAAGAGTAATAGGTAATAGCAAGAAGTTGGCATGCCCAGTGTGACTCATCAATTGACACTAAACTAAAAAAAAAGGAAAGAAAGAAATTAGATAAAATAAAATAATTCTTGTATCTCCATTTTTTTCACCATCCAGAAGTTTCTAAATTTTCTGCTCATCATAAAGTCAGACATTTCTTTTTCTTGGACAGTTCCTTGAAATTAACTGGCTTTGTGTGTGTGTGTGTGTGTGTGTGTGTGTGATGGCAAGAAAGTATCTCCAGAAACAATCCTTTCTGCTTTTACCCTCAGAATTGAAAAAGAGCTGGGCAGGTTTATCAGTCTGGAATATATAACTTAACCAGACGAGATTGTTTGGGCATCTAAGCACTCTGAACTTAAAAGTATCAGGGTTTTCTTTTTCCCCTAAGAAATCTCAGTGTAATAAGGCATGAATGCTTCCTTTTAAGTGTGAGAAAATTCTGTTGGAGTTTTTTTTCTTTAATACCAACAGTTTTCCCATTCTTCAGTTGGCTGATAATAGGATGATCTGATGAATTCTGACTGAGTTCTATGTGTGATATAGATATATATCTCATATACATATTGCCAGTTTATATAATATAATGTAATAATAATATAATATTATGTAATAATTTAACTTAAATTTGAGTAAAAACTCATAATTCTTGGATGATCCAAAACAAACGTTCAGAATCTTGCCTTGGTGTCATATTTTCATATAAGATCAATTATGATGCAGTTACATGGATGTAGAAGGTGGGGTGAAATTTATGTTATTCACATAACACACTAACGAAGGTTTAATGATGTACGTTTGAGCTGTGTGCATCAAATATAGTTAATTGGACTTTACTGATTGAATACTCTTCAGTTGTAAATCAATAGATTATTATAATCAGAAGATTATAATAAGGGTTTTTCTCAGGTGTAGTTATCCTGTGAAAGCATCCCTTGTCTCTTGGTTACTGTCTAATATAGTGATATTTATGTGAATTCCTTAATATGTTTAACCCCCTTTAATTTGTAGTATTATTACTTTCACATTTGTTTTCTCTACATACACCTATTCAAAAGTGTCACTTTTCCCTTGCTTTATCCTTGAACTTCCTGAGCTTTACCCACTCCTTGCCTTTGTTAATGCTTATAAAGAGAAGTAATGTCCTCTCCTTTGTGTTCAACTAAGTTACTTTCTCTAAGAGGTCATCACTAACAACCTCTCACCCCCACCCCACCCCTTGGTACTAAGCAATTCCACTTGCCTTTAACATAACCCATAATGGAGATGTTCATAATTGTCTAACATGTAAATTATGGTGATTTGGGTTTTGGTTTTGTTTCTCTGAATGCTAAACCCCTTGAAAATAAAGCATGTAACAGATCCATCTTTGTATTTCTTAGTTGAAAGGAATTGTTGAAAGAATTTGGTTTGTATTTTATTAGCAGTTACTTAGAAGCAGATATTCTGATTTATATTATTTAGCGCCATTATGATTTAAAATAAACATTTAGTATTTTTTAAAAAAGGCTTCCTTTAACCTAATTACTTTCTACGTTGACCATAGTCTATAAATGGTAGCATAAACAAAAACAAATGCTTTCCAATAGTCCAAACATAACTTTATACTTGCTTCAGGGCTCATATACTTTATAGATGCACCTTACAAATTATATGGCCTGGTCTTAACTGAAATTTTTCACATTTTCGTTTGCTATGGAGTTGGTTCTAACTATGAGAATGCTCCACTAAAATATTGGCATTTCCTTTGCTTTGCATTGAATTGCGGGTTCTTCTGGGTCACTGGGGGTGGGGGTGGGGGTATGTGGAGGTGGGGGGCACGCAGTGGTCAGGGGAATCCGGGTCACAGTCTCTGGGCCATGTGAGGGTCTGCCATCACATGCCTTTCGTAAACCTCAGTCTGTGCTCCCGGCATTGCCAGTATAGAACCAATAAAATTGTAAACTTTAACCAAAAAAAAAAAGCTTAATTCTTTCCTCTGTCTGTACTACTTTTAGACCTTCTTTGCCAAACAAGTAATATTTTTAGGGGAACTGCTTAGATTCAGCCTAAGTGAGAGAACACATACCTTTTAGGGCTTCTTCTGAATATACTGTGAGGTAGGGTTTGTTTACTCCTGAGTATTATGTTGCCTGTTTCCTAGCTATAACTATTGATAGATGATGATAAGAGGGATTAAATATTTATCAGTTGGTTTAAGCAAAAGATGCATGTGAGCCTCCACTGGGTACAAGGATTGGACTATGAGATTTCTCTGTCATTTCTTACTTTCCAAAAGAAAGGAGTTTCATCACGGTTATTTTATGATTTTCTATCTTTAAAAAGACAGTTCTCTTCTGATTATTCTTTGCTTTGATGCTAAAATCGGCTCTTAATATAAAGCCTCTGTGTTAACATGGCTAAGGGACACTCTTTAATTACACCTTGGGACAGTAGATCACAAGGCTTGAAGCCCTAGATTTTTACTTATTGTTCGTTATCTGTCAACTGGCATTCTTCCTTCATTGCCTGTTGTTAGTTATTTCGTATACACATGACTATTTTCCCAGTCAGGTTGCAAAGTATCTTACAGTAAGCAAGCTTCTTATGATTCTTTGTCTTCTTCACAACATGCCACAAATATAGAAAGCTTATTAGAGATGTACCTATTGAGCAGATTACTCTAGATAACAAATGATGTCCCTTTATGGTTGATTTATAATTTCTGTGAACTCTGAAAGCGAGATATTCTTAGGCAATTTCACAGGTATCAATATGCCTTCGCTCCCCCTTACCAACCTGGGAAAGAGAAAAGCATCTGATACGATACTTTTCATCCATTGAACTCAACACAGTAATGAAGAGTACCAGTTGGCCATGCGGTAATGTTAAGTAGCAATGCCACCTTCTCTTTTGTTCTACTTCCTCCTTTCAGACTTGAAAGTCCTAAAGACCAGGGCTTACTTAGTGCCTAGGCTGCGGCTACCTTTGATGAACTAGCCAGAGGTGAAAGGTGTTTTCAGGGCTGACCCCTGTTGTTCTCTTTTACCTGGGGCGGAGGGGCTGTTCTCAGAAGGGATTTGTCACAGAGAAATTGCCTCCTTAAACATGTTTACAGCTTTTGGAATTTTCTGTACTTCCTGAAAAATCTAAGATCTCAGAAACTATCTTTCCTTTGCCAAAAGAAAAATGTAGCCAAGATTCTGGAGAACTTGCCAATTTATTCCTGTTTTTGATCAATTAGGATAACAAATTATTGTATTACTTTTTCCAACATCAGGGAATTTTTTTTTTTTTTGCTTGCAAAATGCCAATATAATATTTCCCACCTGAATACTAAACATACAATCAAGGCAGAACAGATAAGTACATATATATATCCCTGAAGAGTCTGTCTGAAATGAAAGCAACAGAAGCCAACACTGGTTAACTGAAGTAGAGAAAAATAGTTTTATGGGAATGTGGCATCACTCAGAATTGAGGGGAAACTTAAGGACTAGTTTTTGGAAACCAGGGCACATCTGCGGAACTGGTCTGTGGAATGGACGAACTCTGACAATTTTCAGTTTCTGTCACACCATTCAAAATTCAGATTACTGAGAAAATGTGTCTGATTCATGCACCCTGGGTTCTGTGCCAGCTCTTTGGACAGGGAAAGGCTGGGAAACTTGATAGACATTTCCTGATGGAAATTTGGGTACAGTTAGAGGAAGATGGGAATGATGCTGGTACTGATCACAGATACCTACTGCAAAAGTACACCATCAATTTAGGCAATAGAATGACAAGGGTCCTCTGTATAAGCAAACCCTAAAGCCCGTCCTTTCTTCCTTTGGGCTTTACCATGGAGAAGGGGTTGTTAGCTAACCTGGAGAAAGATGAATTAGTAGTTGGTAGTTGAATTTGAGCCCAAGGATTGAATAGCTGAGTAACTTTGGGGGTGTCACATTTCCCCCTGAGAGTAAATTTCTTTATTCTCTAAGCCTGAATTTCCTCACGTGTGAAATGAAACTAATGATAGGATTGTTTCATATTAAATAGATAATGTATGTGAAAATGTCTTGTAAAGGATTAAACAGAACTTTGGAAATTATTGTAAGATGAATTATCATGGAGAGAATGAATACCACTAATCTTCCAATCTTTATTAAGAATAAAATAAACAGAAAATAATTTAAATAACATGACCAGATTTAGGAGAGGTATCTAAGGAAAACTTTCCTGAGTGACAGTCGTTGAAATGGGATATCAAGTGAGGTAGAGAAATCTCCTTATCTGGATGTGTTCAAAAATAGAATGTATTTTTAATGTGAAATTCTTTAAGGCAGTTTTGCTGAAATGAGGTAAAAAGGGATGGTTGAAACAACCTGAAAAATCCTTTTCAACGCTATTTTCCCTCATGCTGATGCTGATTCCAAAACTCTAATAAAGGCATTAGGCTGTTGTTAAACTTGTGTTTTAAACTTATAATATGAAGCTCCTACCTTTCTTGTTTTTGTCCATTTTAGAGCACCTAGAAAAAATTGGGAAAAAAGCAAGAAAGAAAGGGGGAAAAAAAGGAAAAATAGATTCGTTTTGACAATGGTTTCCAGCCTGATGGATAAATTTTCTTCTTTCTTTTCATATAAATTCTATAAGTGATCACAAAATTTATATCTATATAGCTTTGTTTATTATTATTATTATTTTTAGCAGTGTTCAGAATTCAGTATCAGATGCAGGTTCTATGGGTGGTGATGGTGGTTATTTTGTTTGAATTGATCACTATTAGGCACCAAAGACAGCATGCATTTCTTTCGTAGGAAAAATGTCTACTACTGCTTCTACAAATCCTTGAGAGTTTTTCCTTCTTTCCAGCAGAATCTGGGAACTTCTCATGACCAATTTGATGTGTCAGCCTACTCTTTTTCTCAAATTGGTTTGTCACTCTCTCTGCTCTCTCCAGGACACTGGTTGGGATTGTATCACCACTGATTCTCTAGTAACTGTTTCAGCTTTCAAAACTCCTTACTATAATCTCTTTTCTCTTTAATGTCTTGCAGATACTTCCTTGTCACATTTTCGTAACCTCATCTATCCTTGTTCCACTGCAATTCTTTATTCGTTTTGTACCCCAGACAGCCATACAGAAGTAGAAGATAAATATGAGAGTTTTTTTTAATCCCTTTTTCTTGGCTAAAATTTGTCCATAATCCCAAGCCATACCACAGAACTTGTCAAGATGAGTATCTGAGTTTAGTTTCATCAGAGGAGGATGCTGAAGCAAAGAGGGACTTCATCCGTAAATTGAGGATGACTTTGTGTGTGTGTAATTTTGATTGAAGTATAATTTACATTTAGAAATTGTAAATGTAAATGTGTCTGGTTTATTTTGATTAACATTGTTTTGTGAAATTTATCCATGTTTTGCTTGTCATTTTAATTCATTCATTCTCATTACTGTATAGCCACATTATCCCATAGAACTTTTTGTGGTGATGAAGATGCTTTGTATCTATGCTGTATAGTAGCCACTAGCCACATGTAGCTGTAGCCAGTCGAACCCCTGAAATGTGGCTGGTGTGATGGAGGAACTGAATTTTTACTTTTATTTCAACTTAATTGATTAAAATTTAAATTTTCATAGCCACTTGTGACCAGTGGCTGCTGTATTAAAAAATACAGTTGTATGACATTCCATTTAATGAATATAGTATAGTTTAATTTTGTATCCTATTAATGCACATTTGAGTGTTTGTGGCTATTACAAATAATGCCACCCTAAACATTCCTGTACATGCCTTTTGGTGAACATAAATATGCATTTCTTTGAGGTATGTGCCTAGGATTTGCAGTTGCTAGTCAGAAAGTGTGCCTATTTCAGTTTCAGTAGATACTGCCAAATTGTTTTCCAAAATGATTGTGCCAGTCTGCACTCCCACCAGCTGTGTATGAGAGTTGTACTTGCTCCATATATGTCACAACACTTGATATTATTTTAGCTATTCTGGTGGCTAGATATTGGTATCATATTGTTTTAATTTGCATTTTCCAAATAGGGGGCAGGTTGAATAGTTTTTCATATGTTGATTGGTCATTTGGTTGTCTTTTTATCAGACACGGTTCTAGTTTTGTGCCCTTTTTTTTAAAAAAACTTTTGAGTTATCTACTTTCCACTTATTGTTTTATAGGAGTTCTTTATATATTAAGGATATGACTCTTTGTGATTAAGTGTATTACACGTGTCTTGTCCCGCTTTGTGGCTTATCATTTTCTTTTCCTTTTTTTTTATTGTAAAAACAGTTTTATTCATACATCATACAGTCTACCCAGAGTGTACAATCAGTGGCTCTTGGTATAATCACAGAATTGTGCATTCAACACCACAGTCAGTTTGGGAACTTTTTGTTATATTTTCTTAATGGTTATTTTCAATTAAAGGAAGCTCTTAAGTGGAATGTAGTGCAGTTCATCATTTCCCCCTTCTGATTAGTGCTTTTTTTGTGTCCTTTTTAAGTAAAGGCTGCTTTCTTCAAGGTCGTGAAGATGATATCTTGTGTTTTCTTCTAAATTGCTTATTGTTTTGCTTTTTACATTGAGATCTAAAATCCATTTCAGATGCATTACAGAGTTAGGGGTCAAGATTTATTTTTTTCATATGGGTATGTAATCGATCCAGCATATTTATTGAAAAGAACATCCTTTCCCCAAGACAAAACTTTGTCACCTTTGTCATAATTGTAGTGACTGTGTATGTATGAGTTTGTTTCTAGACTCAGTTCTGATCCATTGGTCTATTTTGTATTTGTTTGTGCCAGGATCACACTATTTAATTATTAAGTTCTACGGTAATTTTTAATATTGGGAGTATAAGTTATTCTGCTTCGATATTCTTCAAGGTTGCCTAAAGCCTTGAATTTATTCCCTTGTAGTTAAAGGTGCCTTTAAGGAAAAACATACCTTAATTATCCATTAGCATTTTAGTGGGTAGATTTCTTAGGCTGAATCCTAATATTACAATTGTTTTTTGGCGCAAACAACCTCCCCTTCCTTGAGCCTGAATTTATTTTCTTACTCAGCCCATGTTGACTGCATAGCTAGCTCGGTACAAGAATTTATTTTTTTCCTGGTTACTTCATTTAGGAAGGATGGTGGAGCTGCTTAGTTTCATTGTTATTCAGTGGGATCATGTTCTTTCTCACTTGAGCATTTTTAACAAGAGGAAGAGCTCAACTGTGAGTGCCAGGGTTATACTGTTCCTCTTCCAGTAAGTCCTTTTTGGGAGGACATTTCTCTGCAACACACAGATTTGGTTGATTTGGCACCAGAATCTCTTCTCCTTTCAGATTGTCACCATCCATAGCATATTTGAAGGATTGACCAGGGTAACTTGGATTTTCTTTTTGTGTTGTCTGATCTCCAGCTGTTGTGGAAGCTGGTGGTTTCATTATGAATGCTGAAATTAAAGTAAGGAATACAAGTTGGTTTTGCTCTTTTGTTAATTGTTGTATTTTAATCCTATTATGTAGACTTTTCATTCATTTGTGCCTAATGAGAATCATCAGAAACAATTCATTTTGGTGAAATAGGATATTAGCATATGCAGAGCAGTAGACATGTGTTTGCACATATGTGTATGTGCACACTCATATACAGTTATTGTCTTGGCTTTAGAAGTGACCTTAAGACCCTATTTATATATGTGTACTGAAATTAATGAATAACCAGCATCCTCTTTATAGTGTGCATGTATGATGACTGTCTGAAGATAATGTTTCCTCAGCTTGTGAGTATCTAGCCTGCTTTGTTTAAAAAGGCCGGTCTCTTTTTGAAAGTAGCTTATTACCTCAGCTAATCCACATTATTTAAAATAGGATGAAAGGAAGAAGATTAACACTGGAGGGCAGAGATTGGGCCATAATTATCTTAACCTAACAATATCTGGCCCATGTTTTTACTGTTTACTCTATGCTGGCTTTTACGTAGAGGATGGCACACAGGTGAGAGCATGGTTGTTGGGGTCAGTTATAACTTGGTTTGAAACCTGCTGTGCAGCAGAACTGCTGTGTGTGATACTAGCAAATTAACCTCTCTGAATTGTAGTACCTTTATCTGTAAAACAGTGGTGACTATTGTGCTTACTTCACAGTGCATTGTGAGAACTAAATTGTATAGTCTGTCAAGAAGTTGAAAGTGTTGTCCATTGTTAAATGGACATGTTCTTTCATTGCTCATTCAACAAATATTTACTCAGTCCTTGATATATACTCATCAGCATAAACAAATTTGCCTGACTTAAAAACAAGCAAACAGACAGTGAGTGCACTAAGGAACACGACTGATGTGCCCGAAGACACTGTGTTTTAGTGTGTTTAATTTAGAGAACTGTGCTTTAGCTGCTTTTCTCCAATTTTTTTTTCCTCTCCACTGCTCACATGACCTTGGATGTCCAGGAACTGAGCCACTACATGAAATGCATGTGGTGTAATTTAGTAGGAAGTTGTGAAGCTGGTCATTTGGCTGCTCTTGGTTAACTCCTGGCAGAGCATCAGAAAAATACTTTCCTTGTTACTTTAAACCAAGTAATGTGTGATTTCACCCTTAATTTTTAAAACAGCGTGTTCGTGTTCAATTAGAGAGGCAGAATATTTTGTTACAATCAAGGAAAGTGAATGCCTAATGAGGTCTGAGGGTTCTGTTGAGAGCATGAGAAATGCCAACACTTCGTTTTCACATTTTCACCTCATCAGAGAAGTAATTTCAGTTATGCATTTACTTTTTGCTACAGTAGGAATTTACGGTGGAGCTTTCTTAGTTTTAGGAAAAGCGACAATTTTGCTTATAAAAGTCATGGGGTAAGCCTAAAATCTTATTGTTTTAAAGAAACCACCCTCTTATTCTTCACCATGCTGTTTCACTCTAAAACAGTTAACCCATGCTATGTATGGTGTTTTAGATGATAGTCTGTTTACATATTTACGAATGTGGACATGTTGTCAAACACGAATATCAGCAAGGAAATGAGGTTTTAAAAAAAACATTTTGCGTCAAAAGACTGCTTAATTAAAAGCTGTGACAAATAATTTTGGCCGATATATGTAAATGTGTACTTTGAACTAATTTGTTTCCCTGATTTTATGTTTCTTAAAGTGAATCTGGGTAATGTTCTCTGGGTTGTTACCACTATTACTTTATAAGATGATGCAATTTCCTTATAATCATCTGGTATTTGTTTATGTAGAATGGTTTAGAGGAGTGGCATTACTGGCACATATCCATATTCTACCGTGGATGGAATAGTGACCCCAAGGAAGGGGGTGCTTTTTCTTTGTCAGTGACAACTAATTTTTTGTGAAGTCCTGTACACAGTTGAGGTGCCTTTTCTAATTTTTATAAGAGGTGCTGTTGTGGATTAAATTGTGTGCTCCCCAAAAAGAAATGTTCAAATTCTAATCCCTGGTCCAGTGAATGTGACCTTATTTAGAAATAGTGGTGTTTTTTTTTTTTAACTTTTTTTTATTAATTAAAAAAAATTAACAAAACATTGAGATACCATTCCATTCTACATATACAATCAGTAATTCTTAATATCATCACATAGTTGCATATTCATCATTTCTTAGAACATTTGCATTGATTTAGAAAAAGAAATAAAAAGACAACAGAAAAAGAAATAAAACGATAACAGAGAAAAATAAGATTATACATACCATACCCCTTACCCCTCGCTTTCATTTACCACTAGGATTTCAAACTAAATTTGTTTTAACATTTGTTCCCCCAATTATTTATTTTTATTCCATATGTTCTACTCTTCTGTTGATATAGTAGTTAAAAGGAGCATCAGACACAAGGTTTTCACATTCACAGAGTCTCATTGTGAAAGCTATATCATTGTTCAGTCATCATCAAGAAACATGGCTACTGAAACACAGCTCTGCATTTTCAGGCAATTCCCTCCAGCCTCTCCACTACATCTTGAACAACAAGGTGATATCTACTTAATGCATAAGAATAACCTCCAGGATAACCTCTCGACTCTGTTTGGAATCTCTCAGCCATTGACACTTAGTCTCATTTCATTCTTCCCCCTTTGGTCAAGAAGGTTCTCTCAGTCCCTTGCTGTTAATTCTCAGCTCAGTCTAGGATTTTTCTCAGTCTCTTGATGCTGAGTCTCAGCTCATTCCAGGATCTCTGTCCCACGTTGCCAGGAAGGTGCACTAGAAATAGTGTTTTGAAGAGGTGATTAGTTAAGATTAGGGCAAACTGTCTTATGGTGCATCTTAATCCAGTATAACTGGTGTCCTTAGAAGAAGAGGGAAATTTAGACAGACACAGGGGAAACAGGCACTTGAAGACAGAGGCAGATATTGAATTGCTGCAGTGTCAAGCCAAGGGATGCTGGAGATTGCTGGTAAACACCAGAAGCTAGAAGAGTGAAGGAGGAAGATTCTTCCTTTCAGGTTTCAGATGCGGCATGGCCCTTCCCACACCTTAGTTTTGGACTTCTGGCCTCCAGAAGTGTGAGATAATGCATTTCCATTGTTTTAAGCCACCAAGTTCATGGTGTTTTATTTACAGCAGCCCTGGGAAACTTATACAGATGCCACGTATATCGGTGGCAGGGTTGGGCCATCCTAACTGAATGTGAGGTTGGGAGCAGTGATTTTGTGGTCCAGAGCCATGCTTCTAAAATTCAGTGTGCGTGCAGATCATGCGGGAGTTTTGTTAAAATGCCTATTCCACTTCTTTGGATATGGGGTGGGCCAGAGTTTCTGCTTTTCTCACAAGTTTCCAGTTGATACCAGAGAGGCCCAGTGCAAGGTCATCTTTGAAATAACATTCACCACCGCAAGAGGCAGTGTGAAATTATCACTGGGCTAGCCTTTGGGGAGGAGAGTCCAGAACTTATACTTTAATAGAATACCAGCTATGCAGCATTAGGCAAGTTATTCGAACTTTCTAAGCTATACTTTCTTCTTTTAAAAATGAGGATGATAATGGTACCCACTTCATACAGTTGATGCGAGTAGTAAAGAGAAAATAGATATGCAGAACTTTAGAATAGTCTCATCAGTATAGCTGGAATTTACTAAATGTGATTGTTGCTGAATTCTTCCAAGGAAGTGTTGGGTCAGGAGAAACATACAGGCCTTTGCATAAAGGTCAGAATAGCTGATTGTTGAAGGAGATGGAAGAGTCTATGACCAAGAAGGAGATGTGGTTCTCGTTTTCAGGTACCTTGCCAGCAAAGTGAATTAACAGCAGTGGTTCTCTAGGAAGCAGTGGCCTAATTGAAAAGTCAATTGACTTTTCACTGACAGCCACTCCAACTTTCTTCCGCCAGGGGTATTGACTTTTCCCTCATAGTAGTCAAACCTTCCTGTTGTCTTGACCACAGCCAGTCCAATAAGGAAAAGGGAGGGGAGGGAAATAAGCTCTGCCAAGTACTTCTGGGCTCCACATAGTGTGAGCTGTTTCATATAATATGCTGGAAGAGGTGAGGGAGGTAGTTCTGTAATTTTACAGATGAGGCAGCTCTGCTGTGTACTCCAAATGCCACTCCATTTGTAAGTTTATATGGCTGGATTTTAAAACCAGAGTTGGGCTTGATAATTCCCAACAGATGCCATAAACACCTTGGTACCAGGATACACATACTTTCTTCCTTGTGAGAGGGCGTAAATGGAGTTCTGTTCAACCACTCCAACTTTCTTCCACCATGTCAGCCAGCCAGAACTTGAGACAGAGATGACTGCCCTGTGAAAACCAGAGCCAAGAGCCTTCTTTAATGCCATGTCCCCGGCACCTAGCACAGGGTCTGACCAGAGTTGGGCTCAGCAAATATGGAATGAATGAATTAGAATTTAGTCAAAGAGTTGCTTACATGACCCTGTTATTATTATGGGTCTTTTTCCACTTAATTCTTATAACCTTCCATTTGACTTATGTTTTTTATTATACTCTCCCTTTAGTTCTTCATGTTCTTTGATTAACCCATACATAGTTATTTACTTAGCATCTGGAATGTACTAAACATATTTTCATTTCTCATGGGGCCAGAGGAAGTATAAGACATATCCTTTGCTTCTGGGGCATTGAAGTCTCATTGGAGAGATTAGATAGACAACAAAAGTCTTTACTTCCTTAATTTGCAGTCAAGGCAAAGTTTTCTGCGTAAAAGAATTTTTATTCTTTCTTCCTTTCATAATTTTCCTTCCTTTGTCCTCCATCCTGCCATTCTGAGTTCATGCATGTATTGATGCATCAGCTTGTGTTAAGCTTAGTCTGTTTGTTTACTGGCATTTCCCGTGGAGAGATCTTTATGAGGAGCCAGTGGAGTCATCTGAGCTATAGATGTCTGAGCTATTGCTGCGCTCTTGGGTTGCTGTTAGGTTTTGATCTACTAGACCACTATGGATGGTGAACTGATATAATTCTTTGGACAACTTAGTCACAAATCAAGAAGTGAATGGAAATCTCATTCAACAGAAAAATTATTTGGCTATGAATTATAAAACGCATTGCTATAATATGCAAACATAGCTATAAGATGTGAAACTAGGAAATTTTGTCGGATGTTTTCATAACACCTAGATTCTGTTTTTAATTCTTTTTCCCAAACGTAAATATAGTTATTTTTATAAATATAAATTTGCTCATTATAAAAAAATCAAACAACATAGAAAAGAAAAGAAGTAAAAATCACTGCAATCTTTCCGTGTAAGATAAACACTGTGAACATTATGATATATTCACGTACTAAGATTTAATAACACACATGTAAATGCAGGTTTACCATTCCTTTACCAAAATTCCTTAAGCTAGTTGTCTTTCTGAATTCAATTTTTCCCTCAGACTTTAGAAGAATATACTACATATTTTCTAAAAACCCTTAGAAATTTGGTGTAGTACCCAATAAGCAAATACATTACCATTTTAGCTGCAAAATATACATATATTGGTGGTTAGCAGATAAATAAAAACTGTAATAGTCTTGTAGCAGGTTACATTTTGCCATAAATGAGCTGCAAAAATCTTTCAGTTCTTGGAACTTTTTGGATTTTAGGTTATAGAGAAGGGATTGTGGCTATGTGTGTAAATATTGATGTTTTCATTGGGCGTTATTTTGCTTTCCCTGCTCTTAATAGCCCATACCATATAATGGATTGGCTTAACAACAGAAACTTACTGGCTCACAGTTTCAAAGCCTAGAAGGCTTGCAACTTCCTAGGGTTGCTATCTTCTGGCTAACCAGCAGTCTTTGGGGTTCCTTGGCTTTTCCTCACGTGGCAATGTACATGTGGTGTCTTCTCCTTTCCTTTCACTTCCAGCCTCTGGTCGCTCCCCATGGTTTTTCTTTTTCATTTCCAATTTCCTTTGCTCATAAGGAATTCATCCATATTGGATTAAGACCCACTCTTGCTCAGTTTGGGCACACCTTAACCAATAACATATTCAGAGGCCCTATTTACAAATAGGTTCACACAGGTCTATACCATGTATACTTATATTGACCTTGCTTTTCCTTTTCTGCTATAATGAAAATCCTTGCAGGATAATATCCTAGAAATAGAATTGCAGGGTCAAAATGTATAAACATTTTAAAGGCTTTTGCTAAAGATTGCTAAATTGCCATCCAGAAAGATCATACCAAATTAGGATGTGAACAAGCCTGTTTTTACCATATCCTTGCCAGCTCTGAGTGGTATTAATCCTTTAAATCTTTCCTGTCTAATAGGGAAAAGTGATACTTTAATTTGCATTTTCTAGTACTAATGGGGTTGTTCTTTTAAGTGTTTGACCATAGAATTTCTTCTAGATTCATTTCAGAGTTTGTGACATTTTCAAATCATTAAACTGAGCCTGTTATCATACATTTTTCTGGAGACATTAATGACATGTCAGGTATGATAATTTGCACTGGTTATTTCTTTTAAAAAAGTGAGTTGTAAGGAAGAGGGAATGTCTGTGTAGGTGTCAGCAAGTTCCAGGTTAGATATGGGTTTAATCCCTGGCCAGTGTGTTGTGCTCATTCTCAAGTCTGGCTCATCATAATGTCCTCTTCATTCTTTTAGCATAGATAAGCGTGGGAGCAGATGTAGTACAGGACTCTTTCAAAGATCTTTTGGACAGAAATTCCCTGAAGGCAGAATGGGTATTTAACAGGTTGAGTTTGAAATCTCTCCAAGTGCATCATCAACCTATAGGTAAAAATAAGCAATCCTATGCCCAGTGGCCCTGTGCAGTTATTTCATATAGTTTTCTGACAGATGGAAAATAATAAAGCTGCACTCTTCGTTCTAAAAGAGGAATTTTGATATTTTCTCCTTTTATTCTGAAAAAATTTCTCCTAAGCCTGAGGCAGTGGCTCTCAAACTTAATAGTTAAGTTTTGGAATCACCTGGGGAACTTAATTACCATGTAGACACCTGAGCCCAGTCACCTGAAACTCTAATCCGGTAGATCTTGGACTGCCTTTTGAGAAAGGTAGCCTAGCTCTGACATTTATTAGTGAATCTAGGATTATCATTAAAGTTATATATATATTATTATATAGACATATTATATTATTATAACATTGTATTATAACTGTTGTTATAACATTATTATAACAGTAACAATTATTCAAAGCCACTTTATAGTTGTCAATATAGATACTACAATATAATAGTAATAAAAATTATCATAAGATGATTATTAATGGTAATTTCATGAATGTTTCAAATATACCTGATAACTCAGTATTAGTCAAAGTTCCACACTGAAAAATTAAGGGACTTTTAGATTCATCATCCTTAATATCTGGTCATATTTTATTTGTCGGTAACAGAGAATGAGTACTTGAAATAAGGGCCATTATTCTTGAGACCAAAGAGAAAAATTACATGCAACATTGTTTTTTGATGAAATCATTTGGGGAAGGAGATTAGTTTTCTTTAGTTGAGCAATAGAAGACCACAGGCATGCTAGAAACTTTCCTACTGATACTATCTCACTATTCTATATTATATTGTCTATTTCATTTCCTTATACTTTATGTGTGTGTTTGTGTCTGCTTATATGTTTTTTGAAATGAACCATTAGAGAATCTAGCTGCCTCCTTGGAGATCCTATCACAAAGAATTGTACTGAGCAATTTATGCCAGAAAGCAGGACAGCTGAGTCATTTTCAAACCTGTCGAGGTGGGGTAGCATTCTGGAGTGAAAGAGACCTAAGAGAATGTTAGGGTACATCAGTTTTAATTTGGGTCAACCCCAAAAGACTTGCTAATGATCTGACTTAAGCTCTAATCGTCTTGTGAACTTTGTTCTTAAAACATAAGCTAGTGTCATCTTTCATCAGCCCCATCGCCCAGGATCCTTTGTGTTCTGAAAATTGATTTCTTTGTGGTCTCCGCCATCAACTGTTTACCTCAACTGAAATCCAAAGTAAGCCAGAATATGGTGTGAGAGAGGAGGCTTTCAGTCCAGGTGAAAGCAGAATTTGTCAGTAATGGTCACAAACTTGCTGTAGCAGGGTGTTCATCCTAGCAGGCAAAAGGGCAAGTCTCATCTGCCTTGCTAAAGGGTCAAATTATCCAGATAGATTTTGAAAGTAAAAAGATCACTATCCTTGTGAGGACATTTACATTTTGCCTTCATCGCACAATGACTTGACAGGAATTTCTCTCGTTTTCCTAGGCATATGGAAGATATGTGCAGCTTGGCATTTAGGTGTTAGGAAGCAGAGGGGACATATTTAGGTAAACTCCCAGAAGTTATACAACCCTGGGGTGGCAGGTAAAAAAGAAACAACAATTCACTTTTGGACTTTTTTCTTGTGTTCTTTGTGCTCGTTTAAAAATAAGGTGTATTCACTTGTGCTTTAATGAGGGGTTTGGACCAGAAAGGTCAGCTTTGCCCCTTTCACTCAATTTCTCACAAGGTATACTCATTTGCTCATCTGTAAACTAGATAGGGCCTGAGTGGAAAAAGTCACCTTTAGCTCCTGAGGAAAGGAAAGGGAAGTGTCATTTAAAGGGACCCTCTCTCTTATCATGGATATTTGTACTCACTAGGTATCAACTGTTCTAGGAGCTTCCTGTAAGTGTCCCATTTTCCTCCTCATACTTCTTGCTGCTGCCCTCTCCCTTCCACAAATAAGGAAACTGAGGACTTGCCAGGTGAAATAATTATTTGCAAAGGGGGGTGGGGCACCTCTCGAATCTAACATCTCTGATGCTGCCTGGCTCTAAGATGCAGGTTTTCATTAGTCCATGCCAGCTACCAGGCTCCAGTCTCACTGCCTCAAATCTTGTGTCTCTCACTGAACACACTCACATTGAGTTGAACCTTAATCTTTGTGTCCAGTCTGCTTGCCTTCTATGAGTGCCTGGTCCTGCTGGCCTGAGTTCACCTCTCCTTATAACCTCTGACCTGCTTTGCCCATGGTAACTTCCAGCCCCCTGCCCCAGCTGTCTGAGATACTGGACCCCCTTCCTGGCCTTGCTCCTGTCTGCCCCGAGCAGGCCATTATGTCTGCCTGGAGATGGATTACAGCTGCACATTTTACTTCCTCCTATGGTTAGGATCTGTGCATGATACAGAGGTCTGGGCCAAATTGCAAAATTATTAAAGCAGAAGCTCCAAGATTGCTTGTAGAAGCGGCAAGTGAAGTAAAAGAAGGCTGGGAAATGAGTTTACTTCAATTAGCATGGCTCATGTTTAAAGAAGCTGGAAGCTGGGCTGGCTGACTGGGAACTGCTTGCCTTTAGGGCAACTCAGGACAAACTTGGATGGCATTTTGCAGTCTCCATTTAAATTTGTCCTGTTTTGTTCAGAAACAAATGAGTATTCGTTTTCCTGCTTCAGTTTATATTTTGTAAAACCTGTTCAAGAATCATCATTGATAATATTTTGTGCATTATTGATTTTTAAAAAGTCTAGGTCTTTTCTTTAGTATTTTTATCATTCTTGCATTCCTTTTTACTTTTCTTTGCAATGTGGAAGTAAATATTTTAGCTGATGTGCCACGTTAGACCAGCATTTTAATATTATAATGTGTTAAGCTATTCTTCTTAACCTTATTCGCACAGCAGTGTCTCTGTCGTGAAGTCAGCAACAAGAGTTGGATTTTAAATTGAGGGGAATACTAAAGCCAAAAAGCCTAATACCCTTTCACTAATAGCCAAAGTGATATTACTGACAAACATGTTTGTTGAAACTTAGACATAGGTGTTGGTTTGAAAATATTATATGCCACAGAAAAGCCTTGTAATTCTAATCCTGATTCAGTATTGGTTAGGTGGAAACTTTTGGTGAAATTACTCCATGGAGATGTGACATGCCCAATTGTGGGTGTGGCCTTTTGATTAGCTAGAGATGTGACTCCACCCATTCAGGGTGGGTCTTGATTAGTTTACTAGAGTCCTTTAAAAGAGGAGACATTTTGTAGAAAATACAACTGCTTTAGAGCCAACAGAGATGCAGACATTTTGAGATGCTTGGAGGCTGACAGAGAGAGCAGATGCCTAGACACAGAGTATAGAGATGTAGAACCCAGGGGATATGACTGTGTACCTTCCCATGAGATGCTAAGTATGCCAGAACACAGAGTTGTATCCTGGAGGAGCTAAGTGAAACCCCAGAGACCCTTAGAGAGGAAACCATTGGAATCAGAAGCTGGAAGCAACAGAATCAGGAACAAGCACCAGCAGACACCAGCTACATGCCTTCCCATGTGACAGACATTGGCCTTCTTTGAGTCAAAGTATCTTTCTCTGTATGCCTTAGTTTGGATATTTTTGATGGCCTTAGAACCGTAAACTCGTTAACTTAATAAATTCCATTTTAAAAGCCATTCCAATTCTGGTATATATTGTACTCTGGCTGCATTTGACAAACCAAAACAACATGTATTACAGGTATAAGAAAAAGATTTTTCATGAGGGTAGGTATATATATCATTTAGAAACTAATTGCAATGACAAGCTAAAAAAAAAACAACACTTTTTAGACATAATGATGGGAGTTCTTTCTAGATATTGCCTTAAGTGCCAGAAAACTCTGAGAGCAAATTTCATTTTGCTCTGTCTAGTGAATTATAATAAGTTTAATCATGAGAGCTGGGTATTATGAGCCCCATTTACAGATAAGTAAACTGAGTTTAGAAAAGTTAGGTGAACAAGGTTGAAATTGCAAAACTACAGAACAGATGGACTGAAAACCAGGATTTCTAGGCTGGCTAGCCCTGTGAGGAATACAGAAGTGAATAAGGCCTGGTCTCTGCTTCCAGGCAATGTGGCACTTAGTGAGGGACACAGACATTCCCCCAAATGCTGTGGAAACCAGAGGAGATGCAGAGCTCAGCCTGGGAAGGAAGGCTCCACCTACCACTTCATGCCCCCCCAGCTCCCCCCACCCTTGTTCCTGGAGGCTGAGGAAGGTTTGACAGATCAGTGAGAGTGGGGGGAGGTGATGAGCAAAAACACAGAATAAGAAAGTACAGGGCAGTCCCAAGGAGAGTTGAGCAGTTTGAGGTGATCCGAGACAAAGGGTGAGTGGGGAAGGAGGTAGGCGGGAAAGGAGCAGAAGGATCCGACTGTGAAAGCCTCCGAGTAGGCACTGCTGCGTTCCATTCTAGCTGCCCTGGGCGTCAGGAGCGGGAGGTTTGGGGAGTCTGTGTTCTCAGAACCCAGGTGTGGTGCGCCGTCCCTAAGCAAGCGGAACACCTGGGACATGAGAGCTGACGAGGCTCCCAGCCTAGGAGCTGGAGTGGAAAGGAGGGCAGGGCCGAGTGTGGCATGACAATGCGTGAGAAAGCTAGAAGCAGGATTCAAATGTATCTAGATAACTTTAGAAGAGACTACTGTTCTTTTGAAACGGTTAGAAGTGAAAAGTGAGTTTGTGAAGTTAAAAACATCAAGATAAAGGATGCAGCTCTTAACAGACAATCCTGATCAGTTTTGTCTGGGCTCGTAGGTATGGTGGAGAGAGGTGGGGGAGTGAGTGGAGCATGAGGGCTTCAGGGTTGTGGAAATAATGAAGGAAAGATGGCTTGGGGTGCAGATAGTTGGGAATTGGTGAAAGGAAGTGAATCTGAAATGAATAAAGTGATTGCTGAGTGGGGCTGTGCACCTAGTATCTCTCCACAGGTCGATGCTATCAGCCTGCTCACCTGGGTAGGGAGATTCTATATAGTCATCCTTCAATTTTCCATGATAATCGAGAACAAATATAACATGAATAATTAAAGTCTCCGGGTCGGCCCTGAGTCTCATTTCAGCATCAACTTCTATTGCAGTAAAATACCTTAGTGTCTTCTGATGGAATATCAGAAGTGTCTTTTTTGACCTTAATATTTGATATTTGTGGTCCTGTCAGAATGTGGACTATCTCTGCCCCACAGGAGGTCAGCTGTGGATAACTCAGAAACCCAGGACCACTCTTGGACGTAGTAAAAATACATGTCATGCCAAGGAACCTGATTCTGTCAAAAAATAGCTTTGAGGAGCTAGTCTGCAGACTGGACCTTGGAGGGGTAGAACAAATCTTGAAGTGGGTACTATGGCAGTATGTAAGAAAATTTAAAGTAAATATTCTGTTTCAGCTAGCAGTTCCACTTCTTAGAATTTGCTCTGCTAGAACGAAAGCTCTTGAGACAGGAGGGATCTCATCTGTTTTGTTCCTGCTGAATCAGCGGTATCTAGCACAGCTCCATGTAGATGATGTGTATTCAGTATATATTTGTTAAATAAATGTGACAGAAACACTCATAAAAATGTACCAAGACACCCGTGTTCTCCAAAGTTCAGCCAGAAACGTCCATTGTGCTTCTGCAGTTCTTTCTGCACAAGACCTTTGCCCATGCCGTACACTTGCTGTTCCATCAGATTATTTTAGGAGGTCCTTTCATTCATCGGATCCAATTACTTTTGTTCTGAGCATCCATGCCATTTGGTGATCCTACCTTTGTTAATGGTGATTTTTTGACAAATGTTTTTCAAACTTTGGAATCACAGAAAGCAGGATACTATCTGCTCAACATTAAACCCCAGAACCTAGCCCAGTGTCTGGTACAAAGCAGGCTACACACACATACACACACGCACATGCACACACACACTCTAATTAATATTGTAGGAGATTCATTATAGCATTACTTATAATAGTGAAAAATTGGAAATGACCTGGATATATATCAGTAAGGAAATATTTAAATTATGATATAGCTCTTATTTTGGAATCTTTTATAGCTGAAATAAACAATGAAGTAGAGCTCTATGTCCTAAGCTGGAAAAGTATGCATGGTACATTTATGATTGTGTTTTAGAAAAAGCAAATCGCAAGCTATAAATATAATCTTATTTTTGTAAAATAAAAAAAATAACTCCAAAATATGTATGTTGTAAGTGAACAGAAAAATTACTAGATAGCTGTGCAACAAATTCAATAGTGGTTTATTTCTGAATTTTTCTTTTCTATTGTATGTCATTTGGAAAAAATGTACTTTTTTTGGTTATACATTTCAGTCTCTGCTCTGCTCATTCATTCATTCCAAATATTTAATGAGCACCTGTGTGCCAAGTATAATATATATAACTAATAAATATGACAAAATTGCTTCTCTTGAGTTGCTAACCTGCTGGCTGGGGGCATATGCAACAATATGGCCAATTATAATGTATTGTGACAAGTGCTGCCGTAGTAAAAACTACAGCATACACTGGACCAGCAATAGCTAGACAGACCAGCAAGGCTCAGTAGGATCTTTTTCCTTAAAACTGTATTGAGTGCCTACTGTGTGCCAAGCACTGGGGTAATTAAAGCACATTTCCTGTCCTCCAGGAACCCTTGATCTTTGAAGAGAGGTGGTAGGAAGTATGTTATCATGCCTTTTATTAACAGTAAAGCCTGCTAGATAATTGATTGAAAAAAAAGGGGCGAATGACCTGGGTTATCTAGCTTATGATATGGAATATGTGGCCTCTATGTAATAAAGCATGGCTATATATCGTCACCTCTGAGATTGTCAATCTTGCATGGAATTAGGGTAAATGATCATTCTGAGTGCATTTTCCCATCCCACCATCTTGGCCCTTCTTACTGCTCACTTATCGTATTCTATTTTTTTTTTCTTGTGACAATATATATTTAACAAAATATCCTATTTTTACCATCTTCAAGTGTACAATTTAGTGGTTATTATGCTTCCTTCATTCAACATGAAAGGTCTCTTGGATAGCTTTCTTTCAGAGAAACCTTTAAAGTTGTTCACTGATTTTCCGTTAGACATAGTAATTTCTGAAATAACCATGTGAGGGATTTGAATGAAGAAACATGGGGTCATGGAGGGTGGGAAAGACGAGGCTGCAGTTCATTCAGGCTTCACATTGACTGTCTTTGGCCCTTGAAACAGCAACTCTGGTCCTGAACGGCCTTGCTTTTTTGGTGTTTTGGTCTGTAGAATATAAAGCAGGAGTGTAAAAAGTAGACTGTCTTAATGAGAATCTTGGGACACACCCACAGGCGCTTTGCTCCTACCGCTGGCTCTTCGGCCTTCCGTTCCTAGCCTGGCACTGACAGCAAAAAGGCTGTTCTGGAGTCATTTTGCCACTGGTGGCTTCGTTGACAAAGTTGGAATTGCCATCCCTAGTAGATTGGTTCTCACTTTTTTGGGGGGGAAAAAAAAGCCAGCGAGAAGCCCTGGCTCCCTCGCCTTCCTCTCAACCAATATTTAATAGCTGCGCCCAGTTGCAGAAAGGGTTCATGTTACTAAGACTTCATTATTATTACAAAACAGGCAGTAGAGCTTCATCATAAATAATTAAAAACCTTGACAAAGAAAATGAGCTGGGCACATTCTGTGATACAGCAAACTGATTTCCCCCTGCACTACAGTCGTCTGTTAGCCTGCTAATTCCCCAAACTCCATAATTAACAATTATGCTCTGTTCTCAAGAGAATTACCCAGGTTTGGCACTGGTACCTCCTTTGTAATGGGGCAAAGGGGGGATTGGCTGAGTTCCTACCAGTCTCTCAAGAACCTCAGTGTACTTCCCATTGTAATTAAGTATCATTGTAATAACAGACATGTTTAGTCCTTAGTAATGTTAGATAGCTTCTGGAAGACAAAACACAGCTGCCTATATGATGTGTCATATGTTATTGTTTTCCTCTTTAAAAAAAAAAAAGTAAAGGAGCTGAAAAACTTATTCTGAGGCTGAAAGGTACCAGTCAGAGCCAGTATGATCTGATGTGCACAGTAGATATTTGTGAGCATGAGCTGAACAAAAATGTTTTTTTCTAATGGCGCTAGTTTCTTCATTAATTCAGTGGCATGGGAAGGAGAGGCTGTTCTAGATTAAAAGGAACCCAAGAGATGCAACAATCAAATGCAGTGTGTACCCCTTGTTTGGATCTTGATTGGAACAAACTAACTGTAAAAATAATAATAATAATAATAATAATAATAATAATAATAATAATAATAATAAGAGCATTTTTAGATAATCAGTGAAATTTGAATATAGGCCAGGCATGATAACCAAGAGATTACTGTTAGTTTTGTCAGGCATGACAATAACACTGTGGTTGTATAAGAAAATGTTCATATGTTTTTAGAGGTACCTGTTAAAGCCACATGGGGCAAATGGTAACTTTAGGACAAATCTGAAATCATTCAGCAAAAAGAATATTAAAATGTGGTACAGAGAAGCAAATAGTATAGTAGGACAAAATCTTGATGATTGTTGAAGGTTGTTGGACGTTCATTTTACTGTTCTCCAAACTTTAATGTGGCTTGAAATTTTCCCCAGTAAATATGTATATATTTTTGCATGGGCAGGCACTGGGAACTGAACTCTCCCAGTAAATATTTTAAAATAAGTTCTGAGTTCCTTAGCCAGAAATAGCAACTGAGTTTTATTAAGTCATTTACAGGTGTTCCAGTTCAACTTTTTTGGTAGTAGATTTCCATCTTAAAATGGGGGTACAGATTAAATAAACAAACTCTGATAAAGTCCTCCTCTCAAAAAAAAAAAATCTTGTACGTAAGCATGGTGGGCACATATCCACCTAACAATTCCTCGTCATACCACCTACCATTCTGTAACTAAACACGCAAATCGAGATATCTTCAAATTTAGGAATTTTCTTTGCTTCCCTCTACCCAGACCTCTTGGTTCCTTGTTGTTGCCCATGAGGAGGAAAGTAGAACATCTAGAGCCCTACTCCCACTAAAACAAAATAGAGCATGTATGTCAAAAGCTGTTCTGGACTCTACTTAAGTCTGTCCACCCTCTTAGTCTTCTGAGGTCCTGAATATAGAGAAGACCTGGAAGGTTAGGGGGAGGTTCTCTCAGAAGGGAGCTCACCTCCCCACTCAGCTCTGAGGAATATCTAAACATCCAAGGAAAAGAGTTAATCCCCAGAATTCTAGGTAGCAGCAGGATGTTCAGTAGTTGAGTGCAGTTATACCCCCCAGTCACTGAGACTTGGGTATCAGTTCCACCACTTCCTACCTAAGAACTTGGGCAAATTGGTTGAGTTCTTTGGGCTTGCGTTTCCTCTTCTGTTCAGTGGAAATGATGATGATGATAGGTAACTCCCAGGATATTGATGACATGAAATAATAGATAAAGCAATCATATTACTCCCTAGCACAGAGTGAGTTCTCGTAATTGTTCCTTGCCATTCTTTTTGAGTTCATTATATACATAAACATTCCTGAGAAGTAATGCCTTTGTGATCAATGATAAAAGTGATTGCCACTCATTCTCACCCTCTTATCATGAGATACAAGTGGATTCATTCAAAATAGCTCTATGAAATTGATATATTATTAACAGTGTTGCTTTTACTCTGTATTTTAAACAAATCCTTTTAAAATTTAATTGGTATTTTAAAGGTATATTAACTGTTGTGTGGCACAGTGCATATAAGAAATAGCATGACACTCTGGAAAAAAATAAGAGCTTAGAAACTAGATGTACCTGGATTTGAATGTTCACTTTGCTGGGTTGGATAATTTCTCTAGGTTCCATTTTCCTCATTTCTGAAATGAGACCCAGAAATGTCTACTCACGAAGCCCTCACACAGTGCCTGGTATGTAGGAGGTGCTCTGAATTGTGTCTGACATTATGACAGCTTGGCACAGTGTACTGACATGAGAATGGGGAGGAAATAGTGGCAGAGAAGGAAGACTAGGAACCTCTGACTTCACCTCTGATGAATGCAGAGGCTCCTTAGTCTGATGGCTCAAATGCAAGGACCTGATTTCCTTGAATTCTTCTCAGTAGCATAGACCAGAACCCATAAAATTACTTAATGGCTTTACTTTAAGTACTTGTATGACCTTTATTGAAAGCTTTTCCTCAGGAACCCACTGGGGCTGACTGAGGTTTCAGAGCCTCATAGATTATCTGTGAAATGGACAATTTACTCTCAGATAATTAGTAGTTAAATGGAACAATAAAACTCTTTGACATTTTGGTGCAATTCTCTTGTACTACTTGCAGGCATCTATTCTATACACCTTTTCTTAATTGTACTACTATTCCAGAGGGTTAAGAAAAAAACTTGGAGTAAATTTTTCATCATGTTATAAAATAAGAGCTTTCCTTTTCTTTTTAAAATCTGTATTATTAACTGATTTTCAAAAGGGATGGGTAAATATTTTAACTCCACTCATAGATTCTTATCTATGTCTCATAAATGAAGCATTTATCTAAGTAAGAATGACGAGCATATGTTTGATTTCCACATCAGTAATGCCACAGAATAAACCCAGGTCATGTTGATACTCAGTAATACATTTCAGTTGTGATTTTTAACAAAACGTTGCTCATGACTATTGTTAGAGATCACTCTTTGCGACGCTGTGGGACTTTGTATCACTGAAAGGACTGTGATTATGAAATGTGCTCTTGAAAGAAAGAACAAGCATATCACTCTAAGCACTGTTCATGAAAGTGGGCATTGACCTAAAAGAAACCAGGGTGCACATGATGGAAACCAGTACTGGATCTATGAGAAATCTTCCTGTTTATTTTGCATTTGCTGGTCAGTTGTGGCGAGTATGGGAAAAGCCTTGAGCCTACTCCCTGCATTTGAATCTGGGTGCTTTCATGAAAGAGAGAGTGGTGGGAGGTGCACATGTGGTGGGTGGGGGCACGTGTGGTGGGTGGGGGCGAAGTGAGGACAGAGTTCTTGAGCAGGACAGATAACATTTTAGACAGCTCAGTGGATTACAAATCTGTTTACAAGGCTAGAGCGAAGATTTCTTAGATGCCAAAGAAGGACAAGTGAAGCTAGAATCCAATAAGTTTTAATATAATAACAAAATGTGCTCAAACAAATTAGAAGGCAAAGAAGGGGCAGGCTGAGTTCTGAATCGTGGCTTCTGAAAAACGCAGGGTCTGACAAAATTAGTAATTAAAGACATTTCTCTTCTTGTTTCATACCTGGAACAATAACCTCGCTTCAGACTCTAATTCAAAGAGGTTGACCCACAAAGGTCAGTTGCTCAGAGTCTAAAATGTGCTTGAAGAAAAAAAAAAAGAAGCTGAAAAACAAGAAGGGAATTTTGGAATGTGCTAAAACCAAATCACACTGGAAGGTGGACAGCACTGACTTGCCAGTATTTTACCTCCTGTGGGTGTGGAAGCCTCAGTCATAAGAACTAGGGTGTTTTTCAAAATTCTGAAGTCATATATTCAATAAGGGAACAAAAGTGGAAGGAGCTTACCCTGTCTCCCTATACCCAGGGACAAGGAGTGGCCTCTCCGAAGAGGCAAAGGCTGGGCCCTGAGGCTGGAGTGTTGGTGAATACACATGTGTCATTCATGTGTAAAACCACCAAAGCAATGGCAGTATGTACTGAGTGGTAAAAATGTATTTATACCCTAAATTCTCACCAAAGGCATGTGTCAGGGTAAGGTGATGGTAAATTTTTTTTTTTTGTATGCTATTGACGGGATCACATTTCATTATTTTCCCATGTGAGTATCTCGTTATTGCAGCACCATTGGTTGAAGTTTGTTGTTTGTTTGTTTGGTAAGTGCATGAACTGGGAATTGAACCCGGGTGTCCCACGTGGCAGGCACGAATTCTATACCGAACTTCCCTTGCCCCCCCAATGGTAGATTTTTAAGATTTAAAATTAATCACCATTTCCCTATCCCTAAAGAGTAACAGTTGATTCCGCATAAGGACAGGAATCCAATAAAAATATACAGAAACCATTCAAACTTGTGGAGAAAAGAGAAAAACCACTGTTGCAAAAGAGAGCAAGAGACAGAAATAGAAGGGGGGAGAATGTGTGAAGAGGTTGACCAGTGAGGTTAGGCATGAAAAATAGAGCATGTGTCTGAGGGTAAAAAAAATGGCAAAATGGTTACTCTGAAAGAGAACAAAAATAAGGAAAATTAAAGCTGAATGTTTTTTGCTGAAGTGCTGACATAAGTGCTTTGTATCTTTGAACATTATGTTAATGAATTAGAAAGTTAAAGAAGCTCTGAAACAATGACAAAGAAAATAAGCAGATTATGGCAATCAAAGCATTCTCTATTATATTATAATTTTTGAATGCTATATACCCATTCTATCAGTCTCAGGGCAAATGATTCTAGCAGAAAGATGGCAGCTCTTTTGAATGCTGATGTGTCCTCAGTGCATTTTTCTTTTTTTGTTTGTTTGTTTGTTTGGCATGGGCAGGCACCAGGAGTCGAACCTGGGTCCCCAGCATGACAGGCGAGAACTCTGCCTGCTAAGCTGCTGTGGCCTGCCCCTTGATGCATTTTTCTTAGAATTTTTATTACTAGCGCAATCCTGTTTTATGACGTGTTTCTCATACTTGTATTTTTTTGACCCCGTTATTTCTAGGATGCAGTAAGAATATTTAGGAAATGACTGATACTAATGCTTTCCTAGGGCATAGTTTAAGTCCTGCTGGATTACTTGGAGTAAATGTATGATGTATTTTACAGTCCACATCTCCTGTTTCTTAGGTTCTAACTGAGGTTCTGTGGAGGACTCCAGAAGGAGTATGTTATTCTACCAGTGTGAAGATATATGGCAAATAGATGTTTATATTGGGGGCAGAATCAGAATACATTATTTTCCTGAGAATGTTGTATGTATCAGAAAGAAAAACATTATGAATAAAAATTTTAATAAAAATCTGAAGTATAAAGTATAACATCTGTCAGTCAAATAGGCCAATAATGTCTATTTCGAGGATTAGTTTTTAGGTGGTTTGTAAGTAAGTAGGTAAAAGGAACAACGAATCTGTACTTTTGCTTGTTTCAATTCAGTGTATATGATTTGGTGTGTTATGGATTTCTCTATGAAAAACTAATACAAAGATGTTGACACTAACACTAGCATACAACTCGGAAGTTATTGTAAAGGTCAGAGACAAAATCTCCAAAATAGGAGAAAGTGGCAATTTATTAAAGTTTCTAGGTTATGGTAACTTCAGATTTGGGGGAAAAATAACAAAATGATACAAGTGAAGATAGTAGTTCATTGAGGCAGAAACCATGATTTGTTTTGACAAAGAGAAGCAAGCTAATCTAATACAGTAAGCAGAACTCAATTAGAGACAATGACAATAAAGGGGAGAGAGAAAAGCAAGAAACATTTCTGCCTAATCAAGGAATTGACATAGAAAGTAAAATGGAAATGAACTTGCAGGATGACAGGTATTCGAAATAAGCACTGGGGGGTGAGCCCTTCTTTGAAAATATTCTGAAAGTGCCTGGAATGCCACGTTTATAGGCATAAGACAAGAAGATAGGAACATCAGAAATGAATAACCATTCTTATAGCAGAACAGAGAAGATTAAGTAATTTTTTTGAAATTTTTAATATAGTAAGTATATCTGGACTAAGTAAAATGGAAGGAATCAAAAATTGAGGTGTATAGTTTGAAAGAGATTATATACTTTGCTTCAGAGGAAGCTCTAGGCCTAAAGGATATTGAGTGATAAAGGAGAGGTCAGGCTTATAGGCAGAATATAAAAATTTTCTGATTTTCTCATTTGCATCATAATACCGTGCTGAGAATGTAGTCTCTTTTATACCCTTGCTGATTCTCTACTCTCTATGGAAGCAAATGGCTTTAGGCTTTGATGCTTCAGTCTCTTAAGGGACTTTGCTAGGCTAATTGTTGAATGAATAATTTGGAGACTTCTGTACTGCTCTGATTTACCGGAATGATTGTTTTCCTTAGCATTATCATAAACCCAGCCAAAGTCTTCCTTCCAAAAACGGACATTCTTCTCAACCAGTGTCCCAAATGCAGAATAAACAGACTCTGTCTGTTTTCTACAGTGAGGTACTTTTTTTTTAAGGCAGGCAGGATCCCAGCCACAAAATAACCCCAAACAAGTGTTTTTTCAGGTTTGAATTATAGATTCATCTTGTATTGAGGTATTACAGAATTTGTGACATTTAATAAACATTTAAAGTGTTTTCAGTCTTGTAGCTAATAACCCCTTGCCTCTTTTTTTGCCTTTACTCCCCTACACCCAAAAAAGTTGTTTAGATGAGCTATAGCTTTGCTTTCTTAGCTAGATGTTTTCTCTGAGAATACTTATTTTAAATGATAAGAGTTTGAGAAGTCACTGAAAAATTGGTATTCTGAAGTCTGTAGAGTAGCAGGAGGAGTTATTGCCAGGATTCTGGAATGGTGGCTCTTCAACTCTTTTTCTTTCTTTTTTTTCCTTAAACAATGGGAATTTATTGGCTCACAGTTTGAGGCTAGAAGGCTTGAATCCTCACGGGCTGGGAGCATTTTGGACTGGCTGCAGCAGTCCTTGTTATTCTTGGATCATATCTCCTTCTTCCTGTCACATGGTAATGTCCTCTTCTTTTTTTATATATATTATTATTTTTTTAATTAGAGAAGTTATAGGTTTACATAAAAGTCGTGTAAAAAACACAGCATTCCATATTACCCCCCCCCATTGTTGACACTTTGCCTTGGTGCAGCTTTGTGACAATTGATGAAAGAATATTAAAATATTACTGTTAACTATAAAGCATAGTTTATATTAGATGTGTTTTTCTCCATATACCACCTTATTATTAACACCTTGTAATAGTGATATACATTTGTTTTAATTCATGAAAGAATATTTTTGTATTCATACTATTAACCAGTCATCATCCACAACAGGGTTGTGTTATACAATTCCATGTTTTACCTTCTAGTTTTCCTTCTAGTGACATACATGACCCAAAACGTTGTTCCCTTCAGTCCCATTCACAAACAGAATGCAGTGCTGTTAATTACACTCACATTAATGTGCACCATCATCACTATCCATTTCCAAATCAACCTACATAGAAATTCTGCACAAATTACATCTTCTCTCCATTCTCTATCCCTGTGCTATCTTCTAGTAACCTGTATTCTAGATTCTAATTCTATGAGTTTGCTCATTATAATTTGTCCATGTCAGTGAGATCAAACAATATCTGTCCTTTTGTGTCTGGCTTATTTTACTCAACATAATATCCTCAGAGTTCATTCATGTTGTTGCATGCATCAGGATTTCATTCCTTCTTACAGAAGAATAATATCCCATTGTATGTATATAACCACATGTTCATTTATCCATTCATTTGTTGATGGACATTTGGGTTGTTTCCATCTTTTGGCAATTGTGAATAATGCCACTAGGTACATCAGTGTGTAAATGTCTGTTTGAATCCCTGTTTTCAGTTCTTCTAGTTATATACCTAGTAGTAGGATTGCCAAATCATATGGTAATTCTATACTTAGCTTCCTGAGGAACTACTAAACTGCATTCTACAAGCCGCTGCACCATTTCACATTCTTAGCAGTAGCGAATAAGTGTTCCTATTCCTGCACATCTTCTCTAACACTTGTAGTTTTCTGTTTTTTAATAGTGGTCGTCCTAGTAGGTGTGACACGCCCACTTGTGGGTGTGGCCTTTTGATTAGATGGAGATGTGACTCCACCCATTCAAGATGCATCTTGATTATTTTACTAGAGACCTTTAAAAGGGGAGACATTTTGTTGAAAACATAGTTGCTTCAGAGCCAATAGAGACAGACATTTGGGGATGCTTGGAGCATGGACAGAGAAAGCAGACATCTAGATGAAGACATTTAGAGATGCAGGTCCCAGCAGATGTCACCATGTGCCTTCCCATGAGATACCAAGCAAGCCTGGCAGAGTTGTGTCCTGGAGGAGCTAATTGAAGGCCCACAGACCCTTAGAAAGGAAACTACTGACATCAGAAGCTGGAAGCAGCAGAACCAGGAACAAAGACCAGCAGATGCCAGTCACATGCCTTCCCTTGTGACAGACATTGGCCTTTCTTGAGTCAAGGTACCTTTCCATGGATGCCTTAATTTGGACATTTTATGGCTTTAAAACTGTAAACTTGTAACTTAAATAAATTCCCTTTTTCAAGGCCATTCCATTTCTGGTATATTGCATCCTAGTAGCTTTAACAAACCAATACACTGCTCAAGCTAGAACTTCTAGCACAATATTAAGAACTGTGGTGACAGTGGGTATCCATGTCTCATTCCAGATGTTAGAGGGAAAGCTTTCAGTTTTTCATCATTTAGTTTAATGTTAGCTGTGGGCTTTTCATATATGCCCTTTACCATGTTGAGTAAGTTTCCTTCTATTCTTATCTTTCAAAGTGTTTTTATCCAGAAAGGATGCTGGATTTTGTCAGATGTTTTTTCTGCTTCTCTTGAGCTGATGATGTAGTTTTCCCCCTTCAATTTGTTAATGTGGCACATTACATTAATTGATTTTCTTATGTCAAACCACCTTTGCACACCTGGGATGAAACCCACTTCGTCATGTTGTATAATTCTTTTAATGTGATATTGGATTCAATTTGCAAGTATTTTGTTTAGGATTTTTGCATCTATATTCATTAGAAAATTGGTCTGTAATTTTCTTTTCTTGTAGTATCTTTTTTATGTTTTTTTTTTTTTTTTAATCTGGCTTTAGTAGTTGGGTGATGTTGGCTTCATGTTATGAGTTAAGTAGTGTTCCCTCCTCTTCAGTTTCTTAGAAATTTTGAGCAGGATTAGTATTAATTCTTGGAATGACTAGTAGAAGTCACCTGGGAAGCCATCTTGTCCTGGGCTCTGTTTTGCTGGGAAGTTTTTGATGACTGATTGTATCTATTTTTAATTGGTCTGTTGGGGTCTTCTCTTTCTTCTAGAGTCAGTGTAGGTTGTTTGTGTGTTTCTAGGAATTTGTCCATTTCATCTAAGTTTTCTAAATTGTTTGCATACAGTTGTTCATAGTATCCTCTTATGATCCTTTTGTTTCTGTGAGGTCAGTAGTAATGTCCCCCCTTTGTTTCTGATTTTATTTGCATCTTCTTTCTTTTGTTCTTTGTTAGTGTAGCTAAGGCTTTGTCAGTTTTATTGATCTTCTCAAAGAACCAACTTTTGGTTTTGTTAAAACTTTCTGTTGTTTGTTTATTCTCAATTTCATTTGTTTCTGCTTTAATCTTTGTTATTTCTTTCCTTCTGCTTGCTTTCTGAATAAGTTGCTGTTCTTTTTGTAGTTCCTTCAGGGGTACAGTTAGATCTGTTATTTTAGCTATTTGTTCTTTTTAAATTTAGGCATTTTAGGGCTATAAATTTCCCTCTCAGCACTGCCTTTGCTGCCTCCCATAGTTTTGATATGTTGTTTTCTCATTTTCATTCATCTCCAGCGATTTACTGACTTCTCTTGCAGTTTCTTCTTTGATCCATTTATTGTTTAAGAGTGTATTTAACTTCCATGTATTTGTGAATTTTCCAGTTCTCTGCTGTTATTGATTGCTGCCTGCACTCCATTTTGGTTGGAGAAAGTGCTTTGTATAATTTCAGTCCTTTAAAATTTATTGAGCCTTGTTTTGTGACCTAACATGTGGCCTATCCTAGGGAATGTTTCCTGAATACTTGAGAAGAATATATATCCTCCCGTTTTGGGGGTACAATATTCTGCATATGTCTGTTAGGAATCAAACTGAGAATTCAGGAACAAACCCTTACATATATACCCAATTGATATTGGATTAGGCGGCCAGGTCCACTCAACTGGAACAGAATAGTTTCTTTGGCAAATGGTGCTGGGAGAACTGGACATCCATATGCAAAAGAATGAAAAAAGGACTCCTATCTCACACCCTGTACAAAAATTAACTCAAAGAGGATTAAGACCTCGATATAAGAACCAGGATCATAAAACTCTATTCCTTCTGTGGGAATCTTTTTCTATCCTGTTTGTTTTTTGCTTTGCCTCTATAGATTTTGTTTTTTAATACATATTTACCATTGCCTATAGTTACTGTTGCAGGGAAGGCAAATTCTTGGAGGAGGGGCCTCAGGATAAGATTTCCCAAGTCAGTATTTCCCAGACAAAAGAGGACAATTCCTGTCTGACCACTAGCTGTTTTTGGAGGAGGAGTGAATCCAGGAGCTCCCTATTCCACCTCTTCCCCTTCTTAAACTTTTTAATCTCAGCAGCTCTTTAAACTATTAAAGTTTATATGGGCTATGTCTATTGATATTTACCTTATTAGAAATTGAAATCAAGACACCTTTAAATCACAATGATATGTAAGCACACACTCTATTACCTGTCAGAACATTGGCCTCATTGCATGGCATGTAGCCTCTGAAAAACCCACTGCAGAGTTATGAGACAATGCTAGCAATAAAGGCACCTAAAGTCTTAAAATTATTATGAAAATAGTTAGATATCCCAGACCCCCTCCAGAAACTTCAGTGATCCACAGAGTTCTCCAGGTTATACTTTGAGAGCAACTTATCTAGAATAACTGCGAGAGAAATAGAAATATTACATCAGCCAGTACTTGGTTCATAGTAAGTCTTTAGTAAATGTTCTTTGAAATGGTATGGATGAAATGATGATAATAGTTAGCAGTAAAGTACAACAGAAGACCTCAAGAATATCAGAATATGAACTTTCTACCTCAGCTGGGAGGATTATAGAATCAATGTTTTCTGAAATTCTATAACATTCTAATAGTCCCCATCAGCAAAATGTCTCCTATTTAGCATTTTCCATCCTTGCCTGTGTCCACGCACCAAGTACTACACATAGAATTGCAAAACTGTCCTTGTTGCCTTTGAGGCAGATAGAAGTTTAGGAAAGAAAGAAAACACACAAGAAATAATCTAAGAGTTTATTTCAAGCCTAGTAGTCTTTAACAGAGCCCTAAAAATAATTTGTTTGCTAAATAAAGCAAAAAACATATTAATCCATTTTGACCCCAAATTGTAGACTGAAAGAACAACACATTTGCTTTAAGGTTCTTACCTTGCAGTAGGGGAAATATGTTCTCAGTTTTTACTTTCATTGACAGCATGTTAACATGGAATCACTGTAATTCCTACATTTGTTATAATATCAGTCTAAGGAAGCTCGAAGCTCTTTCCCAAATGTGGGAAGGACCCCACTCAGCTTTTCTAGGCAACTGCTTCTTTTGTTTTATTTTTTGAATGGCGAAAGTGGTAGCTTTGGTCAGCTTTATCTATAGCTATAGTCAGGCCAAAAGAAACCCCTCTACAGCATTTTCTCTCTTGTGATTGATTGTACAGCAACAATTCAATTCACAATAAATTGTATTTTGTATTATTTATTCTTCTAAACATTCTGTTGTTAAATGAGAAAATTTTGAATGCCGCAGCAACCAAAGTCTTTCCTGGTAACTGTCCCTTTTTGTTTTAAGACAACAGAATCCATTTTTCAAAGGAATTCAAAATTCATTCTAGGAGCCTGTGGTACATGCTTTCTCAACTACAGCAATTCATAATGCTCCTTCTTTATGGGAGAAATGGTTGGATTATTAGAAATTAGGCACAAAGAGGCTTTTTATTTCTTTGCCTGAAAAGCATAGTCACTGCTTAAAATTCAACATAGTATCGTTCTGTAAATATGTTTTCTGATAGGTTTCTCCATATTTATTTATTTAGCAAAGGAAAGATTGCACTGCCTTTCTTTTTAAATGCTGGGGGCAGTGTATTAGAGCATTTTAGTAGGTCACTGAATCCTATTTGTAGTTTCAACCTTAAAGGGAAGATTTTTATATTCTTTTAGTATCAACATATAGAATTTGAATCTAGTTTCAGCAAAAGAGATATTGTCAGGATAAATATCATTTTTCATTATCATCCTTTTCTGTTTTCTTTCTCTCTACCTCTTTTTCAATCTCATTTTTAAGCTTTTACTTTGAAATACTTTCAAACTTATAGAACTTGTAAGCTTCCAATTCCAGAAATGATGCAAACCCCATATAGAGAACTTCGGTATATCCCTATTGCCCAGATCCACCAATTTCAACATTTTGCCACATTTGCCCTCCCTCCCTCCCTCCTCTCTCCCTCCCTCCTTCCACCCTCCTCCCCTTTTCTTTCTATTTTCTGAATGCTCAAGTGTAGGTTCTTTACATCATGCCCCTTGAACACGTAATACTACCTTGTACATTTCTTAAGAACAAGGACATTCACCCAAGTAACCACCTCACATACAGTTTTCAAGTTCAAGAAATGAAAGTTGAGGTAAAGCTTGCAGTCTATATTACATTGTTTTCATATGTCCCAGTAACGTCCTTTTGAGACTTTTCTCGTCCCTTGCTAGATCCCATCTTGTATCTCTTCAGTTGTTCTTTCTTTTTTAATTGAGGGAACATATATATAATATAAACTTTCCCATCTCAACCACTCCCAAGCATATCATTCAAGGAGATTAATCGCTTTCACAGTACTCTAGTACCTTCACCACCTACCCTTACATAACTTCCCATCTCCCCAAACAGAAATCCTACACCTCTTATATGTATTAACTTTCCATTCCCCGTGCCCTCCACCCCAGGCAACTTGCACTGTACTTTCTCTCTGAGCTTCCGTGTTCTTGGGTAGTTATTTTTGTAGTTACCATGGGTCTTGAATTAACATCCTAAATCTAGTTTGCTTTGATAGTAACTTAACCTCAGTAATTTACACACATTATGTTGCTGTAATACTCTGTCCCCTTACGTTTATGTGGTTCTTGTCACAAACTAGATGTTTGTACATCATGAGTCCCTAAATGCTGATTTATCATTATATTTTATGCATTTGCCTTTTTGACCACATAGGAAGTAAAAAGTATAGTTACAAACCAAAAATGACAATAGTACTGGCGCTTATGTCTACCCATGCCATTAACTCTTACTGGAGATCTTCATTTCTTCATGCCATTTCTATCTGTTGTGTATTGTCCTTTCCTTTCACTCTGCAAAAGTCTCTGTAGCATCTCTTGTTGGGCCAGTCTAATGATGCCAAACTGCCTCAGATTTTTGTTGATCCAGAAATGTCTTAGTCTATCCCTCTTTTTTTTTTTTTGCCATGGAGAGCCTCCTGGAATTGAACCCAGGTCTCCTGCATGGCAGGTGAGAATTGAGAATTCTGCCACTGAGCCACCATTGCACAACCCACTCCCTCATTTTTGAAAGACAGTTTTGCCTGATAAGGAATTTTGCTTGGCAATTTTTTGGTTTCAGCTCTTTCAATATGTCATCTCACTGTCTTCTTGCCTCCATGGTTTCCAATGTGAAATCAGCACTTAATCTCTTGTATGTGACACGTTGCTTCTCTGTTGCAGTTTTCAGAATTCTGTCTTTGGCATTCAGTAACTTGATTGTAATATGCTGTGGCATGGGTCTATTTGGGTTTATCCTATTTGGAGTTGGTTGAGCATCTCGGATGTATGTATTCATGTCTTTTGTTAAATTTGGGGCATTTTTAGCCATTAATTCTTTGGGTATTGAAAGAATATTAATTCTTAGTGATTTCATTAATGAATAATATGATATTCGTTATTTCTTTGAATGTCTCTCTGCCCCTTTCTGTCTTTCTTCTTCTTGGAACCCACAATGCATCTTTTAATATGCTTGATGGTATCCCACAGGTTCCTCAGGCTTGTTCACTTTTCTTCATTATTTTTTCTTTCTGCTCCTCACACTTGGTGATTTCAGTTGTCTTATCTTCAGGTTCTCTGATTCTTTCTTCTGTCACTCCTATCTGCTGTTGAATTCCTATTGGGAATTTTAAGTTTCTGTTACTGTGGTTTTCAGCTCTGTTTGAATCCTTTTCATAATTTCCATCTTTCTATTGATATTCACTTTGTGCTCTTCTACCATTTTCCTAATTTCCTTTAATTCTTCATACATGTTTTCCTTTAGTTATTTGGTCATATTTGGAAGGATTTAGAAGAAATCTTTGTCTGATATGTTCCAGGTCTGGTCCTTCAACCTCATTTTCAATAACAAATTTTAGAGACGCTTTTAAGATCCCCAAATTGTGAATATTCTTATGAGTTCCAGGAGGGGTTTTTCTTTTCTAGTGAGATAGTAATGTCAGATTTTGGGACTGGTATTTTCAAAACCGTAGTGGCCAAGGGCAGTCTTTGTAGACCTAAAATGTAGAATGCTGTAGCTATTGGGAAATTCAAAATATACATAATTTATATAGCTTATACTTTATCTTCCTTTCAGAATTCACTTATTAAAACACAATTAACGGGCAGTGCAACAGTGGCTCAGTGGCAGAATTCTCACCTGCTATGCCAGAGACCCAGGTTCACTTCCTGATGCCTGCCCATGTAAAAAAAAAAAAGACAAACAACACTATTAACCTTCAGGAGATTTGTGCTGGACAGGGAAGACCCTATCTTTTATTGTTTTTGTTTGTTGGATTTTTCGCTTTCCCATCCCCCTAACAAATAGAAAGGAAATAGTTACTCAAAACCTCCTGGGTCCTTACCTTTTAGCCCAGTTCACATAGAATTCAAGTTTGTCTTGGGATTTTGCATTCTTCCTCCTGTGTTTGCTGTGCACTTGACCCGTCTCGGCCTTTCCCAGCTCTCTGAGCATGCTGGGATGGCTGACTTTGCAGGGATAAGGAAAGTTTACACTTCCATCAGCAAACTCATGCCCGCGAGCACAGGGAAGGTTGAGAGAAAGGCCAGGACCTTGGGGACCACACTTCATTTCCCTCGGCTTTCATTTCTTATCAGAAAAGGAAGGTATGGGACAAAATTATCTCTGAAATCCCTCCCAACTCTATTATTATCTGTAACAGTAATAACTCATAACTTTTAAGGGCTTGATATGGGCTTATTATGTGGTCTTTAAGTCTTTGGAAACTCAGGAAGTAGGTGCTATTCTTTTCTACCTTTTAGTGATAAGGCTTTAGAAAGAAGCCGGTGGATTTGCCCAAGACCAGAGCGCTAACATGTAGCAGAGCTGAAATTTAAATCCGTGGCTGGCTGATGTCAAAGCTCTTTTCTGCTAAGCCTGCTGCCTCCAAATAAAAGGAAAGCATCCAGTGCCCACCATTTTTGTGGGGGTTTGCTGTATGTCAGGCAGCATGCTAAGCACTTTATACGCAAAGACTTATGTTGTAAGTATTACTATCTCAATTCTGTAGATAAGGACAATTGAGGTTCACTGAGGTTAATAAACTTGCTAAGAATTAGCCACCGGTAAAGGGCAGGGAAGAGTTTGAATCAGAATCTTGTGTGACTCGGATTTATTCCAGTTTATGAAGGTTTGGTTGGAGTAAGAGGAGGAATTGGAGGGACACATGCTTCTCATTAACTTTTGTGATTCTCTGTCACTGCTTTTGTCCCCAAAACAGTTATCTTCTGGTTCAGAGGTTGCATACAGGAAAGCAGTGATGGATGATAATGAAATTTTGACGCTATAGTAGGGATTGAAAAGACCATTACCAGATGCATTTCTCAGGGGAACACGGAATAGGCCCTTGACAGCATGTCTTACCGGAACTGCTTTGACGGTATATGTGGGTTTGTTAGATGGACTCAGTGTTTTAAAATTGCACCATAGCAGTCGTTTGGTTCCAGGAAGTTCCATCCACTGGGAACTTGTTAGAAATGCAGGTTCTCGGATCACACCCCAGATGTACTGAGTCCGAAACTCTGGCAAGTGGGATTCAGGAATCTGTTTTCACAAGTCCTCCTGGTGCTTATAAGGTGCCCTAAAATTTGTGAGCCACTGCTGCAGAAAATTCTCTTCTGTTAGCAGTGCAGCCAGCTGTAATAGGACAAACTCATGGGTAATTAAAGAGGCAGATCTTCAAAATTGGGGTTTTGAATTTGTTGCTTTTATCTTTCTCTGTTGATAGCACAGCATATAAGTTTTGTAAATGAACACTCTTAATTCTAAAACACCCCTGCCCCCCACTCCTCCGAACAAGGTTCACTCCCGTGTGGTATTAAAGTTCAAATCCTTCAGAGGGGTGATTCAAGAGGAAGAAATCTTTACAGAAGGGTTCCCTGAATTCCTCCCATTTGAAAAAAAAAAGCAAACAAAACAAAACAACTTTCTCCCTTCTTGGAAGCAGCTGACATGATTCTTGTTCTCTGAAAAGGTTAGAGAACAGAAACCTTGGGTCCTTAAAGAAAACAAAATCAAGATAGAGCCTAAAATTATAAACAGTGTTCCAAGGCAATGACAGTTTCTGTCTTTCTTTTTGAGGAATCTTCACAGACATTGTTCATAAAACTAAACTGTGATGCAAAGTTCCAAATGAGACAATAGTGCCTCTTCCTCCAAATCTCCGGTTGTGAACCCTGACCCCTGCTAGGGACTTCTGGCTTCTAACAAGTTTCTGGAGTCACAGTGCTCTTGGGACGGTGCCCTTGTCTAGTAAAAGGAGTCATTTATTGGTAAGGGAATGCTCACAGAAATTTTAAGTGAGTTAACTGGGACTGAAATGCCAAGGACACCTCAAGACAATAGACACAGCCTGCCCTCATTCTAATGGAAAAAGATGAGCGTCAGTTAGAATTCACTTAGCAATTGATGGCAATACATGTGTAGCCTGAAGTTTTATATTCTTACTGTTTTTGGGGAAAAAAAGACCAGGCATTTTCTAGTCTTTGTAGTCAGAAAGATCTGAGATTCCTAACTCCTTATTCACTGTTATGGAAATTTTTACTTTTGTTGCAGCATGCTTCGTTCGTTGTTTTCTTTCATGCTTTGAATTTTTTCTCCACTTCAAATAAGCCCCCTTTGGGTTTTGTAATCATTTGCCTTTTCTCTTCCTCTGAAATATAGCAGAACAGAGAAGTGGGGCAAAATGGCCGGTAGATTAACCACAGATAGCTGTTATGTGGACATTCAAATGGCAGCTGGCTCTACAGGGAGAAGGGATGAGAAAGAGGCTTCAGAGCCCCATAGGTACTTGCTAGTTCTATGTGTTAGAGGAATCACTTAACACAGGTTAATAGAGGGAATAGTCTTTTCTCCCTGAGATCAGATATCTGAGAGTGTTTCTAAAGCGACAGGAATGTTAGTAGCTGTTGTGCTTTGAGCTGGTTCTTTGGCTGGCTGACTGTTTTGACCAGCCATAGTCTGTTCCTCACCTAGAGCAGCTATCTGTTCTTAGATGTGATCTGCCTACCAAAACCTGTCCCCACAACTCTTTTGAGATCAGATTGGTAGGTCAAAGACATGCTCTTTGTCTTCAGTTAAACCCATGTTCCTCATCTCTGATATCTTGAGAAAAATTTGAGAGCCTGTAACAGTATAAAATCTAGTAGTTTCTACTTTATGAATTGCCTTAACTATTGGGTGATGGGGGGCAGAATTCTAGAAATATTAATCTCATCATGAATGCTTCTAGAATATATCCTTCCAGTCTTTTCCTTATGCCATTTCTCTCTCACCGTATTATTTTTGTGAACCCCATTGTAAATGCCTTTTCATGTCATTTGACCACCTTCTCTAGCCCTGTGTCCAAGAGCTGCATAGTTTCCCATTTCATGGCTATAAGTGGCTTGCAAAATCAACCCTGATTATTGGACATTTAGATTGTTTCTAGTTCACAAATATAAATAGTGCTGCTTTAAAATTCTTGAAAACTACTTATACCTGCTTGATTGAAACCTTAAGATAAATTCCTAGAAGTGTATTGGCTGGGTCAAAAGCTTTTGCTAAATTCCCTCCAGGATGTCTTATTTTTTCTAAAGTGTTGAGTTCTGAAGTAAGGTCATTTAAATGAAAGGTCTGGAATTCCAATCTTTTTCTTCCATTTTGTGTATCATTTTTCCTATGTTTGGGAAAAGGGAAAAGAACCTTTAAATCAGCTCATATCTCAGCATTGCCTGTTTTTCCTAAAACTATGATGTATTAAGAAATGGGAATAAACTTGTGATACTGTTTAAAATAACTCTTGGTAGCTGATTCGGTCAGCAACTGTGCGCAGCCTATGAATCCTCTACGACATTGGTTGGTGTCCATAAACATCTAATGGAAGGCAGTAACTGGGCAGGAAACAGATATAACCAAAAGGGTCAAACAACTTTCCCATCTGTTAAAAAGTCATCTGGCAAAGGGGCACCATTTATTCACGAACATGTTTTGAGCCCCTACTGTGTGCCAGGCAGTGTTCTGGCTATTTGAGATACATCAGTGAACAAACTGGCTAGCCGCCTCTGTCCTTTGGCAGCTGATGTTCTAGGGAAAGTGTGTGTGTGGGATTGGGGGTAGATAGAGGGGTGTAGAAAATAGTAAACACAATAATAAACAGTACATACATCGTGTGTTAGGTGACCGATCTTATGGGAACAAAACAGATAGTAATGTAAGGGGGAGGGGGCTCGCTGCACAGAATGAAGTAAGGTGGTCAGGTGGGCCTCGCTGAGCTGACATGTGAGCCAGGACCTGCAGGCGGAGAGGGAGTGAGCCAGGCAGGGACAGAAACGCGCCCAGAGGCTGGATAGTGGTGTGGTCCAGGACTTCAAGCTGACTCTCCTTGCCTTCAAGCTGTTTTTGCTCACCCACAAGTGCGAGTTCGGAATGTATTAACCCCACACCTGCCTTGCACCGTCTTCAGAGACAGATCCTGGGAAGCATGCCCTTTTTCACATAACTGAAAGGGGGAAAAAATCGCACTCCAAGTCCACATGCATCCGCAGGGGAGAACTAACAGAAAATGATAGGGTTCCAGAAGCAGAGAGCCCTTCTTGATGATGGCCAATCTCTTTTTCATACTCAGCTAAATAAAATTTAAGGTCCCATGAAATTAACAAAACAGTCTTTCCAAAAGGAAATATGGTCTAGTGAAATATCTAGATCCATTGGCAGTTACCTAAACTCTGTGTAAAACAATAGAAGTCCTGAAACCCAGAGAGGCCAGTCTCTCCAGCATGTCAACTAGTTCCATCCCCCATCCCATATTATCAACAGCCCCTTACAACATGAAAAAGTTAGAATGGGCATAGCCCCAATACCCCTAAAGTGTGGGAGAAAGATCAAAGGAGAAAGTGGAGTTGTAACAGAGAAGATAGGATTTAACAAATGAGCATTACAGCTGAATCATTATATCGATATTTCTTAATCTCCAGTGTCTTGGCGCAGCTAGAAGGAAAAACCTAAAATTTTGGGACTGTAATCCACACTAGGCTCTGAAATCTGTTCTACAGCTAGTTGTTGTGATGTGCTTTGAAATTTATTGCTTTTTTGTATATATGTTATTTTTCATTTTATACACACACACACACACACACACAATAAATGATTCCATTTAGAGTTCAATGGAACCATTAAAGCTATTATGTACCCCTAAATGCTAAAGGATCAACCAGGACATCTTTCTCGACTCTATCTTATTTTACAGGGAGAAAACTAAGCCCAGATAATTAGGGGACTTTTTCCCAGTCTGGTGGGAGCTGCTGTGGAGTTGCTGTGAGCATGGCTCCTTGCTCCTTTGGTCCACAAGGCTGAGCACTCTTCCTGGAGAAGGCCTCTCCCGGGGCCGCTGTATTTCCATCGAGCTTCCTTGAAGGGCTGATTAATGAATACGTGTCTAAATACCATCAGTTATGAGATAATTTCGTATCGCCTTTCCTTGTGGTGATCATTGATTTTCTACTCATCAATGTGCTTTGTGGCACACTTGGACACTAAGTGAATTACTGAACTTTTTATTTTCCTTGATGGACAGTGTGATGATGCATACATCATGAAAACCAGACAGGGCGTGGAAAAGAGAGTTGTTCGGTGACATGTCAGAATCCAAAGGGAAGAATTCAAGTTCAAACTAAGTGAGCTGGTTAAATGAGATTTTTCACATCTGGTACGATTTGTGTGAAGACACAACCTAAATCTTTCTGTTGAATTGCGCTCTGTCATATCTGCCCCTCAAGTGGTTACTTTGTAAGAACACACATTCTTTTAATCAATAAAGGCATTATGTATGCTTTTAGAAAATGTATTATTTTAGGCCTTGTGCACAAATATTACATATTGAGTAGCTGTCAAAGAAGTATTGATCCAAGCTAGAATTTTCCCTTGTAGTAAGAACATATATGAACATCCAGTAAGAACAATTTCAGGGTGGTTTGACACAGGAAAAAAAACCATTTTTAGAATTACAGCTAAAGCAGCAGACTTTTCCTCTGTCTTCCAGATCTTCAGGTGCTTTTAGTTTGTCATTGCTTTTCAGACTCATCATTTTATTCATATTAAAATAAAATGCTACTCAAAATTTCTTAGATTCTTGTTACTTTAAAATGCGTATCTCAGACGGGCCACAGTGGCTCAATGGCAGAATTCTTGCCTGCCATGCAGGAGACCTGGGTTCATTTCCCGGTGCCTGCCCATGCAAAAAAAAAAAAAAAAATTATATCTCACATATTTTGCTTCATAGCAGCCTTAACAGATCTTAATTTTTACCCTCTTTATTTTCCCAAGGATCTGTACTACATATTTCTTTAAATCAAATAATTAGAGGTTGAAAAGTGACTTTGGGAAAGGCAAAGAAGCCAACATCTTAGGTGCATTTTATGGCCCAGGAAGAGTGCACTAATGTTTTATGTACAGTGGCTTTAAAAAAAAGACCAAGGGGGAAATAGTCACATAGCAAGTGGTGTTATGATTCCCATTTAACAGATGATGAAAGCAACCCCGGGAGGTGAAATTGCTCACATTACATAGTGTGTGAGGCGCAGATGGCTTTCAGGCCTGAGCTCTTTTAAATTAAAAGCACAGAATTTTCCAATTGCTTTTCTTCCTCCCCTTTCTGTTCTTCCTCTTTCATTAACCTGGGCCATTTTCCTTAGATTGAATTTAAAGTTTTTGAGTTGAATTGCAGTCTTTTTGGGCTTGGAAGGATTTCCAGAGAAAGAAAGAAAGATTCCTTCGCTGCTTTGCATAATTCCTACCTTTCTTCATTTGATAGCCCTGATAATTGGCAATCCAGGCAGAGACTAAATAGTAACAGCTATGCATTCAACAAATACTGATTGAACATAAGGCTGTGTTCTAAATACAGTGCTGTGGGGGAAGACAGGGTACAGGAGAGAACAAGGCCTTCCCTGCTCTTGCCTCATGGAGCATCCAGGCTACAGGAAAGGTGGACCCAATAAGTAGAAGTGTGGTGAACAGGTGAGACAGGGGAGCAGGTGGTCGTGGGTTAGAAATGAAGCCAGTCAGTGAAATAGACTGAAAGTGCACTGAGCATGTCAAGATGTGAGTAGTTGAAACAAACTTTTTGGATGTAAGATAGCTTAAGCTGTAGGGCAACAAATAAAGAATTGTGATGAAAGAGAGAAGTGGGCATTGCAGGCGGGCTATGTTGTTTATAGTTTAAGGCTGTTTTCTTCTCTCAATAAAAATGTGTTATGCCTGCTAACCAGCCCTAATAAGAGATCATACTATTCTGTGAATTTTATATTTCAAGTACAAAGTGGGATCATAATATTTTTATATGAAAATTATTAATCAAATTAAGTTACAGTAATTTTTATCACACCACTCCTCAAATAACAAGCTTCATTTGAGGAAGAAAAGTATTTATTACTAAAAACTACCCACCTCTATTTTTTTTCCCACTTAGCAGAGTCCTCTTATTTGAAAACTAATACAGTCACTCAGTAAATCAATCCATGCTTAATATATTAACTTGTCTGTCAGCAGTTCAGCTCCAAATTTCAGGTGTCCCCCAATAAGAACAGATGGGTTTCATCCACGTTTACCATCACAGGCGATGTTGAAGGAGAATTCACTTACTGATAAAACAAATTTCATGAAAAAAAAAAGATGATAGCCTTCATAATAACGTTCTATGAAATGGAAGAGGCAGTCTAAACAAATTATATGAGAGTCTTTGGAGAGAGACAGTTCACAAGACACACATTAGAAACATTATTAGGTATAGAAAATGTTAGAGCCATTCTGTCCCTACCCATTCATAAATAGAAGTTTGTAGTCATTATTGGGAGTGTTGGTATTGAAGGCAGTTACTCTCAAGTGCTTCCAAGTATGCACAATCCTTGCTTAATTGGTTGAAAGTAAATTTATGTGAAAGGGTTTCTTATATTAAATTTAAGATGTAATAGATGGGAAAAATCTATTTTAATTGATTTTCCCTCCGTTACCCCATCTGGCAAATATTGGCCTTATTTGGTTATATTTTGTGGTTAAGAGATGGTGGATGTCGAGCTCAGGGTTTTTTGTTGGGATAACTCACACTCCTACAGCTCTCCACGGTTTTTCATTACTTTTACAGAGCCTGGAGTTGAGGCCAGACCGGTGATTTATAGCTGAATGACCTGGGGCAAGTCCCACTTTTTTCTGTACAATAAAGATAATAATAATTTTTACCTTATAGGGTTATTAGGAGGCTCAAAAGAGATAAGGATCAAATGAGAATTAATGGCCAGTGCTTAGCATAATGCCTGGCACCTAGTAAGAAAATCCCTTAATAAGGATTAGCTGAGAAACAATGGTTTTAGGGCAATCCCGTAAAGGAGATAGGTTTGCTTATCCTCATTTTAGAGTTAAAACAACCGCAGCTATACTGAGTACCTTATATTGAGCAGGGGGAGTGCTAAGTGCTCTACATTATTTCAGTTGATCTCTGCACCGATGTGCAAAGAAGACTGGTTGCCTTCTGTGAAGTAGACTGATTTAAGTAACCTGCTGGTGCCTGAGCTCTCCCAAGGTAGTCATGGTGATGGGTGCTTGGAATTTAAACCCAGGTCTTTCTGAAAAGCCCTCTTCCTCAACCAGTAGGTCATGCTGCTGCCGGTCAGTGCACAGGACCTCAGCATCCTGTCCTGGTCCCTGCGGGAGGAGACTACACCATGAGACCACGTTCTGTGCCTGTGCTGGGGTCTGTGCCTCAGGAACCCTTTGCTCCTTCTGCTTCAGTGGGTTCTATAAAGAAAATCAATAGTTAGGTGCTATTTTTATTGGGAGGTATTTATGGCAAGTGCCATTTGTTTTTTCATTTATAGCCATGCTATAAAGTGTCATACTAAAATATTAAGTAGATAATAATACTGATGTTATGTAGATAGGGAAGAAATTGTGCAAGTTCTATGTGGGTGTCCGGATGTGGGGAAACTCTGCCACATAGAATGCACCTCTGTATATATGCAGGTTTTTCTCTTCATTTTCTCCCACATTTCTGCCAAACTCTTTTTGTTTTTCACTCATGAAAAAATTAAAATGGTGAATTAAGCTTACTAAGCTGATTGTAGCATGGGCAGCAGGGCTGAGTAGATTGGTGGGTAAGATTTCTATTTCTATTTCACTTTAAAATTTTATTTATTCCCGTGAACCTCAGCTGTGTAGCAGAGCCTCCATGTTAAATCCCCGACTTTGAGAGGTCCGCTTTGTGTGTACGAGTGAAGTGTAAAATGCTGCTTTGGCATTGTGACTTCTGTGATTGTATTTCCACTTACCAGGAAAAGGGTGACTGATTTATGAGCTCTGTTTCTGAGGCTCTTTATTGGCATTAAACTTGGCTTTGATCTATAAAAGTGGACATTTTCCAAGGCATTTCCCCATTCCTGAGCACTCCGTCGAGATCATATTTGCGGGAAGCAAATCCATAAAGTCATTAGCAGATTAGTAGATGGACCTGCCTGTGGTGGAAACTCAGGCTCTCAGCCTAATAGCTTGTCTGCCTGACTGGTAGCTCCTGTCCTCTTTGGAGATAGTTAGCAAATTATTGCTAACTGATTGTTGCTCAGCCTGGTAAAAGTTAAATTATATTTATGTTCTTCTTAAGGCAAAGGCTTGAGTCAATATAACCCCTTGCCCTTTGATGAAAGTGATTCACTTAAGCTGTGTAGAGAATTTCATTTCTAACACCAAGTGGAAGCTGTTCTGGGATGTAGGGTAACCAGTTGACCACTTTAAGATATGAGGGGTGTAAGGGAAGTTAATTATTAAAAGCAATGATGAGGTCATCTCATCTCTCCTTTGCAATTTGCATGGTATTTCCTCAAGCCTAACAAGATAATTTGATTTTCACTAACTTCAGTGGCACAAATAAAGCACACTGACTCCTATTGGAGAGGTGAGGAGAATTCCTTGCCATCTCACCCTCCCCTGCTTGTCCTTGGTCAGGAACCTACTTTCATTTGAGAGGCTTGTTTTACACTTCAGGCAGGTGACTTAGCTCAGCCACCCTAAATGTTAAGTTAGAAGTGGCCGTTACCAAAGTTCGGGGGATTTAAAAGGACGTGGAGAAAGACCCTTCCCACAAAGGCTCTCTCCAGACTCCTTGAAATGACCAGTTCCTTTCATTTTCGGCTCCAGGTATCTTGTTTTATCTACAGATCCCTCTGTGAGAGTTAAGATGGAACAGATTTAGATCAAGTGAGAGATCAGGGTGCAGGGGCGGGTTGGAAGGAAGAGCTTCTTGGAACCCGCATCACATCCCCAAAGTGCAGGCTGAGGCCAGACACAGGCAGAAGGCTCCACAGAAGGGAAGCCAGGACTCGGAAGAAAAACTGATTCTGATTTTACCTTCATGGACTCGCCCGAGACAAGTCCAAGCCTAAGATACTGTGGGAAGAACCTGCCTGTGGCAGCCCAGCTATTTTCCTTACTTAAGGAAAAGGAAAGACATGTTTTTGATACTTAATGAGAACCACCATGATCAAGAAATTTGAACACACATGTAATGATGTTTTACTTATGTTCTTCATTGATTTAGTACCTAGACACAAATCTGTTTTGGGACACTATGCATTCCCTTGTTGCTTGGGCCCAGAAGCAGTGGTCATAATTTGAATCAGTGTTTTCACTGCCTTCCTTCAGAAATCATTTCTTTCCCGCTCCTTTCTCCTAGTCCTTAGCACCCTGTCTTTACTCTTTATGAAGTCTCAGAAAATGACACTGAAACAAAAACACCTGCCAGCAAACTCCTAAATGCATTATTTGCAGGAAGAGATGAGCTATTTAGTGATTTGATTCATTTATATGCATTTATTTGGGGTGAAATTTTCAACTCCTTCAAGCACTGCAAATAAATATAAAATACATAGACATCTGAGCCATTAGCCCTGTTAGAGAATACGTAAGCATTTATTTCCCTTCGTGTTAAAATCAAGCTCACAGAGGATAATCAATATAATAAGATTCATTTGTTTGTACCCAATCACCAAGCAGGTATCAGCTGTTACACCTTGCATGTGAAAACAGATAAAAGATATTTCATTGGTGCTGTCAAACATCTGCTCACCACCGTTACTGCAATTCTCTTTCTGTTTTGCAGCTAGCTCCAGCTAAGTGGGGTGTTTGAATGTTGCAACATCCTCTAGATTGGACCCCAGGGGATGAATACAAAACCTTACTCTATTGTGCTTTCCAGTACATTCTTAAAGCAAAGCAAATTTGCTCACTGTTCCCTCCTTCCAGTGCTTTTGTGGGAACATTCTCATGAACTGGAATATCTTTTTACTCTCCTTCAAACCAGATCTTCTTTCTTCCAGACTCCACCTAGGACTTGCTGTTCTGTCTACTTCTGACTTTATCTCTGGGAGAGTACTCTATCAGTTGTAAAACCTCCAGGTGTGTTGCATCACTTCCTGTGTATACTTAACACACAAATGTTAATACAATGTGTGCATTGTGTGTACGCAGAGACAGGTGTGCTTAAAAAGTACAGGAACAGGAATCAAAAAAAACCCTGAGAGTCTTCATGTGTGAGGTCTTGGGCTTTGTCACTGGACTTCATTGTCCCCAACTATAGAGTGGCGGAGATGGGTCCTCCTGCATCTATCACGCAAGGTTGTAGCCAAGAACTAATATGCTAAGTTATGTTAAAATGTGCTTTGTGATCTGTCCTTCATTATGAAATGTTTGTTTGTATTTTTAACTTCCTGACGGAGGAAAAGGTTTCTTAGATAGCAGAGCAGTATCATATGCATATTTAGCATGGCAAATTGAACTTACAAGTAGTTCCCCCTCTGAAGCTAAACCTTGAGTATCCATTGCTCCAGGGAAAGGAAAGCCCTAGCTGAAACGCTAACAGAAACGAAAGAAATGATGCTGATTTTTTGCCTTTTAAGCTTCCAATATCTCAGATCCTCATAGTTTAAAGGTAATTTGAGAGTGATTTTTGGAACTTTCACTGATAAATTTGACCAGATGTAATTTTTACTCTAAGTGCTGACTTTGCATCCAAGTCACAGTGCATTCATACTGTGTTTCACATAGTTCCATTTGTTTAGGTCAGTATACACAGGATGCTCAAGAAATATTGAGTGATATGCAATACATATTATACTATAATATGGTAGATAGCTATTTTTAACAAACAAATAAGATTACCCTTTGGGAATTTTGGACACCCACTGTACCTATTATTTTATTTGGAAGATCCTAAAACCCATGCCTTATTAGCCCTGGAATAAAATAAAATATTAAATTCAGCAGATATAAGATAATAATCAAGGCAGAGCTATGTTTTTTCCAAACATTCATTGTCTACTCATGTCCTTTGTATATGGCCATTTCTGGAACCACAAACACATACACACACACACACACAAACACAACCTTGGAAAAGTCCAGGTGTGGCTGAGATAATCAGAAAATCTCAAGGTGTTTTCTGGAGGACTTTTTCTATTATGGTTACTGGTCTTTGATGTTAAAGAACCATTGATTTTATATATTTGTTCATTTAGGTAAAAAAGTTCTACAGTTCTATTGTAGTTCAGAAAAGGGTGATATTTTTAAAGCACACTTCGCATAACTGTCATATCCTCATCAGTGTATATAGTAGTTGATCATGGAGACAGAAGTTGGGGGCAAAGCAAAGGCAGGTGTGGAGAGAGGAACCTCCCAGGAAGCATCATTTGGTCACCTTGCCTTTGAAGAACGTATTAAAACAGATCAGAAAAGCCCATGACTGTTGAAAACACTTCAGATCTTCTTCCTACTCCCCATATAAACAAAAACAAAATCCTGTTTGTGCTTTGGAGAAGCAAGGAGAAATTTAAGCCAGTCTGCTTTGCTCAGCTGTACATTTAATCTATCATAGCTGAGCAGACCAGCACACCAGCTACTCCCATCCTCGTTCCTAAGCATAAAGCCAATCATGAGTAATGGGTGCAGTTTGGGAAGAGCACAGTGGTTCTCTTCTGAGACACCCAGAGCTCAATGGTTTGAGAATGTAGAACGGGATCATAAGAAGAAAGAAATGGAATTGTCTTTTGTCTACTAAGTTTTAATTCTTCCGTTACTGCATGCAGCCTGTAATATGATATATATTGTAGGTAGAGACAAAACTAATATTTAAAAAAAATCTTTTAATTAACTTTGAGGAATAATTTATGTTTAATAAAACATACTCATTTCAGATGTAAAGTTCAATGTGTCATTTCAGGTGCATATGCTGTGGAACCACCAGTTCTGTCGATGTAGAACATTACTGTTCTATTTTGCCAGCTGCCGGAGTGCAACACACCAGAGACGAATTGGCTTTCAATAAAAGGGGATTTATTTCATTAGTTCTTCAGAGGAAAGGCAGCTAACTTTCAACTGAGGTTTTTTCTTACGTGGGAAGGCTCAGGGTCATCTCTGCTGGACTTCTCTCCAGGCCTCTGGGTTCTAACGGCTTTCCCTGGGGCGATTCCTTTCTGCATCTCCAAGGGCCTGGGCTGAGCTCCAAGTGCTGAGATGAGGTATGCTGAGCTGCTTGGGCTGTGCTACCTTGAGCTTTCTCATTTAAGTGCCAACCAATTAAGTCAAACATCATTCATTACAGCAGGTACACCTCCTAGCCAACTGCAGATGTAATCAGCAACAGATGAGGTTCATGTACCATTGGCTTATTTCCTCAGCAACAGAACTAGACACCTTCACCTGGCCAAGTTGACAACTGAATCTAACTACCACAATTGCTGTCACAAAAAGTTTCTCCCTGTCTTCAATTGTCAGCCCCCCTCCCCAAGCAACCAGTGATCTGCTTTCTGTCACTCTAGATTAGTTTTGCCTGCTCTTGAATTCCATATAAATGGAATCATCCAAAAAATATCTTTTGGGTCTGGTTTGCTTCACTCAACAGAATGTGTTTGAGCTAACCCACGTTCTTGTGTGTATGAGTAGTTTGTCCTCATTTCTTTTATTTCTTAGTAATACTCCATTTTGAATCTCCCACAGTTTATCCATTTACTTCCTTGTGGTCATTTGCATTATTTGTTGTTTTTTATGTAGTCAAGTTATTTACCTCAATAGGAGCATGTCTAGGGCAAGGCTTGTGCCATTGGTTGTAAAACAGCTAGCACATAAAATAAGGCATTAGACTTCTCTGAGGCTTCAGACACATTTCAAACTGCTTCCTCTAACCTCATGTATATGTAACAGATGTGTTTTTCAATATCAGATAACTAAACTATCCACAAAGGAAATTATTCATAAAGTCTCCATTAGCTGACTAAGCTCTCATAGCCTTCTTGACCCAGAAGATCATTTTTTATTCTAGTCTTCAAAACTGTCGTGTCAATATATTGCCTCAAAGAATTATCGAAAGAATCAAGTGCTGAAGGAAAGTAGTCAATACTTCTGTTCTCCTAGCTGTGTTTCCCCTGACGGATTATTCAAAGACCACAGCCTCCCTGTTTTGTTTCAAGACGCTACTTAGAAGATAATTGGTTTTTATGTACATACACATATATAAATCAAAATTGCATACATCCATGTGAGAAATTCTAAATATTGTCAGTGTTCACTGTGGGCTGGAGTGGTCAGAAAAGGCTGGTGGTGAAGGTGGAGTCTGTATCAGGTCTGGAACCAAGGAGAGCTGGGAGGGTAGCAGGATGGGGGTGGGTTTAAGCACAGGCAGGTGAGTGAGGCACTTCCAAAGGAGAGTGAAGGGAACATCAGAGCCTTGCTGGGGGAAGAATGGATGGTAAAATTAATAGGTAGGAAGTGGACAAATTAAGGAGCATTTTAAAGGCTGGACTTCATGACGTATGGATTTTATCCTGAAAGTGTTCAAAAAGCAGTTACAGATTTTTTAACATTGAAGTTTATTTAAGAGGATTTCATGCCTGTCTTAATCTCTGCATTAATATTTAACATATAGGTTTGGTTACCAATCTGGGTAGCTAAACTATCCCAAAAGGGAAGAATTCTAAATTCTTCATAAGCTGATGACACCTGTTTAGCTTTTTTGATCCAGAAGATTATGTTCCTATAGCTCCAGAAGTCTTCTAAATCTGTGATGTGTCCCTGAAATGCTGTGGTAAACACAGGTGACCACAGCCTGTTAATTTTACCACATTTTCCCTGATGCTTTTCCCTTAACTGGTTAGGGATGGACTGTTTATTCCCACTGTGAGTGAAAATGGTTTTCATTTTGAAGAAGAGTAGAAAATATAATGTTCTGACTTCATTTAATCAGGCTTATCCTACAAATAATACAGCTAAATTTCCTCTCCAGAATGTCAGTTGATTGTTTTATTTCCCTATAGAAATAGTGATAGGATGGATATTTACTTGATTAGTTTATTCAGATATAAAATTTATACCAATAAGTACTGTCAAAGACAGTTGGGGAGACCATTGAAAATAATGTTGCTCACAATATAAAATATATGTACTGAGTCAATAAATACAGCTTATTTGCTGGTATGTATAGCATTCCCATTTTTCTTAAGTGTTAAGTTGTATATTTAAAGCTAAGTTTGGGAAATGTGATCATTTAGGAAGAAACTCGATGAAACTATGTCCTTATTAAATTGCCTATTAATTAAATTGTGCCATAAATCATTGAATATTCTGTGACTCACAATACATAAAGTTTGATTTATTTCAATGAGGTTTGAATTTTTGTTTGAAAAATAGTATTGCAGATGGTCAACATAGTTTCAGTAACAAGAACAGTCGACTTGGAGGGAGTAGGTTGTTTGAAAAATGTAACCATAGAGCTGTCCTGAGATTGAGCTGGTTTAGGGATAGGATCTGCTCCCTTTTCTATACTAAGTATGTATCTGCTAGTTAGCATGCATACATGTATTACGTACTCATACTAATACTATGATATATATTGAGAAAGTCTAAAATATATCATAAAATATATTCTTTTGCTTTTCCTTATAGCCTCTTTGGCAAAGGAACAGAAATGGTTTCAGTGACTCATAACTATTGATTACTTTTCAGCACAATTGCTTCTATTAAGATCTGAGAGGGTCAATATTTATGCTTCCGGCTGGTAGATTTTACATAGATGTACATTGTAGAGCTAAATTATTGGTCAAGGTTGATAAGTGATTTGTTTCCATTCAGTATTTGAGCCTCTATAGAAGGGCTTAATGACGAAAGGACCGTGTAAAGCTCTATTCCTGAGTGTTCTTTTAGACTTCTCACCAGAACTCTTCTATAATATCATGGTTAGGAATAATCCAGATTGAATGAGCCAGTTCTCAATGGCATACAATTTTACCCCATAGAAAAGATTGCAGTTAGAATCAGGATTGTTTTCCTGTGTGCTCCTGTGTGTGACTCTTCCCCATGCAGTTATTGTCAGATTTCCTCCCTTTCACAAAGAAAGACTGCCTTTGTCTTCCTGAGGGGGAGCTGGAGATTGAGACTAATTGGCACTATGGGTGTGAGCACTGTGTCTCTTTCTGCTGCTTGATGTTTCCCCATGCACATACTTCGGAGTTTGTTTCAGTTGACTCTATAATATTAAAATGTTAATATTAAATCAACCATTTAATTAATAATTCCTTATTAAGACCCTACCATATATATGGCACACTCTAGTTCTTATCGTGGGGGTCCTTTATTGCTTTATTACTGCTGAGCCTTGAGCCAAAGAGGATTTTAAATGGTTTACAAGAAGCAGAGTAACGGGTTGGAAGTAGTTTAAAAAAGAAAAAGAACATTTGTGATGCAAGGAATTTTAGAATCTGGTGCCAGCATCTATGGAATTTTCTTTTAGTTGAGGGAATACAAATTAATAGTTAAACCAACAAAAAATGTGCTTACTTCTTGAGAAGCCAAAATGAATGGCACAGACAGTGCTCTATCTGAATGCTGGTTCCCAGGTGCCTAGGATGCTCAGGCAAGGTTTTGCAGACAAGGTGGACTTTGAGCTGGGTCTTGAAGGGAATGGGCAGGCAGGGAGGATGATCAAAGTTGTAGCCTACAATCAAGAGATATGGAAAGGATGTTCAGAATGCAGCTGTCTTTTATGGAAGGAACTCTGCTTTCAATTGGTACATTGTTCTAATGTTTTAAAATTCAATATGGAGGCTGGCTCAGATGGGTTCTCCGGAGGATGCACAGGGTTCTAAGACAGAGTTGGAGTGTACATGGCCTTCATCCACCCTGACTGACCAGGGCAAGCCACGAGGCCAGACTCCAAGTAGACACCGAGTCTAGTTGGGATGATTTGGAGCTTAAACCTTCATTTCAATTAGTTACAACTTCTTAGCAGCTTCCATATTTGTCATTGCTTCTTCCTCTCTTTTTCAGCTTCTGTCTTGAAAGTTTTCTTTAGTATAAAGTGCTTCAACAAAACTAATTTGATTCAAAGTAGAAAGTATGAAAAATACTTTCTCCCGGGGTGGGGGGGGGAAATGGAGATGTTTTAATTCTCAGTTGAAGTTACAAAGCATCTTAAAGACAGTGTATTAATTTTATCAACTTAACTTTAGAAAATAATGCATTTCAGGTTGCTACTATCATTCAATAAAAATTTTAAAGGCCAGCGTTAGGTTTGTGACTGAAAGGAGATTGCTTTTGAAATGTATATCTTCATTTTTGCAGCTAGAGTATGCAAATGACTTCGCAAGCAATGGTTTCCCTATGTTTCACATTTTTAACATCGACCATTCATAATAAAGATTCTATTAAAGAAAAGGAAGACCTTATTTAGAGGGCCAACAGTATAAAGAGGATAGGCATTTGTTTTGCTATTTTACTTTTAATGGATCTTCCTCTTGATCATTATAGAAAAGCAGGCTGTCATGGAGCTAATGCAGATAACCCAAACATGAGCTAATCTTCATGATCAGAAAAAATTAATTGAATGATTATAACTTTAGCTCCTCTCCCAATGCTGCATAGCTCCACAAAAATCCCCCAGCTCAATTAAGCCTTTTTTTTTTTGGTTTTCACTTCGGGTATCTATCTTTTAGGTGGCTTAAGATACAAATTGTACCATGAAGCAAATAAACAATCAAATAAATAAAAGCTAATGAGGAACTTATCAGTTGAAAAAAAAATAAGGAAGAAAGAAATGTGTGCCTCTGTTTAAAAGCTTTTATTTTAATTTAGACAAATTGTTGACTCAGTTTTATGTCAGTTCATTTCTAAGTTTATATTCATTTTCAATTTAAGGTAGTGGTACTTAATTTCTATTTTAAAAACGACTCAGTTTTCTTGTATTCCTTTTATAACTCAGTTAGTATACAACTGTGAAGGTATTCGTGTGAACTTTCTAGTGAGGTATTTCTGCTTGGATTATTTTGTCCATCAAAATGGTTAATATATACAACTGATAATTGGATAATCTGCTCAGCCATGGCAGCCAGTAACAGTGGACAAGCTGTCACACGAAATGATCTTGGCTGTGATGATCTGGTTTTGTTTTGTTTTGTCACTGCCCAACTTTGTTTCACCAGCCAGTGTTAAATAATTATTAGAAAGCAGAATTTGTCAAGCATGGTTGCTCCCTACCCTTCCAGGAATAGTAGAAACAAACACAGTTGTGTCCACATTGAATCTCAAACAAATATCTATCATAGCGACTTTAATATTTTAATGTATATTTCTCAAGGATATGGATGTATCGTAATCATCATTTTATTCCAAGCACCTGAAATAGCACCGGGCACACAATAAACCTTCAATAACTATTGTGTCTGCCTCATTCAACTCTTCATTATCATTTTGGAGCACTTTCCAACTCAGTATCTTATAGACTCACAGCATATGAGAGCTCAAATGACTATTAAAGGTGGTTTAATTTCCTTTTTATTGATGGAAACAAAAGCTAAGATTCAATGAAGAAATGACTTGCCACAGGACACAGAAGCTTAGAATTCTGACCACCTTGTGATGGGATGGTCAGACCCCATTCTTAGGACAATTTCTGTCAGAGTCCATTGAGTGCTCTGTTATCTCTCCTCAAAGGTGAGATGTTTTACAAGATTGACAATGCTGTTTTATACACATTCGGCTCCAAGGACTTGGCTTCTTCTCCCACCCCCATTTTTGTTAGGTGTTTCCAATGTCTAATTGGGTTATCCTGAAATAGCATTTTGCTACCAATGCTGACATCTGATAGGACCAGAAAGTTCCTGATGTTTATGGCTACACATATGAAGCAAATAGCTTTCTTACTGTATGTGTTCAGTAATTTCACAAAAATGTATAAGTAGAATGAAAGAATGGCCCTTTTATTCCTGAGATATTAGGAATTAAATGCAGTTCCTTGAAACAATATTCTGAAAAGTAGACAGCAAGTGTTAACCATTTTGAACTGACTTAATTCCAACTCTTGACTTCATGTTTGGCCTCGGGTGGTCTTTCAGGTAGGAGAGGAGGTATGGGATAGCAGATTGAGATTCTTTTGGGCAGTTTTGTCACACTGAAAGAAATAAATGATAGACAATTGCTGACATGCAGAGGAGTCTTGGATTTGAACAACTTTTGCTCCATTTGCAGCTTAGAGTGAAAGAGGATTTATTTTCTTTTAGCAGGAAAATTTGAATGATATATGGGAGTATATAGCTGGATTCCAACAAGGGCATACTCAAAATGGGTAGAACAGTGTTTCTTTATAAATGGGCTATTTGCAGAGTAGGATTGGTAACCACCAAGATGCTGTTACAACCTCTACCTGGAGGAAGGAGAGGGGCTAGTTACTGGACTCTGAAAAGAGAGTATGTTGGTTTCCTATGCTGTTGTAGCAAATTACCAAATACTTGGCTTAAAACAACACAAGTTTATTATCCTATGGTTTTGTAGGTTAGAAATCCAGCACAGATCTCATTGGGCCAAGATCATGGTGCCAGCAGGGCTGCACTCCTTTCTGGAGGCTCTAGGAAAGAATCACTTCTTGGCCTTTTTTCCAGTTTTCAGCTTTCTGCATTCCTTGATCTGTGGCCCCTTCCTCCATCTTCAAGGCCAGCAGCAACAGTTCAAGTCCTTTTCACATTGCATCACTCCGAACTCCTCTTCTGCTTCCCACTTCCATTGTTAAGGATCCTTGTTATTACATTGGGTCCACCTGGATGATCCAGAATAATCTCTTTAAGGTCAGCTGACTAGCAAATTTAATTCCATCTGCAATCTTAATTCCCCTTGGCCATGTAAGGAAGCATATTCTCAGGTTTTGGGGATTAGGATATAGATATCTTTGGGGGGCTGGAGGAGGCAGCATTACTCTGCCTACCTCAAAGAGTGTTTCAGTTTGCTAAAGCTGCCAGAACGCAATATTTCCAGAAATGGGATGGTTTTTTAAAGGGAGGATTTATTAAGTTGCAAGTTTACAGTTCTAAAGCCATAGAAATGTCCAAACTAAGGCATCTAGAGAAAGATACCTTAAATTCCGGTGAAGTTCTGAATTTCTCTCTCAGCTGTGAGGACGCATGGTGATGTCTTTCATAAGGTTTCCCCAGGGGCGTTTTCCTTCTGCATCTCCAAAGGTCTCTGGCTGTGTGGGCTCTAAAGCTTTTTCCACAATGGTTCCTTCTTAAAGGGCTCTAATAAGCAAACCCACCTTGAATGGGTGGAGAAACATCTCCATGGAAACCATCTAATCAAAAGGATCCACTCACAATTGGGTGGGTCACATTTCCATAGAAACAATAAAAAAGATTCCACCCATAATATTGAATGAGGATTAAAGAACATGGCTTTTCTGGGGTACAGGATAGTTTCAAACTGGCAGAGTGAGTAAGAGATGCGTAGAAATTGTTGCCTTGAATGGAGCCATGAACTTCAGCTGGGAATATATCTGAGGTAACCTTGCCTGGAAAGAATAAATTCTCTGCTCTCCAATCTCCTGCTAGGGCTTCCATTGGCCAGACCCACTTGAAAGCAGGGTGGCATGGAAGCCCCATTGTTGCAGAGTAGTCCTTACAGGCCAGCCTCCAAGGGCAGAGAGCAGAGTGGAGGGTCAAACTGAATATATTCCGCACAGGCTCTGTAGACATTCTGGGTCATGACTCCTGGGAGACTACCTGTCTCAGTAAGTTTCCTGAGTGCTCAGTGCCGATGAGCCATCACCAAGCTCGATAGGAAAAACCATATTTGATTTCACATTTCGACCTGTGTTTTCATTCCCTTTTGTTATCCCCAAGTAATTAGTCAAACCACCTTTTGTCAGATACATACTAGTGAAAAGAAAATATTAAGGTGTGTTACTAGAGTTACAGGAAGTTCCCTGCCACCCCCGTGTCAACCCAGCCTATCGATGGCATTAAGTGTAGAGGCCTCCCCAGGTGGTTTTTCTCCCTTCATTGACAGACTCCAGAAGCATCGAGGTGCAGTGTTTCTCGATGTGGACAATGTCACGTTTGGGGTATGACAGCCCTTGTTTGGGTAAGTCAGTGAGCGCATTGCAAAACGCTTAGAATTCCTGGTCCCCACCCACTCAATGCAAGTAGTATTCCAGTCATTGTGGCCACCCAGATGCCCCACCATACCTCCCAGGAAGAGGGCAGTCAGCCTCCCCTGAGAACCGCTGGCAGTGAATAGGTAGTCTTTAGAGTCAGATTGACTTCCCTGATCTTGGGCATATTTCTTAACTTCTTCCAAACTTAGTTTCTCCATCTATCTACTGGGATACTCATATCTGCTTCTCCTGGTTGCTGGTGCCATCGGTGGTAATGTATGTGAAGTGTTTCCGTAGAGTAGTGCCTGGCAAGAAAACTGGTGAGCACCTGCAACCCCAGACACCTAGCAGAGCTTTCTTCACTCCCTAGCACGGGCACTAACCCTAAGGCTAACTCCCACTGCTGGCCTGCAGAGGCCCTGGTAGGGTGGGCTGTGCTACTGAGAAATTATCGGTTCTGCTCCAGGGGAGACTTGCTATGACATCTCAGTCTCAGAAATGCATTCTGGCTTCTGGTTAAATATGAAAGAATAGAAAATCAGCCTCCTTTGAAAAATTTTGAATGAAACCACACTTAATCATTCCTTCTCTGGCCTTCCTAATATAAAGGGTAAATTTTAGATGTCTGTCTGTGTATTTATTTAGGGACTCTTTTTCTTTGCTCAAGAAGTAGTATGTTTTTCTCACTGCATGCTTTACTAAGTCCAACATAAAATGTTATAATTTTGCTAGCCACGTGTGAGTGGCTTGCTGAGAATGATGACAGCATCCCTCTTTTTAAGGCTCAGAATAGAGCTGCCAGGTAGGTTCATGCAATTACTCTCCATCCTACGTGGCCTTCTATTTGACTGCATTCTCTGTGGCTGGTCCTAGCCTAAAAGAATTTTAAAATACCATTTTAAGATCTTGTCCTCCATTGAAAAAGTCTGTTACACCGTCTGTCCAGGTCTAGAAGCAAAATGAGCATCCAGAATAGAGCCAGTTTCCTTGAACTTTGGATTTTATTTTGGCCTTGGGCCGTATGGTTTCCAGGGCTGAGTTGATAGATTTAAGTTAAAGGCTTCCATTGCTTCTTTGCTTTTAAGTAGAATTCCAAATAATATGATTCTTTTGGTGTGTGTATGTGTGTGCATGGGCCAGGAATTGAACCTGGGTCTCCCACATGGCAGGCGAGCATTCTGTCACTGAACCCCCGGAGTACCCAGAATGTGAATTTTAAATAGTGTTTTGAGGTTTCATGCTATTGGCTTACTAAACTTGTGCTTTATTATTATTATTATTATTATATAGTGTAGCTAAATGGATAAATGGATCAAAGTGCGGAACTCATTTAGTGAAATTCTTAAATTTAAAATTATTTCACATCTACTTTCTTCTGTAGTCAAAGCAAAACAAACCCATTAACAAAATGAAGAGGATAACCCTTCTAAGTGAAGTGTAAGGATATACTTCATTAACTCTTAGATTCTGGCTTTTATTTTGTTAGATTCTGGCTTTTATTTTGTCATTCACCAGCAACGTGTGAAGTGTCCCAATTGTGTTACCAAGTAGTAATGTCAAGAAGGAGAGGCCTTGTGCCTAAAGGAAAATAGAGCAAACTTCTCCTAGCAGTTGTCAAGTATTGGTACTCACGCAGGTGATGTGGAAATTAGGGATGTCCATTCGGGGAGACCATTTTAGGTTGGAATAGGAAGGTTGCAGCTACTGTGGTTGATGTGTAGGGCAATATTGTATGAGCCTGCTTACCTGAACTATCCAGAATATGCAAATTCATAGAGACAAGTAGCAAATTACAGGTCACCAGGGGCTGGGGGCAGGGGCAAGGAATAAGTATGTTACTGCTCAGTGGGTACAGAGTTGCTCTCTGAGATGATGGAAAATTGGGGCAATGGGTATTGATCATGGTAGCAAATACTGTGACTGTAATTAACACCACTGCATTGTGCACTTGAAAGTGGTTAAGAGAGGAAATTTCAAGTTCTATGTGTATTACAAGATGTAAGTGTTGGAAGGAACATCAGTCCAAGAAGCTGAGCTTTATGTAGCACATGTGATGGCCAAGGCCACAATAAAATCCAGAGTATAGGGATGGGAACAGGAAAATCAGAGGGAGACCAAGGGCAAAGTTAATTGACTTGAGATGCCCTGGTCCTCACCAAGTTGTAGGAGTGAAAATGCCCAGCAGGTCATTACAAAAAAATGCCCAGTAGGTCCAGGAGCTTTGAAGAGGGAGTAGGCTGGAGGAAGCTGAAGACGAGGGTGTTATCTGCATATTGGGTGATAGCTGTGGCCTGTGGAATGACCAAGGTGGTCAATGGAGCTAATGTGGAGAGAATAGTGGGCTGTGCATAGAATTCCAGGGAACAATTATTCATGGGGTCAGCAAGAGGAGAGAAAGAGGCCAAGGGAGGAAGGAGGTATGGCTAGAGAGGTTGGCAGAGAACAGGACGGCAATTTCGAGAAGGCAGAGGTGGTTCATGATGTCAGATGCTGCAGAGGGGAATGAAGATGGACAACAGGCCACAAGAAGGCCTGTGAAGACTTCTGAAAGAGCAGTTTCAGCTTGTTGAAAGCAGAAGATGGATTGAGAGAGAGGGATTAAGGAGATAATGTAGGTGATGATAGTGACCTGTGGTGTGGCAGTTGCTGCCCTGGCTGGGGGGAGCTGATTCTTAGCAGGAGAAGACCCTACCTTCTATGGTTTGACTCATGGCTGTGATTGTCGAGTGATGGTCCCCAAGCGGGACAGGCTGTGGATCATGTTAAAAAGCAACTCCAGGTTCCATGGCCAAAATCTGGACTGAGAATCCCAGTCCTGGAGGATAAAGCACAAAACCAGACTGCTGCCAGGTCTGTGATTTAATTCCTGTGATTGGTTGGACAGTGGACAGGAGCTAAACACCATCCTCCCTGAAATTTTAAATCCTGCTTCTGGTGTGCCCCTCACCAGAGCTGCAGTAAGCAGAGAACACAGCTGTGGAAAGCAGAAACGGTAGGTTCCTACCTGTAGGTTCAGAAGCAGGATTGTTATGGAAATGCTGCAGTCCCTTTCCTACTTGTACTTGTCCCATCCAAGGGGTTCTTTGTAAATCAGAGCCTAGAACACACAGCTGACAGCTCTGTTTAAAAAAGCTCTGGGGGGACTTTGTAAGGAAATTAAAGAAGCCTGATGCTATGTGAAATATGTAACCCAAATTCAAACCCAGAAAAGAAAATGCCTTTACTGCTATCTCAACATGCTTTACCTATAGATTGTTTTTTCATTAAGATAAACAGGAGAAAATAAAATGGCCTTTTAAAAAGAATTGGCGATCTCTTCTCTATTATTCCCAGGCATTACCATACAGGGCCAGAGTTTTCTTTTTTCCTTTTTCTCCCTCCCTCTCTGCCTCCCCCCTCTCCCGCTGTTCTGTCTTTTTAGATTGGCATGCAGTGTGCACCACGTATGATCCAGATGGATCCTTGTAGGTTAAACAAACATCTAGATAAGAAGTTTAATATTGTTGAAATGGTATTCCAGGGAATTGTACACTGCTGATCCTACAAAGCTAAGCTATGTAGGTCAAGTTCTAGTTGCCTGTTGAAAATGATTGAATTTCACAACAGAGATTCCAGGTTTGGTAAAGAAAAGGACTTGAGGTTGCAAGATGCTAATGCCAACAGTGATGGAGAGAATCCACCCAGTCCCAGGTGTGGGTTTTTCACCCTGTTGAGTCCTGGGGTGTCTGACTTTCATTCTCCTTCCTTGCCTCAGCTTACTGTTCTCAGCTTTGCTGCTGTTTTAAAGGTGATGAGATTGCCGAGATATTAACAGCTCTCGGTTTTCCACAATGATGGGAGGAAAGTGTACAGCAAGATGGAATTTGGAGGACTTAAGGATCCACATAGTATTAACACCTTTTGAGTCAACAGATCATTTCCACCCTCTTCACAAAATTCTCTTTCAACGAAACAAACATTTATAAGAACTGCTGGTTGGAGGCCATGTTTAAATGGTCCCTTGTTTCTTTCATGTTATTGGTTTTCAAGGTAAAACACTGACAAAGTGAAAAGGCCTAGTTGATTCACAGCCTGGCTAATTATTCTTGGAATAATTTTTTATTGTTGAGAAAGGAACCCAGACCCATTTAGAAAGTACTCAGAGTATATATCCTAAGCATAATTTTTAAAATAATTACATAAAGAAGGCACCTTAATTTTGATAGGTAATCTTCCTCTGTCCTTTCCCTTTCTGCCACATCAGGTTGAAAAAGTTTAGTCTGTGTTTCTGAAGTAATACTTAGAATATCATATAAATGGAAGTCCAGGGTGGCATCTATTCTCCTTGGGTGTTCTTCATCAGAAAATAAATAATTACTTAGATGTTACAGACTGCCGATTGTAAATCATCTGTGTTCTGAAATACTGATGCTGTTTTTTTAAATGAAATGCTGATACTTTATCTAGAAGAAAAAAATCCTGGTTTCCAGTTTGTTAAAAGGTTGAGCTACTCTACTTATTAGTAATGGTTGATATTTATGTGTGTTTATTTCTAAATCCCCCAATGCTTTTTATATGTAACACACCCATTCTTTGAAAATAAAGTACTGGGCTATTGCACTTGGCTTTCAAAGGGAAGAACAGAGGCTGAGGACCTAGACACCTCTTAGTTCCTTCTCAGTTGGAGAATCATGATAGGCTAAACCGTATCCATCAATCACAGCCTCTCCCCACACTAGTCAGGAGATGAAAATCCTTGTGTAGGGCCAAGTATGCCCTTCATTGAAAAGCTGGCACTATCCATGCCAAAAAAGAAAGCAAATATAAATGGTGTTTAGATTATTTATTCATTCAAAAAATATTTGGTCAGCAAAGCCTATGAGCCAAGACCTATGCCAGCTATAACCAGTATTTTTTCATTCCTTTGACTAGAAGGTTTACTGTATGTACACGCTGACCAAAACATTCATAAAATATTATCAGAACTGAATTAAAATATTTTTCCGTGTTTTAGGCAATCATTGAATATCAGTAAATGCTTCTGATTGATTCACCTCCTTTTTTTGTGGTTTTATTATACCCAGTTATGACATTTGCAGCAAATGGTAGAGGGCTTTTATTTAGAGTTCATTTTCTTGTATTTTTATCATTAGGTTGTAGAACTGACTTTCACCAGGAAATGAAAATTCAGCATCTTTGCCCTTAAATGTTGTAATGAGTTAGAGTTACCAGTGATAGCATTTGTTTTCTTGATGTGGATAATCCTATTTTTTTCTCTATTTTAACTAAGGGATTTTTGTTTCAATGATAAACATATTCTATGTTTTCGTTCAAAATAGTCCTCTCTTTAACCTACAGAGGAAAAAAAAAAAGATCCAATATAATGAACTAGTTTTAAAAGGATGCCAAGCAACATCAAAATATAAGCCTAGAAAATCATCCCTTGGGAATATGATTTAATTTACAGCTTACGTAAGCCAATAAGCCAATAGATGTTTAGCTCTCTTTTGCTGAGTTTTATTTTTTGTGAAAGGGGACTTTTTACAAATGACTTGTTACTTTTTACAAATGGTCATTTCCTGGGTTCTCTGTAGTCCTTTTAATTTGTTTGTATCCTTTTCTTTCTTAACCCTAATTTTTCCTAATTTTAATTTTTCCTTAACCCTAATTTTCCCTAATTAATCCTAATGTTTCCTAATTCCCTTTCTTTCTTAACCCCCCCCCCCCCATTTTACCAGTTTGCACCTTTCTTCTTATTTCCCTTCTATATTTCATTTGTGTTTCCAGACCAGTTTCTTCACTTAGGATACATCTGAGCATTGTTATAATGACAGGAGTCTATGAAATTTCTTTTGGGCTGGGGCCCGGGCAGAATGGTACCTTCAGATGTTGTCACCAAACTCATTTCTAGGACATGCAGCAGTAACCAATGAAATATTTGCAATAGCTTTGTCAGATACCCTTTTTCCTGTTTTTCAAGTGTCCATTTCCCAGGAAGAATTGTTATTTGTTCCATGAAAATGTCAGTGTTTTTCCCTTAAACTAAATATTCCTATTCCACACAAAACATCGAACTTTTAGGTGAGCAAATCATATATCTTATAATTATACTCTTTTAATAGAAAAGTAGGATCGATGTAACTACCCTGGATACGATGCTCACCTACAAATGACACCATTGGCACCTGTTGCCCATATAGATTTCCTTAGGTGCACTATTCCAGTGGAGCTTGCATGCCCTGATTGCAGTGGTTATAATATAGAGAGAGGAAAAAGGCTTGGCTTAGTCTCATTGCCTTAAAAGGCATGCAGACATTTGTGCGTGCATGAGTAGGGCAGCCCAGGGCAGAGAAAATAAGACATTTTCACATCTTGCTGATACGTTTCTGGCTTCAGAGACCATTTAGAAAGAAAGAATAAGCATGAGCAGACCAAATCTGAAACAGTTAATAAGCCTGTAACTCCCCCAGCATGCCACTTAACCTGTTTTCTGTCTCACTCCGTGATGTCTCACTTTTTTTTTCATTTCTTTTTAACATTTCCTGATCATTTCTAGAGCAAGTATTTCCAGAATTTTGATTTTGAAATTTCTGGGACCTATAATTCCTAAGAAATGAGTGGGAAATATCACTTGCATTAATTCTAACCTCGAAGCTGGTCAATTCTTATTTCTCATGAGACTGTGTTCTTCAGCTGTAGCATCTTTAATAGTGTTTTAATCACATTCTTCTCTGTGCTAAAGTGATTTTTTAAAAAACAACTGAGTACTTTTCTAAAAGCTCACCTCACAAGTCCTCTATGGTATATACTTATGTGTCTATTTTACAGAATATATAAATTATTCAGGATGTAAGGGAGGCATTGTAACCCATAGAAAATAGTGGCTGTAAATCTGGGTTACAGAATGAAAATCAGAGTCTTCCAATTTAAGTTGAAAATAGTTTGAACTTCTAACTCACTTTTTCCTATAGACTGACTTGTCATTATCATATCAACAGATTACAAGCAAGCTCTCTGTGTCCTCTTGCCCAGAGGCACTCCAAAATTCATTTAGGTGATTTATGTAACAGCAGAAAGATTCTTAGAAATGGGGCAGGATGGATAAAAGGTAATTGCTTTTATCTAATGAAATAGTGCCTTCAGTTTTTTAGTAGATCATCTTTTTCAAAGATCCTAAATTGAAATTTAGTGGAATAGTAGGGCACACCTGAGTAGATGCTGTTCTGTGTTATATCAGCAAGTGTGTGTCTGTGTCTTCTGGTTGTGTCATAGGTTTAATTTTCAAACTGCCAGTGGATCCAGATTTCTCTGGGCTTATTAACACAAAATCTAGAATCATTGCTACTCTTCTGATCCATCCGTACTGTCAGGAAGACTGTCAGAAGTTCTTGGTTAAGAGAATGGTTTACTTTCATCATAATTGGTTTTGGAAATACAATTTTTGCTTATGCTTACCGGTCAGGATCTGAAAATTCATCTACTTGTATATATAGTAATAAGAGCTAACTTTATTGAGCATTTGCCTTGTGGTAGGCCCTATTCATAAATACTTATGTACATTATTTCATGTATTCTCCGTAGCAGCCCTTCAAAGTCGCTACTCTTATCACCCCCATTTTCAGATGAGGAGCTAAGCAGTTAAAAATATACCCAGAGTGGGTGGGCAGTGGTGGCTCAGTGGCAATCTCGCCTGCCATGCTGGAGACCCAAATTCGTTTCCCAGTGCCTGCCCATGTTAAAATATATATATACGTATATATGTATATATACCAGAATGCCATAGAGTCACATAACTCTAGCTCAGATTTGGCGTCTATCTACTGCCAACAAATTCTCTGTTATTCTGGGTGAAAGGACCATGAAGCAGGAAAGTAGCATCTATTGTATCCTTTTCTCATGTTTTCTTCCTATTGATATAGTTTGGTTGACAACAGTTCTTTCCCACTCTTGCTTCTCTTTTTACCTCTTCGAAAATACCATCCATTTTTATAGAAAGAGAAAAGGGAAAAGATGAGGCCTTCTGGAAAATCTTTTTTGTATCTCTGCATCTCAAAGGTATGAAAAGAGCCATTGTTTTCTAGTGTCTGCCAGCACTGGCTGCTAGGGTCTATCTTCAACCTTATTTGTCTTAGCTTCCCCACTGGTAAAGTGGAGATAAAATCATTTCTGCTCTGCCATCAGTACTAATGAGGGATCCATGTAAATTTCCTTCAGCTCCTTAGAGAAAGTATATTTGTAAATACAAGGCCTAGGATATAATTGCAAATATAAAACTGAGGTTTCTCTGTCAGACAGCAGTAGATCCTGAGCAGCCTACAAAAAAGTTCTCTGTGTTGAAGAATGAGACATAACAGTAGAAGAGCACTGTCCGAGGTGTCATCCATCACACAACCCCACAGTTGAGCAGGGATGCTTCCTGGAGATGACTGTGCAATCCTGGAAAAAGTGGTAGAAATCCTCCTGACCCTGAAGGGCTGGAAGAGCCCTTTGAATCCTGCTGATGGTAGAGGGTGGCGAGTGAGCCTCTGCGGGGTGAGTGTCAGGGCCGCAGGCAGGGAGCTCCGGAGCCGGGGCCTGGCGGAGTGGCGTCGGTCTGCGTTGCCATGGTTATTCTACTGCTGCACAGTCACACTCCATCTCCTTTTCTCCTCGCTCTGCCAAAGCACTTATGCCTCGGAGCTCTGAGTCCAAGCAAAGAAGAAACTGTCCTTAGTGGGTGGAGTGGTCAGGGGGCGCAGTGGAATAAATTGAAATGAGGGTGGCAGAATGGGGGAGTGTTTGCCTCCTGTGTGTATAGACGAGAACGCTCCTTCCAGGGTGAGGACATGCTGTTCGGTTATTTGAAAGAGCAGGCTTTGCCTGACTACCTTGGAGCAGGGAAACTCGCCCTGCCACCATGTTTTGTAGGGTGGGCTCTTTTCCCTTCCCTGCTCTTTTTCATAAGGTGTGAACTCCTGATTCTGTGTCAGCAGTTGATTCCCCATTACAAATAATCTTCAGCAAAAATCTCATTTTTCCATATCCAATTGACTTTGGCACCTGCTCTGTTTACTTAAGCACTTGGTTGATAAGAACAGGAATCTATTGATTTTCACTGAGAGCTGGAAGAGAAAACCTTTTAAGCTTGCCCCACCCACTCCACCAAAAAAAAAACAAACCCTTCCTCTGAAACAGCATATTGAAGGGGAAATGCCAGTTGAGTGGATCTCCGTGGATGCCTTGCCTGAGGCTGAGAAGCAGTGATGTAGATGTTTAGAGAAGGGAGGGCTTCCCAGCAAACTGAAGTAAAGCAACAACAATTAAAGTAGGGTAAGAAACCTCCCTGCAACATGCTGCCAACTAGCATTTGAAATAATCCCAGGGCCAGGCAGCCTGGCAGGGGCATCACATTGGAGATTGGCAGGAAGGACCAGGCATGGACACAGTTACATGACCTGAGGTATATAAGAAAGGCTTGGAGTAGAAACAAAAAAGAACAATTGGAACGGTGACTCGACTTCAGATCAGTTGGATGTTACTCCCCCAGACCTTCTGAATTGGGGTTCTTTTCAATGCCCATGTTGGTACCAAAATGACCCCAGAGTGAGCGTAGGGGCCGTCCTTTCTAGGGACCACAGACCATGGCTCCTACACAAAAATACCCAGATGACCCAGGTAAAGACACCATTAGAAGATTTATCATTGAACGTTTTAAATACCATGAGGGGTGGGAGGGCTGCCAAGTTTAACATTATAGGCATCCTGTTATGAAGAGCTTTGGTACAGGAGCTTTTTATCAACCAGAGAAAATGTTTAGGTGTTTTATCTTGAAAACCTGAGTCTCAATCATTTCCTCTCAGATTTTAGGCACATCATACAGCTTTGCCGGATTCTCCTTCCCCGTCTTAGAAATGTACTTGTTGGCTAAAAGAAATACGTATGTGTGTGCATGCACAAACGCATCTTTGTGTGGAATGAGGGTGTATGAATGTATGCACATCTGTGGAAGTCTGAGACAGGTGATTTCTTCTGTTCTGTCCAGTAAGTAGTAACTGGTTGTTTATGAGGCTTCAAACACTTTAATAAGTCTCTGTTCTAAGGGACCTCACAGTCCTATGTGAGACAGACACAGTGACAGAGATGTACAGTTTGCTGGGGAGTAAAGAGATAGGGGTGACAGAACTTGGCACTGGGGAGGGGCTGGACAGGCTTCTGAGGAAAGAAGGGCTTCTGGTTGGGTCGTGAAGGACAGAGAGCAGCTTGAAAGGATGAACAAGGGGCATGCAAGGCAGCGAGAAGCATCTGAGAGGAAGCATGGGAACTGAAAGCAGTGAAGGTGGTTAAGATGGAAGAGTGGGAGGCAAGAAGGTGAGGAGGCTCCACAAGGTTCAATTTGGAAATACAGAGGGGAGCTGGGGGAGGGGGTGGTTAACCGGTGAGTGGTGCGATTGGGGTGTGTTCCTGAGAAGTAGCCTGAGAAGTAGCTGTGTGTGGAGGATGGATTTCAGAGGGGTCTTCCCAAAAGCAGAAAGATGAGTGTCGAAATAAGACAGATGAGGCCCATGTCCAAGGCAGTGGAATTGGACTCGGAGAGGAGGAAAGCAACCTGAGAGGTGAATAAGAATAAGAAGTGGAGTGAGCAATACCCAATGATTAATTGGAAGTAGGGATTGCGGAAGGCAGGGAGGAGGCAAGTTTGTCTGAGGTTTTTGGCAGAGACCAACTAGGTGACTGAGGACCCCTTTAACTCTGACAGATAAAACTGAAGGGAGACCAGGTCTGTGGGGGAGGCAGGAAGAGCACTGTTTGGCACCTGCCTGCTGGGGTGGAAGTGCTCGCGGACCTCAGGGGCATATCCACTAGAAGCTTAGACACACTGGCCTGGAGCTCAGGTGCAAAGCCCAGCTGGCACAGTGAGGTGCCACTGGCATGAGAGAAATAGGAGACAATAGTGTCAAAAAGTCATAGAAAAACAACATGTTGAACAGAGAGCAGTCAGTATTGTCACATACTGAAAAGAAGATGAGTAAGAAAAGAACTAAAAAGGGCTCATTGGATTTGACCATTTGGCCAGAGCCATTCTGGGGGAACAGGCTGGCAGCTAGCAGGCAGGAACAGGTGGAAAAGGCAGTGCGGATGACCATCGTAATTGGATTTGGCCAGGAGGGGTGGAGGGGAGACAGCCCTGTCAGGTAAGAGAGATCAGGACTTTATGTTTAGAATCCGTGGGCTCAGGGTCAAATGAAGGTTATATATTTTTAGACTCCTCACGGCTGCTAAATGAACTCCCTACCCCACTCCAACATCAAGGCTCTGTCTGTAGCTCGGGAGAAGCAGTGCACTCTGAAGTGTGTATCCTCTTTTGTAAAAGACTACTCCTTATTTTTTTTTACTGTTTTAAAGACGTTTAGGATGCTCGTTTTGAGAGTCCTGTTTAATCCACCTGTCCCTGCCATGAGATATTATGTTCTCTGTTGGAAAGCCCGTAAGGAGTCATCAGTCACCGTCTCCTCCGGTGGTGTCCTTTGCTGTCTGCTGGAGGAAGAGCGGGGGTGGGGGTGAGGGCTCTGCTGTGACTCATGGTTCTCATTCATAGCATGTTGAGTAATGCACTTGGTGCTAGTGCCTAATAAAGCATGCTGAGGATGTTGTCACTGAGCTCGAATTTTCCTCAATGGGGCTGGATCCCTGTCACCGCAGGTTCTTCTTCTTGCCAGGCTCCGAGGCACTTCTCAATGAAGCATTTGTCCTTTCTTCCCTTTTGTTATGTCTGGAATGGTATCTTCTCTAACGTATCGCGTTTTTGCTGCTGAATATTTATCTCTTGTTCTGAGTTGGAGTTTTAATGGCGCTGTTGTTTTTTCATTTCTCTTTCCTCTGACAAAGCACCCTTAGGAAGTTCTTCCAGGCTCAGTGCCCTGCCAGAAGCCTTCCACGGTGCATTGTATGATGCATGCATCGGCCTGATGAGAGGCCAGTCCACGCAGGCTTGGCTCCCAGGATGACGGTGCCTTCTTCCCAACACACTAATTAATTGTCATCTCGGAAGGCTATGAGACCAATTGTTCCGGAGTTGCCCTGGCCAAGCCAAGTCTAGAAGAGGGTACCAAGCTGCCAGCTTTTCTGCAGTTTGGCCAGGAGTCTGTATCCCAGCAGTCTGTTGGGGGAAACTTGCCAATCAAGGTTTTAAACGTTGCCTTAGAGTTGCCAGCTAGGGGGTTGCTCGTGATGAGAATCGCACCATAAGACTCTGGTGAAATGGCTTGGAATCTGGGCGAGTAGCTTGAAACCAGACACATGGAGGTGTGTGATTTGCTGGGGGAAGTGGAAATTGCCTTAGTAAAGTAGGCAGTCAGCCCTTTGCCACTTAGCATGTCATTGAATGCATAGTCTCTATCTATTCTTTCACTCACTGACGGTCACATATGGGAAAGCTCTGTGGTGGGTGTTACTGGACACAGTGAAGGAAGAAGGATGATACAGCATAGGGCGATGGCTTCATAAGGGGCCTATGGAGAGAGGGGCAGGTAGAGCGGTTCTCATTACTCCAGGTGGGTAAAATAAAGTGGAAGATTTACCGAAATCCAGGGCATCTGTCACGACTGCATTGCCTAACACATATTAAGTCTTGATGGGCCAGAAACTGAAATAGGCAAACCTTTGCCTGGGTTCAAGGCTTTTGCTAGCACCTAGAGTGACTTTGTGAAAATGAGAAAAGGTGTCTCTCATGCCCCTGGGCAGACAAATTAGAAAAAGATGCTTCTTCCTGGCGGAATGAGGCCTGCAGCTTGCCGAGAAGAATGCAAGCTGAATTTCAGGCTGCAGGGTGAACCCCGCCGTGTGCAGAGCTGTACATGCAGCCCTTTGCAGGCTTTTGTCCTAACAGTGACTAGTTCACAGGTATTTGCAACCAGAGGAGCAGACTTCATTTTTTCTCTGCCCTCACTTCATTCTCAAGCTTAAAAGAAGTTCATCTGTTAGAAAGCTAATTGTAAGTGCTCCACCTTAAACATATTCTTAAGGCGCTGCTTATTATTATTTTTTTTATACAAGTTTCTCTCCCTGCAAATTATACTACCCACCCTTCCTTTTTGATATCTGCTGTAGCAAATCGTAAGGCAACGCTCTGCCCACAGGACGTGGTCTTTAAAGGAGTCATTTCCTCTCCCATCTCCTCTGGACCATTCCCATCGTGTTTTTCGTGGCACTGGCAACAGGAAGGCTCATTGAATAGCAGCGCTGAAAAGGCACTTTGTTGTTTATGTTATTACTGTGGGTTTGCCTCTGCCTAATAATTAGCACTTCCGGCTTTCTGAATTTATTTGCCAAAATATTTGTAGGACTTTCGTGAACAAATAAGGGATGTTTCTAGACATAACTGACCACTGCCGAGCAGGCTGAGCAAACCCCTGGTGGTCTGAGTTTTGAGGATGGATTTGATTTGCTCAGAGAAAGGTTATCCTAGTAAGGGAAAAACCTCCTAAATCACTGGCTTGGCATTGGTAGCGTCTCAGCTGCCTCAGTTCTAGGCAGTTTGAAGTAGTCCAGTGTTCCTTCCAGTACAGGACAGGTCCCTGCTGAGGACTGGTGAATCCAGGGGTTGAGGTGGCAAAAGTCTAGCCTGAATTCCATTCCTGGCAAGTTTTCGGAACCTCAGTTTACTCATCTATATAACATGTGATAATAATGCTTGCCGTCTGGAACTCACAGAATCGTGGCTGAGGAATATGTGAAATGATGTGTTTAAAATACTTTGCATGATAAAAATGTTATTTATATGAGGGTCAAAAGATGTTATTCTCCACGGGAAAATTAACCAGGAAAAAGAGCCTTATTCACTATATTTAGGTTAACAGGTTCACCTACTTTATTCTCTGCTGCGTTTGCTCTTCATATGAAGAAGAAAATTAGAGGCATAAACAGTTCAACCATCTCCATGCTCCCTATCCTATCTGCTATACTATACCATCTGACAGTTCTCTCTGGTTTCTTCTTACTTTGGAAGAGGATATTCTCTCCTTACCTAGGAACACACCCAAGCCCTTTTGGATCCATTGCACACCCACAAAGATTTCACCCCTTCAATCCTCTCTGTTTTTTTCGTCTATCATAAGCAACCTCTCCTAACCAGCTTGTTCTTCTAGCTGGGGAAAACCAACTCAAATCCCTACAGGTCTGCAGGTAAGTTGAATGAGTGGAGTGGGCTAGGTTGGAGGGATTGGTCGATTGCACCAGACTGGAAAGTGTATGTCCATCGAAAGAGGGGAGCTGCCACTCGGCTTCAGCCCTCTCTTGTCTTGTGGAATTGTGGGCCCTGACCCACCACATCTTCTGATTTTTTTAAAAGAAGAAATAAATCAGAATTTTCATGTGAAATTTTCACATTTTTGATGTTAGAATTTATTTCAATGTTTTTTTATAATAAACAAACCATCCACGTATGGTCAAATAAACATTTGTGAGAAGCTTTTGGCCATAGACATGCGTATGTTATCACATATGTAACTATGCAATCACATAGTTACAACTAAAGATAAATTAATTTTTGTGTAACTTACTTTTCTTTAGAACATATATCATTAATTTGTAATTAATTACAAATTTGTAATAAAGGGCAATGCAAACCTTGCCCTTTATTATTCAGTTCAGCAGTAGGTTTGCTGTTGTGAACAATTGGCAAATCCGTGTCCATCTACTAGTATCTGTCGGTATCTTTGGACTAACCTCTGCCTGTGTTATACTTTTGCCACTTGCAATATAACTTTACACTGTTGCCTTTTTTTTTTTTTTTTAACTTTTTCCCCCTTTCTTTCTTTCTTTCTTTTTCTTAAGAACAGCTCAGTGATTTGGGAGTTGGTTAGTACAATACAGAGAACTGTAGGGGAAAAGTATAAAATGGCATGTGCACCAATGCCAGTACTAATCACATATGTAACTATGTAATCACACATTTCTGGATTCCATGCCAACCCATGGGACCTTCCATTTTAAAATAAGTTTTGTCATATATTTATTAAAGACAATCATTTATAATTTATAAGAAACAATGCTCTGGAATTTACAAAAATTTCCAGATAATGGGAATTAAAAACAACCATGCCTACCGCCTCGTATCCATACCAACGTTCAGTCTGGATTAGCTTAATCTCAAAATGTAATCCTTTAGGACTGGAGACCAAACACTTGGACTCTGGACGAGATAATAAAATACTTGTAAGCCTTGCGGATCCTTGGACTGATTGACATCAATAAGTGAACCAGTTTTGTTGTTGTTAAAGAAATGCATTCATCTCCATTGACAATTCCAAGTGGTTACTGGCCTGCTGGGTCGGGAGGAGGCCACAAAACACCATTCTCTTTGGTAATTTCATTGTCGTCAATTATCCTTTTTAGTTCTGCCATCACACGTTTATACACATAAGGCTCTTTTCTGTTCATGACATCATTTTTGCAATTGCTGTTGTTGGCATATCTGAACTTCTAGTCAGGTTGGGACCTTCTCTAGATCTTTGAGCATGCCTCACTGTGTGCCTCATTTCCTGAAGGATGATACACACCGATATGGTACTTACCCAGAGCATCTGACCATCTTTGGTTTCACTGAGTCACGTATCTCTTGGATCTGCTGTCATGTACTCCCGCTCCAGACAAATAGCTTTCCTTAGGTGATGGTGACATTCTTCTAAGGACCCTCTTATCAGATCAGCCTAGACAATTCAGCTCTTGGGTCTCCCTGTGCTGGACTCTCCAGGCCATCACTCTTTTCTTCAAGTGGAAAGACTTCTCGTATCATTACTTTTAATCCATTCCAAATTGTTCACACCTTTAATTGTTTATGGTAGGCATATTGGCTTCTTTGGTTGTTTCTGGATGAGGAAACATCATCCTGATTCTGATTTCAGAGAGGGATGGACTGAGAGGGATGATATAAGCCTTATCACTGAGCAGTGAGCTTATTTCCCTTAAGGTAACTTTGGGGTTTGTTTATCATTTAGACATAAACGTCCTCAGATTAAACTACTTAAAAATAGTGTCCACAAAGGAACTCAATAGATGTTCAAAGGTTGTCAGCATGTATTTACCAATTTAACCTTTATCTAGTCTTGATGTGATATGAATTGTAAGGAATTTCCATTATTCTGTCTCAAGTATATAATGAAATAATACATTGAAAGAATTCACTACCAGAAAATTTTGTTTAAAAGAGGAAGGCGCAGCTCAAAATCAGGATCAACGATTGCTTCTTACGCTGCTACTGGCTTATTACGAGAAGCAAACACTAGATGCTCCCAGTGGAAGAAGAAATGCAGTACCATTTTAGATCTTCTGACAAGTGGAACCAAGGTTTCCTGTAGAAATGTATTGTCTCCAGATCTCTAGTTCATTGAGTTATGTTACAGTCTTGAACTGCTGAAAATAATAATTTAACATTAGATTAGCACTTGGCAGTTTAGAAATTTTCATATATGATTTCTCACTTAATCTCCGTAGTGTCATAATGATGTAGGTAGAATTTTAAAATGATCTTTAAATAAATTTCTGATTTTATTTTATGATTAAAAATAGGCAGATGCAGAGATGTTAAAGACTCGCCTAAGGGGACACAGATAGCAGGTAATATATTGGGATTCAAAGTCACATCTTCCAATTCCAAATTCTGCCCTCAATTTGTGATTTTAAGAATACTAGGGATCTATTCTACACTCATCCATTGGTTTGAGCCAGAAAATCTTCCAATTAGAATTTATTCCGATGGTTTATTTTAATACTATGCATTTATCTCTAGGTAAACACATATTTCCCTGGGGGGAATAATACAAAGACTAGAATGAAGATCCATTCAGTCTTTTTGAATGCACCTTTTTTTTTTTTAAATTTTAATGGGGGAAAGGTCCAGAGTGGGAAGAGGATAAGGAGCCCCTTCATTACCTCTCTCTCAGTTTGCCTTGGTCTTGTCCTCTTGCCCAGTAGTGGGACTGTTTGGTGTGGTAGAGATAAAGCGCTTGGTACTTACCATTGCTTTCTGCCAGGGGATAGCTGAAAGGGGCCATTTGTGTACCACAACCTTCAGGGAACAGGCTAGCATAGTAACCTAAGGTTAGTATTCTGTTTTATACCTTAGAAACCCAAATACCCAGAATCTTTGCAAATTTCCCTGAAAGGAATTGTGATCAGACTCAGACAAGCATCCCTTACTATCTTGTTGGCAGGTTCAGGAGAGGGTTCTGGTATCAACTAGTTTTGCCAAAATAGCTTGGTCAGAGCAACGTCTTGGTACGATAATGAAATCACAAACTCATCCCGAGCTCTCAAGTAAACCTTGTAAAGCTGAGCTGGAACACGAAATGGAAGCTAAGGTTTTGGTTGGCTTAAGTCTACTGAATAAGCCATGCAGAGAACATGCCCAGGAATGGTTGTTCATATTTTACCTAAAATTAACACAGTGGCCTGGAGGTTCATCCGCCTGGAAGTTCATCCCTATCTCTACGAGTTTGTTACATTTCCAACCCTTTAGATTCCTACTGACTTCCTTTTATTTCCACCTAGAAAACCAATTCCAGGATAAATGGTTCACTTGTGGTAACTTTCCTTTGACTTCATAGGGCAACTTTGCAAAAGTATCGTGGTGCTCTTGCCACCCATGCTTCTGCTCAGATCTTTGCTAATTCTTACCTAATGGTAAGCTGATGCCCTCTTTATTGATCATCAGTTATTTACTAATTACCTGGGTGGGCTCTGTGAGAGGGATAAAGAAATAATGCTTAAAGGGCCTTTACTTTCCACTATAACCAGACCAGCTTTGCAGTGGGGTATTCTCTTGACCTTATCGGTCTGCCCCTCGGCTACTCAGCTCCAACCTCTGTCCCCTCCTAGCTGTCCCTGAAACACAATACCCTCCCTCTCCACCTCATATTCCTGCCCATCTACCAGGAACCTTTTTCCTCAAGATATCCACATGGCTCACTCCCTCATCTCTAAGTGGCAGGAAAACAGACCAGAAAGAAAGTAGAAAATATATCCTTGGTTTCCCCAGCACATTGAATCCTTGTTTAAGGGTGAGTTACTAAGTGCTCTTAGATAATGATACCCACCCTCAGTAAAATCTGGTTTTAAATTCTCAAATTGTATTAAAAAGACAGTCATACATTGAAGAAAAATATAACCAGATTACACACGTTAATCTGACATTCTATTTTTTCATATTTCTTTCTCCAGGTAACCATAAAAAAAACCCAGTGCTTTGAGTACAAAGACTTCGCCCGTTTGTGGGGATGGCGGGACTGGGATAGCAGTGGGTGGTGATATGAGATGATATAGTTTGGCACTTTTATGCTCTGTTACTGTAAGAGAAATCATGGGCTAGTGTAGTGTTTCTAGTAATGGATATCTTTGCATTGAGATCTATACCTGGAATCCTAGAAACCTGGCAGAAATACACATACCTAACAGAGCCTTGCAAAAGATGCAGAGACTCATCAGAGCATCCCATGAGCCCTGGTTAGCTCAGGTGAGGTTTGGGCTGTACACTGGGGTCTCAGATGCAGCCAGGGAGCCATACTGCCAAGACAAAGAGAATCCCAAGGCCCAGGGGTCAACAGCATGTGGAGAATATCTTGGTGTGTTCCAGTATCACACACACACACACACACACACACGCACCCTTGGAAAGCATGCTTTGAACATGATGATATTTATTTATAAATTTTTCAGTTTCTCTAGGCAGTCTTCAACAAACACAATCATCATTTCCAAAACATAGCAGATAGAAATCAAAATTAAGAAAATTTCTTTTCTCTAAATCACAGTTGTTTTTCATCCCCAAGTATCAATCAGGTTTGTTCCTACATTCCACCCAATAGCATGTCTAAACCGGTTTTGATGAAAACCGGATCCATTTTCTTAGCCAAGGAATGTTGTTTGTTGAGTCTGTGCCTTTCTACTCACACTGTACTGTTGGGACTGATCAGGCCATAAAGAGGGAATTCATTCACTGGTTTCAATTTTCCATTGCTCACTACAGTTAGAGCACTGAAGTCCGGTTTGTAGCTACTGTCTCAGTAAAAGGCTAGCAGATACTACCATCTCTCCACGAGAACAGCTGGGTTTAGAATTGAGAAAAGCCAGAAATAGGGGTGAGGGAGAGTGTGGGGGATGTTCCAGTTCTCTGTTAAAATGTAACAATACCTCTCTGTAGGAGAAAGACAGTCAAGGAGTTCAGCTTAATATAATTTCTTGTGGCATAGAACTTCCTCTAGAGGGGTTTTGATTTATTGAAAATGAAACTCCCAGGCCAAATAGACATTAAATGATTCCTAAGCTATAAACCTGTAGATGCATGAAAAGGCTATTCTCAAGTTTAGTTATTTTGCATATGTCGTGCAGAACTTCCTAGTAAAAATAACTGAAGCCATGTTTTGGGCAGAAAAGGGCACTCCCAACTCAACCACACACACACACACACACACACACACAAAAAAAAAAAACAACAGGATATAGTAGTTTTACTTGACCCAGAAACCTGCGAAGCATTCCTATGAGGAATTTACCTATGACTTAGTTTCTCCTTGGATTTTGAAAATAAAATCTCAACGTTAAGGAAGTTGCCCTGTGGGCTTTCACATGTGTAAAGTCGATATGTTGGGAGGCCTTTAATAGCCGAATTTTGTTTTGAAAAAATGCTGGCATGATTTATTTGTTTTACTTATTCATGTATGACTTTTTTTTATTAATAATTGGATACAAATAATATCTAAAACAAATAATAAATAATGATTATCATAGATTCCTTTTAAATAAAAAGTCTATAGTGCAACTAAGTTGGAGAAAAAATGGGGAAGAAGAACATTAGAATAAAATATAATGCCTACTCTGAGAAATATTGCTGAAAGGAACATTTATACCAAATCGCAGTGATTTTACCCAATTTACTGTGTGAAAATTGTAGAATGATGATTGTTCCATTGACAGTCATTTCTCTGTGGCCATGCTGTTTTAAATATATGCTGAAAGCTTTGGGCTTTTTTCCTCTCATTTGCCCTTGTTGGAAATGTCAGTGCAAAATTTGACTCCAGTTTGAGATGCTGTTTATTTTTTTATTTAAATGCTTCCGGCGTCTATTTATAATGCCCGTCTCTCACCACAAGCAGTTAAGAAAGGCTCTCTAATATTTGTGTTATGTGTATGGAGTTGTTTTTTTTTTTTCTTTTATAGGTCAGCATAAACTCCCAAAGGAGGCAGAAAATATTATCGAAAATTCTGTGTGTGTTTGTGTGCATGTGCGTTTGCACACTTCAATCCATTTTGGTTGTGCTGAGCTTTTCTTAAAATATGGATGCATGAGGCAGAAGATCTGCAAGGCCACTTGTAGCAAGGATGGAACTCGGTGGCTGCCAGTAAGAGTGACATTCCCCCTAGCCCAGGTCTCTCCCCAGAGCATGGTTCATACTCCTTGTACACAGCTTAGGAGTGGACTTGTCTGACCTGCTTTCCCCGCCTGCCTCCCTGATCACTTTACTCTCTAGTCCAAGGGCTTCTTGAAGTAAAAGTAAGAGTAGAAAGTGCGATGATGGGAGCTCAAAGATAAGGAATTGGCCCTGCCAAGTTGTGGTCTAAGCCCAAATCATCTCCCTCTCACTCTTCCCCCTTGAGACTGGCACATTGTCTTGACCTCAAGTGTAGTGGTAATAATGGAAGGCTGATAATTTATCCAATCATTTATTTTATCTTTTTAAGTTTAAATATTTGACTTAGACATAGGACATAACATACATGAGTTATAACACATAATAAGATGCACACATCTACATCAAACATGCAATCTAAGAACCAGAGCCAATAACTTACATCTACCTCCGTGTTAAACTAATTCCTTGTTGTTTTTTTAAGAAAGTGATAATATTCTCTGTAGAACTGCATGAATTTATTTTATATTGCCAGACTATCTCTGAAAAAAAAAAAAAAAAAGAAAAGGGAAAAATCATTATTCAGCCAACCATTTGCTGTGCATCCAAAATGGCAAAGGAAGAACAGTAACGTTTTCTTAAAAAATGGTACATGTATGCGTCTTGAGCACTTGCAGAGAAAAACGTCCAGGTTCCCAGACAGGAAAAAGGAATTAAAGATGAATCACTGAGTCATTTGGCAAGGTTATGCTAAGTTGTCGGTGAAAAAAACAAAATAGTCAAAAGTTGAACTTGGCCCTCTCAGAAATTTCAGAAGTGTTAAAAAAAAAACAACAACAACACAGCTTTCTGTCATCATGAATTGGCCATACATAGGGTTAGTATCGTAATAAGGAAGGCATTTTTTGGTCAGTGTTCTAAATAAATACATAGTCCTTATGTATTTTCCAGCTCTGTTACTCTTATTAGAGAAGTGAGACTAACATTCAGGTTTTAAACCGCTATAAGAGTAAAGTAGCTAATTACTTTTAAATAGAAAACACTGCCACACCCAAATCTAATCTGATGTTTCCTCTAAATAGTGTAGAGTCAAATCTAGCCATCAAAACTGTTTCTCCCTGTTCATGGAGCCTTGTTTAGATTATAGCTCAAGCAATGTTTTAGGGCAGGTGTCAGTTGAGCCTACAGTGGTCCTGCCAGTTTCAGGATAATTTCAATAACCATGATGCTGCACATGATTACAAAGTGAAATGTGACCTTTGTTAGGAATACTGTATCTAAAATAAAAGCAAATGAGGAATCGTAAGCTGACTGCCCGAATATGAAGGCTGTATCATTTGGAAGTGTCAAATTCGTCACTCTTCTTTCTCCAAAATACTCCATTCAGGGTCTTGGATAACTTATAGTTCATAGTCTTTGGACGAAGTTGAGAAAGGAGTAATGATTTAAGGAAAGCAGATTTGAATCTATTCAGTAATTATTCTATCAACCCTTCTTAAATTATCTTAGTTTCAAACAAGCTAATGAAAGAGTCTGAAAGCAATATTTGAATGGCCGTCCCATTTTACTATAAAAAATCAAGACTATTGATGAAGTCTTCCCCATCTTAACCAATCAGCTCTGATTTCCAATTTTGGTTAATACATGGTCCGAGTAGAATTGAGTATTTATTTGCCGTTATAGCTACTTGCTTCTGCCCACCAGTAGGCCCAAGGAAAGAGATAAAAAGAGAGACAGAGAAAAAGAGAGGTAGAGCCTGAGAACTAGAAATGGAAGTTCTAAGAGCAGCAAGGGAAAGTGACATTCTCCAAGGCAGACAGTATTACCCCCAGGATAAGGAGGGGCACCATGTAAGTTCCAGATACACATTTCTTACTGAAGGTCATCCCTCAGAACTGGAGAGTTCTTTTAAAAAACTTTTTTTTCCCTTCATCCAAGTCACAAGTGCTGTCTAGAAGTCATCTTCTCTTCAGAATTTCTATAAAAATTCAGCTACACTCCATTGAAATTTGTTGAGGTTCTATTTTTAATGTTTATTTATATTAAATGTGTGATTAATGATGGTGTTGGTAGATAAATCGGGAAATGATATAATTGATTGATGTAAATATAAAAAGTAAAATCATACAGTATCCCAAATACACTGCCCAGATAGAGCCTTAATATTTTCTCATATTTCTTTTGGGAATTTGTTTTATGCATGTGGATTTTAAGTAAAAATGATATTTTATTATTTTATAATCTACTTTTTAGTACCAATATTTGTAGCATCTTTTCATGTCAGTATACTTATAGATCATCATGGTGCTTTTTGAGATTAATGATTTTATTGCTTTTTAAAAAATTGACATACCATTGCTTTTTTAAAGTCAAGCATTATGAAGAAACAACTTTTTTTTTATTGTTCTAGCTCTTCTTTATCCACCTTTAAGTATTTGATAGTTACAGTATTATTTTTACATCAAGATGAATAATCAAATGTTCTATAAACATAATTTCCAGTTTAATATTCTAAATTTAGTACTTACAGGACTTACTGCTAGTTTTTTTTCTCAAGTTGACTGAATTTAAACATCCCCTAGTTTTGTTTTTATTATTGTGAGAAAGGCTAATGGGAACTACAGTCTTCTGCTTTCTTGCCTGTTGTGAATCCTTTTTGGTGAGTTCACTTGCTACTTTTTTTTTTTTTTAACATGGGCAGGCACCAGGAATCGAACCCCGGTCCTCGGGCATGGCAGGCAAGCACTCTTACCTGCTGAGCCACCGTGGCCTCCTTGCACTTGCTACTTTGTAGTCATCAGTTTCTTCTACTGTGGAGGTTCAGTGTATAATTTAAAAGAAGAAATGAAATAGATCATTTCAAACAGAATAACACTGCCTGAACAATGGTCTTTTCTGTGCTCTGAAGAAATCTGCATGAGCATATCCACATTTCAGACCGGGAAGTTCGCTGAAGTACCTGAAAAGAGAAAAAAAGGATACCATAACTTTCCTATTCCCTCTAACTTCAAGGATTTGACTAAGTCTTACAGTCAGGGAATAAAAAGTATATTGTGTTTTCTTGGAGTCTTGACAGAATCAGGGGGCCTGTAATCAGGGGGATCAGGAAATGCGGGCAATATAGAGGGAAATGGCTTCCATTCCACTCCCATGTCTTCAACCATAGCTCCCCCAATATAGCTGCCTAGGTGTGGCGTTGGTTATCTTAGCTGCAGGTTCAATGTGAATGCTCAGGTCTTATTTTTTTCCTCATACCTTAAACCCATCTTTACTGTTTTGCAATCACTATACCAATAACCCAGAATTACTAACTTCTTTATCTAAAATGCACAGGCAAATAACTTTTGCTTCTGACTCCATTATTAGTGTATCATTGTGATGTAGGCACTCTGGAGCCAGCCTGACTGGCTGTGCCATTTATAAGCTCAGTGACCTTGGGCAAATTATTTAACAATTCCCTGGAGCTGTAAAATGGAACTAATAATAGTACCTACCTTGTATGGTGGTTGTAAAGATTAATTGCATACTCTTTGTAAAGAGCTTAGAACTATACTTGTCTGTCACAGAGTGAGTGGTCAATAATGATAGTCATTTTTGCACCTTTTCCAGAATTATTTATTCACATTTCATTTTTAAAGTGTTTAATATTTTTCTCTATTTTGGGTCAAAATGGCACTGTAAAAATTATCTTCCTATCCTTTAAATCTTTTCCTCTAAACTGAAAGCTCTCCCTTACAGACAGTATTAGATTTCATCTCTTCACTAGCCATTCTAGTATAAGGGAGTTAGTAGTGAGTGCATCCTTTTGTTTTTATTTTTTTAGTGGGAGCTAAACCGTTACTTAGCAATCAAAATGGGGACTATATCACCAGTAATATGTTATTTTGTTAATATGAAGCTGAAAACTCAATCAAAAGGGTGATAGAATTTGCCTGTGTTTCTCTTTAAAAAAATCTTTTAATTCAAGAATCCCAGAGTAAATGTATTCCCATTTCCCCAAACAGATTTTTTTCAAAAGCATACAAGGTGGGAAGGTAGGGGTCAGGCGGGGAGCAAGGCATTTGCCCATTCTGGAGACTGTTCTCACTATCAGGTGCATAGAATGAAAGTTCTTGATACTTTGTTCAAATGTCAGAATTCACTGCTTTTCCAGTACTTGTAAACATTTCCTTGCTCCTGCCGGCCTATATGCCAGGACTTAAATCACCTTGGGACAGTTTAAGCAAATATGGGCCAGGCTTTGTCCTTACAAAAGTAAGGTTTGTAATTCTTTCTAAAATCAGCCGGAGTTTTCTGGGGTTGTTTTGTTTGTTTGTTTGTTTTAAGAAAGAGTCATCGTGTATTTAAAAGAATAGTCCCCAATTTTAAAAGCCTCAATTGTAGTTAACCTGAAGATATAAAATCATATCTGCTGAGAATCACAAACCTTAAACAAATGAATAAAAACCACTTCTGTTTAACAGTTCACATTTCATGCCTTAAGTAATCTGTCAATATCCAGTGTTTCTTGAAAATGGTTATAAACTACAGGGGAGTAAAGATGAAGTATGAATAGTGTAACTGAGCTTACTCCACCAAAGCTCAATTGTTATGCATTCAAGGGGTAAGACAAAAATCTCAAACTGCTCTCACTACCTCAGCAGGTACAAATGTATGGTTGTAATGTGCCATTAAGTCGTTATTGTGCAACCTTTTTACTTATTTCTGTTTTTTTAAAGCAAAAATTTCAGAATTTGATTTTAAAAACTGATAATGTTCATTGGTACCCAATACCCAAGTTCTAAATGTATAATTACATATTTTTAAATATTTTTCTCTAAATAAAACAGAAAAAAAAAGCCCTTAATACCATTTTCCATGTGGTTTTAATTTTATCAGACCATAGGAATTTTGGAAACTGCCTTTGCCTAGATGTTGGAAGAAAATATTTTTTCTGCAACAGCCAAGTCTTTCATACTTTAACTATTGGATCAGCTTCTCCTTGTGAATAGTCTATTTCTACAAAAGAAAGAATGGCAACTGTAGGATTTACATGAAACATTTGCGATTTGCTTTATTGAGGAAATTGCTTAGTAATAGAATGTAGGATTAAAAATAGGTGTTTATGACTAGATTCACTGCCTAAAGAGGAACTGGAGCTTGTTTACTTGCTTTTCAAAGCCATTTTAAAATATCTGAGAAATATTATATAAAGAAATGTCTGAATTCCCAAGTTTTCTTCAGCATGAGAATCTGTGGAAGCAGAAACCAAACTGCAAGCCAAGGATATACATCTATCTTTTCATATCTGTACATGGCTGAAGGCAGAGGCAAGAACCAGATAACCCCTAGAAAGCAATAAGAAATTTTTGCCACACACACTGGCGAATTGTCATTAATTCAAAGTGACTGGGTACCAACTCACCAATTGCTTATTCTGTACTTCTGCCCAGACAGATCCCTAAAACATGGACATTCAGAACCAAGCAAGGGAGCCCCATTAGGAAATTGAACTGCCCCAAAGAGAGGCATGCTACCACCCCTTAGGGAAGTTTCTATCTGGGAGGTGATATTAATAAAAAATAAAAAAATAATAAAAAAAAAACACAAGAACAGCACAGGGCAGTATGTAATTAGATGTTAAATTGTATGGCACATGCTGTAAATGCTACTTGCAGTATGGAGAAGTGAAATATCTCTGGGCTGGAGCAGTTGGAGCCTTCCCTGCGGGCCTTCGGTTGCAATAGAAAATTTAGTCCAGGCGATGCCTTCGGGTGAAATAGCAAAGGCCTTGCTCTAAGTGGACACTGCCACGTGTGCCTGGCGGGGTGTACACAGTAGGGCTACAGCTCCTGCCCTCCTTGGTTTCGTGCCATGTGCTTTTGTGAATAATCTGACAAGTGTAGACAATGAACTTCTTTCTCTGCAGCATCATGGACTTTAAGTGCTGAATTGGTTGTCTGAATAGCTCGTAGAAGGATGTGCATCTATCTCTGGTATACGAATTTGGGGATGCCTTTTAATTGAACCCTTCTTTGTCCACATTCTCCTCCAGGCTCCTTCTTTTATTAGCTGTGTTCATAACATCTCTCTTACCATTTGCATCTCCTAAAGTGCCTGTCACAGAGCTGTACACAGTTTAGATATGAAATAGAGTATCCCACCCATAATACCCCATGAGTTATGGCTGGCAAGAATAATATCAAAGGAAGTCTAGTTCAGAAAGACTGGGATGTGCATTCAGCTAACCTTAACCCGAGGGAGATAGGCTCTTGTTATTATAGATTTGGGTACTCCCAAGATCTTGTTTTTAGGGTTTCCCATGGTGCTTTTCTAAAAACATATGTTAATGTTAACTTTATAGATGCTATGGTTTCTCACGTACCCGGATAAAGTGTCTTGATACCATGTCTTCTACTCCAGGCATCTCCTGCCCGAATCCTCCTCCAGCTCTACCACCTCCGTTTCTTCCTACCTCCTAGTGCTTCCACCTCTAGTATGTAGAGCTCTGCAGGGCAGGGTGTCTGGTCTGTACATAATTTTCAAACCAAATAATCTTGTGAATAATTGGAGCAAGAGCTTTGTTATTGGACATCTGGATTTCAGAGAAAATAAAACATTACTGGTTGGTAAAGCCTAGCCTGAATTTGCTTTGTTTGTTTTCTGTTCTCCATTATGAATCCGCAAGCAGGAAACAAAAGACACTTCCAATAAAATGAGTAGAACAATTGCATGTGATGGATACTGAATGGAGAACATGAGAAGCATGGGACTTTTGTCTTAGTAAAATTCAGATTTTTGTGTCCCATATTGAAAAATAGAAAAGCAGTAAGAAAGTTAAAAAAAGAAAAAAGTGCGCCAAATGCTGCCTGAGGCATGGGATCATTTTAAATCTCTCTGAAGGATGTCTTTGACCTACATGTGCTATATCCTCAGACTTACCCAGGGCAGAGTCACCTCAGGTGAAAAGAACACGTGGTATTGAGCCAGTAGAAGATTCTTCTGCTAGTTAATACGTCTGAGAGGCAAGCTGGCTAGGGCAATTGCATACAACTAGTGTAGGTCACAGGAGACTCTTAGGAGACTGAAGGTAAAGTTTATGAATGCATAAAAGTGTTCATAAATACTCTTTGGCAGCCATCCATCCGTTTCCTTAAAGATTTGCTCTTTTGGGGGATGGGGTGGGGTGGGGTGGGGGGGCATGGGCCCGGAAGAATTCGTTTTTAAGGGGAAGATTTCACACAAGCAGGAACATTTTGTGTGTGTGATTATATAATATGTAAACTTTATGTAACAATTTCCATTATATCACAAGGGTATATAACTAATACACAATAATATTGATATAAGGATGTTAGTGATTCTAGCAACAAAACCAAATATTAATGCATGGGGTATGATAAAGATAATTCTAACACATTGAAAGTGGGTGTCTTCTGGTTCTCATAGCACAGTCTAGTAGTTTTCCACTGTACTATATTTAACATGGGCTTTTTGTAATACAGTGATATTAATTAATTTTTTCCACTTCCCAGTGGTTGACCAACATAGATGTTCTATCAGAACCCATTATCAAAGATAGTATAGCACAAAACCAGGAACGAGGCTGCAAGCCTCCAGGAATGTTAAGCAGAAACAGAACGAACAGGGATCAAGGCTCCGAAGTTTCAGAAAGTAGGTTTTATTAGTCTATGACTGTAGGGTTCAGCCCAGTAGCCTCTGAAAGTCTGAGCCCCAATTAGGGGCTGATACAAGGCATTTATAGATAGAATGGCTGCTAGGGTCTTCCTAATAATGGCAATTGGTTACACTCGAAGGAGGTGTTTGGCTGCTGGCAGCGTTTCCCTAATAGGGTAACTGGCTACACTTGAGGGAGGTGATTGGCTGCTTGCTGGTGACCAGAACCAGGAAGGGTTGTGAAAGCTGAGTTAAGGGGTGTGGAGAGGGGCCTGCTTACTGAGTCCAGGAGCTTGCTTGCTACAGTATGGATGATGATTTTATGTTGCCTTTGTGGAAATGGATCCTACTAATATGGTTTAACTTTTTTCACCAAAATAAGAAAGAGATGGCTTTTGTAAACAGCGTCTATTGTGCATCCACCATATAAAAGCCATAGTAAAGACACTAGGAGAATTAAAATATGAGGCAAAAATTTCTTCCCACATTCTTTGAACTGGTGAAATTTGTTCCTGATAACTGGGCTAAATAAACCTTTATCATTGATCTCCGAAGTGATCCTTAGCTGAGTTACAAAAGTTTCTTCATGGCTGTGCTTTAAGGACAGAATTTCTACTGTTTTCCTCAGCTTCCCTTTCCATGCCATTAACCCAAGAGGCACCCAGTGACCATGTCCACAGTAGGCTGTGCATACTCTCTCTCTCTCCTAACTATAAAAATCTGACATTGGAATGGCGTGTTGAACATACAGGGTGATCTGTTAAACAGAGGATGGTACAAATTTCTTGATCAGGTACTTGATCAATAAACATTTTGGTTCTTACTGAAATTAATATTGATAACATTTTTTAGTTCTTTTGATATAAAAAATTTAGTATTTTAAAATGTATTTGTTACAACAGTCAGTGGTCTAGTTCTATGTTCAGTTTAACTTGGTACATATTTTTAGTGTCTCAAAAATAAAGATATTACACAAAAATACATAGCTATACAGAGAAGGAATTACATTGTTAACTGTGCTTACTAAATCACTATACTCGTTTTTCAGTCCAATTCACCAATTAACACAGAGGTTTTCAATGAGATGTTACTAGTAAATTTCCATCTTTGCCAATGTCAGTCAGCTGGTTTTACAGACTAATTGAGAGTTGTTGACTTAATTTTTAAGTGGGTTAAAAACTCAACTGAAACTCTGTCTTTAAAAGATTTTTTCCTGAGTTTTAAAAATTTGTACATATAGGATAATTTTCTTTTCTTGCTGTAATACCTCACATTGGTTTTGATAGCAAAATCACATCACCATGGAAACATTTCCAGACACCCATTTCAAAGTGCCCTTTCCACAGCACAAGTTTCCTAACAGTTGCTTTCTCATTCATTGTTAAAATGCTCTTTTGCCTTGAAGGGATGGATTAAATATGTTTATTCTTATAAAAATATCTGCCAGAGAGGCTGCTCCTTCAACCCCTTCTCATGACCAAAATAAAAAAAGGTCAGAATATTTGGAACACTTGTCATTTTGTGAAAGAAAAACGGGCAACTCATCTTTAAGATACACAGCTCTGATAAGTAGTTTGCTATCAGATACTAGCAAACCTCTTGTGGCATAAAATGTTTTCAAGATTGTTCCTCTTCTCATTATAAACTGTTGTCAAGAGTTTGGTGATTTTCAGTAATCAGCTCTGTAAATTGCTTAACTGGGAACACATTAACAAAGATATGTAAAATACACCGAAAGTAAAGGAAGGAATAAAGACTTCCCAGGTGTGTATACCCTCACGTTTACACAGCCATGAGAAGCTGAGGGGCCATTGTTATCCCGTACAGTAAACAAAGACTTCATATCTTTCTCATATTTAGATTAAGCACATAAACCTGGATGGTTGTGTGCACGCTGCTTTGTAGAACAAGGTTTGCACTCACGGTTCACAACTCTGACTGGACAGTACATCACCTGGGGAATATTTAAAAATCCAGATGTCCTGCCCTGTTCCCAGACCAGTTACGTCAGAATCTCCAAGGGTGGGACCTTGTCTGGATGTCACTTATGTTTGGAGCTCTCCAGGTGATTGTCATGTCCCGGCAAATGGGAGAACCACTGGTCTACATCTGTGCTTCTTGAACTCTGGTGTGCACACAGGTCTCCAGGGCGTCTTGTTAAGCTGCAGATGCCATTCCCTGAGCCCGGAGTGGGACCTAAAGGCCTGTGTTTCTTACGAACTCCCAGGTGATGAGGGTCTGTGGTCTGTGGACCTCACTTGGAGTGAGAGGCTGCTCAGACCATGAAGCTGCAGCTGTGTTGAGAGGGGCCTGAAGTTCCTCGATGGAACAGTTATTGCTGCTTCATGTCACAGGGAATTTTATTATGAACAAACAACACTTTCCTCATCTGTAAAACTAAGATAGTACTTAGGTTTTTTTTCCTTGGCCTTTCTGTTTTATTCATTGAGCAAAGCAGGGACAGTAACATGGTTTGGGCTCTCCATAGCCAAATGAACTAGTGTTATTATGGCGAGGCCAAGAATTCTAGAGCGACTTCCTCAAAAGATGTTGAGTTATAAGTATGAAAAAGAGGGGAATCAAAAAGATACATCAGGGATGCCAGGGTCATTAAGTGGTAGAACTCTCGCCTGCCATGAGGGAGACCCGGGTTTGATTTCAGGCCCGTATACTTCCCAAACAATCAAACAAGCAGACAAATAAATGAAAAAACAACCAAAAAAATTCAACAAATGGTGCTGCAATAAGGGAATACCCACATACTCACGTGGAAAAAGAATGAAATGTGACCCCCACCATACAGTATACAAAAAAGAAAGATACATCATTGATAGTTCTGGTGAGAATTTCTATGGTCTCATTTTATTGTCAGCCCAGAAGCGATTTGTACACCATCAGGTAAGAATAACAACTCTTTAATAAAAATAATTAACATATTTATGACTCCAAGGTATTACTTAGAAGCTGAACTAGTATTCAGCCCTTACACATTGATGATGCCATACCATTGCTAAAATATAAAAAGTTAAACTATGATAGCCTCCGCCAAGCTCCTTGAGTGGCTGCAGTAGGTGGGGTCCTATCTGGTAACACTCCTGGCCTCCTCACCAGCAGCTAAAGGCTGACACCAGACACAACAAGGAAAGTCTTGGCCCCTGCTCTCTTCTGATTGGCCATTGTCCGTGCCATCACACTGGCCAAATATTTTAAATTTCATCCCTGCTTATGTTTGTAAATGTCATCTTTAGGGCAAGGGATCCAACTATTGTCTAATCCGATTACTGAGTTACAGAAGAGAAAACGTAACCTATAAAAGTTAAGAGTCTTGTCCAGATCATACCAGCAACTCAGCCAGGTCTTCCAACTTCTGAGCAGGATTGCTTCCTCTCCCCACTTCCGGTCATGACACCTTCTTATCCTCAGTCTCCACAGAAAACGTTTCTCAGCAAACATGTCAGAAGGATGAATGACAATTCAGAGACCAGCATTGTCCTGAAACAGAATATCAGGCAATCTGTTACCTAAAGTAATTTGCAACATTGTTGGAAATTCTGTGCATTCATGTATGGAGCAGTTAAGTAGCAATATCAGGCAATATAAAGCGTGGTGCCCAATCAATATTTTGTGAGGACTGTAAATGTCCCGAGAGGATAAGAATATAGGGAAAGGCTTAAATGTGAAGGAGGTTAGGATTCTGGAAAGGCTCAGGCCGCCCTACAGATCCTTCCTTTGCCAGATCTGTAGGTAGAGAATTATCTTTTGAATTAGGGCAGTTTCTATTGGTGACTAATGATTTCCTTCGTAAATATAAGACTTCTGGGCTACTTTTGTTGGCTACACACTCAGATTGTTTCTCATTGAAATGTTGAATATATTACTTGATGTTTTCCCTTTGTAATAAAAATTTAATTTCTATACTAATTTATCCTTCTTAAATCTGATATTAATGAATGGAAAGCAAAAGAAAAGAGCACATTCATGGAATGGCAATTAAGCACCCAAGTGATTAGGAAATTTCTATCTATATGTGCGATTATTTTTAACCTTATGCCAGTATACTAGCTCTCTCTTGATTGCCTTTTTTGCTTGTTTGTTTTTCCGTCCCCTCAATCTTCTGTCTTAAGTGAATTTTTCCTAGCAGTACGTCAGTTTAATAAAGGATCCTGAAGCTCTAGAAATTGATATTTCCTACCACAAACTAAAAGGAATTTTTAAATATTTAAATCTATGTAGGTGGTAGCTATAGAAACTGGAGAAAGGAAGAAAGTGGCCATCTCGTGCTGTACAGCACACTCCCCATCTGCAGGCACAGAAGAGGTTAGTAAAAGATTATTTTCCACTTGAGAGACAGTTTCCATATAGGTTCATTAGAGTGAAAATCAGAATGTTATCAAAGACAGACTATAGCTCAGATGACACAGTAAAAAGGAAGTAGAAACTAAATTTAGAAATTATATGAAAGTTTTTCAAAAATAGATATATAACTGGGAACCCATAAAAAGGGCAAACATGCATTTTTGTCCTTTTGAAAAAGTAATGCAAATTACGAAGTCTTTTTGCATTATATAAAGGTGGATTTGGTTTGGTTTGGTTTTGTGATCAGTGCTACATCACCGGTCACTTCAGCTTTTCATGGAAAGCCTGTCGGAATTTAAGGGAAAGAACACAAATGGATATGAAATATCGGGTAAAATCTTCACATCCATTGGGTATGAGATAAGGTTTTGATCAGTTGTGGACACTGCATGTTTTAAAAACTCAAGATTGAGATGAATGCATTATAACAAGACTTAGGCTCTTCTGTGGAGAAAAAAACTTAAATATCATTTAAAGAAACACATGCTTCTAGTTGAAAAATGATTGAAACTGTAAAATAATCACCAGTAAACACTATGATCGTTGTATTTATAACCCATAATTTAATTGGAATTTGAAATAGTATTTCCTTAAATGGTTAAACTGATAGTGTCATCGCATATTGGTAGAAATCAAAGATGGTTTTATATTTTTTGGAACAGATCCTAAAAAGATCCTCAAAGGATTGGCTCACTGAATACAAGGTAGACTCCCATCAAAAAGTTTTGGGTGGGGGTAGTTCATGATCATTCTCCTTGGAGCATGTCTGCAGTCCAAACTAAAATCGCTATTATTGTGTGTCTGTTACTGTGCTGTTTTATGGAAGTTATTGTATTTAATCTTTAAAATAACGATTCTTTGAAATAATTATCTGAATCTCACTTTACAGATGAGGACATAGAGGCTTGGAGAGGGCCCCAGCAAATAAGTTGGAGCAGGGTTTAAACTCAGCGTGTGACTCCAAAGCCAGAGGCCCTAATCCACTGTTCATTACACCTTAGGATAGTAAGACTGCCCCTAACCAGTCAAACACATACCATTTGGTGCCTCATTTGTGCCTTGGTCCCTTTGGTTAGACTAGTGTATATTGAAACTCATACACAAGCATCCAAAGTTTGGTGTACTTTTAAGAGCTTATGTTCCTGGGCATAAATTAAGGGCCTGGTAAGGGGAAAACATAAACATTGGAGGTTCCCAGGTGTATAGCATTGTTGAACAGATCTTTGCAGGAAGTTGTGGAGAATGAAGGTACAGACTTAAATTACTTCAGAGCTGGCAGATAATATGAAGCTGGTCAGGTCCTTTTCTTGGATGCTTTCCCCTCCTCTCCCTCCTGCCCTTCCTTCTCTTTTCTTTTCTTCCTTTCTCATTCATTCATTCATTTTTATTTATTTATGGCTTTGAAGGATGTAGCATATTCTTCACTATCATAAATAATTATCCTCTTATTATATATATATATATATATATGTATATATATATGTATTTTTTTTTTTTTGCATGGGCAGACACTGGGAATCGAACTCAGGTCTCAGGCATGGCAGGCAAGAACTCTGCCACTGAGCCACCGTGACCCACCCTTTCCTATTATTCTTGACCACAGTGAGGGGCACTTGATAATCTACTTAGCTACAGCCATTTTTCCTCTTGAACATGTGCCCCGTGTAAATTGATCTTCCAGTTTATCAAGAGAGTGTGGAAATCTGTGTTGTTTTTATAAAATGGGAAAACTCGATTGGAGATGTTGACTGCTTTAAAAAAAAATGTTTGTACTAGAACAAGAGGGCTGCAAACCCTTACCTGGCTTTGGGGGGGTCTCTTGATTCCCCTGGTCCAAGTCCTCTCTTTGTGTGGGTTGATCATAAGTCCCAGTTTGCCTGAAACATTTGCAGTTTGTACCTGTTGTCCCAGCATCCCACCAGTTAAACATTTATCCCAGTTTTTCATTTTTTAATGAAATATTCTTATTAATAGCTTCTTTAAAATAAACCAGGAAGAATTTGACAGAGTTTCACTTTGGGTTTCCAGATTCCGCCTGTGTAGTTGGACAGATTTCTTACTTTAACACTTGGTTAAAGTTGAAAGATGTTTCACAACTCTTTTTCAGTTCCTTCCCAGATGCAAGGTAATTGCAGCTGCCTTTCAAAGATGGCATGTGGGCACACACTGCTAATATGGAGTAAACTCAATCAAGAGTAACTAGGGACAGCCAACACTTTCTAACCTCAAGAGTAGAAAGGCATGCCATGTTATTCTTTTACTATCCACTTGTTGTTTCAGCTGGTCATGCTGTGTTCTCGTCTATAGGCTGTGAGATCCATTAAGATACCACACCATCAGTGGACAGGGTCAGTGGGAAATTATATTTTAAGTACATGTAAAATGTATGTGGAAAATCAAAGCTCAGCAGTCTTGCCAAAGGTTTTGCTATAATGGTTTTATTATTATTTGGTATATATCTATTACTATTTGTTTTATTGTTTAGTCATGCTCTTATTTTGCAGTAAATCTTTTGGGCCAGGATAAGCTTTAAAAAAAAACACCTGAAAATGCATGTTGAACAAGAAATTAAATACTGAATTCCTGTTTCTGAAGAAAGTTGATGATAATGCGTAATCTATACAAAAATGTTTGTTGGTATTTCCCGTCTACCATTGTGATCATAATGGTATCACCAATCATAGAAAATCCAAAAGCTCAGATCTGCTGAAAATTTATCCATATCTACTTCAAACACGTTGTAATTTACAGAAGACTGTCCAAAGATGACATTTTAACCTGTACAGCAGCAGAATGTGCATTTCATGCCACTCTGTGAAGCAAGATTTTTCATTTAGATTAAATGACTTTTCTTCCAAGTTAATTTAGCTCGTTCTTTATTCCAAGTTTTCTTAATGCATGTACAAAAAAATGAAGCAATAGCTGTTAATATGTCAGTTCCATTAACAGAGGAAAAGCTTCGCAAACAATGGTTTGACTTTTTCCGCTTTAATTCATGGAATCAAGAAAAGAAATTTGAAAGTTCATTCTGATGAAGGTGAAACAGCTAACATTATTTTGAATGCTGTAGTACAGGTAGTTTTAAAAGTCAACATTGACGATAAAAGCATCTCATTTTGGTAATGATATGAATATAGCTCTGAATAAGCACAGATATCAAGGTAAAACAGAAAATATTAGGAAACCTATGGCACAGGAATGAATTTGGAATGGATTATGACTTACAATTAGTCATATTTGTGTCCACACAAGCTGAAAATAATCTACCAATTCAAACAGAAGTTGTTAGAGTAACTGAACTTAAATTTTTTTTGCAATGAAGCTATTTAAGTTTGGATTTGACAGGAGATGCTTTCTCTGTTGCTCATTACTAGAGGGTTTTAAAAGTGCTTGAGCCTTTGAAGAACCACTTTGGAAATTAACCAATGTTTGCCAATAGTACTGGGCTTGAAAAACTAGTCCTTTAAACTTTGCTTGTATTTTGTTCAAAAGCAATTGGACATATTTCATCAAAATATTTAACAAATTAATTGTCCTCAATTTTTAGCAAGTTAACATTATTGGAGACAAAACTAGGAAGCCAGAAAACATTGAAATTTGTACAAAGTAAATAATGAGAATTCAAAAGGTTAGCATTTGACTGTACTTTGGAATATCTTGATTGGTGGGAGAAATCTTTTGATGAAGCTTCAAACTTTAATTGACTGAATTTATATTCTTGTAGCAAAATAGAATGAATTGAGAAGTCCTCTGATTTTGTAGCATCTAAATTTGGCAAAGCATTCCAAAGAATAATGAATAGAGATGATTTGTTTAATGAATTTTGGCTCTTAAAAGTATTTGTTAAAGAATAGTACTCTGAACTGGTACAGAAAGGCAGTTGCTGTGAAAGTGTTTGAACTGAAATATTTATATATTTCTATTAGAAAAGCAAAATAGAATAAGAATACCTTCCATTAAGCAAAATTTGCTCTAAGCTTACCAGGTACCTCAGTCCCCTTAGAAAGAATACCTGTGAATGAAAAATATTTATTAAGGTCTGCAGGGAAGAACTCAGTTGAAAAGTGTTAATTTCATATTTATTAACCTAGAGTGCCACTAGGAAGAATATTGTAGCCAGTTTTATTAACTAATTAAATAATGAAAAAACAGCCTTGTAAATAATGTCAGTACCACAGTATTAGAAGCAAATATGGCTATTACAGAACTAAAGTACATGAAAGTACCAAGAAAAGGTCTTCTGATTATATTTTTTACTTTAATCTATGCAGATATATGGAAGTCTTATTTTAGAAATAATTTTATATTTGCAAATAACTTTTGAATAAAATCAATTTAATAAAACTATTGGCCAATAAATATTTCAAAATAGGTATTAATAATTTTTAGTAATCCCTTTCATACTCAAAAGTATGGCAGTAAAGCATATCACACACTCTTCACATAGAAATTTAATGGTTTCTCATCACTGATCCAAGTAACGTTTTCTACAGTTGTAATCATCCTGAAATTTGGGTCTTTATTAGAAGTGAGAAATCATGTAACTTTTTATTTACAAATAAAGCATGCGTGGTGGAATGTGCTCTTTCTTCCCTTCCCATCTTCCTATTCCATATTCTGACTGCTTCATTACTCTCTGTCATAGGACAAGTAGGCATCCATTGCTGGGTTCCTTTTTATGTTTTTCCTGATGGAGAGAACTTCCTTGCTCTCTGAATTAAGCAAGGTATTTGAAAAGCTCCTCTCCTTCCCCAGGGTTCTGGGAGTGTAGCCTTTCGCTTTCAGTTCTCCCGCACACAGTTCCTTGCTTGTCTGAATCTGCAGTGGTCAGGTTTCCAACGGGAGGCCGCACAGGGTCCCACCCAGCCCCATGCAGAACTCCAGCGCGGCTGGGAGCATCCAGACCCCTCTCTGCTTCATTAAGGAGTTTGGTGTTTTGTTTTGTTTTGTTTGTTCTTAAGACTTTGTTTTAAAGTCTACCAAGTTGAGGAAGGGCATCTTCCTCAAGATATCTGTTCTTCCTATTGTCAGACAAAATAAAATTCCAAACCAACAGCAGCATACTCCTCTGGCTAATAAGATTGTAGGAACACAGACATTACAAAGGAGCTAAAGTGATTAGATTTTCTTCTGAGACGTAATATCAGGAAATGAACCACAGAGAATAGGTGATCTCAAAAAATGAAGACGATATGAATCCACTGAATGCGAGGGGGCTGGGGAGAATGATCTAGTGAACTCTTTGTTTTGTTCATGCCAGTCAACTCCCAGGTCGGTTGTTGGGGGTGTCTGTCTCTGGTGTTTTTTGTTTTAAACTTAAAAAAATTTCTTTTGTATAATATATGTACAAAGCAGAGAAAGAGAAAAGCAGTAGTTTTTAAAGCACTCTTCAACAGGTGGTTACAGGACAGATCCCAGAGTTTGGGCTACCATCCCATCCCTTCAGATTTCTCCTTCTAGCTGCTCCAGAACATTGGAAGCTAGGAGGGATTTTTTTTTTTTTAATCATCACAATTGACTTCTTTTCCTTTTTGTTAAAAATAGCGTATATACAAAAAAGCAGTAAATTTCAAAGCACATCACAACAATCAGTTGCAAAGCATATTTCAGAGTTTGGTATAGGTTACAATTCTACAATTTTAGGTGTTTACTTCTAGCTGCTCTAAGATACTGGAGACTAAAAGAAATATCAGTTTAATGATTCAGCCATCATCTATATGTTAAACCCCACCTTCTCTGTATAACTCCACCATCACCTTTGATCTTTCTCCCACTCTTTAGGATTTTTGAGTTATGGCCATTCTAACTTTTTCATGTTGGAAGGGGCTGTCAATAATATGGGGCACAGAGATGGAACCAGCTGATGTTCTGGAGGCTGGGCCCTATAGGTTTCAGGACTTACCTGGTCCAGAGACCCATCTGGATATTGTTGTTTCTGGAAAGATACCCTAGTGCATGGAACCTTTATAGAATCTTATATATTGCCCTAAGTTCTTTAGCATTGGCTGGAATGGTTTTGGTTGGGGTTTGGCAAGTTATAATAGGTAGCAAAGTCTGAGTGAAGTTTGCTTAAGAGTGACCTCTAGAGTAGCCTCTCAAAATCCTCTCAACTCGGTTTGAACTCTCTCAGCCACTGACACCTTATTAGTTATATTTCTTTTCTCTCATTTGGTTAGGATGGCATTGCTGGTCCCATGGTGCCAGGGTCAGACTCATCTCTGGGGATCATCTCCCATGCTGCAAGAGAGACTTTCACCCCTGGATGTCATGTCCCGCATAGGGGGAAGGACAGTGATTTCACTTGCAGAGTTGGGCTTAGAGAGACTGAGGCCACATCTGAGCAACAACAGAGGTCCTCCAGAAGTAACCCTTAGGCATACCTATAGGTAGTCTAAGCTTCTCTACTACATATGTAAGCTTCACAGGAGCAAACTTCAAGATCAAGGGGTTGGCCTATTGATTTGGGTGTCCCTAAAGTTTGACACAGTATTAGGGGTTTCCCCGGTGGTAAAGTTTAATAGTTCCATATTTTGTCTTCTAACCCTCTAAGGGACTTTGCCAGTACTTAATGATTATCTGCTTAATATATTCTAGGATGTATCCAGGCATTGCGTTAAGCTATACGGGATTAAAGGACCTCATTCTTATTCTGGACTCCCTGTGTTTGATTGTTTAAATGAGCCATCCAGACAGGCTACATTAGATTATGTGCTATGGAAAATTTAGTTTCTGGACAAAAGAAACCTTTCTTCTTTTGGTCTCAAAGAGTGGGTGAGGTTTTAAAATATAGACAATGTCTTCCTTACCCCTGTGTTCTGAATTACCTTAATCCTGAACTGATTGGCCTCGTTCTTATCTCTAAATATCCTGTACATATATAAAAGAATCTCTCAAAATCCAGAAATAATAATTATCACCCTGGATTAAATGTGACTGCTGTAAGAGCTTACAATCTAGGCCCCTGTTTTCTTTTAAGCATTTTCTAAAGGAGACCATACCATAATTGCTTTTTTGTTTCTGGCTTATTTTGCCTCACCAAATATCCCACAGGTCATTCACATCATTGCATGCCTCACAATATCGTTTCTTTTTGTAGCAGCACAGTATTTGATCATATATATACACCATCATTTGCCAATCTACTTTTCAGTCAGTGCATCCTTCAGCCACCTGTATTTGTGAGGCATCATATGTAATGTTCGAAGTCCACAGTCCAAGAAAACTCAATTTTAAATAATTTCATTGTTCCCAAGAGAAAAATAACCAATAAACACACCTCACCAAATAGGAAATCTAAACATCCCCTTGACTCTTGTCACCCTCCCCATCATTTATCCCCGGTGTTGATGTGGTACTGCTGATGTTTTCCAGTTAAACATAGCCCATGACATGCAATGGCAGTTTTCCCTCATACCCTGAACTTAAACACTCTTTGTACATGAGTTCAACCTCATTATCTATCCGTTCACCCATCTCTAACTTCTGTGCATCTCTAAGTCCCTTATATTCAGTATTATAAGCCTAGAATTTTACCTTTACCATGGTCATAAAAGTGATGTCACACACTGCCTATCCTTTTGTGTCTGGCTTATTTCACTCAGCGTTATATCTAGTCAGTGTTTTTTGAGATGTAATTCCTGAGAACACCAGTCCTCTGAACTGATCTAAGGAAAGAGCTTCTGTGATCAAATGTTTGTGAAATACAGTAACATCTCCAATCTTAATCTGTGCTCATGGATTCCTGCCACCATTCATTTCCTCTTTAAAGATTCAGAGTTTTGCAGTAGAGACATCTATTTAACTTTTTATAACTATCATCCTCCACTTTTATTTGACATTAACCTCAGAACCCCTCTTTCGAATAAGCAGCCATTAAAAGCCCAAGTAATTAACATTCCTGAAATACTCTTTGAAAACACCCATACAGGTATACCCTAATTTTTTTTTTCGAATCTTAGTAAATATGCTTATCTTTCAGAGAATCTCCCTTTCCAATCTTTTCTTTATCACTGTGATTTTGTATACTCTTTGAAAATAAATTGGTTTTATACATTCCCATACTATTCATAAAGATGTATGCATGCCCATGTTATGATATTACTATGGAGGTAGTAAGTAGCATTTCGAGAAGTATGAAACTATATATTGCATCTCAAGATTTTATAAACCTGAGAGATTTGTAAAATTCTTTGTAATGGGACCCATGTAATTACATTAATCAACACGCTTTCTGGAACTGTTGGGTGTAGGTTACACCCCACGGCATCAAGCATCCCACCCCAATATCGTGATCTTAATAACAGTTTCATGGCAGACGAACATGAAAAACAAAAACGATGCACAAAGAACTAAATAGAAGAATATTTACATGGAAAACTGCAGAGGAAGGGTCAAGAAAGAGATTGAGTTATTTAAAAAGAGAAAGGGCTTTAGACAATAGGTGAGTATTTCCTCCACCCAAGAAAGAATCCGCTGTGTCAGAATAAGCAAATAGAGTCATCTAGTGAAACAAAAACCAAAGAGAGAAATGAGTTAATTCCCAGTAAATGTTTTTTTGGGAAAGGCAGGATATCTTCCAGTCATTGATTACCTTGATGAATACAGAGATCAAAAGTAAAAGTCTCATGGATGAAGAGCAAATTTAATTACCGGATAAATCAATTTCTAAAAATGTTAATGAAAGTCGAAAATATGTGGCAGCTTAATAAGTTTTCATATCTGTTATTCTGTTATCTAGAACATTTTATTTAACAAAAATTCTCTGCTTTATCAGTGTTTAATGCATTGCCTGAAACATGGTAGATAAATATTTGTTGAAATGATTAACTATTAATGGTAATTTTGAGATACCATGAGATTTCATAGTAATTACAATTCTTGTGCTACGCATTTAACAACTCTTAATTTTCCTAACAATCCCACTACACGGAAATATTATCCCTGTGTTATAGATAAGGAAACTGAAATTCAGAGAGGTTGAGCTACTTGCCCTGACACAGGGCTGGAAGGAGCAGATTTACGATGAAGCCCAGTTTGGTCTCAAGCTATTTTTCAAATTATTCTGCTTTGCTGCTCTGGTTCTTAAATTAGCCAGTGAGAGATTCCATTGTCCCCATCTACCACCAGGGTTAAGAGTGACATGGGAGCCAGGCAAAGATCCCTGCAAGCTAAGGACTCCACACACAAGCTTTCCAGTCTTCACGAGGCACTTCAAAGAGTTACATGACATAGTAATTTATAATTTTGCTGAGCCACAAGTTTGAATCATAAGTGTGGGGAGGCTGTTCTGAGGGAATGAGTCACCCGCTAAGTACCCAGCCAGCAGCAGCTCAGTGTGACTTAGCTGTTCTCTGTTTTTCTTTTTATGCAGTAACACTCAGAAAGAGATACATCATGTTGTTCTGTGTATAATGCACCTGAAAGAAGGCCAACTGCTGGTGTTGTGATAAAGTCAGAGAGGGGGAAGCAGTCTAAGAAATGACGCTTCTTGTCCAGGTTCTCTATAGGGCATTTTATGATGCTAAGGGGTGTTTGCAGATTTGAACACTCAGAGACCCAGTGTCCAGCAAGAGCCTTTTTTTGTTATTTCACATCTGGGGACATTACGACCTGAGTGACTTGTCCTAGCTCACCAAAGCTAGTAGGTCGTAGGTGCTGTACTGTTTTGTTTTCTGTGCTTTTTCCTTTTCTTCTGCTTTTTAAGTAACTAGTCGTTTTAGATGTTAAGCCCTGCCTTTAACTGTTTTATATGCATTTTGTCATTAAATTCTCTAAAGTAAGTCCTAGTATTATCCCATTTAACAAATTAGGAGAGTAAGGTAATTAGGAAACTGAGCCTGAGAGAAGTTAATTGCTTGCCCAAGGTCACTCCACATGGTCGAGGTGAGATTACAATGCAAGCAGTCTGATCTTGAGTCCATCATTTTACTCTGCTTCCTCTGAACAAAAACAAGGCTGAGATTTTTTTCTCCCCCCACAGCTTATTTCGGAGGTTGCAAATTTTTCTTTGGAGTTAAACGTTGAAAGGGAAATAAACCCCACCCCACCCCCCCAAAAAAATAAGTGGGGAGATGTGAGCCCTGGTACCCTGACCACCGGTTCCTGCTCTTTCTGAGTCAAAGGTCCTCTGTGTGTGTCGAGCAGCTTTTCAGAAAGAGTACTCTTAATGAGTTGAATACTTGCATCTAAGGGCTTTGACAAACGTGGAAGTTAACATTTGGTTTTCTACTTGTGGAGTGTAGGAACCGGAATAGGTGTGACATTCCAGCCTAAAGCCACCCGGAGCTGTTAATTAGTATTTGAAAATCCTTCCAAAGTGACTACAAGTTCTTTTTTATTTCATCTGAAGGTTTAGTCTTCTGTGGGTATGGAAGGACCCACTCAGTTCCTACTTCCCTTTGCAGAAGCAACCATGGAAATATCCACACATCTCAGCTTTACCTGATTTTCATGACCACCGATTAATGAAAACAAGACATTGCCACATTTGCACATCTTGCGGTTTTCATGTGGTCTTTTCCCTAGATCTCTGCCAAAGTTCCTGAGAGCAGCTACTTAGTTTCCACAATGTTCCCTCTCAGGCTTGCCACCAGCTTACTAAGAATTCTGAAAGCTAGCATTCATCATTAAATATTTCCATCCAGGGTGCTCAACTGTAACTTTAAATGAAATAGAATTATGTTTCACATTGTGTTTATATAATTAACTCCTGCCGGTTTTGCTTTTTTTTGCACAGTATTCAAAATAAAAAAGGATAGTCGATTGTAATTGACTTGTTATTTCTAATATTATTAGAAGTGACTTCTTTCTCTTTCATCACAGTTAGTCTTTTTCAATTAGTAATTGTTTAATTTGGCATTATTACTTGTATTTTTACTACTATTAATATTTGACATTTGGATAAATAGAACAGAGTCTAATTCATCTTCCTATGCTAGTATACTGAAAAATACTTCTTTTTCATATACAGAATACTTTTTCAAAAAAAGTGGAGATGATTGCATCCACTTCAATTGGGGGCATTTATATAGGCAGTATAAAATTCTGTGTGTATTTTGTGGAGCACTGTCATACTTTTAAATAACTTAGTGAACCTCAGATGAAAGCTTTTTCATAAATGTATATTATGGTTGATTGTATTTGAATGCCATTTTCCCAAACAGCAAAGATGAAATTAAACAATGATATTTAGGAGGCAGTAAACATGACTTAGAAATTCTGATGTGGGTGAAGACAATGTGGTGATCTGCATGTTTATTTATTTATTTATTTATTTTTAATTAAAAAAAAATTTTTTTTTAAACATAACATACAAACACGAACATTCTTACCATATAATCATTTCATTCTTGGTAAATAAATCAATAATTCACAGTATCATCACATAGTTGTATATCCATCACCATGATCATTTCTTAGAACATTTGCATCAATTCAGGAAAAGAAATAAAAAGAAAAAAGAAAAAAACTTATCCATACCATACCCCTTACCCCTCCCTCTCACTGACTGCTAGTATTTCCTTCTACTGAATGAATATGTTTTAACCTTTGTTTCCCCTATTTTTTCTATACCCCTTATCATTCCCTTTCATTGATCACTAGCATTTCAAACTACTAAATTTATTTCAACATTCATCCCTTCTATTATTTATTTATTTTTAATCCATATGTTTTACTCATTTGTCCATACCATAGATAAAAGGAGTATCAGACACGAGGTTTTTACAATCACATAGTCACATTGCAAAAACTATATCATTATACAATCATCTTCAAGAAACATCGCTACTGGAACACAGCTCTACATTTTTAGGCACTTCCCTCCAGCCTCTCCAATATACCTTAACTAAAGAGATTATATCTATATAATGCACAAGAGAAACCTCCAGAGTAACCTCTTGACTCTGAAATCTCTCAGCCATTGAGACTTTATTTTGTCTTATTTCTCTCTTTCCCCCTTTTTGGTCAAGAAGATTTTCTCAATCACTTGATGCTGAGTCCCAGCTCATTCTAAGATTTCTGTCTCGCACTGCCAGGAAAATTTATACCCCTGGGAGTCATGTCCCACGTAGAATCTGCATGTTTTTGAGGGCAGTATTCTTTCATAGATGGTGGAGTGGACTGCTGAGTTATGGGTTCCTAGCCAAGACAAATATTATAGCTTTTACCATGGAGGTTAATTTGAATTAAAGGTTAACATGAAACTTCCTCGTTAGACTAGCTTTTGCGTAATCAAAAGAGCCATGCTTACTCCTTGGAAGCCTTATGCATCTTCATCTCTACCGATCAGCTAAATCCTTTCTTCGCTCTGACACCTTGTTTGATTGTCTCAGTCCTTATTGAGTTCTCCTTGCTGAGTCTTCATGGAGCATTACTTGCTCGTGTAACTACTTAACTGTGCTCTGCCCCATATTGTCAGATAGTGTTTGAAATAGTAAGGTCTTGTCTTGCCAGATGGCACTGTAGGTCCTCGAGGGCCCTGCCATGACTCCTTGGTGTTCTGTGTGTTGTAGACATGTTTATTATATATATGCAACTGCTCGGTTTTATGGCTAGATGAAACTTTAGAGAGATAACTTGGTCCAGTTGCCTCATCCTATGAAGAAGGAAAATTAAGTTCTAAAAAAGCAATTTCTCCTAAGTGTTACAGCCAGTTAGTGTTTTATGGCTAAACCTCGGGCTAGAAGATAGATGTCTTAATTTCCAACTGAGTACAGTTTGCACTCCTCTTTCCACCCTGGTGCCTTTCATTCATTCAACAAATATTTATTGAACATGTCCAGGTATGAAGTTTTCTGATAGGCCCAGAAAATAAAATAAAATCACTTTAATTAGGAAAGTGAATTTTAATAACTATCACACAAATACATGTGCACTGACTACTAAGATAAATACTATCAGGATTATGTCATTCTGTGACAAGTAATGGATGGAGGACTTCCTTGAGAAACTGATTTTGATTTGGCATCATATTTATATTATGTATTTTTAAATGCAATTCAATTTGACAAATATTTGTCGTGTACTCACTTGCTCTGTGCTGGGCCCCAAAAGAAATTAGAGTTGGTAAGCCACAGCCCCTTTTCTCAGTATACACTTAACAGTAGAATAAATCAAGATATAACTATTAACATAAAACAAAATGTACAAGTTCTGTGATTCAAAGAAAGCAAGGATCGGGTGGGGCATGGTGGCTCAGCAGGCAAGAACGCTTGCCTGTCATGCCAGACGACCCCGGTTTGATTCCTGGTGCCTGCCCATGTATTAAAAAAAAAAAAAAAAAAGAAAGCAAGGATCACAGGTTTTGGTGTTTTTTTTTGTGGGGGCGGGGAGGAGAGAAGTAAGGAAGGGCTTCCTGTAAGAGATAATATATGATACAGCCCCTGAACAAAACCTAAAGAAAGTATGTTAAGAAAGAAGGAAAGTACTCCAGATGTAAGGAAAAGCAAGCAGAGATAGAGACGGGACACTGTGGGAGTTTTCAGGCCGTAGAAAGTAGTGTCATTTTACAGGAGCAGACTTCTTGTGAATTTAACAACTTTATACACTGTTAAAAATGCAGTCTTTATTTAAATACCCTTACAGCCAACTTGAATTAAAGGATGGAAATAAAAATATTTCTCCTTACTCCTACCCCCAGAGCACATAATCTTGTGCTTTGTTTGGTTGCCATCTATATGGACTCCTTCCCTCTTGGCAGGAGCGATGTCTAAGTCTGTGGTTACTGCATTACCTAGCACCTCATTGGGTGTCCAATAAACATTTAATCATAATAGTAAGAAGTGTCTGGTATGTTGAAACTGTTTTCCCTGGCAGAAGCTGCTCCAGAAACAGAAACAGAACACCTTCCAAATGACATGGTTGGCCTAGTAATGAGTATCGAGTTCATTTTAGAATAACTACCTATGCTTACCTATGTCATGATGTAACTTTTACCCAATTCAGAGGGGGATCTCTGAATCCCCCTCTCCCTGTGGATAGTCTAATAGTTTGTCTAAATATTATTGTATAAAGGTGCTGGAAAATTATTCATTCATTAGTATGTGTTAACCAGTGTCCAACTACTATGTTCCAGATTCTGTGCAGGACATAGTGTTATTTGTCAAACTTTCGTTAGAGGAACAAATGGAGAAGAATCTTCAAACAAATGTTGCAAATGAGTGGCTCACAATCCAACAAAGGCGTGGATATACTTTATCATGTAAAAAAAAGACTAAGATTTAAAATTAGGGATATGTCACAGAAAACATCCATATTTTTAGCATCCCTTGAAAAACTGGAACATTTGGCCACAATGGACCAACATTCCCAATGCCAACACTTGGAGTTAATAGCAGTTGCCTCCTTCAATTGGGATATGGATTTTTCATTTTGCCACAGCCTCCACCATTCCCTATTGCATATACCCAGCCTGTTTTACTCATTTCAGTGGCTTTCTGACCCTTATGAATCTGTTAATGACTGCTCTACAGAGGCTGTTGCTTCGGTGAGCTTCTTCTCTAGTCTCCAGTAGCAATTCTAGGACCTACTGGGCAAATTGATTATCATCTTAAAACCTTGCATGTGTTTGGTACTTTATAGTTTACAGTGGTTCTCAAACTTTTACATGCATCAGAATCATAAGAGGACCTCTTAAAAGAGGGATTGCCAGATTCCACCTGGAATTTCTGATTCAGGGATTGATGGTAGGATCTGAGGATTTCCATTTTTGACAAATTCCCAGAGATGCTGATCATGGTTGTTTGCACCCTTTGAGGATTACCACCCCATAGTATTATAACTGACTTGCTCAGAGCCACATACGGCAGGTGAAGCAGTGTGTCCCCCACCAGGAAGTAATGTTTGCAGAGATTCAGCAGCTTACATTGGATCAGCAGCTACTAAGAAGCAGACTTAGACATAAAACACTCTACATATCTGCCCTCTCCCACTAAATCATAGAATCCTCAAGAGAATCCTGTAATGGGGAATCTCATTAGAATTATACCAGATGATCATTGTCAAATCTTAAGATACAAAGAATCAGAACGTACTCATATTCATTGAGCAAGGGCGGAAAAGGAGGGATTGAAACCTGACGTTAGAAAACCTGCTGATGTAGGACAGAGTAGAGGAGACCCAGGAGATCTGGTGCAGAATATAGAAAAGATGGGTCCAATACAGTTCTTCAGTCCCCAGGAGGTTCAGCATGGAGTAACAGGTACTGTCGAGGCAAGCAGAGCACACAGGATTCCAGGAGCACATGCTACTCTGATTTCTGAAGAGTTTCAGGCAACTAGGATTGAAGTAGAGCCCCACCTAGAGTGGGAATCTGGAACAGGTCTGGTTCCAGGCTGGTAGATCTCTGCTGGGTTAACAGGGCAGATTGCCTGGTCAGGGACTAAATACAAGGATACATTTTCCAAGATTGGGATTCAGGGTGGAGTGAGGATTTCTCAGTTACTAGATCTGACTTTCAAGGTCAGAGAAGAACTAGCAAGAAAGATGATTTATTCAACCTTAGTGGATCAGTTTTCTTAAAACCTTATTTTGAAGCAAGATTAGTCTTATGACGTGAGACTCTTCCCACTTATTACAAGAGAATGAAGATAAAGATTGGGAACCAGACACAGACAGGGCCTAAAATGGATTAAATTTATTAAGATGCTATCTGCTTAAATTTTATGAAATGTATAATTAGGCCATCATGTGATCCCGATAGCCATTCACTAAACTAGTTCAACTATTTCTGTACAAATTTAGGACTATTTCAATACATTATCAGTCATCTGCCTCTAATTTCCAATATAATTAGTTGTTATATTTGCTTATTTGCATATTTATATGTATATACAATTTGCTTATATAATACATTCAACCAAACCTAGTTTGATTGGGATTGTTAGACATTGGGTATATTTTGATTGGTTTGAAGGTTGACCATAAAGCAACTTTTCAGTCTTGCTGAAAATGTTTCATTTTAATCTCCTTACTTCTTTTCTGCTAAATGTAGTTATAATAAAAATAATAATATTTTTTACTGTTAAAAAATCAAATAGGATCTTTAATCTGACACTGTAGATATGGAAAATGTGAAAATATTTTGAAAATTGGAGTGTGGTAGGGGATTGTTGTTGTTCAAATTAAATCATTAATGTTAACTCTTTTTCCAGTGGTTTTTACAAACTATCCTAAAAGTGAACTGTAGAAACTAGTTCTGATTAGTTGGAGATTCTGATTAATTGAATTTCTGCAAATACATATAACATTCGTGGGGTAGCTATGTTATGTGTTTGAATAGAGCGAACAGTAAACATAGAAGGAAGAATATTTTCTGTTTTTAATAAAGCAAATAATTTTTATTGTTTAAGGATTATGATAATTACTTAAAAGCAGTCATTTAGCTTGACATCCTCATTCTTTCAATGGGAGTTTAACACTGCTTTCCTCCACTTTCCTTTAATCAACTTTAAGCCTCAAGTTACACTCTAGGGGTAAAGATTTGGGACTGAGTTCTCTCTAAGGAAAAGGAAGCATTACTTGTAAATCAGTTTGAAAACCAGTGTATGAAGAAGGATATCTGAATAACGTAAAATAGAATGTACAAACCAAAGCAACTTTCAGCAACAAGAAGGAAATTAAAACTATTTTTTTTTTAAACAGGCCCATGCACAATTAGTTCGAGAAGTGGATGTGGAGAAGGTGTCTGCTTTTGAGAATCCATATGTAGATGCAATAAAGAGCTTATGGAATGACCCTGGAATCCAGGAGTGCTATGATAGACGACGAGAATATCAGTTATCTGACTCTACCAAATAGTGAGTATTCATCCCGGAGGCCCTTTGACTCTTTCTCTCACTCTCTTTTCACATGAAGATTCTCTGAGATTATTGTAACCCTGGTATTCTGTGCTGTGCATATAATATCAGATTCAAACTTCCAGGTTGGGAAATGTAGGTCTTAAAGGGAAGTGTAGATATTAAACCTGTGCCAAATTCACAGCTCTGGACAAAATTTAGGAAACTGACAGTATGAGTCAGGGAGAGTATTCTTTTACTGCTTTTGCTAGAAAAACAAACTGAGGACTCTAAGAATCTGATTCCCCTAAACTGTCTTTTCCCCCCAAATTACAAATTAGCAATTTTCAAACATTGTAATTTGAAATCTTATAATAATACTTTTTCATACAGATTGCGCTTCTTATTCGTATGCTAGAAAACACCTACATACATTAGAAACTGCAAACAAAAACACACTTGAGTATGGCTTTCTAAAACATCAGACTTTTAAGTTTCCAGTTTTCCGACCTAAAACCTTGACTGCTTTCTGGGAGGCCACTATTATATTCACGGGATAGGCTTTCCTTTGCAAGGAACTTGTGTGTGGAGTCTAATTATTTATGCATTCCTGGCTTATTTTGTAAGCTGTCCATCAAAAATCACGAGTCCTGGGAAAGATTTGCGTCCTAGAGAGGTCCGTTAGTTCTCTAGATTAAATCTCATCTAACCAAAAGGAAGTAAAGATTTGGCAATCATAGGATTAATGTAATCAACGTAGCCAGCAATCTAGATAATCAGGCGCCTGAAAAATGGACTTTTTATAGTATTCAGCCAGATTTCTGTCTACATTAATCATATTAGTCTAGCATTCGCCTCTTGTTTGGGTTCTTAGCAGGCAGAAGAATGGGTGGAAAATATTCGGCAGCCTCAGGCTAGTTCATATGGTAAAATGACCCACTGGATGAGAGCAGAACCTTGGGGAATACAAGAAACCCCCATGGGTGACTCACATCACTCAGCGGTGCAGCGAAGATCTCAGAGCTGTCCAGCCCTGTTTATCCAAAAAAGTTGATCATGTTTTTACCCTAGTTCCAGACATTTGTATAAGTTACAATTCAGGTCAGCCACAAAAACGGTGCTTGGGCAAAATACTTCTTGGATTCTTATGGTAAATCTGAATTACGTAATCCTGAAACGTGCAATAGGATGTGTATGAGCGCTGTCTGTCGTATTTTAATGAGCCTTAACCCCCACGTGCCTCTGGAATGTGTTCTTTACTTATTCTTTATTTTCCTTCTCCTTCCTCCAGAGCTTCACCTTGCTTTTTAAATTCCTGCTCTTTCTTTTCTGCTTGCCTTCCTTCACCCCTCCTCCCTTTCCACCTCTCCCTCTTCTTGCCTCCCTCCTTCCCGTCCTCCTGAGTGCCTCCTGTCTACATTTCCAGGAATGCAGAGATGAAAAAGATGGGTTCGTCTCTCATCTTTTCCATATTCTGCCTCCTCAACCTTTGACCAGCTGCCCTTCTTTCACTTCCTACCCCCTCAGTCCTTCTGTTTCCTTTGTCATTTCAGATTTCTCTCTCCCCCCATGGTGCTGCTGTGTTTCATGCCTCGTTCCCCATTCTCGCTCATTATGTCTTCTCCTCTCTGCTCGCTTGCCCTCTGCTCTCATCTTTGCCTCTTTGTGGTTCTCCTTCAACTTCTTTCCACGTCTCACTTCGCTGTTGTGAGGCCCATCCTGATAAGTCCTCTGTGTCTCATCATTTTCCTTCTAACACCTATCTTTTTCTTTATTTTACATCCTGTCTGTTTGTCTTCTGGCTTACATTATTCTCCACCTGTAGCATTCTCCCTACTGAGAGGTCTTGCTCTTGGAGGATCAGAGTACCATGGTCTAATAATGATATGCGTCCCAGGATTAGAGCTCCCTTTTGGGAAAGTGTTTTGCCTTCTGCTCCTGGGAAAGATTCTAGTTTACACTGAGAACAGTTGTATAAACTACTGTGGATGCATTCTGAAGATGAGTCTCCATCATACCTCTTGTGACATTCCCTTAGTTTGTATTTGAGATTTTCTAGACATGTGCCTATTAATCAGTATGAGGATCAGATGCTGCTATATGTACTTGCTTTAGGGCAAAGACATATATAATTTCACAGACCCCTGTTAGCATGGTGATTCTGAGAAATCCAGCATCTTAATATTCTGTCAGCACAGGCTGAGTCTACCAGAAAGCACACCTGCTCATTGAACATTTCCCTTATTATAGAGCCAGATCAAGATATAGGAGCACCCGGGAGAGGCTAATTAAAGCTTTTCCCATCTCCATAAGGTTAAAGCTTTCTGCCTTAACCTTGCGGAGATGAAGATACATTGATTTTAAACATCTATTGCCAATGTGTGTGTAGACACATACACCTGATTCTTTTTTTACCATATTTTTATACTGAAGTAATAAAGTAAATTACAGCATTTCTTTATTCCTAGACATTTCAGTATGCATTTCTTTTTTTAAAAAGTGCACCTAAAATTAATAATCAGTTCTTTTTATCATTTTACTATCTAGTCCATACTCACATTTCCCGTATTCTTCCAAAATGTCCTATAGAGGTTATCGATTTTAGGACCACACATTTCATCTTGTTCTGTCTTTTAATATGGTGGAGTTTTGCATGACACTGGCATGTTAAAAGGATTGACCTGGTTTTCCTGTACAGTGTCTTATCTTCTGGAATTGCCAGGTTTCTTCCTCCCAGTGTGATTTAGCTTGTTCCTCTGTTTCTTGTATTTAGTATAAACTGGAACTTACATTTAAAGACTTGATTTGGTCTACATTAAACATCGTGACTAGAATGCATTATAGGTGATGCTGTGCCCTTTTGTCACATCGGCAGATGCATTCTGTCATGTTTACTCATCATGACAAGATTAACCACAGAGTTAGGGCTGCGACACCCTCCATTATAAGATTGTTTTACTCCTTGCTGCCAAAAGCAATCTGTGTAGTGTTACTTTGACACTGACTGATTTCCAATTCCCCATTAACTCTTAGTGGTTTTAATTCCAATTGATAATTCTTGCCTGAATTAATGATTCCGTTATGATTTGTAAAACAATGTTTTTCTCCTTTTGCCAATTGGTTTATGTTTATTTGCTGGTATTCTGTGAAGTAGAAGGTTCTCTCTTCACCTGGTGTTCTTTGGTTACCCAGAAATACAGTGCCTACTGGAGAAGTGTGTTCTTTAATATTTTTGTATAAAACCATTAATGTGTTACATGGACTAAATAGAAGGTGACCGTATAATTTATCATCCAAACCAGGACACTTTGAGAAGGAAAGGGTTGCTATTAATAATTACACTGAAATAGCAAGTATACACGGGGAGACAAGATAAAATTCTGATGATACATCGGGGGAGCATACACCAAAAAGTCCCCCAAGCAGGGACATCTGGTCACCTTATGTAAATGTAATCTAGGGGTGTTTATTTTTTCCATTTTCTCTGGAAGACTTTATTTGCTTCAAGGGGAGTGGAACCAGTTTACCCCTGCTGGTTATTTAAGGGGCTATATAGAAACCTGAGATAATGGTCCCATGTTTCTGATTTCTTCCGGGAACGTTTTAGCACCCTCTAAAGCTCAGCACCCAAGCCACTGCCTGGCTGGTCTGCCTCCAGTCCCACTGCACCAGCAGGCCTGACCATTAGGGTCCCCTGTTCTTCCTTGTCTTAGTCCTCGGGCACTTTTCCCTTTCTTGGTCAGGAAAACCCTACAGCGCAAAGGTAGGGCCTCTGGTTTCTTGAGCCCATCTTTGTGCTGCTGTGTTGCACATGTTTCTCAGTGTTGTCGCAGAATATGCTCTGCGAACTGCGGGGACACCACTGACTGGGATGTATGCCCCTAGGTTGAGCATCATTCATTCCCAATACTGAACTCATTTTCTGAGAATAATTCAAAATAATTCCTTTCTCTGTAGTCCAGAGAGCTATTCCTTCTTTTCCTTTCTGACTTTTTGGTGTATGTTTCCCTGATGTATCTTTAGTATTTTATCTCGCCTCTTATTTCATGTGGGGTTTCCTTGTAGTTGTTTTTTTCTTTACAAAGGAATTTTTAAAAATACCTCATTGATATTCTGGACCCTGCTTTCTTATATAAAATTACCACTTTACAGAAATCTTTATGACCTTAGGACCAGTTGCTCTGTGTGCTGACTGGCTCTGGCAGCAGTTTTTAGTTTAGTTTCAGGGGATATGTAGGTATCTAATCTCAAACGGTGTAAGAATTGAAGGCTACCGTGCACATCTGCTTAAAGGTTACAGCACAGCAGCTGTTCTTGCCAGGTCTGTCATGGTTATGTGATTCAGTGCTGGCTACTGGCCATGAATACTGAGAGCAGAGGCTGAGCAGACATCTCTTTTCTTTTTTATCTGATGGACTCCTATTCATCTCTCAAAACCCAATTCAAAAGTCAGCCTCTCTGAAAATCTTGCCCAACACTTATAGGCAGTGAATCATTATCGCATCTCACATAGCACTTTGTACATATTTCTGTTATATCTGTTACCATGTTTACTAAAGTGTCTCTCTTCTCCACCCTCAGTGCCCAGAAGGAATGACTGCTCATGTTTGACCTTCACAAATGAGTGTTCCATGAAATCTAGTTGTGGTGTTATCCACTATTTCAATGGCTATGGTTTAGGCACTGTCACTCTTTCAAATCTCTTTTCTCTACTGTTTTTGAAAGCCTAGAATCTGAAAATTGTATTATCGAAAAAACAATTGCTGCTGTTTGCTGAATACTTTATATATATATAAAATATATATAAGATTCTGGTCTTAGTCATTTATATACATTATTTTTCCTCAAAGGCACTCAAGGAGGTAGATAGCTCTTCTCATCCACATTTAACAGAGGAGGAAAATGGGCCTCAGTGAGGATGAGCAACTTGTCCAAGGTCATGCAGTTATTAAATGTTAGGAGAAGGAGCTAAATTCAGATTTACTGACTGAAGAGCCCAGGCTTTTAACCACTGTTAAATGCAACCTCGTAGAGGACAAATGGATGGGAGGTAGATAGAAAATTGAAAGTTAGATAGATTGACTATCTATTATTTAGATAACTCAATCTATTATTAGTTGTTTTATGTCTCATGCCATGAAAGATATAAATTATTATTAATTTTTCTCTATCAATGTTGCCTACAGGTGGCCTCATATTTATAAGGTCAAGAGAGAAAAGTATATGGACCAGAAAACATACCAATAGGTCTTTGGTTTTATCATCCTGCAAACTTAACCTATGATTAGTTAAGCTTCAATACTAATGTGAAAGATGTGCTAAGTCACAAAAAATTCAGAAACTGTGTTTTAGCCTACAATCTTTACTACCCTGCCGTCCATCCCCTTACCCAATAACTTTTCACTAGAGTCAAACTGCAGACAATAAGAACACAATGAACTGATTTGTGTTTTCCTTTTTCTACCTTGATTAGCCAACTTACAGATCATAATAAGCAATCAGATGACTCAAAGGACAGGCAAGGAGAAGGGAAATTCCAGAAGATGGAAGAGTAATTTGGGATTCATTTGCAATTGGCTTTAATTTGGTGTATACTTCCAAGAATTCTAAGATGCTAGAAAGTTTTGTGGATTCCTTTATTAACGTTTTTGTTTTCGAGAAAAAAACAGGGCTCTGAATATCTTTTGATAAAGAGCACAGTAAGCAGATGGTTGTAGGGGGTACCACCTGCTTTAATATACTGAGACATCAGGTCAGATGAGTTCACTGCCTACAGTACCAAAAGCTCCCTCACATTAGCCAGAGAACACAAGTCTCAATCACATTGGTATGTAGTGAGAAAAGTCACTGCTGGCTTTCAGTGCTTAAAGACTGCTTATGTATGTGTTTACCTTAGGACAGCAAATAATCCCTACTCTAGCTTTATTGAAGTTCCCTCAAGGGAATTCAGTAGATCAGATATGATCTTACATGATCTGGAGAACCCATAAACCCAAAGTACATGAATAAAGCTCACATCTAACCTCCTGCTTAAATTTTAAAGTGGTTCAGATTATGGCCTCGCACTAAGGTATTATGCATCATGTTGAATTTAAAGTGCGAAAGGAAATTCTGATGTAGGCTAACTTATCCACCTGATTTATGGCCAAGTCCTTCTGAAGAAGTATCTTGCTGGAAAGTTGCCAACTGACAAATCAACTTAAACAAACCAACTCTGGGGTAGGTGCCCCAGAGAATGTTGGCACTGGCTCTTGCAGCCATCTTGGGTTTGCTCTTTATCTGATGATTAAAAAAAATAAAGTTGCACCTACGCCAGGGTTTTGGAGGCACACAAGACCATTGCATGCTGAGGATATTGGGTTAGGGTCCATTGTTCGATGCAATTCTGTCTGCCACTCTCCACCTCTGGAACTTTCACTAAGTAAGCCTCACTTTCCTCAGACATGCCCAGTGCACTGTAATCCCTAAATATTCTTACAAATTCTTAAGCCCTTTGATTCTATTTCAGTCAACAGGTGTTATCCAGGAAGAAATGAAAACCTGGCACCCCCAGATTTATCTGGAAATATAAGAAAGAAAGAAGATTTTCCCTACACAGTTAAATTACTAAAAATGCAATCGTGAACTCAGAAGACGTCATTGCTCTTGAATATGTTACTAATCTTTAATTTGTTTGCTCTTTTTAAAAGAGTGACAATAATAACATGGGAGGGGATCATATTTCACCTGTGTGATATAATTTACTTCTAGTTTTGTTATCTTATGGGCCACATCTCCTAAAAACCTTGCAGTATTAAAACAAACAAAAACCCTGTATTTGTCGTCCACAGTAAACTCTGATGATCTAAGATGTGGTCCTTACTATTCCCTTTTCAGAATGTTTGGAACAGTTAGACATGAAAAGATAAGGCTTGGAAATGCTTAGCCACTCTCTAGCATTCGTTGCAGAGAAGTGGCAGGGCAAGGGCTTACATTGGCACCTGGTCACCCATTCATTCACTCTGCCCAGGGGGCACAGTGGGCATGGGAGACACACTTAACTTTGTCAATTTGCTGTTTGCTCACATTTTGGCAGAACATTTGCTCCTCTGGTAGTTTTGACCTCTTTCTCACAGTCCTTTTTCGTCTTTCCTCAGGGTGATGTGCTCAGCTAAAACCAGGGGTCCTGTTGCGATAGAACAGGGTTCAGCAAACCCACAGGGCTTTTGTAAATCAAGTTTTATTGGAAAACAGTCATGCTCATTTCTTTAAAAATTGTCGGTAGCTGCTTTTGCACCCAACAAGTTTAGCTGAATAATTGCGGTGGGGACTGTGTAGCTCACAAAGCCTAAATTATTTACTGTCTGACTCTTGACCAAGAAAGTATGCCGACTCCGTCCTTTAGAAAAAGAATAAAGATTGAAAGGCACCTGGGTCTCTCTTGCTTTCACCGTTTAGATGGAATCTGGCATAGGATTCTGGGGTTCTGAAGTAACCCAGAAATAAATTTTAGAGTTCTGAGAAAGTGGATGTCCTGCATTCCTTCAACAAGCCTTCTGAAATACTGCTTTGCACTATGAAGCTTTTTGTAGGAAATGAGCTGCAGAGAGCTCTAGATTGCATTTCCTGGCAGTACTCCTAAATGCCAGGAAAAATTGTATAAAATGTGTACCACGCAAAAAATGGTATCAATGACCAGAAATGTTAACTGAGTTGATTTAGCCTTTGAGAGCAAGGATGATGTCTTCTACTTTTTGTCTTATGCTGCATCGCAGTGCCTGGTGCTCTGTTGCTGCTATTGAGGAGAGTGAGGTAGGATTTGGGAATTAATGAAACTAACGGTAGGAATGACAACCTCTTACAGAGTGTGTAACAGCATGTATCTGACTAGAAGACAACCCACCTCCTGTCACAGGGGAGACAAAGGCACCACGCTATTACATGTAACCCTTAAGGATATTCAGTTTTCCTTTATTTTGACCCCCCTGTTTACCAAACAGCCTTTGGATTCTGACTGGCTGACCCTGATGTTCTTGTTCATTGCCACTCTCTCTCTCTTCTCAATGTGAAGTAACAGACTGAATTTTTTTTAATGCAGTTTTATTGGTATATATCCACACACTATACAGACCGTCCGAAGTATACAACCACAGGCTCTCAGTATCGTCACACGGTTGTGCATGCAACCCCTTGATCAATTGTAGAACATTTCCATTACTTCAGAAAAGAAAAAAAAAAAAAAAGAAAACCCAAATCCTTTTATATAACTTTCCTGCCCCCACCCCCAATTGTTTTCCTGTAGAATTGGTGTGGTACATTTGTTACTGTTGATGAAAGAATATTAAAATATTACTCTCAGCTGTAGGCCATAGATTGCAATAGGTACTATTTTCCCCATATACCACTCTGTCATTAACTCCTTGTCATAGTGTCATACATTTGTGAAGGAACTTTCTGTATATTTGTACATTTAAACGGACATTGTCCACCACGAGATTCACTATATACATTCCCATGTTTTAACACCTGACTCTAAACTCCCCGCCGTCCACCACATTCACACATCATCAGCGCTGTTACTTATTCTCACAATAACCTGGTAGCATCAACTCCATCCATTTCCAAAACATTGAAGTTCAACCTAGTTAAACATTCTGCACGTATGAAGCAACCACTCCCTATTCTCTAGCCTCATCCTATGTCCTGGTAACCCCTATTCTCTATGTTATGTCTGTGAGTTTACATAGTATAATTAGTTCATAGCAGTGAGACCACACAATGTTTGTCATTTTGTGTCTGACTTATTTCATTTAATATTATGTCCTCAAGGTTCATCCGTGTTGTTGTGTGCATCACGAATTTTAATTTTGATCTGTAATTAGTGGCTGGTAAGTTAGGCTTATTTGACCAGCTCCCCCAGACCTGATTGTCCTAAATGAAATTTCTAATCTTCCAGAACCAATATCCAGGTTCAGGCAGCAAGACCACCGGAGACCCGCTTAAACCAGCAAACTTTACTCATGGCGAGCTTCTTGAGTGTAGTCACTAGAACCTCTCTTGTGACCCGCATGGTACCTGAATTGTGGTGTGTTCCTTAATAGCATGCTTATGTCCATTGCCAGAGTGCAGGCTTGTTGAGGACAGGCAGGGGTTCGTTCTGGTTTTGTCTCTTTGCTAAGCACAGTGTCTAATTATCATAGGCTCTCGGGAACACTTGCTGTATGAGTGAGTAAATTCTGTGTCTTTACTATTTTCCTCCTTTTATTTTCTGCCTGTTCAAATCTCATGGAGTCTATAAGGTATGACACTCCCTCACCTCTCCTCTACCCCATTCTCTGCTGACTGCACTTCATAATCATCTCTCCCTTCTTACTGCAGTCATAGTTAACAGCTCACAATTTGGTACTTAATTGTTTCTTAATTGTTTCCTCTGTGCTATCTTTGCTTCCCAGTTAGCCTGACATCCCTAAGGGTAAAGAAAAAAAAAAAATATATATATATATATATACATGCATATTTTGTGCCAGCTCCCTCTTCTCTCCCCGCTGCATCCAGCACACATTGCATTACAATTTAACACATACCAGATTTTCAATAAATGCATATAATAACTGAATATGCATATATTAACTGAATTAAGCACTGCCATTGCATTTCAAGAGAGGCAGACTGTAGATATAAATCAGTCTTCTGATGTTGCTTGCATAAAAATTATGTAAAAATTGATCAACAGCTTTCAAAGTTATCACCCAAAAGGTGAACAAATTTACAAAGCAAAGGAGGCAAATTGAAAAAGGTATCTCTCCACCCAACCCCCTCCTTTTTTCTCTTTGTTTCACTCTCTTTTGTTGTTTTGTTTTGTTTTTAATTACAAAGCCATTAAATTTATTTGTGTAATGACTGTGAGAATCTATTGCTGTGAGCCTGGGCCTGTCCCTGGAGTCCGCCTGACTCAGAGCTGCCCAGCCCCCTCTCCATTTCACAGGCGGTGGCTATTCAGAACAAAACCCTCCGTATAGAAGGCTCATAAGATACTGAAACTATTTACCAAATGCACTGATAGGATTTTTTTTCTGGGCTATGTAATTTAGTTTTAAAAGTCTGACTTCCTGGATTGATTTGACTCCTTGGCAAAAAACAATGGGTCCCTAAAACTTCTCTTTTATCACTCAGAATATTCTCTTGAACTGTCTTCATAGGCCATAGAATTGCACTTTATTTGCTGCTACTGGGAGATCTTTGCTTTTAAATCACGAATTTTGTATTAAAGACAGATCACTTCTTATGCATAGAATACTTATTATAAAGGCAGATCTCCTTCCTCTGTAATCCTGGTGTGCCAGGTGTTAAAGAAGTAAAAAGAAACTTGATTAGGCCACAAAGTAAAGCTCTGCAAGAGATGGAAGTGTTTGCGTGTAGTGAGTTACCTCATGCAGCTCACCAGGTTACCGGCTGGGCTTGTGTCAACACCAGGATCTGCCATATAAGGGAGGACTTGGACGGGTCCTGGCCCCTTCTCCCCTCCTTCCCTGCTGGCCTGCTCCTCTGCTCCCCTGCTCCCCTGCTCCCCTCCTCCCCTCCTCCCCTCCTCCCCTCCTCCCCTCCTTCCCTCCTCCCCTGCTCCCCTGCAAGAGTCTTCCCCGGGGGCCAGCAGTTCTGCAGAACTGGTGCTTCTCATTCCATTTTCTTTCTTTCTCCCTCTATCCCTCCCTCCCTCCCTTCCTCCCTCTCTCCTTCCTTCCTTTCTTTTTTTTTTTGTTGTTGTTCCGTTTGAGCATTCCTCTCCCTTTTTCCCCTTGTCCCCTTGGATCCCCGTGGGCACTGTCAGCTGTACCATAACCGTGCGTTTCTGGTTTCTCCTTCGCGTCCACTGCTTTGGGCAGTGCCAAATAAGATCTTCTGGCCCGATCCAGCTTTCAGTTCCCTGAAGACTGTTCCTGTTACAATGAGGTCTTCTTAATTTTTTTTAATGAAGTCGACCTAGTTTTTATAACCTTCTTTTAAATAATTAAATTTTTTTTGAAAATCTACCCAGAATCATTGTCTATGCCAGAACTTCATCCTGATATTTGACTCAAACTGCAGCCACTCCATTGGAGCTTACACAGGAGTTTTGAAGAACCCCTAAACACACACATATCATCACTTGCTACTCTGAATGCCCCGTTTATCTGATTATGGTTGGTCGGATTTATACCAAACGTCAAAGATTTCTTTTTCCATTTACTTTCCACAGATGCTTTTCCCCTTTTGGTATAATTGCTGAGGGTTGTATGCCTATAACTTTCACTAAATTTTTAGAACCCCAGCAAAAGGTAAATATTTTACTTACCAAATCATATCTCTAAATTTAATTGTTTCCTTCATTTAAAAAAACAAAACAAAACACTTGAATTTCTTTGTTATTCTTAGCTTATATTTCAATTATCCTCCCAGTTATAAGTAAAAAGATTTTTAAAAATAAGTTCTTATTACATGTCAGATTGGAGCATCAATTCAATTGAACGGTCAGCTTAAAACTACTATTGATGAAACTTTTGTCAATATTGTAAGAACCGACAAGTGGCTAAGCAAGCTGTGGTGTATACATACAATGGAATATTATGCAGCTGTAAGACAGAATAAAGTCATGAAGCATGTAACAACATGAATGGACCTTAAGGACATTATACTGAGTGAGATTAGCCAGAAACAAAAGGACAAATACTGTATGGTCTCACTGATACGAACTGACAATAGCGAATGAACTTGGAAAATTTCAGTTGGTAACAGAGAGCATCCGGAGATAGAAATTAGGTAATTGGAGCTGAAGGGATACAGATTGTACAACAGGACTGATTTTAAAAATTCAGAAATGGATAGCACAATACTACCTAACTGTAATACAGTAATGTTAGAACACTGAATGAAGCTGAATGTGAGAATGATGGAGGGAGGAGGCCTGGGGTCACAAATGAAATCAGAAGGAAAGAGAGAGAGACAATGAAGACTGAGATGGTATTAAAATATATATATATATATATATATATATATATATTGTGTTTTAAAAACCTATTCAAAAGAGGAAAATGTCATTATTTTATTTTATTTGAATATATTATTTTAGGTAATTTTAAACTTCTCTCATATATTTTTAGTTATTTAAAGTAGTCAGTGGGTGGGCCACAGTGGCTCAGCAGGCAGCGTTTCTTGCCCCGGATTCGATTCCTGGTGCCTGCTCATGCAAAAATTAATAAATAAATAAAGTAAAGTGTCAATTGTATCCCATTGCTGAATTTTTAAAATTTTTTCTGTAGTCAAAGATGACAGCAGAGTTAAATGTATGAAGAATTTGGCTATCACACGGCATCATTTTAAAGTTACAGGCATGATTTCTTAAGTCTTTCATACAAATCAGCCATACTGCAGAAGGGTGGTTTGTGGCTTATCTTTCCATAAAGGATTAGAAAGACAGTTCAAACAGGTTCACCCCCAGCCCCCAACATGGCTTTCCAAAATATAAAATGCTCAACAAATCTCAACATTCCTTCTCTTTATGTAAGACTTTTCTTCCACAAGTTGCTGAATTCCTTGCATGTGGGGGTCATATTCAATGCCTCTTCATGTCCTTGATACCTGCAGTAATGACTTCTTGGTCAATCAGAAGGTACCGTTGATTTCCAGATGACCCTTCATTTGTCTCATGGTAGAGAAGGAATTGTGGAAATTCTCTTAGACGAGTCTCCTTGTTGTCCCTGCTTTTCACTGCATCAGAAACCTGTTTCTTCCTTTAAAGGGACTGGCCCCAGCTCCTGGGTTTGCACTGGGTTAGAGAGCCTTCCAAGGCTTGAAAGCTGGAACCTAATGGATACAAATTATATCATTTTGTGGCCAGAACCTGAAGAAGGTCAGGAAGCGTATCTCCTAAATGAAGTTAAATAAATGATGCCTTTCCTTTCTGTGTTGTCTTTCAATTTGTCAGAGGCATTTTAATTCAATATTTAGTTCTTACATAAAGCAGACCAATAATAGCCCGGATAGATAATTACATAGAAAGGAGTACTAACGACCTTCCCACTCTCATGTTTTCTCCTAAAAAGTGTAACTAACCTGCCTTTCTAACCAGTGCAGCGTTTTCCATACTGTGGTCCTAATTTGGTTCACACATCATGGATCTGCTGAAGGCCAGTCTCTTAGCAGAGTGCAGGTGACACAATCGTGGACAAGGTGGTCGTGGTTTGTGACCCCACAGAGGGAGAGAGCACAAACTGAGCAAACGTAGGGAGAAAAACGTAAAGTTTATTTTTTTCTAATCAATTGTTAAATAATCGATCATCACCTGTCCCAAAGCAATGGAAAGTCATTACAGCCCAGAGAATGTAATGATGGGATTGGGATAATGATGGGATTAGTTTAAGTAGCGAGACCTCCCATTTCTAGCACAATTTTAGAATTGTCTCCTGCACAGTTAAATAAGCCCCGTGGATATCAGGAGAGTGTTCTCTTCCTGACATCAGAAGAGAACTACTGCCAGCAACTTGTTACACATACATTGCCTTGGAAATGTACTTTGTGCCTGTCACCATAGCGACACCCCGAGAATGACCTCAGCAGCCACTCAAAATCATTTCTACCAAACAAATTATAGCTATAATTAACTTTCTGAATTTACTCTGCAATATAAATTTGTTCAGTCCTCGGTGTTTCTTTTTAAAAGGTTAAATGAATGGAATAACCCAACATGAGCCCAGTCCCCATACACCACCAAAGCATTTTCTCATTTATGTGAGATGCTTACATGGAAAATACAGTGCATTAAGAGATTTTTTTTCCCCCAGTATCCTTTCTCAGAATGTGACAAGAATCAACAGAGGAGGCTGTGTTAGTCTTGTCATGCTGGAACTCCATTTCTGAAGGAATAGAGTGGCGTTTGCCCTGAGCTAAAATGAAATGCAGAAAGTGCCGTGGGATGCACCCCAGCGTGAGGGGAGCATACAAGGTTGGGACTGACCCACGCAGAGGCTGCTTCACATTGGCCCCTCTTTGGCAGGGGCTATGTACCTGTGAAAAATGCAATTCCTGATTTTCTGTAGATTTGACCAGAGTCACAAACTGTCTGCACACATATTTTCAATCCTGTTGTAGCTTCTGAGTCACTCAGACCTTCCTCTAGGAATAAAGGGTTTTATGTCTTTTGTTTGTTTGAAAGTTTTTGTCATTGTTGTTATTTTGTTTGCCTTCTTACCTTGTCTTGAGACGTTTGGGGTTTGTTTTGATTTGCTTTGGTTCTAGACAATGTATGTTGCAACTAACCGAACAAGATACAGTTCCTTTCAGCCTTTTTCTTTTGTTAAACTAAATTAAACTTTTTAAACTCCAAGTAAAATGAGCCCTTCCCCCCCATCCAATTGAGGAAAAGCAAAAGGAATTTCAAGGAAGAGCTATAGCTTACTTCCATGGTAATCAGAAATGTAATGAACATCTTCAGTGAGTCCTTCCTTGCCACGAATTCTGTGGATTCCTGAGCAATAAAGAGATAGAACAGAGCCTGGCAAGCAGCAAGGGCTAGATATAACCTAGTTGTTATGCTGTTGTTGTTAGTCTCTATGAACTCCACTGACATTGACAAGGAGCAAGAGATGAAGAGGGAAAAACATCATTCTTGCAAATTTGTCCTTCATGTACCAAATATTTTAGTTATTCAACTAATATGTCAGTACGGCCCTCAATTCCTGGAGAGGCGCCACTGACAATTTTTAAGAGCAGCCTCTAAGCCTTTGTAAGTGCTTTTCAGTTGCAGGTGTGGCCCCTGCTTCCATCTTACTAGAGCAAATTTCTCAGGGAGTTTAGCTCATCTTTCTAAATTGGAAAGAGACTGACTGATCAAGGTTCCCACTGGGCAACGTGACAAGTAGTTTTCCCAGTTTGTATGCTGGTTCTGTAAATTCTCCTGTGAAATACACACGGTATTTTTTAAATGGAGTCGAAACGAGCAATCTTTTTGGTTCATATTCTGGAAACAGAAAGCCACCATTTCTCTTTACCCCAGGAACACCACAGCACCTTGTGTGATCGCTGTGTATGCCAGTAAGTGAATAGACATGATTTCTTGGGCAGCATATTTCTGAGCTGCTTGCCAATGTAAGTGTAATTTTTATTTACTTTATTATAATCTTTGTTTACTCTGGGATATAAGGTCTTAATAGTAAAATAAATGGTGATTTCCTATGTCTCAAAACGTATGATCAATTCAGGATTTTCAAAGGAAGGAGTTGACAAATTCCAGAAAACTACATCTATATAGAGTTATCTGGTATCAACCCCATCAGAAAACTGAGATCACCCCAAGACCATGCCAAAATATTTCTTATAATTTTAGGTCCAATCCATTTTTCTGTATGCCCATATTCTCCAAACCTCTCCTTTGTCATCTTTATAATAATTAAAGGTATCAGGCTGGTTCCTATCAGTCAGTAGAGAGCTAATTGCCAGCTAGAGAACCACTGAGGTGTCTGGGATAAGGCCACCAGAATACTAATTAGTTGCTTTGCAGTAGGAATTTCCAGACTGGTACTTTTTTTATCTTAAAGAATTGTTACTCCCAAAAGGGTTGTAATTTTACTTAGCTTCTACTGTTTTATGATTCTAAGAATCTTATGGACTAAACATGATATTTCTTTCTAACATTCAGCTTCAAGCTTAAGGGTATCATTAATAAGGAAACACCACTCGTAAGAATCTATTTAAATAACACTAAAACTAAATATCAGCATTGGAAAGCCAGCCAGCCAGCAAATATCCATTATGTATTATTTATTAGGGACTCCTGGGTTCTGAGGCAGAAATGAAAAAGAGCAGTACACAGTCCTTATCTTAGGAAGGTCATATACCAACTAAATGTCTGTGTTAGCATTGCTGAGTTACAGCGTCTCCGGCACCAGACATTCTCTGTGATGTATATCATAACCCACTGTCTCTTGTCTTTAGGCATAAATGAAGGTGTTGAAGATCTGTCTCTTTCCAATTCCACTAATCGTTCCACTTGTACTTTAAAACCGTATGTACAAGTTAGTTACTTCATGTATAGTTGGCAATTAAGTATTTTGAAACTATAGCTGGTTCTCCATCCTCTCTAGGGCAAAGAGGAGCATAGTCACACTGTGGAATCATGAGAATTTGTCTCATAAAAGCACACATCAAGTTATATCCAAAAATGACTTTTATGGACTTTGGGAGAATGAAAAGGGAAAGGAATATAAAATTTTTTTAGTTGAAAAAATTTTTTTAGTTGAAAAAATTTTACTGATGGAGGACAGAACTTTGGTTACTGTGAGTTAGGGTTGGGTGACACGGATGGTGGTAGCCTGGGGGAGGTTTTTTTTTGGCAATGAAACATTTCTTTATCTGTATCATGTGATTATTACACACATCTATACATATGATACAATTTCATGAACTTATGTGCCAAAAAGAACAAATTGGGTGCTTGTAAAAGTTGGTTAAATCCAAATAAGGTCTATAGTTTAGTTAAGTAATGTATCAGTTTCCCAGTTTTGATAATGTGCTCTGGTTATGTAAGATGTTGTCCTTGGGGGAAGCTGGGGGAAGGATACTACTCTCTGTAATATTTTTGCAACTTCTTATGAATCTAAAATTGTTTCAAAATAAAGTTTTGTTTCTTTAAAGGGAATGGAAGAGTATCATAGAACCAGATAAATTTCAATTTAGGATGTGGCAACTCTAAACCTTGGAAATATCTGCCCTTAGACATCATTACTTCAATAACTAGGCATCTTGTGGCATCACATTAGCATGAAGGACTTAGGCTTCAGGCAGAATTTAGGACATAGTATCTTACTCATGTCCCTGTGGGCAGTAAGGAGATTCATTTCAGGAAAAGACTGATGTCCTTCAAAGAAGGCAAAAAAAAGGGCGGGCCACAGTGGTTCATTGGCACAGTTCTCACCTGCCATGCCGGAGACCCAGGTTCGATTCCCGGTGCCTGCCCATGCAAAAAAAAAAAAAAAAGAGAGAGTTCATCCTCACTTGTATTTATGCAAAGATAAAATTCATATAAATAAGCTAAAAGCTATTTACGTCAAACTCCTGCTTTACTACCCAGACCTGCTAAGCAAGTAGAGTTTAGGAAGCTAGTTTGCATTTCTTTTTCCTTACCACCCTACTTTTTGGATGGTTCTCACTGAGAATAAGAGAAGAAACAAGAAATAGATGGAAAACCGTGTTCTGAAAAATGGAAGGTTGATTTTATCTTTTTACTTCCCAAATGTCTCTATCGTCTTCTGATATTTCTTTCTCTGCTTCTCTCTTTGGCTCATTTCTTGCCCAGCCTTTCCATAGACAGATTTGGTATGATGGTGACACTGACATTCTCGTTGTGTCTTCCCTTCTCTAGCTATCTTAACGACTTGGACCGCGTAGCCGACCCTGCCTACCTGCCTACTCAGCAAGATGTGCTTAGAGTTCGAGTCCCCACCACAGGGATCATCGAATACCCTTTTGACTTACAAAGTGTCATTTTCAGGTAGTAACTGAGTATATACAACCCACTTCCCAGCCTTATGCCTTGAGTATGTATGGTGAATTCTAGAAATATTGAGACTGTGTATAGACTTTACAACAATGTAGCCTTTCGATCTATCATTATCATTAGATATACAAATGAAATAATGTATCCCTGAAAGAGGGAGCAGAGGAAAGATGTTCGGTGGATTTCTCGTTTCAGTTTAAATCCCCAATAAATTAAGGAAATTTTAGCTGAACATCAATTAATCAAACATTGGTCCTGACTACAATCTTTTGAATCATTTTAACTATGAGGATAATGTATATATTTTTAGTTATGTAAAACATGCATGATCTATCTATGACCCATCAATAATAGAAATTGGATCTTGTTAAATCATGTGGATGTTTCCTCCAGTTCCTCTAGTACCAATGCACAATTTTTAGTAGGAATAAAAAAATTTGATATTTTATGTTCATTTAATAAGTTGCTTAAAATATTTCAACATACATGATTTTTGACAATGGGTTAATGAACCTAAGTCTAAATGTACATAGCAAAATGGAATGAACACTTACTACCTCCTTTCTCACTGATGCTATCGTGCCTGGGTAATATTTCAGCCAGAAGCTTTCTTCTTTTTCCTTAAAAGATGCAGGAAAGCAATACCGATGTCCTTTCATTAAATCTCTTGTAACACATTCACTCAGTTGTACTTTGAATTAGAATACCAACCACATAGTACTTTGAGAAACAAAACCATGTTAGTGGTAATGATTTACCAGTTCAAATATGTCTATGAGCATAGAGTTGAATTCCTCAGGAGAGCCCAAGCCTTTGAAGATGAGGGAAGTACATGACTCGCTTATGTAACCCTGATTAGCAGCCTCTCCTCCCTACCAGGGCACTGTGTGTTTTATTCTGATCACGTGCTGTACCTGAGATTACATCTGGCCGTCATAAACTGCTCAAATAGACATAACCATAAAGTGGGTGACATTTTGAAAATATTTGTCTCATTTTTTTCATCTATAAAATGGTTGGATTAGATGATCCCCCAAGGTCCCTGGTAGCTTCAGCATTTTGTAATAACTTATGTTTTGGGTTTATAGCATTTAGAGATGTTTTATCTGAAATGCCCAAGTTTCCTTCCTCTTACGACCATAGTACAGAATATTTTTCAGAAAACATAGCATTTTACGGGAATTTTCACCTCCTTGTTGCATCACAATTAGTGCATTATGTAGCCAGATTACAACTACATCTTGTGTTTTCTACATTTTGTGCTTTAGCTTTTAAAGAAAGGCATTTTTCACCATTATGAGTAATGCCTAGGAGAGTAATTTCCTACCACCATCCAAAGCATCTTGTGAGGCTTGGTATAACAGGATTTCATGGAATAAGAAATTTATGTAAATAAGTAGCGAATTATTCATATGATGGCATTAGGAAGGGCACAGCATTTTAGTATTTCTAATGATATAAGAATTCCAGTTTTATTTTCTGTGGGTCATTGATCTCCCCAAATCCAAATTCTGCCTCCAAGATACCTCTTCCATTTCTTAGAAGACTTTTAAAGGAAGCTATCAGGGAAAGATCCTTTATTTCTTAGTTTCAGTTTCATCCTGTAAGGCAGGCAAATGCCAGGAGCAACGGCCATTTCTCACAAATGCTTAAAGAGCCCTACTTCCATTTTTGTACCTAACAGTACATTCTCTTGAGAGCATTTTATTCTGAGAACACTGTGTCCATTTCAGTCAAAAGATGGGTTCAACAAATTGAAGCAACTTGATGTGCCAGGCACTGTGCTAGATAGTTTCAGATATATTCTCTCTCAAGTAGAGATATATTCTCTCTCAAGTAACTCATATGCGGTGTTGGTCTTTGAGCAGTAACTCAGCAGAGACTTGATGTGTTAAAAACAAATCCTTGAAATAGTTCAAATGATGGCCACTTCAGTCACACCTGGTAATAGCTTAATGCTTTATGCAACACTTCACTTTCAGCAGGTTAGTGAGTTGGATTGTGCAGAAGGCTGATCGCACCATGTTATTCAACATAGCTGAGCCAGTCCAAAATTAGTACCGTATTGGGGATGGGGGAACAGTTCCAGATGGTTACCCTACTAATAAAGGATCAGGGGGTCCCATTTGCAATTATTTGAAGGACCACATACCTATATTGCAATATATAGCATCTTTACATCTTTTAAATACACTTGTAGTCATTTCTAGCATCCTTAAGAACTACATGAAGATTTTATAAGAAAGGAAATAGAAGTTCAGTATTTGCTGCCAGGGCTTAAACCAAATATGAGTCCCGTTTCTGACTCTTCAGAGTGTGATTAAATCAAACACACCACTCTGCTTGGCGCAGACAAGGATTTCTTAAATAAAGTTATGATTTTCATACACATTTGTTAACTCCCTAATAACCACAATGCTTTATTACTTAAAATGTGTGACTCTGTTAGGTAACAGAAAATTAGTAGATGCCGAACAATTTTAATTGAATTGACTTGATTGTCTGTTGTCTTTAAAGAGAATGTTTTTCTTAAGTTTGTAATTGCAGCTATATTTTCATTAACTTTTCATTTTCATCTTTTTCCTTCTATGCAATTAATATGAATATTGTTCACTTTGCAGAATGGTGGATGTAGGGGGCCAAAGGTCAGAGAGAAGAAAATGGATACACTGCTTTGAAAACGTGACCTCTATCATGTTTCTAGTAGCGCTTAGTGAATATGACCAAGTTCTCGTGGAGTCAGACAACGAGGTAAGTCCTCTCCGGACAGGCAATAGACTATCATTTTAATATCTGATACAAACACATGATAGGAGTTTGGGGTATGGGGTGAGCTGATTTTGATTTCTTGATGATTGATTTAAGATTTTGAAAGTAACCCTATTCTACACGGTACACTCGAGCAGTAAGCTCTTCTGTCAGATATATGAGCAGAGGCATGTGTTCAAGTCTAATTAAATTCTGCCTGGTCCCTTTCACACTCGTGCTAAGGCTCTGAAAGTGAAAGCAACACAGATCCCTTGGCAAATCATCAGATCTTGTATCCTACAGGACAGAATGGAGAGTGTTGGAGTGAATTGTTCTGTTTTTGTTTAAATCATGGTTTGTGTGGATGGATGAGTCCCCAACAGCATTTATAACCTCTCTTGGCAAATGTGAATGGCTTTACAGCTGGGCTCTAACTCAAATCTTTGTGCCTCAGTGATGTGTGCCTTTTGCGCTTAGGTCATTCTATGGGGTTGTTGCCTAATTTCTGTTTACTAATCATGAAGCGATTGAAGACATATTCTTGATCAGCCTGTTGGAAAAACTGATGTGGTATTAGAATCTTCTTTCCACTACATGAAAACTTGACAAATGTGAATATGGATTTTGAGGATGTTAAAGCTTAATGATGAGTCAGAATTGATTATGGAGCGTAATGAAGGGACCTAGAAAACTGTGCCTTTGATCTGGAGTCCTGTGTGTGTGTGTGTTGGGGAAGGAGAGCAGGTACCACTGATAGCCTGTTAGAAGGAGAGACTGCAAGCAGACACACAAGAGTAAGTGCTAAATATCCTTCTAACAGGGTAGGAAATACAGAGAAGTTTGATATCCCCATTAGCTGATTAAAATAAGCTCTGACATATTAAAATGTATTTTTAATACTGTACATTTTTTAAGATATGAAAGAATTCTTGACTTCTCGGTCCTTTTAAATAGTTTCTATTTTTCTGCAGTTACTATCCCCATTAAAAATCATATCCAGTCTTCCATAAGATTTTCCTCTGTGTCTAGGCTTGATGCGGAATCTGCTAACCAATATCTCATATAGCTTCAAGAGTTACCTTTACAAGCATTTCAAAACTTTTCTTGGTTTGCAATAGTATATATAGACTTTATCAACCCAAAGTTTCTTTTTAAGATGAGGTGTGTTTATTGTTAGCCAGTTGCCCCCTAAGGCTGCAATGCAAAGCACCTGAAAAGCATGCTAAACTATGAGTATCAGTTATCAAATTTAAAATAGGCAACTACTATCAGAATTTTAGCTGTAATATCTCTGTCTTTATGTCTTCCCCATTTTTGTTCCATAATCTTTGGAGGTCGTGTTTTGAACATGTTACATATTTTGGAAACAAGCATAGCACAACATTTCTGACTTCTTTGAATTTTAGATAAAGACAAAAAGTAATTTGAGGGCTTGTCTGCTATGTGCTGGGTACCAGGGCATCAAAAGAGTAGATAAAAATGGGAAAAAAGAAAAGTCAACTTTGTCTTAAAGGAATTCATAAAAGTTATGCTTTTTTATCAGAATAAGGAATATGAAGGGAAACAGGCAAGTTATATAGGTCATCATTTCTCTTTAGTTTGCCATTCAGTAGAATAAAATTTAAGATATTTGTCAACTACACAGAAGAATTAAAAAACAGACATAATTTTATTTATGTCACTATTTACATAATAGCTGGGGGAGAAAAACAAAAGTGTTGATCAATACAAATTTTATGAGATAAATGCATCATATCTATAAAGACATATATAGTAATTTCATACTTATTTAAATTTACCACTTTAAAATTAGCAAGACGGAAAAGAAGGTAGATTCTTCAGGCAATTTATCATCTAATCCTATCACATAAATCCTGTTCTCTAGTTATCTGTACATTAAGGCAAAATTGTGTAGATCATTTATTCCATTTTTCCACTTGACATTACTCATAGAGATCAAATTTTCATTTAAAAATATATTATTTTTTATTAATTAGAGTAAAATAATATTGTTTTGTTTGTCAAAAGTTAGGCATTTCCACAGTAACATGCTATTCAATGTACAGGTACTAAGTGCATCTAAAAATGTTTTTCCAGTTCCTTTGATACTTATGGTGTTGTATTATACTGTTTTTGAATAACTATAAACTAAAATAATAAAGTAATAATTTTTTTCCATTGAACTTCCCAGTCACTTATGACTATCTCTTAAGGCTGAGTTGATTGTATGGTGTTCTTTTCTTAGACTTCAAGTTAAGCCGAATGGATGGTATTAGAGATGATCTTAAGCATAATGACAAAAATGCTGCTCCTTAATTACTTTAGCCATGTTAGCCACAGCTAAATTATATTTAATATAATTAAAATATATTTTCATGTTGGAGTGTGGTCACATTCTCTTTTTTTTTTTTTTCAAGTTGTATTAATATGCGAAAATGGCATTGCCTTACTACCTTCTTCTATCATTAAGGAAATCCAGAGCTATATAATTCTGTTTTCCCCAAATCGCCTGGTTTTGGTAAAACAAAACAGAAATAAACTCCCAAAACATTTTGTTCTTGGTTTTAAAATCAGATATTCATAACTTTAATCCAAAGCAGACTTCTCTGCGCCTCCTTCAGTATACAGTTGTGAGAAAAACCTGGGAATGGATTCTGTCAGCCTCCCTTCTGTCCTGGGAGCTACGGAAAATGCATTGCAGACCACTAACAAAAAGAGCTAAGGAAAGTATTTTAGGTTATTGCTGTTGCTTTTAATTCTTCTAAAGCTTTATGCATTAATCTTATTTTATATATATTTTTTATTGACAAAACAACATACAAACACAAACATTCTTAACACATGAACATTCCGTACTTGGTGTGCAATCAGTGGCTCACAATATCATCACATAGTTGTATATTCATCACCATGATCATTTCGTAGAACATTCTTAGAACATCATTCCAGAAAAAGAAATAAAAAGAAATATGCATTAATCTTGAAACTTTTTTGCAGTTCTGATATTGTCTGTCCTAGTGTTTGGGGGATTAATTCCTTTTTTTTTTTAAAGAAATACATTATCAAATAGTGGGCTAGACTAATCAGGGTTGCAGAACTGTTTTGACTCATGTACTCCCTGCACTGCCTCCAAAGACTGAGGATCTTGCAGATCAAGCTCTTTAAAGAATCACAAAGACTAGACCTTTTCCCCTCCACTTCCTCTTTAAATCAATTTCTAGCCTATATTAATCGTTGTGAGATAGACATGGCCAATAATACTGTGGTTTTATTAAAATATCAAGATAACTCTTCCCTAGATCATCTATGGACTAAGATGGATTCCCCAGATAGCACCCCCCCCCCAAACATTTATCCTTCAAACTGGATTCTTTGAGTTGTTTTCGGATGAATAGAAAATAGTCAAAGGAGAGAATAAGCATTTATAATAACCTTAGCACTTTGTACTTGTTCAAATTGCTTGCCCATTATTTATTTAAGCCCCACCAACTGGCCTCCTGTGAAGTGGGCATATCAAATTGGTAACAACCAACAGGAGATATATGTAAATATTATGAAATTTTTTATAAGAATTGTTTCACATGACTGTGGGGATGGGCGAGGCCAAATTCCCTAGGACAGACCGCAAGCTGGGAGCTCCAGCAAAAGTCTTTGACACATTCCCCTGGAGAACCTGACTGGCTGAAGTAGAGATGGAAATTCTCTATTCTGATTGTTGAAATCATCTGTTCTCCTTTTAAGGCCTTCAGCTTAGTGGAAGAGACCCCTGTCATTGTTGAAGGCTGTCTCCTCCATTGATTGAAGATGTATCAGCTGCAGATGCAGTCAGCGTCCTGATTATTTCAGTCCATGAATTGTCCTCATGGTGACAGTCAGGACAGTGCTCGCTTGACCAAACAACTGGGCACCATCACCCGGCCACATTGACATGTGAACTTAACCATCATGGCGGGCCAGATACTCAGATACAAGGATGGAGAGATTAGACCCCTGGCCAAGGGCACCCACAGCCATATCCACTGCCCTTTTAGACCAGCTCTCATTCCCCTAACTAAAAATGTTTTCCAGAAGTTAGGGACAAGCTCTGAGGAAAAACAAGAGGAACTGTTTAAGGTAGCCAAGAGGATGGAAGTAGAATGAAAACCCTTCCCTTTCAAGAAGGCGTTGAAATACCTCTATTCTATCTCTAAGCTTTGATCATACTAATATGGTCTAGTAGATTGGCCAAGAGCCCTCATCAATAATAAAAGCTTCTGTTTTTCTCATTTGATTTTGAACCCATCTTAAAACAAATAGTCTAAAATATGTATTTACTTTTAGACATCTCTCTAGGTTTTTAATGAAGCCATTTTAAAGTTAGTCAACTGCAACCAAAGTCTGAACATTCTTTTTTAAAGTGTGAAACGTGTGCTTTGTTCTGCTCTAAAAATTCAAAGTGAGGGCGGGCAACGGTGGCTCAGTGGCCGAGTTCTCGCCTGCCATGCCGGAGACCCGGGTTCGGTTCCCAGTGCCTGCCCATGCTGAAAAAAAAAAGATTCAAAGTGAGCTTTGGGAATATTCTTCAGATAAAATTCATCTTCGGTGTGTGTGTGTGTGTGGAGAGCGGTGGAGGGACTAACTAAAAATTGAAGAGAAACAATTCAAACTCCGAAGGAAATATCCAAAGGAAACTTATAATTGATTACAAGTAACAGCTTAGATTATGATCTGTGGTCTCTGTTATAAGATCATTTGTTGGATTGACTAACTGCCTTTCTCTAAAGACTCTTTATGAATTCAGAAACTGCATCTTGCTCTGACAGTCTTTGGTTTGCTTGTCTCAGATTCATGGCCTGATTAAAAATAATATTCCTGAAAGACATCCTACTTTTTAAATTGTTTAACCCCTTTTCTGTTTCCTCTTTACTTTATTCATTGTCAGCCATTTTATAAACTGCTTCCTCTATCTCTTTCCATTCCTTGCCTTTTCTGTTTCCTCCTTCTATGTCCCTTCTTAGCTCTTTGCTCCCACTCCTCTTTTGCAGAAGGATGTTTTCTGATCTCCATTTATAAATTTGAAATCAGAGACCTGGATTTAGTGCTAGTGAAGATGTAGCAAAACAGGTACCCCTGGATGCTTTTTGTACAAACGGAAATTGGAAATCTTTTAAATAATTTATGCTGAACCCTGACTGTATAATCTATGCGATAGCTTTTTAAAAGATGAATTATGTTATATGAGAAAGGCAGATTGCAGAATAGTATATTGGTCTAATCCAATTTCTGTAGTCACAAATAATTACATATTTTCCTGTTATAGGGAAAGTTATTACTCACAGCTTCCCCTACCCCCAAAAAAGAATTAGGAAGATTTTCTACCAAGACCAAGATAGAAACAGAAGTGTTTATTATCACCAGGTGATAACATCATAGATAATAACTGACATCATAATTTTTTTTTAAAGTAAAATGCAGTAAGTTCAGATTGGGGTTTTAATTCTGCAGTTAACCAACTTTTATCCATTTTTCCTTCACGTTATCTATCTTTTTCCTATTGATTTGTGGGAGTTCTTTATATTCTTGGAATATGAACCTTTGTCATATGTGTTGCAAATTCTCCCCCTTTGTAGTTTGCATTTATTCTCTTAATGATGTCTTTTGATGAATGGAAATTGTAAATTTTAATATAGTAAAATATATCAAAAAATTCCTTTATGGTTATTAATAGTGCTTGTGCATCTCATGTATGCATCCACAGTACCATGAAATATATCACCTGAAAAATCTGGATGAGAGGACAGTAAGGATTGGCGAGTGAGAATAAAAATTGAAATACAAATCATGCAATCTTGTACTCGCCTGGTGGTAGTCCACAGATTTAGTCAAGCATCTCCTAGCAACCAATGAAAGGAGATAATCATGGTTTGTTACAAGATTCACTATGTCCTTAATGTGAAAACAGAATAGTTACTCGGTACATACTTAGCTTTTCCTGGTACTGAGACCTGAGAGTGACTTCTGCACCTCCGCAAAGAGACGCTATAGGAGGCAGTAAATTACATCTACAATAAAAGCTCTCCAGTAAACAAAATATTAGGGTACGTAAAGGCTGTTTCTTAAGCTCTCCTCAGGGAAGGTTGGTGCCATAACATCAGAGTTTGTGATGCACCAATACAGTGTGGTCTAAATATATAGCTTGATGTACAGTCAAACTTAGAATAGCTAGGGAAGTGAGATTTGTTTACTTCCGCTAATATAATCTGTTCCAGTGATACAAGAGAGTATAAATTATGGAGATCTTAAAATTTTAACACACTGGCTTCAAACCTTTATTTTCACAGAAATAAAAGGATACAGATACAAAGAAAGACCTTATAAAACCTGCCCAATTCATTTCTCACCCTCCCAAGAAGAAGCCACTGCCCTCGGTTTGGCATGTGTTTTTACCTTTTTACTACATCTGTTTGTGTCAGTAAACAATATACAATATGAGATTCTAAGTATTATTTATGATGGTAAATTTTATGAAAATGATTTCATTTTTAAACATTTTTTTTTCCCACTCAGTAATGTTTTGAAATTTTTCTCATGTCACTAACTATGGCTCTAAATCATTTATTTAAAATGTCTTATGTGAACATGCTCTACTGTGTTTCATATGCTTACTGGCTAATTACTGTTTGTAATTATTTTTTCATTTCCTTGCCTGTCCTCCTCTCACCCCAACCCCCAATGAACTCATTTTTCCTTTTCTTAATGATATGAAAAACTTAAAAAGTATTTTCTGGATATTATTTTTTTGTCATTGTACATGTAGCAATTGTCATCTGCCACTTTATTTTACAGAAGAGTTTTCATCTTAATATGATCAACTCACTCACTTTATTGGTTATTACATTTTTGTGTATTTGTATATTCTTGAAGAATTCATTTTATTCCCAAGAATATAAAGATAAGTCTCTTACTTTCTACAAAAGTTATAAGGTTTTACTTTTCACAGTTAGGCTTTCTAATGCCTGTAATTGATTTTTTCTGTATGGTAGGAAGTAAGGATTTCATAATATCCCTTTGGCCGTATTACTATTCAGTTGTTTCAGTACCATTCATTGAATAGTACGAGCATCTGTTCTTTCTCCACTTTTTTTTTAACCTTTTAATTAGGAAATTCAGAGGTAGAGAGTATACAGATCAGAGATGAATAGCCAGCTCAGTGTTTATCACAAAGCAAACTCCTGTGTGCCCGTCACCTGGTCAGGAAATTAAGCAGCCCTATCGACCACCCTCCTAACTTCCCTCCAACCCTAGAAGTAACCACAGTGTTGTCCAAGATGATCACTTCCTTGGTTTTCTTTTTAGTCTGAAAGCTTAAATATGCATCCCTAAACACTATGGTTTAGTTTTTAATTTTTTAACTTTTATGAAGGGATCAAATAGTGTGTCTTCTAAACTTTTATAGACTGCGTTATTTTGAGCTTTCATATAAAGTAAATCAAAGATGTTTTCTTTTGTGTTTGGCTTTTTTGCCCGCCATTATGTCTGTCAGATTCAGCTATACTGTCGTACTTTGCTGTAAGTCATTCATTCCATTGCCGTAGAGGGTTCTGTTGTGTGAAAATACCCCAACTTATTTATCCATTCTATGATATATGGACGTTTAGTTTGTGTCTTAGTTTGCCAGAGCTGTTATCATAAAAAAGCACACAACGTTTGGCTTAAACAATGGGAATTTATTGGCTCACAGTCTTAAGACTGGAAGAAGTCCAAAATCAAAATATCAGCATGGCTTGCCCTCTCTCCGGCTGCAGCGTTCTTGTGCTGGCTGCTGGCAGCCCTTGAGGTCCCTTGGTTTGTGTCTGCCTCCCTTCATGTGGCGATGTTCTCTCATGTAACTTCTGTAACTTCCAGGTTCTCTTTATAAGGCCTCCAGTAATTCAGACTAAGACCCACTCTCTTTCTTTTAGACCACACCTAAACTAAAAATCACGTCTTCAAGAGTTCTTATTTACAATGGATTCACACTCACAGGAGTGCGGATAAAGTTTGAGAATGTGTTTATGTTGGGGCAGGTAATTCATCTACCATGGTCTGTCTCCAGTTTGGGGCTATTACAAATAACACTGCCATAATTATCCATGTACATGTGTCTTGGTACACATGTGTACACATTTCTGTTAGCTATATATACACCTAGGAGTAGAATTGCAGGTTATACACATCATCAACTTTAGTAGATAAGGCTGAAGTCTTCCAAAGTGAATTGTACTGATTTACACTCCGTCAAGCAGTGTATGAAAGTTCCTGTTGCTTCGCATCTTTGCCAACACTTGGATTTTCGGTCTTTTTCATTTTAACCCTTCTGGTGGCTAAGGAGCTGAGCTGTAGCCCTTGCACGTGGCGCTTTTCTTTGGCATCCCTCACCCCTGGTGTGTAGCCCTAGTGCAAAGCACAGATGGTTTACCCAAACCCCATCCATCCCCTCATCCTCTCAGCTGCCACCTCCAGTATCAGCAAATCTCTCCAGGAGAAAAGTGGCTCCAAAAAATGGACTCACTTCTCTAGACCTCTGTCCTTCCCCCAATCCTCGCCTCCTAACTCTTAATAGCTTTCTTTTGCCCCTCTGGGACCATTAAACATTTGTATTTTCCATTTTTTTAGCTCTTTCTTTGGTTATCCTCCTTTTCACTGATTTTATTGTCACATGTCCCATATATCAGCAGTTGTTCTTTTCCTGGGCTCTTTATTGGATTGAACTAATTTTCTACTTGTATACCAATATAAAAACAGCAGATTACTGTAGTTTCATCATAATCTTAACATCTAGTGGATCAAATCTACCTACCTTGCTTTCTTCAGAATATTCTTGGGTACTCATGTTTTATTCTTACATTTGATTTTAAGATCAGCCCCTCAAATTCTGCCAAAAAAATGTTTTTGAATGGGATTTAAATAAATTTTATAGATAAATTTGAGGTTCATTTTTCAACTTTACATTATTTTGATTTTACCATCCATAATATGGTACCAGCTTCATATTTATTGTTTTGAATTTGGCATATATCTTTGTGGTCAGTTTTCTCTAACTACTCCACATGAGCTTGAAATTATGATTTCACATTTTTATGTGCAAGGCTTTATGTTATGTCCACTAGAACAAATATGAGTTAATAAAATCTTCTTTATCCTTACTAAATTTTGTCTGTTTAAGCTATCAGTTACTGACAGTTATTTTTATTGCTTTTTTAAGTTTGTATTTATGTTATACAGATATAGAAAAGTATACAAATTATAAGTGATTTATGAATTATCATAAACTGAACACATCCATGTAATCATCCTCTGCCATAAGAAATAGGTATTATCAGCACCCCAGAAACTCCTCTTGAACACCCACCAATTACTATCCTGTTCCCTGTTTCTAGGAGTAACTACTATTTTGACTTCTAACAACACAGATTAGTTTTTCCTATTTTGAACTTGATATAAATGGAATTATCATTATGGATTCTGTTGTGTCCACTTCTTTCACTCAGAGATGATGTTTGTGAGATTCATGTTGTGTATCGCTATAGTCCTTCATTTTTACTGCTTTATATTATTCAGCTGAATGAATATACCACACATCCTATCTCCATTCTGTTTTTAATGGGCATTTGAGTTGTTTTCAGTTTGGAATTTTATGAATAATGCTGCTATGGATATTCTGGCTATAGATTTTCTGGCTTGCGTGCGCCTGATTCCTCTAGGGTATTTACCTAAGAGTAGAACTGATGGTTCACGGAAAATGCAATTTTAGTAGTTATTGCCAGTCTTTCAAAGTGATGGAACCGGTTTGTCCTCCCATCAATAGTATATGAGGGTTCCAGCTGATCCATGTCCTTGCCAATGTTAGTTATGGTCAGTTTGTAAATTTCAACCATTATGTTGGGTGGGAATAGTATTCAGTATGCTGTGATTTGTATTTCTCTAATTATAATGAGGCTGAGTGCTTGGTCTGTTTCTTTGCTTTTTAGATTTCCTCTTTTTCAAGTGCCTTATTCAATTCTATTATCCAATTTTCTACTGATTTGTCATTTTATTTACTTATTAATATAGCATTTTCTGTACATTCTTAAAGCAAATTACAATTCTTGTAAGTAATTTGCAGTAGATAACTTCTTCCACTCTGTGACTTGCTTTTTTGCTACCTTAGCGGTATCTTTTGATGAAAAGAGTTCTTAATTTTATCATTCTTTCAAAATTTGTTCTTTACTTGTCCTCTTTAAGGAATTTTTACTCCTAAGTATAGTGCATAAATTTCTATCTTTAACGGGATGCTTTACTTAATATTTTGTTATAATATTTTTGTTTTTGAGTTGTATTAATTGTGTAGTTTCACTGTCTTTTTAATTTTGTCAATTCTGAATAAATTTTATAAATGAAATACTGATATTAATGCCAACATTCTAACATTGTAAACATAAATATCTAATCACTGGTTTGTAATTTTTCTTTACTATTGAAATCACTTGGGTGGGAGTTATCCATCCAGGTAAGTATCAAGACACTTTGCCAATCTTGTGTCATGAAAATGTTCTGAATAGCTTGCATTACTCATAAAAGTCTGCAGAAATGAATCCCAAGAAGGAAAAAAATAATAAAAGGAAAAAGATTTCCTCATGTTTTGAGGAAAAACTAAGGTATTTTAAATCTCCCACTTTGGTTGTGAAGTATCTGTTTCTTTTTGTAAGTCCGTGCTTATTATTATGTATGTTTTCAGTTTTGAAATTTTTATATATTCCGATGAATTGTTCCTTTTGTCATAACGAATTCCTTTTTAAGGTTCAGAAATGATGCCCTTTGTTGAATAGTGCTCTATGCAAGGAGAAGGCAAGCGGGAATACCAGTACCCTGCCTTTTACCCTAGATTAGCAAACAGAAAAAGGATCAATGTTTTCCTAAGTGGTAGAAACTGAGCAGTAGGAGACAGCTGGTGGCCACAGCAAGGCGAAGGCAGTGGGCAGACTGCACATGCAGGAGGTGAGTCGAACAAGTCGTGACTAACTTGGGAAAGAAAGGGTATTTGAGAAGCAAAATCTATAGCAATTGAAGTTACCACCATATAGGAAATAGAAAGAATCAATTGAGGGATCTTAAAAAGTAATGGCTTTATTGAGATATAATTCATGTAGCATAACATTCATTGGTTTTCAGTATATTCGCATATTTTTGCAACCATCACTACTATCTAATTTTAGGGCATTTTCATCACCTTAAAAAGAAATCCGAATAGTCCTTCCCCATTCCTCTGTACCCTCAATCCCAGTCCTACTCTGCTTTCTGTCTCTATGGATTTGCCTATTCTAGATATTTCTTATAAATGGAATTATACAAAATAAGACCCTTTGTGACTGGATTTGTTCTCTTGACATAATATTTTCAAGGCCCATCCATGATATAGCATGGATCAATACATCACTGCTTTTTATTGCCTAATAGTATTTCCATTGTATGAAGTTACCACATTTAACAGTGGATGGACATTTGGATCAATTCCACTTTTGCTGCTACAAATATTCATGTACAGTTTTTTCTGTGGACATAAATTTTCAACTCTAAGAAAATTGCTGGGTCCTATGGCAACCCTATAATTAACATTTTGAGGAACTGCCAAATTGTTTTCTAAAGTGACTGTTCTACTGTCCCACTACCAATATAGTAGGGTTCCAGTTTCTTCATATCTTAGCCGATACTTGGCATTGTATGCCGTCTTCATTTTAGCCATCGTAGTGGTTATAAAGTGGTATCTCATTGTAGTTTTGATTTCCTTAATGACTAATGATGTTGAACATCCTTTTATATGCTTATTTGCCATTTGTATATCTTCTTTGGATAATGTCTATTCAAATATTTTGTCTGTTTTTAAATCAGATTGTCTTTTTATCACATGATTTGCCAACACTTTCTCCCATTCTATGGGTTGTCTTAATGTCTTTCGGTACACAAAAGTTTTTAATTTTGATGAAATCCAATTTATCTGTTTTCCTTTAGTTGCTTGTATTTTAGGTGTTATAGCAAAGAAATTTGCATAATCCAAAGTCATGAAGATTTACCCCCAATGATTTTTTTCCTAAGATTGTTATAGCTTAGTTATGGTTTATTATCCATTTATTTGACTAAATTTTTATATATAGTGTAAAGTAGAGGTCCAACTTCTTTTTTTTTTTCAGGGATAGAAGTTATCAGCTTGCTGATATATATATTTTTTTATTAATTAAAGAAAATTAACTAACACAACATTTAGAAATCATTCCATTCTACATATGCAATCAGTAATTCTTAATATCATCACATAGATGTATGATTATCATTTCTTAGTACATATGCATCGATTTAGAAAAAGAAATAGCAAGACAACAGAAAAAGAAATAAAATGATAATATAGAGAAAAAATAAAAATAAAAATAAAAAATACAAAAATATATAAGAAAAAAAAACTATAGCTTAGATGCAGCTTCATTCAGTGTTTTAACATAATTACATTACAATTAGGTAGTATTGTGCTGTCCATTTTTTTTTTTTTTTAGAAATCATACCATTCTACATATGCAATCAGTAATTCTTGACATCATCACATAGATGCATGATCATCGTTTCTTAGTACATTTGCATCGGTTTAAAAGAACTAGCAATATAACCGAAAAAGATATATAATGTTAATATAGAGAAAAAAAATAAAAGTAATGATAGTAAGAATAAAACAAAACAAAACAAAAACCTATAGCTCGGATGCAGCTTCATTCAGTGTTTTAACATGATTACTTTACAATTAGGTATTATTGTGCTGTCCATTTTTGAGTTTTTGTATCTAGTCCTATTGCACAGTCTGTATCCCATCAGCTCCAATTACCCATTATCTTACCCTGTTTCTAACTCCTGCTGAACTCTGTTACCAATGACATATTCCAACATTATTCTCGAGTGTCGAATATTCTCTAGGTCCATCCATGTTATTACATGCTTCATAAGTTTATCCTGCCTTAAAGCTGCATAATATTCCATCGTATGTATATACCACAGTTTGTTTAGCCACTCGTCTGTTGATGGACATTTTGGCTGTTTCCATCTCTTTGCAATTGTAAATAACGCTGCTATAAACATTGGTGTGCAAATGTCCGTTTGAGTTTTTGCCCTTAATTCCTTTGAGTAGATTCCCAGCAATGGTATTGCTGGGTCGTATGGCAATTCTATATTCAGCTTTTTGAGGAACCGCCAAACTGCCTTCCACAGTGGTTGCACCATTTGACATTCCCACCAACAGTGGATAAGTGTGCCTCTTTCACCGCATCCTCTCCAGCACTTGTCATTTTCTGTTTTGTTGATAATGGCCATTCTGGTGGGTGTGAGATGATATCTCATTGTGGTTTTGATTTGCATTTCTCTAATGGCCAGGGACATTGAGCATCTCTTCATGTGCCTTTTGGCCATTTGTATTTCCTCCTCTGAGAGGTGTCTGTTCAAGTCTTTTTCCCATTTTGTAATTGGGTTGGCTGTCTTTTTGTTGTTGAGTTGAACAATCTCATTATAAATTCTGGATACTAGACCTTTATCTGATATGTCATTTCCAAATATTGTTTCCCATTGTGTAGGCTGTCTTTCTACTTTCTTGATGAAGTTCTTTGATGCACAAAAGTGTTTAATTTTGAGGAGTTCCTATTTATTTATTTCCTTCTTCAGTGCTCTTGCTTTAGGTTTAAGGTCCATAAAACTACCTCCAATTGTAAGATTCATAAGATATCTCCCTACATTTTCCTCTAACTGTTTTATGGTCTTAGACCTAATGTTTAGATCTTTGATCCATTTTGAGTTAACTTTTGTGTAGGGTGTGAGATATGGGTCTTCTTTCATTCTTTTGCATATGGATATCCAGTTCTCTAGGCACCATTTGTTGAAGAGACTGTTCTGTCCCAGGTGAGTTGGCTTGACTGCCTTATCAAAGATCAAATGTCCATAGATGAGAGGGTCTATATCTGAGCACTCTATTCGATTCCATTGGTCGATATATCTATCTTTATGCCAATACCATGCTGTTTTGACCACTGTGGCTTCATAATATGCCTTAAAGTCAGGCAGTGCAAGACCTCCAGCTTCGTTTTTTTTCCTCAAGATGTTTTTAGCAATTCGGGGCACCCTGCCCTTCCAGATAAATTTGCTTATTGGTTTTTCTATTTCTGAAAAATAAGTTGTTGGGATTTTGATTGGTATTGCATTGAATCTGTAAATCAATTTAGGTAGGATTGACATCTTAACTATATTTAGTCTTCCAATCCATGAACACAGTATGCCCTTCCATCTATTTAGGTCTTCTATGATTTCTTTTAGCAGTTTTTTGTAGTTTTCTTTGTATAGGTCTTTTGTCTCTTTAGTTAAATTTATTCCTAGGTATTTTATTCTTTTAGTTGCAATTGTAAATGGGATTCGTTTCTTGATTTCCCCCTCCGCTTGTTCATTACTAGTGTATAGAAATGCTACAGATTTTTGAATGTTGATCTTGTAACCTGCTACTTTGCTGTACTCATTTATTAGCTCTAGTAGTTTTGTTCTGGATTTTTCCGGGTTTTCGACGTATAGTATCATATCGTCTGCAAACAGTGATAGTTTTACTTCTTCCTTTCCTATTTTGATGCCTTGTATTTCTTTTTCTTGTCTAATTGCTCTGGCTAGAACCTCCAACACAATGTTGAATAATAGTGGTGATAGTGGACATCCTTGTCTTGTTCCTGATCTTAGGGGGAAAGTTTTCAATTTTTCCCCATTGAGGATGATACTAGCTGTGGGTTTTTCATATATTCCCTCTATCATTTTAAGGAAGTTCCCTTGTATTCCTATCCTTTGAAGTGTTTTCAGCAGGAAAGGGTGTTGAATCTTGTCAAATGCCTTCTCTGCATCAATTGAGATGATCATGTGATTTTTCTGCTTTGATTTGTTGATATGGTGTATTACTTTAATTGATTTTCTTATGTTGAACCATCCTTGCATACCTGGGATGAATCCTACTTGGTCATGATGTATAATTCTTTTAATGTGTTGTTGGATACGATTTGCTAGAATTTTATTGAGGATTTTTGCATCTATATTCATTAGAGAGATTGGCCTGTAGTTTTCTTTTTTTGTAATATCTTTGCCTGGTTTTGGTATGAGGGTGATGTTGGCTTCATAGAATGAATTAGGTAGTTTTCCCTCCGCTTCGATTTTTTTGAAGAGTTTGAGGAGAGTTGGTACTAATTCTTTCTGGAATGTTTGATAGAATTCAGATGTGAAGCCGTCTGGTCCTGGACTTTTCTTTTTAGGAAGCTTTTGAATGACTGATTAAATTTCTTTACTTGTGATTGGTTTGTTGAGGTCATCTATGTCTTCTTGAGTCAAAGTTGGTTGTTCATGTCTTTCCAGGAACCCGTTCATTTCCTCTAAATTCTTGTATTTATTAGCGTAAAGTTGTTCATAGTATCCTGTTATAACCTCCTTTATTTCTGTGAGGTCAGTAGTTATGTCTCCTCTTCCATTTCTGATCTTATTTATTTGCATCCTCTCTCTTCTTTTTTTTGTCAGTCTTGCTAAGGGCCTATCAATCTTATTGATTTTCTCATAGAACCAACTTCTGGCCTTATTGATTTTCTCTATTGTTTTCAATTTCATTTATTTCTGCTCTAATCTTTGTTATTTCTTTGCTTTTGCTTGCTTTGGGATTCGTTTGCTGTTCTTTCTCCAGTTCTTCCAAATGGATAGTTAATTCCTGAATTTTTGCCTTTTCTTCTTTTCTGATATAGGCATTTAGGGCAATAAATTTCCCTCTTAGCACTGCCTTTGCTGCGTCCCATAACTTTTGATATGTTGTGTCTTCATTTTCATTCGCCTCGAGGTATTTGCTAATTTCTCTAGCAATTTCTTCTTTGACCCACTCGTTGTTTAGGAGTGTGTTGTTGAGCCTCCACGTATTTGTGAATTTTCTGGCACTCCGCCTATTATTGATTTCCAACTTCATTCCTTTATGATCCGAGAAAGTGTTGTGTATGATTTCAGTCTTTTTAAATTTGTTAAGACTTGCTTTGTAACCCAGCATATGGTCTATCTTTGAGAATGATCCATGAGCACTTGAGAAAAAGGTGTATCCTGCTGTTGTGGGATGTAATGTCCTATAAATGTCTGTTAAGTCTAGCTCATTTATAGTAATATTCAGATTCTCTATTTCTTTATTGATCCTCTGTCTAGATGTTCTGTCCATTGATGAGAGTGGTGAATTGAAGTCTCCAACTATTATGGTATATGAGTCTATTTCCCTTCTCAGTGTTTGCATGTATTTTGGGGCATTCTGGTTCGGTGCATAAATATTTATGATTGTTATGTCTTCTTGTTTAATTGTTCCTTTTATTAATATATAGTGTCCTTCTTTGTCTCTTTTAACTGCTTTACATTTGAAGTCTAATTTGTTGGATATTAGTGTAGCCACTCCTGCTCTTTTCTGGTTGTTATTTGCATGAAATATCTTTTCCCAACCTTTCACTTTCAACCTATGTTTATCTTTGGGTCTAAGATGTGTTTCCTGTAGACAGCATATAGAAGGATCCTGTTTTTTAATCCATTCTGCCAATCTATGTCTTTTGATTGGGGAATTCAGTCCATTGACATTTAGTGTTATTACTGTTTGGATAATAATTTCCTCTAACATTTTGCCTTTTGTATTATATATATCATATCTGATTTTCCTTCTTTCTACACTCTTCTCCATACCTCTCTCTTCTGTCTTTTTGTATCTGACTCTAGTGCTCCCTTTAGTATTTGCAGAGCTGGTCTCTTGGTCACAAATTCTCTCAGTGACTTTTTGTCTGAGAATGTTTTAATTTCTCCCTCATTTTTGAAGGATAATTTTGCTGGATATAGGAGTCTTGGTTGGCAGTTTTCTCTTTTAGTAATTTAAATATATCATCCCACTGTCTTCTAGCTTCCATGATTTCTGCTGAGAAATCTACACATAGTCTTATTGGGTTTCCCTTGTATGTGATGGATTGTTTTTCTCTTGCTGCTTTCAAGCTCCTCTCTTTCTCTTTGACCTCTGACATTCTAACTAGTAAGTGTCTTGGAGAACGCCTATTTGGGTCTAATCTCTTTGGGGTGCGCTGCACTTCTTGGATCTGTAATTTTAGGTCTTTCATAAGAGTTGGGAAATTTTCAGTGATAATTTCTTCCATTAGTTTTTCTCCTCCTTTTCCCTTCTCTTCTCCTTCTGAGACACCCACAGCACGTATATTTGTGCGGTTCATATTGTCCTTGAGTTCCCTGATACCCTGTTCAAATTTTTCCATTCTTTTCCCGATAGTTTCTGTTTGTTTTTGGAATTCATATGTTCCATCCTCCAACTCACTAATTCTATCTTCTGTCTCTTTAAATCTATCATTGTAGGTATCCATTGTTTTTTCCATCTTTTCTACTTTATCCTTCACTTCCATAAGTTCTGTGATTTGTTTTTTCAGTTTTTCTGTTTCTTCTTTATGTTCAGCCCATGTCCTCTTCATGTCCTCCCTCAATTTATCGATTTCATTTTTGAAGAGGTTTTCCATTTCTGTTCGTATATTCAGCATTAGTTGTCTCAGCTCTTGTATCTCATTTGAACTATTGGTTTGTTCCTTTGACTGGGCCATATTCTCAGTCTTCTGAGCATGGACAGTTATCTTCTGCTGCTGGTGTCTGGGCATTTAGTCAGATTTCCCTGGGTGTCGGACCCAACAAGGTTGTAAGATTTTTCTGTGAAATCTCTGGGTTCTGTTTTTCTTATCCTGCCCAGTAGGTGGCGCTCGTGGCACACGTTTGTCTGCGGGTCCCACCAGTAAAAGGTGCTGTGGGTCCTTTAACTTTGGAAAACTCTCGCCGTCCGGGAGGTTCGCTAGCCGAAGCGGCTTGGAAGAGTGCCAGCCGGCCCGGGGTCCGAACGCGGGGAGGGTCGCTGGCCGCCGCAGCCTGGGAAAGCGCCTGTCCGAATTTCCTAGTCGGCCCAGTGGCGGGAGGGCGCCAGCCGCAGCGGCCCGCCTAGAAGAGTGCACGTTCCCGGAGAGTCATGGGTTTGGAAGGGCACCCCCCGTCACCGTTCTCCGTGGCCTGGGGATTTCCGATCCAATTCTCTCAGTTGGTCCGGGGGGCCGCGCGTGGTGTGGGCGCCAGCCACCGCGGTTTGAGGGGACCGCCTGTCCAATTCTCCCAGCCGGCCCGGGAAGGGGGAAGGGAGTGACTCCGGCCGCTTGCCGCCCTGCCCAGTGAAGCCCGCGCCCCTCGGTGATCTCACCAGAGCAGGTTCTCTCAGCCAGCCAGCCGTTCCAGGATGGGGTACGCTGTCTTTTTTATCTCTGTCGTGGCTTTGGGAGCTGTTCTGTATCGTTTCTACTCCCGTAGTAGCTGTCCTGGAGGAGAAACTAAGATCCGCGCGTCTTACTAAGCCGCCATCTTCTCCGGAACTTCCAACTTCTTTTTATCCAACTTACCCAGAACAATTTGTTGAAAATACTGTTATTTCCTTACTGATTGTCTTGGCACCATTGTTGAAAATCAGTTGACCATAAATGTAAAGGTTTATTTCTGAACATTCAATTCCATTCCATTAATGCATATGTTTCTTCATATACCCATACCATACCACCTTGATTTTTGTAGTTTCAAATTGAGAAATATGTGTCTTCTACTGTTGTTCTTCTTTTTCAAGATTATTTAAACTCTCCTGGGTCCCTTGCATCTCCATATGAATTTTAGGATCCGCTTGACAATTTCTGCTGTTTTCCTGGGATTTAATAGGGAAGACATTGACTTTGTATTTGAACTTGGGGAGTATTGCCATCGTAATACTTGAGAAGAATGTATTCTGCTCTTATTGGGTAGAATGTTCTATAGATGCCTGTTAGGTCTAGTTGTTTATAGTGTTGTTCAAGAAGAAACAGATTGAGCTTCTGCCTTGTTGTTTTATCCATTACTGAAAATGAGGTATTGGTGTCTGCAACGATCATAGTTGAATTTTCTCTACCTTCAATTTTATCAGTTTTTGCTTTATGCATTTTTTTAGCTCTGCTGTTAGTTACATATATGTTTATAATCATTATGGTTTTTTAAATATTTTTATTGATAAAAGTTAAAAAATATCCAAACATTCTTAACATACAAACATTCCATATATGGTATACAATCAGTGACTCACAATATCATCACATAGTTATGTATTCATCACCGTGATCTTTTTTTGAATATTTGTATCACTCTAGAAAAAGCAATAAAAAAGAAAAAGAAAAACCTCATACGTATCTTACCCCTTACCCCTCCCTCTCATTGACCATCTACCCAATTTATTTTAACCTTTGTTCCCCCTATTATTTATCTTTTGTCCATATTTTTTACTCATTGTGCACACCCTAGATAAAAGGAACATCAGACACAAGGTTTTCACAATCACTACAATCACATTGCAAAAGCTATATCATTATACAATCATCTTCAAGAAACAAGATTTTACTAGAATACTGGAACACAGTAATACTGTGTTTTACTGGAACACAGCTCTGCAGTTTCTGGTACTTCCCTCTAGCCAGTCCAATACACCATAAACCAAAAAGGGGATATCTATATAATGCATAAGAAAAACCTCCAGGATAACCTCTCGACTCTATTTGGAATCTCTCAGCCACTGACATAAATATTTTCAAGTAACTAAAGGATCTATGTCTAAAGTCTCATCATATAGAGAAAAGAGACAGAAAAAAAAACAAACCAAAGAGAATTCTGGAGTTGAATATGCAATAAATAAAATGAAAAATTCATTAGAGGGTTTTTTTTCTCATTTTCCTCTTCCCCCTTTTGGTCAAGAAGGTTTTCTCAAATGTTACCATTATGTTTTACTCCTCATTTGACCCTCTTGTCATTATAAAATGTCCTTTGTCTCTCATAACCGTTTTGTCATAAAAGTCCATTTTGTCTATCAGTATAGTTACTCTAGTTCTCTTGTGCTTAACATTTTTACAGTGTGTTTTCTTTCTATGCTTTTACTTTAAACCCATTTGTATCTTTGAGTCGAAAGTATATATCTTGTAGACAGCATATAGTTGGATTGTTTTCTGTTTGCTTGTTTGTTTTGCTTGGGCAGGCTCTGGGAATCAAACCTAGTCTCCAGCATGGCAGGTGAGAATTCTGCCAGTGAGCCACCATTCCATTGCCCTGGTGAATTGTTTTTTGTTGTTGTTGTTATTGTTGTTTTCATTTATCCTCCAACCTCTGCCCTTTGATAGGGGTGCTTGTTGGATCTTTCTTCTGCCTGCCTGGATCTGCTGTTGAACCCCTCTAGTGAATTTTTCATTTTATTTATTGTATATTCAACTCCAGAATTCTCTTTGGTTCATTTTTTTTTTCTTTCTCTTCTCTCTGTATGATGAGACTTTAGAAGTAGATCCTTTAGTTACTTGAACATATTTATGATAGCTGATTTTAAGTCTTTGCCAATATGGACTTCATCAGGGACACTTTCAATTGACTGTTTTCCCCCATATATGTGGATCATACTTTCCTGTTTCTTTGCATGCCTCATCATTTTTTTGTTGAAAACTGGACATTATTAATAATGTAATGTGATAAGTCTGGAAACCAGATGTACCCTCCCCTCCACTTAGGTTTGTTTTGTTTTGTTTTGTTTTGTGACTTTCCTGGGCTAATCTGTACAGTCTATATTCTTTGTTCTGTGCAGCCACTGATGACTCTGCTCAGTTAGTGTAGTAGTTAGCTTATGACTGAACAGAGATTTCCCTAAATGCCTTGAAACCAATGAGCCGCCTTATCTTTTCCATGGGACTCTGTGTGTGTGTTTAATGCCCTGGTAGTTTATAACTGTGCCTCAGCCTTCACTTCCTGCTCACACACAGCCTCAAGCTTAGCTATAGGTGATAGATTAGGACCTTCTCAGGTCTTTCTTGGTCATGCATGGAGCCATGTAGATGTGCATAGCCTTTTAGATTCCCAGAAATTTATTGGAGCTTTTTAAAACCTCCTGTGGATATCTCATGTCCCAGATACTCCTTTTAAGTTTTTTTGGCCAAGTTCTCATTTACCCTAGTTGCTGTGACCACTTCAGGTGCTGATAATGTTAAGCAGTTGCTGCTGATTGTTTTTGACATATGCCCTGGAGATAGAGCTGTTTCACACTGAGTTAGCTCTGAGTCAAATTAAAGTTAAGCCCAGTGAATGGGGTTTTCCAGTGAGCTGCCTGACACGTCAAATAGTGACAATTTTCTGGGTCTAGGGATTTCAGGGAGCACTAAAACCATTCTGTGCCCTCGAGTACTGCTAGGCTACCAGTTTTCACAGTTAACATTGTTGGGAAGCTGTTGGTTTTCTGCATAGCTGGGAAAAGGGGATGGGAATAACACAAGTTAAAATACCACAAAGCTTGCTGTCCTCACCAAGATTCAACTGTTTTTCTTGAATGAATGTTCCCTGTATTGTTGCAGGCCCTTGATTAATTCACAGAGTTACAAAAAAGTTGACTTTCACAGTGTTTTTCTGTGTGCTCATTACTTTTATAGAGGAAAGAAATTTTCAGGTCATTCCATAAGAACGTCTCCTGAATTGAATTTTGTAATCTGACCATACCATAATCATAGAAACACAATCAACGTGTGGGCATTGCTTTTTACCTACTAGAATGACAAAGATAAATGTAATGAGGGGTATAGAGAAGTAGGCATTCTTACATACTGCTGGTAGGAGAATAAATTGGTGCAATCTGCTAGTAGTACAGTAATATTTGAAGGTCTTTAAGGTGGTCATGCCCTTTGATCCTGTAATTCTATTTCTAAGAATTTATTCTAATTGTTTAGTTGGTGACTGTTTTAGTTTCCTAGGCTCCCCAAAGAAGATTTCATGAAATGGGTTGGCTTTAAACGGTGGGAATTTATTAGCTTACAGTATGAGATCATGAGGATGTTCAAATCAAGGCAACATCAAGGCAATGCTTTCTTCTTGAGGACCAACTGCTGGCGTGCTTTACTGTTCTGCTACATGGCAAAGCACATGACAGCGTCCACTGGTCTCTCCCTTCTTCAATGTCTTCACTGGCTTTCTCTCTCTCCAGTAAAAGGGTTAAAACCTATCCTGAATGAGGTGGGTCACACCTTAACTGAAATAGCTTCATCAAAAGATCCTACTTACGGCGGGCCGCGGTGGCTCAGCGGGCAAAGTGCTTGCCTGCTATGCCGGAGGACCTCGGTTCGATTCCCGGCCCCAGCCCATGTAACGAAAACGGAGAAACAAAATACAATAAAAACAAGAAAATGTTTAAAAGATGTTTCCCTTTCTTCCTCTCTTCCTTCCTTCTATCCTTCCTTCCTTCTCTCTGTCTTTCCTTTAAAAAAAAAAAAAAAAAGATCCTACTTACAAAGGCTCCACACCCACAGGAGTGGGTTAGATTTAAGAACATGATTTTCTGGTGGTACAAACAGTTCTTAACCATCACAGTAACAGACCCCAAAGGCATTCTCACAATGGGTTTGGTTTGACTTATTGAAAATACCTAAATTATCAAACAGTATGAGATTGGTTAAACAGACCAGTATATCTAAAAAACAGAAATGCTATACAGAAGAATGATCACATGAATTTTTAATTAGTATTAGTTAGAAAGTTGTTTGTGATATGTAGTAAACAAATGATTTCAGAATAGCATGAATAGCATCTGATTTTTAAATACATATAGTATGGGGATTTATATATTTGAATAGATGCATAAAAAATATCTGGGAATGTTAATGCAAAACCATTACCAGAGATTTCCTCTTGATGATGGGATTAAAAATAAGTTCATTTTCATGCTTTCTTCTTTTCACTTATCTACATTTTCTATTTTTTCATGAAAAAATATACTGCGTAGGTTAAAGAAGCAATAAATATTTAAAAATTTAAACTAAGAATGAAAAAATGCCTACTAAAATCTGGTAAAATAAAAATAAGCATTTTAGTTTCCTTTCTCTTTTTCTAACTGCTTTAGGAAGGATATGATGGAGGTAACAAGTGAATGGAGAAGTATGTAGAAGTATTAGAAGCATCCATTTTCTGTCAATTTGCTAAAAACATCTTTTAAATTGAGACAGCCTTTAGAAATAGTACAAATAATAGAGATTACTGAAAAAAGAGAGACAGTTTTATGAGGCCAGGATATATCTCCGCACTTGTTTGTTAATTTTAGATGGAGCAAAGGCAAAGACTTAAAGCTCAAAATAAATATAAGCTCTAGATTTTAGACAAACAAATGAAAACACAGTGGGCCAAAAGCCAGAGGAATCTGGACCACTTTGTCGTTCACATTTAACCAGCTGGGGTCTTTCTTGATGCCATCTGATTCTGCCTCTTTTGAAAAGGAAGAATTTGTCTTTTAGCAGAGAATTTGCATTTTATAAAGTTTAAGATCTGTGGCTCTGTTATTCTCTAGAAAAATAGCACATTTGATGAAACACCATGCTCAGTATTTAATAAAAGTTCCCCATTGGATGAAATGTTCTTCGCGGCAAGACTAGATTAAGATTCAGAGTCATGGGTAATATATCTGCCACTGTCCAGGTATCTTAGTCTTAGTTAAATCTGTTGCAGTGAGATCTCTAACATGTTTTCACATGTGAACCTATGACGGCGTGATGAAATGCAGTATCCTTTTTGAATTGCCAATTAATGTAATGCTAATTGTCATCTTAAAAAGAAATAAGAGAGAATGGATTTCTTTAAGGGACTTGGGGCAACTGTGACATATGACTCCAAAACAATCTCTGAATTAGCGACAGAGGAGTAGAATCAGACTGTCCTGGTTTGAATCGTAGCTCCACTGATTTCTACAGAAATGACGGAAACCTCAGAGTCAACAGAGAGAACAGAGATACAGATGTTTGAAGATGCTTGGAGCAGACGTCACCATGAGATGTTAGGCAAGCCAGAACCTGGAGAGAGCCAAGGGAAGCCAAGAGATGAAAGCCAGCCCTGGAACAGAAGCAAAGTGAAGAACCCCCACAGGAACAGAGGCTGAAAGCAAAGGAGCCCAGGAGCAAGGGACCAGCAGATGCCAGTCACATGCCTTCCCAGCTGATAGAGGTGTTTCTGACCCAACAGCCTTTTTCAAGTGAAGGTAACCTCCTGTTGGTGCCTTAACTTGGACACTTTCACTTCCTTAGAACTGTAAGCTTGTAACTTATTAAATTCCCCTTTTTAAAAGCCATTGCAGTTCTGGTATATCATATTCCAGCAGCTTGCGAGCTAAAACATACCCTACAGCCAAATGAATAGACTTAATATTTGTTCAGTAACGTAAAAAATACATGAGAGTGTTGTTTAAATGCTAAATAGCAAGGGAGCTTTTCTTTAGAAAATTCCTTTTAGAATAATGGGAGGAAAGGTTTTAAAAGACAAAAAGGGACTGAAACTAGTATACCCATTAAGATACAGCTGCTCGTATGTGTCATCTGCTTCCATGTTTTGTTTATCATGGTATTTGTATTAGTGATGACTTTGTGGTTGAAAGAAGACAGAAAGTGTCTCAAACTTACCTGCTCATGTGACCAGGTAGAATCAGGGTATAGATGCCTTTGTGGCACCTTTATACCAGGGATTTGGTTGTGAATCTCTCTCCCTCTCTCCTCTGCTTCTCTTTACCTTGAACAGCCTTGACTCACATCTTCCAACCTTAGCAACCCAAGAGAAACAGGATTTCCCCCTAAAACTCCAAATTGAAAAATCCCAGGGAAGGGAGATGTAGTATTGTGTTTGTCTCAGTGTAAGTTACCCACGGACCCCGTTGTCAAAGGCAGAATTGCTTCCAGAAGATTGGAGGGAAGGGAGACGAGCACATGTGGCCAGCCAAAACAATGGCCACTCCAATGATGGTTTTCAAATCATGGGCTTCATCACATGATTGAGATGGAAACGTTATTGGGTTGTAAACTCCATATGGTGGGATGTGGGCAGTATTTTTTTTTAATGAACAGATATAAATGAAATTGAATATAAAATACAAAAGTATAACAAATTGTTTCATAAAACTTTGATTTCCATATATTTAAATATGTATGTGTGTGAGTGGGTATACTAGGTGCAATATAAATTGTATTTCTTCTTATGAGATGCAATTTTTAAAAAGTCTACACTGCACACTGCTGTTTACTGGTAAGCTACCATTGTAAATGGAAAATAATCTGCTTGTTTCTAGGATCTTATTCCTAAGGGACCCTGGTTTGATTCCCAGTGCCTGCCCATGCAAAAAAAAAAAGGATATGTTTTTCTTTTGAGATACTTAATGTAGACCGTTGCCATTACTTAACTTCAGCCTCCCAGTCGATCACACAGGAAGTATGGCCAGAGCTGTGTTAATTAGGGAGGCAAAATGCTGCAACAATTAGATTCCAAAATGGCAAGTAGCTCAACATAATAAAATTGTATTCCTCTTAGAGTTATTCAAAATGGGTATGCCTGATTGGTGAGCAGCTTTCTTCCACTTGTAATACAAAGCAGGATGGGTTCCTTCCATCTTGAGACCCTGCCATCTCGTGGGTCTCACTGTCACCTCCATCCTATCAGAGGAAGGGAGAAGAACAACTGGAGGCAGCACACCGTCTTCTCAATGGCCTTAGCCCCGAAGTAGTACAAACAGCCCTTTTTCCACACACATTCAGCTGGCAAGTGACTGTCATTTGGCCTCCTCTCACTGTAAGGGAGGCTAGGAAATGCAGAGTAGCTGCCTCGCCATGTGCCTGGCACAAGTATGCAGTGGAAGAAGAGAATAGATTTGGTTGACCAGATGGCAATCTCCATCATAGGGATCCTGACTGGAAAGGATCTTTTCAGATTCTTATCTACCAGCTGGTTCCCTCTATCTTGTCCTAGCTGTGTGCTTTGAGCCCCCTTCATGGGAAACTGCCCTCTGCAGGAGCCCCCACCACCCTCAGCTCATGGCCCCCTGAGATGAGTTGCCAGTAAATGATTTTTATTGTTACAGAACATAAAGTTAGTAATAGGATTGAGTTTTTGCTTGTTTGGGGAGACAGGACATTTTCCCCCCTTGTGTCTGATTCAATTTAAGTTACAAGTAATTTTCCCAAACAGCTGCAGCTATAAGTTCAAATCAGTTTTCAAATTTAACACAAAGAGTTCTTCTACCAGGTCCAGCTTTACAGGCAGGCATCCTGTGCATTTGCCCGGGGGCCCATGCTTGATTTAACGGCCTGCTGCCACTATCTTAGGAAACTCTCCATCTCTGAACAAAGGGCCCCACATTTTTATTTTGCACTGGTTCCTGTGAATTATTTAGTCCTGTCCACTAAATGTTAAACACTAAGCTGCTAGACTACACCCGGAAAGCTGTAGTTATGCTTAGTCCTTGCCTGTGCTCATGCAGCATGTGTTCATTACTTAATGAGGAAATATATCTTTCATTCTCTGTGATACTTCATTTCACCTGATGCATTAGTATTAATTCTCTTAAACACACACCCACACACAAAACACGAAGCATGCTCTTTCTGATTCATTTGAAGCATGTTACTACGTACTGTAATTTGCAGCTGATTCGCTGCCTTACTTCCCCACTGGTGCCTGGCTGATGTGCCCCGTGAGGTCACTCAAAAACTAGTCATTGATTTTGTGGCAGGCCAGACTTATAGCTTCATGTATGCCTCTTTTCTCCCCATCCCCTTACTGCCCCCACATCCCTTAAATAGGCTGTCAACTTACTAGAAGGAAGAGACAGCATGGAATTTTACAGGGCTTGCACACACTTGGGTTATGTATTCATTAAACTGAGTTTCTAACATAGGAGCATTCCCTTTTCACATGCTGATGCTTCCTACTCTTTCCATTCTTTGAGTTGCCCATTGAACTGGGGATAATGGGTAGAGACGTGCATGTGTGCGCGTGTGCGCGCACACACACACATCACTCCTCTCCCCCCCCCAAAAAAAACATTGTTTTAATTAAAAACTGTGGAAGAAGCAGGTGAAAAATTGTTTTATTTTTCATAACATGAAAAACAAAAGTCTTAAACAATTTTATCTTTGCTTTGTGATTAAATGTCCAGATTGACCAATACTCTAAGTTCCTTTGACACAGATATAAACTGCCTAAGTTACCTACCATTACATAACAAAGTACCACAAGCTGGGTGGCTTAGAACAGCAGTAGGTCTTGTCTCACAGTTGTGGAGTCCGAAGTCTAACATTTTGGGGGGGACTCCTTCCTTGACTCATCCTAGCTTCTGGTGGTTTGCTACTATGCTGGCTTAGAGCCATGTACCCCCCCCCCCCAAATATGTTCTTTATCTTACTCCATTCCTGTGGATATGAGCCCATTGTAAATAGGACCTTTTAATGAGTTTGACCCAGCTGATCAGGTATGACCCAGCTAATCAGCTTGGATTTTATAAGCAGAATAAAATTCCGAGAGAGAGAGAGAGAATCACTGGGAGTAGCCAGAAGCTGGAAGTCAATGAAACTGAGAAGAGAAAGAAGACGCTGCAGTGTGCATTGCCATGTGACAGAAAAGCCTTCAAGGAACCTGAAAGATTGCCAGCCAGCCAGAAGATGTTGACCCCAAGAGGAAGCAAATCTTCTAGCCTCTGAAACCATGAGCCAATAAATTCCAGTTAAGCCAACCCATTGTATTGTATTTGTTTTAGCAGCTGGGAAACTGAAACAGTTGGCAACCCTTCGGCTTCAATCTCTGCTTTAGATATCACATGACATTCTCTCCTGCATCAGTCTGTCTTCTCCCCTTCTTATGTGGGCCCTAGTCCCATTGAACCGGGACTGTTACCAGATTTTGGCATCCAAGGTTCTTGGCTGGGCTGTAAGAAAAAATTCAGAGGCACAGTACAGATAGAACAAGTAGGTAAGAAATTTATTAAGTACACATGCAGAGAAAGGAACAAGTAAAGAAAGATGGAGGGTGAGAGGCAATAGGCAATGGGGGCCCTTTTTTTTTTTAATGTATCAGTTATTTAATTAGGTTCTTTGCAAGTTTAGAACACCAGTTTGTGAAGACAAGCTCCATTTGTGAGGGAAAACACAGAACACAGGTAGCCTTGGAGCTGCGGAACAGCTCTGACAGTTGACATACATTGTGAGTCTACAGTTTTCTGATCAGCCTTGTGCTGCTCTGTAAGCTCATGTTTCTTTTTCCTGTGTCAGAGATCTCACTTTCATGGTATCTGGGCTTATGGCAGCTTCTTCTTTTTGAAGGAAGTATCAGTGAGATGTTTTGGAATTTTCATACCGCTTATGTCAATTTTGGTGGAGGTGACAGTGACAGATTTCTGGGGTGTCCTATGCAGACATGGGTCCAGTAGCAAGCCACTGCTTAGCTGCTCTGTTGCCCCTTGGTGACCAGTGAGGGTGATAAGAATGGTTCAGGAGTGATTAGGACACAGCTTTCTCAGATGCTGACTGAAGGGTATCTTGCCATGGCTCACCAGCTTCTGAGGCACATCTTCAGTAGGATCACATCGGCATTTTGCAAAGTTTAACCGCTCAGGTACCTCCATTTTTGTCAGTACTAGCCTGTTTTGTGACAGTAGCAAGAAGCTTCTTTTTCTTTACAGTCCTGGAATTAGCTGCTGAATACTTCTTCTTATACATGGCCTTTCTGGAATACATTGCAGATCAGTATTATCTGCCAATTCCTCTGCCCAAGACCGGGTTTTGGCTATAGTAAGGCTTCCCCTTCTTGGGCTTTTTGGTCCTCAGGATTTCCTTCTTAACCTTGCCACTGGCATCAGCTTCTTGGCTTCAGGTTTCTCCCCCACAGGCTTCTCAGCCTTTTTACCCACCATCTTGCAAGATGGTAAAGAGTGGGTCATTGGCTTTTATAGATTAGCTTTACTCATTCTCCCTCCCCTTCCTTGTTCTGGGCTCTTTCTTCTACCTTCCCCTCTCCCCAGGGCGGTGCCTGGTGGTAGACAGTACACTTGGGTGGCCCTTTGCTTCCACCTTTCCCCTCAGATGGCTCACTCAGGTGGAGGTCCTTTGGCGGCTGCTGCTGTGTGTTTACCATAAGTGAGTAGACCCCGAGCAGCATGTCTGTGCCAGACCGCATTTTGTGCATGCTGACCTTGATTAACCATTCTCATTCCTGGGCTTCTTCACGGTTCTCTCTCCCACCATCTCCCTTTCCTAGCCTGCCTCAGAACTACCCTAATCCCATTTAGTCTCATCTTAACTAATGACATCTTCAGAGACCCTACTTCCAGATAAGGTCACATTCACAGGACCAGGGGTTAGAACTTGAGCATGTCTTTTTAGGAGCCACAATTCATCCCGTAACCAGTACATATATAAACTGTTAATTTGTTTGTGTTAATTTAGCATACACAGAATGACCAGTGGTTTGTGCTGTCTGGTTCCTCTCCTCCTGAGTACGAAGACCTGAAATCTTGTTCTGGGACTTGTCCTAAAAGGAAAGACTCCTAAAATGTTGGAGCTGCAATTTAGGGCAGTCTGAGCCATCGCCCATTCATGGGTTGGAATTTCAGATGCTAGCTCACGTACAAGTAGAGCTGCTTCCAAAGGGAAAGACAGTAATGAAAAACCCCAGGGCAAGCAGGATCTTTTCTGACAAAGGCCTTTTTGTTGACACTGATAATAAGTTCCCTGTTTTTGAGTCTAGCAGGCTCTAGTCTCTGGTTTCGGTTGAAATTCTCTTTTTTGGGTCTTGGAATGGGAAGTGAAACAAATGTTTACCTGCCTTTCCACAAATCCTCTAGGCACTGGGCACATTATAAATGAACTAAATTCTAATTGGGTAAAAATTATTCTGTTCATTGTTAGACAGTCAGTGAATGTTCATGATTGGATATTGTCTTCCTCTCATCTTCAGAGGATGCCATTTTAGAAACAAGATAAACTGTAAACTAATTCTTGAGTGATACCTACAACTTTAACAGTAAAATTAATTTAGAGGTTCTTAATATTTCAGACCACATGCCAAATTCCAAAACTAACTTGAAATTTCTCAAATTGTGTCAATCATTTTGCTGATTATTCTGTCCCATTAACCCATATCCATTATCTTGAAACTAGTACTTGTTCCTGTTTCTCTACACAAATGCACAATTTCCATTAAGATTCTGTTTCTTTATTTTTTATACTAAAAGAAAAGGATAATTCTACTTGGAATCTGTGTTCTTTTATTAAGTGGGTATCATGGTCTGTGTAGATAAGAAACACATACATTCGTATCTAATCTTTCAGCTTGAGACAGAGGTATGAATGCTGAGAGGAATTTGCAATTTCCATTTCTTTCCTCTAGCAATTGTGCCTCTTCCTATGTTGTTCAGCCAGTTTGTTCTTATAATATTTGCTTTTGCTGTTTAATTTAGGGTGCCTGTCCAGAGGGACTCAAGGAGCAGAAGCTTTCTTCACTCTGCCTCCTGGGGCACACAAGACTTTGTTTTATTAGTGTGCATATCACCTCTTCACTTTTTTGCCATCTTATTTCAATTTGTGTAGAATGGCAGAGACTGTTATCAGAGTCAGCTTATTAAGAATTTACTGTCAAGTCACAGACTCCACTTAGAACATTATTAGACCCATACAGTAATGTTACTCGGGGAGAAGTCTTTACGATGCCAATGCCAGGGGTTTCAGAGTGATCGGAGCATCTCCAGTATCCCCATCCAATAGTACCGATAAATTAAGTCCCCCACAGCCTTCAAAATCCACCACGTAGGTTTAGGAAGAGGTTTAGCTATATTGAAGTAGAAACTATAGAAGAGCTAATTTCTTAATCTAAAGTCAAAGGAGAGGACATTACTTCAGAAAACATTTCTCAAAATAAAGGGATGCATCAAAGAAAAAGTATTTTATTTGCCAATAACTTACAGTGTAACTAAGGATGTGCTATGTGGATCGTGGGGCGGGGAAGGGGAAACCTTTGAACCCATGTCTTCTAGTTCCAAGCCCATGTTTTCTCCACAGCACGTTTCTCAAATACTAAGGTGAAGTGGGGATGCTCTCACCTCTGAGTTGAATGTTTCATGGCAGAAAATTCCAAGACTAAGTGAATATTTGTTGAGCATCTGTCCTGAGCTAGGCACGGGAGGGAAATTTGTCAGATCATCTAGTTCAATTCCCTGTTACAGTTGAGGAAATTGAGGCCTGAAAGCTCTATCCAGGATTAATCAAAGTTAGCTTCCCATTAGCAGTTTTAGTTAGAAGTGCTTTGAATTCTAAAGAGTCAGCTTTGCACATTAAAGTTCACACTGCAGCCAGACTCAGTGGATTCAAATCCCAGACCAGCCAATTTCTAGCTCTTTGGCAATAGGGAAATTCTCAGGGCCTCAGTTTATTCAGCTGTAAATAGTGATAACAATGGTACTTACTTCAGAGGGTTGTTGGAATTATTGTTAAGGATTTGATGAGTTAATAGATGTAAAGTATTTAGGACAGTCCCTGACACAGTAAAATGACACATGGAAAAAGTAATTATAATAATTGTGAAGATGATGATTCCTAATCCAGAAGTCTAAAAATATTCCTTTTTGGAAGTGTACTACTTACTTGAGTTTCAGACCATAAAAGCTACAACCCCAAAGCATGAAACTCTATAAATTCCTACATTTGAAGGATTAGGGCAATTCCCTGATATTTAAGTCTTGATAAAGTGTCGGGATCGATAAAGTGAGAGGATATAAAGACATAAAGATGGTGAAAAGTTTTGCATATGAAATCCTGTTAAAACAGGCCAGTTGAAATTGTCTTCTAAGCATCTTTATCTTTAAAAACGAAATTGCTTTTTATATATCACTTCTTATTTTATCACATTGCACTGGGAACTTGTAGAAATCTGACAAGAGTTGCTCATATCATTTGCACTTTTGTGCACTTTATCTTATATCCTGGCTCGTACTGTCTTCTAATAGTTTCATTGCAGATCTGAATTCCTTCCTGAGATTATAAACTTCTTGGTGAGAACAGCTTACCTATCGGCAGAGCAACTGACCCACGTGTATGGAATGCTGGAGAGCAGTGGTACACAAGCCAGATGGGCACCATAATCCCAGGAGATATTTGCCAGTAATGTCTGGAGACGTGTTTGGTTGTCATTGTTGGAGGAATGCTGCCAGCATCTAGTGGGTAGAGGCCAGGGATGCTGCAGCTTCCTACAATGCACAAGGCAGTCGCTGCCACAAAGAATTATAAGGCCCAAAATGTCACTAGTGCCGAGGCTGAGAAGCCCTACTTTAGAGGAACTCAGAGGCCATTATTCCCTACCCCCAGTACTTCCCCTTTGCCAGCGCATTGACATCAAGAATTTTGAAGTTAAGGGGTGCATGCTTTTGGGTGATGACAGACCCTATTAAAATGCCAATAAGCATCAAGTCCTCCCCGACACCCTTGCATATTAGGGTAAATTAGGTTGTCCAGTACCTCTTTCCAAAGGAAGAGCAAAAGCAGAGAGTGGAGGGAAAGGCATTGGAAAGTGCTCGCTGAAAACCTAAAATTCATGCATAAGTTTTGCAAAAGACAACCGTATCTTTTGTAGTCTCCAGAAAGGCCACCAGGCAGCCACCTTGTGGGAAACAAGAGCGAAGGGCATTCTCTCAGAGCCAGCGATTCTTCATAGCCAGCCCTTTCCCCACAGGCACATGCAGCTCTAGCTGTCACTAGTTGACACCCGCACTTTGGCTGCACTTTACCGTGGCAAAGCCGCATAGCCGGTGCTCCAGGCATCTGAACATTGTCTCATCTGCCTCTGGCGCTGAGCCCAGCCTGGAACTCAGTGAACGTTTTTTCATGTTAAGCATATTTCTGCTTCTGAGTCAAACTCAAAGAAAATCAGAAACAATTTAAGTCCCATCAAATGTGCATAATTTATCAGTCGAAAATCTCAAGGGATAAAGGTGTTTATTTTCTTTCTCCTGGGTTCTTAAGGGTACACATTTCCCTTTTGAAGATTTTTCAACTGTTCCCAAGAACAATTCACTCTTTCCAGTATGTATTTTATCAACTAGCCATGTGTTATATATAAACTGTAAACCACTCAAAAGAATGAGGGGAAGATACAATTTTTAAGGAAATAGTCTTTCCTCCTCTAAAAACAGAATTCATTTGCCACCTCACAGTGCTAGCCATTTTTTGAAGGCATTATTTTTCTAGCATACCAGTAGCACTCACATTAGTAATAAGGAAATAGATCCTCATATGTTGATGATAGTTATTTGGGAGCCCATCCTGAAGTCAAGGAGAATGGGCACTATGACCTGTCCATGTCCTTCCAGCCTTTTGGTTTTGTTGTTGTTGTTTTTTAATAAATGAATATTATTTCCAGCACTTGTGTACACCCGAAGGTTTCCGTACTCTAGACTGTTCAACTCAGCCATGTGTCCACTAGGTGGTGCCCTACTGCAGCCTGAAATATTTGCATGAAGCTGAAGGTGAATTCCCAAGTTGTCCTGACTCGTTTCTTCACAAAAGTACAGTATTTGTGTTAGTTTAGACAAACTAATCACACTGATGGAATGTTAGCAATGAAAGTGAGTGTCCAAACTATTTCAACCATCTTTTTAAGACGGGAGAGGAAACTGAGACCCAGTGAGATTTAGTGGCTTGTCCAAAGTCCTACAGCTTGTTACTGATGAAGCTAGCCCTAGAGGCCAGGGTTTTTTATTCCTAATGTGGCTTTTAAGCTGATTTCCCAGGTTGCCACTGCTTAATTAACAAGTCTTTCCAGGGAATCAAAGAGTAGGTTACAGCCCAGGTCAGCATAGTTTTACCCACAAATAATGGTAATTATAAATGTGGGAGCATATCGTGCTTGGAAAACGATCCTTGGACTACAGTTTAGGAAAACAAAGTTCCACTAGCTTATCTGTTAAACTTGGAAAATCACTTAATGATATCCAAGTCTCGGTCTCCTGATCTTTAAAAGATTGAATTAAATCTGAACAAATGATCCTCCGGGTTCTTCCATCTCTCTAATATGTAAAATTGAGTCCTTAGCACTGAAAGCCTGGAATTTTCCTGACTTCATCTTACGTTCTTGGTTTGGGCCATAGCGTGGCATTTGTTTTTCAACCATAAAATGAGTGGAAATTCCTTTCAACCCTTTCTCATGGCATTGGATAAAATCTGCGCACCAGCTAACCATTTTTTAAACTTTTTAAAAACTTTTTGCAACTTTCACTACTATTGGTACTACACAGCACCAATAATACATAACCCTGCAATTAAAACAGTTACTAACAAAATATGCCTATTTTATAGCAATGTATTGCAGAAAATACAAAAATAGCACTTATGTGGAATATTTATATAGAGCTTCCCAGAGCAGCTTGCAATGCTCAAGGCTGCTAATCATTTACAGATTTTCACACACACTTTCTCACCTGTCTTTTCCCTAAGTAAATTGCCTCTGCATTACCACTGTGCTTTGCCTCTCGCTCCATGTCTGTCTGTTTACAGAATCATCCTACCAGACAGGACATATTCGACTCTGTGTTTGTACAGCTCAGTAATGTTCAGAGTAACAGTTTTTATTTACCCTCATAATGAATGTAAATGATATCTCTTCACATTTGATCTATCCCAGTGTAGTAATCCCTCACCGAAGTTACCTTCATGAAAAATACAGCAGTTATTTTTTCACAGGAAACAGAGGTTGGGGGAGGGGGACTATTTAAATGGCTTTGCACATATAACATTAATATCACAGCAAATGATCATTCCAGAAGGCAAAGCGATGCTCCTTTTCACAGATTACCTTAATCGATAAAAAATGGCTGCAGCCTTGAGCTTTGTAAAGCTCAAAGATTTTTAAAATTTCCCAACCAAGCCCCTGTTTCTCTGGCATTAGCATTTCCTTTGTTTTATTCTTCCAAAGATTAACGAAAACGTCTGTTTTATGGTCTGGCCTTTTCAGAAGTTATCCTAGGTCCCCTATTGAAGGGGGAGAGGATCATAAATTGATGCAGTCTCTGCACCCTTCCTTAAACTTGCCCACATGGTCTGCAGGAAGGGACGTTGTAATTATAGCTGCATTTTGCAGTTGTTGATTAAGGGATCCAAACTGAACTTGGGTTTTTAAATGGTTGACAAATAAGTAGAAAAATGTGTTATCTCGGAACTCTCTTTGACAAGGGATTATCCCATTTTGTTTTCTGAGAAATGCCTTATGAGAAGATCATATATCAATTTTGATATGCTCAAATTTATGAAAACTATAGAAAAAGATTTTGGCTTTTTCGTTTTCATTTAACATCCAATTGTTTTCTAATTATTAATTAAAAATTCAAAATATAGTAATTACTAAAATGTTTAAAGATACTGGAAAGCATTCAAACCCAGCTGTTGGAGGGCCTGGGGTCAGGGCAGCCCGAAGACCAGAGGACACATCTGGCCGGGAGTTAGATGTGAATTTTAATTAGGACTTATGGGCAGGAGAAGTTTCTTCCCAAGGAAATGGAAGTCAGCACCCGCAAAGCTGGGAGTCCAGAGAGCGGTTTGTAAGGGTCTAGGACAAAGAAATTTCATAGGCTGTGAGGACAGAGTTTCAGCTGGGGTCTCGTGACACAGGGGTTTGAAAGTTTGTTATCAGCAGTGATCAAGGGAGGAGAGTTTCAATGCCTTTTTTCCAATACCATTTGTACATTCTTTCCTCCTGAGGAGGTCTGATGACTTTTGTATCTGTCCTGGCCATGTGGGTGGCTACGTGCAATGACCTGCTTTTAGTATGGAGGGGGGTCCTGGGTCCCCACAGAGAGCTATAAGGTTTGGTTTTTTTTTTTCTTCTCTTCTTTTTGCACTGTACATAATAACATTAGGTTCAGATCAGTATTAATGATCAGTATTTACATTATATTGTTTTGAATGCCATTTAATATTGATAATATTAATGTATGAAATCTGACGTGTTGATTTTCATTCACATGGGTCTACAGAAGTCTACCAAGAAAGTGTAACTTTAGAGGCTTTTATACATGTCCAAATTGTTTTAGAGCCTAAGGACATTCTGTTGAGTCCGTTTATGTATTTTTATCTGCATATTTATTTTAATGGGCTATTATTAACTCTTTACAAACAAGGTTTGCATTTTAAATTAAACATACAGCAATCTCTTTTGAGAACAATCCTGGAAATCTTTCAGAATGTTAAATATGCACGTACTTTGCCTCAGCAGTTCTACTTATTTGAATACATCTTTACAAAAACTTATGTGGAGAGATGGGAGACACCAGGGGAAAAACTAAACATCTAGAGGACTGATTGGAAAATTATTCAAGCTCTTTAAAAAAAAAAAGGGATCAACATTTGCTGATAGAGAACAATCTCAAAAGCAATCTTTTAAGTGAAAAAAAAGCAAGGTGTCAGTGCATATACTGTGCTTCCATTTATCTAAAAATTACACATAAATATGTATTATATGTCTGTATATAAATGAAAATTTTTCTGAAATGGGGTAAGAGTAAATGGGAGGGTGACATTGGTCTAGAATGGAAGGTTTTTTCTATATTTTTTGATGCTGAAATTTTTTTTACCATGTGCATATAGTACTATTTCATTATGAATGCTAGCAATTAATTTAGTTTAGAAGTTAGTACCTTGATATTTAGTAAGCATTAAAACACAGAGTTGTTGTACATATCATTTGTACCATCCAAATATACATCTACTTTTTAAGTATTGCATTAATGTGTTCAGGGCTTTTAACTTAATTGTTGCATTAACCCTTATATGTTGATTTCTGTGCTGAGTAACCTTAAGGAAAATCATGTAAAAAACACATGCAACCTATATTATAAGAAAGGACAATTTAAGAAAAGAATGAACAGGAGTGAAAATAAAACTTTGAAAGCAATTGCAGGTAAATTTCTTGCATGGTATAGCATCCAGTGAATTAAGGATGGCCCCATAGCTGGTGGGAAATAATCCTTTGTACTTGAGGCTCCCAGGTAAAGTTTTATGTGACTTGGCTTAAAGGTATATAATATACTTGGCTAAGTGGGTAATAAAGAATGATATCATGGGGGTGATTGGTATTTGTATCTTTTAGAATTTTACTTTTGGTTTTTGTGACATATTTGGATTTAGCGGGGCTTCGAAAAAAAGTGTGAAAGCAGTTGGAATGTGTATGCTAATAGCTATGTGTTGGAGAGGAGTTTAAGTTCCTTGGTGGGAGAAACCAAAGAAGGGCTTTCAATGTTATAGAAACTAGATAGCGGACTGTTGAAAGCCGAAGGAATTATTGATATGCCCGTAGGTATTTGTTATACAAGTTAATAATCAAGAAATAGTGGGAGCTCTATGGTGGTATCTGATGGCTTGATAGTAGTGGTAGAAATTTTTATAGTGGGTATTTTCTATACTGGAAAGAATTGGAAACTTGAACCGGTAAGAGCAAATACTGGGCTTTTTCGTAGATATATGTGTGAAAGTCATATTAGCATTTCTCTTCCTAATAGGAAGTATTTATGAGCTAGGGATGTAGGCGGGTGACTTAGTGGGTGTGGGAGTAATGGTAGAAATCTGGGGAGGGATTGTAAACCTGGTAGAAAGATGGTAAGTGTTTGTAGTTCTAGTGAAGAGTAGCTAGAGGAATAGCCAGAAGTGAGAGAAATGACTATCATGATCATCCTTGAAGATGGTTCCTTTGCTGGTTTAAAAAAAAAAAAAAAAGACAGGGAGAGCCATTCTTTGTGGTGCTCTTGGGGATAGATTCTGGTCTGTTAGAAAACAGTTATAACAAATTTTCAACTTGTTGATGTTTTAATCCAAATAGGGCTTAAGTTGAAGGTTCCATTTCACTGGAATAATTTCATGGGAAGTCTTTGCCTTTCCAAAATCTCATAAACTCAGCTTGGTACCTGAACTTTCAAATGTGAACTCAATCCTTTAATTTAAGGCTTTGATCCCTGGTAAATGGCAAAAGCTCCAAGTAGAGATAGTGAGCTGTTATCAGTGTAAATGAAAGCTATGGAGCAGGCTTTGATAAGGGACAGTGAAAGTAAACTTGAGGGAACTGAGAGTGCTGATTAGGGTGGGATTGGATAGGTCCTCTGGGAACAAGAATAGCAATGAATCATAGCATTTAAAGCCAAAAAGGATTTTAGTTACCCTTCTCATTTTACAGATAAGAACATTGGAAGCCCAGAAATGTGAAGGGGAAATGAGGCCACCATTTCTTTCCTAATTCACATTCTTCCTCAGAGATTATGTTAGGGTGAAGTTTAGCTGCTGTAACAAAAGCTCCTGTTGAAAGTACAGTGGCTTAAAAATGCAGACGTTGATTTCTCTTTTAAGGAAGCAGTCCAGTTCAGCAGAGCAGACCTTCAAGTCATCGTTCAGCCATTCCTAGGACATTGTTGTCATGTGGGTGGTTGGAGCCAGGTGGCTGCCACGTCCAGATTCCTGTAAGCGGAAAGCAGAGGAAGGCATGGTGGAGGGATGCCTGATGTTTTACATCACAGGCATAGAAACGCCACCCATCACTTTGTTCGTAGTCTCTTTTCAAGAATTTAGTCTGATGGCCACATGTAACTTGGTCATGTAGTATAACTGGTAAGTCATTTTTGCTGGCTACATTTTTATTGTTTTAGGAAAAGGGGAGAAACCCATTTGGAAGAATGATGGATAGTCTCTGCCTTAGGGGCAGACTGAACTTCAAGTCAGGATACTGTGCAGTTTCAGCTTTTCAGAATCCCACAACCATACATGTGGTTTCTGCTCAGGCTGAAAAGTACCCTGAAGTTTAGTCTTCTAATTTGCCTACTTAGAATGTCTTGGAATGGTCTTTCCTTGTTATCAACTCCTACTGTCCCCTGTTCACCTGAAATCCTGTGCAGGACACTTATAGAACAGAAAGTGTCACTTACTGGCCATAACATGCCAACTGATCAAGACCACATTGGTTGTATCTGCCATCAGGGCTCTCTAATATATCCAAGCCTGGGTGTGGTTATGGCAGAACGAGGGCATCTGCAGCTCAGTAATGCTTTTTTGCTGTTTGCATTGGGATCATTAAAGTAAAATATCTATTATGACTTGGAAACTTGCTTCGAATGTTCAGTGAGATAATATATGTATATAAGACATCCATTTATTGAGTGTACCAGGGACTGTTCTAAATGTTTGGGATACTCTGGCGAGCAAGATAGTGAGCTCCCAGCCCAGTGGAGGGGATATTAAAGTAAGTGGGCAGTTACAGTGCAATATGGCAATAAAGCATTTCCCTAGCAGTGAGGATGGGCGCTCTGGGAACAAAAAGAAAAGGTACCTAACCCCATTTGGGAGGGATCCAGTCCTGGAGAAGGTGTGCCTCAGCTGACACCTAGTAATGGGTAGGTGTTTGCCAGCAAAGAGATTCTAGGCAGAGGTTACCTTGGCAAACTGAGGCTAAATCAAAGGGCCTTCAAAGCCCCACTCTAATGTGACCTCTCCACGCTCCTCCAGTGTTATTTCTCAGTACATTGTGGCACACTTCCTCCACTCATCAGGGCTCGCACAGAGAACGGTTTGCTTTTTAAGAGAATTTTTTTTCTCGACCTTGGCATGTAAAGCTGTGCTGGTTTGAAAGGAAGTATGCCCCCTAGAAAAGCCATGTTTTAATCAACATCTCATTTCATAAAGGTGAAATAATCCCTATTCAATAGTGTATGTTTGAAACTGTAATCAGGTCATCTCCCTGGATGATGTGATTTAGTCAAGAGTGCTTGTTAAATTGGATTAGGTGACGACATGTCTCCACCCATTTGGGTGGGTCTTGATTGGTTTATTGGAGTCCTATAAAAGAGGAAACATTTTGGAGAATGGAGATTCAGAGAGAACCAGAGAAGAATGACATAGCCACAAGAGCCCACAAGCCAGCGACCTTTGGAGATGAAGAAGGAAAACGTCTTCCGGGGAGCTTCATGAAACAGGAAGCCAGGGGAGAAAGCTAGCAGACGCCGTGTTCGCCATGTGCCTTTCCAGCTGAGAGAGAAACCGTGACTGCGTTCACCTTGTGCCTTCTCAGATGAGAGAGAGACCCTGAATTTCATCGGCCTTCTTGAACCAAGGTATCTTTCCCTGGATACCTTTGATTGGACGTTTCTATAGACTTGTTTTAGTTGGGACATTTTCTCGGCCTTAGAACTGTAAACTAGCAACTTATTAAATTCCTCCTTTTAAAAGCCTTTCTGTTTCTGGTATGTTGCATTCCAGCAGCTAGCAAACTAGAACAAAAGCCAATCCTGGTACACAAAGAAGAGGAAGCGATTTTAAGGATACCATCATGACAGGAGTGTTCTGGGAGACTTTCTTTTACTGTTTCAAATCAGGAAATTGTTTCTGCACTTAGTAAATAGACAAAGTAATTTAATATTGATAAATATCCCACTGTCTCTTTAACTTTATTTATATTAGTTTTTCAAAGAAAGATATCCAATGCCTTTTCTTTTGTTTGTGTTTCGCAATAATGGTTTTAGGAAGAGTGCTAAAGAAGCATAAGCACGATCATCAGATAGACACGAAATTGGTATTTCTATAGTTCTCTATAGGGCAAAGAGTAGTTTCACTTACAGCATGAGTTTTGCCTTGAATTATAAGATTGTAGCACCTCTCCCTGTCACCCCATTTATGTCAACACATGCCTGAGTGTTCTAGTTTGCTAGCTGCCGGAATGCAATACACCAGAGATGGATTGGCTTTTAATAAAAGGGGATTTATTTTGTTAGTTCTTCAGAGGAAAGGCAGCTAACTTTCATCTGAGGTTCTTTCTTATGTGGCAAGGCTCAGGGTGATCTCTGCTGGCCTTCTCCCCAGGCCTCTGGGTTCCAACAGCTTTCCCCAGGGTGATTCCTTTCTGCATCGCTAAAGACCTGGGCTGAGCTGCAAGTGCTGAGATGAGGTATGCTGAGCTGCTTGGGCTGTGCTAAATTGAGCTCTCTCATTTAAGCACCAGCCAATTAAATCAAACATCATTCATTGTAGCAGGCATGCCTCCTAGCCGACTGCAGATGTAATCAGCAGCAGGTGAGGTTCACGTACCATTGGCTCATGTCCACAACAACCTGTGAAGGCAACACTAGGTGCCTTCACCTGGCCAAGTTGACACCTGAATCTACCACACTGAGAATCTCTAGGAATTAGATTATTTTTATATAGCTAAATTTGGATCTATTTGATTTTAGGCATCCTTTAATATATGAAAGGTTATCTGCTCTTTAACTAAAGAGACACGTGTAAGTCTTTGCCCTCATCCTTCAGAAGGCAGTGGGGTCACTGACCTCTCCGTGCCCAGAGCACCATTCTGGGTGCTCATGAAAATCTAGAATATTTTAAAGTTGTTGCAAAGTACCAAGGATGAGTTTGAATGACTAACACTAAGAGCATGGGCGTTATAATTGAAATTTTGGAAGATGCCTTTAAAGCAACAGGTGTCAAAGTGAATTGTTTAATGTGCTTTTCTTCAAGGAAAGCCCTTCTTTCTGTTGGCAAACCTTGATAATAAACCGATCTGGAGATGGAAAAAAAAGTGAGTATGACTGATTATTTTTCAAAGAGACCATTTATCATCTTAAACAGAAGAAAATGTCATTACCTATCAGGTTAGACTACCATAAAAGTGAATGCTAAAATGTGTCTTTTCATATCTTACCCTGAAGCCTTTTACCTCATGCCAGCATGTATGAGTGAATTATCACCTTTCAGTAATCATACTGTCCCTGCACCTCAGGTCTGAGCAACGTGGTTAAATTCCCTCCTCCTGCCCATTTATGAAAAATATCCTCAGGGAAGACAGCTAAATTCTCATATAATAAGAACTCTAATTTTGAAATTGCCCTCAATTTAATATCACTTGGGAGGAAATAACACAAAATTTATAGGCAGAATATTCTGTAGACATCCTGTGAGTTTGCAGAAATATTTCTCAGTTAAGGGGTTTCACAGCAGGCATAAACAGTCCAACACAACAAGACAAGGAAATAAAGGGCCGGGGACTAAAGGTTGAGAAAACTGAGTTCTAGTCTTGGCTCCACTAAAAACGCTTTGTGGGTTTTTGAGAGTCTTTTAACCTTTGAACATTGCAGTTTGGTCAGAAGAGATTGGGTCTGGATGAACTCAGTGTACTCTTCCAGCTTTATTCTTTAATGCTTGAGAGAGGGTTTAAAGCACTTGTTTGATTCTATTTAAACTTCTCTCAGCCTGGCAATTAATTCCGTTTATTTAGCAAATATTTATCGAATGCCTGCTCCGCTGCCCAGTGCAAATTATTGCAACATATGAATAAGACCATCCTTAGTCTTTACAGACTCAGAGTCGCTTTCTAACGAGGCTCTAAATGAACCTCCATTCATTGGCACTTGACTTAATCTTAAATTTTTAAAATTTCTACAGTGCCTTTGAATGTTCCTACCATTTTTACTGAGGGGTGACTGTAATTTTGTCTAGACATATCTACATGCTATGTTTATTTTTGTCTCATCTGTTTCACAATTCAGCTGCAAAGAGAAATATTTGCCAGAATGATTAACTTGCAAGTGACTACAGGTTTTAAAATATGAGGTTTTCCTTCCCACTGTGGTCATGATAAGACTTAAAGTCATTTTGTCACCCAATTCACAGGGAAGCTATTTCCGAGTACTCTTTGATGTATGAGGCTATCATACGGCCCTTTCATAGGCACTGGTACCTGGAGTAATCATTTTTCAGGACCGTGGCAGCTCATTTCAAATTCATTTTTACATTTCCCTTGGCACAGCCACAGTTACTTGTTAGAATTAATATGATAGCTTCACTTCTGTGACCGGCTTTTTGTTGTCTTTTGTTTGCTTTGATGCCTTTCTGTTCCTTGCCTCGTTTCTTAGTTATCCTGGCAACAGCCAACAAATTGAAATTACAGGAAGTGAAAGGTCTTCCTTGTTTATTGCTAAGGAGAAAGGAGAGCTGTTGACCGAGATATAGATTCTAACTCTCAGTCACCACAGGGTGGCAGTATTTCTTTAGCAAAGTTACAGCTATCTACACCCTTTTATCTCCAGCCCACCTTCCCCCCTCCCCCCTCCCCAATTATAAAATTTCTACCTACCTTTAGGCAAACCTGGTATGTCTTTTTCTTTCCTGGGTCTTAAGAAACAGACTCAATTGTTTTAAGAGATTGCATGTAAGTTTCTTGAGCAGAGATTACAGCATCTGTTTGTTCGTTTTACTGGTTACATGTCAGGTTCACCTCGATTTAGTCCTTAGATTTCTTTCTGGCCCACATCTTCCATCAGGGAAGCCACTCACCCCACTAGAGAATATTTCTGTTCTTTTGGCATTATCTCCACAGAACACGTAAAATTATTGCAGACCTTAGAAAGGAAAGAACACAAAGAAGGCTGGGCAGTCATGTCCAAAATCAGATGTTAGACAGAGGTTTAGAGGAAGAGGTAGATTATTATTTCTGCTTCCCTTGCCTGGAATAGCAGTAAAAGCAGACATCCAATGGCACTTTTCATTACCTGTGTCTGCTAAACAGGATTCCACTTCTTTACATGATGGAATGTGGTTTGGAGTATAAAGGGGAAAGAAGTTGTAAAGGAATACATCAAAAGAGAGAAACTTGGAAAGAGCAACGCAGTTAGGCCACCGTTGATTAGACTCATGAATCAGTATGTGTTTAAGTCACTTTCGGGTACCGTTATCTCCTCTGTTTTAGATAAATGCCCATTTCACCCTTGTTCAAACTGTTCATTTATCCAATAAAAAGTTACTGATCGCCTGTCAAGGCAAGGGTGTTGGCAGGGTATGGAAATAAATAATTACGATCTTTACTCAAGAAGCCCACAATCAATCAGGGTTAACAGACCATTTACATAAATGAAAAGTCAAGGGGGATTTTAAGTTCTCAAGAGTGATGTTCAGTCATACAGATTTCAGCGCAGGGAGAGATTTTTGTCTAGCTTAGATGATTAGGGAGGCTTCAAGAAAGAGGTCTAGAACTGAAGTAGGCCGGATTTCAAACGAGGGAGTTGAGGGTTAAGGATATTCTGATGAGCAAATGGTGGAAATAAAGGCATAAAGCCAGAAAATACAGGCATATCCAGGGAAGGTTGAGCTGTTCCATTGGGCGGGAGAGTAGGTGGCGTGGGGTCAGCCTCTGTTATACCGTCTCGCAAATGCCTCTCATTGACTCATATTATTTCTTCTTCAAAGCTAGGTCATGATGATAAGGATTATTTGAAGATATATTAGATGTGGCTAATCAAATATTCTTTTCCAAACAGCGTATCTACCACAAGATTTCAAAACTGTGTGTTCATTTGGCTATGGAGGGTTTTTTAGTTCAGTCTTGCAAACTATTGCTACTGTAGTATGATTGAGGAGGAAACCATCTAAAGTAGTGAAGAAATGCAGAATTTCCACAGTGTTAACAAAAGAGGTTGGAACAGCATAGGAAAAAGAGAATGGAATTAAATAGAATGGAGTCCGTTCCATATTATAAAGAAAAATACTCTTTCTTGAAACTTTAGTTTTAGCTTTGTCTGTCTGCATGTGTGTGCTTCTGGTGTGAATATACCGGGTTGCTGTATCAACAGCTTCTTACTTTTGGTTGTAATCAATAAAGTTTGGAATCATTATTTTAGAGAAATGCCAATTTATTTCTCTCAACTATGTACAATAAGTGGCTGTTGGCCTGGAAGATATGTTTAAGTCCTAATATCAGTGACAAGATAGGTATGTACTTAGCATATCATTTATGTAAATAAATGTTTCTAAATGTTTCAAAATTCCTCATCTGAAACTTGTTCCCATACATATACATTCCTGAGACACATAAACAAAGAGAAAAGCAAGGATGAGCTGTACCTACTAACATATTTAAAGCTTTTTGTCTGCATCCTCTGAAAGTAAAAGTCCTGTTTCCTGGTTAGGGGTTATAACAAGGGATAAAATGGGGTGAATGCCCAGAATCCCTCATTTTGGGATGTTCTAATCGGCATCATCTCATTGTTTCTGTACAGTCAGACCTCCCCCATCACGTGGGACTGATAGCAATCGCATGTTTTGACTGGGCTTCAAGCAAGAAGGAAGCCTAGGCAGCTAGGGAAAGGAGAGAAAAGGAGTGGGACCCTGAGGACAGAGTGGAGAGTGAAGAAAACACCCCTCCCAAATGCTGAGGCTGAGAACATGGAGAATGGAGATGGGACTCGAGGAATACTTGAAGCTAGGAATATCAGATACGGTCAGCAATTGGAAATCTGTCAGAAGCCAGGCTCTACACAAAAAACATGCCTTTCCCTGAGACATGCTGCTTAACGTGTCTGCAGCCTACCCCAGGGATTCCCTCCATCCTGTGCTCAGCTTTTTTATACTTGTGGACTCTGATTGCGACAGCACTGAGGAGCAGCTTTGTGACAGCCAGCAAGGTATGCAGATCATCTGGAACTCTTTCTCCCCCCTCAGTGGCCTTAACAATATCCCTTATTAACACTTGTCATGAGCTCGCTGTGCCACTGACTTCCAGATCCTTTTTGACAAGCGTGGTTGACGATTGCTCTTGAGAACCAGAGAAATCTAGTCATTTCAGCAACAAAGGGTTAAGTAATTTTCCTCTTACTCAGTGCTTTCAAAAGACTCCCCTCGCCCCACCCCAGCCCTAGAGTCATGAATTTTACTACTTAGTGTACTAAGCAAGGCTGTTGTTTGAAACCCACTCTCCCGTCACCCTCCACAAATTGTCTTAATGGGAGGCCATTTATGCCCCACATTTAGTGCAGGGCTCACTTACAGGCATCAGGCTCCACAAAGCTTTGACACTTGTCCTTAAAAGTTAATTGGGAGTGTCAGGGGGAAGAATAAATATTGGGAACATTTGTTTCCCTTTCACAGAACAGTAGTGAATCCTTTGATCTTTCCAGAGTAAGTTCAGGAGAGCTTCAAAGGTCATTTACTATCCTCTTGCTAGGTTTTAGATTTTCATCACCTCGAAGTGAAAGCTTTTTATAAAGATACTGTTTACAGTGCAATAAAGGCAGTGCAACAGTGGCTCAGTGGCAGAGTTCTCGGCTGCCATGCCGAAGACTCGGGTTTGATTCCCGGTGCCTGCCCATGCAAAAAATAAAATCAAGTGCAATGAGATGTAGATTTAATAAAAAGGTGAATATTAAAGTAATGCATTTAAAAATAACCAAAAGTATTTATTCTATTAGTATTTTTTTGACTAGATTATAGTTCTTCTTAAAATGTTAGATAAATGGGCTTCTGGACAAGAAAACTAGAGTGACAGGTGAAATGACTTCCCAAGAAGAGACTATTTCTCCTGACTACCCATTTCTACCGTACATTGCCCTGTTTGATGAAATATGAGGACTGTCCACCCAGCATCTTAAACAGATGAAGAAGGAAAACGCCTCCTGGGGAGCTTCATGAAACCAGAAGCCAGGAGAGAAAGCTAGCAGATGACGCCATGTGCCCTTCCAGCCGAGAGAGAAGCCCTGACTGTGTTCACCATGTGCTTTCTCACTTGAGAGAGAAACCCTGAACTTCATCGACCTTCTTGAACCAAGGTATCTTTCCGTGGATGCCTTTGATTGGGCATTTCTATAGACTTGTTGTGATTGGGATATTTCCTTGGCCTTAGAACTGTAAACTAGCAACTCATTAAATTCCCCCTATTAAAAGCCATTCTGTTTCTGGTATATTGCATTCCAGCAGCTAGCAAACTAGAACAGATTTTGGTACCAGAAAGTGGGGTGCTGCTGCTGCAGTTTGCAAATACCAAACATGTTGGAATGGCTTTTTAAATGGATAAGGGGAAGATACTCAAGAGTTGAGTAGCTTGATAGAGAAGGCCTAGAATGCTTTGAAGAGAGTGTTGGTAGAGATGTGGACTCTGAATGTAGCTCTAATGAGGCCTTAGACAGAAATGAGGCATGTGTTATTGCAAACTGGAAGAAAGGTGATCCTTGTTTTAAAATGGCAGATAATCTGGCAAAATTGACTAGTGGCTTTGGCTGGAAGGCAGATTTTAAAAGCCATGGACTTGGATATTTAACAGAGGAGATCTCCAAATTAAATGTGGAACGTGCAGCCTGGTTTCTCCTTGCGCTTATAGTGAAATGCGACAGGAGAGAGATAAGCTCAAAACTGAACTCTTGGGTACAAAGAAACCAGAAATTGATGTCCTAGAAAATCCTGGGCCTAGAGAAAGGGAGACCCCAGAGTATAGTGCCCTGTGTGTGGATTTGAACAAATGTGGAACCAGTCAACCATCTCAGAGAAAGCCAGGATTGGGCATGGAGTTATCCAGGAAGGATCTGTGGAAACTCCTTATATCTGATGGGCATGATCCAAGGCTACTGCATAGAAAGCCGACGTGAGTGCTGTGGGACCTGTATAAACAGAGCCGCTGCCCATCTGGACTGGGGGGTTCAGAGAAGGGACACATTGGAGGAAAAACAACTTCAGAGGCAAAACCATGGAGGCTGAGTTCTGAAGTCAGGAAGCCTCGGGCCAGGAGAGTGGACCCACCCAAGCCTGTGGAGAGGGTGAGTTTGCCCCAAAGGCAGAGAATGGGCCTTCCACCTGGTTGCAGTGGAAGAGTCACGCCGCCTCAGGCCTTGGAGAAGGTGAAGCACATTCCTTGGGGTTTGGGGAGAGCCTGGCTGCCACCACATGGAGGGGTTGAGCGTGTGCTCCAGAGATGGCAGAGAGCCCGGGTGCAGCCCCAAAGCTTGGAGAGGGTGGAACCTAGAAAAAGGTGGTCTCCCCAATATCCTCCAAGGTGGTATTCGGAGAGAGGCAGGCCTCTGCGTACGCATTTGGAAAGGGTGGGACTGCCCTTTCTAAAGCCCTGAGGGTAAATGATTCTCAGACTTTGAAATCTAATGGACTTTGCCCTGCAGGTTTTCGAAACTGCATGGGTCTGGTGATCCCTGTGTTCCTTCCTCCCTATGGAAATGTGTATATGTATCCTATGAATGTTCCTCCTTTGTATGTTGGCAGCAAATAACTTGTTATGAGTTTTCAAAGGTCCAGAGCAAATGCAGAGAATTTTGCCTTAGGACAGACCATGCCTGCAACTGAATTGATGAGATTTTATACTGTCCCTAATTTTGTACTTCATTGTATTGCTACTGAAAGGTTTAAGGGTTTCTGATATTGTTATGAAATTAATGTATTTTGTATATGGGAAAAACATGTCTTTTTTTTAGGGTCCAGAGGGTGGAATGTGCTGGTTTGAAAGGAAGTATGCCCCCTAAGAAAAGCCATGTTTTAATATAAATCCCATTTAATAAAGGTAGAATAATCCCTATTCAATACTATATATTTGAAACTGTAATGAGATCATCTCCCTGGTTGATGTGATTTAGTCAAGAGTGGTTGTTAAGCTGGATTAGGTGACGACATGTCTCCACCCATTTGAGTGGGTCTTGATTAGTTTCTGAAGTCCTATAAAAGAGGAAACATTTTGAAGAGAGAGATTCAGAGAAAGCAACACTACAAAGCAGAGAGTCCACCAGCCAGCGACCTTTGGAAATGAAGAAGGAAAACGCCTCCCGGGGAGCTTCATAAAACTGGAAGCCAGGAGAGAAAGCTAGCAGATGACACCGTATTTGCCATGTGCCCTTCCAGCCGAGAGAGAAGCCCTGACTGTGTTCGCCATGTGCCTTCTCACTTGAGAGAGAAACCCTGAACTTCATCGGCCTTCTTGAACCAAGGTATCTTTCCCTTGATGCCTTTGATTGGACATTTCTATAGACTTGTTGTAATTGGGACATTTCCTCGGCCTTAGAACTGTAAACTAGAAACTCATTCAATTCCCCTTATTAAAAGCCATTCTGTTTCTGGTATATTGCGTTCCAGCAGCTAGCAAACTAGACCAACTTCCCAAGAAGAGACTATTTCTCCTGACTACCCATTTCTACTGTACATTGCCCTGTTTGATGAAGCATGAGGAATGTCCACCCAGCATCTTAAACTTATTGCTTCTTTTGTATAACACTTTTTTAAAATCATGATCATTTAATATCATCCAATATGATTTAACAGAAAAATCACAAACTTTGTAGCCAGGGAAATCCAAAATTAAGCCTTTGATTTCTTCATCTGTACAGCAAGAGAAACGAATGCTTTGTCTCCCAAGGGTGTGCATATTAATCGAGGTAACATTTAAACCTCCTCGTGCTAGAGGTGACACAGAAACAGCTTTCACACAGGAAGTACGAACTCTAGACGTATTCCTGAGTCAGGAAGGTTTGTTTCTAATTCCTTCTCACCTACCCTTCCTGCTGTTTGAGAGGTGTTGTGGACAGGTACGTGGAGCCTTTGTGTTGCCTTGAGATGCCTAGCGTTTTCCCAGTACAGTACATGATCCACTTCCTTCCATGCATCATCCCATTCTGTACCTGTTCTTCATCAAAATTTAGGGTCCTTGGACCCGTTTTCCAGTTGCCTTGCTAATCTTACGATCTTTATGAAAATGGTAATAACTAAGAGTAGGTTGAAGTCGTGTTTCCAGCTAAAAAAGACTCAACTCAGGACAGTTAGCCTACCCTCTTATAATCTCCTTGACAGTCTTATTTTTTTACTGATCTCTGCTTTTTTTAAGGTGAAGAGTCTGCCCAACAAAGTAGTCAGGGGCACAGAGAGTTGAAAGGCTTTGGTTTTCTGTATGCATCAGCTCTACCCCAGGTGTCCCTCTCAGCAACAGGCTTTTCCCTGGCTACTTTGCCTTTTGATTTTATATTACTTTTTCACTATAAAATAAATATATTAATTTCTTAAAATACATTATCATTTTAATAACCAAGACAACACACATTCATTATTAAACATTCCTCCATAGTCTCTCTTCCTTCCCCATTCCCAAATTTGGGTAACTACTGCCAGCAATCTGGTGTCTATCTTCCCAGAAGATTTTTAATTTTTGGACATGAAACAGGACTTCCTTGTTTTAAAATTTAAAAAATTATTTTTGTAATCAAAGCAGTGGTTTAAAAGTTAAAATAGCAAAGTATTTAACAAAAAATTCCTTGATCACTCCCCTAACCCCATCTTGACAGCCAGAGGCAGTACTCTCCACGCCTCTCAACTCTTTTTTTTTTTTTTTTTTGTGGGCAGGCACTGGGAATCAAACCCGGGTTTCTGGCATCCTCTCAACCCTTAAATCTGGGTTTCTGTTATTTCCTGCATAGCTCTAAACACTGTGTTTATACCAGAGTTTCTTGACTTGTCGAGTGTGTTTGTCCTTCTACTGTGGTGATAAGTAAGAATCCCACTTTCTAGTACTCCCCACTCCATTTCCCCTTCCCCCGTCCTTAATTACATCACGGTTTTTGGATAATTCAGTATTTACAGTATAATGATAAATAAGTATTATTCACTGATGAACTAAATAGTCAACTGTGATCTTACTTGATATATTAGTCAAATTTTCCCCTACTGGAGTTCAACCTGGCCTCACGTTTTTCAGTTGCTTTGTTTTCTGTGTATCTCTAGCTGACTCCTAATTCATCAACAGATCTGTGAAATCTTTCCAACATATCAGATAATAGATCAGTTCCTTTTTTTTTCTCCTTTTTTTCTCCTCACACCCCCTCCCACCCTCCTCACTCACCCATCCAAGTGAAGATCTCCCTCTGGAATGCTTTGTCTCCCTTTTCTCACAGGAACTGGTTGTTCTATTGGATCTTCCATAGTTGTCCTCTTGGGACCTTGCTTTACCATCATCCTGGGAGTTCAGTTAACTTCTTTCCTGTATTGAGTTTTTTTCCTTCTGGATCCTGTGTTAATTTCATTCTTGGTGTAGTCCCTTATTTTACAGGGGAATATCCTCCTATAGCTTTCTGAGTACAGTTACAATGGAGATAGTTTTTTAAGTCCATCCATGTCTGAAAATGTCTTTATTCTGCCCTTAAACTTGATTGATATTTTAGATGAGTATAGAATTCTCAGATAGAAACTATTCTGAAATATTGTTCCATTGTCTGTCAGTGTTCCCTTCCAAGAATCCATGGCTCTTCTGATTCCTTATCATTTTTACGGGACCTGTCCTTTATGGAAGGTTTGAGGGTCTTTCCTTTATCCTAGATATTCTGAAATTTAAAGATGATGTGTTTTGGTGTAGGTCTTTTATTTTTCTTGTCCTTTCTGAGGTCCCTTTAACCTAGGGATTTAATTATGAAAAATTTTAATTTAGTATTAATTTGAGGATTTCCTCCTCTCCATTTTCTCTTTCTACATGAGATAGATGAAAAACTCTCGATTGATTCTTTCATTTTCTGAAATTTTTGCTAATTTTTCATTTATTTTTATTTCCTGACAAATTTCTTAGACTTCGTTTTCCAAACCATCTTTTTTTTTCTTTTAAACTCCATGTGCTCCTTTTAATTTTCTGACTGTTCCCCCTTTTTAAGTCAATATCCTGTTTTTGTTTTGGGGATCCAATATCTTCTCTTGTCCCTGAGGACTTTTTTTGCTTTTAAAAATATTTTCCACTTCCTGCACTAATCTGTTTCTTCTGCTTTCCTCAAAGGTTTGCTGTTCCTTGATATTTTACAGTAGTAAGGCACTAAAGCTGATTGAAAACATCTTACCATGAAGCACTAGTGCCCACAGTTGTTTGGTAATTGTGTTGATCTCTCCTTATTTCATGGTTTCTTCTCACTGCGTCCTCTCTAGACAATTCTATGGGTCAGGAGGCTGTCAAAAAGAGAGCGAGAGAGAGAGAGAATAGGAAGAAGAAAGAGAAAATGTCAGTCACGCAAGACGCTGTGGGCTGCTTTTCACCCAGTGAAAGGATGTGGGGAAATATTGCAGAGAAGAGAGATGGAATGAGTTGTTTGAGCAGTTGGCCTCAGCTCTTACAGACCTCATCTAGTGTGAACTCACAGGGCTTAGTGTGAGCCTAGCATGCAGTGATACTAACTCTATTCCACATGACTCCCCAGTGTAAAACCAAACTTCGTCTGGTGCTCACTAAAGAAACCATGTCCTCTCCTACCAATCTGTGCTGGGCACAGGGCATGGCAATGTGGTCTGTGGTCATGTTGAAGCGAGATACCTTCAGAATAAAACTTTAAGGGTAAGTTAAACCATGTGTAATCTTCACCATGCATGCTGATCCTGATTATGTTCCTAAAGTCAGTGGTAAAAGATACATGCATAGGGCAGGCTACGTGGCTCAGTGGCAGAGTTCTCGCCTGCCATGCCGGAGACCTGGGTTTGATTCCTGGTGTCTGCCCATGCAAAAAAAAAAAAAATACATGCACAAAATCAGTGTTCCCTTGGGTAAGACATGAGATTTTATTGGTTTGTCCAGAGTGATACCCCAGTGAATCCCAGAGTGATTTGATCAGTGAGTGGAAAAGTATTTGCAAAGTCTCCTTCGGGGAATGGTGAGAACGGGGGAAAATTCAACCTCCCCAAGTTGAATTATTGATATTCTCACAAGCAGTGCGGACAACCAAAGCTATAGGCTGAGAGCCCAGTCTTGGGGTTTGTTCACATGAAACTTAACCCCACAAAGGATATGTCAAGCCTAATTAAAATTAGGCCTAAGAGTCACCCCCAAGAGAACCTCTTTTGTTGCTCAGATGTGGCCTCTGTCTCCAGCCAATACAACAGGCAAACTCACCACTCTCCCCCGGTCTACATGGGACATGACTCCCAGGGGTGTGGACCTTCCTGGCAATGTGAGACAGAAATCCTATGATTTCTGTCATGAGCTGAGACTTAGCATCAAGAATTGAGAAAAACTCTAGAATGAGCTGAGACCCAGCATCAAGGGATTGAGAAAACCTTCTTGACCAAGAAGGGAAAGAGTGAAATGAGACAAAGTGTCAATGGCTGTGAGATTCCAAACAGAGTCGAGAGATTATCCTGGAGGTTATTCTTACGTATTAAGTAGATATCACCTTGTTATCCAAGATGTAATGGAGAGGCTGGAGGGAACTGCCTGAAAATGTAGATCTGTGTTCCAGCACCCATGTTTCTTGATGATGACTGTATAATGATATAGCTTTCACAATGTGACTGTGTGATTGTGAAAACCTTGTGTACTAGTTTGCTAGCTGCCGGAATGCAATATACCAGAAACGGAATGGCTTTTAAAAGGGGTGATTTAATGAGTTGCTAGTTTACAGTTCTAAGGCCAAGGAAATGTCCCAATTACAACAAGGTTATAGTAATGTCCAATCAAAGGCATCCAGGGAAAGATACCTTGGTTCAAGAAGACCGATGAAGTTCAGGGTTTCTCTCTCAAGTGAGATGGCACATGGCAAACACAGTCAGGACTTCTCTCTCAGCTGGAAGGGCACATGGCAAATACAGCGTCATCTGCTAGCTTTCTCTCCTGGCTTCCTATTTCATGAAGCTCCCCGGGAGGCATTTTCCTTCTTCATCTCCAAAGGTCACTGGCTGGTGGACTCTCTGCTTCATGGTGCTGCAGCATTCTCTGCCCTCTCTGAGTCTCTCATTCTCCAAAATGTTTCCTCTTTTATAGGACTTCAAAATGTTACAAGACCCATTCAAATGGGTGGAGACATGTCATCCCCTAATCCAGTTTAACAACCATTCTTAACTAAATCACATCAACCAGGAAGATGATCTCATTACAGTTTCAAACATACAGTATTGAATAGAGATTATTCTACCTTTACGAAATGGGATTTATATTAAAACATGGCTTTCTTGGGGGTCATATATCCTTTCAAACCAGCACACCTTGTGTCTGATGCTCCTTTTATCTACCTTGTCAACAGACAAGTAGAACATATGGAATAAAAATAAATAATAGGGGGAACAAATGTTAAAATCTGTGTTCCTTTTCTTTTGCCACAACCAGTAACAGGATATGGTCACTGTTGCCCTGAATTCCTTCCACTTTCAGTTCCTCTGGGTAGCTGAGAGATGGAGCTGGCACAGCATCTCCTTGGCCACTTAACCTTAAGGAAGATGAGCATATGGGGGGGGTCAGAGGACATACTGGGAGTTTTCAGAATCTCTGCTTTCAGTTGAATGAAACTTAGAAAATCTTATAAACTTAAAAAATATTTAACAAGTATTTTGTTAAATATTAGAGAATATTGAACAAGATTGGTATCTGATGGCACAGATGCCATACCAATCAATCAGAAAAGACAACCAATCAGTATGGACATTGACCATAAACTGAATGGTAGCCAGCTTACAACATACGTCCATCCTCAGTAGCTGAGCTGGTTACTGCCTTGCTTTGCCTCTGTGACAGTTTTGAGATCTGTGGTGCCCATTTCTCTCATCTGGTCTGTCTCAACAATAGAATTAGTTCTGGTGCCTTCTCTTTTTAACCTCATTCAAATATTCTTGTTTCCAGTACATTTGCACTTGTGAGTTCATAACTTTTCCCACACATTTATATTGTCTGGATACCTGAAGTGTTACTTCACCTCAAAGGTTTTAAATCTGAGACACCCTTTCATGGCTATATGCCAACCATGAGCACTCTCGCTGAATTTCCATTATAATACCCTGTAATATGAATTTGCCTGTTGGTGGCCACAGGCAGAGATTTCCCTGATCCCCACCTAATTTATTGCCTCATGTGAATTAGTGGCATTTGTTTACGTGCTTATTTTTCAAAATCTTCACCCAGGTCTTTCGAAGTTGTCTGCTCTCTCAGTGGTACCTGAGTTATCACATATAAGCACACGCCCTTTCACTATAGCAGGAGTTGATTTTGCATGATTTTGAGGTTTTTATTAATTGTATTTAAAGTTGTTTATTGTGTTAGGTGCAGAATGTAATTGAGCACTTTATAGTGTTCATAGGAGGGGTCGTTTGAGTCAGCTCAGATGTTACTGTTGGAATTTGTTCTGTCTACCAGTCCATCGGTGGGAATGGTGTCCGTTCCATGTATTTAAGCCGTCAGCATTGCTTTTGAAAGGTGCAGGATCTCATGCTAGTGACATGGTCAGCATCAAACCACTGGTTTAGAACAAGGATAAAATAAATCATTTTTTGGGGGGGGGTGCATAGTCTGGAAATCAAACCTGGGTCTCCCACATGGAAGGCGAGCATTCTACCACTGTAGCACCTGTGCACCCAAAATAAATAATTTTACAGAAATTCCCATAATCATACCTTTTACCAAATATGTTAACCAAAGCTGGTTTGAATTTTTCATGTCTGTTTTCTCTGCCCTCCCCCATCATGGTCTGTCAGTCACCTGAAGCAACAGGGCATAAAAGCAGAGAAAGAGTAAATCCACACATACAGACTTATTATTAGGCTCTCATTAACTAAGGATTTTTGTAGAATTATTTTTTAAAAGCTACTTAAAATGCCATGAAAAGTATATCTTCAGATGGGCCCCGGGGGCTCAGCAGGCAGAGTTCTCGCCTGCCATGCCGGAGACCTGGGTTCGTTTCCAGTGCCTACCCATGCAAAAAAAATAAGTATATCTTCATCTTCTAATGAGGTCCATTTCACAATAATTTTGTCAGTTTAAAATGCCAGATGTATGGTCTTAAAAACATCTGGAAAGGCATTTTTGCATAAGTGTGACATCTGGGCCGATAGATCTACTGCCCTGACGTTAAAAATTTAAGCAAATGAATTAAAACAATGTTTCTATTTCTTGTGTTTCATCCTCTGTGCTGCGGGAAGAAACAAAATCGGATGCTTTTCCTAAAGAAAGGGAAAATAAATTTAGAAATTAAATATCTAATCAAGAATTATGAGAAAAGACAATTAGGGAGAAAATTAAGGCTCAAATTTGTAGGGGAAGCAACAACCTTATTTTTCCTTGTATTTCCACATTTGCATGCTTATTCATGCATTGCAAATTCTCTGTATATAAATTATAAGGAAATAAACTCAAACATATATATATCTATATATGTATACACAAAAATTATGATTGTGGCTTATGATTCAAATAGCTGTGGTATTTAGCTATTTACTAGCTGTGTTACATTATCTTTTATCAGTCCCCTCCCCTAGGAAATAGGCATCACAATAATACTTATTGCTTAGAGTTATTGTGACAAATAATGCTGTCTCACCAAGAGTCTGCAAATGGGCCCAGTGCAGCCCACCATCTCTTGTACAGCTTGCAAGCTAAATTTTTACATTTTTAAATGGTCAGAGAAAATAATAATATTTCATGACATTAAAATTATATAAAATTCAAATTTCAGTGCCTGACAAAGAAGTTTTATTGTAATATAGCCATGCTTATTCATTTATATATTGTCTGTGGATGCTTTCCTACTACATCGGCAGAGTTGAGTAGTCACAACAGAGTGACAAAAATATATATTTTGACCTGCAAAGCCTGATATATTTACTAATTGGCCCTTGTTAGAAAAGCTTGCCAACCCTTTTTATCCACTAAAGTACTTCAAACAATGTATGGTATATGTTAGTAGTAAATAAATGTTAATTATTATCATCAACCTTAAACTTTATGTAAAATAATCACTAACATTCATATAGCTAAAGATATTTTTAGAGCCTGAAACATATCATCATGTATTAGCCCCAAAAATAAAGAGGTTAAAAAGAAAAAAACTATTCATTATATGACCAATTGTTATTATTTAAAAATGTAAGGTAGCCTTAGGAATGTAATGAACTAAACTAATTTTACAAGAGACTTATATTCAGAATATTTTATGTGTTCCTTATGGGAAAAATTTCAAGTCAACAGTCACCTCCTTTCACCTTAATTTTCTTATTGTTTGATCAATTTATCAGTTTATTACTGTCCTTCAGTTCCAAATTTATTGATTGCCTATCTTAATTCTCCATATTTACCTACTGTCTGGTCTTTCTCAATGGAAATTTGACCCATATGCCTGCTATTTTGGAGGGTGAAAGAAGAGGAGAGCAAAGGCTTAGAAACCAAGAATTACTGGATGGAAAGAACTTTGGTTTGTATCTGATTCATGAACAGTCAGTTCAGGTGGTACCCCACTGAACAGAGCTCAAAATGCCATCCACACAAGTCATTTGAGCTTGTCTCTTTGGACACAAGGCAAATCTAATTCTTATCTCATTGTTATCAACCTATCATAATGGCCAAAGAATTGGCAGCTACCTGTTTTGGAGCCAAACTGATCCATCCATAAAAAAACTTTGAAGCAAAAAAAGGAACTATTACATTGAAATTGTTTTAGATTTTTCATCTCAGCCCTATTTTCCCCAGACTTTGATCTTTCTGACATAACACACCAGGAATTTGTTCTGATTCCATTTGAAATGCTGATTTGTATGTGATTGATTTGGGTGAATACATTATATCTGCTTTGGACCTTTGGCTATTCAAGGTTTCCTGATTCAGTTGTATCATCCAAGCCTGTTTTCTTTTGAATCCTTTACTTTTATATCTCCACAGTCTTTCTATTTCTCTTTATCCAAAGTCTCTAGCAGTTTGGCAAGGTCATTATTCATAAACTGAATCAAAAAGTAGACAAGTAAAACAAAAAGCTGACGTTCAAACACACTTCGTTCCTTGCTAGCAGCTATAAGATAGCTTGCAAAATCTTTCTTCAGGTTTCGTTATGACCTGTGTTCACCAAGCTAGCTAGTACAAAAACTGAGTTGGCTTTATAAGGATAAGACCCACTGGGAAACTGAAAATTGATTTTTGTAGTAAAGTTTAACTCTTTTTTTTAAGTTAGGAAAGACCCAACTTAAAAGTATTGGAGCTATTTTAATTTGATTTCAAGCATGCACCCAAAAAAAAAAAGCCTTTGAGACACCCAAAATTCAACATGAGAAAAAGTTAATAAGAAAATTTTAAATAATGGTTAATAACTTCAGTGTATAAATAATACATCGAAATCTATAATGAAACATTAAGAGCAAAAGACACGAGCAGACAATTCTCATGGAATAAAAGACATGGAAAATTCACAAGAGAAAATGCTACAGGTGAGCAAATATATTGGAAAATGTTCAACCTCACTGATAGGCAAAAAGATTCAAACCAAGACAGTGAGCTATCACTTTTTCATCTTATTTGTGATGTGATATGTCATTTCATGTCATATGTAATTTGACATGAAAATGATTTTTGAAAGGGTAGAAAGAACCCCCTGTTTAAGAGGAGACAGTAAAATGAGCAAGTTCACACATCACCAGAGGATACATAATTCAGATAACTCCTTGTTGCTACTTGGCAATCTGTTATCAAGAGCCTTAAAAGTCATCATGTGCTTTGATATGCTGTTATAAAGAAAATTTAAACTATGAAAAGTGTTATATACAAAGTTGTAAATTATAACACTATAATAGTGCAAAAAAAACCACAATATTTTACAATTGTGGTATAGTTAAGCTCACTATAATTTTGTGAAGCAGTTCACAGATTTATGAATTTCAAAATGGAAAAAAGCTGAGGATATAATATTGAACAAAATGCATGGTATACAATTTTATATAAAATACAGGAATGATTACAATAATTTAAAACTGCATTGTCCATTATAGTAGCTTTGAGCCCAATGTGACTATTGAAATTTAAATGTTAATTAACTAAAATTAGATAAAATTTTTAAAGTGAGTCCCCCAGTTGCATTAGCCACATTTCCGGTGCTCAGAAGCCACATAAAAATAGTGGCTACTGAATTAGCCCAGTCACAAAAATAATTTTTCCTCATCTCAGAAAGTTGTTTTAGACAGCACTGATATATAAAAAAAAACCAGAAATAGTGTGTAGTTTCAAAGACTGGAAAAAGTAAAGCAAAAGTTAACAAAAGCCAATAGTTCTTTGTCAGCAATATAACCATAGGGATTCTTTTCCTTTTTCTTTTATTATTTGTCTCATTTTCTCTCATGATATATATCTGTTTTACAATGGGAAAAAAAGTTGAAGTTTATTTTAAATAAAAAATGTAGCAAATAAATACAGGGGTAGCTTGGGTAAAACCAATGTAAGTGTACTCTCTGTAGTTGTTCCTTTTGTTGCTGTTAACATTCAGGTTGGATGAGAATTTCAGAAACTGAGGTTCTTAGGTAATGGGGTACTGCTGAATTAGTACTCATTCTAAGAGAAGGCGATTGCACACAGTTGTATAGAGATGCAGATTTGTTCTGAACACTTCGAATTGAATTAAATAGTACATTTGCATTTAATTCAGAATTACTGCACTGACATTTCTTCAGTTCTCTGTTCTTCATAATTCCAAACATGTGGGTTATAGATGAGGTGCTTTGGCTCTAACTTGTACCCTGGAGCCAACATTAAATACTGTGCTTTATCAGGGATGCTCAAGGAAGAGAGGAATCAGTAATATCTGTGGGAGTAATCAGTATTTTCTTCTTTGTTGTCTATTTTGAGTTCATTTGTGTCTGGTTCTGGCTAAATCTAGCAAAGAGATACTGAGCAGACCTCAGTGAATGAGCGGTATTCCTACAAGCAAATGACCTAGGATGAAATGGGAACGTTTGCTATTCAGCCAACTCATGTCTTTGGACTTCTTGGCACAGTGGGACTTCTTGGCACAATCAGCGTCCACCCACTCAAGTATTGGCCCCATTCTGTAGCTCTGCCTCGTTGTACCCTGGGCTCTTTGATGGCTGGCTCAATGCAAGACCCACAACCACTTGATTGGTTGTGGCTGAAATATTGTTTTATGTGAATGGGGACATAACCCAAGGAGTTTATAATAGGCTGAATACTAAGTTATTGTTTTGTCTAAACTATAAAGGAAAATCTTTATCTTAATTATGCAAAAACGTACTAGTCTTTTCCATTTAACCCCAATGGAAACAAATTATAGCCATCGTTTTAGAGAAGTTTCAAGTGTGGGAAGAACTGGTCATCAGCTAAAAGAAATGCCTACTGTTCTAGTTTGCTAGCTGCTGGAATGCAATATACCAAAAATGGGATGGCTTTTATAAAGGGGAATTTAATAAGTTGCTGAATTTACAGTTCTAAGGCCAAGAAAATGTCCCAATTAAAACAAGTCTATAGAAATGTCCAATCCAAGGCATCCAGGGAAAGATACCTTGGTTCAAGAAGGCCGATAAAGTTCAGGGTTTCCCATCTGGAAAGTCATGTGGCGAATATGGTATCATCTGCTAGCTTCCTCTCCTGGCTTCCTGCTTCATGAAGCTCCCTGGGAGGCATTTTCCTTCTTCATCTCCAAAGTCCGCTGGTTGGTAGACTCTGCTTCTTGTCATTCTGCTCTGCTCTCTCTGAATCTCTCATTCTCCATAATATTTTCTCTTTTATAGGAGTCCAGTAAACCAATCAAGACCACCCAAATGGGTGGAGAAACATCTCCCCTAATCCAACTTAACAACCGCTCTTGATTGGGTTACATTTCCAGGGAGAAATAGGATTTTGACTAAAACATGACTTTTCAAGGGTACATACATCCTTTCAAACCAGCTTGCTAGCTGCCAAAATCAACACACCAGAGATGGATTGGCTTTTAATAAAAGGGGATTTATTTCAGTAGTTCTTCAGAGAAAAGGCAGCTAACTTTCCACTGAGGTTCTTTCTTACACAGAAAGGCACAAGGTGATCTCTGCTGGCCTTCTCTCCAGGCCGCTGGTTTCCAACACCTTTCCCCAGGTGATTCCTTTTTGCATCTCCAAAGGCCTGGGATGAGCTGTGAGTGCTGAGATGAGGTATACTAAGCTGCTTGGGCTGTGCTATGTTGAGTCTCTCATTTAAGCATCAGCCAATTAAATCAAACATCATTCATTGCAGCAGGCACGCCTTCTAGCCAACTGCAGATGTAATCAGCAACGGATGAGGTTCAATCTAACTACCACAGCAGCACACCCACTATGCCAGCTAAGTGTCTTGCTGCTAGATGTTTAGTAGGAGAGAGAAGAGTCATGATGTTAGTGACCTGGGCCAACTGGTGACAGCCTGTACAATTTTTTAAGTTTGCAAGTGGGATAGAGCAATTTTCGGGGAGACACTTTTCACTTTTGCTTTGGTCTAAGACCATGAGACTTCACATTGAGAACAAGGCAATGATGATCTCTTCAAGTTGCTAGTGGATCTGTCCCAAGGTAATGACACAGAATTGTATCTATGAAGATAAAATCAGAAGATGGAGCACAGGAAAAAGAAGATGGGGGAGGGAGTTCAGTGAATTGAGAAGTCACTGTAATGAATAGTAAACATCTGAAATGACTCAATACGTGAGGAGTGTTATGGGAAAAGAGAAGGATTTCATGTATTACTTCAGTTAAGGGATTGACTTTGGATCGCTGGCATTCATGCTAATATAGGTAGGCTGTGGAGCACAGGGTGATTGCTAAGTGGAAAGATCAGTCCACTGTGATTGGTTGGGGAAGGATCACTTGCTCTGATGATTTGGACAGTGAATAAGAAATATTTGCAGAGTCCCCTTAGAGGAATGGGGAGAAAGGAGGGAATATTCACTTCCCCATTTGGAGAATTTCTGATACTTTCGCAAGCAGTGGGGACAACCATATCAACAGGCCGAGCCCCCGATCTTGGGGTTCGCCCCTATGAAACTTATTCCTGCAAAGGATAGGCTAAGCCTACTTAAAATTAGGCCTAAGAGTCACCCCCAGAGAACCTCTTTTGTTGCTCACATGTAGCCTATTTCTCTAAGCCGACATGGCAAATAAACCTCTACCTTCCCCCTCTCTGCATGGGACATGACTCCCAGGGGTGTAAATCTCCCTGGCAACATGGACATAAATCCCAGGATGAGCTGGGACCCGGCATCAAGGGATTGAGAAAACCTTCTTGGCCAAAAGGGGTGTTCTAGTTTGCTAGCTGGTGGAATGCAATGTACCAGAAATGGAATGGCTTTTAAAAAGGGGAATTTAACAAGTTACAAGTTTACAGTTCTAAGGCCATGAAAATATCCCAATCTAAGTTTATAGAAATGTCCAATCTAAGGCATCCAGGGAAAGATACCTTGATTCAAGAAGGCCAGTGAAGTTCAGGGTTTCTCTCTCAAGTGGAAAGGAACATGGAAAACACAGTCAGGGTTTCTCTCTCATCTGTAAAGGCACATGGCGAACACGGCAGCATCTTCTGCCTTTCTCTCCAGGTCTCCTGTTTCATGAAGCGCCCCCAGGAGGTGTTTTCCTTCTTCATCTCCAAAGGTTGCTGGCTTCTGGACTCTGCTTTTCATAGCTATGCCATTCTGAAGCTTTCTCCAAAATGCTTCTTCTTTTATAGGATTCCAGTAAACTAATCAAGGCCCACCTGGGATGGATAGAGAGACCTGTCTCCACCTAATCAAGTTTAATGGCCACATTTGATTGAGTCACATCTCCATGGAGATAATCTAAAAAGTTTCCAACATGCAGTACTGAATAGGGATTAGAAGAAACAACTGTCTTTACAAAATAGGTTAGGATTAAAACACGCTTTTCTAGAGTACATAAATCCTTTCAAACCAGCACAAGGGGGAAGAGAGATGAGAAAAAATAAACTATCAGTGGCTGAGAGATTTCAGAGTTGAGAGGTTATCCTGGAGGTTATTCTTAGGTATTATATAGATATCCCATTTCAGTTTATGTATTTCAGTGGCTAAAGGGAAGTACCTGAAATGTAGAGCTGTGCTCCAGTAGCCTTGTTTCTTGAAGATGATTATATGAAGATATAACTTTATAGTGTGAGTGTGTGATTGTGAAAACTTTGTGTCTGATGTTCTCTTTATCTAGGGTATGAACAGATGAGTAAAAAATATGGATAAAAAAATAAACAAATAATGGGGGAACAAAGTTTAAAATAAATTGGGTAGATGGAAATACTAGTGTTCAATGAAAGGGAGGAGTAAGTGTTATGTTATGTATGTTATGTATGAGTTTTTTCATTTTTCTTTTTATTTCTTTTGCTGGAGAGATGCAAATGTTCAAAAAATGATCATGGTGATGAATATACAGTTATGTGATGATACTGTGAGCCATTGATTATCTACCATGTGCAAAACATTTGCATGCTAAGAATGTTTGTGTTTGTGTGTTGTTTTGTCAATAAAAATATTAAAAAAAAAAAAAGAAAGATTGCTTGCTCTGAAAGGAGGCTGTTACTTAGTCACTTGACTGAACTAAAATACCAGAAAAGATTAAAAGGTGGTAGTCCTTTCTTTTCTAGTTCTTTAACTGTGGGCTTCTACATCGGAGTCTTGCTTTCTCTTGCTCAAATTGTAGTTGTCTGCTCTCTCTACTCTGAGGACAGGTGACCATCTGTCTTTCTGCCTTCCTGTTTTCCTCGTCCCCTCTTCTCCAGCACTCTGATTTGCACCAGTTCACTTTCCAAGTCCTGGTCTGTGATCTCATCCCATTGCCTAGAAACCTTCAACCTGGAGGTAATAGGCAAATATGTTCTATTTCTTTGCTTCACTAAACATCCTGTGTAGGTAGGATATATTTATGTATATGGAGAAATTATAATATTTAAACCTTCAGAAGCTGCCTTCAAGCCTAGAGAGTATGCCAAGATTGATCTAAAAAAAATCTCCCACTCCCTGATTTGCAAAGGCTAAGGAAATTATGGAGGAACTAATATCTGTGCAGCTGAGTTTGCTATCCCTGTCATTTCCCTTCCAGTGTCTGATTTGGATAGCAGAAGTAGGATGGTTAGGAAGATGTCTTTATTTCTCATTCTACCGGTTCCATTTACATATTGAATCTGTATTTTCTTGTTTGTTCTGGGATTGAGAGTATTGAGAGAAAGAAAAAGCATTTTTAGAGATTTCAGGGATACTCCCCATTTAACAGAATTTTAGAGGGAAAGCTCTCTACATGACTGAAATTGGCAGAAACCTGGATGATTTTCCAGTTTCTTATAAAGCAAATATGTCCGGATTTGCAATCATGGGTAGATTAACTTTGTACAATTTCCAGAGACTGGAAACAATTCACTAGATTTACAGTTTTGCCAGAGATTTGATGAAAGGGATGTTGCCTCACCAAGAGGTTCTCACGAAGCAACACTGAAATCAGGACTCGTGGTTACCTTTGAAGATACTGAGTGCTTAGGTCTAAACTAGATAATTTGCATGCATCAGCTCATTCTGTCCTCGTAAACCCTGTGAGATGGGTTGCACTACCCACCCTGAAACATAAAACGAATCCAGGGCTCAGAGAAGGTCAGACACTTGCCCAAGGTCACACAGTGAATTTGAGGCTGAGCCTTGTTTCAAACCAGGGCCGTTGGCCCTCAGCACTGGGCAGCAGTGCCATATCTGCATGACCTCCCCCCTCCACATGCCCTCTCCCTTGCCAGCTCTTCTGCAGCGTTTTGTCCTCTCTGCATCACCACGCCGCGCCCCTCCCATTTCTCCCCCACACTCACCCACCCACCCACTCTCTCTCACCACAGGGACTTGGCACAGAACGTGTTTTGAATTCTATGTGTTTTGAATTCTCCTAGTGTTGACATCAGATAGGACACAAAGCAATGTGATCCAGCTAGAGAATCAAAGACAGACACACCAAGCTTTTTCCTAAATTACTAAGGGAGAAAAGAAATATGCAGAAGACTCGGCTTGCAAATGTGTTTTTTCATAAGGCTTTGGAGTTACTTGTCCTTTAGACTGTTGCATTTATTTACTTGGGAGACTTATGTAAATGAATTAAATACCTGAGGAAAAATACGCTCCCAACTCCTTGTCAGGAAATTGAATTTTTCAAATTGTTCAATGTTTGAAATGCTACAAGTGATGATTTTCATGTAAATTTTGCATCATCATTACATAAAAAGCAAGTCAACTAGTCTTGCTCTTTAAAATAATAATGACCTTTAATAAGGTCTTTTGTAAGATCGTTCTTCAGTGAGTTGTGACTGGGAAGAAATAGTGAAGCTTGTCATAGCAATTAAGTGTGAACAGTGACACTTTAAATGTAGTCTTGTATGAATTCCTGAAGCATAAAATCCCTAGATTATCTCCTTACCTTCCTCAATTCCAGAGGCTAAACAGTACATGGTATGGGCACTTTTCATCATGTACAGTGTGTGAAAGGAAGTGCTGGCAGGGGCTTAGGATTAAAATGAAGTGTGTATGTGCAGGCTGTAGATACTGTCTTACCTGTAACTCTGAGGATTTGGGTTGAAACACTGTAAGGAGTTATTTATGGGTGATTTTTCCCTTCTGTTATTTCATTCTACCCTCCGTCTTTGTGTCTGGATTTCATGCATTCAAGTACAGTGCATGGGTTTAGCCTTCTCTTTTTTGCAGAAAGAGTGGATAACACAGAATCACAGCTCCGTGTCCATCCTCTGGCATTGACCAGTAGGTTTGTGGATCAAGCAGACCCTCTGTGTCTCTTCATGATCTCTTAAGGCCCTAAAACCTGATTGCTTTCAGGGGCCACCCTATGTCAAGTGACAGCCGAAAACAACTAATATATCAGCCTCTCAGGGATGAGGTGATGCAACACTCCACATGTTTATTTCTCTAAGCGTCTAGTTTGCATTTGAGGGCTACATTCTGAATCTCCTGGGAAACGTGAAAAAGTGATTTATCAAAGTATTGATGAGATAAAAATATCAAGAGAGAGAGGCAGGCCATGGGTGACTTGTATCACGTAAAAGAATCAAGGGCCTCGTTCTAAATTGTAGTTTGTAGGCTAAGAAAATAAATGAGTTTTGTGAGAACATGTATTTATTGGCAAAATAACGAGGAGTTGCAGAAGTTATTTAAGTGGACGTTCAAATCTTTGGTTTATTGCTGACCTTTGATGGCGGGAAGGAAGACTTGGCAGAGAGTATTAGGATAAAAGGGCACGTGGAACAAGCCTTCACTCTCCGGGGCAGGCAGGGTTACGGAGTAGTCAGACATGAGGCTTTGCTTCTTTAAACCCTTTGCTGATTTTTTAATGCAGAGATTTGTGTCAAGCCGTGGTGTGAAGAAAGCCAGCTTCCATTTGAGGTCTTGGGCCATATCTACTGGATCTACCCTTTTCCTTGATCAAGGGGAAGGAAGTTTTGCACAGGAGCCAGAAATAAGGCAGTGGCCTCTTACCTCCAGGCAAATACTTGCATCTCCCTCAGCTGGGCTCGCCTGCATCCCTGCATCAGAAACAAACAGGCATGCAGAGATGACAAGTTGTTTTAGGAGCAGCAGAGACTGGAACACACACTTTCTTCATAGAAGTTAGCATGTGAGCACCATCCCTGCCCCAGCTTTAACGTGCAAATGAGAAAAATATGTTTTGCATATCAACACCCAGAATTTCCTTATGTAAGCACAAATTATAGAAACTAGAAGCCTTGGTGTGACCCATTTTATGCAGAATTTTCACAGATCTCTTCAAAGGTTCTTAGGTTTAGATTCTTCCGGTTCTGTTTGCTTTGCCTTGCCTTACTTTCTTCCTTGTAATCTCTAATTCATCTATTTGAATTCAATCCAAAAGGACCTTTTCTTTTAAGCCTTTCTTGGCCCACCCCCCACCCCCCCAAAGCAAACCTTCTCTTCCTGGGTGGCCCTGACCGCCTTTATTTCTCTCTTAACCATTTCTAGCCCATCGGCTTCAGGACATGGGCCAGTGTCTTCAACACACTTCCATCCCTGGCATCTAGCACAGGCTCAGCGCTCACTGATGGGCAGACTTGCAGCAGGACACTGAATGCTGAGGGCAGGGGACAGGAGCCCATGGGGCTCAGGGAAACTTTGCTTGATCTGAGCCTTGAAGGACAGGAAGTGGGAAGCATTCTAGGCCAAGGTCAGAATTACAACTGTATGACAGCCCCTCTACCTGGGGAGGACTGCCTTTGCCTAGGGTTGAAGATTGAAAATGTGCTCTGGGATTGGACCGTGCCAAACCACGAACACCAGACTGAGGAACTTGGGACTTTACCCTGTAAGGCAGGGTTAGTCACTCGTGTTTTAGTAGATTTGGAGTTTAAAAAAAACGGTATTTCCTAGAGATTAATAGATCTTGAAAATTGATTGAGGTGTTTAAAGATCAGAGGTGCCACGACTGTTCTCCGATGGCTTGGACAGGGCTTTATCTGATGACCCAGGGAGGGAGGACACCCAGGGGTCACAGCATTCCAATTGTGATTCCAGCGTGGGCCCCAGGGATTGGGGCCACAGCTTCCTTTCCTAGTTCCGGCCCCTGGGAGGAGTGATTTCCCTGATAGGTGAGGGCTGGGTGAGTCTGCCCCTTAACGATTATGGGGTCGGGATATATGTGACCACACAGATGCCTACCCGGCCCTGAGCTGCTCGGCCTGTTGGCCCTTCCCTTTGTGTGCAGCAGGGACAAGACAGGACCGGCTTCTGGCAGGCCCACCTTGGTCTCTGCTCTTGCAACTTTCTCACCTGCAGTGCAGGTACATGTCAGGTGCACACATCACAGGGAGAGAGAGTTACTTTACAATTCAGTGGAAGTGGGAATGAGGAGGAATCAGCAGCCTCTTTGGGCCCCAGGCACAGGGCCATCCACACAGCCAAAAAGGAGAGCGCTTGGGACAATGAAGATTTTATGAGTGTCATCTTTGAATCCTCTCGTACATTTTCCATCTGGTTAAAACCCAAAAAAGGGAGGAGTTTGGTTAGCACTCCCCAAAAACTGCCTTTAAACCAATCTTCAGTGGCAAACTAAACTTCATTGCTGTTCGGTCATCAGCCATACCTGTCTTATGCTATGTTTTTGTTTTCTTGCTTGAGACTTTGTGCCTGTTTGAAACTGTCGTGTACTCCAGAAAAACCAAGTCCTTTAATCCTCATTCATTATTGCTAGGTGGAATCTTTTTTTATTATTTCCGGGAGATGTGACCCACCCAATTGTGGGTGGGACCTTTTGATTAGATGGTTTCCATGGAAATGTGTCTCCACCCATTGAAGGTGGGGTTGCTTACTGGAGCCCTTTAAGAGGAAACCATTTTGGAAGAAGCTTCAGAGCCACCAGAATTAACAGAGACCTTTGGAGATGCAGAAGGAAAATGCCCCTGGGGAAACCTTATGAAATGAGGAGAGAAAACTAGCAGATGATCTTCCACATGAGAGAGAAACCCCCAAGCTTCATCAGCCCCTTCTTTGGAGTTAAGGTATCTTTCTGTGGATGCCTTAATTTGGACATTTTCATGGCCTTAGAACTGTAAACTTGCAACTTGCTAAATTATCTTTTTTAAAGCATTCCATTTCTGGTATATTGCATTCCAGCAGTTTACAAACTAAGACAGACCTCATGCACTGGCAAATCGAAGAGTTTTGTTGAAGAGCGTGTATCATGAAATCTCCTGGGATGTGCTGCTTTCTCATAGTTTTCAATTTCACTGTGGGAAATAGATTGTGCCACATGCTTTGCGTGTTCCGTTACCTTGTGAGGCACCAAGAACATCTCATTTCTTTTCCTATGAGTCTTTAGCCCAGGTGCTTTGATACAGAGCATATCTGTTTGTAAATATTCTCCCATAGGGAGAAAAAAGCATGAAGAATTTCACTGGCTACTGGGAAAAAAAATCATGTAACATAAAGTAAAGATTTTAATTCATCTTAATTGGGAAAAACAAAAAGAATGTAGCTGGCAATGCTAGGTTTTCGTCCAGGTACAAGTCTTCTCATGTAGACAGCGTAGAGAATTGCCTTCCTTCTTTGTTGTCCCTGGCTCAGCAGGCTGTCTGCTCCCTCCAACTCAAAAAGTGTGGTCAGCTTCACCTGGGGGCTTGTTAGAAATGCTAAATCTCAGACCCCATCCCATGCTGGATCAGAATCCCTGTTTTAACAAGATCCCAGGGGATTCATGTGCACATTCAAGTTTGAAAAGCCCAGCTCCAGCTCGGTGCTTTTGGTGTGCTCCAGAATCTCCCGGACAGCTTTTCAAAAGACCCCTGGTTCCCATCTTCAGAAATTCCATTTGGTAGGTCTGTTTGAAGTTGAAGGCCACCAGCCATCTGCCTCTTTGAGCAGCCTTGCTCTCTAGGTTTCCCCTAAATTAGAAGCTCAAGCCTCAGTCCATAGAGAACATGATAAATGGGGAAATGTCCACGAGTGGCCCCAAACTGCATGATGGACAGAGCTTCAGTGGGACCAGGTCAGCCAATGGGCTGGGTGTTCAGAGTGGCCACCGAAAGCCAACTGCATAGGGAAATCATTCCTGGGACACAATGGTGAGTAACCTCTCCTGGACACTCTCCTGGAGACTGGCATGGGGTCCCTTCCTAGCAGACCCCAGGCCTGGCAATTTGGGCTCTAGTCCAGAACTGAAACTCTTAATCTAAGAGACGTCAGGTACCTCTTTTACCTCCTTCTGTATGAAACAAAATGACAACCCCCCAGACCCTGTTTTCTGCCTCCACCCAGGGTCTAGCCACCTAACCTTCAAGGATTTCAAACACAAACAATTGGCCCCTATGCTTAGGAGCCTATCACACATACTCCTGGAGAATGCTGAACATAGTGACAACTATTTCTCATGGGGACTCATCATTTGATGGCACAGTGTCTAAAACCACCCTTTAGGTAGGGCTTCTTTGAAGACCATAGGGTGACTTTGTTTCCATTTCTCTAGCTGTAAATAAGAAAGGAAAAAAACAAAGTTAACGCCCACCAGGGATATCACTATCTAGTTAAGCTTCTTAGGATTCTTTTTAAATCCTTTCAGTCCTTATTAAGGTCTTTGCTTTCTCATAGAACATTTTAAACCTATAAAATCAAGCTACTTACTAGACATCATTTCCCAGTGAGTATTGTTTCCAGAGCTCACAGTTTTACCACTGGCCATGATAACCAGGTAAAAGGTGTGTAGATAATAAAAATATTATTTTTAAAGGCTGTTCACATCATTTATATAAAAGAAAAATGCATGAAGTGAAACAAATATTATCCCTTATTCCAGGAAACAATCTTTCAATATGTCAGGCCCACACATTTCATCAGTATTTAATTATCTAAGCAACAATAGGCATTAAATTAAAAGGCCAGGATTAGTAAGTCAGCTCTACTAGGTCTGGTAAAGACCTGCTTTCGAAAAGCATCTGCCTTTTTTACTTGATTTAGATTGGCGTACTTTCAGAAGGAAAAAGACATATGCAGGATCTAAAAAATTGTATTTGCCAAGCTGAATTTCACGAAGGTTTCCTAGAACAGTGGTTGAAGGCTTAGGAAGATTTGCCTTTGTAACTCTGCTCTGAGAAACTTAGGGAACGTTATACTTCAGGAAGGCAAAATCTGAACAGAAGCAATTGCAGCTGAAAGTTTCCAGTCTTAACAGTCATCCCTCAGCCATCACTCATTCATTCCCTTGTATAAGTTTCAGGGGAAATGTATCCTGATATATCAATTGGAATTACTGTATATAATAAGAAATAGAAAAATCAGCTCAAACTAGTTTAAAAAACAAAGAGTACTTACTCACTGGTGTACTAAAAAGTCCAGGGACATGACCAAGTTCAGGCATGGTTTGACCAAGGCAGCTAAAAGGATGCGAACAGGATTTGTTGTCCTTTTTTGTTTTTCTAGATTCTCAGTTTAGCTTTATCAGTGTCAGGTCCTTTGACCCACAGGCATCCCTCTTGTGGTTTCAGGATAGCTGCTAGAAGATCCTGGGGCTATTTGATTCCTCTTTCACATTCTTCTTGAATGCAAGTTTCTCTGTTGCAGAGTTTCCAGCAAAAGTCCTGAGACTGATGGGCCCACTTAAGGCACTTGGCTGAATGGATTACCATGAGGCTGGGAATGGGATTCTGTGGTTGGCTGGGGCCTGGAATCAGAGCCCAGAGCTGAACCAGTCTTCCTGGCAGGGGAATGGGATGCTCTGGGTTAAACCACTCAGCCACCCATTAGCAGTGGAGGTGGGCTCAATTCTGACACTCTTCCATTGCCAAGGACTTGAGCCTAACACATAGAACTGAGCGAGGGCACAGGGAAGTGCCTTCTGACTGTGTCCATGTACCATTCTTTTCCGTGTTCAGGGAAAGGTGAATTCCCTAAATGTGCTGCCTTTATCTGTGACCTGAGGGTAGGAATAACTTGGGAGAGGTGATGGATAAGGAGATAGATAAGGAAGAGGCTGAGGCTCTTGAGCTTTTAATGGTTGAGTACATTTTTTGACAGGAGTAATTTGGCTCATGTAAGAGCCTCAGTTAGCAACTTCATTTGTAAGAGCAAGCTGGTGAATTTCCTCGAGGATCCATTTAGGGTTTCTGTTACTAAGGAAGGTGTGAAAGTATGGCCTCAGGTGAGAAATACTCACAACTGCTGACGATGTGAAAAATTACCTTTATCTCCAGGTAATCAATATGTATATCTCCACAATTCTATATAAAAGTTATAGTGAGCCAGAGGGATAAAGTGTGTCCTGATGAATGGGAAATGTGTGAGCTAAACATTTTTCCATGCTTTTGCTAATCAAGGAATATACACAGTAATAAAGTAATGGTAGTAGTAATAAATAGTAATAATTATAGAAATGTAGATGTGCTTTGGGCAAAGAATAAAGATTTGTTTATTTTTTAATTGTTTAAAATAGAGTTATTGGTGAATCCCAAATAAAAACAGTTTAGGAAACTCAAATGGAGCCTGTTGTTTAGTTTTTAATTCATATCTTAAGATTCTAGTCGTAAATGAGTAATTTTTCGTGGAAAACTATTACAGTGTTCCAGATACGACCTGATTCCATAGGGTTTGGTTATTGTCTCTTTTAACCTTAAGAGTTATTTTAGCTGATCATGTTTACTATCACTATTATCTCTTGCATGTCAACCTGAGAGTTTGCATAATGGAAAGAGCCAATATGTGTCATGAATCATTCACATATAAATCCTGATAAAAGCTATTACAGCCCAGGCCAAGGCTACAGAAATTGGATGCAGATCGAAAATGGGTTGGACCTTTGAAATAAAGACAATTCACAGATTGAGTAATCACATAATTCACTCCTTGTTTTTTCTGATTTTTTTTTTCAGAACCGAATGGAGGAAAGCAAAGCACTCTTTAGGACAATTATCACATATCCCTGGTTCCAGAATTCCTCAGTTATTCTGTTCTTAAACAAAAAAGATCTTCTAGAGGAGAAAATTATGTATTCCCACCTAGTTGACTACTTCCCAGAATATGATGGTAAGTCAGCACTCTTCAGAACAGCCCTCTAGCTGGGGAAACTTTTTACCTGCCAACGTGGATGCAAGAGCTAACCCTGTAACCAGAACCAGTGCAGCCTTTGCTCTCAAAAAAGCTTATGCATTGTGGTTGATGTTGGCCCTGCTCTTTAGTGACCCGAAACATGTCATTCCCTAATAAAACTGAAAGTTATAGAAAAAGAAAACACCTTCTCGTAGGTTTTGAAATAGCTATATCAATAGAGAAGATAGTCCAATAGTTTGAACCAATTGCATATTAATCATCTTGTCACCCTTCTTATCTTCCTTTCACTTGTTTACAACCTGTTTCTGTCTTGAGGAGAAAACACAATATTGTGGGCAAGTACCCATGCTCTGATGACCGTCTGCCCAGTTCTGACACTTCCTATCTGTAGAGCCATGATCAAGTCACTTAGCTTCTCTAGGTCTTAGGACCAAAATCATAGGATTGTGTTTCTCTGTGACAGATAGCACATGTGTGACATTTAGCCTGAGGCCTGACACATAGTGAGTCTTCAGGAAATATTTGCTTTTCTTGGGTTCCATTGCCCAAGACTCCTGCAGCATTTAGAATCAGTAGCACCCACCTCAGTACTGGTACTTTGCCTTGTCTACAGATTACTTATAAAGGAATTTTATCTTCCCAACTAGATTGTAAAATCCTAAAGAACAGAACCCCAACCTATTCTAAGCAATATTTATCGATTGCTTGTTGGTAAAATGCATTCATACCCAGCCACGCTAAAACGAGGGAAAGAGTCACAGCGGTTATCCTGTAAGAGTTTTTTACAGGATAAACACATACCCACTGCCACTCTCATACAGACTTGAGTCCAGATTAGGGGTGCAAAAGGGTAGCCAGCAGGTCTGTTTGTATAAATAAAGTTTTATTGGAGCACAGCCACACTTTGGTTTATATGTTGTTTTTGGCTGCCTTTGTGCTACTGCAACAAAGTTAACTACACAGAACTATTTGACCCTCAAAGCTGAAAATATTTGACTTAGCCCTTCATAGAGACAGTTTGCTGAAGCCTGGTCTAGATAGGTGTTCTAGTTTGTTAGCTGCCGGAATGCAATATACCAGAAACAGAATGGCTTTTAAAAGGAGGCATTTAATACATTGCTAGTTTACAGTTCTAAGGCCAAGGAAATGTCCCAATTAAAGCAAATCTATAGAAATGTCCAATCTAAGGCATCCAGGGAGAGATACCTTGATTCAGCAAGGTTGATGAAGATCAAGGTTTCTCTCTCAAGTGGAAAGGCACATGGTGAACACGGCATCATCTGCTAGCTTCTTTTCCTGGCTTCCTGTTTCATGAAGCTCCCCAGGAGACATTTTCCTTCTTCATCTACAAAGGTCACTGGCTGGTGGACTCTGCTTCTACTGGCTATGTTGTGCTGCTCTGCTCTCTCTGAATCTTCTATTCTCCAAAATGTTTCCTCTTTTATAGGACTCCCGAAACTAATCAAGCCCCACCCAAATGGGTGGAGACATGTCATCACCTAATCCAGTTTAACAACCACTCTTGATTAAATCACATCTCCAGGAGATGATCTGATCACAGTTTCAAACATACGGTATTGAATAGGGATTATTCTGCCTTTATGAAATGGGATTTTGATTAAAACATGACTTTTCTAGGGGACATACATCCTTTCAAACCAGCACAGTAGGGTAGTGATTAAGAGCACCAGATTTGAATGTCTCAAAGTTGCATGTGTTGCTCTATACAAGTTTACTTACTCAGCAAAAAAAAAAATTGAAGGAAGTCATATCTGTGAAACACTTAGTACACTGCCTGACACAAAGGGTGTGCACACCCAAAGTACGTCCATGGCCGTGTGTGTAACAGCAAGAGAGCAGAGGCAGGTTTAAGTTCTGTTATCAACATACAGTATCCAGGATGGGTATCCCTTCAACAGTGAGTTCCTACTTCTGAAAGCTCCCTAAATGTACTTACTTTAAAAATCTAAGATTGTTTGGCTTCATAGCTTTCTGTGAAGATGCTAACACATTAGAGATTAAATTTCTCTTCTCACCCCACACATATTTCGTAAAGTGCTCACTTGTGGGTAGAAGTATGTTACATGTCTAATGAACTGAGGTTCCCTTCTTAAAAACATTCGAGATTCTAAAGGTTGGTAAGCTGAGAACAGAATGTTTGGGAACATTATTAGGCATTAGAAATTGTACCCTTATTTAGATACCCAGGTGTACGCAGTCCTCTCCCAAACAAGCTGTTCTTTTAAAACAAGTATTTTCGAGCCTGAAGAGTATTTTCTTTTTTCACTCCTTTTAACTCACCACTAACCTCAAACCAAGTCATAATGCCTGAGCCTGTATTCCTCTGTTCCTCAGGAATCTATGGAAGGCAGTACTTCCTGCATAGTTAGCTTATTTCCCAGAACAGAACACTAATTCTTCCCACACAGAATCTATATAAACTATATGGGCACAAAGCATCTGATTGAGAATTAAGCGCGTGCTTGCCACACACACCTAGAAAGAGAGACTCTCTTTAATTTTTCTCAGAATTTGGCATGAATCAGAGGACATGAAATGACCACATCCTATATTACACACCCTACCTTGTAGGCCAGTAAGTTTTTATAATGTGGTTGCATAAGGGAGGTATGAAGGATATCAAAAACTTCTGCAGTTTTCACAACACTGCTTCTGATACCAACTGTACATACCACAGGAGCTCAAACCAGTTCATTTCTGACTCACCTACCCAGTCAGGCTAGACCCCACAGGTGAAGGGCAGACCTCTGCAAGATTGCTCTTCATGCACCAGTCTCCAGTGTGGGGGCCACCTCCACTTCTGACCAACTGGCTATAAGTCCAGGGTTTTCTTCCACTTTGGGTTTGATGAATCACTGGAACAACTCAACAGAACTCACTTGAGTGCCCTATACTTCTATAGGGTAGGGCCCGGGAGGCCTCAACCACAGGCTTCCACATGGAGTCACAACACGTTACCATCCCGGCACAGTGATGTTTTCTCAATCTTTGAAGTTCACCTAGAGCGTCAAGTGTCCTGAGTTTATTTGGGTTCCATGATTAATGGAATCAGTGCCCTTGAGCTCAATCTCCAGTCCCACCCCCACCCTCCAGGGGTCAGGGTGTGGGCTAATGTGACCTGGCTCAAAGCTCCAACACCCTAATCATGTGGTCGGTCATCCTGTGGGGCCAGTCCCCACCCTAAGACTGCGGATGTGTTGGCCCCTCCTTGTCGTCTCATTAGCATATGATCCATGATCCATGGACCTGGGCCCACCATACAGGACAAGATGGAAGACCCCAATTTAGAGGTTGCTTCCCCAGCTGAGGATAAAGACCCTAAGTTTTTCATTATACCACAGGAGGACAGAGAATGGATGTAGTGCAGTAACCCCCACAGAGTTCAAACCTAGGCACTCAGGCTAGTCAGCTACAGGAGACATATCCGTATTATACACTGGTTGACTTTTCTGCCACAAAGATTGTTCTCTGCAACACGTATTGTTTTTCCTTTCTGCCACATCATCCTGATCTCTTTACATGCTTCCTTTGCGCAATAATTTCCCCAAACTCTACACCACTGTGAACACCTTCCTTCCAACAGGTACCCATTGTGAATAGCTCGACATTTGCAATTTCTTTTTTTTTTTTTTACTGTTTATCTCCCCCAAATGTGTATATGATACATATAGGAAACTTAGCTGCTGAAAACAAAAAAAAAAAACACTTGTTTCATTCCTTGCAAATCAAACCTGTTATTTCAAGAGACTCAAAGCCCTTGGAAGATGAGCTAAGACTGAGAAAACTCTAGGCCCACTCTGCAGCAATGTTTTTATAATAAACATGTTTATAGTATTATAAATCTCACACTTCCACATTTCTGCACTTAAAAGGTCTTAATCATAGTGAATGTCATTTCTGCATTTCTTTTCTAGAAGGGAAATTACCATTTCCCCATGGGCTTGAATTGCAAAATTGTTCATAGAGGACTTTGGAATTTTGTTCCTGCTGTGATGGGTATAATGATTTCTTTGTAGTTTATATTTATTCAAATAATATAATTTATGCTTAAAAACACAGTCCAAGTGTTCTTTAGTGAACTTGACTGTGGTACTGTTAGTCTTTAGGGTAAAAAAAAAAGAAATATAAAAGTGCCCCCTTCTTTCCCAAATAAGGTAAATCCAGAGTCATATGCAAGTTCATTCAGAAGCCAGAAATACACTGTATATGGCCACTATGTTTTGTGGCACTTTTTGATGCCAGCATTCTTAATCATCCTCAAGCATTTCAACTCTAGGCACCTAAGTTATTTGAAGCATTGCTTGTGTTGATTGCATAACTTTGAATGATCTAATTTGTTTGCGTGGCGCTTCTTCTCCCTTTCTGGCAGCGTTGGCTGTAAGCTCGTAGAGTAATCCACAATTTGCAGGAGATTGGTTTGAAAAGTTTCCTAGCTGACTGTCTGAAATTCAGGATACGTTTTGTTAGAAATTATGTCCAGACCCTCAGTAGAGATCTTCAAGATCTCTTTATCCCAGCGAGTGGGTTATAAGGATAGAGACAGAAGAAACATAAGCTGTGGACCCTTGGAGGGTCGTGCCAGAAGGGGGAAGTGGAGGAGGAGAAGGTCATAGTTCTACCTCCTCCTTTCTCAGTATAGAACTAACTTGAAAAAATGGGAGAAAATGCAGCTGCTTCATGGCACAAAGACTTTTACAAGGTGGGTGCTCGAAACTTGATTGGGGATGATGTTTTTGAAACAGTAATTAATATTTAGGGAGGTCAGCATTTTCCCAATTCCTACTGCCCAGAAACTTTTAGCAGATTATTTATTAATTTGTGGGGGAGGGGTACCCAAACGGTTTCCTCCCTCTCTCTCTCTCTCTCTCTCTCTTTTTTCTAAGTGAGCCACAATTTCAAAAGTAACTGTTGTCATGGGTATGCACTGCCAAAGCTGGCTTTTTGTAAAGGCCTAATAAATCTACCACAGCCCTTTTTCAAAGCACCTAAAGCAATACTTAGCATATAAGAGATCCTGAATAAACGTAAGATAAAATTAAGCCACATTTTATTGTTGTTCTTTTTTTTAATTATCATTACACGCAGTGAATTGAATGCTGTTTTAATGTAGGGTTCTCGGAAGCAGTAGTAATCCACATGAGTGAGACTGCAGAAGACAGCTGTAGATGAACCTGATCGTAAGGGCCAGTTGTGCTGTTCTGAGCGAGAATTAAATCTGGAGAATGTAGAATGATTCGTAATTTAGGGTCTTTAGGGAGCAGATTGACAGGAGAGCCTAAAGCAGCTATGGCTGACGCAGTGTGATGTGAACTGAAACCAGCACCATCAACTCAGTCCAAGAGAAGACATCTCTCCTCTACTGAAAAACCTGCTGGAGATCCCTGCCACCCAAGGAATCAGAGTAAACCATAGCCTGGCCTTTAAGCCATCCGTTTGTTTTCACCTATCCACATTTTGTGGGTGGATGGATGAATGTACAGACGGACAAATCAGTGGGAAGATAAAGTGACATAGAGGACAGCCTGTATCAGTAGTGTTGGGGAAAATTAATCTTAACAGATGAGTCTCCAGGGCAGATGTAATCTTTGAATGCATGTGACACAATAAATATTGGCTGCAGAAATGATGAAGGAATGAATTAACGAATCAACTAACCAACTGTCCCTCTCCTCCCTTGACCAACAGGACCACAGAGAGACGCCCAGGCAGCTCGAGAATTCATCCTGAAGATGTTCGTGGACCTGAACCCAGACAGTGACAAAATTATCTACTCCCACTTCACGTGCGCCACAGACACCGAGAACATCCGCTTCGTCTTTGCAGCCGTCAAGGACACCATCCTCCAGTTGAATCTGAAGGAGTACAACCTGGTCTAAACGTGCCTCCGAGAACCCACTCCCCTTTCCTGGTGGGCTACCGAAGATACACAAGAGGGACTGTATTTCTGTGGAAAAAACCGTTTGCATAATACTAATTTATTGCCGTCCTGGACTCTGTGTGAGCGTGTCCACAGAGTTTGTAGTAAATATTATGATTTTATTTAAACTATTCAGAGGAAAAACAGAGGATGCTGAAGTACAGTCCCAGCACATTTCCTCTCTCTCTTTTTTTTAGGCAAAATCTTGTGACTCGATGTATTTTAAATTCTCGGTCATGCACTCACAAAGAAATGAGTCGTCTCTCTCTCTCTCTCTCTCTCTGTCTGTTTTCTTTTCTATTGAGCACAACGGAGCTGATTCCCCTTTTTCTCCTTAGCCATACCTCCCTCCTGATTTTTCCCGGGTTATAATGGCCTTTATCCTAGTTCCATTCTTGGTCAAGTTTTTCTCTTGAATGATTCAGTCAGGACAGTGTCATTCGATTTAAGCCATCATACATCCGCTTCATTGAACAGTTTGTAGTTTTTGCTGAAGGATTAGAAGTATTAATACTGTGGTTTTAAAGATATTGCTCTGGACACAAAGTTTTCTTTCTTTTGTTTTTAATATTGTCTTGTCTCATTGTGGACTTGGACAATGGATGCTCATGTAACGGTTAAGTGTCATTTCTTTTGGATTTTTACCTTCAGCCATAGCGTAGTTACTCAGAGAAATGCACGGAAGCCAATAAAGCAGGGGCAGAGACACAGAAAGAGTCCTTTCTTTTGAAATGCCATATGCCATTGTCCTTCCTCGCTTCCTTGCTGCTTCTTTCTTTCACCTTCTCATCTTTAAATTGCAGATGCCAAAAAACATGCCAACAGACACTACATTTTCCCTATGGCTGCTGCCCAGAACCTTTTATCAGATTATTGATTTGGGGGAGGGAGGGGGTTTCAAACATTTCCTCCTCTCCCCCTCCCCTTTTTACTAAGTGTTTGGGGCCACAATTTTAAAATAACAGTTATTATGGGTATATGTTGCCAAGGCTGGCTTTTTGTAAAAAAAAAAAAAAAAAAAAAAAAAAGAATTATTATTGAGAAGACATTAAAAAATAAAAGCCACTGTCTTAAGTTGTAGGAGAGAAAAACTGTGAAGCCAAAATGGCTGGCTGAGACTGAACCTGAAACACCAATTGCCAAACATGAGGTAACTGTAAATTTGATTCTCATGGTCCACTCTTTTCTTTGCCCTTCAGATCACAGTGTTTAGTTTCCATGTACCTTATTTAATGTCCAAATCAGCAATGTGGAAAAACCGTGCTATGTGGTGCAACATGAAATCTGCTTATGTCTCTTTATTTGAAGCCAGTTTTATGCCCTCTTTATGTTCTTTGACGTGGAGTAAGTCTGCAAAGAACATCGGTTTATAATGTTCTTCTGACACCTTTAATTTGCGAAATCTGAAGTTCCTCATAGTTACCACCTTTGGGATCTTCTTGAAATGGTGACTGGTCAAGTCGAACTGAAGGGAGATTTGTGGACTTGAACTCAAAAGTAACCGCTCAGAGTTCTGTAGAACATGTATTTATGTAACTGAACATACTAGGAGAGATGTCTGGAACCCTATGTGTGCACTTTCTCAACGAATGCAAAAAACACAGTACATGCATTGCTGAGCTTCTGTCAAGCAGCTGAAGTTGAAATATGATTTAAGACACTAAATCATGTTTGTTTGAAAGCTGCTGGGACGTTAGCATTGGGCCATGATGCTGATCTCATCTTGACTACAATACTGTTTGGCACTAGCATAAACCACCATTTAAATCATTCTTTTGGAACAACAAAGGGGAGGGAGAAAATTCATGACTTATTAGATGAGTGCCAGTGTACTAAATAATAATGGAATGTTCTCGTTCTTGACTCTCCCAGCCTCTACCCACAGAGGTTGCTTTTCTTTTTTGTGCTCCTCAGCAAGCACCTGTAATTTAATTAACAAACAGACTGGCTGTAGGTATACTGCAATTACAAATGCTCTAATCATTGTACAGACATCTCTCTGGATTTTGCAGCATCCATACTGGCTTTGTAATCATTACTTTTTTGGCAGATTGAATGTGCTATATTGATATGTATCTATGTAATTGTATGGTATGTCTTATAGCTAATTCACATTTTGAATAATGTTATTTTATTTACTTTTTTAAGAGAGGAGAATGTAAATTTGTCAGTTTATTTCTGACTAGGGATATTTTTTTCCATTTAGAAAAGAAGAAAAAAAAAAAAAAGACCTTCCTATCGTACAGAGCGGTACTAGCATCGTGCTGTATAAAATCATTTGCACATTCCTGAGTAGAGGTATACTGATTATAAGACCCAAAGGTAATTTCATAGCAAAATACATAAAGTCAGTCGGAGCTTTTATACAGACACGGAAACCAACTTTGTAGAGCTTTTGCCATTTGACCTAAGATTGGAATATGAGCTTTTATACAATTCATATTCTTATTTGGCAAATGCACAGTTTAGTATTACCTCTCTGATGGCCTTTATTAGAAAGGCAGTTTTAGAAGCTATTGTGATCCACTAAGGAAATGTTTTAACAGCTAGAGACCACTGCTTGCCTGAAAGGGCAGTCTTAAATTTGGTGCAGCAACAACAGCAACAAAACTTAAAAAAAAAAACAAAAAAAAAATCAAAAAACGAAACAAACAAAACACACACACACACACACACACAAAGTAAAAAAAACAGCATTTGAAGGCCTACAGTGTGTATAGAGAAAACCTCATCACGAGATCATAAGTGTTACAGTTTTAGGGAATCAAGATATTCTATTTAATAGAGCTATAGTAGATGTAGTTGATTAAACCTGATCTCAAAGCTCCAAGAAGCTGAGCAGCACAGGGAAAGATTGTTATATTTGTCTTTATGGATTTGAGGTGGAATTTGCTATGCAGAACTGAGATTCGCGGCCTCACCGTTTGCCTTTGGGTGCATGACAAGCCCCCTTCTCTTGAGAAAGGAGAAAATTGATCACCCTAGCTGCAGTGAGGCCCAGAAACCCAATTGTATCCACACTAGTTAATCGAAGCTAAAGGATTTCCTTTTTTTGTTTCTTTGGGGTTTTATTGAAGGGGCTGGTGGGGAGGGGGTGGAAGGGAAGGGATTCTTTTCAGTTTTGTATAAAAACAAAGTTTACTCATGCTTTTTATTATATTGTGATGACAAGCATAATAAGCGTGTGCCACTGGACTCTCGGTGATGCTCTAAGGCGACTGAGGCCCGCGGCATGTTTTAAGGTGACTTGGGCATGTCTTACTCAAAAATAAAAACAGGAAAAAAAAAAAAACACAACAACCTTTCTTCAGCAAACCAAGGCAAGCAGCCATTTCATGACTCACTTAACGCATTGCGGTGTACCAGTTTACAGATGATTTTCCCCCTTTTTGCGTGATACGGCAGTCCCAACCCACAGAGAAGTTCTTTGTTGTAAATTGGAGGTTTCTATGATGCCTTACAGAGCTGAAATTCAGAAGTTTGTGCCTCATATCTGAAACAAAGGGAAATGCACACCCATTCAAAAATAAATCAGATTCCCCTCAAAAATCTTTGTAACATTTCCGTATAAAGAGCTCTGTTGAATGTCACAAATAGACTGGAAAAAAAATCTCCTTAGAAACCTGCGCACATTGTTTACTAGAGATGACATCAACAAAAGGTATTTGAAGAACACGTTCAACTTGTACTTTTTTTTTTTTCTTTTTTGTAGATTACCTAACAGGCCTAATAAAATATTTAAAAAAAAAAAAAGTTAACTCCGCTAAAGGGCAATTTACTTTTTGTACTTCGGACTATCTTGATTGTCAAGGTGTATGAACTGTAATTTTAAAATTTATACTGCCACATGATTGTAAATTTTAGTTGTTTTAGGTAAGGAACTGGTGAAAAGCTATTTATGCTGGATTTTGGTCAAATGACTTATTATTTGCAAAAAAAAAATAAAAATAATGGGAAGAAAGGGCTGCATAATGAGTACTGCAAGACTCAGATCTTGGTTGGGGAAAAACCCTTCAGATTACCCTCAGTTTCCCTTTGCTTTCAGTTTCTCAAAAAGAATGAATGAAATGAAATATAGCAGAATGTTAACCCATATAAAAATAAAGTGTACCCAAATATTGTAATGTATATTGCTGCTCTTCTTAAAATTTAATAAGGGTTTTAAACCACTTGATTGATAGTTAACAAACATCTCAATTGATACAAATAAGTGTGCTTGGTATTCATATCTTCTCCCAGAGATGTATCTTTGGTCAGAAACACATGCAAAAATTAAAAACTAATGATATTGTATGTTTATCTATCTCTACATATTTCTAGCATATGTAGTGTTAAGAAATCTGTCCTGGTTGCTGTGTCTTTGGGATTTCATTTTGGTTCCATCAAATTAGGAAGAGAAGTGGCTTAGTTGTGTATGATTAGCTAGAGATTTTTGGAGCCAGACACCTGCTATTTAGTAGATACATAGTGCAGAGTCTGAACTTGTCATTTCGTTTGTTTTTCGCACAGAATAGCCAACCATTTCCCACCTACCTAGTAGGTAGTCTTCCCAACTACCACTGCCCTTTCCAAAACACTCTTGCGTCCAGACACATATGTTCAGAGTATGCATATCCATCTAGCACATAGGTGCTCAAATATTAATTTCCTTCTGACCTTCCTTATCTACCATGTATCTTCCATTTTCCTACACGATTCAAACCCAATAGTAAATGACATTTACATGTTACGAAAACATCCGTTGGGCAAAATTGGGATATATCTATTGGGATAAATGGAATTCTGACTTTCAATGTAGTAGAAGAAAAATAACAGAGGAAGGTCTTCTCCAGTAGAAGATTTTTTAAGTTTAGGAAAGAAAGATGGAAAATTACTATGTAGATTTGTCCAGGTTACTTTGACTGAAACACATGTATTTCATGGATTTCTTTTCCTCAAAGAACTCTAAATACAACTTCTTGCTGGATTCCTCACCTGTCATCATGTTGGAAACCCTTATTAGACATATGTATGTAGGGAGTTTTGTCAGAAAACATTTTTAACTTGCAGTATTTAAAAGAATCATATTTACTGTTCTTAAAAATGTCATTCAAATGCATGTATTGTCTATTGTTTGGGGATGGGAACTAGTTTTGCAAAAAACACCTAATGTTGTATAATAATGCCCCAATGATCTTGCTGGTTAAAAATACAGTATTTTTGGCCATAACTTTTCAGTATTCTTCATTCTTGAGTTTTGCTTCTTTTGAAGTTGTCTAAGCCCCTCTTAGACTGCTTTTTAGAATGAGTATTAGAATGAATCTTCTCTTTCATAAGACATTTTATCGGGCACATTCATTTTCCAAAGTGGATGGGTTTAATAGTTTCTAAACAAACAAACAAAATAATCTTTTCCCCTTCTGAAATTAATCCGATATCTCAGTCTCCTTTGGTGGAAGTATTCCTAGTGATAGTGTATATTAAATGTGCTTTTTTAAAAAAGAACTCTGGACTAATTTAGATTGCAATTGATTGTTTACAAATGTAAGTAACTGCTCAATAAAGACTTATAAAGCACCCCTATTTTCAGCCTGAGGCAGTCTATAATTAGTAAAAAGAATTGACACGTTTCCCTCTGATTTGCTAAGTAGCACACTGGATGAAAGAAGCATGTACAATGTTTGACTTGGCATCCTCCCGGTGTGGAAACCGGAAACAGGTCAGGTCCTGGCTTAGGTGTCTTTTATGTCTCTGACTTTTAGAGACACACATCTAGGCTCTGAGGTCAGCTAAAAGCTATCTTTTCTCTCTCTAGGAGTTTTGTGGTGTTGGGGATATGATGGAAAGTGTCTTTCTAGAAAGTACGTACCTATGTGGGAATTTAAAACCATGGCAAAAGCAAAACCTTTTCCTGTTCCTAGCCATCAGATCCGAGCAACTGGCAGCCCAGCCTTTCCTTATGAAATTTTGTTTTCCAGAATGTAGTTGCATCCAAAAACTTGAGAGAGAGATTTTTTTTTTAAGCCTTTGATTCAAGGCTCTTCTTGCATGTGGTAGAGACCATTTCCGGTAGGCGGGTCCGACGGTGCCCTCTCTCTCTGGATGTCACTGCGAAGGGTGTGTTGTGATGAGACCGCCCTGAAGTACAGCCCTGGCGCCATCAGTCCCCAGGACCTAACTCTGCCGAGGAAACAGGGTGCAAAGCAGCACCCCTAGACTCACCCCTCTGTGGCCTTCTGACCTGGCCTTCACCACTCTAGGACCAGGTCTGCCCCTATCACCATCTTGGAGCCTCTCAGCCCAAAGAAGAAACATGAATTCCAAACATGAACTCCCTGAATGGTGTTTAATCCAAATATTTTAACTTGACGTTCACTGAGAGATCAAGCCTGCCCTGTCAGATTTTTCCTGCCCTTCCTTTCTAGATGCAATCAAAGAAGTGGCTGGTCTTAATTCTTCTCAGCCTTGCTCATCGGTCCTGTTCTCCTGTTTTACCCTGAGGTTCCCTGAGACCTGCCTCTTGAGAGGCCACTGAAACCACAGCCAAAAGGTGGGGGCAGAACTTAATGCACAGGAAGAACTATGGCTCAATTTGATCATGTGTGCAGAGCAGTTTCTAATGGCAAATTAGCCAGTTTCTTGCTTTTCTCTTTTATTCCCTCGATTTAAATCATTGCCATGCTTATCCGTTACGCCTGTATTTACAACTCTTCTTGAAATTTCATCAGGATCGGAGACGGGAAGGCTGGGGTTAAGGGTGGGCTTCTGATTGATTTCTTTTTTATTCTTTTTAAATTATCTATGCATTAACAGCATCCATTTGTTTCGTTGCCACACCTAATTAAAATATGGATCCCGCTGTTACACAGAACGTAACGCAGCTCATTTATCCTGCTAAACAAGCCCCTGTGCTATCGAATGCGGGTGTCTTTAAAACCTAAGCTGCGCAGGGAATTCTGCAAGGGTTCTTTTTTTCTTGAATTCTTATGCCTCAAGACTATTGAAATTTGTTGTGTGCTGATTTTTCTCTCTTCCTCTTTTCCTTAAGAATGGAAAGGCCAGGTTTTTTTTTTTTTTTTTTTTTTTTTTTCTGGCTTGTGGTTAAAAGAAGGCAACCTACCCTCTCTAATTAAGAGAGTGATTACACCTGGCCATGATGACAAGGCGCTGGGGGTCAGGGGCTCTCGTGGTGCCATGCTTTCCACAGCCCTGCCCTGAGCCGTCCGCAGCCCTGGAGGTGATAGTTTTGCAGCTCAGATGGCTGTGTGGCCCTAAGTGCCATGGGTGGGTCTGAAGCACTTTTGCAAACGAGAGCACCAGGAAAAGGCAGCCCTCGAGGTCTGCACCTGGGAATCCCACACATTGTACCCAGCCACTGCCAAGGTAACAGAGCTGCTGGCAAGACTGGGTCTATAGCTGTTCTGGGGTGGGCCTCCCCCAGTTGGGCAGGCCTGTTAGGAGTCCCAGTGCATCCCATCCGGTCAGGACACCTGCCCAGGCGCACCTGGAGCTCCCAGGTCAGGGGCTGTAGCATCCCTGGTTATCTTCTGTGATCAGGGATCAGAGCAGCATTAGCAAAGTGCTCTGCTTCCCTTTGGGGGTTTCAAAAGGGTCCACCCCAGAGGTACCTTGTCAGTGGGGCTGGGGAGCAGGGTTGTGTGTGGAGAGCCGCCTCCCGGGTTGGGCCTAGTGGTCGCGCTGCAGCCTGCTCTAGAGTTCCCCCCGCCCATCGAGTGAGTCAAGATGGCGCCCGCATCCTGTTTCCGCGTATGACGTACGCGCCCACCAACCCTATCTTCCAATCACCTCTGTATACGTGGCACTAACCTATTGGGTTTGGGCACAGTATATAAGAGGTTACCCGGACAGGGTGGGTGGAGACGACCCACAGGGAGCCGTACCTGACGGCCGCACAGAGGTTGTCTCCCCGCGGGGTGCTTAGGCCCGCGTGGAACCTGTAACAGAGAATGCAAGCTTAACTCCAGTAAAGGTCTGTGCTCACAACCGTTGCGTGTCTTGGATCTGTGTTTCTCACCAGCGCGGATTTGTCTGCGTCTGTCTCTCTCTCCCTCCTGTTCCCTCCGCCGGCCGGGGACCAGAAGCTGAGCGAGACGGCGCCGGACAGTTGTGGAACTGATTAGTAGGATTTGCTGGTTCCCACGGTGTAAGTGCTCCCAGCACGGCCAATTTTAATTGACCAATATGCTCACTGGACTCAAGTGTGAAGAGATGCCACCAGTTGGCTCTCTCCATCCATAAGTAGCCGGCTCCAGAGCACCCACCCTGAGGTTCACAGATAATGTCTTTCTGTCAACCCGGGGAAATGTAAGCAGGGCAGGTTTGTCTGATTTATTAGATTCACAGCCTGTGTATTCCCTCCCCTGTGACTTGGAGCTAATTATCAAAAAGCAATTCGGCATGCTGCTCATTATCTGCCTGGAGAAGTGACAGCATCCCAAGAAATACAAAATATTTAAACTCCTGTAAGAAATAGCAGAATGGATAGCCAGGTACTTGAAGCTGGGGAGCGAGAAGGCAGAATCAAGTTGGACAGCAGATGGGCCTAAGACTCTGTGAAGGTGATGTGTGTGTTAGCGTCCTCACTAGCACCAAGCAGCTCAGGCATTGTGAACAAAGAGAAGTTTCATAGAAATGCTCGTGTCGTTCGGGTGGGGAGATCTAAGTCTTTTGAAAATGCATCTCTATCCATGTACGGGCATGCATGCAGAATCGAAAAATGGTTGATCTTGTTGAAGCTGTGTGCACAGATAGACACGTGCATACACATGTGTGTACACAGACTCGCTTACCTCTGTGGTGGTTATGAGCATTTTAACTCACAGAGAATAAATCTTATTGACATGATGGACACAGACAGGATCATAAAATCCACTGCTGACATTTTCTTTCTTATAATTCTCTCCCATCTGTCCCGGTGCCACCATTAAAGAGCTCTGCCCAAAAGCTAGGAAAGAAAAACACCAGATTTTGACAAACACAATATTAAAAAAAAAAAAAAATGGTAAATGAACCTAAGGGAGCTCTGATGGCTCTGAGAGATGAGGGGATACAATTTTTAGCAGAGACAGGGAGGAAAGGTCTCGGAGAAAGTATGGAAGCTGGATGAAATCTATACAAATTACGAAGCCCTGCTTGCACATTTTGAGCACACGGTTATTGGTAGATGTTATCATTTCCACTCCTAAATTGTCTTCTCAGCACAGATTACTTGCTTACGAATTATGAATTCCCAGAATACCTGCCGCATACCACACAAATGCCTATTCAGAACCAAAATCTCACACAGATACGCAGGGTTTGGGGACTGTGTGCTTGTGCAGGTGGCCTTTCCTTCCGTAGGCCTTGGTCCACAGGGGAGGTGGCCACTGGTGGTTCCCCTTCGGGTCAGCAGCCACCCGCCTCTATCTAGCAGCCTCTGCCTGCCGGCCGGACACCAGGAACACTTCAGAATGGCGCTCAGTGAAGGACTGGAGTTGGTGGTTAAGCATCCCAGCTTCTTGCCCCGCAGTGGGCAAACCTGGGGCTTGTTCTCCACAGTCTCAAAGAGGGTCCCCGTGAGATTGCACCCCAATTCCCTCAGCCTCAACCGGCTCGTCTCTGTCCTCCCTCCATGGTGGCACTTCCACACCCTCTCCCTGTGCTTTCTGAGATCACCTCTCAAGTAGACTTCTTCCGCCAAAATCTTTTACACAGGGTCGCTTTGCAGCAAACCCTAAGTAAGGCATCACAGGGGCAGCTTACAAGTGTCAAGGCCCCCAAGGGACTTCTCAGAGACAATGGGAAAATGAACTGCTCACTACCAAGGCTAATCCCAACTGCGGCTGACGCGAGGGTCAAATTAGTATCTGGCACAAAGAGAGCCTTCTTGACCAAAAGGGGGAAGAGAGAAATGAGAAAAATGAAGTGTCAGTGGCTGAGAGATTTCAGACAGAGTCAAGAGGTTATCCTGGAGCTTATTTTTACACATTATATAGATATCCCTTCTTAGTTTATGGTTTTTTGGAGTGGCTGGAGGCAAGTACCTGAAACTATAGAGCTGTGTTCCAGTAGCCTTGATTCTTGAAAACGATTGTAAAACAATATGGTTTTTACAATGCGACCGTGTGATTGTGAAAACCTTGTGTCTGATGCTCCTTTTATCCAGGGTATGGACAGATGAGTAAAAAATTATGGATAAAGAATAAATAAATAATAGAGGGAACAAAGGGTAAAAGAAATTGGGTAGATGGAAATACTAGTGGTCAATAAGAGGGAGGCATAAGGGGTATGGGATGTATGAGAGTTTTCTTTTTTCTTTTTCTTTCTTTTTCTGGAGAGATGCAAATGTTCTTAAAAAAAGATCATGGTGATGAATACACAACTATGTGATGATATTGTGAGCCACTGATTATACACCACGTATGGAATGTATGTGTGTGAAGATGTGTCAATAAAAAATTAAAAAAAGAAAAAAGATTAGCACCCGCCCCGCCCCGCCCCAGCTGAAACAAATTGCCCCCACCCCACCCCAATGAAAACGAATTGGCTGCAGAAGTCCACAGTAGGACACATGTAAGTGTAAGATGATATTTTTGAGAAAAAAAAATTCTATGTTCCCTGAAAGCTACCACTAGAGAATTTTTAGAAGATAAGTCAATAATCATTTTTAATTGTTGAAGAAAAGTGATCCAGTCATTTCAAGCTTATTTCCATCCTTTCTTCCACCTGCCCAGCCCTGACCAGTGGCTCCAAGATGAGCGCCCAGCCCAGCCCTTACTAATCGATCTGGAATCTATCGGCCCGCGGGCTCCTTCGGAGACACTAATATAGTTTTGTCTTGCTCCTCAGGCCGGAGGGTGGCGCTGTCACCATTAGAGGCAAAGAGGAAAGAGTATTCCATAGATAATTGGCATTTATGTGGTACTTGATTATTGGGAGAAAATCAGAGAAGAGAGAATAGCTATTTAAAACTATTACAAAAGCAAAGGGACGTTATCTAGGCCACGTTCTGAGAGGGAATATCTGCCCTCTTCAAGAAAAAAAAAGATTTCTCTAATTTTTCATAGTTGGTAAAGGTATATACTTAAAAAAAAATGAGGAACCTCTATTTCAAATTTTGATGAAGAAGGACTTCAAAATGAGACACTGATAATTTGCAAAAACTATCGTACCACTTTTTCATTAGTATTAATGTCTGAATATGTTGTTCTAAAATACATTGGAATGTACTTACATTGCATTTAGCTATCTGATTAGTTTATTAATTAAGTCCTTGGACTAGATTGTGAACGATGAGTTCTGAGTGGGAGTTAACATCCCTGTATATTTTAAGATGGTCCAAAGCTAAATAAAATTGTATTCAAAACCAGATGTTGTTATCCTTTCAGAAGGCACTGCCAGGATTCCAAATTTTCTCATAAGACCAGATTTCTTTTGCCCAAACACTTTTGCTGGGCATAATTCTATAAAGAAAAACTGAGAATATGTTTCCAGAAAGGAAATAACAACAACAACAACAAAATCCAGAGATGGCTTGATATATTTAAGGCAAAAATTATTCAAAGACATCCATACAGAAGAATATGTGTCCATGTGCTTGGAATTTAGTATAAAATTCAGGCAAATTCAGAGGAAAAAAAAATTAGTGGAAGTAGGCACTGAGAAATTAATTTAATGACTCTAAATATCAGTGATCCAGAAAGATACAGACAGACCCTTTATCATGGCCGACAAGGCCTTGCTCTCACCGGGGTCATCTTACAAACTCACCTTAGCTCTTTGTGCTCCTGCTGTATCAGCGTTCTTTACAGCTCTCATCCTCATCTGCTCTCCTGCTGCAGGACCTTTCCACATGCTAGTCCCTTCTCCCAGAGTATTGTTCTCTTTACATTACTGAATTAACTCCTCTCTTTCGCTCAGATCTGAGACTTAATGTCCCATCCTAGGGAAGTCTTCCCTGGCCTCTCTGTGTAGATCAAATTGCCTAATTTTAGTCCATTGTGGTGCCATGTACTCCACTGTAGCACTAGTCAAATATGCAGCCTTACATGTAGTTATGTGACTATTTGATTAATATCTGAATTTCCCACTAGACTGGAAGGAACTTGAACTTTGGACCAGTGTGTCCTTTTTCCCCACCAGTACATCCTGGACACACGACAAATACTTGTCGACTGAGTAAATACACACTACATTTGGATGAATGAAAGGTTTTCATAAGCAGAGATTCATTTCTCTCTCTCTCTTTCTGTCTTTTCTGAGGTCGCATAGGACCTGTGCAGTATATTATGCTCAATTTGTCAAGCCTCAGAAACAAAATTGTATTTTCCATAAGAAGGAGCTTCGTCCAAAGCCCCAAGCCAAACAGAAGGTCCAGAGGATGTTAGTAAGAAGTGGTTTCGGGAATCAGACTGGACTGAATGGAGGAGTGTCTCAAGACAATCCCTCAGAGCCTTCAAGGAACAGCCTGGAAGGCAGCTATTATTCAGCTTTGATGACAAGAACTTCCAAGGGCAATGGAGGATCTTTAGTAGGCAGCAGAATGACACCCCCCAAAAGACGTCAAATTTGAATCCCTGGAACCTGGGAATATGGTATGTTTCATGGCAAAGGGGAATTAAGTTTGCAGATAGAATTAAAGTTGCTAACGACCTGAATTTAAAATAAGGAGATTCTCCTAAATAATTGGGTGGGCCATGCAATCACAAGAGCCCCTAAAAGTGGAAGAAGGAGGCAGAAGAAGAGTTAGTGTTAGGGTGATGCAATATGAGAACGGCTTGGCCAGGTATTTCTGGCTTTGAAGAGGACATGAGCCAAGGAATGTAGACATGCCCTAGAAGCTGGAGGGGCCAAGGAAATGGATTCTCCTCTATAGCTTCCAGAAAGGAATATAGCCTGCCCACAGCCTTAAGCCCAGTGAGACCTGCGTGAGGCTTCTCACTTATGAAACTGTAAGAAAATAAAACTGGGTCATTTTAAGCCACTAAATCTGCGCTAATTAGTTACAGCAGCAAGAGGAAACAGCGTCTAAAAGCCTTTTCAGATTAGCATGGTTGGCGACAATGGGAAAATACCAACTGGTGAGAGACCTCTCAGAACAGGGCTGCTGCTAACCAGTGAGCTGTGTCCCATGGAAAGTACCTCTTGGAGCCTTCCAGATAACTTCTGACTGACCCTCTCGGAATGGCTGACTATTTTTTTAGGGAAACCTCCCATTTCAGAGACACGGACTCACGCTTTTCTAGCTCTCTTCACCTCACACTCAGCCCCGACCTTGATATCCAGAAAGATCAGGCTGAAGGCCCAAAGTCAGACATGCCCTTGAGACTTCTCCAAGTGCCACCCAGAAAACCCTCTTCCTGTCTATGGTCCACCTAGACCACTGTGCAGCTGGGCGGCTGGCCCAGGAGTTCACGTCCTTGAGGTGGCTTAGCATGGTGTCACCCAGAAATTTTTGAGAGCAGGAATTGTGCCTTAGCCTGAATCTCCTGTAGGTGTAGTAGAGGTTGGTAAACAGCTCAACATTTTCCAAGAGCAGGGGCTGGAAGCCTTGAATTCTGTTAAATGGATGTGTTTTGAGAATATAAACTCATGTAGACAGCAAACTATGCAAAGCACATTCTTTCACCATCAGTGCACGTGAGTGATGATGAAACACCAAATGGATTACCTGTTCACTGGTTTCTACTTTTTGGCTCCCTCTTGCCCTTGGCTAAACCTGTAAGCTGCTTTTATAACCCTTTTCTTTCTGATATTGGTTAATTAATAATGGAGCGCAGAATTAACACTTTCTTTTCTCGGGCATATTGCTTCAATCCGTGCTTTGTCCCTTAGCTATTGCAATCAGTCATCTTGACTACTTGGTCACTCCCCTAGCTGGCACAGCTAACAATGTAGCTGTTTGGGAGGGGAACCTTAGCCAAACCACCTGACTATTTTCAAAGCCAGTTTCCTATGGAGCAGAAAGTTGGAATCTAAATTATTGCTAAGTTGCGCTGAACATGTGTTCAACATATGTAGCTCAAACATCACCTACCCAAACAGGGTAATCCAGAGGCATATGGAAGAGAAGACAAAGGTCAGAGAGGGATTCAGGAACATATTTATGGTGACGACAAGATCACGCTTCATCTTAGTTCCTCTCTTTTCTAATGAAATCCAGCTACCACTGGTTTAGGGCCCTGTGACACTTTCAGGGTTGACCAGCATGGAATCTGGAAACCAGATGTAGATATAAGCTTCTTCCCTGTCCAAAACAAATCTCATTCCATCTTTGTTTCACATGGACTACATCTTCGAAAGTATGTGTCTCTCTTCCTATGAATACAAATTTTAAAGAGACTAAGAGAAACTGTGGTTAACATTCCTTCCTAGAACTGACTCTGCTACTTTTAGAGAACTTTGGGAAACACTGTGATCCCTTCAATACACATAGCATAATCCTCCAGGATAAGTCAAACACTCTTGTAAGGGTTGAGAACATATCTTGGGGGAATCTATCACTTTTCTCTGCCACCCAAGCTGGTACTAATCCCATATAGACACTCACATGATAATATGCAGAGAAAAGTCACATTTTTGGCAACCTCAGCAGTCCAGAATACATCCTCAAATATGAAATGTGAAGAAATCTCTGAATCCAAAAGAAATACACTAGTGCTGAAAATCTTAGGATTCTTGAAACTGTTGACTTTTAACTTTCCATACAATGCCAACAGCACTAACTGCAGCCATCCAGCCAGCGGGATCCCTGACTGCATTGCTAATAAGTTGGTCACCTTGGCCAAGTTTCTAAACCTTACTTTATTTAACTGTATGTTGGAGAAACTGATATATCTTGAGATGGGTGGGCATGTTAAATGAGATATGAAAACTGAGTTAACAGTGTCTGCCTCATGGTAATTGCTCAGTAAAAGTTTTCAGCTATTATAATAGCTGACAAAAATGGAGAAAGAAGAGAATTATAAAAGAATGACATAGCCACAGCCTTCTGGGAGTTCTGCTTCCATATAAGATTCTTGAAAGGACAAAACTGATGGAAGTGGAGAACAGATCTGTGGTTGCCAGGGGTGAAGGAGGAGGTGGGAGGGTGGGAAGTGGGGGTGGTCAGCACCACCTCAAGGATGCATGTGGGGATGGAAACGTCCTCTTTCTTGACTATATCCATGTTAATATCCTGGTTGTGATATTGTGCAATGGTTTCTCAAGAGTTATCTTCAATAGGACTCAACAAATGAGTGTGACTGCTGAATCGATATATCGATATTTCTTTTGGTCTCCAGTGTCTTGGAGCAGCTAGAAGGAAAATCATGGAATTATACCCCATACCAAACTTTAAAATCTATTGTATAAATACTTGTTAAAATGTACTTGGAAATTTATTGCTTTTTAAATATATGTTATTTTTCACAATAAAAAAAGAAGTTATCTTCGGACAAAACTTGGTAAAGGGGACATGGGATCTCTCTGTATTATTTCTTACGACTGCATGTGGAGCTACAGTTTTCTCAAAATAAAAAAAATTAATTAAAAATATTGACTTAATTTCTTTGGAAACTTTTGAAATTTCAAGGTGATACTGCTCAGTAGGAACATAAAGTGAGTCACATATGTGTCTTTATATTTACTAGTTAGTAAACCAAAAATGTGAAGTTTTAAAGTATATATTATACTTACCTAAAGAGATCCAATATATTATCACTTCAACGTACCATCAACGTAAAAATTATTAGTGAGATATTTCTCTCTTTTTTTTTCCTTATAAAATCTTCCAAATTTTGTATGTGTTCTACACTTACAAAATATCTCAGTTTGGACTAGCCACTTTTCAAGGGTGTGATGGCCACATGTCACTAGTGGTTACTGTGTTAGCACAGCTTAAAGGAATGAATTCATTCTTTCTTAATGTATGGGTGATGTTTCTTGTCAATCGTCTCTTTCTCCTAGGCTATCAGAACAAGCTGTTACACAACAGAATTACCAGAACCTTCTCTCCATGGTGGGGTCCTGGGTTGGGAAGGAGAAAGAAAATCAGCTCTCCTCTCCCGCTAAAGGAGAACATGCAGCCCCTACTCTCTTCTCAGTATTTCCACCAGCCTGGGAGTTGCTTTATTATTCAACCTATATACTGAGGACACACATTCATTTTCTTCTCCCAAGACAGCAGAGTCTAAATCCAAAGGGCTTTTAACTGCCTTAGGGGCCAACAGAGTCACACATTAACAATTAAAATCCCACATCTGATACCCAGGGAAAGGCCCCACTCTCGTTTCAGAGAGGGCAGTGCAGATTTTGTTGCAGCATCTTTGCTTGGCTGGGTAGATCTGCAAACGGATGCATGAATCTGTCACAATACCTTCCCTTCCCTTGCCCTCTGGCTGGGAAGTGCTGCCCTCAGGATGTGGTGAGAAGAGTGGCATCGTTTTCCCCATGGTCATCTTGGGGGCCAGGTGACAGGTGGCTCTGTTGACAAACCTGACCATTTGAGTTGGCAATGTGCCAGGCTCTCTGTTGGGCTGATAAAGCACAGAAAAGAGCTTCCACTCTCTGAATACTGTCCTTTAGAGTCTCAGGGTCACACCTGATGTATCAATCACATACAGAACACACTGATCCTCAGGCTAAAGTGTTTCCCGTAATACCTTTTCACTCTAGTCCAAGTAACTATCTGGAGGGTCAGTGTGTTACTTCAAAAATAGCAGACTGTTATTCCCCTGAAATTTTAGGTACCTGTGTGAAGCCTAAGATTCAGGGTTAGAGATCTGCAGGTCTGAAACTCAGAGTTACTCCACACAGCAACTGTTAAAGAAGCTAAGAAACACAGCAGACTGCAGTTAGAGGTGTGAATGAAGCTGATCTGGTTATGACTAAAGTACAGCAGAACACATGGTAAAGAAGGATTGTGCTGGTTTGACTCTGTTATGTACCCCAGAAAACCCTGTGTTTTTTTGTTTTTCCTTTGCATGGGCAGGCACCAGGAATCAAACCTGGGTCCCCAGCATGGCAGGCGAGAGCTCTGTCTGCTGAGCCATCATGGCCCGCCCAAGCCTGTGTTCTTTTAATCCATCCCTGTGGGGGCAGGCCTATTGTGGGGGGGAAATTTTTGGTTAGATTGTTTCATGGAGATGTGACCCAGCCCATTCAAATTGTCTTAACCCCCTTGCTGGAGTGCTCTATGAGAGGATAAAAGATAGATGAAGCTCAGAGCTCAAAGGGAGAAATGCCCTGGGAGGAATAAGTAAGGACACAGAGCAGCCTGGAGACATTTTTAGAGAGAAGGGCCAGCAGACATCACCACGTGCCGTCCCATGTGACAGAGGAACCCCAGACGCCAGCAGCCTTTTCCCAGAGAAGATATCTTCCTCTTGAAACCTTAATGTGGACATTTTCATGACCTTAGAACTGTAAATTTGCAACCTAAGAAATCCCCTTTGAAAAGGGTATATTGCATTCAGGCAGCCTTAGCAAGCTGAAATAAGGATGATTTGTCTATATTATTAAATCTTCAACTTGTGTGAGAGACTAAAGGAAGAGATATTTATTTTGTCCAAAATTTAAATATTCTGTAGCACACTATCTAACTTATTTTTGTCTGGTCAGGTACTTAAACATCCTAAATACATGGAGCCTAGAGTAGGGAATGAGATCTTGTTATTCTGTAGAGCTTAATGTAATACCCTGATACATTACAGAATATTTTGGGAAGAGAATAAAAAAGTATTCGCAAAATCCTTGAGGGACTGGAAAAAATATATAAAACTATCAAACTTCCCCACCTGCGAAATTCCTGATATTCTCTCAAGCACTGGGAACTCCAAATTTATTATATTTTATTTTTGTTTTTTTTTTTCCTTGGGAATTCCAAATTTAATAAGCCAAGACCTCAATCTTGAGGCTTGCCCTTACAAAATTTATTTCTGTAATGGTGAAGCTAAGCCTACCTATAGTTATGCCTACGAGTCACCCCCAGAGAACCTTTTTTGTTGCTCAGATGTGGCCTTTCTCTTTCTAAGCCAAGCTCTGCAAACAAACTCATTATACTTCCCCTTCCATGAGACATGACCTCCGGGGGTGTAAGTCTCCCTGGCAACATGGGACATGACTCCTAGGGATGAGCCTGGCCCTGGCAATGTGGGATTGGCAGTGCTTCCTTGACCAAAAGGGAGAAAAGAAATGAACCAAAGTAAGATTTCAGTGGCTGAGGGATTTCAGATAGAGTATAGAGATCATCCCGGAAGTTACTCTTATGCAAGCTTCAGCCAGATATTGCAAATTACCACAGTATGCCAAGCCCCGACCAATAATATTCCTGAAAACCCTAAAGAATACCCTGGGCTCTACCTAAGATTCTATAAAAGTTTTACTTATTAAGTTCATTTTTTTATTCAGAAACTTAAACTCTCCAGATTGTTCCTATCCCAGATGTACCAGTCTCTCCAAGAACATCAACTAGTTGCATTCCTCTACCCCATAATGTCGATACCTGTTTTCATCTTGAAAAAGTTCGAATGGTCATTGTCCAAATACCTCTGAAGATTGAGAGATTGATAACATGAGAAGGAGGAGTTGTGAATGAGAGGTTAGGATTTGACAAGTAATTATCACTACTTTATCATTGCATGCATATTTCTTTTTGGTTTCTGATCTGTTGGAATCACCTGAAGGAAATATCTGAAATTGTGACCCAGTAACCTTGATCTTTGATAATGATTGTATAACTATAAAGCTTTTATCTTGTGACTGTATGATTGTAAAATCCTTGTGACTGATACCCCCTTTATCCAGTCTATGGTTAGATAAGTAATAAAATAAAGAAATGCTTGGGGAAAGAGTGTAGAATTCAGTGTCCCTAGAGATAGACAAAAGTGAGAGAAGGGGCAGTGGTTACCTAATATGAATGGAATTGTCTACAAGGTTGAACTTAAATATTTGGGAATGTATAGAAGTAATGATAGCTCGTATTAAGGATTTTAAGAAATAGTAACACCGAGGATGAATTTGATTGAGTGGTTGTTTAAAGTCATGTATGTAAGTAAGTTCTTGCATGAATCACTACAAATGTAAAACAAAAGATAATAGGAGAATATATGGCAAAAACATAGCTATTGCAGACTACGGAATATAGTTAACAGTAATATTTTAATATTTTGTCTATTGGGGAGAGTAAGGGATGGGGAGGATTTGGATTTTAGTTTTTTAAATTCTTATTTCTGTTCTGGAGTAATGGAAATGTTCTAAAATTGATCATGGGGATATAGGCACAACTATGTGATGATACTGTAAGCCAGTGATTGTATACTTTGGATGGTTTGTGTGGTGTGTGAATATACCTCAATCAAATTGAACAAAAAAAAAATAGTAGAAAAGGGGTTACCCTGACCAAGATGGTGGATGAGATGCTTCAGGGCTCCTTCCCACCACAGAAGCTTGGAACAAGCTGCAAGAACAAGCAAAAACAGCTATTTCAAAGCTCCAGAAAACAGTTAAGAGATCAGTTAACAGGGTGAGGGCTGAATCAAGAAAAGGTGTCTTAAAAGCAGCAGAATCTCGCGGTGCCCTGATTGCCTCCTCCCCCAGGCCTCACCTTCTGGGTCTGGAACTGGCCTCCAGGGCAGCCATGCTCTCAGCTCCAAGAGAGAAGTGTAACACTTGTGTACATATTGGAGGCACAGATATCTGGCCCAATCTAGGCTGAAGGACTGAACCAGAGCATTCAACGTAGGCTCATCTTCCCAGAACCTGTGTCTCAGCTTCTTCCTCTGTGAAGGAGGGATAATAATAGTACACACCTCTTAAGATTGGTTGGAGTGCTGAATGAGTTTTAACATATTAAAGCACTTGGAATGGTGCATGGGACCCAGTTAAGACTATATAAATTGGAGGCCTTGGGGTGCAGCAAGGGAAGGGACTTCTTCCCCATGCTTTGCAATCCCCTGCCTCACCCCACAGTCATTGCTGATAACCCATTGTTTCTGCCACTATCCTTAATAATAATAATAATCTAGTCCAGAAAACACATGCTCTGCATGCAAGTCAGAGCCAGATAGCTCAGGAGCTGGGGGCAAAGATGGGAGGCAGTATCTGGCAGATAAATACATGGATAAGATCCAAGAGGCACATTTTAGAAGGAAGCTAAATTTGATCTTGGCCATTATATCTAAAGGTCTACTCACTAAACAGGGCTGGCCAGGTGTGAATCAATAAGACAGATATTGGGATGATCTGATAAGAGAGAAGGATCAGATGGAGCAAATGAGGGTCAGAGTCCAGAGAATTCCTGCACTAATGAGCTCCACCTTTCTGTAGTGGGTCCTGGATGTAGCATGGTGTGGCCAACATACCGTAATGCGACCCCCAGTGTGTCATGCCATTGTCTGACCCCCTCCCCTTAAGGGCAAGTAGAACCTGTGACTTGCTCCTAATCAAAAGAATATGGCAAAAGTGATGGGATGTCACTCCCTTGACTAGGTTACATTGTATAAAGCTCCCTCTTAGCACTGACTCCTTTGCTGGCTTTAAAGAAGTAAGGTGTCATGCTGCAAGACACATGGCAAGGAGCCTTGGGTTGCTTCCAGATGCTGAGAGTGGGCCCTGGCTGACTGCCAGCAAAAAGCCAGGGCCCTGTCACACAGCTGCAAGAGAATGAATTTCGCCAACAACCTGAGTGATCTTGGGAGCAGATTCTCACCTCCAGGTAAGAATTCAATCCTGCCATCATCTTGATTTTCATAATTGTGAGACCTTGAGCAGAAAACCCAGATGAGTACTGCCTTAACCCCTGAACACTGTGAGAGAATACATTTATGTGGTCTTAAGTCACTAATGTGCAGCAATTGTTACAAAGCAGTAGAAGATGAATATACATGGGTATGGAATTCAGAGAACTGAAAACACTGAATTCACAAGGAGGTTTGCAGAAACTCCCTCCTCACGTGTTCCCAGGTTTAAGTCCAGTGGGAAAGGGAATCTGCCTCCCTCCCAAGAACACCAGTAAAAGTCTCATTGCTTCTCATTGGCTTTTGTGGTAGTTAGATTCAGTTGTCAACTTGGCCAGGTGAAGGTGCCTAGATCTGTTGCTGTGGACATGAGCCAATGGTACGTGAACCTCATCTGTTGCTGATTTACATCTGCAGTCGGCTAGGAGGCGTGCCTGCTGCAATGAATGACCTTTGACTTAATTGGCTGGTGCTTAAATGAGAGAGCGCAACATAGCACAGCCCAAGCAGCTCAGCATCCCTCATCTCAGCACTCAACTCAGTCCTGGCCTTTGGAGATGCAGAAAGAAATCACCCTGGGGAAAGTTGTTGGAACCCAGAGGCTTGGAGAGAAGGCCAGCAGAGATCACCCTGTGCCTTCCCACGTAAGAAAGAACCTCAGATGAAAGTTAAGCTGCCTTTCCTCTGAAGAACTAACAAAATAAATCCCCTTTTATTAAAAGCCAATCTGTCTCTGGTTGATAATTTCCAGCAGCTAGCAAACTAAAACAGCTTTGATCGGGTCACGTACCCATCCATAAATCAATCGTATTGGCCTATGTCATGTGATAGCCTGATTGTCCAGGCCTGAGCCACACGCCCACCTTGGAGGTGGGAACAGAACCAACAATTCCTCGCCTACTGCTCCGCAATGCGGTGTTGTGGCTCCTCCCTTCGAGAGGTGGAGCCCATTCCTCTCCCCTTGGATCCAGGCTGGGTTGTGAACTGCTGGGTGAATCCTCCTCCTCTGAGAAGCCAACGCCAAGAGAGGACTAAACATTCAAGGATTTTATTGGAGGATGTGCCCCTGTGAAAGAAATTAAGGAAGAAAGTTGAGAGAGCCTTCCCCCTGCAATGAAAGCCTGATTCCTAGTGAAGGAGAGAGGGAGAGAAGGTTGGGTGGAAGCTAAGAAAATATAGCAGCAATCGAAGAAACTTTGAGCCAAAGTTGCCAGGAAGGCATCCCATGTCTTCCAGGAACAGGTTTGCCTTGATTTCGGGTCTGTGAGCCCTGCACAAATTCAGCAATGGATTTTAAAGCCCAGTAGCTTCAGCCTTCAATCAATTACATTCCCCTTAGGTCTATGAGATGCATTCTCTTAGCTGCCATACTTGCTTTGACCAGTAAAATGCAGCGAAAGTGAGATGATACGGTCAGCCTCAAGAATGATTGTTCCTTAGAATGCTGACCTGGACCATCATGTAAGAACCTGTGTTGACTGGAGGATGAGAGGCCACGTAAACAGGAGCCAGAGTTCCCCCATCAATAGCCAGCACCGACTGTGGACTTCTGAGTAAGACTCTCCTATCCCTTGCCCATCCAATCAACCCTCCAGCTGAAAGCAACCAGGTGAGTGGACCCAGACAACCCACAGAATCATGAGAAATATTAGTCATTATTGTTTTAAACCATTAAGTTTGGGGGTGACTTCTTATGTAGCAATATTTCATTGAAACAAAAAGGTGGCCCATCTTTGGGTGGCCCAAAGTCCAATTTGTCACTGTATAACCACTCACAAAGAGCATCAGTGGTACAACAGGGGACAAAGCTTTTCTTTTTCCTTTTTCCTCAAACCTTTTTATCTTGAAATAATCTCAAAATACAGGGCAATTGCCAAAAACAAACAAAACAAACCTCATACAGAGAACTTCAGCATAAGACCCTCACTGTCCCGTGTGCCCATGTCCACCAATTTTGACATTTTGCCACCTTTGCCATATTCTATCTATTTTCTGAGCATTTCACAACAGGTTGTACATGTCAAACTATGAACAAAGCCTTGTTTGTTTGTCTTTAATATATCGTATGCTGTATGGTGGGGGTCACATTTCACTCTTTTTCTCTGTGAGTATCCTGTTATTGCAGCACCATTTGTTGACTTTCTTTTTTGAAAGTGCATGGGCTAGGAATCGAACCCAGGTCTTCCACATGGCAAGTGAGAAATCTACCACTAACCACCCTTACACCCCTGACAAAGCCTTGTTTTTAACGGCAGCTCTAAGGAATTTGAGAGAGGAAAGCGTGCCATCAACCTCACGAATTTAAAGATAAGCTGCGGTTAACTTTCCTTTACTGGGCCTGGAGTGGACTTAAATACAGCAATGGTTCCCAGCCCTGCCCATGCACTGGAACCAGCTGGGTGTTTAAAAACATAGTAATGTAATTGGTCTGGGTGCGGCTGGGGCATCCAGGTGATTCTAATAGGTGGCCAAGGTGGAGAGTCACTGATAAAAGGGCTTGTTTGACCTTTTTATAATTCCTAGTATCCCATATTTTGAGGGACTAAGAGATGGCTGATATGTCTGGGATCGAGCAGACCTTGCTAGGTTCTACCTGGCTTTTCCCCTACTCCCTCTCTGCCACTGTTTATGTTCACTGCCAGGTTCTCCTCTTCTTACTGTGAACTTTTCATGCCCTTTCCTCTTTCGTTACCCAAGGCCCCCGCAGCTCAACCCTGGACCTGTAGCCATTGGTTTGAGTGTTGACCCACCTTCAGATGACAAGGCCAGGTCACTCCATAAAGGGGGTTGGGGATCAATCAGCCAAATGTATTTGATGTCCCCTCCCTCTATGGGGACTCTCGAGCTTGTGATCTCAGGCAGGTCACTTCCATCTCTGCCTCAGTGTCCTCATCTCTAAAATAAAAGAGCTCAACAATTACAATTACTGAATTACAATACTGTAGTTCCATCAGTTCCTGTGTTTACTCCCCTCCCCCCCCCCCCCCAGTGTCTTTTATTTGGCACTTGATTTTGTTACTATGATAGAAAAGGAAAGGACAAGATTAAAATACCAAGTTTGGTTTTATAGGAATAGTAGAGAGCCAAAAGTCACTCTCATTAAGATTCTATATAGCTATTAATTATTTCCTATTGGATTAATTGTCAACCCTTTGAACAACTGGTGATTTAAAAATGTTTGCTCAGTGCCAGGAGAAGATACATGGAAAAGCAATCACTTGGGAAGTCTGTTTGAAACTGTGTTCTCAGAGTCCCTCAACTGTCAAATTGCAAATGATTTTCATCCCCCCCGTTGCGCCATGGATCTACTTTTTTACACCGTTTTATAAATAACCCAAATGGCCTTCATTTAACTCCTAGAAACATATCATCTCAGGGATAAGCGTAAACAACACTGTGCCTTTTGCTAACGTTTTCAAGAAGTTATGCTCCACAGAAACATTCTAGGGAATAAGCGATTAAAAAAAAAAAAGGAAATGGTACTTCGGGAATGTTTATTATGCAAGATAGAGGCTGTCAATAAGTACGAGGAGGAGGAGGCTATTCAATGATATCTAATGTATCTAATTATTCTGAGGTTCTACCAACCACACACACAACTGTCCTTAAATCTGTGGCCAAGCAACTAGTGCTAGAGTAAGTTCCCTTATTCAGCAACTGATGAGTGATTTGTACCTGAAAAGTTCCCCTGGTGATGGACACTGGCCGAGTCTCTCTGCATCCCTGCAGTCCCCCTCATAGCAGGCAGGACACTTTATTGTTAATTTTTTTTTCTTTTTTGCATGGGCAGGTACCGGGAATCAAACCCCGGTCTCCGGCTTGGCAGGTGAGAACTCTGCCATTGCGCCACCGTCGCACTACCCCCATTGTTAATTTTTTTAATGAGCTTCTGAATTTCTGGGTTGAAGCATACTTTTTTTTTTCTTCTCATCTCCTTCCCTTCCTTTACTTTCTGTCTATCTCTCTGTTGCTTTCTCTTGCTCTGTCTCTCTCTTTTAATGAGAGGAAGCTGAAGTACTGGACAGCAATGAGGCAATGAAAAAGATTCAAGGCGTGCATACCATTTTCCAACTTTACAGGAAGAAGGGAGCTTGCCTTCGAACAACCTAACAGTCTGAAAATCTGAGGCAGAAAAGTAGAAATGCTGGCACTGAAAAGGGTCAAGTGGTGAACCTTTTACAGAGGCATTCCTAAATTCTGGCAAAGAATTACAATTAAAGAGTTTCTAGTGGGGTGTAGCAGTTGATTTCACTCCTTTAAATGTGTTTTGTTGTTGAAGGACAAAGAAGAAGGGTTGAGACAAAGTCCAAATAATCATTGTTAAGTTTATGTAAAGGGGAGAAGGGCCAGCTGAAATCCATCTATGAAGTGCAACTGGAAATCTGTTAAACAAAAGAGAAGTGAAAGGCAGAGAGAGAGAATTGTATTGCCAAATATGGGGAGATTTAAGACAGTTTTACTTTCTGCCAAGCAGTACCTCTTACATCCTATAAATTCAAGTCTCCATTTTGCAGGAAGGAAAAGAGACCCAGCACATTTAAAAGTATACTATAGGGGGACCCCTCTATGATTTCCAAAGTACAGTCCTTAGACCCAAAGCAGGGAAACCTTAAAGGTTTTCAGTATAGGCAGAGGCTGGACAAAGTGTCCAGCTCAAAGAGACCTTGAGAATACACCTTTATCCAAACCATATGGCAGGAGCCATAAGTTCAGGCAGACCTACAGGTATTTGCAATCTGATTTTGGGATAAAAACTCTGGACAAATTGAGCTGAGTGCTTTTTTAAAAAAATATGGCAGGGCAGGAGAAAAGGCTGGATCATCTTATCCCCTTGGTCTTTAGTGAAATGGCCCAGCCATTCTGCCTCCCAGAAAGAAAGCCTTTGATAAAGTAACCAGGTCAGGCATCATGAATAACTGCTTCATTAAGGCATGTATCTCAGCGTATTTAGGAGACCGGGATGTTTCTGCCTGTTTTTACTGCTCTGTAGTACGCACAATACTAACAACAAACAAATGACTAAGGAATAAGTTAAATTTTTAAGCCCAAAGGCTTTGGGATCAGATGGACATGGATTTGATTCCCAGCTATATAACCACTCAGGTAGCTCTGTCAAGTTCAGAAAATTATATAACCTCTTGGAACCTCAGTTTCTTCATCTGTATAATGGAATTATAACAATATGCCACACAGTGTTGTAGAGAGAATTAAACACTATAGTGCACCCAAAGCTATTAGTGTGATGACTGGCACATAGTGGCATTTCATAAAAGTTATTTTTATTTCCTAGTAACATTAAGAAGGCAGAATTATGAAATAGAGAACAGTAATGGTTTTTTGTTCTTTTTAAAGCAACTTTATTAAGATAAAATGTACAGAGCATAAAATTCACCCATTAAGTGAATTGAGTGAACCACAATTCAGTGGTTTTTAATGTATTTACAGAGTTGGGAAACCATCGCCAAAATCTAACTTTGGAACATTTTTTTTACCCCAAAAAGAATCCCCTTACCCATTAGCAGTCACTCTATCTGTCCCCATTCCCTGTCTCCCATGTCCCTGGGAACCACTGATTTGCTTTCTGTCTCTATGGACTTGCCTGTTCTGAGCATTTCATATCAATGGAATACAGTATGTGGTCTTTTGTGAAGGTGGTATGGCCTGTTGATTTCTTTTTACCCAAACAGCGACAAATGAAAATGAAAAGGATTCTCTGTTAGATGATCTCATTGCTTGCATTTAAATGTATCCACCCAAGATTTGAGAAGAAGGGAACAGTTAAGTGCCATATTCTTTTTCAGCAACCATTAGGCAAATAAATCACGCAGTTTGATCACATTAATGCATGACAGCATTCTCTGTTCATTCATTTTCTCTGGATCCCATCCTCAGCATTTGGCTCATCATGGAGAGACTCCTTCCAGCACCAACAATGCCCTTGGCTATGGACATGGCTTGACAACATTTGCTCCCACAGCAAAGCTTGGGGTAGCATGGAGCAGCCCTGCCATGAGATGGACAAACGCCTAGAAGAGATGCAGGAGAGCTGGTTCCAGCTGCACTCCGCAACCATCCTGAGGGTGATGTGAGAATCAAAGGAGATGATGAACACAGAAGTGCTTTGGAAAGTGTTAATGGATCAGTTAGAACTCTGGGGTCAAATGCTGCAGAGGCACAGTTGTTTCAGTCAGGGTTCCAGTGGGAAAAGATGGCACTCAAAGGGCTTAACCAAGAAGAGTTTAGTAAAGGGACTGATTTTTTTTTAACTCAGCAACTATGCCCTGCCCTGCGTCCCGCTCGCGCTGCCCTGCTCTCCATGGGTGAGTGGTCACAGGGTCAAGGGGATAAAGACCATGCTTCAGATACCACACCTGAAGCTTTCCTGCCCACGTCCGGGGAGCTTTCCCCAGTAGCTCATGGTGGAGAGCACTGCCAATGCAGGGACCCTGGGGTGGAGGATGCGCAGCCTGCGAACCCCTTGTGCTCCAGGAGGGAAGTAGAATGGGAAGAGAAAGCCAGTAGGTCAAAGTCCAATAGGTCTCCACTTATCCCCTCTTGCTTTATCCTCTTGCCCTCAAATGTTAGGGGTGGACCTAGGGAAGAGAAAGGGAAGCTTAATAAGAGATGGTGCAGTACCCCAGGCTAGCCACGGCCATCAACAGCATGGAGTTGGCAAGGCCATACTCCCTCTGACAACTCTAGGGGAGGATCCTTCATTGCCTTTTCCAGCTTCTGCAGGCTGCAGGCATTCCTTGGCTTGTAGTCACATCACTTCCATCTCTGCCTCCAGCGTCACATGGCCATCTTCCCTCTGTATGTGTCTGCATCTAAATTTTCCTCTTCTTCTAAGTACACTGATTATTGGATTAGGGCCCACCCTAATCTAGTATCTCCTTATCTTTACTTGATCACATGTGCAAAGGCCCTTTGGCCCAATGGGGTCACATTTACAGGTTACAGGTGGACATGAATTTTTTGAGGGAAACTATTCAACCCTATACAAGGATAAACTATACTTCTTTGATATGAGTTGCCAGTTTAAAAGGATTTATGTACCCTAAAAACGCCATGTTTTAGTGTTAATCCAATCTTGAGGGAGCAAAACCATTTCTTTTAATCCCTATTCAATAATGTAGGTCTGAATCTTTCGATTAGCTTCTCTCCATGGAGATGTAACTTACCCAGTTGTGGGTATTAACCTTGGATTAGAGGGAGATGTGACTCCACCCATTCCACATGGGTCTTCATTTGTTTACTGGAATCATTTAAAAGAGGAAGGATTTTGTAGAGAGCTTCAGAATGAAGAGAGTCACTAGAATCACAGTGCCCATGCAGTCATAGACCTTTGGAGACAAAGAGGGAATACATCCCTGGGGGAGCTTCGTGAAACAAGAGGCCTGGAGAGAAAGCTAGCAGATGTTGCCATGCTTGTCATGTGCCTCTCCAGTTGAGAGAGAAACCCTGAATTCGTTGGCCTTCTCCTCTGCATGGCTCCTGTAAGGACACTTGTCGTATGGTTTGGGGGCCCGCCTAAATAATCCGGGATGATCTCATCTCGAGATCCTTAATTTAATTATACCTGCAAAGACCCTTTTTCTAAATATGTTCACATTTGGTGGTTCCAGCAGTTGGAACATGGATATAGCTTTTTGGAAGCCACCATTCAATCCGCTACATGACACAAAAGCTTTGGGGAGAAGGAGAGACACCTAAAACTGGCTGCAGAATTTTTGCATTACATTTAATTCTATTTTTCTACCAAACGGGCATTGCTTTGACAGCAGCATTTCAGAGGGGCAGGGCCATGTGGAGCATCTGTTATGCTGAATTATATAAACGGATAATAAAATGTTTGAAATTCACCCCCCCAAAAAATACTGGCACTCATTTCTGAAGGAAGGGACTCCAGGTCTGTTGGCCTGCATTTCCTGAAGTTTTTGCAGCAAAGGTAAATTACTCTAAATAAGAGTATATATGTTTAAAACTATTTACTTTATTCTTTTTGGTCTGAATGTCTATTTGGCTTTAAAGAGCTTCACATAACTACTTGTTAAAATGTACTCGGAAATTTATTGCTTTTGTGTATATATGTTATATTTTATAATTAAAAAAAATTTTTTTAAATCATAAAAAAGTTCATTGAAATAAAACTTAGGCCGTAATCAGATAACAGATTATATAATTACCTGGTCAAACAGGACCTCTCACCCTTTGCAAAGAGCTCTGTGCGGGCAGGTGCTATATTGTGGTCATCTAGGTGTGTCCAGTACATAGCATAGTCCCCAGCCCAGAACAGACAATTGCCACAGACACTCAACAAATAGACATGGCGCCTCAGCCCTGGATGACATCTCGCCCAGCCCTGTACTGCTTACTTTCATGGATGGCTTGTTTTGTGTGAAAAACATACTTCTATTGTCTAGATCAGGAACTGCAATCTGAGAACCAAATCAGCCCACCATCTGTTTTTGTAATGAATGAAGAGTTAACAAGCATTTTTATATGTTTAAATGACTGGATTATAACCCACATACATATATGTCACCATTTTACAGTGTACAATTCAATGGTTTTTAGTATTTTCACAATGATGTACAAGCATTACCACTAATTCCAGACCATTCCCATTGATCCAAAAGAAGCCTCAGTAACTGTTAGCAGTCATTCCCGATGTCCCCTCCCCTGATTGTCTGGCAGCCACCAATCTACTTTGTGTCACTATAGATGTGTCTATTCTAGACATTACATATACATGGATTCAGATAATATGTGATCTTTTGTGACTGGCTTCTTCCATTTAGAATATTTTCAAGCTTCATCGAGATTGCAGCATGTACTTCATTACTTTTTATGGCTGAATAATATTTGATTGCATGAATGTACCACATTTTGCTCATCCATTCATCCACTGATGGCCATTTGTTTGGTTTCCACTTTGGGGCTCTAATGAATACTGCTGCTGTGAAAATCTATGTACAAATCTTAGGTGGCTATATGTTTTCAAGTCTCTTGGATATATACCTAGGATGAAATTGCTAGATCATATGGTGATTCACTGTTTAACTTTTCCATGAGCTGCCAAACTGTTTTCCACAGTGGCTACACCATTTTACATTTGCACCAGTAATGTACGAAGGTGCGAATTTCTCCATCTCCTCACCAACGCTCGTTATTTTCTGTTTTTTAAATAATAGCTATTCTAGTGGGTGTGAAGTAGTATCTCATTTTGGTTTTGATTTGCATTTTCTTAATGATGTTGGATACTTTTAGAGAGCGGTCTGTTCAAATCCTTTACTCATTTTGTAATTGAATTATTTGTCTTTTAGTTGTTGAGTTGTAGGGGTTCTTTATATATTCTGGACCCTTATCAGAGATATGATTTGTAAATACTTCCTTCCATTCTGTGGCCTGCCCTTTCACTTTCGTAATTATGTCCTTTCATACACAGAAGTTTTTAATTTTGATGAAATCCAATCTACGTATTTTCTTTGGTTGCTTGTTCTTTTGATGTGATATCTAAGAAACTATTTTCTAATCCAAGGTCGCAAAGCCTTACACCTAGGTGTTCTAAGAGTTTTATAGTTTTAGTTCTCATATTTGTCTTTGATCCATTTTGGGTTAATTATTTATATGGTGTGAGGTAAGGGTAGCTTTTCTGTTTTTAAATGGTTATAAAAGTGCTACATAAAATATTTGCTTTTGCCTCAGCTAGTAAAGCCTGACAATGTTTAACTTTTCCCAAGCTCTGTGTTTCTGGAAGATAGCAAAGGTTAAGAAAGCATCTTCATCGTCTTCTGGAAACGGGTTTACTGCAAAGAATCCCCCTTCCCCTATATGACTCACGGATGCCTGTTGTTTCTATGACAAGGCCAGACACGGATCTTCCACATTCCCATTCTTTGCCTCCGAAGTGATTAGCTGAACTGCTGGTCCCCACTGATAGATCCAAACAAAAAGCCTGTTAACCCAATTTCAATTAAGTTTCTCTCCTTCCCTAAGACCCCAGTCTTTAAAGGTGTCTCCCAGAAAATGGGCTGCTTCAGCATAAAATATTCTCAGATCTACTATCAGATCACGCCAACCTTTCACCCCACCTCCCTATACCTAATTCTTTCCAACCAGCAAATCCTTGTTGCCTAACTATTGAGATGCTTGCTAACCTTAGAGCATTCTCCTTCTTATAATAGTCCCCTCCCTCTATTGCAAGTGCCCTTTTCCTCCTTACAATAATCCTTTTGAATAAAGTCTCTCCTTACCAAGTCCAGATTTGTTTTTTATTTGACAAGCCTAGAATATTTACTTCCTGGCCCTTTACAGAAAGAGGTGCCATTTGCTGTAGCCAGGTGCAGTCCTTTCAATAGAGTTTTGAATAAATGTTTAACAATTAGATTCATTCAACAGAGATTTATAAAGCTTCTTTTGAGTTCACTGCCACTTATTATGGGGGGGGTATGAGGGGGGAGGACTATTTCAAAGATGAATGAAATCTCACTGGGGCCTTTATTGAATTTATTACCTCTATGTAGAGATCAATTATACCTAGCTGAGAAGAAGCCAAGTACTGGGGATTAAAAATTGTTCTGTGCGATAGTCAGTCTTGAATAGTGATGAAAGCCGAGAAGCAAACACCATCTCAAAAAATTTTTAAAGCAAGATGCATAATAACTTGAAACAATATATGCCACAATGTGCGCGCGTGCACACACACACACACACACACACACACACGTGTATTTCCTTTCCTTTTCTATGCTAATTTCTAAAGGAATTACCAGAGATAGTGAGCTACCAAAGGAGACTAGAATTGCTGTCATATGAGAAAGAAAAACATTTCGACATAGGGTGAGGCTGTGTTCCCCCTTTGATGCTAACAGGAGATAGTCTTGTACACGCAGCAGGGAGTGTATACCTTTGCCTGTGGAGCCAAGAATTTATTCATTTAATTTTTATTTATTTATTTATTTTTTATATGAGCAGGCAGCGGGAATCGAACCTGGGTCTCCGGCATGACAGGCGAGAACCCTGCCACTGAGCCACTGTGACCCACCCTGGAGCCAAGAATTTCAATTAAAATGCCCTCGCAGCAAGAATGTATCTCCTTTATGACAACCCTCTGGAGCAGACCCAGTTGTTAGTGTTTACAAGTTGGAAAGGAATAGATGTCATATTTTGGTCTCTCAATGGACAAAAATCATAAAAGAGAGAGAGAGAAAAAAAAGAATGTGGCTCCCTTATGTTTGGGTTTCTATAACAGTGGTTCTCCAAAATCTTCTGTTAAGGAATCCCTTGAATCAGTTAGGGATTGGGTTTGACGATGAGTACCAGGAAACCCGATCAAACCGTGACTTAAACCAACCAGGTGCTTCATTCTACTTGTCTATAAGAGTTTTGGAGGTGGGCAGTCCAGGGCTTTGGGGGGCTCCTTTCACTCATCATCCTCAGCATGTAGGCTGATGCCTCAGGTTACAAATAGCATCTCTGCCTCCCCTTTTATGTCCATCTACCAGGAAGAAATAAGGTAAAGGGCAGCGTGTGTGTGCCAGACGAGTCTGTGCTCTTTTCCTGATTTTTTCCGCAGGGACTTTCATACCATCTCATGGGCTAGGACTGTGTCACCTCTGAGCTTCAAGAGCCATGGAAAAGGTAGCTTCTTAGTTGAGTAAAATTGGGGACTTGCTAGTCAGGAAAAGTGCAGGGTGGATATTATGTGGGAATCGAACAGCGTCTCCACTCATATCTCTTTGATTTGGAAAGCCCAGTATCAGATATCCATCTATTCAACTCCTTATCCAGTTAGAATCTTAAATCAATGCGTCCCTAACTTCAGTGTACACAGGAGTTGTCTGAGAATCTTGTTAAAATGCAGACTGTTATTCAGTGGGTCTGGGGCCAGCGATTCTGCATTTCTAAGAAGGTCTGAGGATCCCATTTTGAGTAATAAAGTCTTAAATCACTGGTTTTCTTCTCCCTAGTCAGAAAAGAAATCAACTCTTTTTTCTTGTTTTTTATTTGTTTTAATGTATGAAAAATTTTAGAAGACTTCTACACAAATTTCGTAGCAGCTTTATTCATATTAGCCCCAAATGGGAAACAACATAATTATATAATAGGGTAACACACTATGTTTTGGATTCACACAATGGAAATGCACACACTGCTCAATGAAAACCCTTCCTGATAAATATAAAACATAGATGAATTCACAGATTTGATGCTAAGCAAAAGAACAGACACAAAAATGCTTACAGTGTGATTCCATCTATTTGAAGCTCTAGAAAGAAGAAATCTAATCTCTAGATATAGAAAGCAGATAATGCTTGCCTTCCAGGTAGGATGGAGCACAAAGGGCCATATGGGTGATAGAATTTTCCATATTTTGATAGTGCTGGTGATTCTGCAAGTTACAAATTTGTGACTTGCATACCATCTCATTGGTTAGAACTTTATAAAATTTGATAAGTTGATCAAAATATATCAAACTATATTGTATTTTATCATATGTTAATTACACCTTGTATTGGTTTGAAACTGTTAAGTACCCCAGAAAAGCCATCTTCTTTTTCCTAATCCAATTGGAAGCAGACCCATTGTCTGGTCTTTCCTTTTAATTAAGTTGTTTCCATGGAGATGTGACCCACCCAGTTGTGGATGAGATCTTTTGATTAGGTGGTTTCCATGAAGATGTGTCTCTGCCCAATAAAGGTGGTCTTAATCCGCTAACTGGAGTCCTCTAGAGGAAACTGTTTTGAAAGAAGCTTCAGAGCCAACATAGACAGAGATGTTTGAAGATGCAGAAAGAAAATGCCCCTTGGGAAGCTGTTTGAAACCAGAAATCAAAGTCCCAGCAGACGCCAACCACATACCTTCCCAGCTGACCGAGGTGTTCTGGATGCCATTAGCCTTTCTTGAGTCAACGTATCTTTCTCTGGATGCCTTAGTTTGGGCATTTTTATGGCTTTAGAACTGTAAACATGTAACTTAATGAATTCCCTTTATAAAAGCCAATCCATTTCTGGTATATTGCATTCCAGCAGCACTAGCAAACTAAAACACACCCCAAAAAAGATGACTTTAACACAGAATTTCTGTGGTTGCTATGGAAAAAAAGACTGTCAGAAGGGCAAAAGTGGAAGCGCGGAGATTAGGTGGGAGGCTCTAATATAACCTAATAATGAATGGTTAGTACATTATACTTTAAACATATAGATTTACAGCAACTATAGTTAAATGATCCTAACCTTAGGTTTTTTGAAAAGTAAATTTATATATGGAACTGATCTAACACTAAATGGTTAAAAAGTCCATTTATTATATGGATGACTATTATAACTAAATTCATTTGTTTGTACAACAGCTCCTGGCATATTAACAATATTGCTTTCACATTTGTAAAGCCTATTTCTAGCTGTGCAAATTCTGAAAGCAGTAACCTCAAAACAAACAAAAAACCCCCTATTACAGAGATAGTAGGATATTTTGCCTGCAATTAAAAAGAACAAAAACTTGCTGACAAATTCTCAGCACATTTTCAAGATAGATAAGAATTTAAACACTTTGTACTCACAAAAGTACTTTTAAACTTGTGCTTATCATGCAAGAATAGGTAAGTGGGGGGGGAAGAAATGAAATTAAAATTTACAATTTTATATTTACTTTCTTGGCTAACAGTGGCTATCAGGGACAATCTTTTCTCACTGCAGTCACTTGTCCTGTAGTAAGGATTTTCGTATTTTCCCCCTATGCTTTGGTTTCAAAGGCAGCTGTTTAGTAAGTGTGGGAAGAGGGGAATGCAATTCCTAAAATGCAAAGCCTAATGCCAATGAATAAACATAGAGGGAATGGTAGAATTTAAAAATCACCATTTTGCAACCATTATAGGAATAAGTGATTCACCAATGGATGCTAAATCTATTGGGTGAAAGTCTGTTGGCAAATGGGACATTTACAGAATCTTCATGCAAGTTACTTACTAATCACAAAGAGAGGTCTTGTGGACACAACTGTTTTAATGTATGAAATTTTAATCACATTTGTGACCTTCTTACCAACATGATGAAATAAGAGGTACACAAATAGCCATTAGTGTTCTTTCCAATAGCTTTTAACCAATAGCAAATAAGGAAGAAGCCATCAAATAAATCCAAATTGTGGGTCATTCTACAAGTGGCCAGAACTTGTGAAAAAAAAAAAACAACAATGGCATCAAAAACAACAAAAGGCAAGAGGACTGTTCTAGATTTCAAGGACTAAGAATATAACAACCAAACGTACTGCATAAACCTTGAACGTACCCTGGATTTAAGAAAAGGTATAAAAGATATTGTTGAAGCAGCCAGCTAAATCTGAATATGGATTGAACATTAATTGATAATATAGAATAGTTAAATTTGCTAGGTGTGAAAATCACATTGGATTTCTGTACGACAGTGTCCTTGTTCTTGAGCAGTGCTGGCTGCACTTGTTAAGGGAGAAGTGCCACGAGGTCTGCAAGTGAGCAAATGTAGGAAAAACAATACATGGATCCACGTGAAGAGTTTACAGGTGTTTGTTCTATCATTCTTCAAATTTTCTGTATTTGAAATTTTTCTAAATGAAAAGTAGAGAAAATGTTAGTCAATGTTAGAGTTATAGCCCACAGAGCTGAGGAATTGATTTTCCCCTTTATTTAGAAATGCTCTGGGAAATGACCATTTCCAAGCAAAGGGACTGCACCCTAGTGTACTTGGCAAGATCTATAATACAGAAAATATTCATGTTTCCCCCAAACTTCCCTCCTCTGTGATCCCAGAGCCCATGGAACACGTCTAAGCACTTTCAGGGTATATCCTCTGTGTATTGACGAAACTTTCTCCCTGATGGGACTGGCAGTTGCATCAGGAAAGAGACTGAATCTTACTCATTTCTATGATTTGTGAAGGAAGGAGAAAAGGAATGTATTGACTGATGACATTAGTCATTGTAGTTTGGAAGGCAATCTTGAAGCCAAAATCAGGGTTTGAAATAAAAAACAGTCTTGCACTTGTTTGTGTGCCCTTAGAGAAGAGCTGTGCCTGGCCATTTCAGCTTTTCATATGCCCCGTGGGGTCACTAAACCTGTCAGACTTGTTTGCACTGGCAAGCAGGTCATTTGGAGCCAGTTCTTTGTAAGGCACTTAGGGACATTAGGGTCCTGGGGAATGTATCACACAGAATGAACAAAGAGCCAAATAATAATAACAACGACAATAATAATAATAATAATAATAAAGGCATTGTCCAGAGGGAAATGTCACTTTTTAAATAATCATCCTAACAGAAACAAAACGAAAACACCCAGGCTGAAGACAAGTCTTTTAGTGTGACTATGTAATCATTTACTGGAATCTCTTTGCTATTCAGATTCTACAGTGCAAGTGCTAACATTTTCAGCCTTATCTGCAATATCCTTGTTTCTTTTATTTCTTCAGATTCAGCTACATAGTCTTGATACATGTCCATATCTTTCTGACAAGTTGGTTTTTAATCAACTGATTCTATATTAAAGAGAAAAACTGCAAGAACAAGTTCAGAAGAAGTTTAGCTGATAAAAAGTCTCATTACTATATACTGAGAAAATTTTTTAAATTCACTCCACCTAAATATTTTACTCATACATTTATTTTTAACTTGTCTGACCACAGATTCCTAAACTAACTGTGGACACAATCAAGATTGTCTGAGACAGGTTTGGCCGAAAGTCAAAGCAAAGCACAGTCCCCATGCCAACTCTAGAAGACCCATTGACTCCTTTATATTGAGTGTAACTACTTCCTCGTTCGTGCTCAGCTTATTCTTGTAATGGGAAATCTGATGGCCATTTACCATGAGTCTTTCTTACAGAAGGTAATGAAGTATTGAAATATCAGAGCATTGTAAAATAATCAACAATGGAACCAGGGCATTCGGTTTTGCCTACCCACTGTCTAATGCCCATCATCCATCTCTCCTGGGTCAGGTACCTTAGCCTTGGTATTTTTGGTTGCAAGTGATAGAAAGCCAGTCTACACTAACTTAAACAAGGAAACTTACTGGCTCAAGTAACTGGGAATCTGGAGTCAGGGGTTCAAATCAGATGATCAAGATATTCTCACTCTCTCTCTCTTTTGCTTCTGCTTCTTTTTGTTGGTTTTATATTCAGGCAGAAATTTTGGATATGTTTGCAAAGATGGCCACCAGCAGCCTCAGGTTATTTCATGTTTCCAAACGAGATCGCCTAATAAAGGGGAACACATTCTTTTGAGGAGATTCAGAAAGTCTCAGGAAAGATTCTGTTAGCCAGTTCTTGAACCACTTTCAGGTTAAAGAGATGGAGTGTTTTGATTGGTTTGGCCTGGGTCATGTGCACACCCTTCACCCAATCTCTGTGGGTGAAGAGACGGAGAGCTGTCATTGGCCAGGCGGCGATGCCAGAAGTAGTATTGCTAGTCAGTGGTAAACCATGTGGACTGGAAAGGATTTACTTAAGATGAGAGACAGGTGTCTCTCAAAGGGATGCTGAAAAGACAAAGACTTCTCTCACTCAGTCTCCTCCTGCCTTTTCTTGGACTGGAAAATTGCCACGTAAAATAGTGAATCATTTGGGGTCAAAGTTATGATTAAACAGCTCAGCATTATTCCCAGGAAGACAATGGGGATTTATTTTGAGCACTGTACTGGTCAGAATTCTCCAGGGAAACAGAACAAGTAGTATATATGAAATTATTTAATTGCACAATATATTACATTATATGATACATAACAAATATTATAAGACATTGTAGGAATTGGCTCATGCAACCATGAGGATGGGCAAATCCAAATTCTGTAGGCCAGTCCTCAAGCTGGGAACTCCAGTGACGGTTTCTGATGAATTCCCGAGGAGAAGCTGGCTGGCTGAAGAAGCCATGGAAATTCTCTGGTCTGACTGCCGAAATCACCCCTTCTCCTTTTAAGGCCTTCAGCTGCTGGATGAGATTCCTCTCATTGTTAAAGGCAGTCTCCTTAGTTGATGTAGATGTAATCAGCCATAGATGCAGTCGACTTACTGATGATTTAAATCTATGAAATATCTTCTCAGTGACAAGTAGGCTAGTTCTCACTTGACCAAGTAAATGGACACCATAACCTGGCCAAATTAACATAAATACAGTCCAGGCACGTGGACACCAATGAGTGCAGCAAAATATATTCTAAATAAATAGTAGTGGTTCCTATATGCAAAGTCATTTATGTACTAGTTTGTTCATTTTAGGAAACACAGTGTAGTGGTTAAGAGTGTGGGCTCTGCTATCAGACAGGAGTTAGAATCCCAGTTCTGTCACCTTCCAGCTCCGTTACTCTATCATATAACCTCTCCTTACTTCAGTTTCCTCATCTGTAAAATGGGGATATAACAGTGCTTGCCACACAGTGCTGTTGTGATGATTACCCAAATGAAGCCCTAAAAATTTGTTTTTCAGTTTCTGGTTATTAAGTACTCAATAGATGTTAGGTGTATTCATTCAACAAATCTGTTTAGCATCTTCCGTGTGTTTGGTGCCATGGATTCCCATGGCAAAGGGAAAGATGTGAAAGATGTAACTCTTGTCCTAAGGGAAACAAACTATTTTGGCAGAAAAAAAACTTCAAATGCATTACATTGCTGTATAATATGTCACCATAATTTCTTCAGTATCCAAGGGTGGGGAACAGGGATTATCTGGAACGCTTTCTCAAGAAGATTGAATTTGCACTAAGCCTGGGAGCATGAGTAGAACGTGTAGACCTTGTGAAGCAGGAAGGCATGGTGGAATGTGCTCTGCTGACCCAGCATCAGCCTCCCCTGAGAGCCTGATAGAAATGCCAAATTTTGGGCCCCAACCAGGATACTGTCAGGGATGCAGGTCTTTCAGTGCAAAAACTGGAGGAGAGGTTTCCAAACCAACTGGGAGGAGTTGGTCATTGTGGGCCACAGAGCGCTGACTCAGAATTTCTAAAGGCCAACCCAGCAATCAGTGCTTTAACCAGATTTTCAGGTGATTTTCAGATTGGGTTAAATCTGAGAAGCCCCGTTCCATAGGAGAACAAAGTCTGAGCAAAGAAAGGTTGAGTGAGAAGAGACTTATTAGACTGTCCTGTCCGACTCTTCCTGGGTGCCTGCTGCAGTGGGAAACAAAGTCAGGGCAGTTGGTGCCTTGACGTTAGGTCTCTGTGGTTGGGTGAAGAGGTCAGAGGGATGAGAAGGCGTGTGGCTTCTTCTCACCTCGGTTTATCTACCTCAGCCCCCACCTCACCTTTTGAGGACAGTGTTGGGAGAGAGAGAAGAGGGAGGAAGGAGTGAGGGAAGTAGAGAGGGAGACCTGCAGGACCCCAGCTTTAGACCCAGCTCAGCCTCTTGTCTTGTCCCTGGACTTGCTGTTTTGAGACCTTACTCAGTTCCTTCAGCATCATACAAACTGCTGTGTGCCACCCACGTAGTGCCTTCCCCCTTCTGATCAGCTTGTTACCAACACAGAAGGAAAATCTTGGTTTTCCCTCTCCACAGTCTTCTCAAGAACCTCAAGTTGGTTTAATCCGGGGTTGCTCAACCTCAGCACAATTGACATTTTGGACGGTGTGCTGGTTTGAAACTGTTATGTACCTCAGAAAACACCATGTCCTTTTAATCCCTTCTTGGGGGTACAGACCTGTTGTGGGTGGGACCTTTTGATTAGGTTGTTTCTGTGGGGGTGTGACCCAACCCATTCAAGGTGAGTCTTCATCCTCTTGCTGGAGTCCTTTAAGGTAGGAGATGTTTTGGAGACAGCTTAGAGCTGAGAGAGTTTAGAGAAAGAAAATGCCCCAAGAGAAGCTAAGAGAGAAATGCCCAGAGACATTTTGGAGAGAAGGACCAGTAAGTGTCGCCATGTGCCTTTCCATGTGGCAGAGGAACCCCAGATGCCAGCAGCCTTTCCTGAGAGAAGGTATCTTCCTTTTGATGTCTTAATTTGGACATTTTCCTGGCTTTCAGATTGTAAATTTATAACCTAATAAATCCCCTTTGTAAAAGCCAACCCATTCTTAGTATGCTGCATTCTGGCAACTTTAGCAAACCAGAACCTGCTGGATGATTTTTGTTGTGCTGATAAGGAAGAGGGGGCAACAGCTGTCCTGTACGTGGTAGGACATTTACCAGCATCTCTGCCCTCTACCCACTAGATCCCTTGGCACTTTCCTCCCCAGTTTGACAGCCAAAAGTATCTCCAGACATTGTCATATATACCCTGTGGGCAAACTTGCTTCCCTACCAGACCAGGCAGGGAAAAGGGGTGAGACTGTATTTGCTGAGCACACAGCATTTTTGAAATTTTGGGGGGATTCTGATATTTTCAGGCCAGTAACATAACTTCAGGGCCAATATGGGTAACTTTGTTTTTTTATTTCTGAATGTAGTTACTTTCTTGAGCTTCCTTCCACATACTTAAACAAGTTAACCCAGGGTAAACTCAGTCAAATCAGATCTTTCTCAGTCAATCCATTTAAAAAATACCCTTTCTTTTCCCTAAGTTCCAAAGGAAGGAAGAGGGTGGATGTCAGGGCAGTGTCTGACCCAAGGTAGTCCTCTGTCATGATGGCTTCTGGCATAGTTTCCTTTTTTTAACCTATATTGGGTCGTGGGGTCTGTGCTCCACAGCATCTGCTAGGATGCCCAGATTCCTGTCCCTGTTCTAGTACTGTGTTCCTTGCTGGTGTCCTCTACTTGGTCCCCAAATCCCTGCCTCAGGTATTCCTTGCTGCGTAGCCTAACTCTTTACCCCTGAGAGATACATGTGTTTTGTCACTGTGCTCTGGAGTCATAGGATATCAGACGTTCTTACCCTACGTATTCCAAATTACCATTCCTATTCTATCCTATCCTAACCCATTCCATCCCATCCCATCCCGTTCTTCTTACAATACAATAAATCTTTACAGTTGTCCAGTTCATAGGAGAGCCATTAGCCACTATGTGGCTGTCATACATTTGAAAAGTGTCCAGATGGAGATGACTGTAAGGTGCAATACATACTTAATATAAAAACAAAACTCTTTTAGTAATATTAATATTGAGGAAATTATAATATTTTGAATATATTGGGCTAAATAATAGATGACTAAAATTAATTCCATCCTTGAGCTGTGGGTATATGATCCGGTCCTGATCAGTTAGAGTATTCTGATCCCCTGGCTATAGTGAACCTGTTTAGGGACAGGTAATTGATTCAAACTCAGTTAATCCAAAGTCATTTTGGAAGGTGGAGTTGTTTTTCTACTGGGATTGCCAGCAGATACATACAGGATGGAGTTTCTATCAGTTGTCTTACTGCCCTGCTGGGAAAGACCTACCTGAGACTAGTGCTCTGGTGAAAACCTAGCCAAAAAGAAGGCAAGAGATCACTTACTTATAACATCCCTTGAGCACCTGGATTCAGCGGGGTCTAAGACCAAGATTATCCCTGAACTTCTTAGTCCTGAAAGCCAATAAATACTATTTTTAGCTTAATCCAGTTTAAAATTGGTCTCTGTCACTTGCAATCAACATGGCCTGACAAACACAGATAGGGTCCAATCTCCACAAATCAAGGGTCCTGGGGGTATGGCAGATGGGGGGATCACTTTTCTTGCTCTTGCATAGTGTTGTATAAACAGGCAAATAGCAAGTTCCAAATCCTATATGTAGACAAGCCATCACAATTTGCTGATTTTTTCCAAGAATTAACTTTATTGTTGAAAATGGTATCTGAAAAGAATTTGGTGGTACAATTATTAGTTGATGTGACCTCCCCTTCTCTTCTCATCCACATCCTCCTCCCACCATGGAAATCACTGGGCAACAGTTTGGAATAAATATTTTCTCTAGACATTAGGTCACACAGGATGAGCCCTGTTTCTGTTGAGGAATGAACCATTCCTGCTACAGTGCTTAAGTCATAGTAGGTGCTCAGAGGGTTGATGTATGAATATCAAGTTTCCTTGGATTGCTTTGTGTCTGGGTCCTCCATATCTCCTCCAGCAGGATGGTGCCTGGGCAGGTGCTCAGAAGGAAGAGGTAAACTGCACAAGGTGGGGGCTGTGGTTATTCAGCCTTCCCTGGCACCTGACCACTCTGTTTTGTATTGTCCATGCTGTGTTAAGTACCATCCTTTGGCTAGTTTTGGTGTGTTCTATTGACCCTGTAGGTAGTCCAGAAGTAACCTGATTTAGCAGGTTAATAACTATTGTACTATACGAAATATTGGCAGAGCATTCAGGTTATCTTTTGCTGCTTCACAAACCACCTTAAAACCTAGTGGCTTAAAGCAACAACCATTTTATTATACATCGGGATCTATGGGCCAAGAATTAGGGCAGACTTGGTTAGTGATGCTTCTTTTCCAAGTGGTGTCGAATGGGGACAGTTGGTGGTGTTCAGTGGGAGGCTGGTCTGATCCTGAGGCCCCGGGTGGCTTGATTCCCATTATTTGTACCCTGGTAGGGATGTCTGGAAGGATGAACTCAGCCATGTGGTCTCAGGGCCTCTCCATGTGATCTCCCCAAATCCTTTACATGGTGGCTCAGGGCTCCAAGTATGTTTCCAGAGACAGGAAATGGAAGCTACCAATCTCTTATGACTTGGAGTTGAAAAATGGCACAGAATCATTTCTCCAATAGTTCACTAGCCAAAGCACCATATAGTTTGTCTATTTCCAAGAGGAGGGAACAAATATCCCATCTCTCAATGTAAGGTGTGTCAAAAAATCTTTGGCCATCCTTAATCTAACACAATGACATTAAAAATGGGTAGATTGGGTGGACGAGTGGTTAGTGGTGGAATGCTTGCCTTCCATGTAGGAGAACCAGGTTTGATTCCTGGACCATGCACCAAAAAAAAAAAAAGGTAGATGGACTTCCATGTGTTTAATAGACCATCAAGAATGACTCAGCCACTTATGAAGATAGAAAACAATCATATATTTGCTCTTCAATTCTGTATTTCCAGCTGATATTTGCTAAATTTCCTTACTTGGTAAATCCTGCAAAAAGATACTGATTCTATATGATATTTTGGAAGGAGTTTTTGGAGTTTGTTTATTCATAATGACCTTTAAAACACTGCGCACATCTGATTCAGATATTTTAAGTCAACATTTATCTTCAATACGGGCTCAATGGCTAAATTGCTATCTGGGCCAAAGAGGCCATGCAGGGCCACCACACCCCTGCTCCTGCCAGGAAGCTGCAGACCAAGGTTCCCATCCCCAGTTGCTCCTAGACATTCAGAATCATTCAAATGACTGTGCAAAGTATAAGCTCTCCCTTCTTCTTCTACAGTATGAGTAGTCATGAATTTATATGTTGTGTTGAAAATCAAGTGTTTTATGATGTGATGATGATGATAGTAATCTTAAAAATTACTATCTTCTTCTGATTGCTCGCTAGTTCCAGGCAAGGGTCTAATGCACATGTATATTCTTTTCTAATCTTTAAAAGAATCCAGTGGGATAGGTATTATAAATTTATTCATTCAGCAAATACTATTGAGCATCTATTTTATCCTGATTTGGTCCTAGGGATGCAGTGGTGAATAAGATATACCCTTCTATGGAGGGAAACTTCTTTTTCTGGTGGGGAAAGGTGATAAACAAATAAAAATTAAGAAATAAGATAAATGAGGTAGTGGCAAATGCTACATTGGAAACACGGTTCATATGATGGGATGGGTTGGGTTGGGGGAGCAGCTACTTAAATCCAGATGGTCAGGGTAGTAAGTCATCTTTAAGCTGAGACCTACATAACAAGTAGAAGGCAAACATTTCAAGATCTGGAGGAAGCATGTAGTAGGCAGCAGAACAGATAATGCAAAGGCCCTGAGGTGTGTTCAAGAATAAAAAGGCTCAAGTGTGACAGGAGTATATTTGAGTGGGGGGAGGGGGGGCATATGTTAGGACATGAAGTTAGAGAGGCAGACAATGGCCCTGTCATGTAGGTGCTCCTGTCCAGAGTCAGTAGCTTTTATTTTATTCTCTGATGGAAGTCCACTGGAGGATTTTAATCTAGGAAATGATGTGCTCTGTTTGGGGGGTTTCAAAGCTCATTCTGGTCCTATCATGGTTGGATTTTAGAGGGGCAAGAACAGAAGGAGGAGGGCCTGTGACAAAGCTACTGCTTTTAGTCCAGGGGAGAGATGCTGGTGATTTGGTCAGACATAGTGACAGCATATCTAAGAGTGAGCATACCAGAGTGGCCACATATGCCATAGCAGGGGACCATTCAGGAAGCCCATTCCCAAGGGTTTGATGTGCATGGCATCCCCAGGATGCACAGTGCAAAATGTGGTGGCTATATGCCGAGGTCCCGGGACAAACCCAGGATGTGTTTTAAAGGTGGAGTCCATAATTACTCACAGACTGGGTGTGAGCAGGTAGAGCAAAGAGGCATTAAGTTTGTGTTTGGTAGTACTGAGTTGGAAAAGGTAGGAAGACAAGTTTTGGAAAGTAAATTTAGAGTTTGGTTTTGAACCTTTAAATTGGGATGTCTATTAGACATCCAAGTCAGTAGGTTGAGAAGCCACTTGAAGTTAGGGTTAAGATTAACCTTTGAAGTTCAGAGGAGAAGTCATTGATAAAATGATATTATAGTTTATATGGAAGAATAAGTGTCTGAACACAACCGAGAAGAGTTTGATAAGACTAAGGGGTGATATGTTCTATCAGGTATCCTAGTAATCCATAACTCCCCTGCAATCAAATCAAAATTGTATTGATATAGGAATAAATAGCTCAGTGGAATAGTACAGACTCAAAAAAATAGATCTAAGTCTCTCTTCAAATGTAATTTATGACAAAGAACGAAGTTTATTTCATTGGGAAAAGAATGGAGTGTTCAATAAATGATGCTAGGACAACCAATTATCTATCTGGAAATAAAATTGGTATCCTAGCTTACGCCTTATACAAAAATAAACACCAGATGGATTAAATATTTAAATGTCAAAATAGAATAATAAAAATGCTTGCAAGAAAATCTAGGATGCTGCTATCTAGAAATAGGGAGGCCTTACAATGACTGGGACTCCAAAGCTATGCAAAAAAGTGGAGATATTTGGCTATGTAAAAAGAAATTCCTTTGTGGGAAAATATTCCATTATCACAGATAGAGGACAAACAATATATTTGAAAGTTTGCAATTCACATGACAAAGAATTGATTTGTAATATTGAAGAGCTCTTATAGACTGTCAAGAAAAAGACAAATGACCCAATTTTAAAAATGAGCAAAGAATGTGAATAGACAATTTACAGGGTAGCAGACACTAACAACCCTATGAACAAATTCATGTAAGAATTCATGAGTAGTCAGAGAAATGCAAAATAAAGTGATACTTTGAGATTATTTTTATTCCCTTCAGGCTGCCAAAAGTTTAAGTGATAGTATTTACTGCTGGTGGGGTTGTTCGGAGATGGCTAACTCATATTTTTGCTGAAAATGTAAATTGTTTTAGTCTTTTTGGAAAAGATGCTGGCTACCTCTATTAAAATTAAGTATGTATATATCCTTCAATCCAGCAATCTCATTCCTGGGAATCTATCCCTTAGAAATAAGAGCACTAATGCATGAGGATTTATGTGCAAAAATGCTTATTACAGCTTTGCTTGGCCAAAAACTGGGAAAAAAAATAAATGTCGTTCAAAGGAGAAAAGCTGAATAAAATATGGTCCTTTCACAACACCACGAACTATCATGTTGCCATTAAAATGAATGAATCAGAAAAAAAACAATAAAAATTAAATAAAAACAAATAAACAAACAAAAAATAAAATGAATGAACCAGCACTTATATTAGTTTACCTAGAAGGATTCCCACAAGGTATTATTAGACATAAAAGAATCTGGAGTCTATGTAATAAAATTCCATGTTTTTAGCTAAACTCCTGTGTGTATGTTTATATAGATCTATGCAGATGTTTATGCTTGTAAATGGTTATGAGGACATGACAGAATGCAGAAGATTCTGTATTCTTGTTAGTATTGTTTCATTCAGGAAGAGGATGTATGGGGGGGGGGCGGCAATGAAGGAAAAAGAAAACAAGCAAAAATAATCTCCAGGCTTGTCACCTTTTATTTTTAAAAGTTTCATTTTTTAAATTCTTGAGATATCTATCTCCAGTGAAAGGTCAGAATTAATAACAAATAGCGATCCCTGCTCATTCACAGTTGTGTCTATATGAAGGCAGGTTACATTGTCTATAACTCTAGTCTTTTCAATAGAAGTGATGTAATAATCAATATCTGGGATCAGGCAGAGAATATTTTGGAGGAACATGTTAAACTCTAGCATACTGACTGCCTTAGAAAAATAGATGTTGACTACAACTAGCCAGTATCTACAATTATTACCCATTCATCTAAATACCCTCACAGCTCCAACTTTCACTTATCATGCTAATCCAAAACTAGAGATGATGGGACAGCAGGGGTGGGAGATCCTTAGATTTTTAGTGAACATATTGGCTTCAGAAAATTGAATAAAAAATTGGGAAAATGTTGGGCTCATACAAATGATTAGAATATTGGGGATCTTTTAAACCAATCCATCTGGGATATGGGCAAGCAAACTCCCATTTATGATTGGTCGGCTTAAGAGTTTGTTGAGGATTAAATCACATCACCCACAATAAGCAGGCTGTGAACCTATGTGAAAATGCCAGGATGAGTCAGGTTGATGTGAACTCATTTGTGGATAGGGTCTTCGAAGATCTTATTTAGATGAAGCCAAACTGAATCAGGGTGGAACTTAATCCGTATGGCTGGAGTCTTTAGATGCAAAGGAAATTCAGACAATACGTTCAGTAAGAAGCTGAAAGTCAGAAGACATCAGGGGAGCAGATTTAAGGAGACAGAGATTGCCATGTGTGAGGGACTGCTTGAACTCACCCCACTCTGGGAGAAAGTGAGCTCTGCCAATAGTGTGATTTTGGACTTCTAAGCCTCCCAAACCATGAGATAATAAATTCCTGTTTTTAAGCCAACCCATTGTTATAACAGCCCAGGCAAACTAAGACGCTTTTGAGTTGGTACTCATATATACAACTGAAACAAAAGCTTCATGAAAGAATAACGCATGCAGCATACTTTGATATTTCCTGTTTATATTCTATTCTTTTTTGACTTAAAAAAAATGCTGGTCACAACCCAGGAAAGTTATCTGTGACCCGCAAATGGATCCCCATTGCCGTTTGAAAGATGCTGCCAGAGGGCAGCACAGGTGCATTAATTAGTGCTGTTTAGGTTTTTGAACTTCCTTGAGTTCATATTTTGACTCTCTGTCTCTGTTGCTCCTTAAAGTTCTGAGATGCTATATTTGTAAAAGAGAATGGCATTTTCCTAACCCTCACGTGCACATTTTCTTGGAATTCTGAATTAGAACTGGGCAGCCATTCCCTATGAAGGGGCAGGTTAGGGTCAGTTTATATACAGAAGTCCTTCCTAAATCATACATTCATTCACTGTGGGCTTGCTTACTGGTGTGTCAGTATCTTCCACCACAAGAACTTTCTTGTTTCTCTTTTAGTTTATTTCTTTTATCTTAGACTAATTCTTCTTGGTTTTAGTTTTGAACAAGAGAAAAATCTCTACCTGTGAATAACTCATGGATTAGAAGAAGAAACAAATAAGTATAATAAAGAATGTGGTGTCAAAGAGAGGAACATGGAAAGGTGCTCAGACAGCAGTAAATGATGGTCTAAACTGATAAAGGGTGGAGATGATCTCTCAGAAGAGATGTGTTTGGAGAAGAAAGTACCAAACCACGTGGGGTAGGAGATGGCATTCCTGGAAGAAGGAACAGCAGATGCCAGGGTGTGGAGAACACATAGTTACATTTGTCTGGAGTTCCAGGAGAGTGGTGGAGCAGAGGGAGAAGTTGACACAAGCCTGGCCTACACATCTGTAGGCTATGGAGAGCACCCAGATGTCTCTGTACTTACCATCTGTTCTCTGGGAGGAGGCAGGGTCTCAGTCATCTTTTTCATTTCATTTTATTTATTTTGGTAACTTGTAGATAATAGAGCTTCTGTTTTTGTTTTTTTTTTTGATTTTTAAATTTTTTAAAACACAACATATGAACACGAACATTCTTACCATATGATCATTCCATTCTTGGTATATAATCAATATCTCACAATATCATTACATAGTTGTAAATTCATCACCATGATCATTTCTTAGAACATTTGCATCAATTCAGAAAAAGAAATAAAAAGAAAGAAGAAAAAAATCTCATACATACCATACCCCTTACCCCTCCCTCTCATTGACTGTTAGCATTTCCACCTACCCAATATATTAGCCTTTGTTTCCCCTACTTTTTTCTATACCTCTTACCACTCCCTTTCATTGATCACTAGCATTTCAATCTACTGAATTTAACAATTGTTCCCCCTATTATTTATTTATTTTTAATCCATATGTTTTACTCATCTGTCGATAAGGTAGATAAAAGGAGCATCAGGCACAAGGTTTTCACAATCACACAGTCACATTGTGAAAGCTCTATCATTATACAATCATCTTCAAGAAACATGGCTACTGGAACACAGCTCTACATTTTCAGGCAGTTCCCTCCAGCCTCTCCAATATACCTTAACTAAAAAGGTGATATCTAAATAATGTGTAAGAATAACCTCCAGGATAACCTCTCGATTGTTTGAAATCTCTTAGCCATTGACACTTTGTCTCATTTCTCTCTTCACCCTTTTGGTCGAGAAGGTTTTCTCAATCCCTTGATGCTGAGTCCCAGCTCATTCTAGGATTTCTGTCCCATGTTGCCAGGAAGGTCCACACCCCTGGGAGTCATGCCCCATGTAGAAAGGGGGAGGGCAGTGAGTTTGCTTGTCGTGTTTGTTGAGAGAGAGAGAGAGAGGCCACATCTGAGTAACAAAAGAGGTTCTCTGAGGGTGACTCTTAGGCCTAATTTAAAGTAGGCTTAGACTATCCCTTGCGGGGATAAGTTTCATATGAACAAACCCCAAGATTGAGGCCTATTGCTTTGGTTGTCCCCACTGCTTGTGAGAATATCAGGAATTCCCCATATGGGGAAGTTGAATTTCCCCCCTTTCTTCTCATTCCCCCAAGGGGATTTTGCAAATACTTTTTTATTCACTGTTCAAATCATTCTGGGATTTATTGGGGCATTACTCTGGATAAACCTACAAAATCTCATGCCTTACTCAAGGTTCCATGTACTTATGGTGTTCAATTAAACTGTCCACATAAGTTATATCAGAAAATGCACTAGTCAAAATATAAATTTTGTACCAAATAAACATAGTTTGCTTTAGTCTTACACATAAGTTAAAGTTTTAAAATATGAATTACCATCTATCTTCAATATTGACATCCCTTTGTTCTTCCTCATGCAAAAACATTTTTTAATTTGTACATTTAGTCACTATCCTTGTATACTCTAGGCATTCCTAGATTATACCATCTGTCTTTATCATCTATCTTTGCTTCTGATTTCATTTGTGCCCCCAGCCCTCCTCCCTCTACCATTCTCACATTCAGCTTCATTCAGTGCACTAACATTATTGTATTACAGTTAGGTAGTATTGTGCTATCCATTTCTGAATTTTTACAATCAGTTCTGTTGCACAATTGTAGCCCTTCACCTCCAATTACCCAATATCTACCCTACTTCTATCTCCTGATGGTCTCAGTTCTTAGCTGAAATTCTCCAAGTTCATTCACGAATGTTAAGAACTTCCAATTTTAACAATTTAATGGTACCGTTCAATGGCATTAATTACATTTACAGTGTTGTACTATGATCACCAACCCCCCATTATCAAATCAGTCTTACTTCTTATTACTAGACTATAGCCTACCAAAAGTCTCGAATTGTCTGATTCTCTGACTCTGCAGTGCCTTGTACAAAGTCTAGCATAGACTAGGAGCTGGGAGAACACTGAGAGACATACCTGGCAATTAGCTCACCCTTATAGCCCAACACTGGGCTGGTACCCTAAACTCATTTTCAGGCTGCATTATAATCTGCTAGAGTCATAAAATGGAATTGCTGCATTTTTGGAATAACACGGGCAAACAAATTTACTCTTTTACCAAGAACCCTTCTCAAAACTACACTTTCCTGGAAAGATGCATCAAATAATACATAACTTAAAATCATTCTCACCTCACCCCCAGATCCTAAAGCTGAAGAAAATAGAGACCTGGACCAAAAATAGAAGTATACTGCCAACACCAACCAAGACCATTCCAGCCAATTCTAAAGAACACCTAGGGCAATATATAAGCTTCCACAAGGGTTCCAGGCACTAGAGTAACTTGCCAGAAACCTACAACCTCCAGATGGATCCCTAGTCCAGATAAGTCTTGACACCTAGCCCAGCCTCTCCAGAATGTCAGATAGTTCCATCTCCCTACCCCATATTAGTAACAGACCCTTCCAATGTCAAAAATTTAGAATTGCCATAGGCCAAACAACCCCAAAGAAAGCTATGGAAAGATCAAAGGTGATGGTGGAATTGTACATAGAAGATAGGACTTAACAAATGAATATGAATGCTGAATCATTAAATTGATATGTCTTTTAGTCCCCAGTATGTTAGAGCAGCTAGAAGTAAAAACCTAAAATTGTGAAACTGTAACCCATGTCAAAGTCTGAAATATGTTCTACAACTAAGTGTAGTGCTGTGCTTTGAAATTTATAGCTTTTTTGTATATATATTATTGTTCACAAAAAAAAGAAGGGAAAAAAGTGATGATAAAAAAGTATTTAAGCCCTCTAGCCTCCTATATTCTGGAGCAGCTAGAAAGAAAAATATGAGAGGATGATATGGTAGCTCATGACAACTCTGGGATCTGTCCTGTAACCACATGTTGAACAGTGCTTTGAAACTTGCTTTTTTATTTCTTTGCTTTGTATATATGCTACACTATACAATAAAAAAATTTTTAAAAATAGAAGTATAAAAATAATTGACTTTTGACATCTCAGTTTTACAGTTCTCACTAGCTGCCAATGTTCAATAACAAATTTAGGTTTGTGATTATTTCTAATACCTTCTTTCAAGTGTGAAAATTATCAAAGGAATGATTGAATGTTAGAGTTGGTAGATTCCATTGAGCTCATTATGGTCCAGTCTCTCATTTTATAATTGAGGAGAATGGTCATAGATAACTTTATATGAGTCTCTCTGAAGAATTTTAAAAAATTTTTTTTTATTAATCAAAAAAAAGAAAAGAAATTAACACAACATTTAGAAATCATTCCATTCTACACATGCACTCAGTAATTCTTAGTATCATCACATAGGTGTATGATCATCATTTCTTAGTACATTTGCATCGATTTAGGAAAAGAACTAGCAAAACAGCAGAAAAAGTTATAGAATGTTAATATAGAGAAGAGAATTAAAATAATAATACTAATAAAAATATATATATATATATAAAGGAAAAAAAAAACAAAAACAAAAGATACAAACAAACAATTATATTTCAGGTGCAGCTTCATTCAGTGTTCCAACATAGTTACATTACACTTAGGTATTATTGTGCTGTCCATTTTTGAGTTTTTGTCTCTGAAGAATTTTATATCAGAGAATTAAAATCAACCAAAAACCAATGAGTCAGTGAGACTTACCTTTTTGTGTATCTCCTTTCAGTCTTTTAAAAATGCATATACGTATTTCCATAATAAAATTTGGATCATACTGTTTTTACTTTTATATATTGCTTTTCTCCCTCAATGTATTTTGAGACTTTTCCCCATTTCTTTCATTGTTGTGCACACATTCGTTACTTATATATTCACATATTTGAGGTACCTAATACTTCACTGTATGGATGTAGCATAATTTCTTTAATTTATGCTCTATTGTTGGACATTTAGGTTGTTTTGCGCTTTTGTTGTTAGTAGAAATAAAACTTTTGCACAAAAATCATGTGACTTCTCTTTGATTATTTCTTAAGTGGGGGTGGGGTGTGTGGATGTAACTGGTTTGGTTGGAGGGGATGGAGGTGTTTCAGGCTTCTGATACATACCACCAAGTTGACCAGCTCAGGAAAGTTGCAGAGATTACCCTCCCATAAGTAATATAGGTTTTTACATCTTTTTGAAATCCTAGCAACTTTAGACCTAGCAGGTCAGTTATTCCACTTCATTTGGTGATCAAATTTGCCCTAATTTTAACTATTTAAAAATACTAATAATTGTGGTGCAACTATTAGTCTGAGAAACCAGAAGGTCTTCTTCTCAGCTTTTACATATTCGTGGAGAAATCTAATTAAATGGCCAAAGATCCAATTACAGATGTCCAAGTGTTGTCCTGTAGGGGTCACTGTGACTATCAATCTATGCCTCAAGAAAACTAAGATAGTCATACATTTAAGAATGCATGCACATTTGTTTTGTAATGCCTGATTTGTCTACCTTCCTTAAACTAAAATATAATAAGGCTGTGCAGCCAGATAGCATCACAATACCAAGTTCTCTATAAATGACACATGCCGCTCTTTCCACTCAGTATGTTCCTCTACTAGAACTGATGAAAAGATATACTACTCATATGAAATGTGCTCATGCCTGTTCTCAATAGAAGAACTATTAGCTAATTGCCTAAGGTCATGAAGTACACTGCACATGCCATCTTGAAGAGAAGGGAGAGAACATTCATTTCTGTGGAGGATAGAATCCTATATCTCCACCTCCCGTTCTGTCCACCCTGTGCTTCTCCTGTCCACCCCTGGGGCTCTGTCTCAAAAGCAACACAGAGGACAGAATTAAATGTAATATTCATTCCATTCCATAAACCGAGTCCAATTTATTTTTTTTAACATCTTACTTTAAATTTAACATCTATTTTTATTTCATTTTAAGTTTTTATTAATGCAGCTCAAACATCATCCCGACCCTCCACGAGTGGGCCAAGTGGCTGGTGAGGACACATGTTTGCTAGGCGGTTGGCAGGCCTTAGGGCTGGGACAGAGAACATGCCAGATGCTTCTGGAATGTGTCAAACTTCTACAAGGCTGGAGTCTTGCCCATCAGAAAATGCAAAATAGCCTGTCGTTTTCCATTCCCTCCCATCCTCTGCCCCCCTCGTCCGGTGGAGTAGGAAGGGCGCAGGAAGGATATTTACTCTCGGCTCTTGCATTTCTCTTATTTAATCGAACCCGTGGCGCCTGCTCCTTGGAGTACAGACCAGAGGGTTCAGGCCAACGCGCGCCTTCCAGGCAGGCTGCCCAGCCGATCCAGGGCTTTTCTTTTCGCCAAGCTTGCGCTGGGCTGGGGCGTCCGGGAAAGGGAAGGAACCAGTCTAGGAAATTGGGGTGTGTGGTGGTGAGGCTGGTATACAAGCCTCGACTTCAGGTCCGAGTAGAGGACTCAACCTCGCCCTTGGCGCGTTGAGTGCGGCTGCACGCCTGACTTCTCTCCACTCCCTTTCCTGCCTGCTGCTGTCGCGGCTTCCACAGGGAGTCGGCAAAACTCCGTCACCTGTCGGAACCCGGATCTAAGCTGGCAGAAGGGACTGGCGGCCAGAGCACGCCGGTTGCTGCAGCCTGGGCAGGCGGCCCTCACCCCGCCAGGACGCAGCAGCCTCCCGACGCCGGTGCGCAAGTTACTCCTAGAGACTCGAGGTCCCTAGCTCCGCGCCCTAGCTTCTTGCTCACTCCCCTTCATCCACTTGTGCTACAGGCTTGGAGTATCCCGAAAGCCTGCCCAAGTCTGCCCAAGCCTGGGTTGCAGGTTCAAGACGCTCCGCCTCTTCCTTCCACTTCGAGCCACAAGCGCCGGCAGGAACCTTTCCAGTCGGTCTTAGTCTGCCGCAACTGCTGATATTTTCGCAACTTTCCAGGCAAGGTCCAGCCTCCAACCAAAGCTGCGCCTGCCGCCTTCCTGGGACATCCCCCCAACCTTGGGAGTTCAGGCTTTCCTCCCGACAACGAAGCCCCAACTTTTTACCCGCGGGCTGCACCCTCTGACTGGGTGTCCAACACCTGTGCCAAGGGGCGCACAAACCTTTCGAGGGCGGGCAACGCGCCTAGACTCTCGGCTCACTCTGCTCCTCTTCCGAGCGAGTGTAAGGCTGGGTGAGCCCGGACCGAGGTGCATTTGAGCGTTCCCAGGGCTTGGGATTCGTCCTCACCTCAGAACCGACCCTTGAGGAGGGATCGAGTCCCGGAGGTGCAGGGCTTTTACTCCGAAACTCAGTCGCTCTCGGTCTTTTCTCCAAACTCGGTCCCCATTGCGGAGCGGCCGGGGTAAGTAGCCGATCGGGGGATCCGGGTGCTCGGGACCTCGTCGCCCGGTCGGTCGCTGAGCGCACCATGGCCGGCTGCTGCTGTCTGTCGGCGGAGGAGAAGGAGTCGCAGCGCATCAGCGCGGAGATCGAGCGGCAGCTTCGCCGGGATAAGAAGGACGCGCGCCGCGAGCTCAAATTGCTGCTGCTGGGTGAGTGGCTGCGTGTCCCCCACCCCTGCGCTTCGGGAGCTCCCTTCCTGGTCCCTTCCCGCGCTGGGACCCTCGCCGCGCCCGGAGCCCAGCGGAGCTCAGCGCCGCCGCCTCTTTCTCCCTCCCAGGCTTGCGGTTGCCGGCAAATTGGGGGCTTAGGCGCCTTTCTTTTCACCTCCAGCCGAAAGAGTTTCGAAGGCATCCATTCCCATATGCTAAAACAGGGCTGACCCCTTGTCCGCCTTCCCAGGTGTGGTTCACTGGGCGCTTACCATGTGCGGGGCTGTTGGTGCGTTCTTAACCCGCGTCGCCGCTCCTTTGATGCAGGTCCGTAATATCCCCGTTTTACAGAATTGGAAGTGGAGGCACAGAGCGTTGACTTCCCTGATGGAGAAAATTCAGAGCAGATACCAGGTCAGTCGTGAGGGGAAACCCATGCTCTTTAGCCCCTCTCCTGACTCTGTGACCAACTCTGACCCCCACATCCCTTGACTTCCTTTGGCGATGCTCCTTCTTTGCAGCAGACCTCTTGCCAGCTTGTCTCACCGCGTGCTGTCTCCCACGGTTCAGGGACTGCTGCCCCTGCTAGCTCTTAATCAGGCTTTTCTGGCCTTTCTGCAAGGTATAGAACACCGAATTTCAAAAGCAGTGAGAAAACGGTTTAAGGTTTGCCCAATTTATGCCAAAAATCAGGGATTCCGCGTCCTCTGACTCTAGTGTTCTTTTCTTGTTCTATCCACTGCTGTTGAAGGTATTGGTCTTTTCCTTCTTTCAGAATCAGAGACAAGGATATCGCTGTCAAAATCTTTTTAGGTGGCCAAAGCATTTAAACTTTTTTTTGTTTTTCATCTCTTCCCCACACGAATCTTCTCTTAAACGATCTGTTTATCCAACTTTAATATAAGGAGTCACCCTCATTGAAAACATCAAGGAAGGAAATGTCAATCTATTTAGGATAAAATAGGGCAAGGTGACCCCCTCAACTTTTCCCCTGAGTTCATAGGGCCGATGAACTCTCCAGGCTGTGTCGCTCCTCACAGGGTAAGATGCTGCAGCCCTGCCCCCGCCGGATGCCCACAAAATTCCCTGCCCCAGCTGCTTGAGCCTGCTTCCAGGGCCTGTGCAAGTCTGCAGGGTGGACCCCATTCCTGAGTGGTGCCTGTAGGTACAGCTGTCTTCTGGGGTTGTGGAGGAGCTTGGAAATGTGAGCTGGGGGGCCACGGTGGTGCCCATGAGGCCCCCTGGTGAGGGGGCTGCTCCTTCATGCCTGGCATGGAGCGGTGAGGAGTCTGAGAATTCTAGACTTACCTGGCCTCCCAGGTTGTTATACAGGTACATTTGGCAAAAGAGGAGGATTATTTGTCAGTTTTCTCGCATAATACTTTGAAAGTAATTACATAGGCCTTCATTTGTACTCTTACCTCCAGCCCCCACAAATGACAGGGGCTATTCTGGCTTTGGTTGCATATTTTTTCTTTTCCAGGACAGGCGGAAGCCTGTTTCATTTTGAAATTCTTAGATTTGTATCAGGGTAGAAAGTACAAGTCCTGGAATCTATAATAGGAGCTTGACAAATGCTGCCTCTTTGTACAAAAAAAAAAATTAAGCAGTGAGCTGAGGCATACGGTATTGGTAATAAGCCTATTTATTTGATATGAAATGTTTGCATTTATGCTCAAACCAAGGGAGGGATGTTCATAGGTGAATTGTTTGCCTGGAAAGTCATATTTAATCCAGGTGTCCAGAGTGCCTCTCCATCTCCCCCCAGCCCTTGTCCCACTCTCTTCCTGTCTCCTTGGGGTGCCTCCTGACCTCTGACCCCCATTTCCATCATGCCTGCCTCTGACTGGCATCTATCATTCCATGATAACTTTCCTGCAAAAAACACAACCTCCAAACAGTATGGAGTGGTCCAGAACCCCAAGAATAGACTTTAAAACCTCTGGTTTCATTCAGTCTTTAAGGTAGTGGGACACACATCATTTCTTTTGAAGATAAAGGAAGAGGCAATGATTCAAACAGAAGAAACAGGAATCAGGAGAAGCGTATGTTGCTCTGTCTGAAGTCCTGTGGTTTAAGTGAAAAGATTCATCTGCCCCTCTACAGGGTGTGGACTGCACTACCCGCTGCTTAGTTGCCTCAGATGACAACTCTGCTTTGCAAATGGGAAGCTGGGATCCCATGTGGATGGTGGTGGAATGGCCCCACAGCCCACCAACTCTAGCACAACAAAGTGTGCTTTTGCAACAAATGCTTTGAGGATGTTTTCAAAGTGTATTTAATGAAGCCGTATCCTGTTTGGGCTTAGTGAAAGCATGGGTCAGTGTCCAGCAGGGAAAGAGAAAAGCTATTGTCTGTTTAGAGGCAGTAATTGCAAGATATCAGCATGATGCAACATGGGGGAAAATAAAGGAGAGGGCTACATTTAATAGAATGAAACTGCTTATCTGTTCTCCTCTGAGAAGAACCCTGATGAGTACTGTTCAGTGTAGACAGATAGTGTCTGGACAATAGCAATTAAATGGGGGGGGGGGGGTGGAATGTGATTTTTAAATTGATTTTAGCATTAATTGAGGCTTTGTGAAGTGTGACTTGTTAATCCAGGTTTTGTCCAGCAACACTTAGGGCTTCAGTATGGGTGCACACTTCACATGAGAACTCTCTGGAAGGATCGTTTGCTGGGGAATTGGTATTTAACTTATGTTGGCATAGGGATTAAGCTGTGTATTTTCTAGGTCACACTGCCCAGGTTCAAACTCTGGCTTTACCATTTTCTAGCTGTGATGGTTTGAAAGGAAGTATGCTCCCTAAGAAAAGCCATGTTTTAATATAAATCCCAGTTCATAAAGGTAGAATAATCTCTATTCAATACTGTATGTTTGAAACTGTAATGAGATCATCTCCCTGGTTGATGTGATTTAGTTAAGAATGGTTGTTAAACTGGATTAGGGGATGACATGTCTCCACCCATTTGAGTGGGTCTTGATTAGTTTCTGAAGTCCTATAAAAGAGGAAACATTTTGGAGAATGAGAGACTCAGAGAGAGCAGAGAATGCTGCAGCACCATGAAGCAGAGAGTCCACCAGCCAGCGACCTTTGGAGATGAAGAAGGAAAACGCCTCCCGGGGAGCTTCATGAAACAGGAAGCCAGGAGACCAAGCTAGCAGATGACACCGTATTCGCCATGTGCCCTTCCAGCCGAGAGAGAAGCCCTGACTGTGTTCGCCATGTGCCTTCTCACTTGAGAGAGAAACCCTGAACTTCATCGGCCTTCTTGAACCAAGGTATCTTTCCCTGGATGCCTTTGATTAGACATTTCTATAGACTTGTTTTAACTGGGACATTTTCTCAGCCTTAGAACTGTAAACGAGCAACTTATTAAATTCCCCTCTTGAAAAGCCATTCCATTTCTGGTATATTGCATTCTGGCAGCTAGCAAACTAGAACACTAGCTTTTTACTAACTTCTCTGGGCTTCATCTGGCAGTCAGTGCTTGGTGCATGTCAGCTATCCTTGCTCCATTTTTTTGCTATTGATCATTTTATTAAACACTTTTTATTGTGCAATGTGACCTATCTACAGAAAGGCAATACATTTCGAAGTACATTTTAACAAGTTGTTATAGAACAGATTTCAAAGTTTGGTATGGATTATAGTTCCACAATTTCAAGTTTTTGCTTCTAGCTACTCCAAGATCCAAGATACTGGAGACTAAAAAGAAATATCAATATAATGATTCAGCAGTCATACTCATTTGTTAAATCCTGACTTCTCTGTTATAACTCCTCCTTCTCGATCCTTCGCCCAATCTTTACAGATATTTGGGCAATGCCTCTTCTAACATTTTTCGTGTTGAGAATGGGTGTTCTCAGTATGGGCTAGAGGGGTAAAACTGGTTGATGTTCCTGGAGAGCCTGGCCCCTCTGGGTTGCAGGACTTATCTGGCCTAGGAACCGTTTAAAGGTTTTAGGTTTCTGAAAAGTAAATTTAGTGTGGGCAGCTTTTGTAGGATCTCTGGGGGTTCTTCAGGATTAAAAGGAATGATGCTGGTTAGAGTTTAGCAAACCTTGGCAATTAGCACTATCTAGCTAAAATAGCCTCCAGAGTAGCTTTTCAAGTCTATTTGTTCTCTCTTTAGCTACGATACCTTATTTTGTTACATTTCTTTTCCCGGTTTTCTTGGAAGGCGTTGTCAATCCCATGGTGCTAGGGCCAAGCTCATCCCTGGGACTCATGTCCCACATTGCCAAGGAGACTCACACGCCTGGATGTCATGTCCCACATAAGGGGGCGGGTAATGATTTTACTCGCAGAGTTGGGCTTAGAGGAAGAGAGAAGCCACATCTGCCTTGTCCATTTTTGGACATTTTCAGTTACCAATGGGGTACCATTTTCCACCTTAGTTGATCAGTGCAGTTAGAGGTCACATGGCCAGAAAGTGCCCGAATTTAACCCCTCTGTGACTGTGAAAAGGAGTAGTAAATATGCCCATCTTCTCTTCTTAGCTGAGTTCCACCGAACAGGATTTTTCCTCAGTGTCGGGCACTGTTAGCTGTGTTGGGATCATTTCAAAAGTCTGAGTTGAAGGAGGCTTGTTCAATTGCAAATGTTATAAGACAGATAGCCACGGCCGCTTACTAAGGTTCAGAGCATGAGGGGAGGCTCTGGGTAAGCTGAGGAAGGGGCTCATCTGCCGTTCCTGAGTCGGGGGTGGGGGTGGGGGTAGATGACACGTGGGAGTGTGTGCAGGAAGTGCCCAAACTTCTCATCTACCTGGGGACACTTCTAAGGACAGTAGGCACCCGCTCTGAGGACCCGGGATGGACGTGAAGGACCCCTCGGTTGCAAGATTTGTCTGAGGTTTTGTATTTTATCTTAACCATTTGAACACATGGTGTGTTCACTATAAAATAGATAGTGATATAAAAATGCTAGTTTTTTTTTTTCTTAATACACTTCAGGAAGGGGGATGGTGTGTCTTTATCTGTGGCGTCACGTCCGTCCTGGCTGGAAGGGGCCCCATGGTCACCTCCCGTATTCCACCCCAGCTAGATAACTGTGCTTCCAACTATGCCCCGCCCCCCCTCCGTTCTTTCTGCCTTTTAACGGGATTTTTCCACAGCGTCAGGCACTGTTAGCTGTGTTGGGATCATTTCGAAAGGCTGAGTGGAAGGAGTCCAACCCTGCATTCTCCACTGGAACCCTGGATAGGTGATTCTGTGTCCTTCTCAGTCTGCAAGGAGACGCTTTATACAATTAGTGCAAATATCCTATTCCTCATTAAAATTTCCTTCTAGATTTAGCATCCGTTGATGATTCTTGTCTGATCCAGTCAACACGATTGCTGCAAAATGATGGTTTTCCAGCTCCAGCACTCTCCATATTTCCCAGTTTGCACTCAACCTTCTATTGTAAGAAAGAGTCCCTCTGTGTGGGCTCTTACATGTGTTATCTGCATGGACTCTTGAACTCATAGTTGAATTTTATTTATTTATTCATTTATTTATTTGCCCAATGGCCTTTATGACAACACTACTTAATCATTTTGGTGCTCAAATTGTACTGGATTTGCACAGTGTGATCTCCTTCCGATGGCTATGTGTCATTGTGACACGTCCTATCATTTTTGTGAGCTCTTCTTACTTTCTGGCATAACAAGATGTTCCAGAATTATCTTGTACCCACCCTGCTCTGGCTCTGGAATCAGCCATTTTTCCAAGAAGCCTACAGTCCTTTTAGTGGAGAATTGCACTTTCTTTTTTTCTCTTTCTTTTGTTCTTGCTTGCTTGCCTGCTTGCTTATAGTGTAATTTTTTTTATTAGAGAAGTTGTAGGTTTGCAAAAAATGTCAAGTTCCCATGTAGTGCTTCTGTTGTTAACACCTTGCATTAGTGTGGTACCTTTGTTACAATTGATGAAAGAATATTATTATAATTGTACTAACTATAGTCCATAGTTTAAATTAGGGTTCACTGTTTGTGTTGTAGTTTTCTTTTTAAATTTTTTAAATTATATTCTAGTGATATAAATACAACCTAAAGTTTCCCCTTTTTAACCACATTTAAATATAGAATTCAGTGCTATTAATTATGTTCACAACGTTGTGCTACCATCGCTATTATCAGTTACCCAAACTGTTCTATCACCCCAAGCTGAACGTATGTACCAATGAAGCATTAATTGCCCATTCTTTACCCCTATCCTGTCCCCTAATAACCTGTATTCTAGTTTCTGACTCTGTGAATTTGCATCCTCTACAATATTTGTCCTTTTGTGTCTGACTTATTTCATGCAACATGATGGCCTCAAAGTTCGTTCTTCTTGTCGTGTGTTATCATTGTATGAACCACCCTTGTGTTCCTGGGTAAATACCATTTGATCATGATATATAATTCTTTTAATGTGCTGTTAGATTCAATTTGCTAGGATTTTGTTGGGAATTGCAGCTATCTTTTAAGATGTTTAATGCTACTTGAAATAAAGATATAAGGTCCACTGATTCAAATCAATAGCCATTGTCTTGAACAGCTGATTTTCTAATGCCAGTAGTTGGACGGTAGAAGTTTTAAGGTTTTAAATAATCTTAAACTGTGAGCAGATGTGAAATGGGAATTTCTGACAGAGTTTGGCCAAAACCAATGTAAAAAACTATTTCAACCCTCAAGGGGTCATTTTCTTTTATTAAAAAAGATGGCTGCTAGTCGACATCGCCGTTTGTTTCCTTTTTTCCCATGATACCTGAACCACAAAAGAAAAAAAAATTATTTTAAGAATTCCCCACATGTGTGAGGTTGCAGGAGGGAGGGAGGAAGTGAGATTGGAGAAGGCAGACAGAGGGGATTTCAGTTAATCAGTGCTGCAGAGGCACCGTGCTACTAATGGCAGAGACTGAAGTGCAAGCAAAAAAGGGGACTTCATTTGAAGACTAGGTATGAGGACATCTCATGGAATTAAAAGAATCAAATAATGAAAACTGGGAAAGAGCAAGTGCCAGGGCCCTCAGCTGCCGGAGTTTGTCCCTCTTCTCCAGGGCACAGCCACGGGCTGACTTGGCTCCGCTTCCTTCCCAGCTTAGGAGTTCTCTGAGCCACTTCCCTTGTCCCTGGGGGAGAATAAGGCCTGGCGCGGTATCCGGAGGCCCTCCAGGTTGATTGGTTCTGACCAGGGGGATGTATATCACATCCATGAGAGTGGATGGCCTAGGAGCAGGGGTCCCTGTCAGCCAGGCAGCCACTGCCCCAGAGGCTGTGGCACAGAAAGGCAAATGTGGCAGCAGCATTCCAAGGACTCTGGAGTGTTAGGGACTTGAGGAGCCCCTGTGCAAGCCCTAACTTTCATTTTGAGCGATTTGCCCTCTGGTGGTGAGTAAATTAGCGGCTTGGTCAGGGTGTTTGGCGGCAGACCACTGAAGCAGGAGAATGATTTATTGGAGGGGAGGCCAGAAACTCACAGAACTGATGGGAAGGGAAAGCAGGCTCAGCAAAAGGGCAGGATCCCAGAGAGTGTTGACATAGCAGACACTGATTTGGACCAGGCTGCCAAGGACAAAGCCAGGGGACATTTCCACTTTGGTGATTTCTGCTGCTGCGCTGGACGCTTACCTCCACAGCAGCCCTGCAAAGCATCGCTGACCATCTCTTGCATCCTTGTGTCACTTTTAGAAATCTCAGGCCATCTGATGGGCTCAAATGTCAGGGAGCTGGGAGAGAGGCAGGCTGGCTCACTGGTGAGGAGCACATACTCTGGAGCCAACTCACCTGAGTTTAAAATCTTTGCTCTTCCACTGATAAGCTGTATCCTTATGTATTCCTTAATTTTCTCATCCATTAAATGGGAATAGTAACCCTGTGAGGTGGATACTGTCATGGGAATGGAATGAATCGTTATACAAATGCTTGGAATAGTGCCTGGCACACAGTAAGGCACTTACTATTTAAGTGTTTGCTAAATACAAATCTGCCAGTCTTAGACTTACATCATAGGAAAGGGGTGGCTGCCTCCTTCCTTTTTCAGAATTCCACCCCAAAAAGGTGGGTGCTTCCCTGACAACAATCTACAGCCTTTCCTAAATGGATTGGTTTTAGTTGCCTGTAAGCTGCTGGAATGCAATATACTAGAAATGGATTGGCTTTTATAAAGGGTATCTATTAAGTTACAAGTTTATAGCTCTAAGGACTTAAACATTTCCAAACTAAGGCATCCATAGAAAGATACCTTGACTCTGAAGAAAGGTCAATGCCTGTCACTTGGGAAGGCACGTGCCTGCCGTCTGCTGGTTCTTGTTCCCAGTTCTGTTGCTTCCAGCTTCGGATTCCAGTGCTTCCTCTCTAAGTGTCTGTGGGTCCTCATTTAGCTACTCTGGAGCAAAAGGATGTGTTTCATCTCTTAGCTTAGCATCTCCTAGGACCAGAGCTTTCTTCTCTTCAAGTGTTTGTGTCCTGGTTTCATGTAGCTTCTCTAAGCATCTCTGTTGGCATTCCAGGGATCTCCCAATGGCTGTGTCTGAGCTTTCTCCAAAATGTCTCCCCTTTAAAAGGGCTCCAGTAAACTAATCAAGACCCACCTTGAATGGGTGGAGTCACATCTCCATCTAATCAAAAGGTCACACCCACATTTGGGTTGTTACATCTCCATGGAAACAACCGAATCAAGAGGTTCCCACCCTAAACAATAGGCCTGGCCCCACGAGATCAGATTCAGAGTGAAAGAACGTGGCTTTTCTGGGGTATGTAACAGTTTATACCAGCACAATCGGTAAGTGCAAGCTTGAATTAAAAACGAAATAGGAGCTTTTAGACAACGGAAGTGTGAGATGTAAAGAAAGTCAACCTCATCTTTAAATTTTGGCATATTTAATATTGGTGCAGTTTATTTCTTGATTTTTTTTAATCCTCCCTTCATTCTATAGAGATATGAATATTTCACACCCATATCCTTTTATTATTGTAATTAGAGAAGTTGTAGGTTTATAGAAAAATCATACAGAAGGTACGGATTTCTCATACACCCCCTCCCCAACATAGACAGTTTTTCCTTATTATTAACATTCTACATTAGTGTGGTACTTTTTAGATTTTTGTTTATTTGATTTATTTATTAAACATAACAACACACAAACACCAACATTCTTAACTTATGATCATTCCATTCCTGATATATAATCAGTAACTCACAATATCATCACATAGTTGTATATTCATCATCATGATCATTTCTTAGAACATTTGCATCAATTCAGAAATAGAAATAAAAGAAAACAGGAAAAAAAATCATACATACCATACTCCTTACCCCTCCCTTTCATTGATCATTAGCATTTCAATCTACTAAATTTATTTTAACATTCGTTCCCCCCATTATTTATTTATTTTTAATCCATATGTTTTACTCGTCTGTCAATAAGGTAGATAGAGTGTGGTACTTTTGTTGCAGTTGAAACAATGTTATTATAATTATACTATTAACCATAGTCTGTAGTTTACATTAGGGTTGTACAGTCTTATGGTTTTTTTTTAAAAAAAAATTAATTCTGGCAACATATATACAACCTAAAATTTCTTATTTTAACCACTTTCAAATGTATCATTCAAATATATGATACATCAAATATAGTGGTATTAGTTACTTCAACCAGTGCTGTGCTTCCATCACTATTATCCATTACCAAAACTTTTCCATCACCCCAAGCAGAAACTTTGTGCAATTAAGCATTAACTTCCCTTTCTCTACCTCTACCCCAGCCCTTGGAAACCTATTTTCTGGTTTCTGACTCTACAGATTTGCATATTCTAACGGTTTCACATAAGTGAGAGCAGGCAATCTTTGTTCTTTCACTCAGATGTCTCCAGGGTTCATTCACACTGTCATGGCATCAGAAATCCATTCCTTTTTATGGCTGAATAATATTCCATTGTGTTTATATACCATATTTTGTTTATCCAATCATCTGTGGACGCATATTTGAGTTGCTCCCATCTTTTGGCTGTTGTGAACATGCTACTGTGACTATCAGGGTGCAAATATCTGTTTGAATCTCTGCTTTCAAGTCTTTGGGGCATATGCCTGGACTGTGTGGAATCACACAGTAATTCTAAACTTCACTTTCTGAGGACCCACCAGACCGTTTCCTACAGCGGCTGCACCATTTTACATTCATGCCAAAATGAATGAGCATTCCTATTTCTCCACATCTTCTCCAACATTTATTATTTCCTGTTTTTTCTAACAGTAACCATTCACATACCAGGTGTGAGATGGTATCTCATTATGGTTTTGATTTGCATTTCTCTAATGGCTGATAATGTTGAGCTTCTTTTCCACATGCTTTTTGGCCATTTATACATCTTTGCAGAAATATCTATTCAGGTCTTTGCCCATTTTAAAATAGGGTTTTTCTTTTTTGTTGTTGAGTTGTAGAGTTTCTTTATATATTCTGGATATTAAACCTTTATTAGGTGGGTGTTTTCCAAATATTTTCTCCCATTGTGTAGGTTGTCCTTTCACACCTATAACCTTTTATCTTGGGGAACTCCAACAACCCATCTACCTGGATTATCTCTAGTGACAGAATTTTTTCCAGATCTCATGATTTCTCCCCATTTTTTGCAGCTGTCATTCCAATCTGGACCATAACTGCTATCCTGCCTTACTGCAATTTCTTCCTAATTTCTCACTGTCCACATTTGCTTCTCTTTGGTCCATTCTTAAAACAGCAACAAAAATGGTCTTTTTAAAACTTAATTCACGTCAGAGCACTACCTTGTTTCAAATTCAGTACACTTACACTTGGAATAAATTTCAAAATCCTACCTCTCTCTTTAGATACACATAATATAACTTTTCCCCTTGACCATTGCATTGAAGCCACACTCACCTTTAGTTCCTTCTTTGAACGCACCAAGCTTTTTCTTCCTGGTCTTTGCATTTTCTCTTTCCCCAACTGGAACATTCTTTTCTGTCCCCCATTCCCATTCAGAGTATATGGCTGATTCGTTTGGTCCTGAGGTTCAAATTCTTTTCACTGTACCACACATGGTTGGCTCTTTTTTGTCTTCAGGTCTCAGCTCAGAAGTTTGTTTCTGTGAAAGGCCTTTCCTGATACCCTCTGGTTCAGGGCACTTACTCCTAGTTGTTTGGTTTGATCACCCTGTTTTCTTTCTTCATAAATGATATGTTATCTCCTACTTACTTGCTTGCTAGTCTGTGGGCTCCCCCATGAGATCCTAAGTTCTGTGAGAGCAAGGCTGTGCAGGTCGTGTTGCTCTTATTTCCCTGGCACCTGAATCAACACCTGTACAATGTATTAATTGTGCTCACTATTAAGCACAAGCACTGACTAGTTGGAACGGATGCCTGACTAGTCAGAAATGATACGGGCCAGCCAGGTGAATATCAAATATTTTTCAATGAATCAATGTTGATATCCCATGATACAGATGGAAAACTCAAGTCCCTCATGATTGTTCAGAGTCCTGTTGTTATTTAGTTATAAGCAGGGTTAGATACTTAATATATTGTTTTTCTTTTCAATGTTGTTGTTGTTTTTTCTGAATAAACTATTGCATATATAAAAAGAGAAGAAATAGCAATGAAAACTAAAGTTTTCTAGAATATAACCGCAAAAAGCTTAAGGGCTGCCTAAGCTTCCCCTTTTTACTTTCAGTATTGACTGATGACAATACCAGTGGAAACAATTTTAACTGTGGAATGGATAAACATATTAAAAATGTTTTCTAATTTAAAAAAGTACTTAGAGCATCATTGATAGGATATGGAAATCCATTCCATAAATGATTTGAATTTTGCAAAATGTACATTTGTCTCAACTTAAATTTACGGGCAAGTTTAAGTTGACATCCACTCTATTGGCAACCTTAGGTCTCAGGGCATGGAACAGTCAGAGCTTTTTGTTACCTTCTGTCCCTTCAGCATGTGCCTTTTTGGCATAGAGAGTCCCTTATAGACAGGTCGTGCTGAAGAGAACTTAGTGATATTCTCGGACCTATGGACCAAGTAAGGAAACCAAAGCAGAGGATGGTGAGAAGTATTAAGATGTAGGAAGTTGAGGAATCAGATTATTTCATGAACTGTTCTTTTTTTTTTCTACTCTTTTGCTCATTTATTAAACAAAGAAACAAAAAATAAACACGAATTCTTTCTCTGTCCCTACCACATGCTAAGCGGTATTCTGCTGCATACCACATAGAAAACAAAAGAATATACTTCCTCTTCTCTCTTGGAACTCGCAGTCTACAGGAGAGGCATTGCAAGCTTGCAGATAGATTGGACTTTCGTTATGCTTGCGTTCCGCAGAGGGGATGCCCACGGTGCTCTGAGGGTCAGTCTGTAATCCACGAATTGGCTGTTGTCAGGACATCAAGGAATCTTTCCGAAGATAAGCCCTGGGTCTGGATCAGAAGGATGAATTGGAGTGAATCAAAGACCACTGGCAGAGTGACCCAGGCAGAGGGCACCACATGGGCAGAGTCCTGGCAGTGGACAGAATGACCAGCTGGAGCTGAGTGAGTGAGGGGGGCAGTGAAGGAATTCTGCTGTTGTTCTCCCAGCATTTAAAGCCACCAAAAAACTTCTGGCAGAGGGTCAACATTAGGTTAGTATTTTGAAAAGAGTCCATGCTGTGAAAAATGGATCTGGGGACAGGAACAAATGCAAGTCCATCAGTGAGAAGGCTATTGCAAGTAATCAGGGAAGGGAAGAAACCAGGTGGTTGCTTAGAGTGTGGAGGTGCTGGTGGGGATGGAGAGAACCTGGCGGATCTGAGATAATATGGGAGGCAAAAGAGGTGGGACTTGAGGATGGATCATCTGTGAGACAATTCAGGATTGAGGGAGAATGCAGTGTTAAGGGTGGTTCTTGGATTTCAGGCCTGCCCAGCTGAATCTTAATATATTCTCTAATGGCACTCTGTACTTACAATTGTAACTGAATAATTAATTGGACAATCTGTTGTCCTCCTGATGAACCATAAATAGCAGATGAACAGGGACCTTCTTCTTCCTTCTTCACCAAGTTTCCCCAGTACCTACCTCAATACCTTGCACATACGAAGTGCTCCATAGATATTTGTGAAATGGAATAATTTGTGGCTTATCAAATTCATCTTACCACTAACTGATTGGGTTCTTAAGCTTAATTCTGTTATTAAAGTTTTGGGGTCAATAAATACCCCCCTTTCTTGCATGTCTGAGATGGGAGCACAATAAGAAATATAGACACAGAACCAGGCAGAAGGAGATCAAAATATCATTTTTTGTTCAGACCATTTGGAGAATATATATCAAACAGGTAGACTTATTTCCTCACCCCAAACTAGGCTGACTTTAGCCTCAGAGTGATTTATGTCAGGTCCTCTCCCTAGGAATGTGAAAACACTCTGTGCCACATGGCACATGCTCTACAGGAAGACAGACCCTGAAAGAACACTAAGGAGGCCGGGCTGAGCATGCCCGGATCCTTCAAGTTGACTTGCCAATGAGGTAAATCATCCCCTTCCCTAGGAAGGAGTGAGGAGTGGGAGGAGAGGCCTGGCATGTTGCTGTGGTAGAGCTCACTCTGCACAGATACCTGAGGAATAGGCTGGAAGGTTCCTCCTAACACATGGGATAGCTTTTCTTGCTGTGCTCTTCAGGTTGGGAGGTTCTTCTGGGGGAGATCTTGTGACTGTCTGAAGTCCTTGGTCCTCAGATGTTCTGTCCTGTATAAAGGACATGAGGAGGAGATGAAATGTGGGTGCCTCTCTCCTCTGCTGTGTGCTCATTCTAGGACGACTGTATACATCTCTCTTCTTCATTTTTCCTCTCTTGAAAACTCAGGGCAAACACAGTGATTTTTTTTAAGTAGTATTATTTATATCCAGCTATTTTCAAACTTTGATTGGAAAGGAATGGAACCCTGAAAAATGAGATGGCGACATATGGATTGATTATGATTGCCATGGAGAAGTTGAAACCCTACGTCATGCTGAGTCTTCTCTAAATAACCCTGTAATAGTCTGCCTTGAGGATATAACCACCCCACCTCCAGCCTGCCCTGAGGGGTTGGCCACCCAACCTCCATCTGAAGGGATTACCCCTAGAGCGAGTAATCTTGTTTCACCAGATGAAACTGCAAATGAATGCCTTGAAGCAAATGGTTTGGAAGATGCTTCTAATTCCTTTCATGACCTACACCACCACCCCTCATTTCTTCCAGACCTATAGCTAGACTCAAGTCCCAACAGGCCCCTAAAGGTGAGGTACAAAGTATCACACATGAGGAGGTATGCTATACTCCAAAAGAATTATGCGAGTTTTCCAATTTATATAGACAGAAATCAGGGGAATATGTGTGGCAATGGATTTTAAGTGTGTGGGATAATGGTGGGAGGAATATAAAGCTGGATCAGGTTGAATTTATTGATATGGGCCCACTAAGCAGAGATTCTGCATTCAGTGTTATAGCTCCAGGGGATAGAAAAGGCATTAACAGTTTGTTTGGATGGTTGGCTGAGACATGGATCAAAAGGTGGCCAACATTACCTGAGGATGAAATGCCAGAGTTGCCCTGGTGTATGTAGATGAGGGGATCCAGAGGCTTAGAGAGTTTGGAATATTTGAATGAATTTATTGTGCAAAGCCTACTCTTACACCCCAGAAATGTCCAGAGGATGCACCTTTTACCAGAATTGTGAGAAATAAATTTGTGAGACTAGCTCCATCATCCCTGAAGAGCTCTGTAGTTGTACTTCTCTGTAGGCCAAATTTTACTGTGGGAACTGCTCTCACTGAGCTGGAATCCTTAAACGCAGTGGGGATGACCAGATCCTGAGTTGGCAGAAGCCAGGTGGCAGCACTTAATTGCCAAGAGAAGGTGGACATGCCTATCATAATAGACAGCAGACTCAAAGCAGGAGTCAAAGTAATCTGACCCGCAGAAACTTGTGGCATTGACAAGTAAATCATGGGATACCCAGCAGTACAATAGATGGGCAGTCTACTAAATTCTTGCTTGAGCTGTATAAACAAAAGAGTTCTAGGTCAAGTGAACAGAAGTCTAACTTGAATTACAAAAACAAAGAGTCATGGCCCCTTAATCAATTTCCAGACTTGAGACAGTTTACAGATCCAGAGCCCCTTGAATGAGGGGGAGGCCAGACCCCTTTGGGGGAAGACCCTGTTAAACTGCCACAAATTTATATTGTTAATCTTCCAAGCCTTCCCTAAGGAGACCAACGGCTTTTTACCAGGGTAACTGTGCATTGGGAAAAGGGAATAATCAGATATTTTGGGGATTATTAGACACCGATTCAGAAGTGACAATAATTCCAGGGAACCCAAAACATCATTCTGGTCTACCAGTCAGCGTGGGAGCTTATGGAGGTCAGGTGATCAATGGAGTTTTAGCTCAGGTTCATCTCACATTGGGTCCAGTGGGGCCCTGGACCCCTTCTGTAGTTATTTCCCCAGGTCCAGAATGCTGAGCAATTAGCAGAATCCCCACATTGGCTCTCTAACTCATGGAGTGGGGGTTATTATGGTGGGAAAGTCCAAGTGGAAGTCACTAGAACTGCCCCTACCTAGCAAAATAGTAAATCAGAAGCAATACTGATTCCTGGAGGGATTGCAGAGATTACTGCCACTCTTAAGGACCTGAAGGATGCAGGGGTCGTTATTCCCATCACATCCCCATTCAACTCTCCTATTTGGCTTGTGCAGAAAACAGATGGGTCTTGGAGGATGACAGTGGATTATTGTAAACTGAACCAGATGGTAACTCCAATTGCAGCTACTGTTCTGGATATTGTATCATTGCGTGAGCAAATCAATAAATCCCCTGGTACCTGGTATGCAATTGTTGATCTGGCAAATGTTTTTTTCTCAATAGCTGTTAGTAAACACCACCAGAAACAGTTTGCTTTCAGCTGGCAAGGTCAGCAGTACACTTTCACTGTCCTGCCTCAGGAGTATATAAACTCTACAGTCCTATGTTATAATCTTGTCTGCCGGGATCTTGATTGTTTCTCCCTCCCACAAGACCTTACACTGGTCCATTATATTGATGATATCATGTTGATTGGACATCGTGAGCAAGAAGTGCAACTACTCTAGACTTACTGGTAAGACATTTGGGTGTCAGAGGATGGGAGATAAATCCAACAAAAATACAGGGGCCTTCCACCTCAGTGAAATTTCTAGGTGTCCAGTGGTGTGGGGCGTGTCGAGACTTTCTAAGGTGAAGGTTAAGTTGCTAAATCTGGCCCCTTCTGCGAACAAAAAAGAGGCAAAATGCCTGGTTGATCTCTTTGAATTTTGGTGACAACATATTCCTCATTTGGGTGTTCTACTCCGGTGCATTTATTGAGTGACCAGAAAAGTCACTCATTTTGAGTGGGGACCTGAACAAGAGGAAGCTCTGTGACAGGTCCAGGCTGCTGTACAAGCTGCTCTGCCACTTGGGCCATATGATCCAGGAGATCCAATGGTGCTGGAAGTGTCAGTGACAAATGAGATGCTGTCTGGAGCCTTTGGTAGGCCCCTATAGGAGAATCACAAGGTAGACCCTTAGGATTTTGGAGCAAAGCCTTACCATCTGCTGCAGATAACTACTCTCCTTTTGAGAAACAGCTTTTGGCCTGCTACTGGGCCTTAGTAGAGACTGAATGCTTAACTGTGGGCCATCAAGTTACCATGAGACCTGAGTTGCCTATCATGAGTTGGGTGTTGTCTGACTCACCAAGCCATAAAGTTGGGCATGCGCAGCAGCACTCTGTTGTAAAATGGAAATGGTATATACGAGATAGGGCCAGAGCAGGTCCTGAAGGCACAAGTAAATTACATGAGGAAGTGACCCAAATGCCCATGGTCTCCACTCCTGCCACATTACCTTATCTTTCCCAGACCACAGCTATGGCCTCTTGGGGAGTTCCTTACAGTGAATTGACTGAAGAAGAGAAAACTCAGGCCTGGTTTACAGATGGTTCAGCACAATATGCAGATACCACCCGAAAGTGGACAGCTGCAGCACTCCACCCACTTTCTGGGGTGTCCTTGAAGGACAGTGGTGAGGAGGAATCCTCCCACTGGGCAGATCTTCAAGCAGTGTACCTGGTTGTTCATTTTGCTTGGAAGGAGAATTGGCTAGAGATGCGTTTGTATACTGACTCATGGGCTGTTGCTATTGGTTTGGCTGGATGGTCAGGGATTTGGAAAGATCATAATTGGAAAATTGGTGACAAAGAGGTCTGGGAAAGAGATATGTGGATGGACCTTTCTGAGTGGGCTAAAAACATGAAGATATTTGTGTCTCATGTGAATGTGCACCAGAGGGTGACTTCAGCAGAGGAAGATTTTAATAATCAAGTGGATAAGATGACCCATTCTGTGGATACCAGTCAGCCTCTTTCCCCAGCAACTCCTGTCATTGCCCAATGGGCTCATGAACAAAGTGGCCATGCTGGTAGGGATGGAGGTTATGCATGGGCTCAGCAACATGGACTTCCACTCACCAAGACTGACCTGGCTACAGCCACTGGTGAGTGTGCAGTCTACCAGCAGCAGAGACCCACAATCAGTCCCTGATATGGCACTGTTCTCCAAGGTGACCAGCCAGTTACATGGTGGCAGGTTGATTACATTGGACCACTCCCTTCATGGAAAGGGCAGTGATTTGTTCTAACTGGAATAGACACATACTCTGGACATGAGTTTGCTTTCCCTGCACATAATGCTTTTGCCAAAACTACCATCTGTGAACTTACAGAATGCCTTATCCATCATCATGGTATTCCACACAGCATTGCTTCTGATCAAGGAACACATTTCACAGAAAATGAAGTGCAGGAATGGGCACATGCTTATGGAATTCTCTGGTCTTACCATGTTCCTCATCATCCAGAGGCAGCTGGATTGATAGACAGTGGAATGGCCTTTTGAAAGCTCAATTATGGTGCCAACTAGGTAGCAATGTCTTAAAGGGCTGTGGTAATGTTCTCCATGAAGCTGTGTATGCTCTGAATACACAGTCCACTGTATTTTGCTGTTTCTCCCATGGCCAGGATCCATGAATCCAGGAACCAAGGGGTAGAAATGGGGGTGGCACCACTCACTATTAACCCCTAGTGATCAACTAGGAAAATGTTTCCTCCTTGTCCTTGCAACCTTGAGCTCTGCTGGTCTACAGGTTTTAGTTCCAAAAGGGAGAGTGCTTCCACCAGGAGAAACAACAATGATTCCATTAAACTGGAATCTAAGACTGCACCTGGTCATTTTGGGCTACTCATGTCTCTGGATCAACGAGCCGAGAAGGGGATTATATTACTGGCTGGGGTGATTCAACGGAAAATAGGACTGCAACTACACAATGGAAGTAAAGAAGAGTTTTCCTGGAATATAGGAGATCCCCTAGGGTGTCTTTTAGTACTGCCGTGCCCTGTGCTTAAAATCAATGGAAAACTGCAACAACCCAATCCAGGCAGGACTACCAATGGCTCTGAAACTTCAGGAATGAAGGTTTGGATCACCCCACCAGGCAAAGAACCACAGCCAGATGAAGTGCTTGCTGAGGGTAAAGGGAACATGGAATGGGTAGTGGAAGAAGATAGTGACAAATATGAGCTACAGCCACGTGATCACTTACAGAAACGAGGACTGTAATGATGTTTTCTTCATGTTATAGTATTTAAGTTGTAAGATATCAAGTTTAAGAATGAATATTGCCAAAGGATTTGTACCCTATTCTGGGGAGATTTAATGTGTTTCCAGTTGCATGCAGGACAGTTAAGTATTGTTAGGCAAGGAAAAAATGTGGTTTTTTTTATTGTTTTCTATGTAGAAATAAAGTATGTTTTAAAGTGATATATATAACTGCCAAGTTGACAAGGGTAGACTGTCATGGTCAGGTTCATGTGTCAACTTGGCCAAGTGGTGGTGCCTGTTTGTCTGGTTGGGCAAGTGCTGGCCTGTCTGTTGCTATGAGGACATTTCATACAATTAAATCAGGACTGTATCGGCTGCATCTACAGCTGATTCCATCTGTAATCTTCAAGGGAAGTGTCTTCTGCAATGAGTGACATTTAATGTAATCAATGGAAGGCTTTTAAGAAGAATTCAGAAAAGACAGTCTCTCTTCCTGCTTCGGCTGGTGAGCCTCTCCTGTGGAGTTATCCAGACCCTCCATCGTAGTTGTCAGCTTCACAGCCTGTACTACGGATTTTGGACTCTATGTTCCCACAGTTACATGAGACACTTTTATAAATTTTTTATTTACAGATATTTCGTGTTGATTCTGTTTCTCTAGAGAACCCTAACTAATATTTGTTTAATTTTTTATCCATATTTTTTACTGATCTATCCATACCCTAGAGGAAGGGAGCATCAGACACAGGTTTTCACAATCACACAGTCACATTGTAAACATTATATCTTCATACGATAATCTGCAAGAAACAAGGCTACTGGAACTCAGCTCTACAGTTTCAGGTACTTCCCTTTGGCCATTCAAAAATACACCATAGACTGAAAAGGGATTTCTGTATAATGCATGAGACTAACCTCCAGAATAACCCCTTGACTCAGTTTGAAATCTCTCAGCCACTGACAGTTTACTTTTTATCATTTTTCTCTTACCCCTTTTGGTCAAGGGTTAATCCCTTGATACCAAGTCCCAGCTCATCCCAGGATTTCTGTCATATGTTGCCAGGGAAGTTTACACCCCTGGGTGTCATGTCCCACATAGGGATGGAGGGCAGTGGGTTCACTTACCATATTGGCTTAGAGAGAGAGAGGCCACATCTGAACAACAATACAGGTTCTCTGAGGGTGACTCATAGGCCTAATTTTAAGTAGGCTTAGCCTATCCTTTGCAGAAATAAGTTTCATAGGGACGAACCCCAAGTTCAGGAGCTTGGCCTATTGATTTGGTTGCCCCCACTGCTTGCAAGAGTATTAGAAATTCTGCAAATAGGGAAGTTCAATCTTTCCCTCTTCCCCCCCCCACCCCATATCCCTAAGGGTACCCTGCAAATACTTCTTTATTCATTGTCTAAATCACTCTGGGATTTATTGGGACATCACACTAACCTGGACAAACCAACAAAATTTCATGCCCTATTCAAGATTCCCTGTATTTATGGTACTCAACTAAACTGACCAAGCAAGTTAAATTAGGAAATGCACTACCCAAAATATATATTTTTCACACTATCTCTCCCTTGAGTCTCACACAGAATTTGATGTTTTAAGATATGGTCTATATCATCCTTTACCCAATATTCTGATATACCTTAGTCATATCCATATCAGCTTCATTCATATCTGTAACCAAAGTCTGATCACTTTCCCTGAACTTTCTTGGGTATCATACTAACAGATCCTGTACAAATCAACAGGATCTCACACCCTATTCAAGATTCCGTGTTCTTATGGTGTTCAAGTAAACTGACCATACACGTTACACTAGATAATGTGCCACCCAAATTATAAATTTTGCACCAAATAAGCATCTCTCCCTTTGGTCTAGCATAGAGGTTGAAGTTTGAAAATATGCACCATATCATTTTTTACCCAGTACTCTGATATACCTTAGTCTTCAGATCAACTTCATTCATATCTCTAGTTGAAGTCTGATCACTTTTTTAGCTTTTTAAACAGTTGCTGAATGGGGTAATGCTGACTTTTATAGCTTCAGGCTCGAAGTCTGAGTCTCAGGTGTCACATAAATACCCGAAATTTCAGGGAACAACCCCTGTTTCCTTTTTTTTTTTTTTTTTTTTTTTTTTTTTTTTTAAAGGAAAGACAGAGAGAAGGAAGGAAGGATAGAAGGAAGGAAGGAAGGAAGAAAGGGAAACATTTTTAAACATTTTCTTGTTTTATTGTATTCTGTTTCTCCGTTTTTGTTACATGGGCTGGGGCCGGGAATCGAACCGAGGTCCTCCGGCATAGCAGGCAAGCACTTTGCCCGCTGAGCCACCGCGGCCCGCCCCCTGTTTCCTTTTAATGGGAATTATTTTTTTTCTCAAGAAGTCCGTACTCCCAGGAGCATCTAAGATTCAGAAGCCAGCGTGTTGTGAGTCTACAGCCCTGCCCATCCTTCCCTTACTCTGTGTCCAGGAAGTGGTTCCATTTTGCTGCCAACCCCATCTGAGCTCAGGCCAGTGCCTGTCATTAGAAGGTTACCGATTAGAACTAGTATGTTCTTCCCCACAAAGGCCCATGGATAAGAGCATCAGCAACATTAGGACCCGGGTGTGAAGCCGTCATTTGGAACCGTGAGATGAGCAGTGTGTTTAGACTCTGGACCTCAGATGCTACTTTTGGTAGGAGAGGCTCTGAGTACTGGATTTGTGCCATGAGAAGCCAGTGTCTCTTAACCACAAGGTTCTGTGAAACGAAAGATTTGAACCTGATGACCTCCAGCATCAGATGCTTTATATCAGTGGTTCTTGAAGTGTGGTTCTGGAACCAGCATCGTCAGCACCTGGAAATTTGTTAGAAATGCAAACTATCAGTCCCCATCATGGGCCTCTAAATCAGAAATTCTGGGAGTGGCTAGCAATTGATATATTGACAAGCCCTCTAGGTGATCCTCTTGCATGCTCAAGTTTGGGAACTCAGGATCTGTCCACCCTTGATTGTCACTCTGCACTCTAAGGTCAGCCTTTCTGCTGATATGTAGGAGGCCCCTGGGTGTGGCATGCTGTAGGGATGCTCTGTTTCTTGAAATTAAATAACTTTCCCTCTCTCGACAGCTTTGTGAAGGGTCTCTAAGAAGCTGAGATGAGTCATTTGTAGACGTCTTCTATCATTTGTCCCAAGGTGCCAAGCTGGTGCACAAAGAGGAAGAACAAGTACTTTTCTGCTTTTACTGTAGCAGGAGTCATTGAAAAAAACAAGTGGTAACATTGGCGTGGAGCTTTGCATTTTGATGTGCTTCTCAAAAAGTGATGCTCTTACAAACTGCGATGTCTTTATGGCTAATAACCATTAAATAGTTTTCTCTCATGGACTTAGGGGTGCTGAGAAAGCGTATTCTAATAACAGTCACTAAGTATCAATCTTCTATTTGAAAATTCACCCTCCATAGAACATTGGCTGGTTCTTCCATCCAAAGGGTAATATTCCTGTCTGTCATGTACGTTTTTAAAAAAAACTTTGTGACTCTGATAAATTTTTATATATTTTTTTATTTTTTTAAATGAATGAGATGAAAAGAGAAAAAATATATTTTATTGTTTTTCCTGAAAGGTGTCTTCTGTACTGTCTGTCAGTTTCAGTGTTCCACAGATGAATTTTCCACACCGTGGTTACTTTGGATCTGCCATAATTCACACTTTTCTTTTGCATTTTGCAAATTACCCCAGGAATTTTGTTTCTATTACTTAGCTACTTTTAAATTGGGAAATATAAGCTAATTATATTACTAAGCAAAAATCAAGTGAATGAAGGATATAAATTACTCAGAGAGGCATAAAATAATCTACAAAATAGTCCAAGTAATAGTTTATGTCAGGAAAGCAAACACCACCAACGCAAATAGACACCTCAATTGCAAAAGTCATCTTGATTTCAAAAGTATTAATTTGTATGGGAAATAAATCTTGGAATCAAGGATTTAAGGTGATTTACTTGTTTCTCTTTTATTCCCTCACCAGATGGTACATATTTAAAATAAAGCAGAACTGCTATAGTTATTGACATAGTATACAATATTATGAAATCAATTCAAGTGTGAAATTATATGAGAAAAGAAACCTTAGTATTTTGCCATCAGCCAGCTGGGTTCTGTTTCAAGCGATTTCATCAGATAAAACCCTGAAAAGAGTTTCTTTCTGGATTAGTGAACCTTTCATATATAAAGAAGGCTAAAAAAAAAAAAAGAAAGAAAAGAAAAATAACCAAATGTTATAGAAACTCTAGTATAGGCTATGGTTGCTTCTGTGTCTCAGTAACTGTGGATGGGTCACATCCAGGCAATTAATAAGGCTAGGAAGAGTTTTATATGAGACCTTGAACTGCAAGAGGGCAGAGTCTGTATCTGCTCTGCTCACCATTGAACCCACTGCTGAATAGAGCTTAGCTCAAATACTGTCTGAATGAAGCAGTATGAATGTATGCCTCTCAGTAGAGCAGTTCACAGTAGATACAAGCTGAGCAGCATGGAGAATATCTCACAGGGCTGGAGTCTCTGTTGTGTGAGATAATCTAGGAAGGCTCACGAAAGAAAGACAGGCATGAACTGGGCTTAAAGAAAGAAAAATTAGAATATACAAGAATTGATTTTTTTACATGTCTTATATTGCACTGAGTGGGGATATTTGAAGTGACAAGACATTACGTGTTCCTCATGTAAATATGTTGCTTTTTTTTCTTTGTATGCTGTGTGACGGGGGTCACAGTTCACTCTTTTTCCATGTGAGCATCCCTTTATTGCAGCACCATTTGTTAAATTTTGGTTTGGTTTGTTTTTTTGTTTGTTTGTTTTGCTTGTTTGTTTTTTGGGGGGGGGTGCGGAAGGGCATGGGAATCAAACCCAGGTCTTCCGCATGGCAGGCGAGAATTCTACCACGGAACTACCCTTGTACCCCAATACCTTGGCATTTTTTGAAGTGAATCTTTATAATTGGTGTTCTCATTTAAAATGGGAGTTTTCAGATTTTGGAAATTTGAGTTTGCACGTTAAAAAATTGGGGAAAATAACCAAAATGGTGTTATCTGTTTTGACATTTGCCAAGTAAAAATGTTAATATTAAATATATTCTAGTGTATTCATCTAAAAGATAAAAACAACAACAACAAAAAACCCACAAGCCAAAACACAACTGATGTGTTTAACAGCTTCTTTTCTATCGAAAACTGAGCTCCTAGTCCTCCCTTCTTCTCTTGTCTCCCAATCATGCATTTCCAGCTCTTTCTTATCGAAGTAAATGGTACCACTGGCTGCCCGGTTGCCCAAAACAAAATCCAGCGAGTCTTCTTCCCCCATCACAGTGGTGACCAGAAACTTATCTGTTTTTCTGCAATGAGTTTTCAAATATTTGGTAGAGGCTTTTTTATGTGAAGAGAAACACTTGTTGCTGCATGTTGAAATTGATGTTAAGTTTATTAAAGCTGAAAAACATAAAACCTAGTTTTCTTATGCCTTTAGTATCAATAAATCTAGTAATTTTGTACAAAAAATAACCATCTATTTCACTTACACTTTCATTGCTTTTACTTTTCAATTCTCTACTAAATTAACTCCACTTATTAATTCAGTGAATTAAGTTATTAAATTTCCTTAAACATTTAAACCATATTTTAAAAAGTCTGAGTGTCTTCAAACATTTCAAACCCCTGACAAAGTTGGCTAGCGAAAGTTGTGACTGCACTATGTCTAATAAATCTAAAGTTATAGAGTAAATAAATCTTATTCTCTTAAACATCCAAATACTGTTTTCTAAATGTAATCAAATAAAATAATCACAGTATACTGTTGTAAATTAATCACGAGTCTAATAGATTACTTATTATCAGATTCAAATTCCTTATATAGCATAAAAAAATCGCAGTGCTTAGTCTTTTTAGTGTACTAGTCTCAAATTTAACTTGCGTGTTATTACTGTATGTTTGACCTACAAATTCTTTTTCCTTCACCTTTTAGAGCTTGCAAAATTCAGTCTAAGGGGCAGATTTACAATCTTGACCTAAAAGTTAGGATGATTTCTCAAGCCCACACATTTTCATGAAAGCAAAGAATCACTTATTCCTTATTCCAGTTTTTTATTTAAAAAAAAAACAACTTTTAATCATCTACTTTGAATTGATTGGGTTCTGTGTCCACCCTCACCTGTAATGGCAACTCATTTCTTCACTACCTAATTTGCATTGAAGAGATTTTATACTTTCTAAGCTTTTTAGCTGTCTCATGGCCATCATTTCTAATTCTTTTACTGTCACTAACTTTAAAGTAAGAAGAAAACTTCATAATCAGATTCATGAACTGAGAGACATGAGGTCATTTCTTAATGCCTGTCTATATGCTTCGGGTATCCAGTGTTTGAGCACCTTATCAGTTTCATGTTATTTACATGTGTTTCTTCCCTTTCAAAAGAAACATTAAGCTATTTAGAGGATGCATTAAAGAACAAACCAAAATAGACTAAAGTCCTACTCACAAACCATAAACCTACCAAAACTCCTCCAGCTGGCAGCCTTCAAATTAAGTGTTTGGGTTGAAACGCTCCTTCTTTGTTCTAAAATGTCTAAAAGTTAACTGAATTCCCTCTCTCTACTCTTGTATTTGGCTCTGCAGATTGTAGACTATAAGTAGCTCATGCGTGAGAAAGCTGCTTGAACTTTTCCTGACCATTTTCAAATTGCCATTCAATTAGGGTAATGAGGAGATAAAGACTTCCCTTTTCTAATAGATTAATTTGCTCGGGGATGGGGCAGGCAGAGGAAATGAGAAGGCAGATTTGGTTTATTTGACATAAGCACATCAGAATATGGTTGGGCGCTGGAGGTAGTGTCTATAAATTGGGCAGTGACTCCCCCCACACACACACATCCACTGACCAGATAATTTGTAATCAGTTAGCACTTACGCAGCAGTTTGAATTTTTCATTAGAATAATTAAACCTATTCTATCTAAAATGTAGTTATATTTTAGTGCAAACCAGACAATAGCCAGAGATTTATTATCCAAGAAAAATTTCTTCATTTGTTTAGTAAAAGTATTCATCTTCAGCATCTGAAATTTCCTTTTAAAGTCCTTTTAAAGGAAAATCATGTTGACCAAAAAGAAAGGTTTTTGTTTTTTATTATTATGATTAGAACAACTCAAAGCATATATTAATCATGTTATCTGTAGGAGCTATAATTGGAAATATTATTTCTAATTTGTGTTTTGTCCAGAATCCCAAACATTTCTTTTTATGCTTACTGCATTATCTGTTTAATGAATTGTTTTTCCCTTTAATCCTTTTAAACTTTCAACTGCCTGAAAAAGTTGGATGTCATCTATAGCCATGTGGACCCATTGCCAGGAATCTTTGGTGCAAGCTCCAGTGCGGCTTCTCATTTGCGGGCGGCCTTGGGCAAGTCACAGCCTCATTGGGATCCTCAATGATAAAATACAGAGCCAAATTTTATCATTTATTGCTCAGCAATCTCGAAACTCATCCAACTCTGTGTTTCGGTGGTCACCCTTCACTGTGGAGGCTGTGTGGCCTTGAATGTTTGTGGCAGAAGGTGTGTGTGTGACTGTTTGTGTGTGTGTGTGTGTGAGTGTGTATAGTGTTTGTGTGTATGTTGTGTGTGTAGTGTTTGTGTGTGTGAGTGTTTGTGTGCATAGTGTATCTGTCCCATTTAACTGAGGAAGTGGAGTCCGGTTGCTGTTTGCCTTGGTGATTACATGGCAGAAATAGATTCTTTGTATTCCTTTGTTCTCTTACAGCAAGTGTTCGAATTTCTATATAATATGAGACTTTACATGTGCAGTAATCTTAGTGGATCAGAGCAGGTTTGTCAGGGACAGAAATGTATTGAACTGATAACCTGCCTGGAACTTCAGCTTGTAGAACTATCTATTGACATAAAAATAACTCCTGAACTAACACTATTTAATCATTGGCTAACAATCTTTTAGCCTTCAGTTTGCTTTAGAGCTTGTGAACCTTTACTCATAATCGTAATGGCAGTAAACCCTTATATAGCACTGACTGTTTCCCGGACATCATTCCAAAGATCTCAAAACTAATTAAGAAATTTAATCCTTTCAACAAGTGATTGAGATATGTGATATACTGTATCCATTTCCTGATGAGGAAACCAAGGCAAAGAAAGATGAAATAACCTGACCAAAGTCACGCATTACCAGAGAGCTGGAATTTGTTTGGCTGGGGAGTTTGGCTCCAGGGACTCCCTACTTTTACCACTCCCCTCTACTGGCCCTGGTTAAGAACCCACTGTAGGGAATCCCAGCTGGCCTGGGATGTGGGAAGACATCCGAATTGAAATAGGAACCTGGTGTGTGTTCCTGGACCTTCCATTACAGCACAGTGGAGCTTTGAGCAAGTCATTTACTCTCCTTGATCCAGCACTGTGCAATAGGAATAGAATAGGAGCTGCACATGTGAGCCGCATGTGTAATTTCAAATTTCCAGCCACATTTAAAGAAGTAAAACAGAGGAACGGGTGATATAAATTTTAATGATATGCTTTATTTAACCCAATATATCAAAATACAGTGATTCAACATGTAATCAATAATAAACTTGATCAATGAGATAACTGTTTCATACTTAAGCACATCCCAATTCAGACTCGTCACATTTCAAGGGCTCAGCAGGCACTTGTGGCTTGTGTTGCTCTGTGGATGGTACAGCTCTGAATACTTGAGAGTTACTGGAAAGTGGGACCGTAGGGATGGGTGATCTCTAACATCTCAGCTCTGAAATTCTAGGAGTCTCTGGCTGGAAGCATCTGTACTCCTTACATGTTTAACCCTGAGATTATTCATTTCTTCCCTGCTTAAATATTATGGAGAATACATTCCAAGATAAGAATTCAACAACAAAATGATTCTTTAAAATCACAAAAGCAACGTAGTGCAAGATAGTGTGTGCAAACCAAAGAAGGACTTTCAGAAAGTGATCCTGCTTTAATGGGTGAAAAATGCAACTTATTCCTACAACAACTATCCAAAAGCTTACTGTTCTAGTTTGCTAGCTGCTGGAATGCAATATGCCAGAAACAGAACGGCTTTTTAAAAAGGGGAATTTAATGAGTTGCTAATTTACAGTTCCAAGGTCAAGAAAATGCCCCAATTAAAACAAGTCTATAGAAATGTCCAATCAAAGGCATCCATCCAGGGAAAGATACCTTGATTCAAGAAGGCTGATGAAGTTCAGGGTTTCTCTCTCAAGTAAGAAGACACATGGTGAACACAGTCATGGTTCCTCTCTCATCTGGAAGGGCACATGGCAAACACAGTGTCATCTGCTAGCTTTCTCTCCTGGCTTCCAGTTTCATGAAGCTCCCTGGGAGGCGTTTTCCTTCTTCATCTCCAAAGGTCGCTGGCTCGTGGACCCTCTGCTTCGTGGTGCTGCAGCATTCTCTGCTGTCTCTGAATCTCTCGTTCTCCAAACCGTTCCCTCTTTTATAGGACTTCAGAAACTAATCAAGACCCATCCTAATGGGAGAAACATTTCATCTACCTAATCCAGCTTAACAACCACTCTTGATTACATCACATCTCCAGGGAGATGATGGAATTACAGTTTCCAGCATACAATGCTGAATAGGGATTAGAAGAAACGGCTGCCTTTACAAAATGGGATTAGGATTAAAACATGGCTTTTCTAGAGTCCATACATCATTTCAAACCAGCACACTTACTATAGGCCATGTGCTGTTCTATGTCTGTGGGACTCAGAAGAGAACAAGTCAGAGACTCTGCCCTTGTGATCTTACATTGTTGTGTGACAGTAAATAGATGTCTAGTATGATTTCAGGTTATAGAAGTACTATGAGGAAAAATAAAACAGGATAAGGGGTGGGAGAGTGCAGATTGGAGACCTAGGGAGTGGGAGGGATTCATTTTGATAGGAAGACCTCTCTGAGAAGGTGATAATTGAGGGGAGGTTAGAATGAGACATGGGGCCAGCTGAATGAAAACCCAGAAAGGAGTGTACCGGGGAGTGAGAGAGCATGCTAGGCTGGCAGGAGGGCCTGCGCTCGGAATAGGATCAGTGGGTTTGAGGAAGAACAAGCAGGAATTATGCTTGGAAATGAGTGAGAGAGGAGATGATAGGAAGCATCCTTGGAGAAGTATTTGAGTTTCAGGGTTTTTTTTTAGGTTTAAACTTTTTTCTGAAATACTTTCAAATTTGTAGAACAGATACAAAAATAATACAAACCCTATACAGAGAACTCTAATATATCTCTACCCCCTGGATACCCAGATCCACTGATTTTAACATTTTGTCAAAATTTTTATACCATTTGTTCTAGTTTGCTAGCTGCCAGAATGCAATATGCCAGAAACAGAATGGCTTTTAAAAAGGGGAATTTAATAAGTTGCTAGTTTACAGTTCTAAGGCTGAGAAACTGTCCCAATTACAAGTCTATAGAAATGTCCAATCAAAGGCATACAGGGAAAGATCCCTTGGTTCAAGAAGGCTGATGAAGTTCAGGGTCTCTCTCTCAAGTGAGAAGGCATATGGCGAGCACAGCCACAGTTTCTCTCTCATCTGGAAAGGCACATGGCAGACACGGTGTCATCTGCTAGCTTCTTCTCCTGGCCTCCTGTTTCATGAAGCTCCCTGGGAGACATTTTGCTTCTTCATCTCCAAAGGTCGCTGGCTCATGGACTCTGCTTCTCATGGCTATGTTGTTCTGCTCTGCTCTCTCTGAATCTCTTCCATTCTCCAAAATGTTTCCTCTTTTATAGGACTCCAGGAACTTAAGACCCCCCAAATGGGGGTCATCACCTAATCCATTTTAACAACCACTCCTGATTAAATCACATCTCCAGGGAGATTATGTAATTACAGATTCAAACATACAGTATTGAATAGGGATTATTCTGCCATTATGAAATGGTATTTTGATTAAAACATGGCTTTTCTAGGGTCCCTACTTCTTTTCAAACCAGCACACCATTCTATCCATATATCCATCAGTCTAACTATCTAGATGATTTCAATTGTCTTATCTTCAAGTTCACTGATTCTTTCTTCAGCCAGCTCCAATATGCTGCTGAGCCATTCTAGCATAATTTTAATTTCCATTACTGGGTCTTCAGCTTTGTTTGGTTCATTTCCATAATTTCTGTCTTTCTATTGATAGTCTCTTTGTGTTCATCTATCATTTTCCCAATTTCCTTTAGTTCTTTGTCCATGTTTTCCTTTACTTCTGTGAGCATAATTAGAATCATTTTTACAAGTCTTTATCTTGTGTGTCCCTGGTCTGGCTTTCTAATTCATCAGTCTTCTTTGCTTGGGCCATCACTTCCTGGTCTGTTTTTTTGTTTTTGATATTGTATTAGTTTGCAAGCTGCTGGAATGTAATAAACCAGAACTAGAATGGCTTTTATAAAGGAATTTAAAAAGTTATAAGTTTACAGTTCTAAGCCTATGAAAATGTCTAAACTAAGGCATCCAGGGAAAGATTCTTTAATTCAAGAAAGGCTGATGTATCTGGAACACCTCTGTCAGATGGGAAGGCATGCTGCTCCCTTGCTGGTCCCTTACTCCTGGGCTCCATGCTTTCAGCCTCTATTCCTGTGGAGATTCCTCACTTTGCCTCTCCAGAGCTGGCTTACATCTTTTGGCTTCCCTTGGCTCTCTCTAGGTTCTAGCTTGCTTAACATCTCATGGTGATATCTGCTGGGCTCTAAGCATCTCCAAACATCTGTGTTTCTGTTCTCCAAGTGTCAGCATCTGTGTCATCTCTGCTCTGATGTTTCTGTTGGTTCTGAGGTTTCTGTCATTTCTGTAGGCTCTGTCATTTCTGATGTTTCTCCAAAATGTCTCTCCTTTTAAAGACTCTAGTAATTTAGTCAAGACCCACTTAGAATGGGTGGAGTCACTGCTCCATCTAATCAAAAGATTACACCCACAATTGGGCATGCTACATCTCCATGGGATAATCTAATCAAAAGTTTCCACCCTGCAATACTGAATCAGGATTAGAAGAAATGGCTGCCTCCACAAGATTAAATCAGGATTAAAACATGGCTTTTCTGGGGTACATAATATTTTCAAACTGGCACAATTATTTTTTAATTTTATTTTTTGCATGGGCAGGCACCAGGAATCAAACCCGGGTCTCCTGCATTGCAGGCAAGAACTCTGCCTCCTGAGCCACTGTGGCCCACCTGACAGTTATGTTTTGTAATCCTTTGTTAAAATCTGAACACTGTGATATTTTAATGTATTATTACTGGAAATTAGACTCTGAGGTGTTTGTTCCTTAAGGTTGTAGCCAGGTAATGTTATGATACAGCTTTCCTTAATGCCTGGAGCTAACAAAAAAAAAAAGAAAAGAAAAGAAAGAAAACACTTTTCCTTGTCTTTGTAGATTGTTCTGCTCCAGTGCTCTTCTTCAGAGCTTATCCATACAATAAGTTTGGAGAATAGTTCAAGGCCAAAGACAAAGGGCCACCTTGATTCTTTCTGCACATGCATTTTATCTTTGGCATATGCATGTGACCTGAGCAATTTCCCCATTTACAAGGATAGGAATGTCCCCTCTTCCTTAGGAAACAGTTTCCCGTAGTCATGGGCATTGTAGTATATTCCTTACCCCAGGCAGCCATTGCACTTCTCTCCCACAGCATTCTGTAGGAAAAGCTCAGTGAGCTGCCTTCTGCATGCAGGGCAAGCTCTGGCACAGCGAATCCCTCAGGCTATCACCAGACAGATTGGGCCAGATATGTTCCCAGTAGTGCACAAGGGTTACCGTGCTCCCTCCGGAACCAGGACCAGGGATCCGTACTGAGAGCATGGATTCATGAGGGATTGGGGAGGGGCCAGCCTAGGGCACCATGAAATCCTACTACCTTTAAGTAGCATTTTTCTTGATTCAGTGCTCACCCTCTGTTCTAGTTTGCTAGCTGTCAGAATGCAATATACCAGAAACAGAATGACTTTTAAAAAGGGGAATTTGTTAAGTTGCAAGTTTACAGTTCTAAGGCCATGAAAATGTCCAAATTAAGTCACCAACAAGAGGTTACCTTCACTCAAGAAAGGCTGATGAAGTTCAGGGTTTTTCTCTCAACTGGGAAGGCACAGGGTAAACATGGCAATGTTTGCTAGTTTTCTTTCCAGGCTTCTTGTTTCATGAAGCTCCCCCAGGGGCATTTTCCTTCTTTATCTCTAAAGGTCTCTGGCTGTGTGGGCTCTGTGGCTCTAAAGCTTTTTCCAAAATCCTCTTTTAAAGGATTCCAGTAAACTAATCAAGACCTGCCTGGAATGGGTGGAGTCACATCTCCTGCTAATCAAAGGTTAATACCCACTATTGGGCGTGTCACATCTGTGTGTAGATAATCTAATCAAGTTTCCAACCTACAGTGCTGAATAGGGAATAAAAGAAAAGGCTCCAAAGTGGATCAGGATTAAAACATGGCTTTCCTAGGGCACATGATTCTTTCAAACTGGCACACCCTCTTACTGCAGTCCTTTCACTTTTCTGGAGCTTTGAGAAAGAAATTTTTGTCATTTCTTTGTGGTTGTTCAAAGATCCTGTGTGGGGTACACAACCCTGAAGCATCACACTCTGCAGTCTTGATCAGAATGGGGCCTTCGGTTCAATTTATGTGCCGTGGGATGCAAAGAAGAGTAATGAATAGAAGAGGGAGTGATAAAATAACAATTTTTCATGTAATTTAGGAGTGATTCATGTATGGGGCAGCACGCCATTCAGAAAGTAGAATGGTGTTCCCCTGAGTGTGGAAAGAGGAAGTTCATATAGGACAAACATGAAAGCAAGTAAAGAAATGTTATGATTGACCGCCATTAAATTTCCATTTTATATAAGGGGGTTCTTACAAAGTGGGAACTAGGTATATATTGACTAGTATGTTATGCTTGTCTATTCTGATGAACTGTCTCTGCTGGACCTAAACTAGCTTTATCACCGGGTGTTGCTTGTCAGCAATCCTATAGGGTGTGTTCCATTTTCTTAGAAAATCCCTACAGGTCTGTGTTAGTTAGATTCAGTTGTCAACTTGGCCAGGTGAGCATACCTAGTCTTGTTGCTGCGGACATAAGCCAATGGTACGTGAACCTCATCTGCTGCTAATTACATCTGCAGTCAGCTAGGAGGCGTGTCTGCTGCAATGAGTGACGTTTGACTTAATTGGCTGGTGCTTAAATGAGAGAATGCAATGTAGCACAGCCTAGCAACTCGGCATTCCTCATCTGAGCACTTGCAGCTCAGCCCAGGCCTTTGAAGATGCAGAAAGAAGTCACCCCGGAGAAAGTTGTTGGAACCCAGGGGCCTGGAGAGAAGATCAGCAGAGACCATCCTGTGCCTTCCACGTAAGTCAGAACCTCAGTGGAAAGTTAGCTGCCTTTCCTCTGAAGAACCAACAAAATAAATCCCCTTTTATTAAAAGCCAATCCGTCCCTGGTGTGTTGCATTCTGGCAGCTAGCAAACTAGAACAAGGTCAATTGTTTTTGTCTTCTGGAAAAGCCCTTCTCAGGAAGGGGTCTTCTCCTGGCGACATCCAATACAGGCAGCCATTTTATTCTGCTTAGTGAAGGTGATCTGAATGTCTTTTAAAGACAGCTCTATTTGGTGTATGTGGAATAGACTGCATTTAGCTGAGTGTGGGGATGGGAAGAACCACATTAGGAGGCAGTGCAGTCATCTGGGCGACCTGTCATGGTGACTTGGACTAGCACAGTAATTATGGAGTTTGAGTGAATTGTTAGAGCTGATTGGATGCATTAATAGGTGACCTGGGTGTACAGGAGGATACACTTAGAGTGGCCCCCTGGGGACTTTGGCTTGAGCAACTGAGCCAATAGTAGTGCCATTTACTGAAATGGTTGAGAGTGAGGGGAAAATGGGTTTTGGGGTGGGGGGTAGCATTGGGATGGTGGGGACAAAAAAAATACAGTTCTATTTTTAGATATTTTCTGATTGCTATGTCTGTGTGAGTTTGCACCGTCATCTTAGATACTTGGAGAGGGGTGTTTGCTGCAATACAGCAGCAGGGAAGTTTCCTCTGAGCACTGGCTCTGATTTTTTTTCCCCAGGATGAGGATGAGTTCTTGATGATGCTTCGTTTCGGGACGCGATGTAAGTGACAAGCCAGGGGTCATAACTTAGCAGAAAGGAATACTTTTCCTTTCCGGCTAAAAGATCTTTGTACTGTGCTTGGAAAAGGGCTGTGCCAGGGCTAGTCATCAGCTGGTGAGCATCAGCACACCTGTGCTAGGTGTTCAACTTTGAAATATTCCTATGACAGTTGGTAAATAGCCACTGCCCCGGGCACCCTTTAAATATGCTTTAGCCAACACCAGTCATCAGGCCTCATCTCTGGAATACCCCAGACCTCCTTCTGTGTAGCACCTAGTGATGAATTCTTCCTCAGCTCTGTTCCAGCCCCTACAATCAGCATCTGTTGTGACTGGTCAGTGCTCATGCCCATACCGTGTGTGTTGTTAAATCTTGTGGAGTGTCCTTCTCTCATGGATCTGCCTGTGGATGCACCAGGACTAAGCCACGTGAAGTTAGGAAGAGGAGCCTTCAGGGGCCTGTCACTTGTAAATAAACCAGAATGTTGATATCCTTGATCTTTTGCATGAATTACGTTTCCACTCTATTCCTCCATTCTGCGAACAATGCACAAAATGTTTTATAGTAGCTGGCGTCCCCAAGCTACTATAAAGGACAAGGCCTTACATGCTGTACTTATGTCCCATCCTGAGCACTACAGATTGGACACGCCCATCTTTTCCTGTTGCTGGTGACCATAAGATTTTTGATAGACTCTATATTTACAGTCGGTGGCTCCAAGACAAAGATGTGAAGTCCTTGATTCACTGAAATGAAACAAGAAACTCTCTTGTTCTCTTCATTTTATTTCATGTTATCTTTTGTCCTTTGGGTTCTCCTTGATTAACAAAAACAAAAACAAAAAAAATCATACCAAAACAAAGAGTGATTCCATAGTCCTTTGAAGGGTTACATACAAAGCGAAATCTTGGTAAAATTCTTCTTCACTCATTATTCAAATAAGTGTGTGTGTGTATGTGTGTGTGTGTGTGTGTATACATATGTATCTGTGTATAGATTTCCAATCACAAACATTGAGTTAGGCTATTCTAAGTTCAGCTCTGCATATGATGATCAGCAGACAGTGTAAGAAAAAAAAAGCCCCCATGGGGTGAGTGTGGGTTCAGCTTCTGCTTGGCCAGCCTGCTCTGTTAGGGGCACCCTGTCTCCTGAGAGGGGACACAAACATTGAATGGTGATTCGCAGCAGGAGAAAGCTCATGCTGAGTGCCATGTAAGGGGAGAGCCGAAAGTGCTGTTTCCTGAGGCCTGGGACTTGGGAAAAGTTTCTCTGGAGGTGGTGGGAACTGAGCAGGACCTTGCCAGGTAGGTGTTACCTATGTAGAAGGAGAGAAAAGTCATTTCAGGTATTCTTAGCTGTAAATAAATGTTCCCTTAAAAAAATACCTGGCATTCCAATTAATTTGTGATAATATCTGAGAGACACGGGGAGAATTTTGTTCTCCTCTAAAGAGTTAGTGGCTAATTTGAAGACTTATGTAATTGAGGCACTAGTCACATATCTTAATGTGTATAGTTCTATCCACAGATAGAACTGCTTTTAAACCTTTTGCCTTTATGCCACAGGTAATTGGAAACTTTCTCTGGACCAAGAGCTGCCTGAATAGACAAGAATATGACTGACAAATAGAAGAGGGCTTGGGGTTAAATTAGACTTCTAAAGATCCTGGCCTTTTCCACTTTGTAACCTTTAGGAGGCACATTGGCTTCTGCTGCTTTAGCTACTTCTGGCGTTTACAGTAAATGTTGAGCAGGAGTATTTGCTTTTTATCATCTCCTGACAATTCCTTTGAGGAAAATATTCTCACTGGTTCAGCCTGTTAGGCTCTCCCTGGAGTGGGGCTAGGCAGTGGATAATACAGAGAGAATGCTAAAGAAGCCAGGAATGCCAAGCTGATTCAGAACTGGGGTGAGAATGAGAGAGTGGAGTCTTGGGGATGGATGTTAGGAGAGCTTTTTTTTTTTTCAAGGGAGTTTTGAGACTAGGGAAGCTTCAAGGAAATTTGCTCTCTATATAAGAGATATTAAGAGGAACAATGAGAAGGAGAGAACATTTTGAGGGTACTTTCTAAGAACTGAGAATACACTTCTTCAGCATTTGGTAGAAACTGAGGAACAACTGGAGAAGTAAGTATGTGTCAGTTTTCTCACTGCGTTTCTTTGACGGGGAAACAGTGTCAAGGTTAAGCTGCATGAGACCTAGTGACGTAGGTCTTTTTTGCACGCCAACCCATGCACGCACGTCCTCATCTCCTGTGGTCACCTGTGAGCCCATCTGCTAGATCTGGTGGAGCTTAAGTGGACGGTGCTCTTGGGGTGAAGCTGCCTGACCGTGAACATCTGCTCACATTGGAATTTTTGTGAGCAAGTGAAAAATAAACTTTCATTGTTTTAAGTCATTGAGCTTTTGGGATTTCTTTGTTATTGCAAAGAACAAAGCTCATCCTGCTTTGACTAACACACTCTGTTTCTAAACAGGAAATACAGCAAGTAACCTTTATGCTACTCTCATTGCTGAAAAATATACACTGCATGCTTCTGTTTGTTTCCTTAAAGCCTGGAAGAAATAGCAGCTAATCCTTAATGAATATGTTCTCTCATTGCCAACATGTTTTCCAACAGGATTAAAACTCTTATGATGCAGCTTTTGGCAAAGAGGAGAGAAGATAAAATGTGGGGAGCCATTTAGTTGCAGATCACAAGCACATACCATACTATGGTGGAATTTTTCTCATCAGTTCTTGTTCTACAAGGTTAGCCCATGAATGAGTGAGTCTTTGGCTGGCTGTCCTTTTGCACTTGTGTCTTTTTATTTGCTTGCATTTTAATTTTTTTGCTATTGGCTTTTTTGTTTAACATATTTATTTAAACATCTTGCCTGGCTGTAGACTCAGGGAGCACGAGAAGGCTTGCTAGATAGATTATATTTGCAGCTATCCACCCTTTCAGGTTAGTTAAGTTTTTGGTGTCCACATTCCAACTGTTGATTACTACCTCTGTGACCCTTGAGAAATGACTTCACTACCTTGGGACTCCATTTATTTCCTTATTTGTAAAATAAGAACACACACATGTATCTTATAGCATAGCTTCTGGTATATTGTAACCACTCACTAAGGATAAATATTTGTATTGATATTATTATTAGTGACAATATGACTGATTACTTCCTCTCTCAGATTATGTTAATCTACATAAGACATTTCTGAGCAGATTTGACCTGGCCTCTTCTCCTAAAGGACTTTCAGTAAGCACTCCCAACGCCCACACTCGCTGACTTGAATCATCTGCCTCAAATAGTGACTCCATCCAGCGCCTCTCCCCTGCTCATTGATTTATGGTAGCTTCTATTTTCAGGATTAATTAGCAATCACCTTCCTATTTTCTTTCTGCCATCTTGTTATTTTGATTTCTTACTTGTGCCTTTTCACCATGTCTCTTATCTCTTGTCTATATGAGCCAGTGATTAACTAGAAATTCTCATACTCCATCTCTATGGTAATCTGCCCTTTCTTTTTTTATTATAGACTGTTGAAGCTCAATAGAATCTCAAATCACTCAATCCAAATCCATCATTTTCCAGATAAAAACACAGAGATGTAGAGAGTTTGAAGCTTTTGAGGCCATACAGCTTTTTTATATTCACAACATCTACTAGGAAAACTGTTCCCTTGCAAACTGTAACTAATTGAGTCCTTAAGAGTTCACTTAATGGAGGCATTTATGCAACAAGTCCCTTCTGTGCCTTGCCAGGATGCAGTGGGGTATACCAGTATGCAGGAGACAAGCACCTGAAAATAGGGATCTCACTCTTGATATTAATTTGATATGTTTTAGTGATACTGGCCATTTGCCTCCAGAAAAGAAGGCAATACACCACAAACAGAATGGCTTTTAAAAAGAGGAATTTAATAAGTTGCTAGTTTATAGTTCTAAGGCCGAGAAAATGTCCCAATTAAAACAAATCTATAGGAATGTCCAATCTAAAGCATCCAGGGAAAGATACCTCAGTTCAAGAAGGCCAATAAAGTTCAGAGTTTCTCTCTCAAGTGAAAGGGCACATGGCGAACACAGTCAGAGTTTCTCTGTCGTCTGGAAAGGCACACAGTGAACACGATCAGGGTTCCTCTCTCATCTGGAAGGGCACATGGCGAACACAGTGTCATCTGCTAGCTTCTTCTCCTGGCTTCCTATTTGAGGAAGCTCCCGGGAGGAGTTTTACTTCTTCATCTCCAAAGCGCTGGCTGATGGACTCTATGGTTCGTGGTGCTATAGCATTCTCTGCTCTGTCTGAATCTCTTTTATTCTCCAAAATGTTTCCTCTTTTATAGGACTCCAGAAACTTATCAAGATCTGCCCAAATGGGTGGGGACATGTCGTCACCTAATCCAGTTTAATGACCACTCTTGATTAAATCAAATCATTCCAGGGAGATGATCTGATTACAGTTTCAAACATATAGTATTGAATAGGGATTATTCTGCCTTTATGAAATGGGATTTAGATTAAAACGTGGCTTTTCTAGGGGACATACATCCTTTCAAACCAGCACAGGGCTAAGCATATTAATGAAAAAAGAATTCAAGTAATTGAGATTCTGGTTGTGTCTAGTCACAGGATTATGTTCATTTGTTGTTCCAAAAACAACAACCAACTTAATGGATTGTAAGGAGAAATGTTGCTTGACTTCAAAGAGATGTGTAAATACTTGCATTTAAAAGATAAAAAGATGTATTAATAATGAGGTGTGCTGTTCTGGTAACTGAAAATTTATTCCCTCAGCATTTGTTTTTTGGTAGGAGACAGCTTTCCCCCCACATTTTACAAAACAATAACTTTTAGTTGCTGACAATTATTCTAGATCAACTAGATTGCCTTCTCCTAGGTCAAGTCCTTAAAAGGACAGAATAGTTTTCTTTCTCTGGAAGACTAGTAAAGCATTTACACAGCATCCGTTTCATTCCATGGCTGCCCACCTAAGAATCTAGTTCATCTTGCTCTGGCAAACATTTCCTGAATTGTTTCATTGTTTGAATGCCTCACCCATCCCACCCCCCTGTTAACAGGAAAGAGAGATATCTCTCAACAGAATATGTTAAACTTATCAAGACCTGCTTCTTGCCAATGAGTAATTTTTTATCTAGTTTTGTTTCAGAGTGGAAAAATAATGTTGCTCATAATAGGATCATAGAATTTGAAAGGAATTTAGAAATCATATAGTTTAACTTTATTTCAAGTTGATGTACCTGGGACAGAGGGAAGAAACTTGCTAATTAGAGGAGAATCAGAACTAGAACCAAAGCTCCTTGGCTTCTGGCTTGGTTCTTCCCAGTGATTCTGGTGTTCTTTCTTCCTGGAACATCTTCACTAGCCATATTTCATCCATGGTTAATGACAAGGAGTAAATCTCATGGCAACATTCATGCAACAGTTCTCCTTTGAGCCTTCTCTATGTCACAGAGATGCATGAGAAATGTCACCAGAAAATAGGTAGCTTTGCTTCTTGGACAGTTTCATAAATGACTATCAAGCATTTCTTTGTGCCATGCACTGTGCTAGGTCTCAGGGTCAAATTAGCATTCATGTAGCAGTCAGTGACTCCTATTTTGTGAAGTGAACATTCTTGTTTCGACATTTTCCTTGAGCAAACAAGCTAGGGAGGAAGGAAGGAAGGAAAAAAAGATTTTTACAATGACTCTAGATTCTGAAGGTCTCTGCTAGTGCAGTGAGGAAATGACAGTGACTTATTGTGCCTCAAAATGCAGACATCTGTGTATAGGAAAGGAGAGAAATTTCAGTGAGTCTTACACTACATGCTAAGTTGACCTTCCTTCTTGAATTATCTGGGATTTCCAGCTTCCTCTTCTACCACCCTTTCACCCTCTGTCTGTTCTTTCCCTTGCTAGAGCCCTGGACCTGTGCCCCTGTCCCTTTGCTGCTTGCTCACACCTGCACTCAGGAAAGGCTCCATTGCTGCACATTTACAACTTAGCGTGGACTTAAGTCAATGCATTTTGTTTACCAGGGCTACTGATTTTTTAAGCCTTATCTCCAGTTGCAGAATTTGTGGAATGAAAAGCTTTTTTTAATAGAAAAGGAGGGAACCAGGCATTTAAAAATCTGTGGTGTGGTTATTGCTAAGGGGCCTCAAGTCAATCTCTTAGCTGCTGGAACCTTAAGTTTCCCCCATGCCAGTTGGGATCCATGATGGTTTTAGGAAGGGCTCTTCTGGTTGCAAGGAGCAGAAGCCAATTCAACTCACTAAAATACAATGAGATATAAATTATGAGGATCTAGAGATCATTTGGGATTCAAGGATATGGCAGAAAGTACAAATTTCTATTCTCAGACAATAGAAATTTATTCAGGATTTAGGGAAAAAAGTGGAATGTGGAATATCAGCTCCATATTGATATCTTATTCTAAGCACTTGCAGTTTGAGGCAATGAGTCCCTTATGCTGGTATTTCCACGCAAGGATTAGTAATCTCTTTGGTCAGTATAGCTGAGGTGTGTGATTGGGTCTTGCCAATAGAATTTTTGACAATCTGGGAACAATAAAGGAGTGAGGTTTCCCTTAGTTACATAGCCCAGCTGGATTTTATATTTAAATCTTTCAATTAAAATATTAATGTTGAAAAAATAATGTTGAGGTAGTTAGATCATTTTATAGGGTTAAGTACCAAGTTAAAGTGACATATAAACAAGGTGTTCAGGATCACAATAACAAAGAGTTTGAAATTCAGATGTGAATTTCATCAGTGTTTGGAAGATGAAGCATTTGCTTGCAAACTGTAGTAGTGAATTCCCATGAGATGATAGTAGGATGGTAAGAAAATGTGGAAATTCAAGGATGGATTTTTCACTACAAATATGAGACAATTGGACTGTTGAATGATTGTAAAATTAGCGAGAAGGGTAAGAAGAATGACATAATAATGGTTAGTGTCTTATTAGTTTACCTAGTTCTTTCCATGATTTAATTTGGTCTTCATCATGACCCCATAGCTAGTGAGGACAGTTATTATTTCCATTTTGCATTTTCAGAAACTCATATACAAAAAGTCAATGTTGAAAACTGGCTTGCTCCTGGACTTTTGCACTCTAGGTGATAGAGTTTTGCTGGCATGCATTTCTGCTTTCTTGTTAAGAACTGAAAGGAAGACTGCCAGGTGGTCAGCAATGAAAGAGAAGCCAGATGGGGTTTATCTTACCTTGTTTTCAGACTGTAATCATGGAAATGTAGACTTAAGAGAGTGGCCAGCTCGTCCTGTTGACTCTGTAGCCAGATTCACCCAGAGGATTAGTGAGAGTCTGTGCAGGGATTGTTACCAACCCTGCTTCCCACCGTACTCTAATGACTGTGGACCTTCCCCTGGGGCTGTCCCAAAGGGAGAGAGGCTCAATTTCAACCTCTGAAGTCCTGACATCTTTATAGGGTCTTGGGAATATTTACCTCCACCAGGTATTTGCTTTCCTCTTCATACAAAGCATAGGCTCCTCATGCTATGAGACCTTGTCACCTTTATCTGTGATTTTGGACTTAGCAGAGCATCTCACACTTTCTCATCAAAGCATCCTTAACAGTGAGGAGCATGAAGGGGACACCCTGGGCATTTGGGGTATCAATTCAAGCAATGGTATCTCAGTAGGAAACGTCACTGAAGTTTTATATTTACAGATGTTAATGAGGATTTTGCATTATGTTAAAAATGTTTATTCCCATTTTAAAATAATATTCTAGGTTAATTACATGGAGTGGGAGTGACTCTGTAGGCATCTCACTGTGGCTTTGTGTACCCCAGCACACTGCTGGCCACCCTCAGCTTTCTCTTTTCCAGTTTTTAGACTGGGGACAGTACTTGGGTTCCTGCGGAGTTTGTCCTGCTTCCCTTGCAGACTATATAAGAAAGAGCTGAGGAGGTTGAACTTAATTGTAAGAGAATAGACGGAAGTGAAGGCAGTTCGCTAGTGAGTCTGTAAGTAATATTACCACATTGAAGGTGAACATGATTGAAAGAGGTTATACAGACTCATGTGCCCCACCAATTAACACTACAAATATAAGTAAGTTCTTTTATGAACTACTGCAAAGGTATGAATCTTGTATAAAGCGTGTATACTTTCAGGTAATAGGGTGAGAACTGCTATTGCATGCTATGGACTATGTTTAACAGGAAAACATCAACAGTACCACAGCAACAGCAGGGGTACATCATGGGGGAGGGACCAGATTTAGGGGGAGGTTTGGATTTTCTGTTTGGTGAGGGTGTGTTTATTGGCTATCTTTCTCTTGGGAGCAATGAAATTGTCTAAAATTGAGAGTGTTGATGGACTGTTTATCGACTTTGGGCGTTATGCATGAGGCCCAGTACATAGAGATGGCTGAAGGATGTACTGGGAAGTAGATTGGCAAACGATGGTGTAAACGTATGATCAGACACGGTGCTGCTACACAAAGAAACAAAGTTGTGAGGGATGCAAGGATGTGAATGATCCTGTGGGACATTTGGTGAGGCAAAATAAGCCAGAAACAAAAGAGCAAATTTTATATGAGCTCGTTTAGAAAATACTTATGAGAAAAATGGGGCCTAGATTGTAAGCATTTAGTTTGGAGTGGTAGTTGTTCTTTCTGGATTTTGAGGGGCTGTTTTATATATGTATAACCTTGTATTTAGAGATAAGAATAAAACCAATTGGGTTGGGATTAAGGTAATTCAGAATACAGGGGTAAGAAGACATTGCATTTATTTAAGAACTTCATCTACTCTTTGAGACCAAAGGAAGAAAGTTTTATTATGTCCAGAACCTAGGTTTTCTGTAGTGCATAATGTAACTCAATCTGTCTGGATAGCTCATTTAAACAGTCCAAAACAGGAAGCCCAGAATGAGGGTCTTTTATCTTGTATAGCTTAATGTAATGCCTGGATACATCCCAAATAAGTTAAGTAGATAACCAAAAAGTATTGGCAAAGTCCCTTGAGGGATGGGAAAAAAATTATGGAACTGTTAAACTTTACCCCTGGGAAAACTGTGCCAAACATTAGGGACACCCAACTCAATAGGCCAAGCCCTTGATCTTGAGGCTTGCTCTTATGAATCTTATGTATATAGTGGAGAAGCTAAGCCTACCTATAGGTATGCCTAAGAATCACCTCCAGAGGACCTCTTTTGTTGCTCAGACGTGGCCTCTCTCTCTAAGCCCAACTCTGTAAGTGAAGCCATTGCCCTCCCCCCTCAATGGAACATAACATCCAGAGATGAAATTTTCCCTGGTGATGTGGGAAATGACTGCCAGGGATGAGTCTGGTCCTGGCACTGTGGGATCAACAATGCCATCCTGACCAAAAAGGGGTAAAGAAGTATAACGAATAAGGTATCAGTAACGAAAAGAGTTCAAATAGAGTCAAGAGGCTATCCTGGAGGTCACTCTTATGCATACTTCAATTAGACATTACTACTTAGAATAACTCGTCAAACCCCAACCAAAATCATTCCTGCCAATCCTAAGGAATACCTAGAGTGTTCTATAAGATTCTACAAAGGCTCCATGCACTAGGGTAACTTTCCAGAAACATGCAACCTCCAGATGGGTCCCTGGACCCGAGAAGTTATGAAAAGTCCTCTGCACTTACGATTTTCTTTTCTTCCAGAACATCAGCTAGTTCTATCACCCTATCCCATATTAGCAACAGCCCCTTCCAACATGAAAAATAATGGGCATAGCCCAAATACCCCTAAAGAGTGGGAGAAAGATCAAAGGTGATGGTAGAGTTATACAGACAAGGTCAGGTTTAGCAAATGAGTATGAGTGCTGAATCAGTATACTGCTATTTCTTTTAGCCTCCAGTACCTTAGAGCAGCTAGAAATAAAAACCTAAAATTGTAGAACTGTAACCCCTGTCATTCCCTGAAATCTGTCCTACAACCAATTGTTGCGATGTACTTTGAAATTTATTGCTTTCAAGTATGTATGTTATTGGAGGAAAAGGAGGAGTATAACAGAAAAGATAGGATTTAACAAATGAGTACGACTGCTGAATCATTGTATTGCTATTTCTGTTGGTCTCCTGTGTTTTGGAGCAGCTAGAAGAAAAAGTGAAAAATCATGGAACTGTAACTCATACCAAACTTTAAAATCTCCTCTATAATCTACTTGTTAAACCTGTGTATTTGGAAATTTACTTCTTTTTTCGTATATGTGTTATGTTTCACAATTTAAAAAAATGTTAAAAAAAAAAAAAAAAGGAAAGAAAGAACTGGGGCTCATTCCTGACAACACATGTAGGTGTGTTTTGGGCCCACATCTGGGACCCTTATAGTCTACAGTTCAAAACTTTCCAACCCCACCTGCTTTCCATTTCCTCCATACAAAACCATCACAGTGGTATAGCTAACTAGAAGGGTGTTTCTTTTGAAATAGAATAAGATAATGTTTGGTTTTAATAGAAGCATAAGTATTCATGGATGGAGAATATAAATGTGCTCACATGACACATATTAGCACGAACCTGCCAGTTGCCATGAAGAGCTCTGTGGGCCAGACTTTGAGAACTGCGTATTTGTCAGGAGCCCCCGGTGACCAGATGTTTGCTGTACTTTAAAGAAGGCAATAAAGTGTTGGCGATGAGGAAATATAAATCTAGGACATGTGGGGCTTTTATGAGTTGAATGGCAGGTTAAATAAAGTTCAGGACTGGCTGCATAATTTGTGGGGCCAGTGCAAAATGAAAACGTGGGGCCCCCTGAGCAAAAATGAAGAATTTCAAGATGGTGACACAGAGCATTAAATGAACACAGGGTCCCATAGTGTTGCGTAGGTCATGTACTCAGGAGGCTAGCCCTGGCAAAGTTTCTTAAATTGGGAAATTTCTGAGTGTAGTTTGAGTGTTAAGGAGGAAGCCGTAAATCCAAAGTTTCCAAGTGGCAAGAAGGAATGACAATCAAAAAGGAAAATAGTTTTCTTATAGGGTGAGCTCAAAAAAAGACTGTGGCAGTTGCCAGAGAGGAGGAGAGAATTTTGCAGGTTGCTGAGCATGGGAGCAGAGACCCAAAATGAAGCTACAAACCAGGTCTCTTCCAGGTGTTTGCTGAGAGGGATAATGGATGGACGCCTAGTGAACCGAACAGCCCAACACACAAATCAGAATGGGTTGGTTCTTACTTGATGGTAAGATTTTTCTTTCACACCATTCACTGAAACGTACTGCAGTCACATTTGTTATGGTGTCAGGGAATCTTGTATGAGTTTCTACTGTTTGTTTTGTCCACCTTGGGCGAAAAAAAAAAAAAGAGAGAGAGAGAATTCAGGTTTGTAGTATGGAGAGATTGCAGAGAATTGGCGTGAAGGTGGGTGATCTCAATGTCTACAAAAAAGATGCAGACTTGAACCTCAGTGTCACACGAAGGTTGAGAGTGTGACTCACACTTTATGGCAGGCAGTGATCAAATGCAATGCTCATATGTTTGTTCAGACCATTTCATTAATGGGACAGGAGGCCAAACTCAAACATGAACAGGAGCAGGCGGGAAGGTGAACGTGTGATGTCTGCAAGGAGCAGTGGTGACGAAGGCAGGCCAAAGAACAGGGAACCTGTTGAGAGATGTGTCAGATCACTTAATTCTAAAACACTGTGTAGGACTGAGCAAAACATGCCTAGCAGGTTTAGGTTTAATTGCCTGGCCATCGGTTAACTCTGATAGAGGAGTCCCTGGGATAAAAGCAGATTCCTTTGTGGTCCTGGAAAACATCCACTATAATTTGTAACCTTGTTACCAAGAGTGGAAGGTTGAAGAAGCAATCAATCTCATCTAAAGAATGCAACCCTTCCAACCAGGAGGCAGGCACCAGAGGGCTTCTATCCTGGCTTATCCACCAATGCCTTGCCTTCAGATGCTCAGTGCTGAGGTTGTTCTATGTCTTCCCCTTTTTAAGAAGCATGGATACAGGACAGTACTCAAGTTCTTACTGAGTTCTGCCTGCTTTCCCTGGAGACTCCAGGAAGATTGGACTCGACCCTAAAAACACAAGTTGGGTATGGTTTGGGGTCTGCACCGCCGGACCTGGTACATTTACAGTCATCAGTTAGAAGTTGCCCTGGGCAGAAGGTGGCTTATGCATTCTTTTTCTGATCGAGATCCTGTAGGCTTCTTTGATGATCTAATAATGTCTAATCACTGATCAGGATGGCCTTTTTTTCTTTTTTGTTGTATGCTATATGGTGGGTCACATTTCGTTATTTTTCCATGTAAGTATCCTGTAATTGAAGCACCATTTGTTGAATTTTTGGTTGCTTGTTTGTATTTTGTTTGTTTATTTTGCTTGTTTTTTGGGGAAGTGCATGGGCCAGGAATTGAACCCGGGTCTCCCACATGACAGGTGAGAATTCTACCACTGAACCACCTTCATACCTCCCAGGATGTCCGGGTTTTCAATTGCTCTGCCTAACCTCACTTTGTTTTCGTCTCATGTCCTCTTTCTGCAGAGCTACCTACTCACAAAGATAATGCATCTTTTTATGTAGAATAAAGCCTTGTTGTTATACAAATATGTGCTGTTTTCCCAATTTATAAATATTGCAAATCTAAATTCCTAAAACGCTTTGCATGTAAGGCAAGAGTGTTTTATTCCAATGACATTAATTCCATTAGAATTAAAATCAGGGTTCTGTCTATGACCACTGATGGTAGAGACTGATTAATCTTGAATAGAGAAGATCCTTCCTTTGCCTTCTCTTCCTCTTGCCAAAGAACCGTGGTTCTTTTCAGCATTCATAATCTATTTTTCATTCTCTGGTCTCTTGTCTCGCTCTGTAGACTACCCTTGAATCTCTTAAGGGGAATTGCCTGAGTTTGACTGGGGTGCTACGTGACAGGTGTTAGAGAGTTTGTACAGTTTGGGCCCATGAGAGAGAAACTGAAGACTCCAGGTTTCTCAATTGGGTCAAGGAAACCACTCACCTCTACCTGTGAGTATTCAAAGGAGAAATCCGACTGTTCTCAAACGTCCCCAAGGCAAAAAGTTAGGAAAATTAGCTTCATGGATGCAAGTTCTTTTTTTAAAAATGTTTGAGCTCTGTTGTTAGGGTAGGAACTTGCCCATCCTTAATTAATAACATGTTTGAATGGCAAGGATGAAAAGGGATATACTTAAGCTTTCTTCTCTCCTTCTGATCAACTATGTAGATAAAGAATTTGTACTTAATAATCAAATCAGGGCCTCCAGTTTAACTAGAGAGTTGCGAAAGGCCTCCAAATAAGGATACTCATGACTGTTTATAGTTAGTTTTAAATTAAAACAGAAAGGGAAATTTTGTGGCTTTGCTTTGCTATTCAAATTAGGATACTTTGTGATGCAAATGCAAACTCTATAGTTACCTTTTTTTGTTTTAACTTTTTTTTCCCAATTGAGATGAAATGCACATAACATAGAATTAACCATTTTAAAAGTGTACAATTTGGTGGCATTTAGGATATTATAGTTACAATGTTGTACAACCACCACCTCTTATCTAGTTCTAAAACTAATTTGGAGTAATTTCATAATCCCAAAAGAAAACCGCATACCCATTAAGCAATCACACCATATTCCCCTCCCAGCCCCTGGCAACCACTAAGCTATTTTATGTCTATGGATTTGCCCATTCTGGATATTTCATATAAATGTAATGATATAGTATGTGGCTTTTTGTGTCTGGCTTCTTTCACTTACCATAATATTTTTGGGGTTCATCCACATTGTAGCATGTAACAGTACTTCATTCCTTCTTTTTTCATTTAAACTTTCTATTTTGAAATGATTTTAGACTTACAGAAACTTTGTTAAAATGGTACAGAGAATTCCTCGATACCCTTCACTCAGATTCTCCTAATGTTAAAATCTTACATAACCATAGTACAATTAATCAAAGACAAGAAATCGATATAATATTATTGATATAATATGATTATGTAATCTACAGCTCCTACTCGAATTTCTCATGTTTTCCCATTAATCTCTTTTTTTTAAATTAGAGTAGTTTTTATTTTATTCCTTTTATGAATTGAGTAATAATCCGTTATTATCTGTATACCACATTTTGTTTATTTATTCATCTATGGATGGATATTTGGATTGTTTTCCTGTTTTGACTATTATGAATAGTTCCCTAGATCTTAAAGTTTAATTTCCTTCATTTCTGTCACTAGCCACCATGTCCTGGGAAAGGGACACCTATAATCTTGAACCTTGATGTCATTTGGTGTGCCAGCTGACAAAAGGGATGTCTCACAAGAGGATGTGTCTTGGATGGAAGGAGGCCTGATGGCGCCTGTCAGCCAGTGGTCCAGCCTGGAATAGACACATATATCTGTCCTTGACCATGGAAGCTCCCTGAAGTTAGCTGGCCTGAGCTCTCAGGGCCAGTCTTATCTAAATTAGAAAACTGATGGCCTTGTTCCACCTCACCTCTGTTTACTATACATCTATCACATTTCATTTTCTAAGAGATCCGCAGTTAGCCTTTAGAGTGCCTTAGAATTAAAAAAAATTCCCCCACAGAGCAAATGGATTAGAAAATGGTGCCTCCCCATGGGTGTGGAAGAGAGAGGGGCACAGCTTTACACTGGGGCATATGGTTTGGGGAGCAGAGAGTGAACCACAACTTACTTTCCCCTGTTAGAGTGTGATCAGCCCACAGTCCCGTATAACAATGCTCAATATCCCAGTAGAGGGGACCTACCCTTTCTCCTTCCCTCCTATTCAAAAGTTCTCTATTCTTAGTTGGGCCACGGTGGCTCAGCAGGCAGAGTTCTCACCTGCCATGCCGGAGACCCAGGTTCGATTCCCGTTCCTGCCCGTGCAGGAAAAAAAAGAAAAATTTCAAAATTTCTCTGTTCTCTGGCTTTTCTCTCCCAGGGTTTCACTTAACCTAGTGGCCTAATTAACCAACGAATAAACTCAACCCAAGATGTTAATAACAGTGGTTGTTCCAGGCATGCTCTTATTTTTGCCAATGCGGTTTCCCACCATCCAGAATACCATTTCCGTACCTGTAAAAAAAAAATCCCTTTTATTTTTGCAGAACTTAACTCTAATATCAATTACTCGGTGAAAAAGTTTGTGACACACTCTACTGAGTCATTTCCTTTTCTGAATGCTTGTAGTATTTGGTGCACCCATCGATTTTTGTATTTTGTATATCGCTTAATAGGTATTTACATGTCAGTCACCCCTAAGGGACTGTGATCCCTTGAAGGCAGAGGCTGTGTTACTCATTGGTATATCCCCAGCCCATGGTTTTTTTATTTAGATGTGAATAGATGCTCAGCAAGTAAGTAATGAATGAATCCGGTGTTGAATGAACGGGTCCATCAGGCTTAGTACCTACCGTGGTGCTTTTCACGTAAATAGCAGACCCCTGGGGCCATTTGTTAGAGCAGCATGATCAACATCCATTCAGCCACAAGGACAGAAGTCCTCTTGGCCTTTTTGCCTAGATCCCAGTCGTTGTGTGACGCTCCATTTATGGTGAGATCAGAAATTCCTAAGAACTCTATGAAGAGTGATTTTATTTCAGTTGCTTGCTTTTCACCTAAGTCTCAGGAGCAAGGGACTCTCCAAATATATGCCAAGGAATTCTTTGGTTTCCAGATTCAGAGAGAGCAGAGCAGAATGACATAGCCACGAGAAGCAGAGCCCACTAGCCAGAGACCTTTGGAGATGAGGAAGGGAAATGCCTCCTGGGGAGCTTCATGAAGCAGGAAGCCAGGAGAAGAAGCTAGCAGATGATGCGGTGTCTGCCATGTTCCCTTCCAGATGAGAGAGAAACTCTGACTGTGTTCATCATGTACCTTCTCACTTGAGAGAGAAACCCTGAACTTCATGGGCCTTCTAGAACCAAGGTATCTTCCCCTGGATGCCTTAGATTGGACAGTTCTAGAGACTTGTTTTAATTGGTACATTTTCTCAGCCTTGGAACTGTAAACTAGCAACTGATTAAATTCCCGTTTTTAGAAGCCATTCCGTTTCTGGTATGTTGTATTTCGGCAGCTAGCACACTAGAACAGAGGCATATCTGCATCTCATATTTTCTCAGGAGTTTTATTCAGTAGGAGGCATTATCCATGAGGCAATACCCCAGAAGCTGTTAAGGGGTATCCACATCAGCTCCTAGGAGATACAAGCTAGATGGGGAGATTAATTATAGAAATAACTACAGCTCCAGGCACTGAAGGGTTACAAAGACTGTTCAATCATGAGCATACTTGTCAGTTTCAAACTCTGTAGGTGGTAGAATCCCTAGAAGAAAGGATTCTTTGCCCAACCTCATAAATATTGCTGAACTAACACAGAGTGACAAAACAGGCTAAGGAATAGAGCAGCCAGGTTCAGCACAGACAAAAGAAAAGAGACTCCATATGTTCAAAAGTTTTTTTTTTTAAATAGAAAAATTTGTTGAAGAGAGTTGAAAGAGAGACTTTTATCAGATATTTTATTTCTGCCTTGAAATGCATAGAGGAGGGAACACCAGTAAAGACAGACCTTTAAGAAACTTACTGAAGAAGGTGAATCAGAAAAAAAAAGCTTTTGAGGAACCAAACATCCTGCCCACATTTGTACCGTGCAAAACCCTCTTGGTTTCACAGCCTGACGTTCTCTGGAGCACAGATGAGTTAATTTAGCAGAAATGACTATAACTAAATGGCCTTGGATGTATACTGCATAACTTTAAAGACAAATCAGAGTTTTGAAAACAAAATGCACATCCCCATGGCCAGTCATACTGGACAAGATGTTTGGATCCTCACGTTGCCAGACAAAGGTGGTGAATTCTTTCGCCTGATGTACTCAAATGACCAGTTCCTGAGACAACAGGGTTTCAAAGAGAAAAGAGGTGTATTGCTAGGCACAAAGAAGAAAGTCTGTCTCCCCCAACTACAGTAATTCTGACAGTTTCATAGTATTAAAAGGTGGGCAGATTTTAGGTTAATGAGTACAGTGGTCTCAGATGATGTAATTAGAGGTGATCTGGTTATTAAGTATGCACAGATTGATTACATATTTAGTCATAGAATGTATGTAAGAAAACGGCAGCCGTAATATAATGATGAGCATAATTTTTAGTATTATAATGAGGTATAGTAACTTATAAATTAAAGTCTAAGCCACCGCGCATTTCAGATGGGCCCATTTTGGTTAGATCCAGTCTCAGTTATCAAGATAACTTTGGACTTTGAGTGGGCTAGTTTTGGACTGACCCAAGAGCCTTTTAAAATAAACATTAAGGGCTATTTTATGATTGCAAGACTCCCAAGTGGTAAAACTGGATAAATGGATACAAGTGAAGGTCAGTCACAAGGTTTTAATAGTCACAAGGACAAAAGATAAAGGCTGGACAGTCATTATCAGAGATCAAGGCGGCTGGATCACAGTCCAAAGATTTCAGGTGTTTTCCTCTGTCTACTCCAATATACTGGAAAGTAAAAAGGAACATCTACACAGTAATTCAGTAATCATAATCATCCTTTAAATCTTAACTTCTTGGTTACACTCAGGTTCTCTCTGATGGGTTGATTTCCTAAGGAATGTGGATCAATTCAATGAAGTGTTACCAAGAGTTATAAAATCACCATTCAACAAATTTAAGCAGATTTGAAGTTCAAGGCTTGAAATAAGATAGTAAAATGTCCAAACTTTCCCCCACATTTTAGAATATTTTGGGATCAGCAAATCTGTTTTGGTTTGTTAAAGCTGCTGAAATACAAATTTTAGAAATGGCATGGCTTTTAAAAGAGGGAATTTATTAAGTTGCAAGTTTATAGTTCTAAGCCATAAAAATATCCAAAGTAAGGCATTACCAAGAAGGCATTACATTCACTCAAGAAAGGCTGATGTGGTCCAGAACCACTCTTCTAGCTGGAAAAGCACATGGCGATGTCCGCTAGCTTTCTCTCCTGGGTTCTTGTTTCATGAGGCTCCTCGGGGGCATTTTCCTTCATCTCCAAATGTCTCTGGCTGTGTGGGCTCTGTTGGCACTGAAGCTTTTTCCAAAATGGTTTGGTCTTAAAGGGCTCCAGTAAGCAACCTCACCTTGAATGGAAGGAGACATATTTCCATGGAAACCATCTAATCGAAAGATATTATCCACAATTGGGTGGGTCACATCTCCATGGAAACAATAAAAAAGATACTACTCAGCAATATTGAATGAAGATTAAAGAACATGGCTTTTCTGGAGTACACGACAGTTTCAAACCAACACAGGAGCCTTCACAATTGACTAATCAGGTTTCCATTTCCAATTGTAAATTAAAACAATCTACAGGTATCAATTGCATGATACCAAAGAAGCAGTTATATGCCTCAAGACTCTGGCTGGAAATAAAGAAACGATTGGAAAACACTATCTTTGCTTTCAAAGGCCTCACCATCACTTAAAAAAATATATTTTTACTGGTAAAACAACATACAAACATATAAACATTCTTAACATATAAATATTTCGTACATGGTATACAGTCAGTGGCTCACAATATCATCACATAGTTGTGAATTCATCACCATGATCATTTTTTGAACATTTGCATCACTCCAGAAAAGAAATAAAAAGAAAAACTCATACATACCATACCCCTTACCCCTCCCTCTTATTGGCCATCTACCCAATTTATTTTAATATTTGTCCCCCCATTATTTATTTATTTTTATCCATATTTTATACCCATCTGTCCATACCTAGATAAAAGGAGCATCAGACACAAGGTTTTCACAATCACACAGCTTGTGAAAGCTATATCATTATGCAATCATTTTCAAGAAACAAGGCTACTGGAACACAGCTCTGCAGTATCGGGTACATTCCTCTAGCCACTCCAATACACCATAAACTAAAAAGGGATATCTATATAATGTGAAAGAATAACCTCCAGGATAACCTCTTAACTATGTTTGAAATGTCTCAGCCATTGACATTTGGTTTTTTCCTCATTTCTCTCTTTCCCTTCTTGCTCAAGAAGGTTTTCCAATCCCTTGATACTGGGTCCTGGCTCATCCCAAGATTTTTGTCCCATGTTGCCAGGGAGATGTACACCCCTGGGAGTCACTTACCATCACTTTTAATTAACATGGCTTAATTTAATTCATTAAGGAAACTATACCTTTTTTTTTTTATCAGTCCTAACATTTATGCTTATACTTGATGCAATGAATGACATTTGTTTGGTAGAACTGTCTACATATGGTGGGCTGTAGGTGAGCCTAGCACTCAGAAGTCTGTCATAATGCAGATGAACATGAAGTGGCTTTGCATGTTTTATATTTAGAAGCATTTGCATCTTTTGTCTCCTTTTTTACATGCAGTAATGTGTTCATGGACTCCAGGCCTGTAGGGCAGATAACAGCACCCTCCCTACAGGTCTAAGGGAGCCCCTGCATGCCATTTCCATTTTCCCCATCTTGGGGCATAAACAATAGCCTTGTGTTTGGGCGCTTTTCCAATGGACTCCTATCTTGTCTTTGCTTAAAAAATAAATTAGCTGTGTCCATGAAGAGGCGCTTGTCTTTTGAAAACATCTCGAAAAGCCTCGAGTGCTTCTTTCCTATCTCCCTCTTCAAAATGATTGCAATTTGAATTCTGCCACAGTGAAATTCATTTCCTGTCTCCCATGCAGTACAGTTTTACCGTATCACATCCACATGCCTGTCAAGTGACAGCGTGGGCTGGGTAAGAGCACCAGGAAATTGGAACTACAGTGTTTTATAATCACACACTCGGCATTTTGCATTAGGAGCAGCAGTTCAGAAGGGAGAGTATGAGGTGCTGGACAAAAGCAGCAGCTTTGAGCCCCAATCTCAGTGCTATCCCTCCCTAGCTGTGCATCTCGGGCTCAGAGAAATTAAATAACTGCTGGTTTTGTGTTCTGTAAGACGGGTGTCTTCGTTTCCTAGAGCTGCCGTTTTAAGTGCCGCAAACTAGATGTCATAAAACAACGGAAAATTATTGTCTCACGGTTCTGGAGGGTAAAATCAGGGTGTCAGCAGAGCTGGGCGCCATCTGAAGCCTGTGCGGGAGAATCCTGCCTTGCCTTTTCTAACTTCTGGTGTTTGTCATCAATCCTTGGTGTTCTTGGCTCGTAGCTGCGTCCCTCCAATCTCTACTGTCCCATGTCCTTTCTCACGTGGCGTCTGTGTCTTCTTTTCTTCCTATAAGGACACCAGTCCTATTGGATTCAGGTTCTGCCCTCATCCGAATTTAACTCATTCCACCTGAAATGACCCTATTTCCAAACATGGTCACATTCTGAGATACTGGAGGTTAGGATTTCAACAAATCTTTTTGGGGGGGACACTAGTCAACCCATAACATGGGGTGTGTGTGCGTTTGTATCACACATAAGCCCAGTGTACATGGAAAGCGTTCTATAAATGATAGTTATTATTAATATGAATAGTGTGGGAAGTAACATGGATGGCATTTGTCATTAAGAACGTATTGATCATTCTCTGCTCATGTAGCTGTGATAGCCATCTGGGGTAGAGAAGGCATATTGCCATGTGTAATTCATTCATTTAGTCTCCTCAAGTCCTTGATGAGCTAAGCCCAAGAATAAATCTAGATACTAATTTAACAACATGCATCAAGCGTCAGCTATGCATGGTGGACCATGCCAAGTGGTGTGGAGATTGCAGATACATAAGATGTGGGAGACGCGGCTGTTTATGATGAGTGCCAGATGAGAAGTACAGTGTTCTGTTAGTTCAGAGGTGCTCTCCCTCTCCTCTGGGCAGAGAAGATTTTATTCAAAAGGCAGGCTTTGAACTGGGCTTTGAAACATGGCAGAAATTCTGGGGATTGGCATTCCAGGCAGAAGAGAGGCAAAATCAAAGCCTTAGTTTAATTCTCCACATTTACACACAAAGTTCTGGCAACTTACTTCCTGTTCCCAGGGGAGCCCCCGCACCCCCCCCACCCCCACCCCCCCAGTATTCTTTGCTCTAATTACACATTCGTATCTTCTTACTTTAAGCAAAAATGATTGTTTGCAGTGGGGCTGGACTTCCTGGGTGCAGGCACCGTCTTTGACCTGAAACTTGAGCAAATCTGGCAGGGTGCAAGATCAGGTCTTCTGTCTAAGACAGGGTCGCTAGTTACAAACTCAAATATGATTCAGAAGAGGGTTTTTCATTACAGCCGGCAATTCCTCCAATCCCTTTCATCTTTTATAGATGCCAGCAAGAGCAGTAAGTTTTCAAATGTGTGCAGGACTGGTTTCAAAATTGAATAGGGAAGAAAGACATGGTTTGACTGAGATGGACTAACTTGATAGCTTTGAGTGTAACCTCAGCTCAGGTTCTTCAGAACCCAGCTGTCTATTTTGATTTGTTTTTAGCTATTGTCCTATTTCAGGTCATCTGGAGAGCCAGAGAAATGAGAGGGTCCACGGAGACTTGCCTTTCCCTCCCAGCCTTCTGAGTCAGTGTAGAGAGTATTGGAAATGCTGACATACCTCGGAAAGCCTGGCTCTGCTTTCTTTGGCAGGGCAGACCTGTCTTCACCTTGGACTTGAAGAGCTGAATACCTGGAGAAACATGAGCCTTGAATCAAGACTGTGCCTGCCCGCATTTCTTAAACTCCCAGCCCTAAACTCTGAGAATTTTTATTCTTTTGCTCCAGTATGTTGCTGCTGAATTATTTACATTTTCCCTGTAAGTGCTTCCAATTTATTTCAGCTGTGCAATGATGTCCAATTTATTTCATCTATGCAATGGTGCAATCTCACCCCCACCCCATCCTCACCCCCTGCCATGAAGAAATTCAGCATGCGAGGTCTGGTTTTTTGGATTTTGACACATTAGGCAATAAGACAGTAGGTCCATCAACTGACTGTAAAGTATAAGGTGGCTTCAACATTATCAGATCTTCTCATTTGCTGCTGAGAGGAAAGAGAAAAAAATATTTTAAAGCAAGCTTTTAAAAATTAGTACAAATTGAACTTGGATTTGTTTTGCTTTTCACCCTTTCTCTGCATTGCTGATATGGAGTTGAACAGCAAAACTGTAAAAATGACTGTCAAAAAGAGCGAGTGATTCTTTGCAGGATGTGCTGTGACAGCCATAAGCAGCGCTCAGACCATAGGATCTAACCTTCTGCCTTAGGGCTCCAGACTTCAGAGCAGCCTCGCCACTCAGTCCTGCTCCAGGGAGACCTTTGCATCCATTGCAGCCTTCCAAAGTCAAGATCTGTTAGAGCTGGTATTTTGTTCATTCAAAATACAGCTTCAGTTTCCACCTTTGTAACTCGGGGTAATCATACTGCCTTGCTTACCTCATGATTTTTGTGTGATTCGAATAGATAATGGCTGTAACAATACACGGAACAAAATAAAGCTGTAATTACATATAGAATTTATAGCACACCTGTCATTAAAGGACTTACTGAATTTTTTTCCCCCTGCAAATGAAGCTAATTTGAAATTGGCCATTAGGCCTATAAATGCAATTCCCTCTTCCTCCTGAGAGGACCTCCCCACCCCACGGATGCCTTTTTCTAAGAGAATCAATGATGATCATTGATGATGGAAATCTAGCCCAGCCCAAAAAGAAAAATCTGCATGCCATGTGAAACATGGTCTTCCCATGATTAGATACCTGGTTTTTGTTCACTTAAAATGATTTGTCAAATGCCAAGTATTTGCAGTCACAGGTTCTGTCTCAAGGGGCTTTTGTACTTCAGAACAGCTATAACATAAGTTATAATATTACAGGGGGACCACTGGCAAGTGCAATAATAAATACAGACATGGGAACAGAAAAAGAGGGAAAAAATTATTTCCAATATAGGAGAATAAAGGAAGAATTTATGAAGGGGTTAATATTTGAGCTTAAGATGGGTAAGATTTAGATTAGGGATTGCAAACTCAAAGTCTTTCAGGGAGCCAAGCAGGCAAACTAAGGAAGTAAAGCAGGCTAGTGTCAGGCTATAGGGAGTGGTGGTGACTGGGGTAAACTGTAGAAGGCATGTCTTCCCCAAATATTTGGCCACTATTCAAGTCAAGCCAGTTGTTGTCACCTAGGAATGTAGGCCCGATGTGGCCAGATCTTATAGTTCCTGAGAATCTAGAAATTTACTTTATGTGAAATCTCCCAATTTTGGCACCTAATAGAAGTAAGCTAAGATTTTAAGAGGGTAAACACACATGCACGCGCTGTTATTGGTTTAGGCCTCTGACTTAAACGTTAGGGGGATGGAGTGAAGCACCCCATGCTGAGAGGAAGGTTTTCAACATGTACAAGAACCTTAAGTGGGTCACAAAAAGCTGGACTATTGAGCGTGTGAGGGGCATTCTGGGAAATTTACTTTGAAAGCTGGTCAGAGGATCTTGAAGGCCAGAACAGGAGGTTTGAACCTTATCCTCCCAGAATGGGAAGGTTTTTGAGCAAGTGAATTTACCAGATGGGAGAATCTGGCCCACTCTATAAGGTACATGAAATCAGAGTGAGCCCAGAATTATGCTAGTGTATTATATACTGCTGTGCTACATACTTCACGTAAAAGTAAACCATCCCACTCACAAAAGGTAAGCGTAAGGTAGGGGTCAATAGTGCTCATTATTCTCACTTTAGGCATGAGAAACAAAGCTTCAAATGAGACATCCAAGGTCGTACAGCTAGAGAGCAGGACCAGAATTTTAATCCAGGGACATCTGGTTCTAAAGCCTGGGTGGTTCCTTTGGTGTACCCAGATACAAATAAAAGTAAAGAGATTTATTTTTTTTAATCAAATACTGTTACTTCCTGCAGTTTCTCACCACTTAATTCAGTGATCTGAGAGCAAGCTTGGAGCATTCAGTTCAACAAGCAGGGCCTGACATTAAGAACGTCAATTTGACATAGTAGCTCTGGGAAGGACACAATCAGAACCACTCTCCTCGGGAATGGTGGATGCTGGGAAACGATTGTCCTGACAGTGCAGGATTTCAGTGTAACATCAGCTAGGCTCATCTCTTCGAGCTCAGTAACTTTATCTTTCACCATCTATCACTAAACATGAAATGTTTTTAAGTTTATTGGTTCTTTCAACTTTAGGACCCACATTTCCCTATTCCTATGAAAGAATCTTTTGCCTGAGAGCCTGTTCTAGCATACTGGCCTGTGGCTGTACCATCTTTAAAAGTGGGTTTAGTGTGTGCGGTATGTCATTTGTACTTACTTGGACGGTTGGCCTTGTGGTTTTTCTAATCTGAAAAGTGAATAAAATAAGCTCCAAGATCCACTCCAGTTCTGGAATTTCTTTGGTTCTCTAAAAATGAACTGATTGTAGGTGATCTCTGTGTCAGTAACTAATAATATCATTCTTATAATTTTGTGCATAATCTTATTCTATCTAATGTGTGTAATCTATGAATTAGCTTTGCTTTTCCCCATGGGTAAGTGGGTCATTGAAAAGATTACCACCCTCACTCTGTGCTATGCTGCATCTACCCCTCATTCTGAAGCAGAGATTTGTTCACACGCTAGGACAATGGTAAGTAGACTTGTGCGACAGAGTATATGAAATTAGAGCTGTGGGGGGTGCAAGGGTAGTTCTGTGGTAGGATTGTCGCCTGGCATGCGGGAGACCCGGGTTTGATTCCCTGTTCATGCACTTCCCCAAAACACAAATAAACAAAACAAACAAAAGTTCAACAAATGGTGCTGCAATAATGTGATGCATGAAAAAATAATGAAATGTGACCCCCGCCATATAGCATAGAAAAAAAAAAAAAAAGGAAAGAAATTAGAGCTGCTATGAAATCGCAGGACATCTGGTTACCCTGCCATGAGATTTCCCCAGCAGAGAAGTAAAGTGGAGGGACAGTTCCACCGTGCATAGAAAATGTAAAATTGTACATGCCACATATGATTTCAGGTCACGCTATCATGAACTTTACCTGTGTTCCCTCAATGATGTGGATATACCTGTTTCCCTCACTAGAGACTCTGAGCCTAGAAACTTTATTTTACAGGGAGTTGTTGCTTAGGAATTGATTGCAAAGGGTTAGAAAAATGATGGATAGTGTTGCTGAGTTTTAAAACTGAGATTATTTTTTTGTGTTCATTCTGAGTCCAAATGAAAATGTGACTGGTACCCTTACCCTGTTTGTGGGGAAGGGGCATTGATTTTAGTTTTATTTAATGGTATTAATTAATCTGATTATACAAAATGTAACTTATGGTACAACATTTTAAGAAGTCAAATTCTTGGTACTGGAGACCCAAACTCTGGATGGTCCTACTTAATTAAAATCAGATGCCCAGAGAAAGCCTTCTTGACCAAATGGGCAAAGAGAGAAATGAGATAAATGATAGTCTCAGTGGCTGAGAGATTTCAAAAAGAGTTGGGAGGTTATCCTGCAGGTTATTCTTATGTAATATGTAGATACTCCTTTTTAGTTTATGAGTATTGGAGTGGCTGGAGGGAAGTACCTGCAACTATTGAACTGTATTCCAATAGCCTTGATTCTTGAAGAAATTGCCTAACTCTAGCTTTTATAGTGTGACTGTGTGATTGTGAAGACCTTGTGTCTGATGTTCCTTTTATCCAGGGTATGAACAGAAGAGTAAAAAAATAAATATAAGCATAAAAAATAAGTAAATAATAGGGGAAGATAAAGGATAAAAATTGGGTAGATTGAAATACTGTGGGTCAATGAGGGGAGGGTTAAGGGGTATAGGATGTATGGGTCATTATTTTTTTATTTTTATTTCTTTTTCAGGAGTGATGCAATTATTCTAAGAATGATCATGGTGAAAAATACACAACTATGTGATGATCTTGTGAGCTGTTGACTGTCTAATATAGTTGGACTGTGTTTTAGTTTGCTAGCTGCTGGAATGCAACACAGCAGGGATGGATTGGCTTTTAATAAAAGGGGATTTATTTGGTTAAAAGTGTATAGTACTTCAGAGGAAAGGCAGCTAACTTTCAACTGAGGTTCTTTCTTATGAGGGAAGGCATAGAGCAATCTCCGTTGGCCTTCTCTCCAGGCCTCTGGGTTCCAACAACTTTCCCCGGGGTGATTCCTTTCTGCATCTCCAGAGGCCTGGGCTGAGCTGCAAGTGCTGAGATGAGGTATGCTGACCTGCTTGGGCTGTGCTACATTGAGCTCTCTCATTTAAGCACCAGCCAATTAAACCAAACATCATTCATTGCAGCTGGCACGCATCCTAGCCAACTGTGGATGTAATCACAGCAGATGACGTTCACATGCCATTGGCTCATGTCCACTGCAACAGAACAAGGCACCTTCCCCTGGCCAAGTTGACACCTGAATCTAACTACTACAGACTGTGTGTGAATATTTATCAATAAAAATATACTTTTTTAATGTAAAATTTTAAAAATCAAATGCCTGCCATCTAGGAGGCAGGGCCTTAGCAGGTAACTCTGGCTACCAGCGTTGCTTCAGGTAACAGTGTGTATTGACTAAAGGTTATAATCTGAGAGTAGAGGAAAAATGTAATATCCAGTTCCCCTTGATGTTTTCCCCACCCCAAAAGAACAAACACCCCCCACCCCTTTCAACAAACATGCACCTGTGAAGGCAAGGCTGATTCAAGTTGCGGCTTCTGAGAATGAAATACAAGTGATGCCAGAACCCCAAGATGACACATTGAACAAAGAATGTCCTTTACTTTTCCAGGAACCCTGGCTTCCTAATACAAGAGCTAGCTCACTTCGTTTTGCATGAATAAAATTTCTAGGTCAAAATCAAGTGAACTGGCAATACTAACCATTTATTTAAGGCAGACACAGTCAAATAGCTTCACCCTTAAAAGGCTCAGGAAAATGAAATGGCCTGACCTACAAAACATCAGACTGGCCCGACAATTGAGTATTTATTCACCAGGCTGGTAAGTTTGCAAGAAATATACTTGGAAAACCAAGGTGAGATTTTGCTAAACTGGTCCTAAAAGTAACTGAACCAAATCAATTCCTGGGACACCAGAAGTTTTTGATTCAGTACTTGATTTTTAAAATATGTTGGGTTTATATGAAAATGGAATAAAAATGCAGATGCCTTTGGATGCTAATGTCTAAAACAAATACACTCATTTTTTTTTTTTTTTTAGCTCTGCTAGCACTTTATTTCCTTTCTGTGGCCACATGTGAAATGTTTACCAGGCATTTTTAGGTAGTGGCGAAGAGATGGCTAGAACATGTTCCCTCTTTTGAAGAATTCATTGACTGTAATGGTTCAGAGCAACATAGTAAGCACTCAGTATATATTCATGAAATAGAGAAGGGTGCTCCTTCTTTCTGGGGACATCAGAAGGACTTCCTGTGACTGAGCTAACTTCTGATTCATAGGCATTTTGGAGGAGAGTCCCCCAATAGGGAAGGCAGGTGAGCATCTTCTATGCTATATGTGTTCAACTGCAGCTTGAACTTGAACTTTTATATTTAACACATTGTCCTGCTCCTTGACTCCTCTCCATGCAGACTCATCCTTGCATCTATAGCCTCTGAGTAAATACTTTGGTTAAACTTTCCATCTCTTCTCATCCTTTTATTCATTCAGCCCTGAGACATCTATGGAGCATCTGCTGGCCTGGCTCTCTCGCTTCCAGGTAATGTACTGTGCTAAGCATAAACTCCCTAGTTCCCCTTGGTCCCTCTCCCATTATGGTCAAGAAATCCCGATCCTGCTTACTACTTTCATGTTCTCTATTCATTCACAATACAATGCTGAATAGTATAAAATATTCGATCAGTTGAGATGTTTTGGTGGCAAGCAACAGATGCTAGCTAACATAAGCAAGAAAAGGAATTCAGTGAAGGGATCTGGAGGATCTGGTAAGCACAATGATGGCCAAGGTCCTGGAGGGATCTTTGGAGAGGTAGAGCAAAGAGATGGCATCTTATCCTGGGTGGCAGTGCCTCTCAAACCAGGAAACATGTGTGTCTGTACTACAAAGCTGTGTGTGTGTGTGTGTGTGTGTGTGTGTGAGAGAGAGAGTACGCGTGCGTGCGTGGTGGTTTGGGGTGTATTTGGTGATCAAAGGAAGGTGGGAATGGTGCCTTACGGTGAGGGGTCAGGAGTTGGGCAAAGATGAGGAAAGGAGCAGCACCGAGGGCCTGCTGAAGTGGTCCACTATAACTGAGAAGCAGCAGAACTGTGGAATAGTCCGCGGTTTCTTTGGGATTTTGGTGTGCAGAGTGGAGACTGGAAATAGTAGCATCGGTGGAGGGCTGGAAGCCTTGGTGCCATGAGTGGATGAACATCAAGAGGTGGAAAGAGGTGTTAAAATGACAGAACACATGACCCAGACTGTGGGGAAATGAAAATGAAGCCAGATGGAAAATGACTTGAAGAACTGTGGAGGCTTCAAGGTACCAGAGGTGTTTATGAGCTTCAGGTTGTAGGTAGAGACAAGGATGTTAGAAACAGAAGGTCCCAGTTGATGTCAATGTCTGCGGTCCCAGACTTTCTCGGTGCCTTTTCCTCTGTGAATTCAACTTGAACTTGTCCCTTCTGTTTTTGTTTGAGGTGGCAGGGGACAGCCACCAACAGATGATTTTGGGTGGTGGGAGACTCTAACGAGGGTCCACGGGAATTTGGATAGCAAAGCTGTTTTCTTTAGGGGCTGCAGGGACCTCAGCATTCTGTGACTGGACCAAACTGTGGGAGAAGATGCCCCATGGCCCTTGGGATTCAACATCAATGACCTGCGTTGGTTTTGTTCAAGCACTTATTTCCTTAAAGAGAAGATTGGATTGGTCTGAATTTGCCAATAACCAAACCAAGGTGGAAGTGGCTATTATTAGTAGTTATGCTGGCACAACAGGGACAAACGAGGACTGTCCTGGGCAAGCTAGGACATATGATCAGCTACATGTTATATATTTAAGTGATTGGTGGTTTGAAGGTGTTAAGTACTCAAGAAAAGGCCATGCTCTTTAAATTCATTCCTGTGGGTGCAGACCTATTGTGGGTGAGAACTCTTAGTTAGGTTATTTCTATTTGAGATGTGATCCATGCCATTCAAGGTGGGATTTAATCCTTTTTTACTGGGCTCCTTTAAGAGAGAATAAAGGTTAGAAAAGGCTGAGAGAGAAAAGCCCCGGAGAAGCTAAGAGAAGACCCACAGAGGAGGCCACTGGAACCAGAAGCTGAAAGCAACAAAACCTGGGAGTGAAGGACAGCAGAGGCCAGCCATGTGCCGTCCCATGTCACAGAGGTGTCCCAGATGCAGCTTTTCTTCAGAGTCCAGCTATCACACTGTTGATGCTTTAATGTGGACATTTTTTATGGCCTAAGGACTGTTAACTATAAGTTAATAAATCCCCATTGTAAAAGCCAACCCGTTTCTGATGCATTGCATTTCAGCAGCTTTAGCAGACTTAGCAGACTGAAACAATTGATAGCCAAGGCAGCCACAAAGTTTGCCTATTTCTCACCATCTGAAATTGCCCGAGGAAGGCAAAAATCCCAAAAGACTCATTGATGATAAGTACTTCATAGATTTTTTTCAATGAGTAAGTGACTGGATTGCAGTGTGTCTCAAAGAGATGTCTGAGGAAGGATAGAAATCGGATCACTGGGAGCAAGGAAGGAGCAGAACTAGAAAGTGTAAATGGGCTGCTCTTAGCAATAATTTCTGTCCCAGCCCTTCACAGTTGAACAGGTTAGTGCTTGCCACTGACTTAAAGAGATCAGTCAGCAGATCCAAAAGAAATTCAGCAAATCCAACCCATTTTTTGCATTTCTTAGTGAGACTTACTAGAATGTCAGTTTCTTGGGGAGGGGGTTGGAGAAATTGGAATTGAATCATCATTTCCTGATTTGGAAAGCAACCTTAAACAGGTGAAGGAGTAATAATAGGTCTTTGAAAAGTCCAAGACCAGGGGTGGCAAGTGTCAAGATTTTCTTTGATTAGCAAAACTATTATCACTTCACAGAACTGGAGAAATTTGATTCTTAGGAAATTAAATGTATCCTCGAGATCAAACAGTTGTGAAGCCAGAACTGTCCCACCAGCTGGGACAGTGGCAGTTGGTCACTATATTAGTTCAGGTTCTCCAGAGAAAAAGAACTGATGGTGAAAAAAAATATGTGTGTATATATGTAGCTATATGTATATGTGTACATATGTACATATGTATATGTAACTTTATGTATATATGTAACTATACATGTAAGTATTAAGAGCTTTTATTATAGGAATTGGCTTACACAGCCATGGAGATTGGCAAGTCTGAATTCCATAGAGCAGGCTGCATGTTAGAAACTGGAGGAAAATGATGTTGAATGCCCCAGAAGTTGGCTGGCTGGCCTAATTAGAGATAGAAATTCCTCTTTCTGACTTATGAAATCTTCAGTTCTGGCTTTAAGATCTCCAACTGATTGGATGGTGAAACTCCCTTCATTGCTGAGGACACTCTCCTTTGTTGATTGTAGATGCAATCAGTTGTAGGTACAATCAACTGACAAATTGTATAAGTCTATCTGGAAAATACCTTCACAGTAACAAGCAGGCCAATGCTTGCTTGGCTAAACAGCTGGACACCATAACCTAGCCACATTGACACATGACATTAACCATCATTGTCACCAGTCCCAAATCTTTGTCCTTCTTTGTTGTGGGAGGCAGGGCAGGACTTGGGATACCCTTTCTTCCTGGAGCTCCTAGTTCCAGTAGTATTTGGGTTGGTGGGGAGGGTAGGAGAATAGTTGAGGCGGGTGAGACAGAGTAAGCTGGGTTTTGTTGGCACAAAATATTCTCACCTGAAGATTGTTTTTAATCCGGCTGTTCTGCTCTTCCTCATACAAAAGACCCCCTAATTTGCCCAGAGTGCTTGAGGGCCAATTACATGGTCTGGTATCCCAACTTCTCAGGAGTGGCAAAGCGTGGGACTAATGCCCCAAATCCCATGGAGAGCTTGATAGGGAACACCCACGTCCCTTGTCTGCACTCCCAAACTCCCAGATCTGGACACTCCCGAGGCTGGGACAGAGGCAGTGACCCAGCAGTTTCTCCAGAAAACAACCAGCTTGTCCAAGATCCTATAGGACAATGGAGCTGTGTTTTGGATGGGAGTTGTTAGTTCAGAAGGATTCATTATTTTTTTTTAAACTGCGGATCTCTAGTTTAATTGGAGGACTTTAGATCCACTTACTGTCTCTGCCCCTTTCACCCAACTGGTCCCCCACCCTTTCCTGGTAACAAATCCTCTTTGTGTTTGCCCATTTCCTTATAAGGACGGAATGTGTGCAGAAATGAGTTGCTTGAGGATTTAACTAAACTACAGGAAGGGAAATATTATGAGGATAAGGTTTTAAGTGAGATAAGAGTTGGAACTTTATCACTCACTTAAACTGAGGATCTGTATGTATTTGAATGAAAACCCCTTCTTCATCCTCATTCAATTATAAAAAAATTATGAGTTGTAAGGTAGCTCGTGTTAATCTCGAGCTAAAGATTGTAGCAAAAATGTGACCGAACTTGTTCAAGTTATAGATTGATATTTTTCCACCATTGTACATGGTCCAACATTTGAGTCATATTGGCAGCACAATGTAGGACAAGCTCTCAAGTTTTCCAAACAATATAAAACTGTCACTGGCCCTGGACATAATGCTATTTTCTAGAGTTACAGTGGTAGAGGCTGAAACCGCAGAGCCACTAAGGCAGGTCAGGCCAGCAGTCAGCAAATGAAGGCAAGCAAGGCTTAATCTTGTCGTAATCCTTCTTGTGACACTTCATCATTTTTGACTTGCGAGTCTGTGGGTTCAGATGACCAGTGTCCTCACATGGCCATCATATGAACTCTGCATGGTGAGAGAGGGATATTGATGATTTTTATTTACTTCTCAAAAACATGACTCCTCGGTGAACAATAATGTTGAGATCATCTGAAGAAAAACAAGTTTATTGCAGCGCTTTGTAAGCCGCAGAGCGAGCCATTTGGGGTGCTGGGGCCTGTCAGAGCCTGAGGAAATTGACTTCGCATCTACACACAGCACCCTGGAGGGCTAATGGTGCAGGCGGGCAGCTCCAGAGCACCTCCTCCAAAACCTGTTTCTGTCTTCCTCCCTCTAGATTATGTAGAGCCCTCTTTGAAAGTGCTCAGTAAATAGGTAGGTTCTCAGAATGACTCGTTTATAATGGATGAGGAACTCCAGAAATCCAAGGAGGCTGTGGCTACAAAAGACCATAGTATTGATAGTAAACTAGCTCCCTCCTCAAGCTCTCTTGGCAAATTGAAGTTTTGTCTGCCAGATGACAACCTTGGAGGGCAGGGTGTCCCACAGTGGAGGGCAGTTGGACCTGTGTATGTGAGTTTTTTTGATTTAAAATATATATTAGAATGGCTGTAGGTTTATCAAAAAATCATGCAGAAAACATTTCCCACACACATACCCCCAATCCTTACCCCAATTAATTTTTCCTATTTTTAATACTGCATTAATATAGTAACTGTTAGAATGGATGAAACAATATTATGATAATAACTATAGTCCACAGTTGACATTAGGCATGTCATGTTTGTGTTGTACGGTCCTATGTTTGTTTTCTAATTTTTATTCTGGTAACATATATACCACCTAAAATTTCTCCTTTTAACCACATTCAAATATATAATTCAATGCTGTTAATTACATTCATAAACTGCAATCACAAGCCATCCATGACCCAAACTCTTCCATCACCCCAAACAAATTCTGTACTAATTAAGCATGAGCTCTTCAGTCCCTACATGCACCCCAGCCCCTGGTAACCTGTATTCTACTTTCTAACTTGATAAATTTGCTATTCTACTTATTTCAGATCAGTGAGATGATACAGTATTTTCCCTTTTGGGTTTGGCTTATTCGCCTCGACGTGATGCCCTCCAAGTTCGTCCATGTTGCATCAGAATTTTTTATAATATTATTATTTATAGCTCAGTAATATTCCATTGTGCATATATGCAACATTTTGTTTATCTGCTCGTCTGCCGATGAACAGAGGTGACTTCCCATCTTTTTGATTAGGGGACTCTTTTTTTATATAAGCAGTTTTATTGAGATATATTTACACACCATACAACCCATCCCAAGTGTACAATCAGTGGCTTTCAGTACCATCACAGAGTTGTGCATTCATCACCACAGTCAATTCAGAGAGTTTTCAATACTCCAAAAAGAAAAGCCTCCTACCTCTTATACCCTATATTGACCCTTAGCATTGGTGTGGCAATATTAAAATATCACTGTCAACTGTAGTCCATAGTTTGCATTAGGTGTATTTCTTCCCATACATTACCCTATTATTAACACCTTGTAATCATGATGTACATTTGTTCTAGTTCATGAAAGAACATTTTTGTATTTATACTATTAACCACAGTCTTCATCCACCGTAGGGTTTATTGCTGTAGAGTCCCATGTCTCATCCTCTAGTTTTCCTTCTAGTGACATACATAACCCAAAAATTCCCCTTTCAACCATAGTCACACACATAATTCAGCACTGTTAATTACATTTGTGATAATGTGCTACCATCACCTGTACCCATTTCCAAACATTTGTAATCAGCCAAATTAAAAATTTTTTGCAGGAATTAACGCTCAGCAACTCGTTCTCTGCCCTCATTCCATCTCCCGGTAACCTAGATTCTAGATTCTAACTCTACTGGACCTGTGTGATTTTCAAAGCACCTTGACCTGAATCCATCAAAAGGCTTCAGCCTACAAGACCCACTCATTAAATGTCTGCGTGGTAAAAGATAAGCTAAGGCCAATGTCTGAAAGCTGCACTCCTTTTTTTTGTTGCTATACTGACCAAACTGGCAAAACTCTGAATTTTCACTGAGGTAGAAGTGGAATTTATCTGAATTCTTTTTTGAAGTTTGGGATGTTTAGGAAAGTATAGGGCAGATGCTCATCTTTCTTCCAGTGCAATAAGTTCAGGTGTGCCCAGGTTGATACAGCCTCATAATAATTACGAGTTCTTGAGTGATTTTAATGCAAGATGAGGAATGAGGAATTTTTCCCCAAAAGTTAACTTTTTAAACAGTCTGTGGATTGGCATACAAGTAAGTATCTGGTGTCTAACCTAAAGCCCTTACTTCCAATTGCTTAGTGAAGGACCAACTATTCTATAGGATATTTCTGTGTGACTTATTAGATTTTTGTGCATGTATATATAACTCCTTTATGGGAAATGTTCGAGTTTAGCAAGGAAGTAGCATAAGTTTCTGAGATATTTGCTAGTAAGGTGGGGTTCAAATGTTTGGCATTTTCAAGTTGACAGATCAGGCTCATGCTTTCATAATGTCATTTACTCTGGAAAACATTTACTTTGTTTCTGAAAACAGTCATAAATTGGGAAGGTTTATAGAGTTAATTCAACCCTTCTGTTACTAAGTGTTGCTGGTTGGAGTCATGGAACATACAGCATTTCCATAAAAACTTTGAAAGAATTGGAGTAGATTTCTAGGTCATGGAAAAAATAAGAAAATACCCAATTGGACAATTGAACTGTGATAATGATGTGAGAATCTGAAGGAGAAGGCAGGAAACTTAAACTCCTCTTCTTATCTAACTACTGGAATTACAACACTGTGATGACTTCTGACACCAACTGCAAAATGATTTTGACTCTACCTGGAGTGAGGTTAGGTTCCACAGGCTAAGGCCCACGACTGCTCTTACTTCAGACCCTCCTGTAAGTTCAGGGGCCACCCACGATTCTAATCAACTGGCAACAAATTCAGGGCTTCCTGCCAATCCCTTAGGTTCTATAATTCACTAGAATGCAGGAGAGCGCTATTCTCACGATTAGTTTTATTGCAGTGAAAATAATACAAATGAGAAGATGCATAGGGCAAGGTCTGGAGGGCCTCAAATGCACAGAGCTCTCCTCTCCCTGTGGAGTCAGGTTGTGCCACCTTCCTGACACATCAGTATATGTTGACAGTTGTGGAAGCTAATCTGAGTTTTGGATGTCCTGAATGTTTTGGGGGTTTCACTGTTAGACATGATTGAAACATTGCCTGTGTGATTGAACTCAGTCTCTGGCCCCTTTCCTGTCCCTGGAAGTTGGCCTGATATGAGGCAGCTCAAAGCCTCAACTCCCGAGTCACAAAGTTGATCTTTCTGGTGTGGCCAGCTCCCCACCCTGAGATTACAAGTGAGGCTGACTCCAGTCCAAGTCTTCTCCCTAGCATAAACCCTCGGGTGTGGGCCCACCAGGGATAACCAAAGACAGTTCTATCACAGAGAAATTTCTAGGATGTAAAGGTTACTCACCAGGAGCTGGACAAAAGACCATAGTTCATTTTGGAGGCCAAATCTATTACTATCCAAATGTTATTCTTCAGTACAATACGTAAAATATGTATATTTTTATACAGCGATAGAAATACCTATCGCTGTATATTCCTAACTATCCCTGTCTATTCCTAAATACCTTAGGAAACTTCAGTGGTAGTATCCTGAAACAGGACAACAGTGTAAGATGTAGATATTATTCTGTGACAACAAGTTCTTTCTCAGAGTGTCACTTCTTCCATCTTAAGCAGAAAAATAAAAATTTTACACTTTCAAAATGAAAAATTTTACACTTTCAAAATTTAAGTGGAAAGTGAAGTATCTTACCTTTTTAATTCTGTAATTGAAACTTTAGAAAATATTCAAGGCAGTTATTATCAGCTAAAATGAGCAACATATGCATTTTCCAAGAGCATCAGTCATAATTATTTTAATCTTTGCAGTATCTGATCTCTGGGGAAATGGTAGAACATTCTCTCTCTCTCTCTCTCTCTCTCTCTCTCTCTCTCTCTCAACAAGCCATAATTGAAAACTGAAAACGCACAGGGCAGGAGTGCTGCGATTCACAGTACTTTTAGTCACTCTCAGTTAAAAAAACATTCAATGGTGGAAGATGTTATCATCTCAAACAATAATAATACCACTGCTACCAATAAGAAGTGCCAATCCCAAAGCACGTGCCGGTGACATTTCAGCACTGTGGAAAGCACCACCTGTGTTGTTTTCTCCCTCTTCAAATTTTAGCCTTACCACCGGTCTGACAAGAGGGCTTAGTGATGGTTGCGTCACCTTAAAATGGTTGTTCTTACACTTGCCTAGGCATTAAAATCACCTGATGAACTTTAAATGTCTTAAATTAGCTCCTACCACCACCTCTAACGTGCCAATTTCTAGGAGATGAAGTGGACTTACTTCCAAAGTAGAGGCTCCCAATTTAAACTGCCTACTAGAATTACCCTGGGAGCTTAAACAAAGTCATTATCTGGGGCCGTATCCAGACATTATAACTACAAAGGGGCACAGTATCCAGCAGTTTAAAACAAAAACAAAAACAAAAAACCTCTATGTGACTCTAATTTACAAAGGTTGATAAACATTATTCTAAAGCAAGATCTGGAAGTAAACTTTTTATGTGAAAGGCTTAGTCAAATTTCATATCCCAAAGGAGCCCCATGTTCTAGAAGGGAGGCAGTATTCATGACTTTAGGTTGTTGGACTTGAAGTTGAAAAACTTATATTATAGCCAGATTGTATTACAGCCAATGTGTTGTAACTCTCTTCCGTTCCTTGGGACCAAAGCCCCATGCCTAAACTTTAACAGTGTTGTTTTAATTTGCTAAGACTGCCAGAAATGCAATATAACAAAAGGGTTGACTTTTGTAAAAGGAATTTATGAAGTGACAAGTTTACAGTTCTAAGGCCATAAAAATGTCCATACTAAGGCATCCAGAGAAAGATACCTTGGCTCAAGAAAGGGCCATTGACGTTCAGAGTTCTTCTGTCAGCTGGGAAGGCACATGGTGATGTCTGCTAGCTTTCTCTTCCAGCTTCCCATTTCAAATAGCTTCCTTGGGAATGTTTTCTTTCAGCATCTCCAAATATCTCTGTGTGTGTCAGCTCTGAGGCGTATTCCAATATAGCTCCCTCTTTAAGAACTCCAGTAAGCAACCCTACCTTGAGTGGGTCTAGACACATCTCCACAGAAAGTATGTCATGAAAAAGATCCTGATAATATTGAATCAGAATCAAAGGGCATGGCTTTTCTAGGGTACACAACAGTTTCAGCTGACACAAGTGTGAATTGTAAAATCATCACCTTCACCCAGCCTATCCAGAAAAATTATCTCGTGTCTAGGGCCAACTTTGAGAATTCGAACGATCACCCAGAAAAGAAGTTCCCTTAGCAACCTCATTTGCTTTACTCATAAGAGGGTCTATCTCTGACTGATTGACTCTTCTTTAACAAGTTGGGAATTTGCATCAGACAAGTTAGTGCTCACCAGATATTCTTCGAGCTCTCCTGTTTTCCCATCTCCCTTGCAGTTATATTGGTGCCATATGACTCTGAATAGAGAATCCTTTCTGGGTTATTGCAGATAAGAGCTTATGTGCCTTTACTTCCTTATCTTCCTTTGCTGTATGACACTGGCGACCACATGTCACAGATAGCATAGCCTCCACCTGGAGGAGGGCTGACAGACCTGCATGAGATTGAGAATAAATTTGAGAAAGAAATTTTTATATGTTAAGCTATTGAGACTTCTGATCCTGTCTGGTGTGATTGCTACTGTTAACTATATATAATGAGACTCTCAACTTAAATGAATATTCTTGAGGTTATCAGTTGATGAGAATCCTTACGTTCCCAACCATCTTAATGTGAGAGGAGAAGATGGAGAAACAGTGTATCATATATATATGAATTCTGGATTGTATTGATACCATGATTGGCTGTAAAACTAGTGGTTATTTTAAGCTACCTCTCCAGATCCTTTGGCAACCTGGAAAAAGCCTTCATTTCATTTGAAATTACCAAGCAAACAACCTCTTTAATTCAGAAGTAAGGCACTGAAGGTAATGGTTTCTCTAGACCTTCTCTTGCCTTTTCTTTTTGCACCTTAAATACTTCTAAGGTCAAGTTTAATCGTTCTGTTGCTGAAACTAGTTTTAATGCCTTGCCCTTGCTCATACTGGATGGCAACTTGCTTCTTTGTATTTCCTTCAGGTCCCCCTTTTTGCTGAGCTGACTGTGCACTGCATTTCTTTCCGGCTCCCCTCTTGAAAGAGGCATAGTAGCATGCCAAACCCAAATTTCTGCTCAATGATCTAATGACTGCAGGGAGGCAGACTTCAAAAGACAAGGTGGTGACTAGAAGATATCAGAAGTCTTTTTTAATTATTTATTTTCACCACTGACTGTGATGATTCTTGACCTGATTCATAGCATAGTAGTCCCTTCTTAGATGTTAAGATGAAAGTTTCCCTCCTCGTTCTACTGCTCATGCCTCGCCTACGTTGATTTCTCCATCACTCTCTGCCGGAGTTTAGAAAGATAGTGCTGGCTTATTTATATGCAATTCCTTGAACATGCTTCACTTATATCCCAGTGAAAGCTGAAGCCAAGAGTTTTACTTTTAATGCTTTCCTCTTCAACAACCCCAACATCCTTTATACAAGAAAATGAAACTTAGATTATTCCCTGGAAGCTTTCAAGGTTTGAGAAAAATAATTGTCAAGCAGAGTGCTAAAGTGACCTATAATCTAATTTTAGCTGAAATAACTTCACTAGATATTTATCTAGCACCAACGGCTTATTATCCTGGTTTGTACCTGCAGTGCCTAATTACCTCTTTCTATGGACCTGTGCTTATCTACCTGCAGTGTTATCTCCATGAAGCCACTGATGGAACATTTACTAAATTATTACTGCAGCTCATTAAACTATGACCTAAAAGCATTCAGGAGGGTCTGGTGTTCACCTTTCTAATTGGATCTGACCTGACATCATTTAAAAATGCCCAGGGTGCTCAGGAGACACACGGCAGGTTTTGCAAGATTTTCAAGACAAGGAATGGGATGCCTTTAAGCTAACGACTGTTTTAAAATATGTATTTGATAGACTCCATTACACTGACTAATTCAAGCTAATTTGATTTTTATTTTGTAGCTAATTTCAGATTCTAATTACAGATGGTGATTCTGATCTAAACATTTTTAAAAACTGAATCACGGGTCATAGATCAACTCGTTTATTGTATAGCAACAAAGCAACCAAACTGCCTCTTCTGAAATGTCTTTTGGGGCCCGCTTGAAATCCGTGTAGCGCTAGGATGTATGTATTTTCTTGCATCTTATGAAAGGCAGAGGGGAGGAAGGAGAAATATCAACAGGTAGGACTGATTCGAGAAAGTGGGAAGATGTAAAGTTTGTCTGGATAATGTTTTGGATGTCATTTCTCAGTCTTCCATTTCTCAGTGGAAGTCTTAAATGCTTCCACTGATGCATTTTATGGTTTGTCCTCCCTACAGACTAGATTTCTGGTTCCTTAATCTTGTTTTGTTTCCTTGTGAAAATATTCTTCTTGTCACTGTGACTGTCCCATCTTCAGTTCCTTATAACTCAGCCAAAATACCACCACTGAAGACCAACTTGTCGTTTTCTAAGTGAATGGGCCTTTCTGCTTAGCCTGCGAAGCTTCTACGGACTTTCCTATCCCCAGTGCCAGGTTGTCCGCCTGAGCCCTTTGGTTTCAGTCTCCATTCTCTCTGGTTTGCTCCTTGATGCTGCTGGATACCGACCTTTACACAAAGTAAATATGCTTGAAGTGAAGACTCTGGTTCCCCTGTGAGGCAGCTTCCCAGCATTAGAGTCAAGGCGTCCTGACTCTTCTGCCAGCTGTGAGCTTCCTGCAGACCCTGCAGGAGAGGCCCGAGGTTGGCTCGTCTCTCAACCAGGCTCATTCGCTTTGACTTTTCAGAAGTATGGGTTTAAGTTTCAAGTTAAATAAAAATATGCATTCTACACTCTCTTCCTTTTTCGTATTTTACGTATTTCCACCCCCAGGCCTAGAATAACATAGGAACACGAGAACGGTTGGATGAATAAATGAGGAAACTTGAAAAGAAAAGGGTGGAAGGGAAACAGTTGGCTCGACCACTTTCAATATTTCCCCATTTGTAAATTGACGCTACTTATCTACTTACATGACTGAGCTGTTGGGTATTTGAAAAAAATGGCAAAATGAGTTATCATTTGACCATTAACAGCCTGTGATATGTAAGCTGGCCAGACTGGTCTTTGCTCTGTGCTGTGTATTTGTCCACCCCCCCGCCCCCCGCCCCGTGTCCTGGTGTCTGTTCCCCAGCCTCTGCCTCATTTCAAGCCTGTCCTTCCTGTTTTGGTTTCACTGTATCCCATACCCATCCTGAACCCCACAGCTAATGACTTTAAGGATTTTTTTGGGGGAAGTGGAGGGGTCACTTCTTTCACCTTCTGTGGGTGCTTTTTTTGTGCCTGTCCCTGGGCGGTCTGGGTGTTTGGAGCCACCCCTGGTGACATGGTGTTTATGGGAGGCGGCCAACAGCCAGGCCCTCTTTGCCACTCAGCAGCATCCTCGGGGACTTCTTCCCTCAATTGCAACAGCAGTGGCGTCACACCTCACATGGCTGCCACCACCTGCATTCCTGCTCCAAATTAGCTTACGGGACTATTATTCTGAACCTCTGCTGCAAGTCAGCCCCGCTGATCTTTTCTAACACTCTGTCTGTGATCGAGTTTAGTCTAAATTTTGTTCTTTCATTGATCTTCCTTCTTGTCTCAATCTTGAGAGATTCTCAAGATCTCTTTTCAAGATCTCTTTCTGAGTTCATCTGGATGGCTCTTAATCAAAAGATCTTCTTTGACTTGTTTCTCTCGCCTAGTGTCCGGTAGTTCATTTCTTCTTTCCAAAAGCTTTCAGAGAATTCTGTATGCTGCCTCTTCCCTTCTATTCCAGCCTTTATATTGATACTGTTCTTTTTGAAGTCTTGGGCAACCTCCTAATCATCAGGCAAAATGCATCATCGCGGTCCTTATCCATTTACACTTTTCTGTGTTCCCAACATTCTTTATTTGCCAGGTAGCACCATCTCCCCAGTTTTCCCATGATCTTCCTTTCGAAAACCCTGCCTTGGCTCCTTATCTTCCTCCTGGCTTTTGTTTTCCGGGCCTCTGTCCCTAACCCTTGCTTCCATTGGGAAGAGTTTCTCCAGTCCCAGTTTCTTTGCATGTGACTCACTTTTTCTCCCCGTTACGTGCAGAACAGTGACCTGGGCTCACCTTTAAACAAGGATGTTAAAACCTCAGTCCCCAGATCTAATGGCCCATGTCCTGGTACAATACCCCTGAGCTTCTTGACCAGCTGCTTTGATATTGAACTCTTTCTGTTAATGGCAGCTGAGAATTCCCTTTCCTGCTTCCAAGTCTGGCTCTGTATATTTTTGTGGTATTTTCGATCCAGCCTCTTGATGAGTTCAGATGTTTTCTGGGGCCTGGGAGGGTATGCTTGGTCTTTCTCCTGTCATCCTACTGAGCTTTTTTTGACTAGAGGTTGCCAACATCAGTTTTCTAAAGTCCAGGCTTGAATTTTTTCCTCTCCCCTCCTCAAAACTTTTGAGGTTCCAGCTGCTCACAGTGGCAAGGTATTCTGAGGTCTTAACAATTTGACCCTCATCTTTCCCAAGTTTGTCCTTTGTTACACTTCTTTGCTTTTTCAGTGCTAGCTGTCAGTGATCTCAACATATTCTCTCCCTTATTTATCTTTCGTGGGCTGCATCTGGGACAGTAGAGGCCTTGAAAAGGATAAGATAGTAAGCTTATGGGACTCGGTTATCTCAGCAAGGCCCAGCTAAATAAGAGGCTCTTTCTCTACTGTACTTGGGCATTGGCAAAACTCTCTGATTTGGGGTTCTCCCTGAAAATATCAAGTAGCAAAGAATCCTGCTTATCTCAGGAGTGGTATTATTCTTTTTCCAAATGCAATCCCATTAGGGCTTTCTGAAGTTGAACTTTTATGTCTAAATTGCATCTTTGCTACCCCTGCTAGGTCAGTCAGTCTGCTTCTCAGTGTTGTAAAGGATAAACAGGAGCAGGACAAGGGAGAGCCCACTGACAGATGGAGAGACTCTGCATCCCCATCCAATCTCGGGGACCCTAAAAAGGCACAGCCAGCATCTTACTCAGGGTGACTATGAGGTGGGTTTTGCACGTCCCCCAACACCCTCTCCAACATGGACAATTTCTCTGGGTACTCCTCTGTGCTTCTAAAACCAAAATTTTGATCTAACCTCTACTTTTTTTTTTTTTTTTAACCTTGGTAACTATTTTCCTCCATCTTCTATTCTTTGATCAAGTATTTGGATTATGCTAGGGGTGACAGAACTTGTGCTGGAGGTGGAGAGAGTGATAAACAAGACAGACAATTCTCTTCCCTCAGGGAATTTATAATCCTGTGTTTCCTCTTTTCTTCCTTCTTTTCATCTTTCCCCTCTTCCTCTCCCTTCTCTTTATATTATCTAGAATCTTTTGAGCTGAAAATATGAATACCAATGGATATTAGTTTAGCCCACGACATGGTTGAGGTCATGGCAAACCTTTGCTGTTCATAGTTTGAATAATTGAACTCTGAAAATTGCCTGATAAAACATTTTTACAAATGTGGGGAGAAAATGATGACTAGTGAGAACTAACCCTAATTGTTCCCAGAACTCATCTGGTTTTGCATGCTCTCATTCACACTGAGAATGAATCCATAACTCAAATTCACTCCAGGAGGAAAGTTAGAAGTTGTTCTTTATTAGGAGATCACAACAGTGGAGGCTATAAGGCCACAGTTCTCCTAAATAACTTTATTGCTGTAAATAGCTTTATTTGGTTTGTCATACAAAAACTAGGAATGTGAATTCTCAGCTAAAATTTACATTTTTGTTAGAAGGAAATTGAAAATAGGGAAAGGTAAAGAATCTGGCTTTCTAAAAAAGGCTAGATAAATGGGAAGGTAGGATTTCACATCAGTTTTACCTTTGGATTTGTGTAACAGATTTAGATTGATAATGTACTCCTACTTGCTGCTTTGTTTGGCAGGATCATCTCTAATAAATATATATTATGTTTGAAAGCAAACAACTGGCCCAGGCACATAATTTGTATTATCAGTTACTACACATGAAGGTCATTCCAAGGGCAGCATTTATGCTGGAGGATAAAAGAGAATACTCTAGTCCTTGGGTGTATGGTAAATAAAAGCAATTAAAAACATTAACATGGCATTTCAGACTCTTGTAGCTCTCTGCCAAGATCCAAATTTTGATCACAGTTGCAAAGCAGAGAAATATGCTAAAGCAGTTAGCTAGTTGTAAATTAACAATGCCAGGTTCCAAAATGAATTATGTAATGGTGTCAAAGAAGATTTAATTTTAAGAAAGGTGGGGGTAGATTCTGTCTTCGAATGTTTCGCTACTTAAAATTTTGGGATTTCGAGTTGTTTTATTATGCCTGCTGGTGATAATAGAACCTTGCAGGATTTGCAGGACATTTTGATGCCTTGCAAACTTTTCCAGGTTGGATTTACTTATTTAATTTTCTTTAAAGTTTAAATATTGTTAGACTGCTGATGGGAGAAGAAACTGGCATATACACTTTGGAAGACTGTTTGGGGGTGTGAATAAAATTTCAAAAAGCATAGGCAATCCCATTACTTCCATGAGAGAGAGAGAAAGCAAGCACGTGTGCATGCACACATTTGCACCATGGAAGCGAGAAGATGAAATCAACAAAACCTGGAAGAGAAGGGAGAGACCAGGAGATGCTGCTGTGTGCCTTGCCATGTGGCACTAGAGCCCAGGATTGCTGGCAACTGGTCTTCAGACCTTATTGCCTTGATGATGCCTTCCTTGATTTGGATACTTTCCTGGATTCTAATTATAAGCAAATTCCCTTTATTTAAACCCAACCCATTTCATGGTATCTGCTTTAAGTAGCCTAGGAAACTAAAATAGTGCATTTAAGATGTTTAACAGCATTCCTGACTTCTAGCCACTAGATGCCAGTAGCACTTCCCTGTTGTGACAAAAATGTCTCCAGATTTCACCAAATGTTGTCTTGGGGGCAAAATATATACCCCTGCTGAGAACCACTGATGTGTAAGGATGTTCACTGTGGCACTTTTTTTTGTAAATGTGAAATGAACTGCATATATCCTAACTTCCTGTCATTTAGAACAGTTCTGTTTAATAGAAATATAATGCAAGCCACGCAAGCCATTTTGTATTTTTCTGATTTCCTATATAGGTGCCTAAATGAAAACAGGTGAAATTAATTTTAATAGAGTATTTACATTCCTTTTTCTTTTTTATATTAAGTAATAAAAATCCAGGTTGCATTTTACACTTAGAGCATATCATCTCAATCTGTATCTGCCCCATTCAAGTACTCAATGCTACACGTGGCTGCTGGCTAGCATACTGGACAGAATAAATTTAGAAGATTGGCTTTAAAAAAGCACAAAACAACTGTAGTATGTTTATATTATGTATGCAGCAATTAAAAACAATAAGACAGAGAAGTACTGCATAGAAAGAGATCAAACATATTGTTAAATGAGAACAGCAGCAGAAAAATGAGTTAAAACTATTCTTAAAAATGAAACCAATGTTTTCATATGTGCATATTTGTATATATGTTTACTATATATGTACACATGTGAGTATATGTCAGTTAATACATATGTTTGTAAATAGAAAAAGATCTGGCAGAATGCCTCTAATAAAGAGAAGCTGTGGCTAGGGGTTGGCCAAAGTTGAACTTAACTTTACCTGTAATAATGTAAATTTCTAAAATGGGAAATGTTTTCATGTTTTGGGGGGAAATACAATAATCTTCTCCCAACCTAGAAAACCTCTCTGCAAAGGTAGAAAACAAAGAAAAACATTTTTATTGAATAAGCACTAAACTACAATGTGACGCATCACAGGTGATCTGCAACAAAATTACAAAGAAAGAAGGCAGGCTCACCCTTTTGTATCAGGAAGCAGTTAAATCCCATTATTTGCACATTCTCAAGATAAATGTTAACAATCCTCAAGTAAGAGGACTTGGTTGCGCCATTTGTCACACAACTTATCTTAAATTCACCTGGGAATTGGGGTGGCATTTGTACATAATTGTCTCTATCCAAAGAAATTACAAAACTTTCCACATCTCTAGGATAGGTGGCTAGTTACAGATTGGAGTCAGATGCTGGGGAAATCGGGGGCAAGGGTCCTAGCCTCCTTGATGTTCACATTTCAGAGAGATTTCTCCCAGGTCCTCGAGAAAGACACGCCTAAGTTGTAATGCAGACAAAGGGTGTATTTGGCTTTTAAAAGGATTTATATACATCTCAAAGAGATAGAGAAAATATTTACAATTATATATTTTTGAAAGAAAAATGCTCTACACAAAGAAAGGTGTGGAAAGAGCCTTTTTCCTTTTATGCACCAGGGAAAACTTTTTTTCTCTCAACTTGTATTTACTTTGACGATGTATTTTTTGTATAATAAATGTCTGTTAAAGTGAACTCAGTAGGTCGAACCAATCCTGATAGATTGTGGGTGGCAATGGTTCTTGACTCTGGCTGCACCTTTTTTTAAGGTACCCTGCCTAAGCCTCACCTTGGACAATTGAATAAAAACCTCTAGGGGTTTTAGGAGTGCGGGTTGTATACTAAGCTATTTGGGTGGTTCTCAAGTGTGGCCAGATCTGAGAACCACTAGCATGGAGTAAGTGATAGACTGCGTGTCCTTCAGAAAATTATCCATGGATATTTCTTACTAGGAGACTCTTACAAATGTGTGGTGGAAGGTGCTTTGTGGCATATTGTCTGGTGAGGTTGTGCTGTTGTTGAATAGGGGCAGGGCCACATTTTAAAGATAAAGATAGGTAAAATGAGCAGAGTGATGGGGTTGACATCTTTTTGTAAAAACTACAGTGCCTGACAAGAATTCTTCTAGCGTCTTATGAGGGTTGGCCAAGAGAGCCTGTTGAATGAGGAGTGACCATTCTTTAAAGCAATTGTAGGTGGCTTCTAACAAGTGAGACTGTGATGCTAGGAAGACCCCAGGAGTGCACGCCGTATGTAATTGTTTAACAGGTAGTCCACAGAAGACAGGACATGTGCTTAGATCGTTAAGCTCATTGCTGCCATTTGAAAACATGAGATGAGCTGCCTTTGGTATTTAGAAAGCACTACTTTACTTGGACTAATAAGAACAATCTTGTTTTTTTAAAAAAAAACAAAAACCATCAGTCTTTCCATTGCTGGAGCTCTGCTTGAATGCATGGCAGTTACAATGCAGTGCCATACGGGGTAAGGCGAACATAGTTTCAGCCGACCGGGTAAGTCCCTCTGAGAATCAGGCGTATTTTACACTTGTTCCTGGGACAATCTTGGTTTGGAATGCAGCTCTCTTACATTTCTCCTTCATTGACCTTTTCTGTGCTTAAAAACGAGAAAAATCAATGTTTGGCAAGACTTACAGCTGTTATCTGTCTTTTCCTAGGCTTTGAAAATACCCAGAAATTGCCTGCTTTAGTGAATGTTCCATTCATTTGTCCTGGTGTTTAAAGACTCACTCTCTTGTCTCCATGGAAACAGACTCACATCCCAAGGAAAGGATTCCATCTCTCCCTCCTAATGATTACATATCGCATAAGCTCTGAAGAGAAAGATGGCTCTGCATTAGTTTCCCTTGTTGAACCGAATGGCGATCGCCGGATCCGAGAATCCCTCCTCATTCGGGATAACATTTGCTGTGTGTGAAGCGGTACATGGTGAAGGGGTGGATGTTTTAATGAATTATTGCATTTGTGCAAACAACCCAAAACCGGGTTAGTTTCATGCAAACTCTGAAGCCACTGGGCAATTTGGTAAGCCCATGTATGGTGGTGTAGAAGACTAAAACACCATGCTTGTTTCAGAGACCAAGAAATCAGACCCTGGTTCTCACTCTGTCTTGGGCTGGAAGAAAGTAGAGAAAAACCTACAGGAGACCCGGTGATCTGAAGGTGATCAGTTCGGGGAGGGGGGGCGGTGGTGAAAGCTGCTTCAAGATGGGACCCAATGTCTCCCAGTGAAAGCCAGCTGGGGGTGAGGAGGGCTGGAGGGGAAGTGGTTTAACTGGAATTTCAATTTGAAAAATAACTATGAACAGTTATCCAATCTTACAGTTAAATGTTTAGGTTATAATAGCCCAAATCGAACTGCAGGTTGAATAAAGCGTGAAATGAGTATTGAACTTCTTGTTGCAAGTTTTATGGCAGAATTTTCATAGGATAATATCATGTCCATATGAGACTTTTGCCACACATTAGTAAACTCTTTTCAGTCACTCGAATGACTGCTTCTTCAAGTTTGCCCTCAGTCTCCCTTTTTTATGCTACTTTCTAGTCCCTAGAATAAATCCCCTACTCTTAGGGTTCTGTGTCCCCCGCGCAGGCCGCCTCCCTGCCCCGCCCCCACATCCCATGCGTGTTCGGTCCGCTGGATTCTGGTCCTTTGTGTTGTTGCTAAAACCCTCCTCGCTCTTCCTCCCCATTCCTCAGTAGTTCAGATGTTCCCGCGAGAGCTCACTTGACTCTTTTTTTTTTCTCCCCAGACCTTTCACAGCACCTGCCTGTTCTGTTCATTTTGCCACTTAATCACACGTCTTACTACCTAACCCTGTTCAAAGCATGTATTTCACGTGCTTTGCCCACCAGTGCATTTTCCACGAGAGATGGGCTGGTGTATTTTCAGGCTGATAGCGCAAAGCCACGCACATAACTGCATCTTAATCTCCAGTTTTTTAATTGAATTCAAGGGATTTCTGAATCCTCTGAAGCCTTGTCATTAAAATTTGATTTTACTTTTTTACAGCTGCTGACGTTTTTCAATTGAAATCCTGTAAACTGTTATTCCCCAAACATCTACAAACTCACAAGCTCTTATAAGGAATCAGTTCTAAATATATAGAGATGATTTATACGACTCAAAACTTGACTGTAGATTGTGAACTTCTTAGTTCATTAGACTTTGAAACCCTCCAAAGACAGGCAGTTGCCGTCAGCAGGTTGTGTCCACTTTATCTCCAAAAGGGAGAAGGTGGAACAATGCAAAAGAGGAGGGATTTTCTAAGAAAGAAAGTCCCTCAGATAAGGGCCTATTTGATCTGCAGAAATTAGATAGATGGGAAAATGAGAAATGGTAGTAATAAGTTAGCCAGTAGAAGGAAGATCAAATTCTAGCTTCCTGGGTTTTGTGCTAAGCATTACTCTAAGAGTTAGGAGATTATTATTAAAAACCATCTTTAAACTATGAAATATTGACATCACTTGCATCTCTTTTTATACGTTTTCTTCTCTGATTGACTGTTGGTGTTCTTCTCTGAAGGATTTTTTTTTTAATCGTGTTTGGCCTCTGAAGAGAGATTTGTTTATCTTTGGAAATGTATGTGTGTTTCTTTGGTCACACTGGAGAGATATTTTGACCCAATACAACTGAGGAGAGTGGCTGTGAGAACTTCATCACTCCCCACTCCCGTTGCTGGTGCCTTGGAGGTGTCTTCAGACCCCTCAAGGAGACCATGCCTTGTATTTACAGGTACCCAGGAACAGTTGTGAAGCACGTTTAATTCGTGAAAGGCAGAACCCCTCAAACAGTATCTTATTATTACTTAAACGCAAAGGTTTCCTCTTTTTTTTTTTTTCAGAAGCAGAAGGGTCAAAAAATTATATGTCTCATCCAGTAATTCTCAATCCTGATGAGATGATAAAGTCACCATGGGAATTTCTAGGGGAGTGCCCTGGCATCGTATAATATCTTAACGCTTTCTAAGTAATTTTAATAGACAGCCAGCATTGATGGCCACTGATTTAAAATGTCTTGCGAGTCTTCTTCTGGTCTAAATTGAATTGTTTATATCACATATCAAGGATATGCCTACCATCGCCTGGTTGAAGCATTTTCTACTTGCAGAATTAGTTGAGCAGTTTAAAAATTGAGCTTGAGGGTGGTGCAACGGTGGCTCAGTGGCAGAGTTCTCGCCTGTCATGCCAGAGACCCAGGTTCGATTCCTGGTGCCTGCCCACGCAAAAATAAATAAATAATAAAAAATTGAACTTGAAAACCTAACCTATCAAGTCATGACGACATAGAAAGGAATGGAAAGACCTTTTATGCTGTTCTGTGACACTCATTTATTAGGGGGATATTTTACATATATGGGGTTGTTTCTTGACTGTTACTTCTTTTCTTTTGCATAAATCTCATGGGGAGAAGTGGCCAAAGAATTTGTTTCTGTTGAACCCCACCACTCCATTCATTTTAGCAAACCCAGAGCTAAATATAATTTCCCTCAACAAGAGAATGTGCATATGCCTATAAACATATGCTCGCCATCACTGTGACATGCACTCTATTTCCTACATGCCTTTTTGTAAGCTGTTTCCTTCTTTGGAGCATCTCCACTTATTCAAGTCCTACCCATCTGTCACAAAGCAGATCATCCGGTCCTTCTTCATCCTTGTACCATTTTCAGGTCCCTGAGTCCTTTGTTTCTCTCTCATGGCAAGTCGTTGTATTCAATCCTATGTTGTGTCTTTGGTAACCTGTCAACTCTTCTATAGATAAGAAGCTTCTTGACTGCAGGAACTGTAACTTGTATCTTTCTTGTGTGGGTTTTCCAGAACCCACCACCATCATGGGTAGGCATAGGTTGCTACTTCCAAGCCAGAGTCCTCCCAGGAACCATGCTGGCTGGTTGGAACTCAGGACCAAGATCTGTGGAGATGACCACTGAAAATTGGACTCCGTTTTGAGCAGTTGGACTTTAAATGGTTAACTGGCAATAAAGAAGCAAGATGCATCTCTTATTAGTAATAAGAGTTTGGACTCAAGGGAATTTGCAAAAGCTATGGCCTCTGGTTTATGTCAAAGTGGTAAGAACAGAACACTTTATATCAAGCTAAAAGGGAAGAGGAAGAACCAAGCTGAGCAACACTGGGGAAGACCCAGATATTTAACTCTGTTTTTCTGAGGTGCTCAGGGGGGAGAGTTTACCATTTCACTCATGGTAATTTCAAGGGAAGATTCAACACCGGATTAGACCCTTCAAAATTACCTCTTTAGAATACAGAGGAAAACAAGGCAATAGGGAGTCTTTCTTAGAAAATTGTTATCATCTCTGTTCTGCTTTATATAGGTGTCTGACTTGGTATAGAAGGTAGCTCTCAGTCCCCACCACAGCTGGCTGCCTGTGCCACAGGCTGTGCCACTTGGCCATGAGCGGCCAAGCTCTCCTCATCTACTCACACTGGATAACCTTGTCTGGTTTCCCCAATTCCCTAGACACTGTTCCTCAATATGATTTTGCTATCATGAGGTTTAGACACTATTGCAGGTACCCATAAATTCCTTCTTCTGAAATGCCTGCTTAACTGTATAATATAAGGTATCTAAGCAACTGAACTTAGCATCTGAGTAGGTTACTCAACTTCAAATTTGTAAAATAATGACTTTTGGAACTATATTTAAAATTTCACATATCAAATATTTTAATGATAAATATATTAAATATATTTAACATAAGAGTAGTATAATGAGATTAAATTTCTACCTAAATTCAGTAATTTTAAGCATTTTGCCATATCTGCTTAGCTATCATATCTCTCTTGGTTTTGCTGAACCATTTGAAAGTTGATTGCAGGCTTCATGGCAGGGCACCACCAGCTGCTTCAATAGGTGTCTCCTAAGAGTTTAAGAACATTCTTCTGTGTAAACAAAATACCATTATCACACTTAAGAATATTAATTACTCCATAGGATCAGATAGCTAATCTATATTTAAATATACTTACTTGTTTTAAGAACTATCGTTTCTTTAATTTATTCCCTAACATAAGTCTAGAAGACTGGGAAAATAGGACAGATTTCAGGGAGTGGAGAATTGGGAAGGAAAGAACATGAAGTGGTAACACGAGTGAAATATGCAACTTGGAGCTGGAGCCCTGAGTTGCAATTCTGAATGGTGTTGAGACCTTGCATGAGTCATTTAGCTTTTCTGAGCTCATTGGCAAAATGAGGAGGTTAGGTAGTCATCATCCCTGGGGCCACTTCTGATTCTCCACAACTATGATGATAAATTGCTCAGGTAAAAGTGTTTTATGTGAATGGCACCCTAATTTTTTGAAAATGTGTTTATTTCCTCTTCATTCTCAGTTTGGGATTGTTTAGTTAAATAATGAAGTCCAGAGGTAGATTACACTTTTATGGTGCCATTTTCTCTCATGAAATTATCATTTAACCACTGTACCCGCCGTTCCACTGGAGAAGAAACAGATCATTGTGGAATTTCAAATTTAGCTGACTTCCTTGTCCTATGTATTCAGACCCTTTCTTGTTTTTTCCCCTCATATTTTTGTTAGCCATTTAAAAGAAGATTTTATCCCCTGCCAAAAGTATTGCCCATTGTGAGCCATTCCGTATTCCTTGCTAACCATTATTTTGTTCTTAATGAAATATTGTTTGAGCAATTTTGATATGAGAGTACTCAACAAAATGTCTGTACTAGCCTAAGAACATGACCAAATTGGAAAAACAAGGTAGTCTTTGATTTTGTTGATGTACACTGTGTCCTGGTTATTTTCCCAAATGAGCCAGAATTGCTCATGGGTAGAATAAACTTGGGAGATGTGTCTAACTCTGCCAACTCAGCATAGTCCCACTGAGTTAGTTGCTGTTCTCTCCTAACTTGTTTTCTTTCTATTTCTCTCTCTCTGTTTTCCTCTCTCCCTTCTTTTGTTCTAACTCATTCATTCATTTATCCACTATACATGTATTGCATACCTCCTTGGCACCAAGCACAGGAGTGGGGCTGCTGTGGAGGGGCAGGGCATTGCTTGACTTCCAAATCAGTCAGAGCTTACTTCAAAATGAAGAGCTGTCAGAGGACCACACCCTGGAGAATCTATTTTAGTATCATAACGAGGCAGAAGGGACCCACAGGATGTGGGTGTGGCACCTTAGTTACTTATAAGACAATTTTCAAGTGAAAATCTGACTTGGGGAATAGGCCTGGGATTGGCTAAAGGAGAGAAAGAAGAGGGAGGATTATGAGCACGTGGTTGTGACTGACCTGGGCTGTGAAGGACAGGAAGGGTGGGGCCTGTGGGACTCGCTAGCACACAAGTGGAGAAGCAGTATGTGATGGCACCTTGGTGAAATGTTCACTTTTATGATGAGTGCATTTATTCTTTTCTAAAACATTTGATCCATTAAGTTAAAAAACAAAACAAAAAATTTCCCTAGTTAACTCCATTAAGTTAAAATAAAAAAGCAAAACAAAAAATAATCCAATCAGAATTGGATTGCTTTCATCTGTAATAGTCAGACCCTGGAGTGGCCCCACCCAATAAGCATCTACCACCATGACTCCGTATTTTCCATAGTTATATGCAACTATGCAGCAGCAAATCTTGTGTATGCTTAAAAACGAAAGTTTAAGTGGTACTATAAAACTCATTTCACAAGCTGCTTCTTCCCCGTTCATTCCGTGCTGCTTTCTGAAAGCCATTTATGTTGATTTACCATAGATTCAGATCACTCTTTTTCATTGCTATTAAATATTTCATTCAACAAATAGATACTTTGTTTGGATACTTGGGGAATACCCAGTTCTCCACAATTGCAGATGGTGAAACTATGGACATCATTTACACATTGCCTTATGCATGTGTGAGGATCTGCCCATTTTTTTCCCTACAACTCTTTAATTTAGAAAATTTTCAAACCTGGAAATCTGAAAGAACATATAAGAATCACCTGCTTTCCTTTACTTAAATTGTCTATGCATTTAATTTTTCTGCCTCTTTAAAAAAAAATGAGTGATTGTAGGTTTACAGAAAACTCATGCAGATAGTACATCCATAATAGTCAGTCCCTTTAGTGGCCCCACCCCATAGCATCTCCTTTATCTACTCCCATCTACTCCTCACCCCTACATGTACAGTTTTCCCTATTAATATTTTGCATCAGTATGGTACCTTTGTTATAGTTGATGAAACATAATAATACTTTTAACTATAGTCTATAGCTTACATTAGGGTATTCTCTTTGTGTTATACAGTTCTATGAGTATTTTTCCTTCATTTTTCTGGTAACATATATACTACCTAAAATCTCAAATTTATCCGCTTGCAATGTAATTGTTTAATTTTTCCGTGTATGATCTTTCTCCCCACCCCCCATATAACTTTTTACTGAACCTTTTGAAAACTTTAGACCTCATTCTTAAATATTCCATCATTCATTTCATAAAAACAAGGACATTCTCTTATATACCCGTAAGACATTACCATTTCTAAGAAAATTAATAGTTCCAATAGTATCAAATATCATAATAGTCCATCAAGGATATGCATATTTTAATTTTTATAAATACTGTCAAATTTTCTCCAAAACATATATATAATTCACTGTTCACAATAGCAATACATGAAAATTTCATTTTCCTTATGCATTCACCAACATTTTATCCAAGTTTAATTTTTGCTAGGCAGAGGATAAAAAGTATTGCTTTTACATTTGCCCTTTTAAAAAGAAAAATCAGTCACAAAAACATGTAATTCAAGAACAAAATTATATCTTTAATTCTCAATGTAGAAATGGGTTCCCAATTTGGGTTCCAGCACAGGGTTATAAGTGCCATGTCTATGAGCAATTTAGAGGAGAATACTGATATTTTTCTAAAAATCTAGGAAGGAAATATAATGTAGTTTAGCACTGTTTTTAAAATGCATTCCTTTCAGCCAAAAATAGTGTCAGAGAATGTTTTGACAGAACTATCTTGGGAATCCAAAGTGTTTCAGTGAAATAGTAATATTTTAAAATTAATATAAAATAACTTCACAATTACAATTGCTTACAGAATATAAAGAACTCGAGAATAGAGAGGATGGTAAAACTGATACGAAGATTTAAAAAAAGAATTTTAGAAAACTCTTAGATTTAAACTGTCTTGAAAACTAAAAGATGTGATATGCTCATGATCAAATAGTGATAAAATTTTGTTTACTTTCTTATACATAAGAAATAAAAACAGGCACTGTGTCCCTATTATTCAGCAATCGCTATTAATATTTGGTGAGTAAATTTCTGACTTAAAAGTATGTATGTATTTCTTTTGTGTCTGCATAAAAATATTCTAGATGGACTCACCTTATAATAATGCTAATACTTATTGAGTATTGACTGCATGCTAAGACTAGTGTAAGAGAGGAGGACATTGAGACCCTGTGCAAGGATAGGCAACAAGTGAGTGAGACCTGGTGTTTTAGTGCAGGCAACTAACCCTCTTAACCTCTTCAGATGGTTTGTAGGATGTGTAAATATAGTTTTATCTCAATAAAACTGCATTAAAATATAAGGGGCAGGCCATGGTGGCTCAGCAGGCAGACTTCTCACCTGCCATGCCGGAGACCCAGGTTTGATTCCTGGTACCTGCCTATGCAAAAAAAAAAAAAAAAAAAAAAATGTACTGTAAAAATACATTCAGTGAGTAAGCATGTAATCAATCTGCACGTGCTCAATAATTAAATCACATCTAATTATATCATCTGGTGCCACTCTGCTCATTATCCTAAACCCTGCTCATCTTTTTTTTTCTAATACTATCTGAATTATTGCAATTTGGAGAGACGGATTTTGGGCTGATAGGCTATCTGCTCCCCTACTATGTGCCTAGTAATAAACTCTTTCTCTTTTTGAAAAAAAAAATGTACTGTAAGAAAACTTTATGTACAATAAAACCTACAATGATAATCAGAAAAATGCAAAAGGTTGGCTGGGGCCTAGAACACACGATTTTTCCATAAACACTCCTTTCCTTACTCTCTCCCTGTCTCTCTCTTGCAGAGTCTTAGGCATAGGGACTGAGTAAGGAGGTTTGAAATAAGAATAAGAAGATGAGAATTGGGCTGGGAAATGTTCTAAAACTGATCATGGTGAAGAATACACAACTATGTGATGAAAATTGTGACCCACTGATTGGATAATATGCCTGGACTGTGTGTGTCTGTGTAGATTTTTCTCAATAAAAATATTTTTTAAAAATTGGGCTGGGCAAGACTAGTAATTGAGACTTCACTGTTTCATTAAGTAGAAATACTGATGGAGTTTCTTTGAATAACGTATGAACATTGTTGGCTTCTGCGAAGCTAGTTTGAGATTTTGATATGCTTTTTTCCCCCCTGGGATGTGCTTTTCAGGCAGGTCATGTTATCACTAGGTAAATGGGAATGGATGCTCACTTGGAGTCTCATAATGACGTAGCCCATAACAATCTTTTGGAAACCTTTGTTGAATTACCTTCCTTTTCTTCTGTCAGACTATGTTACAATGGACCATTGGCTAGCAAGATTTCCATTGATGTTAGATAGAAAATAAGTTAGAATATGATTATATGGGCCTTTTAATTGAAGTGCTTAACAAGACTGACTGTATTTGGTTACAAGAACCTAAAAGTCTGAGGCATTAAAAAAAAAGTAAGGTAAAATAATCTTGATTTTTAAATTGATTCTTCTTTGGCTGTATATCAAAGCTAAATAGAGCTACAATGGTAGATTGTCCTGAAAGAAGTTGCTCCTGCCCACTCACTGGGAGAACTGGGTCTTAGGTTGCATTTGTTTGTTTGATTTACCAGAGAGTAATCAATCTTTTTGAGGTGATCTTAGAATCCTTAAAGAAATAGCATGAAATTATTATGAATAGCTGCCATGACAGAAGAGATAGTTGAATTCACCAGTTGATACAACTTGGAACATATACAGTTCCAACAAAGGTTATGTCAGCTCGACTCTGGTTAGAAAAGTTACTTCATCAACAGATCTTTGCTTTCGGCCAGAAACCAAAGCTTTAAAAACCTGACAAGGCTCAAAACATCTTTTCTTTCATTTTTTTCATGTCTGAATCTTTCGCAGATTTTCACGTCTCTCCTTGCTTAACCCTTCACCTTTCCTTCTCTACTCACCATACAAATGAATGGACAAGCAAGTAACACCCCCCAGAATCATAGATTATTTTTTTTCTGCTTTATTCCAGAACATTTGAGAAATAATTGATTTCTTGTGGTGGATTTCTTCACATTAGGGTTGTCTTGCAAATATTGCTATTCTAAAGTCATGGCAGATGTTTTCGACCAAATAATCCAAGGGAATAAAGACAGTTATCCTTTTGAAAAGAAACAAAGAGAATACCGCTGTTCTCCAGTTTACAAAGGTGCTATTCCATTTTGGTAGAAAATAATTCTTTCTATGATTCCTCCTGTGGGGTTAGAATTGACCAGACTTTAGGACCAGGCGAAGGGTCCGTGAAGAAAACTTCAGCTTTTCAGGCTAGAAGCAGCTTTAGAGCCTGATGGCTTAGTGTTTTAGGGCTGCTTGAAGGGCGGGTAGGTGGGTTAGAGTATGTCTGTGCACATATATGACCAGATCCAAGCTGTTCCAGTCTCTTGACTAGTCTTGTGTCCCCCACGGATGTACTCTTTGGGGGCAGGAGCCAGCCTGGGGTGGTCAGAAGAGTGCCCCTTATCTCAGCCAGTGGTTGATCAAACGTCACAGTCTAGGTGAAGAAAGTTTTAAGACCCTGCTTATCTGCAGCATGGAGTTTGGGTTGCAGAAAGTTAGTAGGTGAATGGAAATCAAATCCTTTAGGAACTCGAGAAGATTCAGAATCTGAAGGATAGGAGGAAAAGGACAGATTGAGAATGTCCAACAAACTGTGTCAAAGAACATTAGCCAAGGGCTCTTAACATTGGTGGTTCTTGCTTTGCAGGTACGTTAGCTCTGTGCAAAGATAATGCAAATTTTCAGCTCATCTGCCAGAGGTTGACATTTTTCTCCTATGATGGGAAGAAAAACTCATCCATGTATATATATATGGGTGTGGGGCAGGAGAAGACTAAGCAGATTGCCCAGAAATATTCACTGCCCTCATTAGGAAAATCAGAACTGAATTTTCTTTTCTGTACAGCATCTAAACTAAAAACTGGACCCACAGTAACCTAATGCCCATTATCATTCATAGTGTAATCAAATTCCAGTGTATGGGAATAATTATGGGCAGGAACATTTTCATTTGCACACTGTAGTTTGTAGGTAATCTTATTTCTCCTGCAGAAAACCTGACATCTGCAAAATGCTGCCAAGACTATCTCCAATTTAATTCTTTTCCATCTCTCATTTAATTCCTTTTGGTAACAGTTGGATTATAGGAGGATGAAGCATGATTTAATGGCTACTTTGGAGATATTTAAAATGCATTTTTAATTAGTACTGTAGAAATGATTTCATATTGCAGTGCTTAACTGGAATGCATTTTATTGCAATGCCTGTGTTTGGAACCTAGCTGTGAACTGTTAAAAGGATTATTTCAGGGTGGATTTTAATGTGCATGCGATCACATGATATCTCTCTACATTGTCCTTGGTAATATAGTTGGTCCAGAAACTCAAAGAAACAGCACATTTAAAAATAAATATGTACAATTCTTACATGTTTAGAAATTCTCTTTCAGTTCTTGAAGGTCCTGAGTGAAAAGGAGTATTCTTTGTTTTCAGTCTACTCTTTGCTCAGTAAATAACTAAAAATCAGATTTTTCTCTACTGGGTTGACCTATAGCAAAATGGGAAAAGTTAAGGGTGAAAGAATATTTTGCCATGGATGTTTACCTCTCCAGTGCTGAGTGTATATTGAGCTAGGGAAGCCCTTATTAGTTGCAGAGTACAAAAGGAAGCCCGTGACTTATGTTCTCTCCTCACTTCCACCTCCTCACCATAACTGAAAGGATTTTACATGCACCAGCCAGCACATCCAAGCCTTGTCCACACCTCTTCACAAACATTTATCTGTCAGCCACCCTTCAGTCCTAGGGATGTGCATACAAGTAGCATCTCTGCCTTCAGGAGGGTGGACTGGGGAAGGGCCCACAGAGCTCTTCTGAATGTGGGCTTGGGGCCATCTGAGCAGTGAAATTCCAGGGTTCCAAGTTCCTAGAGTATGACCTTGAAGCTTGGAAGAGGACATGAACTACAAGAGGATGTATCCCTTTGACTCTATGGCCTCCTCACCCCACTGGGTGAGGAGATGACTAAAGAGGGCCAGAACTAGGCCCTCTAAGATGTGGGACCCCTTTGCCCAACTCTAAGGGTGATGCTACATTGGGCTCTGGGATATGGGAATAATCGCATGATGTAGTCTTACTGGCCCTCTCGTTTTAAGCCAGCAAGCATTTAAATGTTTGTTCTGTGCAGATTGTTACTCTAGATGTTGTGGGAGGATACAAAATACAAAGATATTTTTAATCTAGTTGTGTGGGAGACAAAAGCTGAACTCAGAATAATTACAAAACAACTGATCAGCAAGGAAAAATTTTTAGTCCATAATGGTCAAGTAAGGAGATTTTTGGAGAAACCAAGTAAAATGATGGTCTTAGCTGGAGAAAGAGGGTGGGTTTCAGTGCCAAAGGATATTGGAGATCATGGGGTCCAGGGCTGGAAAACTCAAAGGCTTTCAGGGGCCCAGAAGTTTCCATAAATATGTGAATGGCCCAGGTGTAAGACAAGAACTGGGGTAGAATTTGGAGGAATTGTTGCAAAATAGAGAATGTGTACTCCATTGATGGGGATTAAATCATGTCCCCAATAAAAGGCATATTCAGATCCCAAACCCTGGCCCTATGGTGTGAACCTGTTTGTAAACAGGGCCTTTAAAGATGTCACTAGTTAAGGTGTGCCAAACTGATTTAAGGGGTTGGTCCTAGGTCTAAGATGGCTGAAGTCCTTATTATCCAAGCCACAGAAAAAGCAAGGAGCTGGGAGTCAGTGGAACCCAGAAGAGAAAGGACAAGATGCTGCCATGCGCTTTGCCATGTGACGGAAAAGTGAAGGAACCCCAAAGATAGGCAGCCAGAAGAAACTGACCCCGGGAGGAAGCAACCTTCTAGTCTCTGAAACCATGAGCCGATAAATTCCAGTTGTTAAGGCAGCCCATTTTATGGTGCTTGTTTTAGCAGCTAGAAAACTAAAGCACCCATCAAAAGACATTTAAGTAATAAAAAAAAAAAAACAGGAAGTTTACCAATTGGGATGGTTTGGAGACTTAATGGACCCCAGAAGATCATGTTTTTAAAGCTAATCCAATTCTGTGGGTGTAAACCTATTGGGGTGGGAATTTTGATTAGGTTATTTTGGGTGAGACATGTTCCAGGGGCGTCTGAATCCTCTTACTGGAGTCTCTTACAAGGGGATGAAATTCAGAGACAGAACACAGAGAAAGCCACAGAAGCCGAGGAAAAGAGCCACAGAGACAGAAGACACAGAAGCTGAGAGAGGAAGCCCCTGGAGACAGAAGCTGGAAGCAATGAGACCCAGAAAGGACAGGTAGAGAAGAGCAGATGCCACCATGTGCCCTGCCATCTGACAGGAGCACCCTGGATTGCCAACAGCCTTTCTGCAGAAGAAGGTATTATCTTGATGATGCCCCCGTTTGGACATCTTTATGGCCTCAGAACTGTAAGCTTGTAAACTAATAAATCTCCATTGTTAAAAGCCAACTCGTTTTAAACTGTGTTTCAGCACCTTTAGCAAATGAAAACACCAATGCCCTGACCAAACACAATGGAAATTGGGTTTCCTGAGTCCAAGCTCTGGGGTTATTAATGAAATTTAAATGATGCAGTCACATTGATCCAGAAGCTTAATAGCCTAATTGTGTATCTACACTTATTCCTAATAAAGCGGCTTTAGTTAAGAACATTTCTTCACATAGAAAATAGCTGTGAGGGGGGAAATTGTAAAAATAAATTAATAAAAATTTGACAAATCTTAGACCTTCCCAAATAACAGTCTGGATAGTGATTGACACAAGTGGGAATGATATTGGAGACTAACAAAAAGTTTGCTATATTTAGAAAATAAGCAAGAATCCCCTATTTTCATTTCTGTAAAAATTCTACCATTAACTGTTATATCATGTTTCCTTGAGAGTTGAGCCAGTGATCACCATTCCCAAACACACATCTCCGTTTTTACAAGAGGTCCCACTACACTGCTGTTTCTTTGTCTCCCAAATCCTTTCAATCTTCCAGAACATCACATTCCCTTTCTCCCCTCCCTCTCCATAGTTAACATCCTTATCACTGCCTATAATTAATAGGTTAAAAGTACTTGTAAAAGTGCTTTTAATTCTCACAAAAAAAAAGCTGTGGGGTAAATAGATGATAGGGGTGGTATCAATTGCTGACTTAATCAGCAAGGAGATTGAGGTTCAAAGAATTTAAGTAACTTGTCTTAGGTTACAGAATAACTAATATATTACAAAGCAGGAACTCTGGCGTGGATGGACCCCTTAACTCCAAGAAAAAATACCCAGCCTGGAAATGGAGTGCCTTAATCTTACTGTCTGGCCAAACTACCTTCTCTGTTGTTCCAAAGGAACAGGCCAGAAGAACACATCTTTATCCTTGGGGTAAAATAAGACCAACCCACAATCATTCTCTTCCACTTCCCTACACCTTGGAGGAATAACCCTTGTTCTTATTGCAGCAGAGGCGTCTCAATAATTGGTAAAACAAGAAAAGAGAGCGCTTATTCTGCCTTTTGTTTCTCCAACAGAATTTCTGTTTTGTTTAATTATAGCCTTTGAAAATGCAGCAAATTGGCTTTTGGTAAAAGATGGGTTCTTTTCCCCTTCTAAGGTCACTGGAGATATCATTAATGTGAATAGTAGGTATCTCATATACAGATGTATTTTAGTTGAGATTTTTGCTGTGCTTTCCCACTGTCTGTAACAAAGCAGCTAGTTGGGTTAAGTTGTTCAGTTGGTTTTGTGGCAAGGTCAAAAAGTACACCCTCCCAATACAAGAAACATATCAGAAACTCCCACAATTTTCTTACCGAAAGGCTGGATTTTTTTCCAAATGGAAGTTATATGAAAAAGAAACAGCTGGTTGGTCATGAATTTTCTTATCTTGGGCTGTATGTTCAAACAATGAATTATAGTTTTAATGTCAGAAGGAGACTGAAAAATGCCCCTCAGCCTAATAAGCCAGTGTTTTACTTAGGGTGACCATATGTCTTATGGTCCAGACCAGAATGCTTTTGAGGATGAAAAAAGGATGCTATTGATAATTACTTCAGGATTAAAATAGGCATAAATTAGGACTGTCCTGGGCAACCAAAAGATATGGTCATCCTGTTATGCTTACCCTAGAGAGATAAGCCCAGCCTCTTTTTGAAAATACCTCCCCACCCACATAGAGAGATCTGAATGAGTGGTCCTGGAGATTACTATCCTTGGGTATTTTTAAAATACATATATTTAAGGAAATTTTTTATTTCTAATAAGAGACACTATGAAAAATTCTTGCACCAAATATTTTGGTCTCAGTCGTTCTGGAGGTTGTGGTTCTTGGGAGACTGAGTCTCAAATGGAATTTCAGCCTGGAGCAAAGAAAACTTGAGAGATGACCTTCCTACTTGAGTGGAGACTGATGCCCTAGAATTATTCCCAGCTGAGGCAGCATCAGTATATGCTCAACGAATAATTATTGGAACAACTCTAAGCATGTTCTATCTGAATTGGATTGTGACCTTACTTGATTCACAGTTGTGTGCCAGAGAAGTTTCTTGCTTTCTGAGGATGAAGTTTTATTCAAGACCATTTGATGAGACATCAAAGACTTGAGTAGGCACACACTTGTTTGTTGAATTGGGGATTTGGAGGATAGTTCAAGAGGGAGAGCATAGTACACTTACATTGGGAAAGGTCCTCTGAATTAAATGGCAGTAAAGATGTGGTTATTAGGTGAAGAGTGCTATGTGAGGGGGAATTAGGTAACTCTTCAAATAGTCAGACATTTATTAAGCACCTAGTCAAAGGCAAGTGGTGTTCGAGGTGCTCAGGATCAAAGGTGAAGACTGTTCCTGATCAAAGGGACCTTTGTATATATGTGTGTGATATACATCTCTATACGAGAAGATATAGAGATGTACTGACAATTTGTCATGACAAATGCAACAAAAATAGAACTTAAGATACAGTGGTAACAGGGAGAAGAGAATTAGTCTTTCTTCTTGAGAATTCAGGGGGATTCATGGAAAAACTGATTCTGGACCTATCTGAAGGATGATTTGGATGAGTTCACCAGGAGTTAGCAGGGCTACTGGGATAGAGAAAGGAAGGCAGGACATGACATGGTCTGAATTTTAAGTGGTTGAAGTAACCTTGCTAATATCTTGCCATCACTTTATCCACGGGTTCATAAACTAGACATTTCAAGCATAAATTCACAATTTGACCCCAATAGTAGGCTGAATAACACTCTGTGCCTACTTGTATACATATTTTAGATCTGATTAAAACCAGTTTCATATCTTGCCAGAATGCTGATAATAATTTCTTAACTAACCGAGATAGGTGGCTAATAGTGCATTGTATTTTAAAGTCCTACAGTGCTGAAATTCTTTTGTTTTCATTCTTAATCTGTTGCTACATTTAATCGCACTAAAAGCTACTTTTTAAAATTAATATTTCACTTATATTCAGTTAACTTAATCTTTAGAAGAAGGGTCACATACCCTGTAGTCGCTGAGGTTTCAGCAAAGTTCTTCAGTGTCTCAGAATGCAATACCATCTCATTATTGAGGTTTAAGGATATTAAGTCGATTGCCTTTTTTTAGAGCTTCTGTCTTGAAATAATTTTTGTCTTTCCTCCACTCCTTCCTCCTCTCTCTCTCTTTTTTAACATGAGTAAAGTCACACTTTTGAACAGTTACAACTGTTGTTGGAGGATGGTTAACAGATGTTCTGGTAGGTTATATTATTTCTCAGATTCTCCCAAGGTTGAGAGGCCAGTTGTACCGGTGCCCTGCAGTTAAAATTACTTGGTGAACATTTCTGTAAGAACAGGGAAAATGTTAATTTGCAAAAGTAGCAGTGAACTGTGGTAGACTTTAAAACCATTTATGGAAATACTTAGGATTTGCTCTTTTAGGAAGTAAAACAATTATAAGTCGGAAAGTTATCTTGTGCCCCTTCTTCAGGGTAAAATGAGTTGCACTTCTAATGAAATTGCTGATATTTTAGCTACAAGTCACAGAGCTGTAAGCCGCAGTTCTCCCTATCCTTTGTATGGTTTATTCATTTTTAAGGAAAAGTCATCGATGTTCTGGGCATTTTCCAAAATAGAATTTTGTTACAACAAGGATTTGATTCTTAAAATTCTCTACATTTTGTTACTTTTCTGGAATTTTATGCAGATGAACTATTGATACAGAATGAACAGTTATGTAGCTATTTATATAATGTTTCACCAAGTCAGAGATCTCTGGATCCTGTGATCCCATAGAAAAGATGCATATTAATCAATGAGTTTCCTGATATAAATCAGCACAGACTAAGCCAAACATCTGTATTGGTTTTTTTACATTTGAAGAATATCACACTTAAACAAGTTACAGAAATTTTGTTCTATGGTTAAATAGCTCAAATTAAGTTAGAATCAAAATTAGCCTCATGGTCTCATTGAATTTGAAATGTACTTTGGGCAAACATGAGAAGTACATCATTTATTTTATTTTTTATTTTGGGGGGTGCATGGTCTGGAAATCAAACCCAGGTCTCCCGCATGGAAGGCGAGCATTCTACCACTGAACCACCCGTGCACCTTATTTTTGACATCTCAAATAAGAAAAAAATTATTCAAAAATACTTTGTGATTGAAAATTGTGACCATGATCTGTTGGCTTTGCCTGATAAAAGAAGTACTTTCAAATCAATTTTGGTTTTGAAAATACTTTTTGATCAAAATGAGACCCCCCTCCCCCAAATTAAAAATAATGATAATAAATGAGGTCCAAAGATGACAGAAAAGTAGCAGAAAATACTTGGAATCTCTCCTCTTCCTGATGAGTTAATAAAAGCAGTTTTGCAGGTTAATAAATCAAAAAACTAAGTATAATACAGCTTCTATTTAATTTTGTTAAATTTTTTTTTTTTAATCTCAAACTGTCTATGGAGCCTCATCACTTAATTTCTTTCAGCTTTCCCTTTTTGTTTCAAAAGCCTTGTATTAACTACTAACATGGGCAGGCACTGGGAACCGAACCCAGGTCTGTGGCATGGCAGGCGAGAACTCTTTCACGGAGCCACCATGGCCCACCCTACTTTTCTTTTTTATGGTACTAAACAACATCTCCTCTATTTGCAAGAACAGAAGCTGGGAAGATGACATGATTGAGACGCTGATGCCGAGCAGGCAGGACTGACTTGAATAAGTGAAACTTAATGGCACTTTAAAAATATTTTCTCCCTGGAAATGGAAAACCAGAGCTCCTGCAGGGATATCTTATTCATGCAGAAAGGAAATAGGAACTTGGTGAAAAAATTCATCAGCTAAACTGAGTGGGGCGTAAAGGTCTGAACATTCCAGTCCCAAGTCACATAACGTGGACCAGGTGATTCAGAACCTTCACAGTGCAAAAAGTGCAAATTCCTGGGCCCCTGCAGGGGTAAGTCAAATCAATAGAACTGAGTGTCCCAGGAATCTGCATTTTTAATGAGTACTCCCTCCCCTGTGAGAGGATTCTACTCTACTCCAGTGTAGAAATCGTTTGAAACTTTCCCCAATGTTAACCAGATTCTCTCATGTGTTGGTAGGGTCTTTACAGTAATATGCACCATAATTCCAGCACACGCAGGCACAGAAACTCGCACTGAGTGGAGAAGTGACTGTCCAAGGTCAGGTGTCAGTTAGAAGGGGTCGGGATCTGAAACCAACCAGAGAACCCCAAAGTCACGGTCCTCTCTCCTGGGTAGGTCTCCTTGCTGCCAAGGACTGTTCCTGCTTCAGATTTCCAAAAGGAGTTTTCTGAACTCATCCATCCACACGCCACCAAGAAGCCCTGAAATCGGACCTGAGCCTCGCGGTGGGGCTGGCTTGGGTTGTCTCGGGTGTCATCAGAAAGAGCGGGAGCAGGGTGCCTGTTTCTGTGTGAGCCTGTTTCCTCAGACGGGCTCCGGTAGTCAGCCCCCACCTTGTCAGGACCAGGCAACCCCACGTCCTTACAGCGTTCCCAAGCTGTAATTATCCCGGTTGTCTAGAACCGATAAATACCCACTCATGAATACTTATTAAGCTCCTATAATGTGCTCTGTTTTAGGCTGCAAAGATACCAGAAAAGGAGATAAATGAGGTCCCTGTTGTTGTAGAGACAACTGACTGGGCACACTGGTTACGTCTGTCCTACTCTTGGGTGTTGATGACGTAGACAGTTTAGAATATGTTCCCGTCTTGGTTCTGACCGCCACGCTACACTGTCTCCTATAAAACTGAGCTGAAGACAGTGGTGTCTCAGAGATGGTTCAGAAAACCTCAGACTCAGCGAGGTTTATAAGCTGCTCGCTTTGGTTCTCAGGGAGGCAGGAGTTCTGAATTTTAGGTGAATGATTGCGGAACAGCTGGCTTTTTGTTCAGATGTCCTTGATCTGTCAGCTGGAAAGGATTTATTTTGCTTTGGCCACCGTTCCCTCCTTGCTCCTGAAAGCAACTGCTTTTGTTTTTTCCATGAGTTTGTGTGTGTGTGTGTGTGTGCATGTATTTAATATTAGGTGGAAACTTTAATCTCATTGCTTTCTCAGTCTCAGAATTTTAAGGTTAAGACATTTTGTTAATCATTTTTCAGCGATAGGAGCTTTAACTCTTTCAGTTATTTTGTGTCTAAAGATGAGGTAGATGGGTAGAATTTCAGAAGCCTCCATGGGACAAGGGGTAAAAAGCTCCTTTAAGGATGGAAAGTAAAGGATAGCGTTTCATATAAAGAGGATACTAATTTGTGTATTATTGGCTTTTCAAAATGTGGTACCCAGACCACTGGTGACAGAAAAGATGCTTTTAGTTGGAATATCACTGAAGTTCTATTTGATTTATTATAATATGTTTATTTTAATCATGGCAAATGTTAATGGTTTCCACTTATAGCATTCAAGTTTCCTTTCATAACGATCTAATTTAAATAAAAAACAAAGACAAATATTAAATAATAATACAGCCGGCATTTGGTTATGACAGAAATCATGGGGTAGGTACACAAATGACTGAAGTTTGGGAAACACGGAATAAATTCCAGGAACAAGTGTCTTGTGGGAAAGTTCCCACTCATCAGGGTCAAAGATGTAGCCGAGTATCGCAAACATAGCAGACCCTTAATGATGAGGAATGTTTAAAAAAGACTTCTAGCCATTGTTGGATTCTTTTTGAATGAAAAATGAAGCAAAGAATAAATTTGAGGAGAGCCCTTTCCCTTATTTATATGTGGAATAGAATCTAGGAATGAAATTTGCAATTTTATTTCTTTCCTGCCTCTGTGTTTTTAGTGTTGAGTCCAGGAGTGAAAGACCTTCTGGCCTGTGCTTCCCCCCGTCCCATCTGAGTGCATGGTCTGTGTTCTAGTTTGCTAGCTGCTGGAATGCAACACACCAGAGACAGATTGGCTTTTAATAAAAGGGAATTTATTTTGTTAGTTCTTCAGAGGAAAGGCAGCTAACTTTCAAATGAGGTTCTTTTTTATGTGGGAAGGCACAGGGTGATCTCTGCTGGCCTTCTCTCCAGGCCTCTGGGTTCCAACAACTTTCCCAGGGGTGATTCCTTTCTGCACCTCCAAAGGCCTGGGCTGAGCTGCAAGTGCTGAGATGAGGAATGCCAAGCTGCTTGGCTGTGCTACATTGCGTTCTCTCATTTAAGCACCAGCCAATTAAGTCAAAACGTCACTCATTGCAGCAGATACGCCTCCTAGCCGACTGCAGATGTAATTAGCAACAGATGAGATTCACCTACCATTGGCTCATGTCCACAGCAACAGAACTAGGTGCCTTCACCTGGCCAAGTTGACAACCGAATCTAACTACCACATCCTGGTAGCCTGACACCAAAGTTCATATTTCAACCAAAAGGCTACAGCAGCTCCCAGGGCATGGCTCATGGTCTCCTTGCCATCTGTAGTTGTTGTTGTAGCTGTATGGGAGCCCCCATCAGCATGCCTTTTTTTGTGGGAGGTTGGGGGGGGGGATAGGTGAGAGAGTGTTCACAGAGAGACAAGAGAGCAGAGTGGGCCTGTGCCAGTGACCCAGCCACACATTCCAATATGTCATTAGGTGGGATGTAAAAGCAAGTCACCTAGCCTTCCTATCAGCAATAACGTTTGTTCCAAAAGTCATATCCTTGAAATGTTTCTTTTCCTCACCTCAAATAAATGAAATAGTTGTACTTAGTGTTCAAGTATTGAGTTTCTGCTGAGAACAGGTGAGGATGCTCAGACCCTCAGCTTGAGTTCCCCTGGTCCCTGGGGTCCTTGTCACTGCTGTTGCCGAAAGGGTGATGCTGTCATCTTCCACCACAACCAACCCCCCCACTGCCACCCGCTGCTGGAGTCATCACATTTAGAGCAAAGCTCTGAAGGCTTAGAAATAAAGTTCCAAAAGTTCAGATCTCAGTACCAGGGAAGATGTGCTTAAGCAGATAAGGGTGAAACTCGGGCCATTTATTTAGGGAAATACCACGTAAAACTAGCACGTGGTGTCTACATGGGAAGTACATGGACCAGCATAGACCTACCAGTGCCTACAAGCGGTGTGACCTTGAACAATTATTTAATCTCTCTCATTCCCAGTTTTACCTTTTTGGGAAAAGAGAAGATACTAATTGGGTTGTGGTGAGAGGAGTAGAGGGTAGGGGCAGGCTGCCTACACATACTTTCTCTTGTTTTCTCTCAACCTCAACCCCTTGGTGGTGTGTTTTTCAACCTCTCTTCTTGCCTTTACCTCCCTGTTTTGTTTCTTACTTCATTTTTTATTCTTCAAATAACCACAATATAGAATGGAAAAACTGTTTCAAAATGTTGGGATTTATTGAATGCCTTTATATCTTTTTTTAATTACTATTTAAAGTCACTTTTAATATTTTCTCTTGGAAATACTCAGTGCCCAAGAGCAAAATTCTGTGACTTAAAAGAAAAAAAAAAGTTGAGTGTTTAGGTCTGGTGGTGGGAGTGGATTTAACCCTTGTAGGGGAGTGGTCCCTGTGCCATTTGAAAGGATGTATATACCCTAGAAAAAACAAGTTTTGATTCTAATCCCATTTTGTAAAGGCTGCCGTTTCTTTTAATCCCTATTCAGTACTTATGTTTGAAACTGTAATTAGGTTATCTCCCTGGAGTTGTGACTCGATCTAGAGTGGTTCTTAAGCTGGAATATGTGGAGACGTGTCTCCACCCATTCCAGGTGGGTTTTGATTACTTTACTGGAATCCTATAAAAGAGAAAACATTTTGGAGAAAAGAGGAGATTCAGAGAGAGCAGAGAAGAACGACAGAGCACGAGAAAGCCACAACAGAGAACGCTGCAGAACCACGAAGCAGAGAGTCCACCAGCTGGCGACTTTTGGAGATGAAGAAGGAAAATGCCTCCCGGGGAGCTGGAGAGGAAACTAGCAGATGACACCGTGCTCACCATCTGGCCTTCCAGCTGAGAGAGAAACCCTGACCGTGTTCACCACGTGCCTTTCCACTTGAGAGAGAAAACCTGAACTTCATCCGCCTTCTTGAATCAAGGTATCTTTCCCTGGATGCCTTAGATTCCTTCCAAGAAGGAAGCATCTGAAAGAATGCCAGGGCAGCTGGAGCGCAGAGAGCCGAAGAACGTGTTGTGAGAAGAGGCAGGAGAAGGTGATAGGCTCTGAACCCATGACCTTGTCAACCATACTGAGCTTTGTCTTTCTTTTCCTGAGCAGAGTGGGAAACCCATTGAAGGGTGTGAGCTGAGGACGGGAAGATAGGCACAAAAGCGGGTTTGTGTTTGGAAAAAAAATCAAGCTGAAGGCACGTTACAAGGAAGACTCTTAAATTGTCGCTTACCAGATACCAACAGTTTTTAATTTAATTATCCACATGCTGAAGTTGAGCCAGTCCGTTGGTCCTCAGGCCCCTGCAACAGGTCCCACCCTGATACTTGCAGGACCCCAGCGAGAATCCAAATGGAGGCCCACAGCCCATATGTCTGAACACAGGTTACAATCAAGCTGACAAACTACTGTACATATGCTCTATCCTCGTACTCTGATACACGTCTCTATAAATATATCATTTGTACAAGTATGATTTTTATATGACTGAAAGTCGGCGAAGTAGAAAAGATGATTGCACTTAATTTTTGCAGTCTGTATGTTCAGTTGGTGAGCTAAAGAAATGTGGATACATTTTTAAAAAAGAATATTTATAATGGATAAATCACTTCATATCCCATAATTTTTGGCCTCTTTTCTAGTTTGCTAGCTGCCAAAACGCAACACACCAGAGACGGATTGGCTTTTAATAAAAGGGGATTTATTTTGTTAGTTCTTCAGAGGAAAGGCAGCTAACTTTCATCTGAGGTTCTTTCTTACGTGGGAAGACTCAGGATAATCTCTGCTGGCTTTCTCTCCAGGCCTCTGGGTTCCAACACCTTTCCCCGGGGTGATTCCTTTCTGTATCTCCAAAGGCCTGGCCTGAGCTGCAAGTGCTGAGATGAGGTATACTAAGCTGCTTGGGCTGTGCTATGTTGCGCTCTCTCATTTAAGCCCCAGCCAGTTAAGTCAAACGTCATTCGTTGCAACAGGCACGCCTCCTAGCCGACTGCAGATGTAATCAGCAACAGATGAGGTTCACGTACCATTGGCTCAAGTCCGCAGCAACAAAACTAAGTGCCTTCACCTGGCCAAATTGACAACTGAATCTAACTGCCACAGCCTCCCTTATAGAAAAACCATTAATTATGTTCTAATTAAGATTTCCACATATTTTGTGCTCTTTTGACAGAAATGCGGAGTTAGACAACTTTTCTTTTTTTAAAAAAAGAACACGGTAGCCTGTGACAAACTCTGGGATCTCTCCTATAATCACTTGTTTAAGAGTGCTTTGAAAACTATTGCTTTTTTCTTTCTTTGCTTTGTGTATATGTTATATTGCAGAATAAATAGTTTAAAAAATTTAATAAGGCCCTCCAGGGGCCGGGGGGTAGGGGGCGGCTTTAGGAGCGCAGGACGCGAGCCCTGCCTGGTCTGGCTTGGCCTGGCTGCTCTCTGTGCTGCAGCTGCCAGAGCCTGAGGAGGCCTCTAAGCAGCCTTGGCGCCGCCGCAGCATCGCTTCCGCCTAGTTGCACCGGCATCACAGTCGCAATGATGATGTCAAATGCTTTTGTTGCGATGGTGGCTTGAGGTGTTGGGGATCAGGAGATGATCCATGGGTGGAACATGCCAAGTGGCTTCCAAGGTGTGAGTTCTTGATACGCATGAAAGGTCAGGAATTTGTTGATGAGATTCAAGCTAGATATCCTCATCTTCTTGAACAGCCATTGTCAACTTCAGACACTCCTGGAAATGAAAATGCTGATCCACCAATTGTTCATTTTGGAGCTAGAGAAAGTTCTTCAGAAGATGCAGTCATGATGAATACTCCTGTGGTTAAAGCTGCCTTGGAGATGGGCTTCAGTAGAAGCCTGATAAAACAGACAGTTCAGAGTAAAATCCTAACAACTGGAGAGAATTATAAAACAGTTAACGATATTGTGTCAGCACTTCTTAATGCGGAAGATGAAAAAAGAGAAGAGGAAAAGGAGAGACAAACTGAAGAAATGCTTCAGATGACTTGTCATTAATTCGGAAGAATAGGATGGCTCTCTTTCAGCAGTTGACCTGTGTGCTTCCCATCTTGGATAATCTTTTAACGGCCAATGTAATTAATAAACAGGAACATGATATTATTAAACAAAAAACACAGATACCTTTACAAGCAAGAGAATTGATTGATACTGTTTTAGTTAAAGGAAATGCTGCAGCCAACATCTTCAAAAACTGCCTAAGAGAAAGTGACTCTACATTATATAAGAACTTATTTGTTGAAAAGAATATGAAGTATATTCCAACAGAAGATGTTTCAGGTCTGTCATTGGAAGAACAATTGAGGAGGTTGCAAGAAGAAAGAACTTGTAAAGTGTGTATGGACAAAGAAGTTTCTATTGTATTCATTCCTTGTGGTCATCTGGTAGTATGCCAGGAATGTGCCCCTTCTCTACGAAAATGCCCTATTTGCAGAGGTATAATCAAGGGTACAGTTCGTACATTTCTTTCTTAAAAGAGAAATAGACTATTTATTAATCTATATAGAAAAGTCCTTAAAATATTGAATCTTTAGAGCCATTAGAAGTAAAGAAGGAATTATTGGTTCTTTAATTAGTAACATTCATGTGTTCTACTCTTTGGTACTAGCAGTCTTGCTTCCAGAAATTTTGATATAGCATATATCATATTGAATCTCAATCTCTGCTTATTTGCAAGGGAAGATTTTGTTTGATGAGCTATCTTAGTATATATGTGTGAGCATATGAAGTCAAACAGTAGTCACAGTGCTGTGATGTATCATTTCAGGAGTTACTGTGTTTGGTATTCTTCCTGAAAGCTTTGAGTACTCCATAGGAGTGTAGTTTAAAAAAACTGGAAACCAGGAACTCGAGTTTTTCAGAGTTATGGTGCCAAATCCTCTTTGGTGCTTTTCATTTATGTTGTAAAATGGGATTTTTTCTTATTGTAAACAAGCATTTCACTAATTTGTGAGAAACATCTTAATAAAGTGCTTTAAAAAGACAAAAAAAAATTTAATAGTAATGCTGAGGGACTAAAATGAGATATTTGTAACCACAATGGCAGTGTTTGTGACTCTGAAGCATAGGAAATATTCACCTCCTTAAAGCACTAAGTTTATTTATGGAATTAGGAAAATTTACAAGGAGATCTTTAAGAAAGATGGAACTAGTTTGGGCAAAGGGGGGGATAATTTATTTTAAAGGGAATGACTCCATTGTCATATTTCACAGGTCATATTGTCACATACCTCTTAAGAGGCAGCATTTGGGCACAAGTAGGAGAGGACAGAACTAAATCTATGCAGTGTAAATGGCAAACAGTTTCTGGAGTTGGATTTGTGTTTTAGTTTCCTAGCTGCTAAAACAAATACCACACAATGTTTTGGGCTAAACAAACAATAGGAATTCATTGGCTCATGATTTTGAGGCCAGAAGTCCAAAATAGAGGTGCCAGCCAGGAGATGCCTGCACCTTTAAGATTGTGGCATTCTAGGGCTGGCCGTCAGTGATGTTCGATCTTTTCTCATATGGTGATGCCATGGCAGTGTCTTCTCCTTTCTCTTCTGCATTCCACTGACTTCCTGTGTGATAGTTAGATTCAGTTGTCAACTTGGCCAGGTGAACGTGCCTAGTTCTGTTGCTGTGGACATGAGCCAATGGTACGTGAACCTCATCTGTTGCTGATTACATTTGCAGTCGGCTAGGAGGCGTGCCTGCTGCAATGAATGATGTTTGACTTAATTGGCTGGTGCTTAAATGAGAGACTCAACGTAACACAGCCTAAGCAGCTCAGCATACCTAATCTCAGCACTCAGCTCAGCCCAGGCCTTTGGAGATACAGAAAGGAATCACCCCGGGGAAAACTGCTGGAAATCAGAGGCCTGGAGAGAAGGCCAGCAGAGACCATCCTGTGCCTTCCCACGTAAGAAAGAACCTCAGATGGAAGTTAGCTGCCTTTCCTCTGAAGAACTGACAAAATAAATCCCCTTTTATTAAAAGCCAATCCATCTCTGGTATGTTGCATTCCGGCAGCTAGCAAACTAGAACATCCAGTTTCTGTTGGTTCTCTGTGTCTTCATTTTCAGTCAGACTTTTACTTTTCTTATAAAGGACTCCAGTAACCCAGCCTAATGCGAGACTCGGTTCAGTTGGACCACACTCTAACACCTTGAAGAGCTCTCACTTACAACGGGTGCACACCTACTGCAATGGAGATTCAGACCAGGAACATGAACATGTCCAAACTAGAGTACGCAATTCCGTTTGCCACAGGTTGTTTTTCAGTCTTTCTTTTTATCCCATCTTGATTTGGTACTCAGATATGGGTAAAATAAAACAGCATGTGTCTCTTGAACTTTTCCAAGGTGAGAGGACAGATTTAACTTCAAAGTGAAATGAATGGTTGTTAAAATAAGAAAGTAAAATATTGCCAAAATCTTATTCTTTATACTTCCTTTCATTATTATTCAGATTTTTGGAGGAACAAGAATTTGTAGTATTAAGTATGGACTAATATTTTATGAAAGCACTTTGGTCTGTGGTAAGGAAGGGGCAAATAGGTTTCACAGTCTTTGAAATTTAGTGGGTTCAAGTAATGGGAAATAAGTTCAATTGTCACTAGGTCCTTTATAGATCTATCATGAAAATAGCTCTTTGCAGTATTTTGATTCTATTACTTATTGTTTTATAACTCTATGTCTTTAAAATATTATTTATCTAAAATATTCCACAGCCACATACATCTGGAAAATATGGCACTGTGAGAATCAGATGAATGAATAATCTGTGAAACATTTTCTGAAACTCGAAAGGGAATTTACAACTTCATGTGTCAGCACTGATTTGTTCTAGCAATAAAGCTTATTTTTCAGTTTTCAAAAAGAAAGACTTTAAGATATAGTTGGCATACTGTACAATTCACCCATTTAAAGTATACAACTTTTCTTTAGACATCTTTTTTGTTAATTTTTCATTAATATTAAATTGAAGAAGCATTGTTCTGCTGAAAGCATAACAACCTGAACTGTTAGTAAAAGTTCTTAAAGCAATACTTTGGAAATAAACCATGAATATAACATATTGTGATCCAAGGCTGGTAATGGGTTCTGATGTGATAAATCTTTATCTGAGAGAGTTTTAGAAGATGTTTTAATCCCATCGTATAAATCCTTGTCATTTATATTGCAATTTCTAACATCCTCTAAAGCAACATCTAGATTTAGCGTTGATGAAAACTGTCAGTATCATATTTCACTCATGTTATGTCTAGACCTACAGAGAGACAAATGTAAGAACAATATGAATGGTTTCAGATTGTAAAATGAGATTCCTCAGCTGCCATGTGCAAGTGTTGTGAGTTTTGAGTTCCTCCCGAACTACAAATTGAAATGTGAAAAGAAGCAAAAAAAAAAAAAAGTAGCACAACTGGGAAACATTGCTTCACTGTGCAAGGATCAGTTGTGTTCATCTGTCTGAAAGAGAGGAATTCACAAATTAGTCTTCTTTTATCAAAGCATTTCTGCTGCTTCAATCCTCCCTATATTCTGATACTAGGCAGTAGCCAAACCTTCGAATACGAAGGGCTTCTAAGCACAGTTGCCTATTGCTTCAAAGATTGAGGGCAAGGGATGTGGGGAAGTATTTCCCTATAGCCCAGACAGTGTCAATCACCAGAGCTGATGTTTAAGCTCACCCTAAGGGGTAGAGAGGCTCATGTGGCTGTTAATACTACATCGTTGTGTACGTGTGTGACATTCCAGGCCTTGTAAAGTGCAGGGATCCAGGTAAGGACCCCTTTAGCCTGGGTCTGCAGATGATACAATTATGCAGCCTGAAACTGCCGAAGCATTTGACAGGTGCTTTTCAAGTCTATGCTATTAAAGTATTCACTGTGCTTTGGAGTCAACACGGGCAGGAGACCCTTCCTTTCTCTCCTTTTGTTTTGAAGCCTGCTGATTGAGTTTTTTCACTTGTTCACTGTACAGGTACCGGTGAAAGTGGGAAAAGCACCTTTATCAAGCAAATGAGAATCATCCATGGGTGTGGTTACAGTGATGAAGACAGAAAGGGGTTCACGAAGCTGGTTTACCAAAACATATTCACTGCCATGCAAGCCATGATCAGAGCCATGGACAACCTAAGGATACAATACATGTGTGAACAGAATAAGGTAAAGTGCTTTGTGGGTGTTTGCCTGTGTGTGAATGCATGCCTCTTCGCTTCGGTTAGCACGCTACTTTAAAGAGAATGAGTTCCTGAGCATGTTGGTAAGATGCCAAAAGGAGCTCTTGAGGCACCTTACCAACTTTACTCCAGAGGCATGTAAAAAGAGTGTTTTCCAGCCTTGCTCTGATGACTTTAGTTGGTCCTCGTGTTCCTATTTCTGCAGGACTTCCACCACGGTGGTCAGCTTGACATTATCAAGTGTGCAGGGATTCAGAAGTTTGGGTAGTCATTCCTGTTGCTGATTTCAGGTGTAGAGAAAAGGAAGATCTTGAGTTAATTTCTCAATTGAAGCAATGGCAGTTTGAGGTTACAATGACCAGCTTTTCAGGAATTCCTGATCTTAGAAACTATTTTCATAAATGCCCTACACACTAGTCAGAGCAATCAGTTGGTTTTGTTTGCTTATTTTGGGAGCCAGCCCTTCTCAGGGACTAAAGGATAATTTATGAGAGCAGGGCTCATGTCCCAACGAGCAGCGTACTCATAAAATGATGGTGTTACACTAGAATTTGCTTACCTATCACCACCAACCACCAATTATTTAAAATACAAATCTATTTAAGACCATTGGAAAATAATGAGATAGAAGGAGGCATAAAATTTGATGTGGTATGTTGGAATGGAAATCCACGGGAGAATAATACTGTCTGACGTTCTTAAGGATCTAGATTAGAAAGAGAGTATACTTAAAATAATTGATCCCGTTAGAACATGATATGATGATAGAGAAGTTTTATGGACGATGGGTCCCTCAGGGCTCTATTAAAAAATGATTTAGTTAGAAAAATGCCAGAATTGCATGGACTTTAGTGTGGACCCCAAAGACAACCTCATCATAAACTTGTGGCAACTGTATGAATGTATCTTTTATGCATATAAAGTATAAGGAGTTTCAAAGCAGTTAAACGATTTTGATTTTTTTTATTATTCAGATGCTAGATTACATAGTATAGAATTGTAGACTTACACTTGCATTTCTGTGTAGAACCTCATGTCTTTACTGCTGTTTCCTCGCAATCTTGAGGAAGTGAAGGAACATGTCTTATCTGCAGTCTCAACCTCCAGTACTGTTATGCTGAAAAAAAATAAAAGGGGATGCGTGGGGGAAGTGTTATGCTGAAAAGTGTCTGGGGTGAGGTCCTCATAGTCTGGCTGATGTCATATCAAACCATTGGAAGATTCTAGAAATGATGGTGATGATTCCTTTGTGTGTTGGTTTTGACTACATGCATTGCATCCTTTCTGAAAGCATACAACTAATGTTTTAGTTGCCTTATACAATGTATTTTTGGAATTAGGTCTTCTACAGAGACTGAAAGTTATTTCATGAGATGAGGTATGGAAGGAATGCCCTTGTCACGATTTTAGTTCCGCTCTCCTCTTCTGTTGTAAAACATAATTTGTTTATCAGTTATGGCAGATTGACTAGGAGAGGCTTGGAATTCATAGGTGAAAAATTTATTTGTAAATAGATCTATTAGGAAGAAAAGGCTCAAGCGTAAGTCAGCTCTGCTTGACTTTGCAGCATGTGTTTGTAAAACCCAGTCAGTTTAGCAATCAAGGCTTCTTCTTCTTTTTTTTAACCTCAAGATCTTCTAGAGGTACTCTGAATTTATATTTTAAGCAAAAAGGGTTTATGGGGTTTGACATCCTACCACTTTCCCCTTTTCTTTGGATCTTCATTCTTCTACAAAAGGCCATGTCTACTTGCCTTTGTCATTTCCTGTACCTGTCTCCTGTCTCAGTGCATTCTTTCTTTCTACGTCAAACACTTGGAATCATGCTCAATAAATTCCTCTCACCCCCCCAAACATATGCCTGGAATGAACCACATTCTGAAATGCTTATGGAGAGGCAGAAGATTGAGTGGAAAGAACTCTGGACTGTTTCCCAAACATTTGGGCTGTGCTCATAGCTCCCCTGTGGGTTTAGGGCAGAAGTTGGGGAACTATTCTGTAACGGGCCAAAGAGGAAACATTTTAGACTTTGTGGGCCACACAGTCTCCATTGCAACTGCTCAGCTCTGCCAGTGTAGCGCATAAGCAGCCATAGATGTCATGCGAGCCAGAGAGCATCATTTGGTTTGTAAACTTTATTTACAAAATGTTAAAGCTATTTACACGGGCTGCACAAAACCAGCCTGCGAGGGCATTTGGCCCAAGGGCCATAGTTTGCCAGCTGTTGGGCCTGGGGAATGCTGGGTCACCTCTCAGGTCTTCCATATCCCCTTCCACTAAATTCAGATGACATAGCCTCTGTCTCCTTCATAAGCCAATGTGTGCAAAAGGAAGTGCTTTATAAATGAAAAGGCACTGGAGAAATGTAAGGTTATCACTGGGACAAGTTCAAAACCAAAAATGGACTCATTATTGCCTCTACTTGTTTAGCTCGCATTCATCCATTCCTTTTCTGTTGTTTTCCAGATAATTTTCTCTGTGTCCTAGTTCTGGTTCCAAACACAAAACGTGACAAGGTGCTGTCTTTAGGAGTGTGTTCTGAGTACGCTCAAAAACGATTAGTGTTCCAGTAGTAATTAGCATAAGAAGCAACATATATGTTAACTTCTTTACAAAGTATGGCATAACTTAAACAAATCGAATAGTTAAGAAAGGGAGGAGAGAAAAACCTTAATAGCTTTTATTTTCGTAATGGTATAATCCTTCTCTCATTTCTTATTGCTGAGAATTTATTTCCATTATCTGTTTCTTTCAGAGCTGGAAACACTTTAAAAGTATGTAGAAGGGAATTAAAAATGACTTGAGAGAGATTTATTTTAAATTTTAGTGAGAGTATTGTTCAGTGAGGTGATTGGAAATCTTTGCCTATTAGCTAAAAGGCAGCTTATTAAAGGAAATTTATCAGAAATTTACTCCAGCATCTGGGTTTTCACCAACATGTTTTTTCAATTAAGATATAGCCCTGAGATTATTTCTCATACTTTGCCGGCTGTTTTTTTAAAGAAATGATTCATACATACTTGCTCACTCTGTGATAAGCCTTAATTTTTATGAATGTCTTACAGGCGTGCGTTATGAGTGCACATTAGAATTTATGACTTTTCAGATAAATATTCCAAAGACATGTGCTCAGTAGCAAAGCTCCTAAGTCTGAGCTAGCTTATAACTCATGTTTACTGGTGACGAGCCCACTGAAGCCAGCAGAGCTTTATATTTTTTTACCATTTGCAACGTCTGGAACTAGGGACATTCTAATTCTAGTCTTGTCCTACAATGAGGGAAATCTTTTTGATCCCCTTACTGGATCTGCAGAATCTGCTTGGAAGATTTCAATACAGAATTTCCCAAAGGCAAAGAACAGCGCTGCCTGGCTTCTCCAAAGCCAGTGATTTCTAGAAAAGAGAAGGTGATTAACTAGCTCTCTCAGCAGCTGACCCCAGCTTCTTCCCTGTCCTCCTACTTTCAGGAATTCTTAACTACACTGAGGTCACTTCATACGACATGCAACTTAGCCAAATTGAATTATAAGGGCTCATCTTTAAAGCCAAACAACAAAATGGAAAAGGAGAGATAAACAGGAAGAGGATTATTTTGCTGCTCTTCCACTCCAAGGACCTAATTTAGACTACAATTCTTCTAGCAGTCTGAGGTTTGAATTTCCCTTCTGAATAGAAATTGTTGCTGAATTCAGTCTCAATTGAGTCTGTGAACATGGCCATCCAGCCGACCACAACTGAATCTTTTTTCCTGAATCTCCTGAATCAAACTGGCTCTCAGGGCTTCTGCTCCTTCTGTTTGAGGATTTGCAGGTCCTGTATTTGAGTAAATGGATGCCTTTGTCATCAGTTCCTCCAGGATCTTGGGCTTCAGACCCTTGAAGTTGCTCCTTTGCTGACTGCAGAGTTTATCGGTCAATAGAAAGTCGAAAACAAAGACACATCCCTGGCTGTACATTGGAATCCCCTGGGGAGCGTCCCCCACCCCCACCCCCACCCAGCAAGCTTTTATGGGCTTGTCCAGTGGTACCAGACCCAGAGATTGCAAATTAAGAGGCCTGGAATGCAGCTGGAGCATTTGGGGGTGACTTTTTTTTTTTTTAACTTCCTGGGGTGATTTCGATTGTGCAGCCAAGGTTGCGAATCACTGATAGATGTGTCTGCCCTTTATTTGGAGGTGTTCATTTTGGATACTGCTTTCCTACTGACCTTTCCAAAAGGATTCCAAGCAATCATTTCCATACCAGCAGGAGTTTTCAGGTAATCTTTCTGCTGGATGACCTAATTAATTTCCACCCAAAGGTAAATTGAGTGGCCAGCATTGAGGATGTTTGTTTTGTTCAGCCATGCAGGGCTCGTGTGGTTAGATTAGATGAGGGTGGCCTTGACAGCAGCTCCAGGTGGCAGCTTTGAATCAAGGGCAGCTTCTGCCTTTGGTTCCTTTTGTTTTTATTTATGATTACTATTTTTTGGCATGGGCAGGTTCCTAGAATCGAACCTGGGTCTACGGCATGGCGGGCGAGGATTCTGCCACTGAGCTACCACTGCACTGCCCTTTTGGTTCCTTTTGAATCTCGCCTGTCTAGTGTGGCAGCAGGCTGAGGGGCTTCCAGTAACGGAACAGGGCAGAGAAAGGTGCTGCATCTCATCCTCTCGAGGACACATCAGTGGCACCCTCTCTTCCTCCTTTCCTACTGTTGCTACATGGAAAAATTATCATTTTTAATCAGTGAAGAAAAAAATCAGGATGCAGGTTATGTTGATAATGTGCCCAAGCGTAGGTCTGTTTATAATAAAAAATCTTAAATTTTGTTTTGTGAGTAGAGACATTACATGAGGAAGCTAAGTAGCTACATATTTGGACTCATCATTGACACATTTTTTTTTAAGATGGCAGTTCATCAGGTGTAAGACTTCAGCATCAATTCTCTAACTTTAAATAAGAAAGTCTAATATTGATGGGACAGGATCACAAAGGGAGTGCTTTTTAAAAAATAAAACTTTTATTGTGAAATAATTTCAAGCTTATACGACAGTTGAAAAAATAATGTAAAACCCATATTGAGAATTCCAACATACTCCCCCACCCAGATACCCAGATCAACCAACTTTTAACACTTTGCTACATTTGCCGTATCATTTTCTCTCTCTCACTATCTTTTCATCTATTTTCTAAACATTTGAAAAAAGGTTGTATACCTCATGCTCCTTGAACATTTAATACTTCCATGTACTTTTCCTAAGAATGAGGAAATTCACTTATGTACCCACCTTCAGTAAAGTTATCAAGCTCAGGAAATTTAACACTGATATAAAGCTTTCAGTCTATATTGTTTTCATATGTTCCGATAACGTACTTTTGGGCTTTTTTTCCCCTCCATTATTTGATCTGATCTAGGACCATGTTCTGCATTTAGTTTTTGTCTCTTTAGTCTCTGTCTACAAGTTTTTACTTGTAGAAACATATGCATAATGTGAACTTTCCATCTCAGGCACCTCCAAACATACTGTTCAGTGAGATCAGTCCTACCCACCATCCATGACCAGAACTTTCCCATCACCCCAAACAAAAACCCTACACCCAATATGCATTAACTCCCCTTTCTCCCTCCTCCTAAAGTCTACAGATGCTTTCTTTCTCTATGAATTTGTGTATTTTGGCTATTTCATATAAGTGGAATCATACAGTATATGTCCTTTTATGTCTGGCTAATTTCACTCAGTACCATGTTTTCAAGGTTTGTCCATGTTGTTGCATGTATCAGAACTTTATGCCTTTTTAGGACTGAATAACATTTTATTGTATGTATATACCATGTTTTTTTAATCCATCATTTGCTGATGGGTTGCTTTTGGGCTACTGCGTATAATGCTGCTATGAACATTGGCGTACAAGTATCTGTGCAAGTCCCTGCCTTTTATTATTTGGGGCATGTACCTAGAAGTGGGATTGCGGAACCATATGGTAGTTCTATGCTTAACTTTTGAGGAACCACCAGACTGTTTGCCACAGCAGCTGCACCATTTTATATTCCCACCATCAATGGACTAAAGCTCCTATTTCTCCACATCCTCACCAGCACTTATTTTTCCATTTTTCTATTAATAGCCATTCTAGTGCATGTGAAATGTATCTCATAGTGGTTTTGATTTGCATTTCCCTAGTGCCTCATGAGACTGAACATCTTTTCATGTGCTTATTGGCCATTTTTATATCTTCTTAGGGGAAATGTCCATTCAAGTCCTTGACCATTTTTGTAATTGGGTGGTTTCTCTTTTTGTTATTGAGTTGTAGGAGTTCTTTATATATTCGGTATATTAAACCTTTATCAGTTATATGGCTTCCAAATATTTTATCCCATTCTCTAGGTTATCTTTTCACTTTTTTTGTAATGCCCTTTGTACAAAAGTGTTTAATTTGGATGACATCCAATATATCTATATTTTTCTTTTGTTGCTTGTGCTTTGAGTATAAAGTCAAGAAACCATTGCCTACCACAAGGTCCTGAAGATATTTCCCTATGTCTTCTTCTAAAGAGTTTTGTAGTTTTAGCTCTTATATTTAAGTCATTCCTCTATTTTTATTTAATTTTTCTACATGGTGTGAGGTAAATGTCTACTTTCATTCTTTTGCATCTAGATTTTAGTTTGCTAAAGCTGTTGGAATTGCAATATACCAGAAATGGAATGGCTTTTAAAAAGGGAATTTATTCAGTTGCAAGTTTACAGTTCTAAGGCCATGAAAATGTCCAAATTAAGGCACCCAGAAAAAAAATACCTTAACTCCAAAGAAAGCGCTAATGAAGTTTGGGCTTTCTCTCTAGCTGGGAGGGCACTTGGTGTCTGCTAGCTTTCTCACCTCATTTTACAAGGCTTCTCCAGGGGCATTTTCCTTCTGTTCCAGAGGTCTCTGGGTGTGTGGGCTCTGTTGGTTCTGGTGGCTCTACAGCTTTTTCCAAAATGGGTCCCTCTTAAAAAGGTTCCAGTAAGCAACCCCACCTTGAATGGGTGGAGATACATCTCCTTGGAAACCATCTAATCAAACGTTACCACCCCTAATTGGATGGGTCACATCTCCAGGGAAACAATGAGAAAGATCCCATTCAGCAATATTGAATGAGGATTAAAGGGCATGACTTTTCTGGGGTACATAATAGCTTCAAACCGTCACAATGTGAATATTCAGTTTTCCCAGCACATTGTTGAAGAGACTGTTCTTTCCCACTGAATAAACTTGGCACTCTCCTCAAAAAGTCACTTGGCTGTAGATGCGCAAGTTTATTTCTGCACTCTTAATTCTATTGCATTAGTCTATATGTCTGTCCTTGTGCCAGTACCACACTGTTGCCATTACAGTAGCTTCATAATAACTTTTCTGATTGAGAAGTATGAGTCCTCCACTGTTCTTTTTTTTCCCCAAGATGTTTTTGGCTATTCATGGTTCCTTGCCCTTCCATATGAGTTTGATGATTAGCTTTTCCATACCATGAAGAAATCTGTGGGAATTTTGACTGGGTTGCATTAAATCTGTAAGTCACTGTGGGTAGACTTAACATCTTAACTATATTAATTATTCCAATCCATGGATGAGTATGGAATATCCTTCCATTTACTTGTTTTCTTTAATTTCTTTTCATAATAATTTGTAGTTTTCTGCATGAAAATCCTTTACATTGAGAATGTTTTTTTTTAAAAAAAAAAACGCAAAAAGAGCCTTAATGTCTCATATCTATTTGTAGATAATTCTTCCAGTTAAACTTTTGATTTTCAGAAATCAGTAGAGTTGGTCAAAGACTCACATGAAGAAGTTCGTACAGAAAAGTGAAAAAGGTCAATTCATGTCACTTTTGATAGAAGAGTTTCTCAGGACTTGAAGAATTTTAAGGCACTCTTATTTTCTAATTTTTAAAACATCTGTTTGAATATATTTTGTCCCACTTCCTCATCCAATCTGAAAAGTCAGATTCTGTAGGAGACTTTCAGAAGAGTGAGGTTCAGGCTTTGGCTTTAGCACAGAGTTCTTGGCTCTGTAGCAGATGTTAAATTCAGGACCCTTCTTCCCATGTTATTGAAAATTGTGTGGTACATTTTTCCCCTTGCTAAGAACTTAGAGTTCTAGTTGGTGTTTCAACAACAACGCAACACAGTACTCCACCAGAAGCTTAGGCTTAAGTTGTTCTATTTATCTCTTATTTCTCTGATTAATCAGTGCTTATTTTAGTGTGAAAATTGCAATAATCAGAGCTTAGAATGTAGAAATTTGAAAAATGAGAAGAAATGGAATAGAAAGGATTTGTTTTCTCCTTAGTTGCCATCACAACTAAACCTGACCACCACCACCCTTTTATCCTGAATCGGGAGATGAGGAAAGTTTGGGGTCACTGATATAATGAGATGATTTGACCATTGAGCTGTTCATTTCTTCCCCCACTTAATAGCCAGATATGAGCCCAACACATCCAAAGAAAAGTAGTGAAAAATTTGATGGAAAGGGAAAATTCCACAAAATTACAAAAATCCAGGAACTAGTGTGACCATCCATCTATTTGAACGTCTATCTATCCATCCGTCAATATATATGAAATATTTGTCCCGAGTCTTTTAAATTGCAAATAATTCTACTAACTCTATGGTTAACCTAACATTAAAAAGATGCATTGTGAAACACCTTCCTAACTGAAATGTTTTTAATAAAGGCTAGAATCCTATTTGGTGATGCTAATAATATTCTTATTACATCCAAAATCCTTTTTTAATTTACTTTCTCCTCATAGTAGAGCTGTACTCTCATTTTATTATGGGAGAGACGTAATAGAGATGTGTCAATACTGCTTTCATCTCAAAATTGCCTTTTCTAAACACCCAGTTACTATACCAATTAATGGACGCCATAAGCATGCACGAGAGGTGAATTCCCATATGGGTTTGCTTTGGAGCCATGGCAAGGAATCTGTGTTCATCTGATAATATTGAATTTAGAGGCAGATTTTCTTATTAACTGGTTTGAGCTCTGCAATATTACCTTGAGTCAAATATTCTAGAAACCATCCTCTCTGTATTGGGAACTTTGGGGGAGGGGGCGAGCTACTGGGATACAATTACTGTAGTACCCCCAAACATGTTCTTAATCTTAATCTACCCCCCATGAATGTGAACCCATTGTAAATAAGACCTTTTGTAGATGTTATTTTTCATTTAAGTTGTGGCCACCTGAAATAGGATGGGTCTTAGTACTGTTACTAGAGTCCTTTTAGAGAAGACCATAGAGCAAAAGCTGGAAGTCAGCAGAACCCAGAATAGAAAGGACAAGATGCTGCCATGTGCATTGCCATGTGACAGAAAAGCCAAGGAACCCCAAAGATTGCCAGCCAGCCAGAAGATCGTGACCCGAGGAGGAAGCAAACCTTCTAGCCTCTAAAACCATGAGCCAATAAATCCCTGTTAAGTCAGCCCATTGTACGGTATTTGTTTTAGCAGCTAAAAAGATAGTAACTAATCCAGCAGAAACACATTGTTAAAGGTTTTTACCAGTAAACCTACCTTTAGAGTAAAAGCCACATTGACCGGTAGCCAGGAGAGTTTAAAATGATGTGCCAATGGAAAAAGTAAAATGTTTTGAGGGAGCTTTGAGACTTTTTTATCTCACATACTTTATCTTAATTTCTGACACTAAATTCTGTCAAACTTAATTATGAATGATCAAAAGTAATGTACATAGCTTTCACATTGTTACTATTGTAATATTTTCCCTGATCAAATTTTAAAATATTTTGGCACTTATATTGGTTAAACTTGTGCATTTTCAGGTTAGCAGGGTGTTTGTCATTGTGTGTGTGTGGTTGTACAACTTATTGAGGGTTGGAGGATGACTATTTTTCTAAATTTTCTTTAAAAAAAAAGACTCAAGTCTTCTGAACATTTTAATATTTATGTAAGGTGGAGTTAGCTGCAAAGAGGTTGGAAAACTCTGCTTATACTTTAGATTCCTTTGAGTTCATTCCGTTCCTTTAAAACTGAGGGCATGGGCAGGCCACGGTCCCTCAGCAGGCAGAATCCTCGCTACCATGCCAGAGACCCGGGTTTGATTCCCAGTGCCTGCCCGTGGGAGAGAAAAAAAACGAAACTGAGGGCAGTAGGAGTGGTTGAGTGATAGGAAATGAAGGATACCATCATGGTTGGCCAACATCCATCCAAGTCCACAACTCCTGCCCATTTTGTTGTATCTCTGCTTTGTTTAATATGGAATATCTTCTCTGTTGAGTTGTGTGGAGGCTTCATTTAGGTGTTTTTGTTTTTATCATCGTTGTCATCATGTATTGGATTAGTTTGTTTCTGGAGCCCTCCACAATGTTTGTAATTATCCCAAACAAGGAAGGTCTTTCTTTCCAAGGTCAAGTTAGCCTTTGGTTTACTAGAATGGGACAACAGTTAATGCGAAATTAAATTCCTGTCCTGGCGTCTACATCTTCAGCAGTTGGAGCATATCACTATAGCGCTAATGTGTTTATTTCCTTCCTTAATTGAGGTCTATTTTGGTTCCTGATGATATTACAAAAAACTTAATCCTGTAGCTAACCTACCTTCAGAAGCAAGAAGTCATATTCTGCTGTATCCTGAAAGCGTAACTTTTAATATATCGATATAGGTTATTTCGCTTCATATAATCAAAGAATTCTTTACAAATATGGTAAAAAAAAGTATTTATACCAGGATAAAAACTGGAAAGACACATAAATACGACTTGCAATGAAGAAATCCATGCTCCTCAAATGTGTTGTTTGCAGATTCATCCCCACCCCTCCCTGAGGTCAATGAAGGGTCTTCTTTTACTTGTTTTTGTATCTTCTTAGCCTAATATGGTGCCTTGAAGAGAGCAGGTTCATTTTTGGGGGGGGGGGGGATGGATGGTCTTGAAATCAAACCCAGGTCTCCCTCATGTAAGGCACTCATGCTACCACTGACCCACCCATGCACCTGAGAGCAGGTTCTTAATACCTGAGTTTTGAATGAGTAGATGAATGAATGGTCCCACTTCTGTGGATGTTGATGTCTGCATCTCCTGCTGTGCTCAGACATCTCCACATCAGAACCAGCATCTGAGGGCAAGAAGGTTCCTCAACCTCAGACCAGAGTGATAGGAAGATAAGGAAGCATTCATACAGTGTATTTCAAGTCGTTTGAGTCCTTTAAAATTGAGGGTGTGAAGAGGTTAGGGGACTTGAGAAAGAATCTTTGGCAAGATCTTTGAGCATTTAACGTCTCACAAAGTCATTATGGCCCCCACCCTATCCTGAAGACTCCCAGGACTCCCCTCTAGGCTGCCAAAACCAGGGGCCTGGGTTTTGTCATTGTGAAGAGGAAAAACCCGTCATAGCATCTTCCAAGAATAGTAGGTCTCACCTGCTGATGGGAGTAGGGGGAGGGAAGGAGAGACGCAGCTGAGACTAGAGCTAATAAAGAAGTGACTCATTCTGAGACCCAGGAAGGCAGTGAGAAGAAGAGGGAGAGGGAGGAGGGGAGTGGATAAAGAGGCACACTGAAGCTGGCAAGAAGAGATGAATGGTGGAGCCAGGGTTCCTGCACCTCCCTGCACAATTCCCTCTGAACTTAGGGGATCCTGAGAAAGGCCCAAATGGAATTGGAATTATCAATATGGAACAGTGCCTCCTTTAAGATACTCAGCAAGGCGGCATGTTCCCTGGAGAGGAAAAAAAATATTTAAATTAGACCACAGGGATCTGGATTCAGCTTAAGGACACATTAGTAACCTTAGAGAGATGAAGATGATTATAATATCACACTTTTAAATAAGATTAAATTACGGTTCTTATATATATTTTGTTCTTTCAACAAGTAGCTATATATATATTTTTATCACCGTTGAGGGTTTGAGGAAACAAAGATGAATAGAGTGAGGTCCTTAATGCCCGAGTGGGTCATTAAAGGAAGGGATGGAATGAGCTCTAAGAGAGGCAGGGGGCACAGGCCCTAGGAGCATGGGGCACAGAGTCACTGAGGACTTGGGGACCTGGAAAGTCTTCACTCATGGAACAGGGATCCCTTCTTCCAGGGAAATAGATCATTCAATCCTTGAAGCTTTAGCATTCTAGAGTAGTTGGCACATTTTACCTGTTCTTGGACTCAGCTTTTCATTTTATCTTATGCCATTCACTTAATTTATTCAAGAAATGACTACTATGCCTGTGGGTTGGGTTTTCTAGGTGGAAATCACCATGAGACACTATTAGCCATCCATGTTAACATCTAACATGCCAACAGAGTGCTGCAGAAATACCACCTGCCTGGAAGCAAGAAACAAAGCTGTGATAGAAGGGGCTTCATACCCAAATTTAGGGTGGATTTGACCTTGCCTGGAGGATAGGAAGGATGTCATCTCATTTCTTTGCTGCCTGTGACTAAGGTCATCTCTGGCCAGACAGAAAAAATAAACCACTCTACAATGGTAACAACGTGTCTCTTATAAATGGGTGGACAGAGTTTTCAATGGCTTTCCTTAAAACAAGGCCAGTTGTCTGGGTAGATTAAAGCAGGTGAACATCCAGGGCCAGCAGAGGACCTGGCTTGGCCTGAATCTTTCTCTCCGAATGTGACATTGGAGAAATCTCCAGAAACAGTGTGAATTCCAGGTGAACAGCGTCAGAATTTTCAAGTTGTAGCATCTTAGTTTTGGCATTTTACTGGGATGTTTGCAGCAGCAACTCTTCACCTTGCCCCCCTTGTTTTGCTACTTGCTCCTTGAGTCCCAGCCACAGTAGCCTCTTTTCTTTGGTCCCTAGTATTCAAGATGCTCCTTCAAACCCCGGACTATGCACATGTTCTCTCTGCTCTTCCTCTCTCTCTTTGTCTAGTTAAAACTTGTTCATCCTACTGGGTCCTTGGCTCCTTGATGGCCAGGGACCATGTCTTCTTTTTACATACCCTTGTATCTCCAGCTCCTGACATTGATGCAGGCCAATTTGCCAAGAGCCTATCTATTGAAGAATAAATTTCTGGGGCAAAGAACTTTGATCATTTTATGAGCTAATGTATGTGACCCTGAAGCCACAGTTTGGTCTTTCATGAACTTGTCTCTGACAAACTGTCCAGTCTCCTCTCCCTTCCCTAGTGGATGGTAGTCCCCTGTCTATCTCATGCCTCATGTTCTCCATCTGGTGTGTCCTGCCACCTATTACCCTGGCACTTATAAAAAGCTAAGTTCATTTATTCATCTTGAATAAGACATCCAATTCCATGAAAAACATTGTCACAACCGCCTCCTTCCACTCTTCCTTGGGGTTAGGTACTCATTCCAGAGAACCTATAATATCTTTCATTCTCCTTAGTATATTAAAATTCTTTATTTATGTATCTCTTCATTTCTAAGAGTTCTTTAAACTTAGGAATAATGCCTTATTTATCTTTGCATCCCTTTGGGTTCAATAAATGTTTCCAAAATGACATAAAAGCCCAAGTTAGGGTATCATAAATCCACAGCTATCTGAGAGCTTGTCCAGGGGCGATATCCACAGTTTCAGAGGATGGCTCAGCCCATCTCCCACAGGATAATTTGTTGAGTTTGCCTCCTTACCTTTGGGAAATATCGGGCGAAAAACAATAGGGAGTCCACATGGACATATTTTTCTTTTTTCCAAAGAAATTTTTGGAAATTGGATGTATTGCTTTTTAGTTGCAATATTTCTTGGACTCACCTTTTCATTTTATGAAAATTATAAAAGCCTTGAGTGGTCATGGGCTCTAAATCCTGTGTGAGAAGCTTGGAAATGGCCACGATCAGCTCTCGAAGAGCACTCTGTGAACTGCAGATGTTCTCTTTTTGTGAAAGTTCAGTGGCAATGACTTCTTTCAAGATGAGCATTCAGACAGCTGTTTTGGAATCCCACAGGACCAAAAAAAAAAAAAAAGGAAAGAATGGATTGTGCACGAATAATAATACTACTGAGTTCTAAAGTAATTAGGAAACAACACAAAGAAATAAGGAATGTGGCAATGAAAATACCACGTTTATTAGTGATGAAGCTAAGAGGAGCCGTGTGAACTTTTTACTGTTGAGTGCCCGAATGGGATAGACACACTTGTCAGGTAATCATTAGTTCTGGAAGGCTCTGGGCCTCACCCCCGGGGGGGCCTCAGGGCACCAGAGGCCAGGAGTGTTACCCAATTAACTTGCCTCCCTAGGCAGAGTGACTGCACGTGCAGAAGAAGCGTGAGCTCTGTTTGTCACCTGTGTCAGAGCACCTCTAACGGGGTGTCTCTTCCTGCACATCTTGCGCTCCCTAAGTACCACTGGGCACAAAAATCAGAGTGACTTTGTGTCAAGCACCGTAGGACAGGCTTTACTGAAAATATATCATTTTACCCTAGGCATTTCTTCAATGTGGATTCTATCAGTTATCCCCACCTTAGAGATATAGAAACTGAGGTTTATGGGGGATTAGTAACTTCCCCAATATCACACAGTTATGTCAGAGCAGAAAACTCAGAGTTGGTAACCGTTTTGTTCCCTGCCCCCCTCTTATTCATCTTGGGTAAATGAGGCCACATGCAGTCCTGCGTTTTCATTTAAAGGTTTGATTATTAAAGCAGTGAATGGAGAGTTGTCTGCGTCCAAATCTCTACTCCTGGCCACTTTTGTTAATCCCCTTCCCCCGGCTGGAATCAAACTAGCTCAGGAAATGGTCAGCGTTATCTCTACCAATATTTACACAAGGGGGGCCTGTAATGAAAAGAAACAGAGAACTGTCAGGATTAGCACATCTGCTGGATGAAGTCTGAGGATTGAAGAGCTTCCTGGTGAATGGATTTGAAATGGTTGCATGGGGAATATTTTTTATTTTCTTTTATTTCCCTAGGAGAGAGAAGTAAACAAGCCAAAGATGACTTCAAATTTGTTTTGCAAATTGAAATAGCCACAACATGACAGTGACCTTCTAGCCAGTGCCAAAGAGTCAGGAGAGAGAAATAAAATCTGCAGAGTCTATTCTGACAGTGGTATAAATGGGACTCAGTTTAGCTGGAGCGTTCAAATGCTTTAATTTTAAAAAGAGTGATGGAGAGCTTTGGATACTGTTATGGACAGATCACCAAACTATGCAATCAGTGAGAAATGTGAGGTGCAGTAAGAAATGTTTGTGTGTGTAAATGTAGTAAGATCCCTTCGAAAAGAAAAAATACCTGAATATATTTATATATTACTTTTTCAAGAAAGAATAACAACAAACTATAAACCACAATTACCTTTGAGAAAGAGGGCCTGTAGGAGGCAATAGAGAGGGGCAGTTAATGTTTCATTTTGTCCCAGGCTCAGATGTTTGATTTTTCCAATGTTATATCTGGTTTACTTTTTAAAAATGTGCGTTGTGGTTATCCCAGTAGAGTTATTATACAGGAATCATTTTCGTTTTCTTCTTTTTACTTCTCTGCAGTTAAAAAATGCCATCTAAGCATTGAATTTTAATTAAAAAAATAAATATTAGCAATTGAAGAATTTATGAGTGGTGCCTTTGAAACAAATGGCTAAAACTCCCCCGTTCTCTTTAATAGCTACTTTAAATCTACATCATTAACTTATTTTAGGGAGTGGGTATTATTTAGGTTATTGCAGATTTTTGTTAAATTCCGGAATATTTTCTTCCAGAAATATTTTTGCATTCATATGTATGCAAACTAGATAGATAGGGGCGCTTCTGTTTTACACAGGCGGGGAACACTTGACAGAGTGAGGTGGGCAGCGGGGGTGGGAAGGTGTGTGTGCGGCTCGGGGGTCGCTGTCGGGAGGGAGCGGGCAGGCGGCACACAGACACTGTCCTTACATCATTCATTCATCTACCCTTTGCCTTTGGGGAGCATCTGTCACATGACCAGTGAGAGGCCTTAAGGTTTAACTGAATTCTTAAAACACAAGCTCCAGACTCATTCTTTTTTGGGGGGGGGTGCATGGTCCGGGAATCGAACCTATGTCTCCCGCATGGAAGGCGGGAATTCTAACCACTAAACTACACCTGCACCCTCATTCATTCTTTATCCAGACCTCGATGTGAATGACTTTAATCAGATCAGCAGCTCACTGTGGCCCTGGGCATGGGCCTTTCGGAGGATGGAGGACAGGGATGGAAACGGGTGGTGTTCTAGTTTGCTAGCTGCTGGAATGCAATACGCCAGAGATGGATTGGCGTTTTTTTTTTCTGTTTACTTTTTTTTATTTTTATTTTTTTTATTTTTTATTAATTAAAAAATTAACAAACAAAGCATTTAGAAATCATTCCATTCTACATATATAATCGGTAATTCTTAATATCATCACATAGTTGCATATTCATCATTTCTTAGTACATTTGCATCGATTTAGAAAAAGAAATAAAAAGACAATGGGAAAAGAAATAAAATGATAACAGAGAAAAAAAAACTATATGTACCATACCCCTTACCCCTCGCTTTCATTTATCACTATTTCAAACTGAATTTATTTTAACATTTGTTCCCCCTATTATTTATTTTTATTCCATATGTTCTACTCTTCTGTTGATATAGTAGCTAAAAGGAGCATCAGACATAAGGTTTTCACATTCACAGAGTCTCATTGTGAAAGCTATATCATTGTTCAATCATCATCAAGAAACATGGCTACTGGAACACAGCACTACATTTTCAGGCAATTCCCTCCAGCCTCTCCACTACGTCTTGAACAACAAGGTGATATCTACTTAATGCGTAAGAATAACCTCCAGGATAACCTCTCGACTCTGTTTGGAATCTCTCAGCCATTGACACTTTGCCTCATTTTACTCTTCCCCCTTTTGGTTGAGAAGGTTCTCTCAGTCTCTTGATGTTAATTCTCAGCTCATTCTAGGGTTTTTCTCAGTCCTTTGATGCTGAGTCTCGGCTCACTCCAGGATCTTTGTCCCACATTGCCAGGAAGGTCCACACCCCTGGGAGTCATGTCCCACGCAGAGAGGGGGAGGGTGGTGAGATTGCTCATCATATTGACTGGAGAGCGAGGCCACATCTGAGCAACAAAAGAGGCTCTCTTGGGGGTGACTCTTAGGCCTAAATTTTAAGTAGACTTGACCTATCCTTTGTGGGGTTAAGTTTCATGTGAACAACCCCCTAGACTGGGGGCTCAGCCTATAGCTTTGGTTGTCCACACTGCTTGTGAGAATATCAAGAATTCAACTTGGAGAAGTTGAATTTCTCCCCACTCTCCCCATACCCCGAAGGGGGCTTGCAAATACTTTTCTGGTCACTGATCAAATCATTCTCGGATTCATCAGGGGATCACTCTGGACAAACCAACAAAATCTCAAGTGCTACCTGAGATTCCAAGTACTTATGACATTCAATCAAACTATCTACATGAGTTATATTAGGAAATGCTCTAGTCAAAATCTAAATTTTGTAACAAATAAACATTTTTTGCTTTAGTCTCACACATAATGTGACATTTTGAAGTATTAGTTATCTATTTTCAACACCCTGCAATAATGACAATCCTTTGTTCTTCCTCATGCAAAAACATTTTTAAAATTTGTACATTGTACATTTCACTATTATTATACACTCTAGGCATTCCTAGATTATACCATCTCAATCTTTAACATCTATCTTTCTTTCTGATTTCATTTATGTCCCCAGCCCTCCTCCCTCTGTCATTCTCACATGCAGCTTCATTCAGTGTTTTAACATAATTACATTACAGTTAGGTAGTATTGTGCTGTCCATTTCTGAGTTTTTGTATCCAGTCCTGTTGCACAGTCCATTGGATTGGCTTTTAATAAAAGGGGATTTATTTCATTAGTTCTTCAGAGGAAAGGCAGCTAACTTTCCACTGAGGTTCTTTCTTACATGGGAAGGCACAGGGTGATCTCTGCTGCTCTTCTCTCCAGGCCTCTGGGTTCCAACCAATTTCCCCGAGGTGGTTTCCCTTCTGCATCTCCAAAGGCCTGGACTGAGCTGTGAGTGCTGAGATGCGGTATGCTGAGCTGCTTGGGCTGTGCTACATTGAGTTCTCTCATTTAAGCACCAGCCAATTAAATCAAACATTATTCACTGCAGCAGGCACGCCTCCTAGCCGACTGCAGATGTAATGAGCAACAGATGAGGTTCACGTTCCATTGGCTTGTGTCCACAGCAACAGAATTAGGCGCCTTCACCTGGCCAGGTTGACACCTGACTCTAACTAGCACCGATGGACTTGAAGGAGGGAGCACCAAGGCCCAGAAGTCAGGCCCCCGATGAGTAGAGGACCCGAGAGCTCGTGGGGATTCTACCTAATGGTGACTCAAGTGCAGTTACAAGTTTTAACTCTTCCTGTGCCCACCCCCATCCTCATCCCTACTGCCAATCTCTTCCATTCTCCAGACCTGGCTCAGAAGTTTGGTTTACTTCAGCTGGAAATGACATAGGAGGACAATGAAAAGGGATGTAAATGGGATCTTTCAAGTTCCCCCCAAAAGTACCCCCTCGCTGTCTCAGTGAGGAATAGTCCCTTTAAATTACATCCTTCAGTAGAGAGGGGCATGGGACCTGGATAGAGAAGGGTGTCCTCTTTTTTCTATGCGGTCTTACGAACATTTTGACACATCCCTGACACTCTTAGGATCTAAAAATCAATCTGTTCCAGGGAGCAAAGCAGGAGTTGGCATTGCACCTTATGGCTCGTCAGCTCGGTACATTGGGCAAGTCATGGCCCACCACCAATGTGGCTCCTCATTTGTAAAGTGATGATGTGGACTAGATGATGTTTGAGATCCTGGTGGGGGAATGGCGGTCCTGTCTCAAAACTCATGAATGAAAATGAGAGAACTCTGATTTCATAAAATCATGATCAGATTGCGAAGATTCTGTAAACCTCTACTCCCTCTGGCACTAAAAAGTTTTTAAAAGTAACCTTTTTTTTGAGATGAAATATCTCTGAATGCTCTGAGGAACCTGTAGTTTTGGGATCTGAGATTCCACACTATTGGGCAGCCCTACTATGGAGAGAATTTTCCCCGTCTTCACTTAAGCTAATTCTGAAAGCCTGTCTCCCCTCTTCCCAAGGGCCAGACTGCTTTATCATTTACCAGATATCTTAGAATCACAAGTCATCTCCCGGAAACATGCTGTGCCTCACTCTTCCCCTACTTTTCTCTGTGGACACTTTCCAGCCTAACTCCTTATAAATCTGCTCTGGGAGCGGTCTCCTAATTATATCCTAGGAGTCTGATACAAAAGAGCAAAGGGGACATTCTGTCTCTGCCTCCCTCATGGTCCCAGGGGCATCTTGGGTTGGGATGGCAGCCTGCTCCATTGTGAGATACCCAGAGGCAATTGCCTGGGAACAAAACCTCAATATGCAATAGAATCTACCTAAGGGCTGAGTGCTTTGGGGGTGTTCCTGCCAAGTTCAGATACATCTGTTAAAATGTAAGTGAAGATTCATGGTTAGTATCAAAATAAAGCACTCGTTCCATCTAAAGTTCTCTGAAGAAAGAGCCCTAAAGTGTTGCCTCCATAAAAATATTTTGAAAGGAAAAGACATTCTGAATCTACTCAGGAAGTACATTCGTTTGCTAAGCTTTTCAAAGCAGTTACCATAAAATGGGTTGGTTTTTAGCAATGGAAACTTATCCACTTATAAGCTTATGATTTTGAGCCATTATGGAAGTGGTGCTTTCTTCCTGAAGACCTGCTGCTGGTGAGTCTTGACTCCTCTGCCACATGGTGAGGCCCATGGCAGTGTCTGCTGGTCTCTCCCTTTTCTTCCAGATTTCATTGCCTTCAGCTTCTTGCTTCTTTGGCTTTCTTTCTCTTTTTATGAATTTTGTTCTCTTATTAAGACCTACCCTGAGCCATGGCTTAACTGAAATAACTTTAACAAAAGATCCTGTTTATAGTGGGTTTACACTCACAGGAATGGATAAACTTAAAGAACATACTTTGGGGGGGGGGGGGGGCATATACAGCTTCAAACCCTACAAGAAGTATGATTAGAGTCAAATTTCAGAACTCAAAGGACCCTCAAATATTTTGAAGGTCAACCCAGATCTGGTCTTGGTCTAGCTAACTGAGGTCTACAGAGTTTGTCGTGCGTCCAAAGCAAGTGAAGAGAGGAAAAAAGAATCCTGTTTGGGTTCTGTTTCATGTCAGCCCAGCATGGATCTAAACATGAGACTTTAAACAAGGTTCTGAATTTTTTAACATCAGCTTGCCAGAAGTTATTTATGTTCAAACTCGAAAAGTTGAGGACATATCTGTAAAGTGTCTCTCTTTCTCCTTAATTTTAATTCTGTAGGTTGAAGAATTTCTTATTGGACTTTTTCAAATAAATTTTCCCCTCGAGTTGCAAAAGAAAAGTTTCAAAATCAGAAAAAAAGTGGAAAGGGTAACACAAGGAGCCGTCACGTGCAATGGTAGGTTGAAATATGTACCCCAGAAAAACGTGTTCTTAATCTGAATCCATTGCTGTGGGTCTGAGTCCATTGGAAGTGGGGCCTTTAGAAGAAGTTATTTTTAGTTAACCTGTGGCCAACTGAATTAGGATGGGTCTTAATCCTGCTACTAGGGGTTTTATGGAGAAGGCCCAGAGATGAGCTGCAAGCAGGAAGTCAAGGTGTATTTAGGGATGTATTTTTGCCAAAATGTTGAAATCTAATTATTAGAAATCAAATCAAATCCAGGTTGTGGGACATTCTACATTACCACTGTCCAGTATCTTTCAAAAATGCCAATTTATTAGAGCTCCCCCAAAAAGGTAGAGGAAGAGAAAGAGGAGGGCATTGTTGTGGAACCCCAGGATTCCTGGGTGGCCAGAATGGTGCTGAACCCCTTGGAGGAAACAAGTTTTCCCAATTCTGGAACCTTGAACCGATAAATTCCTATCAGACCAACCTTTATTGTGTGATATTTTTCTTAGCAGCCTGGAAATTCAGACATATACTCTTGACCCATTCTTATATTTTGTGATATTTGTGTTTTCACTCTCTTCCTCTATTTGCATATGTGTGCATGTACTCACACACTTTATGGAAATAAAAGCAAGCTGCAGATATTGTGTCACCCTAGAACATATATCTCCTCAGAACAAGGCCATTCTCCTCCATAACTACAATACTGTTCTCACACCCAAGAAAGTTTATCTTGTAGCTATAATATTACCATAATAAGATCTACATTCAAATGTCTCCATGTGCCCCCAAAATGTCCTTTGTGGTTTTTAATTTTTCATTTGTCTTTTAAAGCCAGGAACTATCAAGCATGCTGCATTATATTTGGTTATCATTTTTCTTCCGTCTCCTCTAAAGTCTAACATCTCCTCTACCTTCTTTGGGGGGCTCTAATAAATTGGCATTTTTGAAAGATACTGGACAGTGGTAATGTAGAATGTCCCACAACCTGGATTTGATTTGATTTCTAATAATTAGATTTCAACATTTTGGCAAAAATACACCTCTAACATGGGAATTTTAAATGGTGGGAATTTAAAATGGTGTAGCCACTTTGGGAAATAGTCTGGCAGTTTCTCAAGCAGTTAAATGTAGAGTTACAATACGACTCAGCAATTCCACTCTAGGTTAATATATATACCCAAGAGAATTGAAAATGAATATCCACCCAGAAACCTGTAAATGAATGTTTACAGCAGGATTAATCACAATAGAAAAAGCGTGGAAACGACCCAAATGTCCATCACCTAAAGAATGGGTATATAAAGTATAATATATCCATACAATGGGATGTGATTCAGCAATAAAAAGTGAGGTACCGATACAGGCTCAAACATGATAAAACTTGAAAACATCATGTTAAGGGAGAGAAGCCCAACACAGGGACTGTGTATTGCATAATTTTGTTTCTATGAAATGTCCACAGTAAGCAAATCTAGAGATAAAGAAAAGAGATGGTGATTGCCTAGGGCTGGGGTGGGGGCGGGGCGGGGGTGACAGAGGCAAGAGGTTGAGGGAAAATGAGGAGTGACTCCTCACGAATACAGGGTTTCTTTTTGAGGTGCTGAAAATATTCTAAAATTGATTTGGGTGAAGGCTGCACAATTCTGTGGAGATGGTGAAAATCAGTGAATTGGGTACTTTAGTTTGTTCAGTATGTGTAGGCATGTGACTTATATCTCAATAGAGCTTTATTAAAATAAAAAGGAAAACTATGTGGCCATGTGTCCTTCCCGCTGGACACTTTAAGAGGTGCTTATAGCCAGTCTGTGCCATAATTGTTGATGCTAAGCTTCAAAAAGGTGGCTCTTGCCACATCTTGTGGTTGTAAAAGTTCCTTCTCCCTTTGGGATTAGTAAAGTAATCGGAAGAGGGTTGCCTTGCCCCTGTGTGGACACCCTGTTCTCCAACAGTTCCGTCCAATGGCTCTATACACACCGACAATCCCTGCCAGTAAGATCTATTACATACATGTTTGCAAAATGGTGAGTTTCAAACATCTTCTGTTTTACATTTATTTGTTGGCACTTTTCTGTAGAGGAAGTTTTCCTTCTTCCTCTTCCAAAAGATTGGGTTTTGATTTCTTCCTTTTTCTTTCAATCTATTATTGTAATTACTTTTTCTGATGATGACAGCTGGCCAGCAGGAGACCTTTTGACTTGTTCCTGCATCCCCCCTCTTCTTCCAGCACTTCCTTACTTTCTGACACAAGATGTTTCAGGCATCCTTTTACTTCCGCTGTCCCAGTTTTGGAAGCAGCCGTTTCTCCAAGGAGATTTGGTTCCTTTTACAGGGAATTATAGTCAGAGACCAAGATCTGAATGTTAAATGTGCACCTTGCTCATGGGTTGTCATTGGCTTCTCACACCTTCAGAGCTAGGAAAAACATAGACACACACTCACATGTACAAATAAACACACACGGGTCCACAGACAGACATTAGCCTCCAACTAGAGCCACAATCACGTTTCTCTCCATGTTGCCCCAGTGTGTATTTATGTCCCTTTTCTTCAGCAGGGTTAACTCTGGTCCCAAGAATATCAGCCCATTTGCTCATTTGCTCTATCCTCCAGTGCATCAAATAATTTCAGATTTCCTACACAAACACCACAGATCGTTTCGAAAATTAAAGAAATCAGCTCATATCTTTTGACTCTGAGCCATGCTAGATGAACTTTCTGGAGCTATTTTCCTTTCCTTAGTAGGTGGGAGGTTGGGGTTGAGGTGGTGGTGATGACGGTGATGGCAGTGGTGAATAAAAGAGAGAGTGGGGTGTGCATTTTCAACATGTAAAACCTCATGTGAGCACGCACACTAAAAAAGTGAGGGGTTTAAGAGGAAGAGAGGAGATTTTTTGTTTGTTTGTTTTTTAAGGATCTGGTTTTCTGACCGTCAGAGTGAATGCTTTGTATGTTTACTTAAACAAGAAATAAAACGTAAGGTTAGACTCATGAAAATAGAGAGGAAGACAGCTGTTTTTTATGAATTCCAGTAAGATTTTATCCTGCTTGGGGGGTGCTGTTGCTGTACTTGGCTTTGGTGGTGACAGTTTCTCAGACGTGGCATTTGATCTAACATACATGCTGTACATGGTTGTTCTTCAAATGAGGAATTGATTTATTTTTAAAAGGTTCTCCTGCCTTTGGAAGAGAACCAAATACTTCTTTTCAAGTCAGGGAAATAACTTCCTTTTGAGACCTAACCTCTTTCTCACCCCAACGAGCCATTTGGACTTTTGTGTAGGAGTTGAATAAACACATAAAAATGAGAGATTCTTTTTTTTCATTACTTAACTCTCAAACGGGCTGTTTTCCCCTGCTACTAAAAATTTTGATTTCAAAGAGAGATGTGACCTGGAAGCGAAGGCACACTAAAGCCTGGGTTTTAGTTACAGTGTTAGGACTAACTTGCCTGAACCTCAATTCTTTCCTTGTGAAATGGAGATAAAACTTGCTTTGTTTTTCTTTTCACTAAGAATTTTTGCCCTGCATTTTTCCAAAAATAAGATTTGACATGACAGAAGAAATGATACATCTCTATCCATTCTCATAGCATCAGAATTACATTGATTACATGTTGAAGCGATAATAGTTTGGATATATTGAGTTAAATAAAACATTGTATTAAAATCAATTGTACTGGTTTCCTTTAACTTTTTAAATGAGTCTACTAGAAAATTTAAATTTTATAAGTGGCTCTCATTTTATTTCTATTGGGCAGTACTGCTCTGCTCTATCCTATTTTCACCCGAGATTCAAAAAAAAAGGGATGGGAAAATGCAGCATTTGCCAATGTGGGTCTATTACTTGATTAAAGGAGGAATGCTGTTTTGTCACCTTGCCGTATATTGACATAGGTTTGTGTACTTCAAAGCTTTATATAAAAATAAGGCAAAAAAGGGTTGGTACTTTGCTGCAATTGTATTCCTTCCTCTCAGCTGGAAAACTGTGTTTCGGTTAATGTCCAGCTTTGTCATATCTGGACATTTCTGACCAGCAAAGAGCTTGTGACTCAGAATCTGCTAACTTAGTCCTTATTTGTCCTTTTGTTCATTCACCCATTTATTTATTCCTTCCGCAAGTTTTATTGAGACATGGTGCTGGATCCTCAGATTACAAAGATGAATTATGGTTTGATTCGGTCTCCAGGAAGTTCTAGTCTGTGGAGAGATGGAGGAAAAGGAGAGAATCAGCCATGTGAGCTAGTAATTGTGATACCGCATGGGAAGCACAGGCCCAGAGCTCTGTGCAAAATGTAACTGGGAAGGGAGAGAGGCAACTAATGGTTGGCTTGGCTTTTGGGTAATTCATAATTTGATTATTCATGCTATTTTTCAAAGAGGTTTTGCCAAGATTGTTTAAAGAGATTAAAAGTTAGCAAGTATAAACATTAAAAACATTTTTTATTCAGCGTAGACTTTTAAAAGAGCCTTATTGTAAACATATATTCTTTATTCATCAGGGTGTGTCTACATATGTTCTCATATCTGATCTGTCTGCTAAACTATATCCTTGGTCCGGACCTACTCTCTGTCAAAGCAGACACGGGTTACTTGCTGATGATTAATACATTAGAAGCCTGTCTTAGCATCAGGGAGAGTTTCTCCCTTGAGATCCCTCAATTTAGATCCATACTTGTAATCTTATATCATCATACTGATGATCAGAGATGTCTAACTTTAGAGAAGACACAGTGAATTAGAATTTTAAGTAGGGCCAGAATCTGCAAGAAATCTGTACCCAACAGAACTATGGCCTTCTGCAACTGAGGATGCATCAGCTGAAGTGAGGTGGGGTTATTTCTCACTGGAAAAGGAAGAGAAATTTTTGCAGGCTGTTTCTTTTGGTTGGGAACAGGCTGAAAATGTGGTCATGGTGATGAGTCTTCCAAGGAGGTTTTTCTTCTTTAAGCATTTTTGGTGCTGGGCCTCTGGGGGAGGGGGCTGGGGGAGTTCTGTGCAGTCTTACAAGGTAGCCTTGTAGGCTGAAGATCTCTGAGAAGAAGCACATCCCCCACGAAAGCAGGTCTTGTGATATGAAGCTGTGGTTGGTCTAGTGTCAAGCAAATGATCAAATATTTAAGGCTTTAAGAAAAAATGACACTGTTTATAAGGGCCCTTGAAAGAATTTCTGATGGGAGGTGGTGAAAAAGATTTGTTTCCATTACTCATAGCTTAAGTTGGCCCTGATGGGAATTGTTTAAATTCTCACTTCTCAGATTGAAATTTAAAAGTGGGCAATGAAGCATGTTAGAGGAGGTAGTTTCTGGCCAGAATAATTAGAGAGATGAGAAGGTCTTGCTGGAGGTGGTTTGCCTGCTTGCTTTGATACACAGACCTTCCATTGCCTTCTGCTCGTGAATTCTGGTGCTTTGGCTCACATGGGATATAAATGTCTTTCTGTGTTTTATTAGTCAAGTCACACATTTTTTATACTTCTGTAGAACATTTTTGGAAGATAATGCAAGTGCATAGTTCACACCTGGAGGAACTTTAGGGGGAACATGAACATTATGTATTTCTTAGCATTGCTTTTCACTTAGCAAGTTCTTCTGTATTTCTATAGGAAGCTCAGTAGAAGCTGTTAAAATCATTATTGCTTTTACATTATTAGTTCATTCAGTTTGAAAGCATTTATTGGGTGCCTTCCATCTAAGCGCCATATCTTTTACATCTTTATTTCTCTTTAAAACTCCTGAGGATCAAGCCATGAGAACTGGTGTCTAGAACAGAACATGTTATCTTCATGCATTAAAAGGAAAGGGGTAGGGGGTGGACAGTGGTGGCTCAGTGGCAGCATTTTTGCTTGCCATGCCAGGAGACCCAGGTTCGATTCCCAGAGTCTGCCCATGTGGGGTGGGGGGAGAGAAAAGTGGGTGGTAGGGGGACTCCTGCTTCCAGAAAGACGAATTAGAAGACTCTGAAAAGTGGAGAGAATAAAGAAGACATCAGTGACCCAGGACCCAAGGAACAACACAGTGGAGAGTTTCCTGGGTTTTCTTATTGCCACATATATCCCAGACTTGGAGTTGAAGATGCCATTTACCTGGAAACAGCAGCAGATCCATAGAAAAAAAAAAAAAACCACCAATAAAGAAACAAAGAGCCAACAAACTCCTGCTCTCTCTCACCAAAGGACCAGACAAGGCAGTTTAGCAAGAGAGAAAACTTTCGAGCAATAACCACCATACACATCCCTGCTGCCAAATTTTGGCTGAATCTCAATTCACGCCACTGAAGACCCAGAAAGAAACCTAGACTTACACCCTCAGCAGGCTGCAAGCAGGCTGTGACACCAACTCCCTTTGCAGGGTGGTATTTGAGAAGGCCAAGTAGAGAGCTTGGACTTTGATCCCCACTGGTCAGCAGCAAAGCGCCCTCTTTCTCCTAGTGGGTGGGTGTCAGAAGAGGGCTAGGGGAGAATCAGGGCTTTCATCACTGCCCTGCTGGAACCAGGCTGTGCTTCCCCAGAGCAGATGGAGAGCACATGGGAGTAGCAGTGAAGCGCCCCCACTTCTCCCAGTGGGTAGGTATCAGTGGAGGCAAGAAGAGAGCTGGAACTTCCTCACCCAGAACTGTCAAGGAGCCCTTGGCAGTAACAAGGTGGTGCATCCCCGTCCCCTACCAGAGCACAGTCAGAGTAATCCAGCTACACAGAAGGTTTATATAAGATCCACAGTCTCCTAACATAACACTCAAAACGTCCAGGTGAACTGAAAATCGCTCATTATACCAAGTACAAGGAAGAACTCAAACTGAACAAAACGATAATCAATAGATGTCAATACCAAGATGAGAGAGGTGTTAGAATTATCTAACGAAGAATATAAGACAGCTGTGACAAATTACAGATATGTTTAAAGCAGATGAATTATAGACACCCTCAGCAAAGAAAAAGAAAGTCTCAGCCCAGAAATAAAAGATATAAAGAAGAACCAACTAGAAAGTGAGAACTGGAAAATATAATAATCAAGCAAAATACTCACTGAAAGGATGCAAAAGCAGAATGGAAGGGACATGGGGAAGAATTGGTGAACTGGAAGCTAGAACAATAGCAATTACCCAATCTGAACAGCAAAGAGAAAATAGACTTAAAAACAAGAACAGAGCCTCAGGGACCTGGGTATAAACAAAAGGTTCAGCATTTGTGTCATTGGGTTCCAGAAGGACAGGAGACAGAGAGCAGGACTGAAAAAGTACTCAAAGAAATAATGGCTGAAAAAAAACTTCCAAATTTGGCAAGATCCATAAGTCTACAGGTTTAAGAAGGTGAGAATAAACACAAAGAATCCTACATGAAGACATCTCAAACTCAAACTTCTAAGAAGAAAGACAGAGAAAATCTTGAAAACAGCTAGAGAGAAAGGAACACCTTCCATAAAGGAAAAAAAAAACAATTTGAGTGAAGTGGATTTCTTGCAGGAAAACATGGAAGCCAAAAAAAGTGGCACAACGTTTTTCAAGTGCTGGAAGAAAAGAACTGTCAACTCAGAATCCAATATCCATTAAATTTATCCTTCAAAAATGAAGGGGACTGGGCGGGCCACGGTGGCTCAGTAGGCAAGAATGCTTGCGTGCCATGCCAGAGGACCCTGGTTTGATTCCCGGTGCCTGCCCTTTTAAAAAAAAAAAATTGAAGGGTGCATAAAGACATTTTAAGATAAAAGAAATCAAGAGAATTTGTCACCAACAGTCCTACCCTAAAAGAATGGCTAAAGAAAGTTCTCTAAACAAAAAGAAAATATTAAAAGAAGGAAGGTTGGTAATCAGGAAGGAAGAAAGTAAAATGTGGGAAAATACAATAGATTTTATTTTCCCCTTGAGTTTTCTAAATTTTGTTTGGTGTTTAAATAAAAAATTATAAGTGGTGTGGTTTTAAATGTATAGGGGGAATATTTAAGATAATTATTTTATAAACAAAGATATAGGGACATAAAGAGGGGTAAGATTTCCACACTTCATTCAAACTCATAAAATTACAACACCAGTAGACAATAATACGTTATGTATATATACTCTAATACCTGGAACAAGCAGTCAAAAAAAAAAATCCATATAAAAGGTGCAGTCAAGAACACTATAGATAAATTCAAATGGAATTCTTAACAATTGTTCAGGTAACCTATAGGAAAGCAAGAAAAAGAAAGCAGAAAAACAACAAGAACAAAACAGATGTAAGTTCTAACGTATCACTTTCAAATGTTAATTGTCTGAATATACCAATTAAAGATATTTAATATATTAAAAATCTGTAATATATTAATTCAATCTAATGATATAGATGGAACAATATGTGTAATGAAGACATTAATCAAAAGGAAGCCAGAGTGGGTATAATAATATCAGATAAAATAGACTTGAGAGCAAAGAAAACTACTAGAGACGTATAGAGACGTAATATAATGATTAAAGAGTAAACCCACAAAGAAGAAAAAGCAATCCTAAATATGTATACATCAAACAACAGAGCTACAAAATATGTGAAGCAAAACTTGATAGAAATGAAAGGAAACTAGACAAACCCACAATTGTAGGTGGAGACTTCAACACTCCTCTCTCAACACTGAAAGAGCAAATAAACCAAAAATCAGCAAATACATAGAACTCAGTAATAGTGAGTTCATTACTATAATACTCCACCCATAACAGCAAAATACACATTCCATTCACATATACATGAAATATCCTGGGGCCATTAAACAAACATCAGCAAATTTAAAAAGACTTTAATTTCTCTAACCATGGTGGAACCAAAGTAGATTCAGCAACAGAAAGGTAACAGGAAATCTCTAAACACTTGGAAACAAAACAGATACTTCCACAGAAACAAAGAGGAAGCCTTAGGGGAAATATATAGTACACTGAACTGCAGGAAAAATGAAAATTCAACCTGTCGAAATATGTGGGACATAGCTAAAGCAGTGCTGAGAGGCAAATTTATAGCACTAAAATTTATGCAAGTATTAGAAAAGAGAAAATTCTCAAATCAATAACCTAAGCTCCTACTTCAGGAAACTAGAAAAAGGACAACAAAGTAAACTCAAAATAAGCAGAGGGATGAAAATGATAAACATAAGAGATGAAATTGAAAACAGAAAAGCAACAGAGAACATGAGAGATGATTCTTTGAAAAGATCAATAAAATCAGCAAACCTCTGACAAGACTGACATAGAAAAAACACTTCCTAATTCATTTTGTGAAGCTGTTATTATCCTGGTACCCAAACCATACAAAGACAGGAGAGAAGGGAGAGGAAAGGAGGGAGTGGGAGAGGGACAGGGAGCGGGAGAGACTACAGACCAGTATCCTCCAAGGATATATATACAAAAGTCCTTAACAAAATATTGGCAAATAGAATTCAGCTAGATATAAGAAGGAGTATATACTATGGCCTCATAAGCTTTATTCTATGGATGCAAGGAAGTTCAATATTCAAAAATCAATCAATTTATTTTACCACATAATAGGCTAAAAAAGAAAATCAGATGATCATATCGATTGATGCAACAAAAAGCATTTGACAACATTTGAAATCCATTATGACAAAAAGAAATAGAGAACTTCTTCAACTTGATGAGCTCCTAGAAGAAACCAACAGCTAACATTATACTTAATGGTGAAAGGCTGAATGCTTCTGTCTCAAATCAAGAATAAAGCAAAGATGTCCACTTTCACTACTCTTATTCAATGTAATACTAAAGTTCTAGCCAATGTAATAAGGCAAGAAAATGAAATAAATTAGATTGGAAAGGAAGAAATAAAATTGGTCCTGTTTGCAGACGGTATGATTGTCCATATAGAATATCCCAAGAAAGATTTTCCTAGAACTGATACCTGTTCAGCAAGGTTGCAGGATACAGCATGCAAAAGTCAATTGTATTTCTACATACTAGTGATGAACATGTGGACACTGAATTAAAAAGACAATGCCATTTTCATTTATAATATGGAAGGGCAAAGGAACTAGACTTGCTAAAACAATTTTGAAAAAAGAAGGAAGGAAGAGAAATCGAAATTGCCTGATTTTGAGAATTATTGTATAGAGTGTAGTACTGGTGGAGGGATAGGCATGTAGATGTATGTGAATAGAGAACCCAGAAATGGCCCAACATAAATGTATCCAACTGATTTTTTGTACTGTTTTATTATTATTTTTGTTATAACCAACAACCAGACATACAAACATTCTTGACATGGTTACAGTCAATGGCTCACATATCCTCACATAGTTGTGTATTCATCACCATGATCATTTTTTTTGAACATTTGCATCTCTCCAGCAAAAGAAAGAAAATAGAAAAAACTCATATATGCCATACCCCTTACTACTCCCTTTCATTGACCACTAGTATTTCAATCTACTCAATTTATTTTAACTTTTGTTACCCCTATTATTTGTTTATTTTTTATCCATATTTTTTACTCATCAGTCCATTCCATAGACAAAGGGAGCATCAGACACAAGGTTTTCACAATCACACAGCACATTGTGAAAGCTATATCATTATACAATCATCTTCAAGAAACATGACTACTGGAACACAGCTCTACAGTTTCAGGCACTTCCCTCTAGCCACTTTAATACACCATAAACTGGAAAGGGGATATCTATATAATGTTTAAGAATAACCTCCAGGATAACCTCTCGACTCTGTTTGAAATCTCTCAGTCACTGACACTTTATTTTTTCTCATTTCTCTTTTCCCCCTTTTGGTCAAGGTTTTCTCAGTCTCTTCGTGCTAAGCCCCAGCTCATTCTAGGATTTCTATCCCATGTTGCCAGAGAGGTTTACACCCCTGGGAGTCATGTCCCACATAGAGAGGGGGAGGGCAGTGAGTTTGCTTGCTGTAGTGGCTGAGAGAGAGAAAGGCCACATCTGAGCAACAAAAGAGATTCTCTGGGGGTGACCCCTAGACCTTATTTTAAGTAGCCTTAGCCTATCCTTTGCAGGGATAAGTTTCATAGGAACAAACCCCAAGACTGAGGGTTTGGCCTATTGATTTGTCCCTACTGCTTTCGAGAATATCAGGAATTCTCCAGATGGGGAAGTTGAATTTTCTCCCATTTTCCCCGTTCCCCCAAGGGAACTTTGCAAATATTTCTTTATTCACTGTTCAGATCACTCTGGGATTTATCAGGGCATCACACTGACCTGGACAAACCTACAAAATCTCATGCCCTATTTAAGGTTCCATGTACTTATAGTATTCAATTAAACTGTCCATATTTGTTAAATTAGTAAATGCAGTAGTCAAAATATAAATTTTATATCAAACATTTTTGCTTTAGTCTCACACAGAAGTTGAAGTTTTAAAATATGAATACCATCTATTTTCAACACCCTGCAATATTAACATTCCTTTGTTCTTCCTGATGCAGAAACATTTTTTAATTTGTACATTTAGTCACTGTTATTGTACACACTAGGCATTCCTAGATTGTACCATCTTAGTCTTTATTGTCTGTCTTTCCTTCTGATTTTATTTGTGCCCCCAACCCTCCTCCGTCTGTCATTCTCACATTCAGCCTCATTCAGTGTTCTAACATTATTGTATTACAGTTAGGTAGTATTGTGCTGGCCACTTCTGAATTTTTACATCCAGTCCTGTTACACAACTCTATCCCTTCAGCTCCAGTTACCCAATCTCTACCTATTTGTATGTCCCAATAACTGCTGCCCAACTGATTTTTGATAAAGTTGCAAAAACAACTCAGCAGAAGCAACCTAGCCTTTTCACCAAATGGATCTGCAATGACTAGATATTCATATGCAAAAAATAAATAATAACTTTGACCTAAGCTTCATACCTTACAAACAAATTAACTCAAAATGAGTTGTGAAATTAAATGTAAATCATAATCTATAAATCTTCTGGGGGAAAAATATAGGAGAAAATGTTCCAGATCTAGGTCTGGTTAGAGATTTCTTAAACTCAGCACAAAAAGCACATCCATAAAAGCACAATTTGGTAGATGGGACTTCATCAAATTAAAAACATTTGCTCTGCAAAACACCTCTTCTGAGAATGAAGAGACAAGCATAGAATGGGAGAAAATATTTGCCAACCACGTATCCAAACAAGGTCTAGATCTAAAATATTAAAAAAAAATCCTCTCAAAACTTCACAGTAAAAACAATCCATTAATAAAATGGGCAAAAGGCATGAAGAGACATTTCACTAGAAAAGATATACAATTGGCAGATAAGTACATGAAATCATCAGCCATTGGGAAAATGCAATTTGAAACCATGATGAAATATCACTACATTACCAATCAGAATAACTAAAATAAAACATAGTGGCAATACCGAATGCTGGCAAGAATATGGAGAAACTGAATCATACATATGTTGCTAATGGGAATGTAAAATGGTACAACCACTCTGGAAAACAGTTTAGCAATTACTTTAAAAATCTAAACATACAACTCCCATAAAGCCCAGCAACTGCACTCCTGGGCATTTTTCCCAGAGAAAGAAAGGGTTATGTTCACCCAAAAAACTGTGCGCGAATGTTTTAGCATCTTTATTTTATTTTATTTTTTTAATGTGAAATATATACAAAAAAAGCAATAAATTTCAACGCACATTTTAACAAGCAGTTATGGACCAGATTTCACAGTTTGCTGTGGGTTACAGTTCCACTAGTTTCACAGCTTCTAGTTCCTCCCTGACCCTGGAGAGCGACAGAAAGGTCAATATGATGACTCAGCGGTCATACTCATTTGTTAAATCCTATCTTTTCTGTTATATTCCTTCTCTTTAAAGAACATGTATACCTAAGAGCAATACATTTCAAAGTGCATCGCAAAAAATAGTATAGAACAGATTTCACAGTTTGGTATGAGTTACAATTCCACAATATTAGGTTTGTATTTCTAGCTGCTCAAAGGTACTAGAGGCTAAAAGAAATATCAGTCAAATGATTCAGCACTCATTAGTTCAACCCAGCTCTCTCTGTATAACTCCACCATCACCTCTGATCTTTCTCACACTCTGTAGGGGTATTTGGGCTATGCCCATTCTGACTGCCTTTTTTTTTTTTTTTTTTTTTAGCTTTTTTATTGTATAGTATCACATATATACAAAGCAAAGAAATAAAAAAGCAATCGTTTTCAAAACACTCTTCAAAAAGTGGTTGCAGGATAGATCCCAGAGTTTGTCATGGGCTACCATACGATCCTCTCATATTTTTCCTTCTAGCTGCTCCAGAATATAGGAGGCTAGAAGGCTTAAATACTTTTTTATCATCACAATCAACTTTTTTTTCCTTCTTTTTTGTGAACAATAGCTTATACAAAAAAGCTATAAATTTCCAAGCACAGCACTACAATTAGTTGTAGAACATATTTCAGACTTTGACATGGGTTACAATTTCACAACTTTAGGTTTTTACTTCTGACTATATAGCAGCTTTATTTTTAAGAGTCAAAAACTCGAAACCACCGTGATGGCCCACATGGGTGAATGGTTAAACCAACTGTGGTGCATCCATACCATGGAAAACTACACAGCAGTGAGAAGAAATGAACTATGAATACATGCCACAACCTGGACAAAGCTGCAGAAAATTACACTCAATGGCTAAAGCCAATCCTAAAAGGTTATGCCCTATATGATTTCATTTATGTAACATTCTTTGAATGATGAAGTAGAGAACAGATTAGTGGTTGTCCAGGGTATGGGGATTGGGTCGAGAGGGAAGTGGTCATCCCTATAAAAAAATAATAGGCCTGACCCTTGGGGTGAATGGAAGTACTTTGTATCTTTTTTTTTTTTTTTTTTATTAACGGAAAGAAAAAAAAGAAATTAACACAACATTTAGAAATCATACCATTCTACATATGCACTCAGTAATTCTTAACATCATCACATAGATGCATGATCATTGTTTCTTAGTACATTTGCATCAGTTTAGAGGAACTAGCAACACAACAGAAAAAGATATAAAATGTTAATATAAAGAAAAGAAATAAAAGTAGTAGTAATAGTAAAAAACAACAACAACAAACAAACCAACAAGCAAACAAAAACAAAAAAAAAACCCTATAGCTCAGATGCAGCTTCATTCAGTATTTTAACATGATTACTTTACAATTAGGTATTATTGTGCTGTCCATTTTTGAGTTTTTGTATCTAGTCCTGTTGCACAATCTGTATCCCTTCAGCTTCAATTACCCATTGTCTTACCCTGTTTCTAACTCCTGCTGAACTCTGTTACCAATGACATATTTCAAGTTTATTCTCGAATGTCCGTTCACAACAGTGGGACCATACAGTATTTGTCCTTTAGTTTTTGGCTGGATTCACTCAGCATAATATTCTCTAGGTCCATCCATGTTATTACATGGTTCACAAGTTTATCTTGTCTTAAAGCTGCATAATATTCCATCGTATGTATATACCACAGTTTGTTTAGCCACTCTTCTGTTGATGGAGATTTTGGCTGTTTCCATCTCTTTGCAATTGTAAATAACGCTGCTATAAACATTGGTGTGCAAATGTCCGTTTGTGTCTTTGCCCTTAAGTCCTTTGAGTAGATACCTAGCAATGGTATTGCTGGGTCGTATGGCAATTCTATATTCAGCTTTTTGAGGAACCGCCAAACTGCCTTCCACAGTGGTTGCACCCTTTGACATTCCCACCAACAGTGAATAAGTGTGCCTCTTTCTCCGCATCCTCTCCAGCACTTGTCATTTTCTGTTTTGTTGATAATGGCCATTCTGGTGGGTGTGAGTTGATATCTCATTGTGGTTTTGATTTGCATTTCTCTAATGGCCAGGGACATTGAGCATCTCTTCATGTGCCTCTTGGCCATCCGTATTTCTTCTTCTGGTAGGTGTCTGTTTAAGTCTTTTTCCCATTTTGTAATTGGGTTGGCTGTCTTTTTGTTGTTGAGTTGAATAATCTCTTTATAAATTCTGGATACTAGACCCTTATCTGATATGTCATTTCCAAATATTGTCTCCCATTGTGTAGGCTGTCTTTCTACTTTCTTGATGAAGTTCTCTGATGCACAAAAGTGTTTAATTTTGAGAAGCTCCCATTTATTTATTTCCTTCTTCAGTGTTCTTGCTTTAGGTTTAAGGTCCATAAAACCACCTCCAGTTGTAAGATCCATAAGATATCTCCCAACATTTTCCTCTAACTGTTTTATGGTCTTAGACCTAATGTTGAGATCTTTGATCCATTTTGAGTTAACTTTTGTATAGGGTGTGAGAGATGGGTCTTCTTTCATTCTTTTGCATATGGATATCCAGTTCTCTAGGCACCATTTATTGAAGAGACTGTTCTGTCCCAGGTGAGTTGGCTTGACTGCCTTATCAAAGATCAAATGTCCATAGATGAGAGGGTCTATATCTGAGCACTCTATTCGATTCCATTGGTCGATATATCTATCTTTATGCCAATACCATGCTGTTTTGACCACTGTGGCTTCATAATATGCCTTAAAGTCAGGCAGCGCGAGACCTCCAGCTTCGTTTTTTTTCCTCAAGATGTTTTTAGCAATTCGGGGTACCCTGCCCTTCCAGATAAATTTGCTTATTGGTTTTTCTATTTCTGAAAAATATGTTGTTGGGATTTTGATTGGTATTGCATTGAATCTGTAAATCAATTTAGGTAGGATTGACATCTTAACTATATTTAGTCTTCCAATCCATGAACACGGTACGCCCTTCCATCTATTTAGGTCTTCTGTGATTTCTTTTAACAGTTTTTTGTAGTTTTCTTTATATAGGTTTTTTGTCTCTTTGGTTAAATTTATTCCTAGGTATTTTATTCTTTTAGTTGCGATTGTAAATGGGATTCGTTTCTTGATTTCTACCTCAGCTTGTTCATTACTAGTGTATAGAAAAGCTACAGATTTTTGAATGTTGATCTTGTAGCCTGCTACTTTGCTGTACTCATTTATTAGCTCTAGTAATTTTGTTGTGGATTTTTCTGGGTTTTCTACATATAGTATCATATCGTCTGCAAACAGTGATAGTTTTACTTCTTCCTTTCCAATTTTGATGCCTTGTATTTCTTTTTCTTGCCTAATTGCTCTGGCTAGAACTTTCAACACAATGTTGAATAATAGTGGTGATAGTGGACATCCTTGTCTTGTTCCTGATCTTAGGGGGAAAGTTTTCAATTTTTCCCCATTGAGGATGATATTAGCTGTGGGTTTTTCATATATTCCCTCTATCATTTTAAGGAAGTTCCCTTGTATTCCTATCTTTTGAAGTGTTTTCAGCAGGAAAGGATGTTGAATCTTGTCAAATGCCTTCTCTGCATCAATTGAGATGATCATGTGATTTTTCTGCTTTGATTTGTTGATATGGTGTATTACATTAATTGATTTTCTTATGTTGAACCATCCTTGCATACCTGGGATGAATCCTACTTGGTCATGATGTATAATTCTTTTAATGTGTTGTTGGATACGATTTGCTAGAATTTTATTGAGGATTTTTGCATCTGTATTCATTAGAGAGATTGGTCTGTAGTTTTCTTTTTTTGTAATATCTTTGCCTGGTTTTGGTATGAGGGTGATGTTGGCTTCATAGAATGAATTAGGTAGTTTTCCCTCCACTTCGATTATGTTGAAGAGTTTGAGGAGAGTAGGTACTAATTCTTTCTGGAATGTTTGATAGAATTCACATGTGAAGCCGTCTGGTCCTGGATTTTTCTTTTTAGGGAGGTTTTGAATAACTAATTCAATCTCTTTACTTGTGATTGGTTTGTTGAGGTCGTCTATTTCTTCTTGAGTCAAAGTTGGTTGTTCCTGTCTTTCCAGGAACCTGTCCATTTCTTCTAAATTGTTGTATTTATTAGCGTAAAGTTGTTCATAGTATCCTGTTATTACCTCCTTTATTTCTGTGAGGTCAGTAGTTATGTCTCCTCTTTCATTTCTAATCTTATTTATTTGCATCCTCTCTCTTCTTCTTTTTGTCAATCTTGCTAAGGGCCCATCAATCTTGTTGATTTTCTCATAGAACCAACTTCTGGTCTTATTGATTTTCTCTATTGTTTTCATGTTTTCAATTTCATTTATTTCTGCTCTAATCTTTGTTATTTCTTTCCTTTTGCTTGCTTTGGGATTAGTTTGCTGTTCTTTCTCCAGTTCTTCCAAGTGGACAGTTAATTCCTGCATTTTTGCCTTTTCTTCTTTTCTGATAAAGGCATTTAGGGCAATAAATTTCCCTCTTAGCACTGCCTTTGCTGCGTCCCATAAGTTTTGATATGTTGTGTCTTCATTTTCATTTGCCTCTAGGTATTTACTAATTTCTCTTGCAATTTCTTCTTTGACCCACTTGTTGTTTAAGAGTGTGTTGTTGAGCCTCCATGTATTTATGAATTTTCTGGCACTCCGCCTATTATTGATTTCCAACTTCATTCCTTTATGATCCGAGAAAGTGTTGTGTATGATTTCAATCTTTTTAAATTTGTTAAGACTTGCTTTGTGACCCAGCATATGGTCTATCTTTGAGAATGATCCATGAGCACTTGAAAAAAAGGTGTATCCTGCTGTTGTGGGATGTAATGTCCTATAAATGTCTGTTAAGTCAAGTTCATTTATAGTAATATTCAGGTTCTCTATTTCTTTATTGATCCTCTGTGTAGATGTTCTGTCCATTGATGAGAGTGGTGAATTGAAGTCTCCAACTATTATGGTATATGTGTCTATTTCCCTTTTCAGTGTTTGCAGTGTATTCCTCACGTATTTTGGGGCACTCTGGTTCGGTGCGTAAATATTTATGATTGTTATGTCTTCTTGTTTAATTGTTCCTTTTATTAGTATATAGTGTCCTTCTTTGTCTCTTTTAACTGTTTTACATTTGAAGTCTAATTTGTTGGATATTAGTATAGCCACTCCTGCTCTTTTCTGGTTGTTGTTTGCATGAAATATCTTTTCCCAACCTTTCACTTTCAACCTATATTTATCTTTGGGTCTAAGATGTGTTTCCTGTAGACAGCATATAGAAGGATCCTGTTTTTTAATCCATTCTGCCAGTCTATATCTTTTAATTGGGGAATTCAGTCCATTGACATTTAGAGTTATTACTGTTTGGATAATATTTTCCTCTACCATTTTGCCTTTTGTATTATATATATCATATCTGTCTTTCCTTCTTTCTACACTTTTCTCCTGTCTCTCTCTTCTGTCTTTTTGTATCTGACTCTAGTGCTTCCTTTAGTATTTCTTGCAAAGCTGGTCTCTTGGTCACAAATTCTCTTAGTGACTTTTTGTCTGAGAATGTTTTAAATTCTCCCTCATTTTTGAAGGACAATTTTGCTGGATATAGGAGTCTTGGCTGGCAGTTTTTCTCTTTTAGTAACTTAAATATATCATCCCACTGTCTTCTAGCTTCCATGGTTTCTGCTGAGAAATCTACACATAGTCTTATTGGGTTTCCCTTGTATGTGACAGATTGTTTTTCTCTCGCTGCCTTCAAGATCCTCTTTTTCTCTTTGACCTCTGACATTCTAACTAGTAAGTGTCTTGGGGAACGCCTATTTGTGTCTAATCTCTTTGGGGTGCGCTGCACTTCTTGGATCTGTAATTTTAGGTCTTTCATAAGAGTTGGGAAATTTTCAGTGATAATTTCTTCCATTAGTTTTTCTCCTCCTTTTCCCTTCTCTTCTCCTTCTGGGATACCCACTACACGTATATTTGTACGGTTCACATTGTCCTTGAGTTCCCTGATACCTTGTTCAAATTTTTCCATTCTTTTCCGGATAGTTTCTGTTTCTTTTTGGAGTTCAGATGTTTCATCCTCCAAATCACTAATTCTATCTTCTGTTTCTTTAAATCTGTCATTGTAGGTATCCATTGTTTTTTCCATCTTTTCTACTTTATCTTTCACTTCCATAAGTTCTGTGATTTGTTTTTTCAGTTTTTCTATTTCTTCTTTATGTTCAGCCCATGTCTTCTTCATGTCCTCCCTCAATTTATCGATTTCGTTTTTGAAGAGGTTTTCCATTTCTGTTCGTATATTCAGCATTAGTTGTTTCAGCTCCTGTATCTCATTTGAACTATTGGTTTCTTCGTTTGACTGGGCCATATGTTCAATTTTCTGAGCGTGATCCATTATCTTCTGCTGGCGTCTGGGCATTTAGTCAGATTTCCCCGGGTGTTCGACCCCACAGGTTGAAAGATTTTTCTGCGCAGTCTCTGGGTTCTGTTCTTCCTATCCTGCCCAGTAGGTGGCGCACGTGGCACACGCCTGTCTGTGGGTTCCACCAGCGAAAGTTGCTGTGGGTCCCTCAACTCTGGAAAACTCTCGCCGTAGGGGAGGTTCGGCAACCGAAGCGTCTTGGAAGAATGCCAGCCGGCCCGGGGTTCCAAACGCGGGGAGGGTCGCCGGCTGTCGCAGCACAGGAGAGCGTCCGGCCAAATTAGCTAGTCGGCCCGGGGCACCAAGCGTGGCGGGAGGGTGCCAGCTGTCGCAGCCCGGGAGAGTGCACTGCTCCCAGCCGACGGGGGAGTCACGTGTTTGGAAGGGATCCCCCGGTCACTGTTCTCCGCAGTCTGGGGATTTCCGACCCAACTATCTCAGTTGTTCCGGGGGGCCTCGTGTGGTGGGGGCACCAGCCGCCGCGGCCTAAGGGGACCGCCTGTCCAATTCTACCAGCTGGCCTGGGAAGGTGGAAGGGAGGGACTCCGGTCGCTTGCTGTCCCACCCAGGAAAGCCCGTGCCCCTTGGTGATCTCACCAGAGCTGGTTCTCCCAGATAGTCAGCCGCTCCAGGATGGGGTACGCTGTCCCTTTGATCTCCCTCGTGGCTCCGGGAGCTGCTCTGTATTATCTCCACTCCCCCAGTAGTTGTTCTGGAGGAGGAAAGGTGAGGGCAGCAAGGCTGTCGAGGCTGGTGGCGGAGGAGCACGGTGAAGGCGGGGGAAGAGGGCACCGTGTTGGTTGGAGAGCAGCCGGAGCAGGAGGGGGAGGAGGGGGGTAGGGAGGTCGGGCGGCTCGGCTGCTGCGGGGCGCGTGCGCCGCGCGGCGGTCCGGCGGAGAAAGAGAGGGGGTAGGGAGGTCGGGCGGCTCGGCTGCTGCGGGGCGCGTGCGCCGCGCGGCGGTCCGGCGGAGAAAGAGAGGGGGTAGGGAGGTCGGGCGGCTCGGCTGCTGCGGGGCGCGTGCGCCGCGCGGCGGTCCGGCGGAGAAAGAGAGGGGGTAGGGAGGTCGGGCGGCTCAGCTGCCGCGGGGCGCGTGCGCCGCGCAGCGGTCCGGCGGAGAAAGAGAGGGGGTAGGGAGGTCGGGCGGCTCGGCTGCTGCGGGGCGCGTGCGCCGCGCGGCGGTCCGGCGGAGAAAGAGAGGGGGGGTCAGTACTTTGTATCTTAACTGCCCCATTGTCAGTGTCCTGGTTGTGATATTGTACTATCGTACTGCTAGATGTTTCCGTTGGAGGAAATGGGGTAAAGGGTACTCTCTGGTTTATTTTTTTACACCTGCATGTGAATCTATAATTATATCAAAGTAGAAAGTATAAAATCGATTACATATCCTTTGCCTCAGTAGTGTTTACTCCCTAAAAATTCATCCAAGAGATATACTCAGATTTCCACAAAGATCCTAACTATTTAACAGGAGAAAATAAAATGAAAACCATGGATAGTATTTAAATACATTGCTGTTCATTTTGTTTTCTTCTTATTTTTTGAGTGTACTTTTATGTTGTGTACATTCAGATGTAATGTATGCATGCATTACTTCATGACAAAGTAAAGAAATCAGAATTTTGAAGTCTATTTAATAATGAGGGAATGTATACAATCTAAGTGAAAAAACAACATTCAATTCTTAATACGGTCACAAGTTTGGTTTTAGAAAAAGTTTTAAATAAATTATAAAACACTAAAGGAGCTTTACCAAAATGTTGACAAGGGTGATTTCTGGACAGTGAAATTTTTGTGATTCTTCATGATTCTTCTGGTAGTTTCCAAAATTTTACAATGACCTTTAAAATTATGGGAGAAAAATGAAATGAGCTTTTAAAATCAGGAAAAATTACAAATACTCATTTAAAGAATCGGTGGACTGAAGGAGATCCTTCATAGGTGACAGCACAAAAGGGCTTTGTGTAACCATATGACTAAGCTACTTACCCTTTTCTTAATACTGTCTTATGCTTTTAATATGTTTGTGGAATTCCTCCATGTAGAATGCTTTTGTCTATTTTTCTCCCCAACCTGAAACATGCTTGACATTTGCCCCTCCCACGTCAGGCCAAAGTGTCAGAAGATTCCACTCTTGGAATTCCTCACAGCTGTTAGCATTTCTAATCTAACTGTTAGATTTTCCTAGACAACTTCTATGTCCAGAGAACTTTCTAGAGTGGGGAGAGGGTAGGCATCCCTCTTACAGTCTGTCTTTTCGTCTTGTTCTCCAAGGATCTGTGCCGTACGATTCAGGGGCTCAGAGAAGTCCCCTCAGTAGTTTACGACATTGGTCTTTAAGCTGTAGGAAGAGTTAAGCTCATGGCATCCTTCAGTGCAGGAAATCTGAGACTCTGAGGCCCAAATGCAAACTGAATGATACTATGGCATTCCTTCTAAGCCATTAAATACTAATCAAAATCCGTATCTGAAAAATTTTAAAGGGTGTCCCATGCTATGTGCCAGGCACCAGGCTGGGTATTCTCTGCACGCGTTAAGTCATAAAATCCTGACGATCACCCTGGAAGGTAGGTCCTTGTATCTGTCCATTCAGTAACTAGGTGCCCTGCCCTACTCAAGGTATGCTGTAACATTGGTGAACAAAGCGCACCCAAATCCTTTCCTCGCGCAGCTTATTTTCATTTGAGTTAATTTATAGATGAGACACTGAGAACACAAACAGGTAATTAATTTGCCACATCAAGTAAATGGCAGGGCCTGTTCTCCCTCAAAGCTGACATGACAAGTGAACTCACTCCCCAATCCCCCTTCCACATGTGGAACATGACTCCCAGGGGTGTGGACCTTCCTGGCAACATAGGACAGAAATCCCTGGATGAGACAGGACCAGCATCAAGGGATTGAGAAACCCTCCTTGACCAAAAAGGGGAAGAGAAAAATGAGACAAAATAAAGTGTCAGTGGCTGAGAGATTTCAAACAGAATCAAGAGGTTATACTGGAGGTTATTCTTACGCTATATATGTATATATAATTTCTAGTTTATGGTGTATTGCAGTGGCTGGAGGGAAGTACCTGAAACTGTTGAGCTGTGTTCTCTTGAAGATGATTGTATAATAATATAGCTTTTACAATGTGATGTACAATTGTGAAAACCTGTGCCTGATATTCCTTTTATCTAGGGTATGGACAGATGAGTAAAAACTATGGATAAGAAATAAACAAATGATAGGGAGGAAAATGGCAGGACCTGTATTTGAACCCAGGCAACCCAGGTCCCAAGGCTGAGGGCTCAGTTGCCACCCAGAAACATTTCCACATCCAGGGATAACAATATTGATTCTAGGATGGGACGGAACTAATGGCCAATGTCATTTGTGGTCATTTGTGTTATCAAATGAGAATTATACTCATATAAATGATTAAATTTAGATGTATATAGATGTTTGTTTTAGTTTGTTTAAGCTGCAGGAATGCAATATACCGGAAACAAAACAGCTTTTAAAAAAGGAATTTATTAGTTGCAAATGTAGAGTTCTAAGACTAAAAAATGTCCAAACTAAGGCATCCAGAGAAAGATACCTTGACTCAAGAAAGGCCGATGGATTTGGAACACCTCTGTCAGCTGGGAAGGCACATGGCTGGTATCAGCTGGGGTCTCTGGCTTCTCATTTGAAACCTCTTCTTCGGGAGTGTTTTCTTTCTTTATCACCAAAGGTCTCTGGCTGTATGGGCTCTTTCTGAAATGGTTCCCTTTTAAAGGACTCCAGGAAGCAACCCCACCTTGAATGGGTGGAGACACATCTCCATGGAAACCACCTAATCAAAAGTTACCATCCACCGTTGGGTGAATCACTTCTCCATGGAAACAATAAAAAAGAGCCCCCCCAGTAATATTGAATGAGGATCAAAGAATATGGCTTTTCTGGTGTATGCAACAGTTTCAAACCAGCAGAATGTTAGGTCATAAAATATGTTTCGTCAGTCTAATTCATCCAGTATTTATTGTGCACCTATTATATGGTCCGTCTTCTCAAGAAGTTCACGATCAACGGAGATGGCAAGTGAAAAATTATAACGTGCTTGTGAGATGCTCTAATAAAGTTCAAGGTGCTGAGGAGGCATATAGATAACTCCCAAACTCAGCCCCAATGGACCTGCAAGTCACGGGTGTGGTGTCCTTGTTTTGCAGATAAATATATGGGCCTAGCAAGGCTTAGATCTCTGCTTGTGGGCATATTGCTAGGAGCCGGAGGAGCTCGGAGTGAAACCAGGGTTTCTGACTGTCTAGCACTGTCTTTGTCTCCCAAGAGATGCAATATCTGGAGTGCCTCCTTCAAGCCCAGATCAGCTTCTAGATACCTGGAGAAACTGTAGAGTAGGTCAAATCCAGTTCTTTCTGTTTCCTTTCTTTTTTTTTTTCTTTTGCATGGACAGGCATTGGGAATTGAACCCAGGTCTCCAGCATGGCAGGCAAGTATTCTGCCACTGAGCCACCATTGCACCACCCCCAGTTCTTTCTTTCCTCAGCCTCTTGGGCTCCAAGCCCTCTGGAAAGAGCTGGAGTAAAGGCCCAGACAGCAGGTTTTCCGTCATGCCAACTTCCCTTGGGGGAGTCCCAAGTGGAGAATCTTCTTCATAAGTGAGAACAAATAGTCAATTAACAACATCTATCATGGAGGGAAAAATAAGAAGCAGAAGATGCAAATTCCAGATAGAAAAATGAGGACCAATTTCACAAGACTAGTTACCTCTGTGGAGAAAGAGAGGAATATAAAATGAGGGATACAGGACATTGTATGTGGCATTAAGATATGGAGCAGATACAATATATAATACTATAATTTGACAAAGCAGGTAAATGGGCACAAAAACATTGGTTATATTATTCTCTATAACCTTCTGTATGCTAGACCTATTCCATTAGAAACATATTAAAATGACATTAATGGGGCATAAAATGTTGATTAATTCAAGCCCACAGTAAATGCATTGCTGATTTCCTGAAGAGTTACGTTATTACTTCAAGGTTCAGTTCAAATGCCACTTCCTCTGGGTAATTTCTGTTTCCCACTCCTGACTGAGAAAACACGGCCCTGGAATTCCTGCCATACAGTTTGACACCACTGTCTTGGCAGGTCTGGGTCATCTCATCCGTTCTACGCTGTCTTCTTCAACTCTGTACGCCTTGGCTACCCATAGCCCTGGACCTGGAACAGAGGGGTGCTTCGGCAGCATTTGCTGAGTGGAAGAAGCAGCCTCTGCTGCCTGAGGTGGGAGCCAGTCGTTGAGTAGTTTCAGCTCTGTGCATTTCAAGTCTTCATTTCCTTGGGTGGGTCTCTGCAGCTGAATGCTGGGTCACTGTAAAATGGGAAGTCACTGGAAGGAAGATGAGCTCAGCCCCGGCAGTGAGTGCAGAGGAACTGAAGTCATCATAGGAGGTGAAGCGCTTTCAGGCAGAGGGGAAGCCCCCTGGCTTCCCTCCCACAGCCACTGCAATTGCCCGGGCCAGGAAGCCACTTAGGAACATTTGAGAAGCTGATGCTGTCCTTGACACTTTATGGCTCCAGGCTCTGAATAGAAAGGACATTCTGGGGCGAAGCTCTTCTTGAAGGCACTTAGTAACAGGTAAAGCACTCCTATTTTATGTCTTATTGAAGCTTTGCTCTTGTACCTGCAGCCTTAGATCGATCAATCTAAGTCTTAATAAGTATGCCAGTGTTAATACTTTGACAGTATTAACAGTGGGCAGATCGCATAAAAGTTTCTTAAAAGACAACTGTTTCAAAAATGGTACTTTTCCACTGTCGTGATTTAAAATGTCAGTATTTGCCAAAGAAAGGAAAAACAGTAGATTCCTTCCCTATTTACTCATTTTTAGAGTGTACCTACAAGATATCAAGGACCATGTAGACAGGCTACCCGCCCCCCTCCGGAGCATTTCCCAAAGCCGAGCATGGTGTGCAGGCATCGCTCCTGCCTGCCTTGGGTCCGCACTTTGCAGAGCATGTCCAGGGCCTCCCCAGAACTGGGTGCGTTCCCCATTCCTTTCATGAAACGTTATCCTCTCTGGGATGAAAGCCAATTGATTAAATAATAAGATTTTTAATTGTTTCATAGAGCAAGGAACCCTCCATGGGGTATTTGGCTAGGTCATCTCAGAACAACTTCTTTTTAAAGAAATAGAGCATTAAAACACAGTTGAGGGCCGGCAACGGTGGCTCAGTGGCAGAGTTCTCACCTGCCATGCCGGAGACCCAGGTTCAATTCCAGTGCCTGCCCATGCAAAAAATAAAAAAACACAAACCTGGGGTGCACGAGTGGTTCAGTGGTAGAATACTTGCCTTTCATGTGGAAGACCCAGGTTCGATTCCTGGACCATGCACCCCACAAGGAAAAATAAAAAGTTTCTGTTAGGGTGGGCAATGGTGGCTCAGTGGCAGATTTCTCACCTCCTGTGCCAGAGACCTGGATTCGATTCCCGGTGCCTGCCCATGCAAAACACACACACACACAAACACACACACACACACACACACACACACACACACACACACACACTTGAAGCTCCTTGGCCACACATTCCCATTTCCATCTCTTCCCTTCTTTCAATCTCTGTCCTGTAGTGGATTTGTCAGCTTGCTTAAAGGCACCAAGCATCTTGATTTCTTACTTATTTTTAAATATTTTACGTATGCAGCAAACAGTAGGGAATATAATAAATACCCTTAAATACCTTGTTTTCTTCATTTTTGAAGGCATTTCTCTTAGCTTACATTACATTTGCTCTTGAGAAATCTCATACCATCTGACTCTTGATTCCTTGTACATGATCTATGTACTCAAAGAATTTGGCATCTTCTCCTCATCCCTGCTGTGATTGAGGTGGTATTTTTCATCCACTGGGCTGGGTCCCTCAAAGCCCTTTCAATCTGAAGATTTATGGCCTTCAGTTCTGGCAAAGTTTCATGTAGGATTCCTTTGAAAGAGTCTCTCTCTCCATCATCCATGTTGCTTTCTAAATTCCCATTAACCAGATATTAAAGAGCCTGGATCGACCCTCTAATTTTCTTATTTCATTTGTATTTTCTACATCTTTCTATTTCTGGATTCCTTTTTTTGGGGGGGGGGGGAGAAATTTCTTCAATTTTCCCCACCTATCTATTAAATTCTTTTTTATTTCTGTTTGTTTTGCCAAATGCTCCTTTTTAAACATAGCACCGTGTTCTTGTTTTAAAGGTTTTCCTGTTGTTTCTGAAGATATACGTGATAAGGTTTTATACTATTGTTCCGTTCTCTGCATTGTCTCTGTCCCTCCTCCCCACCCCACCCCAACTGGATTCATCCTCTCTGTTTGTTTGTTTTTTTTGGTATTTGGGGGTTGTCTTTAGCTGCTAATTGCTGGCTGTTCCTTCAGGAGAGTATCTGTAAATGATGGCAGGAAGTTCTGAGTCACGTATGGGTGATTAGGTGGTGACCTGACTATTTTGTTATGAGGCTTCAAATGTATGAAATTATACCCCTTTTCTCCTGGGCTGGGCTGTTTTCCCAGAGAGGAAGGTTCTTGTCTCAGATCTGGCTGCCAGTACCCTGAGCAGGAGAATGAGGCTGGAGGCTCATCATTCATTTCGTAGACTTTCACGTAATACATCTGCTTACAAAATGCTAGCCCTCTTCCAACTATACTTGATGCTCCTGTGTCCTCTGCCTGAGGAAGAAAACTGTAGATTTCTATCAAGAAGGATGACCATGGAGAATGGGCCGTAACTGCTCTTACTCATACAGACTTTCCCCTGGGCAACCCACTGCCTTCAGGGGCACCTCCTCTCTGAATGTAAGCCTGTCACCCCAGGAGCCTCTCTGGCATCCACCTGCTGCTTTTAGAAGTCTCCTTTGGCAGGTTTGAAGTTTATGTTTTCTCTATTCTTTTAAGTGATTAGCTCTCATTCATCTGACGTCTGCTTTCCATACCCCCCAAATTTTGTTCCCACCTCTCTACAGCATCTCCAGCTCATTTTCTCCTTTTGGGTTTACAGTATCCAGATAGGCTTTCTCCACTCCCTCTGGAACAGGGCCAGGGACCCGTAATGAGAGCATGACAGGTGACCTACTGTACCAGGAGGGGGTGGGGAGGGGCCAGCAAAGGTACCACAACCTCTCCTCTGGTTTTTAAGTTGTGTTTTCTTGATTTGGCACTCTCTCAGTTACTGTAACACTTTAACTGGGTTCCAGAGTTATGCTAGTTTTTCTAGTTGGTCAGTGGTTCTGTGGGGAAATGGAACCCTGTAGCATCTTATGCCACCATCTTGTTGATTGGCCACCAATATTAGATTCTTTCATTTCTATAGATTCTCTCCCCCATCTCTCCCATTTAAGCCCTTCTATGCTAAAATTTGTTGTTTGAATTCATGCTTCCCAAATTACCCACGAGGTGGATTTCTCCCAAACCATGTATTTCTCCTAAGCCAATTTAGTTCTCAAAAACTCAGTTGCAAGCCCCCAAGCCTATGCCCACCAGCATGGAACTGCTTCCAGAGTCCACACGGTCTCTTCTACAGGAGCACCCTCTCAAGGGTAGATGCACAGCAAAGGGACTGCTAGAACCATGGGGGCAGTAAAGTACCTGAGAGTTCTTGCACCTTAAATTGTATGCCCCAGATGCCCCACTTGCCTCACCCAAGAAAAAATGAAAAAAATGAGGAGGAATGGTGACAGTTAGAGGCAGGACATGTGTGAGAGAGAAGTGCTCAGGCTCGATTCTCAGTTCTTCCCCTGGATTCTGCCCACTCACTCCCCCCAAAAGCACATACTCTCTGCCCCCTATCCCTCTTCCACTGAAAGAACAAGGCCATTCCCCTGGGGCCTGAGCCCTTCTCCTGAGGATAAATTTCACCGTTATGTCATTTTTGCTTCAGTACCATAAGCCCTTATCACCCAAGGAAGCCTTTTCAAATTCTGTTCCTGGTAACCAAATTTTTGCTAAGAAGAGCTTATCTTTATAAAAACCACACCTGACTTGGGTCAGGGTGGTGAACAGGTGAGCAAGTTCCCTTGTATATTCATGCTGGAGAGGAGGGTTTGTGTCAATACTTCATCTGCCTGTTGTCATCGTGCCTTTCTGCTATTGTGTGTGACCTCCCATCACCGAATGATTTGCCTACGGGCCGTCCTCCCTCGTGTGAATGTCACGCCTCCCTTTTCAGAGGGTCTGGAACTAGAGTGTGCATTGGAATCACCCGGGGCACGTATGATGCCACGGAAACCACACCTAGGGTTTATAATTCTGAAGGTTAGGGAGGAGCCTGAGCATTTGCTCTTCTAACAAAGTCCCCGGTGCTGCTGTTGCTGGGGTGAAGCCCGCCTTGGGAGCTGCTGGAGGGGGTAGAGCAAGCATCTGACCCTGCCTTGGATTCACACCTGAATAACTGGAGGAGGAGGAATGTGGACCCCCAAGATGCCAACCTCAATCCATCTTGGTTATTTCAACTGTCCCCCGTGGTCCAGGTCTCTGCATCCTTTCTGTCCTTGGAAGCCTGTTTCTAAACTATAATTTTTAAATTTTTACAGCTTTATTTAGTTCATTCACATACCATTCAGTTAATGAATTGAGTTAATTAAAAAAAATTGTCTCCCATAAAATAAATCCGTTTCTCATTAAGCAGTAACTTCCCATTTCCCCATCTCTGCAACTCCTTTGACTACTAATCTTTCTTTTTCTATGGATTAAACTGTTCTGAACTTTTCACATAATGGAATCATCTAATATACGGCCTTTTTGGCTTTTTCACTTAGCTATAATGTTCTCAAGGTCCATCCAATTATAGTATCAGTGCTTCATGTCCTTTTATTGCCAAATAATATCCCATTTTATGGCTATACCACATTGTGTTTATCCTTTCATCAGTTGTTGGGCCCATGAGTTATTTTGACTTTTTCTCTATTATGATAATGTTGCTATAAACATTCATGAACATACTTTTTGCATGGACATATATCTTCAGTTTTGGGGGGTTATTTACCTAGGAGTGGAATTTTTATGTTTAATAAAAATTTGTTTAATCTTCCAAAGTTTTCCAAAGTGGTGTACCCACCAGCAAAGCATGGGGGTTCTTATTTCTCCACATTCTTTACCAATAGTTACCTGCCTTTTGATTCTAGTCATTCTAATGCGTGTGTTATCTCATTCTGGTTTTTATTTGTATTTCCTTGATGGCAAATGATGTTGAGCATCTTTTCATGTGCTTATAATTCATTTGTATATCTTTGCAGAAATGCCTATTCAAATCCTTTGTTCATTTTTAAGTTGTTTTTTTTTTTTTTACTATTTGATTTGTAAAAATTCTTCATTCTGGGTAGAAGTCCTTTACCATGTATGTGATTAACAGATATTTTATCCCATTCTGTGGGTTGCCTTTTCACTTTCTTGATAGTCCTTTGAAGCACAAAAGCTTTTAATTTTGTTGAGGTGCCATTTATCTACTCTTTCTTTCGTTGCTTTGCTTTTGGTTTCATATCTAAGAATCCATTGCCTAATTAAAGGTCACAAAGATTTACTCTACTTTTTTCTTCTAAAAGTTTTATACTTTTAGCATTGACATTTAAAGTGATGGCCCATTTTAAATTAATTTTTAAATATGGTGTGAGGTAGGGATTCAGCTTCATTCTTTTACAGTGGAATGTTTAGTTGTCCCAGCACAATTTGTTGAGAAGACTGTTCTTTCCCTATTGAGATGTCTTTTCAAAAATCAATTGACCATAAATGTAAGGGTTGATTTCTAACTCCCAATTATATTCCTTTCATCTCTATGTCTAACTCTATGTAAGTATCACATTATCTTGATTCCTATAGCCTTGTAATACATTTTAAAATTAGGAAGTATGAGTCTGCCAACTTTGTCCTTCTGTTTTCAGATTGTTTTGGCTATTCTCCTGTATCTTGTGACTGTCCCTCCTTTGCATATTGGCACCAGACAACTTGTTTTTGAGATTCACAGGTCCACAGCCAGAAGAGAATTTTTTGCACCTTAATATTGTTTAAGGTGATGTGTGTAGTTGCCAAGTTGACAAGGGGTAGACGTGTGGTAGTTAGATTCAGTTGTCAACTTAGCCAGGTGAGGGCATCTAGTTCTATTGCTGTGGACATGAGCCAATGGTACGTGAATCTCATCTGTGGCTGATTTACATCTGCATTCAGCTAGGAGGTGTGCCTGCTGTAGTGAATGATGTTTGATTTAATTGGCTGGTGCTTAAATGAGAGAGCTCAACGTAGCACAGCCCAAGCAGCTCAGCATACCTCATCTCAGCACTCACAGTTCAGCCCAGGCCTTTGGAGATGCAGAAAGGAATCACCCCAGGGGAAGTTGTTGGAACCCAGAAGACTGGAGAGAAGGCCAGCAGAGACCATCCTGTGCCTTCCCACATAAGAAAGAACCTCAGTTGAAGGTTAGCTGCCTTTCCTCTGAATAACTAACAAAAGAAATCCCCTTTTATTAAAAGCCAATCTGTTTCTGGTGTGTTGCATTCCAGCAGCTAGCAAAGTAGAACAGATTTGGTACCAAGAGTGGGGTGAGTCTCTTGCATTTCCATATGGGTTTTAGAATAAGCTTTTCAGTTTTTTCAAGTAAAGCCAGCTGGTATTTTAATAAGCACTGCATTGAGTGTGTAGGTCAATTTGAGGAGTATTGCCATCTTATTAATATTAAATATACTGATCCATGAAGAGGGGATGTTTTTCCATTTATTTAGGTCCTGTTTATTGCTTCCAGCAATGTTTTTTAGTTTTCAGTGTACAAGTCTTGCATTTCTTGTTAAATTTATTTTTAAGGATTTTTTTCTTTTTGCCAGATTATAAATGGAATTATTTTCATTTTTATAATGTTTGTTGATTACTAATTTATAAAAATAGAATTGATATTTGTATAATGACCTTGTATCCTACAGCCTTTCTGAATTTGTTTATTAGTTCTAATAATTTTTAAATAGATTTTTTTCTTAGGATTTCCTACATAGAAGAGCATTTCATCTTCAAATAGAGTTTTATTTCTTCCTTTTCAATCTGAATGTCTTTTATTTCTCTGTTACCTAATTGCTCTGGTTAGAACCTCCTGTACAAATAAAAGTGTCAAGAGAAGCTTTGTCTTGTACTTGATCTTATAGAGAAAGCATTCAGTCTTTCACCATCACATGTGTTAGCTATGCATTTTTTTGGTAGATGCCTCTTTCATGTTGAGGAAGTTGTCTTCTATGCCTAGTTTGTTGATCATTTTAATTATGAAAAACCGCTGAATTTTGTCAGATGCTTTTTCTGCATCTATTGAGGTGTGATCATATGATTTTTATCCTTTATTTTAGTGATTTGGTGTATTAATTTATTTTCCAATATTGAACCAACCTTGCTATATTAGCTTTCAATTATTTTCAAACAAATTACCACAAACCTATCAACTTTAAAATTCAAATTTATTTTCTTACAGTTCTGTGGGTCAGATGTCTGACATGGGTCTCACTGGGCTAAAATCAAGGTGTTGGAAGGAGTGGGTTCCTTTAAGAAGGGTCTAGGAGAGAATGTTGCTCATTTGGGCTGTTGGCAGAACTCATATGCTTACAGTTACAGGACTGAGAGCACCAGGCTCTGTTGGTGTCAGCTGGCACCCGTTGTCAGCTTCTGGAGGCCACCCACATTCCTTAGCTTGTGATACCCTTCCTCCATCTTCAAGCCGGGAACAGAGGGCTTAGTCCCTTTTACACTTCCCTCTCATCTTCCTTCTTCCCTCTCGTCTTTCTACTTCAGTGGGGAAGTTCTCTGGTTTAAAGGATTCATGTGATTGCATTGGGCCCACCTAAATAACCCAGAATAATCTCTCCATCTCTTAATCACATCTGCAAAGTCCCTTTTACCACATAAAGTAAAATATTCATGTGTTCTAGGGTCTAGGGTGTGGATGTTAGTCCATTATTCTTCCTACTGTACTTGAATTCCTGGGATAAATCCCACTTGGACATGGTATATAATCCATTTTCTAAATTGCTGGTTTTAGTTTGTTAGTCTTTGTGCAAGAATTTTGTGTCTAAATTGATAAGGAATATTGTTCTGTAGTTTTCTTTTTTTGTGATGTCTTTGTAGCATTTTAGTCTGAGGGTAAAACTGGCCTCATAGAATGAGTTAGGAAGTATTCTATCTCTTCTCATTTTTGGAAGAGTTTGTGAAGTATTGGTATAAATTTTTCTCTGAATGATAGAACTTCCCAGTGAAATCCCCAGGGCCTGGACTTTTCTTTGTGGAAAGTTTTAAAATTGTTAATTTATGTCTTTACTTGTTATAGGCTAAACTACCTTTTAAAAGGAGTTTCCCACCTTAGACATTCAGGGCCCCTTCTTTTGTATGCTTAAAGAACCAAACTATCATATTCTTTAATATTTTAAATATGCTAAAAAGGAAAAAAGTTAAAAATCATTAGATTGGGTGCTTCACAATGAGACATTACCTTTAGTGGGAGAGACACCTCCATAGGTATATATAAAATATCTTATTGGTAGTCTTTAAAAAGTTATACCCTATAATTTCTAGACAAGAGGCAGGAAACAAGAGGAAAGAAGTGTGCTGCACTAAGTGGAACTTTCTAGTTGGAAGGTAAGGGCTCAGAAAACATTTACCACCATGCTCCTTCATTTTTATTGAGGCCATTCCATGGAAGATTCCATGAACAAGAGAGTGGTTTTATGAAACTGATGGTTCTTGCTCTTAACTTAATAAAAATGTGAATTAAAGTTGAAAATAAGGAAGTTTATGGCACTAGATTAACATACTTTCCTGTGATGATATTTTAAAACATCTTTGAACAAAAGATGTTTTTTCAGAAAAGTTGTTATCTATCTTCCAAATTGTGTCACTTTTTCTGTAAGGGTGTTTATCTTTCCATAATTTGGGGTCCACTTGGACAACTGCCAGCAGTTTTCACATCCCAAAAGACAAATTCTACTTCAAGAGCATCAGCCAGTAACATTTTTATTCATGGCTTGAGCACATGGGGGAACAGACTCCGAACAGCTCTAGAAGATTAGATCTTACTTACTGATGCAGTTGGCACGTTACTTACCTTCTGCCTATTTGTTTAAATTTGCTCATAATCATCCTGTGGGTGTGTACTTTTTCCTCCCATTAGACTTAAGGTTAGAGACCTTTTTTCTGCCTTTACACGCCAGCATTTGGCGTGATGCTGTGCACAGATTTTGTATAGTTCATCCTACCTTGTGACAGCAATGAATTACTTTGAGTGATTCACCAGGCCTCAGGCTCAGCCCTAACTTTCCTCCTATGCTCTCATCGTCCCTTCTGGACATTTCCCTGAAAAATATATCCCTGGAACTTCACACACAGTATGTAACAAATGGGCCACCCCATCCCCACCCCCCTACCCCCCACCCCCCACCGACTGCCCCTATTCAGACTGTTCCTCCTCCAAAATGTCCAACTTCTCATAATGATACCGTTGTACTATTTGGCCAGATCATCTCTCTCATGTACTGTGGAAGTCATTTTTCTTTATCTCCTGGCCTCCCATTCTTCTCTTTCCAGTTTATTTCCATTGAAGATACTACATAGAGTCATCCGGTCCTAGTATTATTTGATACTCAGGACTCAACCCAATCTCCTTAGCCCGCCAGTCTTTGTCTTTCCAGGGACCCTCCTAGGCACACCAGATATCTTAAACATGTGAGGCGCACTCAGTATGCCTGAACTTTCCCCACTTCCCCAGTGTCTCATATCCTTGTAACGCCTTGCCGTTTTCAAAACATATATTGTTTTCCTTGAAACCTAAACTGTACTCCTCCATTCTCCTGCCCTTGCCACGAACCCAAAGACCTTTACAAACTTCCTCTACAGTGTCCACACCGTCCTCTGAACATACAGTTACTTAGGCACAGTTTTCTTTATTTACGAAATTATATATGGACATGTGTATCTCCACAAAAGGCTATGAGCTCCCTGAAGAGCAAAGGGTTTCATTTTATCTTAATAACATCAGTATCTAGTCATCTGGTAGGTATTCAACAAATGTTTGAATGAATGAAAACAATATCTAGGGATGTTTTTTTAGTACTGAAGAGGGAACTGATGACTGAGCCATAGCCAATCAGGCCAAGACTGTCTCTTTATGGCCTCCTGAGAAATAAAAATTGCCCAAACCTGGTCTGGAGCTTTCTGCATGGTGTAACTCACAGACTCCTTCTGGGAAATAATTCACATTCCTGATCAAAAGCTTGAACAATTTCCTGATATTCTTAAATGATTAAGAACTTCTGGGAAGTTAGAGTTGTCCACCAACTGACTGACAAACCTAATAATCTTTAACCAGACTTTTTTTGTAGCTAGTCTAAAATAGATTACAGAGCCTTTCTTTTTTCCCCATAAGTGTCTCTTCCAAAAGAGAGGTCTTTGCATTGGTCTGCTTAGAATCTCTTTCTTTGAAGAAAGCTTGGAATAAAACTTTGACACATGCATGTAAATAATTTGTCTGGAAGGTTCTTTTTTGAAAGCACAGTTCATCTTAAAATTATTTCTTGGCTCTCCCATTTTCCATATAACTTAAACATGAATGCATTATTGCATTCATTTTTTTTCTTCACACCATCTTCCCTTTCCCATGTGCTAAGTCTAGAGAATGGATGGTGGTTCGCAGATGAAGGAAGGGAGAGAAATGTACAGTGGAGTTCCATATGACATGCCATTCCATATAACATGAAAGGAAAAGGGGAGGTAAAGCATCCTAGAAGAGATGAGCCCAGAAGTTTGGCGGGAAACAGATCATGGAGCATGTTGTGGACTTGCTCAAGAGCTTAGATTTTATACATATCTTATGGGTAAACTTGACCTTAACTGATGTTCTAGTTTGTTGGGTGCCAGAATGCGATATACCAGAAACAGAATGACTTTTAATAAGGGGGAATTTATTAACGTGTAAATTTACAGCCCAGGAAAATGTCTAAATTAAAGCAAGTCTATATCCAAATTAAGGCACCAACAAGAGGTTACCTTCACTCAAGAAAGGCTGATGAAGTTCAGAGTTTCTTTCTCGACTGAAAAGGCACACGGCGACATCTGCCAGCTTTTTCTCCAGGCTTCTTATTTCATGAAACTCCCTGGGGGGCATATTTCTTCCTCATCTCCAAAGGTCTCTGGCTGCGTAGGCACTCCTGGTTCTCATGACTGAAGCTTTTCCCAAAACATTCCCTTTTTTAAAGGATTCCAGTAAACTAACCAAGACCCACCTGGAATGGGTGGATCACATCTTCCTCTAGTCAAAAGTTACTACCCACAATTGGGTGAGTCACATCTCCATAAAGATAATCTAATTAAGTTCCCAACCTACAGTGCTGAATAGGATTAAAAGAGATAGCTGCCTCCACAAAATGGATCAGGATTAAAACATGGCTTTTCTAGGGTCCATAATCCTTTCAAACTGGCACAATTGGGGTCTCCTAAAGTGCAGAAAAATGTGCTACATATGATAGGGGCTTTTTTTTTTTTTTTTTACTTTTTTTATTGTGAAACATAGCATGTATACAAAAAAGCAATAAATTTCCAAGCACATTTTAGCAAGTAGTTATAGAACAGATTTTAAAGTTTGATATGAGTTATAGTTCCACGATTTTTCATTTTTTCTTCTGGCTGCTTCAAGACACTAGAGACCAAAAGAAATATCAATATAACGATTCAACAGTCATACTCATCTGCTAAATCCTGTGATAGAGGCTTTTAAACAAAACTTTCTACTCCTTATCAGTCAAGATAGGCTAGGATATGCTGCAAAAACAAACAATCCCCAAATCTCTGACTAAGAACAACAAAGATCTATTTTTCACTCACCCTGTATGTCTGACTGGAGGAATGAAGGCTTTTTTCCACATAGTTATCACTTGGGACCCAGGATAACAGTCTTTCAGAATGATGGTATGACTAGACTCTCCATTTACTGGTGAAAATTGTTAAGAACAACAAGAAAAACAACAAGAACAACTATTTCAAGTCTCTGAACCTAAGGGCATACAACAAATGGAGAAACATTCATCCTAGAAAATCTACTGTATCTCAGCGAGAACATCAAAAGTCTGCAGCATTTGAGCCATAACCTATTCCCATGTCCTTCCCTATAGCTCCATGTAACAAAACACAGAGGTTGCAGCCCAGAAGATAGGGGCTTCTTGTCCTCTCAGCTCCTAGTCTAGGGCTACAGTTTCACTTTGAGAGAGGTAGGCTGCCAGGACATCTCATCTTCTCCAGCCCTGTGCTGAGGAAATGCTATTTCAGGCAAGTGCGGTGGAGAGAACTAGGCCTCCCTTTCACCTCCCAGCTTCAGGAGCCAAGGACTCTGCCCTAAGCATGATAAGCCAAGAATATAGGGGCCCCATTTACCACCCTGTTGTGCTTCTGAAGTGGAGGTTCTGTGCTAGGAGAGCAAGACAACACCCACCTCCTGTTCGCCCCTCCCTCACCCATGTCTGTCTGTCTGTCTGTCTGTCTGTCTCTCTCATACACACACACACACACACACACACACACACACACACACACAGTGCCCACATATAGAACAGAGTTTTCACTCCAGGAGCAGTGGGCTACTGATCCTACCACCAGCTCTGGCCCAGTAGTACAGAGGGTCTGCCTGGGAAGGAAGCAGACCATGACAGTGGAGAGCTCCTCACTCCTGAGGGGACTGACTTTACTTGAAATACAGCACAGAGAATTTCACACCTAAGGGCGTTATCAAAAACGCGAACAATTAAGGGGGGCTCTGGTAGTTCCACAATACTATTGGCTACAAGAAAATGACTGATGGGAAAGAGATAGCAAAGAATAGCCTGCCTGAGATCACAGTTATGCCAAGGGGTCCAGAAGTCTGTGTGCCTGCTGTAAGCTGTACCCATTCAGGAGCAATCAGAAAGGGGTACGGGGCAGATTTGAAAGAATTCTCTAAGCCATACAAATCTACTATTAAATCATGGACAACTTACTTGGAGACTCAAGGGGTTTAAGCACAACTTCTGACTAAACACTGGCTGAACAATAAGCTACTCTGACGCCGGAGTGACTCCTAGGAAGCAATGCTTAGAAACAAAATCACACACATCCCTGGTGATCTCTACAACTATGTGCATACCTAATGCTGTACCCTCTCAGGAGGGCCCAGGGAGACCCCTGAGCTATCCATCCCTGGATGAAGATGGGGCAAACTCTTTGAAATGTGTAAGCAGCCTCCAAGCCACACACATCCAGTGATGAAAGGTAAAATCTAACTGCATAAGGAGCCTTGAACACAAATCCTGACTAAAGTGGCTTATGCTGATCCAAGAGCAAACTCTAGGAAGCCAGATTAACCCCAGAAGAGGGAAGTATTAGTACCCAAAGTTGCTATATATATTATCTAAAGTGACCAATTTTCACCAAAAAACAAGATGTGTGGTGGTTTATCTGGTTTTGAATCCCTAAAACACATGTTCTAAAACTTAATCCATTCCTGTGGGTATGGATCCATTGTCAGTAGGATCTTTTGATGAGGCTACTTCAGTTACGGTGTGACCCCTCAGTCAGGATGAGTCTATTATTGGAGTCCTTTCTAAGCAGAGTGAAATTCAGACAGAGAGAAAGCCATAGGAGGGAGCAGCCAGAAACTGATAAGTCAATGGAACCCAGAAGGGACGGGAGAGGTCAGAAGAGGCTGCCATGTGCATTGCCATATGACAGTGGAGCTCTGGCCCGAGGATTGTTGACAGCCAGCCCAACAATGCCAGTCTTTAGGAAGAAAGCATCACCTCAATGACACCTTGATTTGGACTTGCCTCAAAACTGTGAGCCGATAAATTCTCATTGTTTAAGCCAATCCATGGCTTTTTATTGCTTGAGCAGCCAAGGGAAACTGCAAAGAAAAAGGAAAATGTGAGCCATACATAGGAAGAAGGGGGCTGAGATGTTGGACTTAGCATACAGAGACTTCAGAGCAACTATTATAAATATGTTCAAAAAACTAAAAAAAAGCCTATGTAAAAAGAATTAGAGAAAAATACGATAATAAAGACTTAAATAGAGATAACACGTCTTTTTTTCAGAACCAAATAGAAAGTCTTGTGTTGAAAAATATAATAACTAAACTGAAAAGCTTGTTACAGTGGCTCTGCAGTAGATTTGAACTATAGGTGAAAGAATCAGTGAACTTTGAAGATTGATCTTTCTGTGCAGTCTGAAGAACCAAAAGACGGAGACCTGGGTTTGTTTCCCAGTGCCTGCCCATGCAAAAAAAAAAAAAGAAATACTAAAGGAAGTTCTTTAGGCTGAAAGTTAACGACACCCAAGCAGTAATTCAAATCCACTGTGCAAAAAAGAGTTCCAGTGAAAGTAATTACGTATGTAATGATAAAAGACCCTATAACTGTATATTTTGTTCTCTTCTCTTTGTTGACGTAGAAAGTACTTGTATAAAAGAGGGAAAGCCGTACACACACTTTTACCACATAAAGCCAGAATGAGCCCCGAGTTTTTCTGAGTTTTAGCTACTCAGTCAGATTGGTTCTGTCCAACTTCCAAGCTACTCCCTGATCTTGAAATTTCCTGGCCTTAGTCAGGGCTTATGAGTTCTCGGTCGTCCATTGAATTGGCATCACTCTACTGACGTGAAAACCGAGCAGTCATTTCGGAGGCATTTCTAATTGCTTTTTATATTGGTTGAGAAGCCATGTGTTCTCTGCCGAAGGAAAAAAACATGTTAAAGTTAATCATACTTTCTAAATGGCAGAAATGTTTGACTGGAGTTAAAACATAAAGGTTAAGGATAAAAGTACATTTTTCTCAGATTTAATCTCCTTGACCTTTGTCCTGCCTTGTGTGGCAGAGGGATATTTTTTAAAGCAAAGGTCAGTGTCTGTCTAAGAACTGACCAGTTCATGCGTAATGCAAGCTTTTCTTAAAAGAAAAAAAGAATATGTGTATATGTATATCTCACAGTGGACTGATCCCAAGCTGTTTTCATTAGCAGCCTCGGGTCTTGGGTATCTTAAGTAGAGAATCTGTATTGGCTTTGTCTGAACTCTGCCACCTGTCTTGAGATGCGTTTTTGCTGTGACTGGTTATGACTGGGGATCTATAGTATCTTTTCTAGTCCAGGCAGCAAAAAAGATCTGTTTATTGGGGTGAGAGTTTTATGATTCCCATGTTAACTGCTGTTTGCTGTCGAATCGATGAGGGATCCAGTACGAGTCTGTGTTCTGAAATGGAGTGTTTTGCGCTAGCAGCAGAGGATTTGAAGTCTTGGTGATCCAAACCCCACTCCCTTAACCCCGTGCTTCCAACTCCAAGATGTTTCTTCCTTTGAGTTGTTGTCATCAGAAGGCCATAGGCTGAGGCTGAAGGCGCAGTGAGACCCCTTGGGAGAGATCCCAAGTAGGTTTCTCCTCCATGAGGTGGGCCATCTCCCCGAGAGGGCGTTGGAACCTGGGAGGGAGGGCTGAGGGCGGCACAGTGGTGGGCAGCTTGGGGTTTGGGGAGCTGTGGACTCTGGGGGGGACGTTTGAGGCCACTAGTTTTCCCTGAACCCTGAAAGGCTGAAGAGGGCCTGCAGGAAAGGTGAGCAGAGTCTTTCCTAACCAAAGACGAGAAAATGCAAGGAAGACAGGGAACCTCTAGGAAGATTCCAAGCAGACATTTCAGGAGGAAGCTGAGAGCAGCCAGCACACTGGTTTGCGTCCCTGGGTCGCTTGCTCAGCAGGTCTCCGCTCCTGACCTTCCCGCAGCCGGCACTGGCCCCAGTGAGCTCACAGAGGAAGGTCACTGCTCACCTGGGAGCCCCCCGGGAACAGCTGAGTAACGTATCATGCTTCTGGGTAACATTACTTCTGGACAGTTATTTGTAGAGGAGCCCAATCGTTGTAGCAGGGGTTCACAGCTAGACCATGTTGGCTTTACAGGCTTAGTCAGTGGTCTCCACCTGAAAGACCTAAGGCAGCAACCACATGATTTAACCCTCTCACCTCCGTCCCTAATACCGCGAGAGCAGTTTCTTAGGAAAAAAAAAAACAAGCCAAAAAATAAAATAGCACAGAATGTAATGTATGATTTCTTTATATAGTTTATAACCATTGCTTAGGAGAACAGAAGAGAGTTCCTATACCTTTTAGAGGGACAGATGCTTTGCTTTGATAATATTATTTGTGCAGGAAGTCTTAAAGTAGAAATACAAGCTGATTTCAGAGAAGCACTTTTGGGGCATGTATTATAAAAATCCTTAAATAAAAAGTGAGTATAAAACTACAAGGACTGCTACTCTGGAGGTCACTATTATGCAAGCTTCATTTAGACATCGCTGCCTGTGATAAATTGCCAAACCCCAACCAAAATCATTCCAGCCAATCCTAAAGAACACTTAGGGTGTTATATAAGATTCTACAAAGGTTCCATACACTAGGGTAACTTTCCAGAAACCTGCAACCACCAGATGGGTCCCTGCAGCAGGGAAGTCCTGACATGCAGAGGGGTCAGGCTTTCCAGAACATCAGCTAGTTCCATCCCCCATCCCATAATATCGACAGCCCCTTCCAGCATGAAAAAGTTAGATTGGCATAGCCCAAATATCCCTAAAGAGTGGGAGAAAGATCAAAGGTGATGATGGAGTTAGAACAGAGAAGGTAGGGTTTAACAAATGAGTATGATTGCTGAATCATTACATTGATATTCCTTTTAGTCTCTGGTACCTTAGAGCAGCTAGAACTAAAAACCTAAAATTGTGGAATTGAAACCCATACCAAACTCTGAAATCTGTTCTACAATTTATTATTGTATTGTGCTTTGAAATTCATTGCTTTTAGTATATATGTTATTTTTCACAAAAAAAAAAAAGAAAAAAATTCTTCTAGCCTCCAGTGTTTTGGAGCAGCTAAAAGGAAAAATCTGAAATAGTGGAATGGTAACCCATAACAAACTCTGAAATCTGTTTGCATCTACTTATTGATGTGATATGTATTTTGAAATATATGCTAATTTTTTTCTTTGTATATACGCTATATTTAACAACAACAAAAAAACTGTCTTTTTAAAGGAACAAACTGTAAGGACGATATTCAGACATTATCTGCTCCCGAGCTGATTCTTTGGGTGCAGGTGCCCCCTATGTTGTCATCTGGCCCTTTCCCTTAAAGTAATGTAGTTAAAAGAAAGTCATGTTTGGAGTCAGAATTTACATCTCACTGATCGTGCGAGCTGTGTGACCTCGGGCAAGTTGCCCGATCTTTCTGAGCCCAGTGTCCGGTCTTTGAAAAGATATTTACTTCAGAGGAATGTTTTAACAATCACCCTGGAGGGCCAGCCCTTGTTTTTAGTCCAGGGCTTCTCAAATTTTCATGTGCAAATGAGCCACCTGGGGAATCTTGCTAAGGTGCAGATTCTGAGTGGTGGGTTTGGGGGGCAGGGGTGGGGGGCTGAGATTCTCGGCATTTCTAGCCAGTCTCCAGGCTCCAGTGCTCTGGTCTGAGCAGCTCACTTTGAGTAGCAGAGTTTTCCACCAGTCTCAGACACAGTGCTGGGTACCTGTTTACACGGCACTAAAGACCTGATAATTCGTTGACTGACACAAGTGAAGGCTGGACGTTTGCCACTCATCACAGTTAGCCGAACGATTTCCATTAGATAGAGGAGGAAGAAACCAACTTTAGAGTTAATAAACGCTCTAATTTCATAACTTGCTTCCCCACTGGCTTGCTTTGGTTTGCTTTTTCTGGGCAACCCACAGAGAAAAGTGGTCTTATTCCTATTTAAGAGAAACTGAGGTCAGTGGCACTGGATCTAAGCCTGTGCTTTCTTTTGTCAATGCCCTACAGCCTCATGATGACAACAGCCCACTTCATTCTTTCCCTCCCCCGGTACACTCCTGCTTCCCCTCAGACACCACCTGGGCTTGGGCACGTGGCAGAACCTGACCCGTTCTTTCTTTTCAGTTTCCTTGCTGTCCTCCTCGGTCATCAGGAGCTAGAGGGACTCCGGCCACATTTGCTTGTTGAAGTCCTCCTGGCCAGCAGGCTCGCTGTAGCTCCCAGCCTGGCTAGGGTGTTCACACCCAGAGTTTTAAAGCTGACAGTTCGGGAGAAGCTTTCTGGCAGCAGGTGTGGAGAGGGTGGGGAATCACAGCAGGGAAACCAACGCAGAGAAGGAGATGAACTTGCACGGGGGCGGGGAGTGTCTTGAAGGCTCACCAGGATCTCCTGCAGGCCCGGGGGCAGGTCCCCTCACCTGGGCCACTGTGAGGTACAGAGATGGGCGGCTCGAGATGCCAGGAAGATAAAAAGACACTTTGTCAGCCCTGTGGTTTGTGAGAAAGCTTTGTACCTATAAGGCAGGGGAGCTCGGGGTTGAATGAGGACACGTTATTATGCTTGGCTACCGAGAAGCTGATCTGACATTTGGAAAAAAAATAAATGAAATTGTTGAGGGATCAGGCGTTGCTGATATTTCGTAAATAGCAGGAGAAATCCTGGGCACAGCATTCCTTGGTTGAATTGGGGAAGGGATCAGGAAAGCGTTTGCATGCAGTTCCCTGGAGATGAATGGCTGAGAGTGGTGAGGTTTCCTCAGGCATGAGACAGGGGTATGGAGAGGGGGGGCATTTGTGGAGAGGGAGAGCCGCAGGGAGAGACAACCAGGAAGCGGGGAAGGTAGTGGGTTGGCAAACAGCTGAAGTAAAGAGCACAGGTGGGCACGTAGCAAGAGGCCAGATGTCATTTGACTGAATTCTGCAGGCAGGAGGGACCTGGAGATTTTGAAGCAAGGGCACACTGAAGAGGCAGTAGGATGGTCCCTCTAGTCCAAACTTTTGTCTCTGTGAAGGAGAGAGGGTGGTGATGGTGGAAATACATCATGTTGGATGTTGGTTGAAGAGTCCCATGAGAAAGTGGACCTGGAGTCTTGGATGAAGTGGGGGAACAACTGACACCCACCCCTCAACCCCTGCCAAGCTCATGATGAAAGGAATATGGGTTCTGCAGAGAAATGGACTTCTGGAACACCGGCACAGCAGAGTTATCATTTCAGGGACAGGCGGCCACTGCTTCTGCTTTCTCCTTTCCGCAAATGCCAAATCTGTTTTCAAAGCCCGGAAAGAGCAGCCAGTGTTTGTCAACGGTCCCTGGTATGGAAGCACCAAGACTCTTTCGTATCTTAAGTACAATGAAGTACTAGAGTAAATTGAAAAGGCACTTTAGTGTTTCATGAAATGCATGGGACATATACTAAAAAATGATCTGTTGTGGATCTGGAATTAAAATTCAACTGAGTGTCCTGTAGTTTTCTTTGGTGATCGCGTTCTGACAAGATTTGATGCTTTGGCTAATTAAATCCAGAACTGAAGTTGACCATAAGCCATCAGAAGCTCCTCAGCCTCGCGTCCACACGGCCAGCCCGTCCCTCGCCCTGCCTTCTGGTCTGCCACAGGTTACCAAAGAAAGCAACTGAAAGTACCCATAATGCTCACAGACCCCTCGGGCTGCCTGCAGTTGATGGGGGACCTCTGCCTTTGTGGACCTGGTTTCATCTGCAAAGAGAAATGAGGAATGGCTGAGATAGGACGATGCAGACCAGCCTGGAGCTCCCTGGGGCTCCTCCCCAGCCCCATCCAGGGAGAACCCGGAGCATGGGCTCTGCAGGGTAAAATTACTTGAATGGCCGAGGGAGCTAAGGGCACCTCTACTCTCCCAATGCTGCTCCCAGGCAGAAATACCTGTGGGTCCTCACTGCTGAAGGAAAACAACCACCAAAAATTGCATTCAGGATTAAAACCGCCATTTCAAAAGCGCATCATTAAAGCAAGCTGTGACCCAGATATTTGTTGTGGTGTGCTTAAGAGTTTTTGAGGCTATTGAAAAGGACAGAAAAAGTGAAATACCCGAAACAAAGCAAAACAAACACACAAACAAAAAACTGAGCAAGGAGTATTGTTGGATGGCTCTCTGGGAGATGCATGTCATTTTTTTTTATTTTCAGAAATAAGCTCTGGTGTGGAGAGAGAAGTACTGCAGAATTTGATTTTAAGCATCATTGGAGCATGCTTTGAACATTTAAAGGGTCGGAGGAGAGGGGGTCAGCAGCCCAGATGAAGATGCTTTTGAATAGAAGTCACACCAGTGGAAAACACGGGTGCAGGAGAAATGTTACGATTCAGAGCAAACAATAGGAAAACCTCATGTAGTTCCTTGTATGCCAGAGAAACTGGCTGTTCCCTGGGTTATTTTCCTCCTGCTGACCAGACCTCACCTTTCAAGTCATGCGGAGCTGACCGGTAGAGCACTGAGGAAGTAACAAGGAAAGCTTAGGGACCTGGATGCTTGGGTTTGGTGTATTTACCACTCTTGCTTTATGGTTAGTGGAAGCTGCTCAACCTCTCATGAATTTTTATACACTCCAAAGGACATACCAATAAAACTGTAATTTATGGTACACTCTCATCCAAGGGATTTTGGTGGTGATTAATCTTCTACCAGCTAGAAAGCAGCAACAAAGATGTACCTTCCAGGAAACTTTGAATCAATCTCTCCCTCTCATGCTCTCACAGAGTACCTGGATCCTTCTGTATTAGTTAGGGTTCTCTAGAGAAACAGAATCAACAGGGAACACTTGCAAATATGAAATTTATAAAAGTGTCGCACGTGACCGCAGGAATGCAGAGTCCAACATCCACAGGGCAAGCTGTGAAGCCGACGACTCCGATGGAGGGGCTGGATGAACTCCACAGGAGAGGCTCACCAGCCGAAGCAGGAATGAGACCTGTCTCCTCTGAGTCCTCCTTAAAAGGCTTCCCATGATTGGATTTAGCATCACTAATTGCAGAAGACACTCCCCTTTGGCTGATTACAAATGGAATCAGCTGTGGATGCAGCTGATGTGATCATGACCTAATCCTATGAAATGTCCTCATTGCAACAGACAGGCCAGTACTTGCCCAATTAGATAAACAGCTACCGCAACTTGGCCAAGTTGACACATGCCCCTAACTATGACACCTTCTTTCCATATTACCCCTGGCATAGATGTCAAGATAAAATCCAGATCATGCCATTCTGCTGGAAACTTTATAGGTGTGGAGGATCAAGGCTCTTGCTTGGCAGCCAGTAGCCTTGCAGTTAGAGAAGCTGCCCCCTTAGGCACACGGCCCTGCCCTCCCCAGACATGGCTATTTGTGGACCTCGGTCACTGTGTACTCTGATTAGTGAGGCTTATTTTTCTATAAACATCACATTGATATTGACATTGATAAAAACTACTCAAGTAGTGCAAGTAGTGCAAGTGCTGTCCTTTTAGATGTTTAACAGGGGGCCTCAGGACATGTATTACCAACTCCGGCTTTCCATATTCGGTCTTGAGGTGAACACATTTTACTCCTCAGTTGTGTAGTGAATGTTTGAACATCTTATATAGGGTCCCTCCCTCCCTTTCTTTTGAGAAGAAGCTTGGTTATTGAACTCTGCATTCCGAAGAACTTTCATTTTAGGTAGTAGCAGGGCAGTTGCCAGGCAAGGTGTTGAGCAAACCCAGGCCTCCGGTCCGCTCAGCTGGGACTCTGCCCTCTTTAGTCTGGAGGGTGTCACAGGCAGCTGCGTTCACCATTCCTTCCACCCTTTCAAATGGGGGGTGCTGTAAATCAGCAGAGCACTTTGATTAAGAGGATAACCTCTAGGGTGGTGCAACAGCAGCTCAGTGGCAGAAATCTCACCTGCCATGCAAGCACAGCCTCTAGTGTCCAACAGAGGGACAGAGGGGTTTGAATGACTGTCCCACCCCAAAGCCTTCTATCCTTTCTAAGCCTCAGTTTCTGCATCTGTTAAACAGGAATATTTAAAGTATTGAAGTTCATAGGGTTGTCATAATGATCAAATGAGATACTACTTATGCCTGGTGGTCAGGTAATAATCTCTCAGCTAATGGTAGTTGTTAATATTTTATTCAATCATTTGTATGTAAACCCTATTCCTTATACAACACACTGGAGGCTGTTTATAAGAATATGTACCTTAAAAAATTCTCATTGCAAGAAAAAATTTTGAATCAAAATAAAAGATAAAGGCTGGGTGGGGGTGGGGGGGGTTGAGGAGGACAGAATAGAACCCAGGTATTGTAGGACATGAGAATTCATAAACTTCTACTGAGTTGCTTAGCCTTAGCCAGATATTTGATTCTGAGCTCCCCACTAGCTAAAATGAAAAGAGAATCAGTTTCACTGATATGATCCTGATGGGCCATAAGGGAAAGCTTACCATTCCTTCAGGGAACCTTAATTGTTGTTGGTTCTTAATTCTAAAAATATTTCTTATGTGAAGCACATACAGGAAATACTAACTGATGGACTAGACTAGCCCCAACCACAGCTTTATAGTAGGTATCACAGGCACACATGTAATCGAGCCAATGGGGCAATAAGCAGTCTTCCTCCTCAGAACTGTAAGACCCCGTGGCAGGCAGAATAAATGGTTCCAAAACCCATGCCCCTGGGTGTCCACGCCCTGGATGGTCCCTTCCCCTTAGTGGGGGCAGACCAGGATGGATGTCATCCCTATGATTAGGTTACATTATATGGCAAAGGTGGCAAGATTTCCCAGATGTAATTAAGGTCCTTAATCAGTTGACTTTAAGCTGACCAAAACGAAGATTATCCTGGGCAGCCTGACCTAATCAACCCTTTATAATATAGAGATCTAGAGGTCAGGGAGATTCTCCTGCTGGCTCAAAAAGAGCGCTGCCATGTTGCGAGGGCACCCCCATGGCTAGAACCTGAGGCCATCTGTAAGGAGCACACAGTGACCATTGGGGGACAGCCAGCAAGAAAATGGGGCCATCCATCCCACAACTGCAAGGAACTTAATTTTTTAAGAATTTATTAGAGAAGTTGTGGATCTTCCCAAACAATCATGCATAAAATACAGGATTCCCACTCTGCATTGGTGTGGGACATTTGTTAAAACTGATGAAAAGGAACTGAATGGGCCTGGTATAGGAGCCTAAGCTCCAAAAGAGAATGCAACTGGGCAAACACCTTGTTTTTAGCCTTTTGAAACCCTGAGCAGAGAACCCAAGTACCCCCTTTCTGGACTTCTGACCTACAGAAACTGTGAGATAATAAAAGGGTTTGTTTTAAGCTTCTAAGTTTGTGAACTTTTGTTATGCAGCAAAAGAAAACTAAAATAGATTATATGGCTGAAGTCCACAGCTTCTACATGGATAGAAAAATAAAACCTAGAACATTAAGTGCATTTCCCAAGTTACATTCAATATGACATTAATTAGAGGGGCATGTTAATAGATCACCGTAAGGAAAGGAAAAACTTTTGCTGCAGATTCCAAATATTTGCTTTGTTATACTGCATGGGGAAAGAGGTTACTTGGTTGTAAGCCATGGAATAAACTGGCTAACAAAAGCAGAAGTTATGGAAAGGCTATAGTGGAAGTCATAACTTAAGGACAGAACCAGTGGCTAAATGGATAGGAACCTGAAGTTCTTGGGGTCTTCCTACCAAGAAAAGCCTTGCTCACACCCTGCCACAAAAAAAGTGTAAGAATTTCATCTGTTCCTGAACCCCAGTCTCTCTATTATCTCATAACTCTACCCAAGATTCAAAATCTCGGTAAAGTCTGAGTTGGCTGGTGCTTACAGAAAGCAGGACACCTTAATTAACAAACCTACCAAGATTCCCTTGTTGAGAGAAAGGTAATTCCCCCCAGACAATTATAATCAAAGGAAGGAGAAGGGATGGTGGATCATCCAAAAGCAAAGGAGGTTCACTAAAATAGGATTAGGTTTGCAAGCTGAGGAGTAGAATCTGAGCCACCTTCTCCTAGCCTGGGTGTTAGAGGAAAGGGGAAATTACTCTTATAAGAAAAAAATTAAGAATTTGGTGTCCCTAAAGCCCAGAGCTTCAGAGGGGATGGCTGAGAAGTAGAGATGGAAGAGGAAGGCAGGGAGTGGAACAGCCAAGAAGGGTGAAGAGTGACCCTTCTTTGTGCAATCCAAGATTTTGTCCAGATTGGCTGCTCAGTGTGAAAAGTGCTGAGCTTGCTGCCTGTGCAATTGAGGGAGATACTGAGCCATGAAGGTTTAACCCCTGGGAATGAGCAGAAACTGTGGAAGAGCTTCTGATGTTCCCAAGCGATGGAATTGTCTGGGTTTGGAGTCAGTTATATCCTAACGGGAAAATGGGGCCCCAGCTCCCACTTAATATGAGTTTGGTAAGGGGTGTATCCTAAATCTCTTCTTTGGAAACTCATAATAAAATTAACATAATCAAGGTTCTGACCTGTTTGAACGTCCCTATTTGATGTTGTTGAATGCGTCGTGGTAGCTACAGGCTTATGACTACTTGTGTTTGCTCAGCTCAGTGAGTCATCGCTGGATGTTGCATTTTGTTCATGAAATTCTTTTGTAGTTTCCATTATGCGTGTGTGCATTCTCTTTCTAGGTGAACAAATGCTTAAGAATTTGATGTGCATAGTTACATATTTTTATGAGCTGTTTCATCTTGTGAATGCACATTGCTCCTTGACTTTAGTATATTTTTCGATATTGCTTAACTGTAAAGATTTTGATGCAGCATTTACTTATTCATTCCAATAGTCATTCTAGGCATTTGTGGCACATCAATGAACAAAAGAGACTAAGATTTCTATGCTTGAGAGATAACACACTTACACACACACACACACACAAGCTCTGAAACATCCTGCAGTTTTAAAAACCCAGGTGACTTTGTTTCAGACCTTGTCCTGGAGTTATTTGGACAATGAATTTTGCTTTCAGTACCATCATTTTGTAATGTTCTATATAATATACCACTCTGGGAAATGCTGATAAAGACATAGCTGGGCTATGTGCACTGTAGAAAAATTGTCCATAAATATCATTTGTCTCAACATTTGATACGAGGTAGAGAACAGAGAGATTACTGATCAGTTCCCCCCTGTGGTGTGGCGTGTAGCTACACTTGTTGAAGCGAATTCATATGCTTTACCTATCAAATGTGAAAACTTTGGTAACTCCTGAGGTCTTATCGGAGACTGTTGCTTGCCTGCATGTCTATCCCATATCGGTGGAAAAGACCAAGATATTTCTAAGTGATTCTGGATCAAGTCATATTTTAATTTTGATGTGCACAGGCCTTTGTCATTTTCTGGCTTGTATGCCTCTTAAGTCAGGGCCTGTAGATTTATTTCCATGTGCCCCAGGGCCAGCGTGACACTAGCGCATAGTAAGCACGCAGTCAGCTGTAGGGAATGGAATGTTGCTGGACTGTAGGGACATTAAGAGCCCATGTCTATTTTTTTACATAAATACCTAACACCTGCTCAGCTGGTTGCTCAGTTGGGATTTTTTAACAGAAAATATCGTGAAACTTGGGTAGATGTTCATAAAACTTTGAGACACTTAAGGACAGAGGTACTTTGCCCTTATCCCGGTGGGGTTAATTTATTCACTTCCATCTTAAAGGAATCTCATGCGATTACATGAAAAGAGCAGAGAGCGTGGGGTTGGGGTGGTGGCTTTGTGCCATAGAGCCCAGTCCCTCTGGAACGGAATGGTGTGTCTTGAGGAATCCTGAGGCCCTCAGCCCTCAAGATTATTGTTGAAGATACAATAAAAGAGGGGAAACAGTTTGGGGAGATGAGGGTGGCTGCTTTTGAAGTTGTCCTCCTGGTTTTTCTGAGGGTGCATGAGAAACAGGAAAGAGAGGCCAACTCTTTGGTCATCCTAATAATATTCAAGGTCAGCCCAGAATAGCCTTGTCCCTGGGCCCCAGATGTGGAAATGGCTGCTAGTCTTTTGTGGTTCTGTGCTCTGACTGGTCCTTGTTCTTTCGAAGTGTCAGTCCTTTACATCCTCCAATAGGTTTAATTCACTCTCCTCCCCTGAAATTTATGATGACTGCTTTTGGGAGCCCTCTACAAAGAGCAATTGTGGTGGGTGTGTTTTCCTTTATACTTGAAAGGAAGTGTCTCCGCAAGACTAAGTGCTGATGAAGCCTTTGAATTAAAGAATGCATTCTTCAGCATGATAGAATGCTAATGGTGAAGAGATCACACACATGCACACACAGTCCTACCCATCTCATTTTACAGATGAGGACATGGAGGTCCTGTGATCAAGATGAATTATCCAAAGCTCCTTGATGGTGGGTGAGCTGAGATTATATCCTGAGCCCCTAAACATCTCATGGGCGTTGGCAGTTGTGTCCAGATAGGCAAGTGTGAAAGCTTGAGTAGGGTACACCAGTGCCGCGGAAATGTGGAATTATCAGGGATGGAAGCTGGTTTGCTGTGCATCAGTGCCTGGGGAGTCCCCAGGGCTTCTCATGGCTCTCTTTGCCTTCTCATTCCACCCCAACTCGTGCCTTCTGTGGTTATCTAGTCATGAACTTGGGAAAGGACCAGCCTGAGCAGGATTTCCACCTGGGGCGGCGCTGAGGGGAAGGTCTATAAACCTAGATGTCGGCTTGTGGACTAAATGTCCCTTCTCTCCCTCCACCCCATCCCCAGCTGAACCAGGAAGGCTTGAGAGTCCAGAGGCAGATGCGGGGGTGGGGCGTGGGGCTTGGTTGTCTCAAGGCTGAGGGATTAAAGATGGTAAGAATATGGCAGTGGATTTCCAACCCCAAGAAGCAGATCTGACAGTTGCCGCCAAGATGATCTCATGGTTTTCTGGGAAGCCCTAGGACCTTAAAAAAAGAAAAACCCACCTGGGTCTGTCTCGGGATTCTTAGGATTTATTATCCCAATCATTCATTCTTCTCTGCACAACCTCTTAGAAATGCAGATACACATAGGAAGGGTATTAAACTGAGTCACTAACAAATAAAAGTGAGCTAGTATTGTTTAACCATTGTGCCGAGACGTGAATGCACCAGGCATTTGTAAGACATGAGGAAAGTGAAGGAGGACGAGAGTGACAATTGCTACTTTTACTGAGACTCTGGGCACTGAGCTAAGCACCTTGTGTTGTGCCTGGGGCTGACTTTGAGCCCCAGCGAACAGAAAGATTCAGACACAAGAAGGGCCCCTCAGCTTGTCCTGCTGTATCCCACTGTGTAAGTCAAGGCTGAAGACCAGTGACCATGAAGAAACTAAGGTAGGGACGGAGAAGGGCAGTTACTTTAGTCTGGCCAACTGGGAAACAGAATTCCAAAGTCCCAGGATTCTGCATCCCTGCGTCTAATGCCCTGAGTATGTTCAGGGCCGTGGAACACCAAATGTCCTTCCTCCCCTCCCAGCCCTGGGTGTCTGGACCCCTTAATCGTCCTCATTTCCCCTCGGCCTCTGCTGTCCCTAATGTTCATGTCTGGGGAAGAAGGAGGGGGAGTGTTGGGATCATTTTGAGGCATGACTGGAGAACTTCTAGAAATATGCCTGGGCCTTAAACGGCCTTTAAAGGGAGAGAGACGTCCAGACGGCTCGGTGCTGTCACAGGAACCTTATTTCTTCATGTTTGTTCTTCAGCTCAACTCTGAATACACCTCCCTGTCTAGCTGGTGTTACTGAGCTAATGCTTAAATCTGGCATTTCCTTTCATTTGCATTTGTTTGAACATGAAACCTGTATTACAGAGGCGGGGGTAGGGGTGGCGGGATTTTTTCTGGAGTTGCCCTGAAGAGCATTTCTATACAGACATGGCTATCAATGGATATAGATATACGTGTGCATATGTTTCCCACTGGCTTCCTTTGAAAGTCAGCAGCACCCCAGGAAGACTGTGGGGACTGCCCGTTTACTCTAGGACCAGCTTATCTTGGAGTTCAGATTCTCTGTGAAGGTCTGGTCCCTTGGCTGCGGCTTATGCTAGTTGGCACAGCATAAACTTTATAAAACACACACTGCGATATTAAACCTCAGGGAAACTAGCACATAATAAAATGACCCTGGTTAAGGAAGTAACCCAGGCCAGAAAAAGGAATGGGAAAATGTGAAAGGAGTCTGCATCAGAACAATTTCAGTGCTTTCCACCGGGTGGTGCTTTTTGCAACGTGCTTCCGGGCTGGGGGATTGTCCACAACCTAAATTAGTTGGGGGCATCGCCCTTTGAAAATTCTGAAGAGTTGAGGAAATTTACTGAAGTGGAATTTTTGAGGGTTCTTTTTTCCACCCCCTGTTCAGGTGTTGCCATCACTCCCATGAAGACTGGGAGCTTGAGGGGAAAGATGGTATTTTTTCATAGTCATATCCTTGTATTTAGCATGATGCCTGGCAAAGAGTGGGTGCTTAATAAGTATGTGCCCAGTGAATCAACGAATGGGAGGGTTGAGATTCCAGCAGTGTCCTACTCAGATGCTCATTGAAAATTACCCATCTGAAGCAAGGGATAGGAAGCATTTTCCGTAAAGTTCCAGATAGTAAGTATTGTAGGCTTTGCTGGCCATGTAGTCTCTGTTGTGATGACTTAACACCATCGTTGTCGTGTGGAAGGAGCAGGACAATGTGGTACGGTATGACTGTATTCCAATAAAACCTTATTTAAGAAATTTATAAAAAGTTACTTGAGCTAATAAATTCAGCAAGGTGGCAGGATATAAGATTAATGTGCAAAAATCAGTAATGTTTCTATATACAAGCAATGACTTAGCTGTGGAGTCAATTAAGGAAAAAATTCCATTCAAATAACAACAAAGGGCGGGCCACGGTGGCTCAGCAGGTAAGAATGCTCGCCTGCCATGCCCAAGGACCTGGGTTCGATTCCCGGTGCCTGCCCATGTACAAAAATAATAATAATAATAACAACAAAAGGAATGAAGTATCTGGGAATGAATTTAACTAGGGGTAAAAACTAGTACACAGAAAACTACATAACATTGCTAAAAGAAATTAAAGAAGATCTAAATAGGTAGAAAGACATTCCCTGCTCAAGGATAAGGATGTTAAATCTAGTTAAGATGTCAGTTTTACCCAAATTGATCTGTAGATTCAGCGCAGAACCAATAAAAATTCCAACAACCTACTTTGAAGACCTGGACAAAACAGTTACCAAATTCATTTGAAAGAGAAAGAGACCGCAGATAGCTAAAAATATCCTTAAAAAGAACGAAGTGGGAAGATTAACACTTCTTGATTTCCAAGCTTATTTTTTAAAGCCACAGTGGCCAAAATAGTATGGTACGGGAAAGATAAAAGTACTGCCCAATGAATCAAACTGAGAACATGGAAATAAACCACCAAATCTATGGTCAACTGATCTTTGACAAGGCCCCCAAATCCACTGAATTGGGACAAAATAGTTTTTTTCAATAAATGGGCATGGGAGAACTGGATATCAATAGCCAAAAGAATGAAAAGAGGAGCCTTACCTTACACCCTATACAAAAATTAACTCAAAGTGGATCAAAGACTTAGATTTAAGAACTAGTACATAAAACTCCTAGAAGAAAATACAGGGAAACATCTTCAAGACCTAGTCATAGGAGGTTTAGCTTCCTAAACTTTACCCAAAGCTTAAGCACTGAAAGAAAAAAAATAGATCAAAGAGATGCTCATTCTCATTGGCTATAAGAAAAATGCAGATCAAGACTACAGTGAGATACCACCTCATACCTATAAGAATGGCTGCTATTAAACAAGCAAAGACTACAAATGTTGGAGAGGGTGTGGAGAAATTGGGACACTTATGCACTGCTGGTAGGAATGAATAATGGTACAACTGCTATGGAAGACAGGCTGGCGGTTCCTCAGTAAACTAAATACCGAGTTGCCCTATGACTGGCAATACCACTACTTGGTATATACTCAGAAGAGCTGAAAGCAATCACACAGATATTTGCACACTGATATTCATAGCAGCAATATATCACCAAAAGATTGAAACAATCCAAGTGCCCGTCAACAGATGAATGGATTAACAAAATGTCGTATACACATACGATGGAATATTATGCAGCAGTAAGACGAAATAACATCCTGAAGCACATGACGAGATGGATAAACCTTGAGGACATAATGCTGAGTAAAATAGGTCCAACACAAAAGGATGAATACTGTATGATTTCGCTTTTATGAGCATGATAAAGGTAAACTCAGAGGCTTATAATACAGAATATAGGGGACCTAGAGGTACATGGAAGCTAGAGATGGGTGAATGGTTAGCTAATGAAGTTGAACTTAAATATAAGGGATTGGATAGAAGTGATGGTGGTTCATTAATGGGTCTATAAGTAATATTGCCATATTGAAGGTGAACATACAAACCTTAGAAATCATTATAGTAAACAAAACAGTCTTTGAGAATCGGTGAGTTGCAGAAACATTGCAATATGTTTACCTAATCCCATTTCGCTTTTCACCTGAGCACCCAGAAAGACCACATTTCCCAACCTCCCTTGCAGTCAGGTGAGGCCTTGTATCAGGTTCTGGCCAATGGATGGTGTGCGAAAGTGAAGTCCACTGTGTCCAGGCCTGGTCTATAAAACTTCCAGCTCATTGTTCCAGGCTCTTTGTCCTTGCCTGCCATCAGTGCAAATAATCTAGTGAAGGACTCCAGATCCCTAGAAGTTGATGGAGCCACTTGATGGAGGAAGCTTCAGTCCCTGAATTACTATGTAGAGCGGAATCCCCACCCCCTTACACACACACACATGAAATAAATTGGATTGTGAGAAGGTATAAAATAAACCTTGTTGAGTCCCTGAAATTCTGGGATCATTCATTAGCCCTTCCTCACTGATACCATGTTTGGGCTCAGAAATGGATGAAGGAAAGAAACTGAAAAATAGGAGCTCAGAGCAGTTTCCCCCTGGGGCTGACCGTCTCCTGCCTGGCCTCACCATCATAATATCATTCCTCTTTCTCTGTAGGTATATTGGTTAAAGTAAAATGGATTGTATCAGTCAGTCCTAACCAAAGGAATTTATAGATTTAATGCAATTCCTATCAAAATGCCACAACCTTTTTTACAGAAATGGAAAAACCAGTCATCAAATTTGTATGGAAGGGTAAGGGACCCCGAGTTGCTAAAACCATCTTGAAAAAGAAGAATAGGGCAGGCCACCGTGGCTCAGCAGGCAGAGTTCTCACCTGCCATGCCAGAGCCCTGGGTTCGATTTCTGGTGCCTGCCCATGTAAAAATAAAATAAAATAAAGTTGAAGACTCATACTTTTTTATTTTAAAATGTATTGAGTTGTTCAGGAATCAACTCTCATATTTATGGCCAGCTGACTTTGACAAGATGTCAAAGACAGACAGAAAGAATAGTCTCTTCAATAAATAGTGCCCAGAACACTTGAACTCCATTTGAAAAAAAAAAAAAAGGAGGAGGACCCTTACCTCACACATACAAAAATCAACTCAAAATGGATCAAAGGCCGAATTATAAGAGCTAGAACAATCAAACTCCTAGAAGAAAATGCAGAGAAGTATCTTTGGGACCTTGTGTTAGGCAATGGTTTCTTAGACTTCAGCCATAAGCAACAAAAGAAAAAAATAGATAAATGAAACTCCATCAAAATTTAAAACTTTTGTGCCTGAACTTTATTATGAAAGTAAAAGGACATCCTATACAATGGGAGAAAATATTTAGGAACCACATTTCTGATAAAGGTTTAATATCCAGAGAAATCCTCCAACCTAACAAGAAGACAAACAACTCAATTAAAAAATGGGCAAAAGACTTGAACAGGCATCTCTCCAAAGAAGGTATACAAATCACCAGAAAGTACATCAAAAAATGCTCAACATAATTAAACATCAGGGAAATGCAAATCAAAACCACAGTGAGATGCCATTTCACACCTATTAGAGTGGCTGCTATTTAAAACAAACAAACAAACAGAAATTAAATGTTAGAAAGGATGAGAAATTAGAAAGCTCATACATTGCTGGTGGCAAGTAAATTGGTGCAGCCACTGTGTAAGACAGTTTGGTGGCTCCTCAGAAAGCTAAGTTTAGAACCATATGACCCGGCTATCCTACTACTCAATATATACCCCAAAAGAACTGAAAGCAGGGGCTCGAACAGATATTTTCACACCGATGTTCATTGTGGCATTATTTACAGTCACCAAAAGATGGAAGTAACCCACGCGTCCTTCATCCAATGAATGGGTAGATAAAATGTGATAGATCCATACAGTGGATTTTCAGCTGTAGAAAGGGTTGAGTTTCTGATACATATTATAAAGTGGATGAACCCTGAAGACATAGCCACACTATCTGGAAGGGCTGTAGACATCATCTAATACCAGAAAAACAATGATATTTCTTACAGCTGATTATAACTCTACCCAAAGCCAGCAGGGAGAGCAAAGGCATTTATTCCCATACCTGCTGATAGGAGCTCCCCAGCCCTGTATCTTGGTCTCCCACCTCTGCCCCTCTTCTTTCCCTCAGGTCCTTGTTCTTAGCTGCCCTTCTCAACATCAGGGCTGTTGACACAGTCACTCTCGGCCCATCTGGGGTGGACTTGGGGTGGGTCATGCACAGCCTCAGGTGCTACAGAGTCTCCAGATAGGTACATGCACAAAAGAGATGGATTTCCTTTTGCTAAAATAAACTGTCTTATTACAAAATTTTGAAGTGCTAGAAAGCTAAAAGAACTTCTTTCGATTAGGAAGAGGTAGGGGAGAGGTCAGATAATGACAAAGTCAGAAAACTATATGTCTTGCTATATAACATGCCTGTATTATATGACTCTGGACACGTGCAATTAAATTGACCCCAAACAAGTGATTTTCTGAGAGGCAACTTCAATTGGCCAAATATATTCAGGTTGTGTGTGTGTGTATGTGGCTGGGGTGGGGGGCTATCAGGATGCTGCTTGATATGTTACACCTTGAACATATTCAGCGGCCTTGGGACCCAAGGTGCTTTCCAAAGCATCTCATTGAAAGGAATATGATGTAAAAGGCAATAAAACAACAAGCTGATGGTCCCCATGTTTTAGCCATGCCACCGTTGGCAGGCTTGGTCAGTAATCCGTATCCATTGCAGTGAGAAGCAGGGATGCAGCCCTTCTCCTTTCATCCTCAGGCCGCCTCTATCCGTTCCCTCCCCCACCCCAGCCCCATTTGAAATTTCTCCTTTTCTTTGATTCCTTAGCATTTGTATGTGAGTCTGTTTTAGTTCCCACCAAAAGGTACAGCTGTAATTCTGAAATCCTCAAGGGCAGGGACATGGTCTTATTTATCTTATATTCCCAGCAGCCCATGTGGGATCTGACTTGGAGCAGGTGTGTGTTATGTTCCCTGAAGGATGAATGTGTCTGGCTGCCAGTGCCCAGCTGAGTTTGGGGCACTTAGGTGCCGCTATCTTCCCCTTGGACTCAAGGTTTTAGGGACTTTTGCCCCTGAGTAGAATTGAATGAGTCAAGATGGAATCATCGCTGTATTAACTTGGGTTTGATCAGGCAATCAGAGTCACTAAGAGTGACGTGGAATAATGGATTTATGACAGGGAGTATACTTAATGTAGCTGCTGTAGCTGTGAAGAAGTCATTGGAAGGCTGTTCCTTCTGCGTAGATCTGATGGTCAGTCTCTGTAGATCAGCAGGGTTGGAAGTCAGGAAGAAAAGGTGACGTGAAGCAAAGCAGGGTAAGGACAAACAAACCTGCGAAGACAGACCGGAGCCTATGAATGCAAAGTGGATCCCAGGAGAATAGATTGGAACCTGCACCTCACAACCTCCAATCGCAACAAGGCGGGCGACTTACAGAAGAAGCTGGAGCCTCTTGACACCGACCTGCACTTGGGTATGCCCCGGATGTAGAAAAGCTGACCTAGGACTTGAAGAAGCTAAAAGACGAGGTCCGCATAGGGACTGGGGGTGCCGGGGGACCTTTCGAGCATAATGGCTGCTGATTCACTTCCGCCTTCCAGACGTCTTCCAGTTCTTCTCGTGGCCGACTTCAACCCAGAACACTCCCCGCAAGGGAATTCTGGGAAATGCAAGTGCAGTTTAGCCAAGTTGACGCAATACAAAGCACCATCCTGTGACTCAATTGCTTTATTAACAATCAGTGTATCTGTTTGTGCCAAAATAATTGACTACATGAGCCTTTGTAAAGAACTTTTTTTTTTAGTGAAGCCCACTGAAGTTTTGACCATAAGAAAAGATTTAGTAACTTGGCCTTTCAGCTAACACTGTATGACCAGTGAACTCTGTTACTCATTTTTGTTGAAGAAAAGAGGAGGAGACAGAGGAAGGCAAAAATTGGAGGAGAAATGAAGTTGTAGGTAAAGGTTCAACTGTGGTGCTGAATCTTGAATTGGGTTAGAAAAGCTCAGTTGAAGCGTGTGGTGGGAGGTTATGTTTCTTCATGGAGAAATCTTGTGGACTTTGACCAGTGGTTAAATGTCCAGACGCCTGCCGTGAGTGGCGTGGGCTGGTGGCAGGGGTAACCAATTGAAAGTGTATCCCTGTTGTAGCTAAGAATTGCAGGAGAAGCTGGAAAGTCAAATTTTTATATGAAATTTTAATAAGCAAATGATCATTTTTATAAATACTCCAGGTATGCTTGGGAAAAAAGCATGTATTTTATAGTTATTTTGAGTGCAGCATTCTATGAATCCATAAGGTCGAATCTGCAGACCATCTGTTCGAATTATCTGTCTTTATTGTTTGTGTGTTTGTATGTTCTATCAGTTACTAAAATCGGGACGCTAAACTCTCTCTCAAGATGAAAGACTTGTCTTATTTTTCTTTTTAGATCTGTCAAATTTTGCTTTCTATGAGTATGTTTTTAGCTACATAGAAATTCAGAAATTATGTTTTTCTGGACTTGTCATTTGAAATATCCCTCTCTATCCTTAGTTATGCCTTTTTACCTTAATGTTTACTTTCATATTAATAGCTTCCTTTGGGTTACTGTTTAATGGTGAGTCTTTTGCCATCTTTTTACTTGTCACGTTTTGTTGTCTTACCTTCTCCAGGCCTGGTTATTTTTGATGGAGTGTTGGACACCTATTTGATAAAATAATTTAAGGGTGAGGAAATTGTTGTCTTCCAGACTCCTAAGGGGAGTTGGCATTTGTTCTGCCAGATGTTTGGGGCTAATCAATTCCTGATGATTCAAACTGAATTGCAACCCCCTAAAAGCTGCCCTTTGGGATCCCAACCCAAAACCAGAGGTCGTTGCTCTTGCCAACCCTTAAATTTCCATCTTTGTTACCCTAGTCCTGTAATGTTGACAGAGGAGCTGCTCAAAGTCTCAGCTGCCTCTTCCAGAATAGGCTGAAGCCCTGGGGAAAGGCAGGCACCCCCAAGGCTGAGCTCACTCCTTCAGCAGCATCCTCTCCTGTATCCTGGCCCAGTAATGATTTACTAACTTGTTAGCTTTCTAATAATTTCAAGCATATTTTTGAAAATATTTTGTTCACCATTTCTAATTATTCTTAGGGCAAATTGACCCAAATTTCCTAGTCTGCCGTTATCAGAAGCAGAGGTCCCTTCTTTATTTTCTACAGAAAAAACTCCATTCTCTACCATAGTTGACTGACATGTTCTTTATAATGTAATGTTTGAGATGTCCTAAGAACTGATGGTAAAAAACAAACAAACAAAAAAACCCTGATGGTTATGGAGCACCAAAATTTTACCTCATAATTTTCACTTAACAGGGTATGTGGCATAATTATGGATCTTTGTGTATTTGCTAAAATAAGTAGGAATGTGTTCTAGTTTGCTAGCTGCCGGAATGCAATGCACCAGAAATGGAATAGCTTTTTAAATGGGGGAATTTATTAAGTTGCTAGTTTACATTTCTAAGGCCATCAAAAAACATGGCTTGTCTAGGGTACATGATCCTTTCAGACCAGCACAGAGTGATTGTACAAAAGTAAGAATTTCGATGTTATAGGGAACTTTTATTTTTTAATCATATTATAACCAGTGCCCTGCTGGCAATGGTGCCAGCTGAGCCCTGATCCAGGTTTGCTAGTCTTGAAACTGAAAGAATTTAGAGATGAGAGGGCCACTAGGAATAAGTGGGAAAGTTTATTAAAAGAAAAGTTTATTAAAAAGAGAGAGTGCATGTTAAAGAGGTTAATGTGGGTGTGCCCAAGGGAAGGGCATGCACTGAGCGGAGTGGGTGAGCTTGTTTTATAAGAAAGGTTTTGCTGGCTAACGGGTTTCCATAGTAACCTCGGAATGCTAGGTGCCTTTGTTCTACTTTGTTCTAGGTGGAGATAGCTGGGAATTCATGGTTTGTTGTCACACACCTAAACATTTGTCTTTGGGCCAATGGTCAACAATCTTTATGACCCCATGCTCCCTATCATTAACTAAGAGTTTGCTTTGGGCCCCAGAATTTTATAAGCTTTTATGGTTTGGGGTGGTCTGGGGGTTTTAGAGAAATTTTTGTCCCAGGAAGTGTGCAGCTGAAGTTTGCAGCTCTGAATTAGTTCCTTTGGAGCTAGATTAAAAAGCAAGGTACTTGCAGTTGTCTGTTAACTCTTTCAGAGCTGAATAGGAAAGCAGAGACTCATTTCCTGCTTCAATATAACTTAATCCCACTTCTTTTCACAAAGCGCATGAGGTTTGTAAGAACTGCATGTCACAATGCACACTGGAAATATTAAGCTTTAATTACCCAGACTATATCAATATAAATTTTAATGAAAATACTTAATTTCTAACAACAAAAAAAAGAACTCTAGCTTCCTGAGTCTAGAGGGAAAATATCCCGAGACGGTGAAAAAGTCAGCCCTGAGGAGAGAGCTTCTGGGCCTGGGGGTCCCCGAGTGCTAAGGGTGTTGTTGGAGGCTCCCCGTGGATGGGGTGGGTGGGACGGCCACCTCCAGGGCCTGGCTCCCCACGCTCGGCAGGAACCATCACGCGGGCAGCTGCGGATCCGTGTGGAAAACCGTCCAGGAGCCACTTTATAAGCAGCTCCCTTTACTGTTACTCTGGGAATCCCTGAGCAGATCCCACATGTAGGACATCTGTTTTCTCTGTTCCCCCTGCAAATCAATAAGAATGGTAGTTTGTTTGAGAAAGGAAAAGAAGAAAATCTACATATTAACTTCAGTGTTTGAGAACGCGCTCATGTTTCTGTATCTGCTAAGTTTGCTCCTATAATATTTATACCCTTGTGATATGTATATATTTTTTCCATTCAAACAAATGTGTCAGGAATTTTAACTGGATACATTTCCCTAGCCTAAGAACTCTCCCATCAACTGTAGGAGACATCTCCACCTAAGATGGACATCTCCACTTAAGTGTCTGCCCACCCCCACCTCTATATACCCCTCCCCAAATCATGACATTACTCCAAACTTGATCCTCTTCTAATCCCTCTTTTCCTCCCATGAGATGATGAAGCCAGTGTAAAATGGCATAAAGTGTTTCCCACATTGTGTGAAAGGCCCCTAGGTCTTAGAGAGGTGTGCATTATAGAGGTAGCTGAATATGCCCAACAAAATGCCCTGCCCTTGTGTTAGATGCCATTATATGAAACTAACCGAGTCAGAGAGAAATATATGTAGCAATCTGCTGTTAGTACTACACAGACGTTATCACTGGTGTTCAAAAGTCATTCATCTCATACTTCAATAAATAAATCAGTTTTTAGAAAAAAGTTATAGCTCATTCTGTTCCTCATTTCTCTCTGCCCTCCCTAATACTTGCCCCTGGATAAGTTTCTGGGTCCTCGACTGTGGTCTCTATACCACTCTTATAATAACTTGTACCTAAAAAACACAGCCTTCTCAGGCTACTTTTCTTCAGTGACAAAAACTTCTCTCACTGAAAAAAACAATCCAGATAAAGGAAGACTAAAGAGACATGACAAATAAATGCAATGTAATCCTAATTGGGTTCTGGGCCAGAGAGAGAACATTACTGGGATAACTGATAAAATTGGATCAGGTCTGAAGAATGGATAATAATACTATGTCAATGTCAATTCCCTAATTTTGATCCTTATACTGTGATTTGTAAGTGAATGGCCTTGTGTTTAGGAAATTTTACCAAAGTCTTTAGAGGTAAAGCATCATTGTGGTTGCAACTTACTCTCAACTATCTCAGAAAAAATATATGTGTGTGTAGGTGTGCATGAGTGTCTATGCGTATTTGCACATATATAGAGGAAGAGGTAATGAAAGATAAAGCAAGGTAATAAAATGTTAATATCTAGACAATTTTGAAAGGCATCAGGGAACTCTGTAACATTTCCCCCACATCTGTGCAAAAACCTAAAAAAAAATAGGATCAACAGACTAGAATGTTATTCAGGAGAAGCTAACGACAGAGGACAGACCTCTGAATTTGGAATACTTCTCTGCCCCTTGAGTTGTCTGTTCCAAACCTGAGTCTTGTTTAGGCTTTCCAAGGAGCTCAAGTTCTCCTCTTCTTTCAAATTAAATCCTCCAAATTCCTCTCACTCGGCTAATCAGATAGTATGTCTTCCTCTCTTGGCTGGATTACCTGAGAGCTCAGGTCTGTATCTTCTCTCCAATCCCCATTCTCTGGTATCCTGTATGGAAGCCTGCATTTCTCTGATATCTCTCTAGGATCCACTTTTCTTCTTTACTGGAAGAGCCAAAGGCTGGGTTTATAACATCAGTACATGTATCAGTTACGATAGAATAGGTTGTGCTATAGTAACAAACTGCCCCAAAGTTCAGATTAGTTAACGCATAAAGATTTATTTCTCACTCATGCTGTATACCCAATATGATTTGTTAAAGGGTCTCCACTCATGCTAGTAGCTTAAGAATCCTGATGGTAGGGGCTCTGTCTCTCCCACGCTTTCATGATCACTATAGCAAACAATAGAGAAAGTGGTGAATTCCTCACTGGCTCTTTAAAGCTTCTCCCTAGAAGAGACAAATGTTACTTTAGACAGATACATTTTAAATGCATGGCAAATGTTTATGAACACATACTTTAATAGAGGATTCCTACTATTTGCCAGGCACGGTGCTGGGTTCTGCTATAGAAGGATATTCAGGTCTGCCCTCATGGCATTTCCTGAGTTGGTGTGAAGACAGATGTTTGGTTCAGAGGGTAGCAAGCCCAGGGTGAGAAAAGGAGGGAGGGTGGCTAGGGGAGGAAATGGGAGGCAGCCCTTCTGCTCCATACAAGCTCTGTCCAGACTCTTCATTCATTATTTCTTTGGCTAAGAATAGGCCAGATGAAGCAAAATGTGCCAGTGGGGCAGAATTATAAGTCATGGTTTAAAGAATGTCAGTGTCTCCTGTTTTTTCCAAATAAATATTTATTAGTTGATACTTCCCAGATTACAAGGCAGGTTCCCCTAAAAATCACTGGGCCATTTTACAAACGAGGATGCTAAGGCAGGAAACTTGTTGGGGTCCTTAAAAGTCCCAACTCAGCTATTTGCAACTCAGGATTCTGATTCATGGTCCAGGGAACTTCCCACTAATCTATCCTACCTATACCTTGTTTGAGACTCTACCTGAGTTCATATTTACCTTTGTGACTGATATTGGGGAAAAGTCACATTGATTTAATCTCAGCCCTTGGTTTTGCCCTGAGCCAAGTGATCTATAAGATCCCCATTTTCTCTAGCTCCCTTTAGGTCTAGTGAGAGGATGAACAATACAAAGTGAAAGCAACTTTTCAAGGAGTACCATATACACTTGAGATAACTGTTGCCAAATGGACAATTTGCTGACTCACAGCTGCCAGTGAATAGCCAGTTCTGCATGATGTAATCGCTGGGAGATGTGGAGAGTTGGGAGAGAGACTAAGAGGCCAGGGCTGTCTCTCACATTAGGATTTGAATGTCTGCAGCAACTTGCAGCCAAGGAAGGGATGCTAAATCTGTGAGGCCAACATGTGGAAATGTGGATTCAGGCCAATGTGATCATTTTCATTTTCTAAGGTTTGGAAGGATTTCTGGCTTCAAGCTGGACTCCCATTAATTAAATGAGATAATGTAGGTAGAGCCCTTGGTACATAAGAAGTGGCCCATAAATGTAACTGTTGTAATAGTAATAATTATAGTAATACTGATGTTAACAGTTATTAGTTGTAGAGCAATAATTATTTAATAATTAATTTTGTAGGAATCTGTAGCATGGGGGGAGGTGTGGGCAGTGCGAGTGGTCCATGTGGTGGGTAGGAGCCTTTTAGCACTTGAACATGGTGACAATAAAATGCAGACTAACATTTAGTCCACGTTAATATTGTTTTTCGATTCTCTAAAGAGAAGCCATCTCTTTACTGCCTACACCTGGTGTGGATTGCTTCCACTGCCTCAACCTGGGTATGCCACTGCTAATAATAATGATCATTTTTAAATTGCTCTGTTGGCTAGCAGATACTCAGATCCCTACTATGTTAAAAAGAAAGTGAAAGTTTTGTAAGTATGGGTACTGGTTCCAGGGATTCTCTGTTCATCACTGAATGTTGAACGCTGGGAAAATTGGTTCCACGGATGACGCAGGTCCTGGGCCCTCTGGAGCTGTCTGCACCCTAAGCGACCAGGATGGCTGCCCTGGAGTGGTTTGGCTGTGAGCAGCCCCTCTGGAGGATGCCCCACTACAGATATCTTATGTGAGTCTCCTTAACCCAAGGGCCAAGACAGGTGTCTCCACATCATCAATGCGTTGGCTTTCTTTTCTCTCCCTAATGAAAGGTTCTTTTTCCTTTGAGTAGGAAAATGCCCAGATAATCCGAGAAGTGGAAGTAGACAAGGTTTCTGCATTATCCAGGAACCAGGTAGAGGCCATCAAGCAGCTCTGGCAGGATCCTGGAATCCAGGAGTGTTACGACCGGAGGAGGGAATACCAGCTCTCAGATTCTGCCAAATAGTGAGTACAGAACTACAGGCCTGAACTCGGTGCTTTAAGGTGTAAAGAAACCTCAGGTATAAAGAGTCCCCTCTTATTTCTTGGTGTTTCATCTTCAAACTTCCTAAAACCCTCCAGTCACCCTGTGGCTCCCCAGATCTTTCCCCTTGCAGACACCCACATTTTCTCCCCGTGTTCTTAGACTATCATTTTCAGTGAGAAGCTCAATCAAATTGGCTGTTCTCGTAGTTGGTTGATCTCAGTTGGGCTGCTGAATTTGTCTAATTTAAACGGGGAGTATACCTGCGGCTGGTTTCCATCTTCCTCCATGCCTGTTTTCTGCAGAGCCAGTTGCCCCAAAATCAGAAAATTGAGACCAGCAGAACAAAGGCCTGTTGGTTGCTGATCTTGCGCTGCCCTCTAGTGGGAGTGATAGGTACTGTGGGCCCAGCAAGTGAAGGAAGATCAGTCCTTGGAGTATGGACTGCCCACACCCTGTATTTTAGATCTGCAAAGCTCTAGTTATCTTAATTTTTTAGAGAAGTTATATGTTTTTAGAAAAATCATGCATAAAGTTCAACAGAGTTTCTATATTATTCCCTTCACCTACTCCCACAATTTTCTGTGCTTTTTACATTAGTATGGTAGATTTGTAACAATTGGAACCAATATATTATTAACTAAAGTCCATGATTAACAATAGGGTTCACTCTTTGTGTTGTATAGTTCTCTGGGGGTTTTCCCCTTTATTTTTATTGTGATAACTTGTATGCAACATAAAACTTCCCATTTTAAGAACTTTCAAGAATATAATTCATAAGGACATTTACAATTTTGTGCTACTATCAACACCATTCACTATCAAAAATTTTACATCACCCAAAACGAATGCTGTACCAAAGAAGCATTAACTCCCAACTCCCCATCCCAACCCCTGCCACTATATTCTAATTTCTGGCTCTATGAATTTCATGTTCCAGTTATTTCATATAAGTGAGATCATTCAATATTTGTCTTTTTGAGTCTGGCTTATTTTACTCAACATGAGGTCTTCAAGATTCATCCATGTTACAGCACGTATCAGAAATCCATTCCTGGTGGGCCACAGTGGCTCAGCAGGCAAGAATGCTTGCCTGCCATGCCAGATGCCACGGGTTCGATTCCTGGTGCCTGCCATGTAAAAAAAAAAAAAGAAATCCATTCCTTTTTGTGGCTGAATAATATTCCATTGTGTGTGCGTATATATACACAAACACACACCACATTTTGTTTATCCGCTCTACTGTTGACGGACACTTGGGTTGCTTCCATCTTTTGGCAACTGTGAATAATGCTGCTGTGAACGTCAGTGTGCAAATATCTGAGTCCCTGCTTTCAATTCTTTTGGGAATATGTATCTCTCTCTCTCTCTCTCTCCCTCTATATATATATATATATATATAGAGAGAGAGAGAGAGAGAGAAGTAAGTTTGCTGGAGCATATGCTAAGTCTATCCTTGATTTTTGTGAGGAACTGCCAAACTGCTTCACACAATGGCTGCACCATTTTTATATTCCCGCCAACAATACACAAGGGTTCCTCTTTGTCCACATTCTCTCCAACAGTGGTTACATTCCATTTGTTTAATAGTAGGCATTCTAGTGGGTACGCAAGGGAAAAACTCCTTCTGGTTTTGATTTGCATATGCCTAATGGCCATTGAAGTTGAACATCTTTTCACATGCTTGTGGGTCATTTGTATATTACTTTGGAGAAATGTCTATTCAAGACTTTTGCCCTTTTTTTAAATGTAATTTCATTGAGATATGTTCATATACCTTATAGTCATCTAAAGTGTACAATCAGTGGTTCACAGTATCATCTAGTTGTGCATTTATTATCACAATCAATTTTTGAGCATTTTCGTTACTCCCGAAAAATAAAAAGAATAAAAAAGAAAAAGAAAAAAAGAGCACCCAAATCATCTCATACCCCTTGTCCCCCATTATTAATTTATTTTTTGTCCTTATTTTTACTCATCTGTCCATACACTGGATAAAGGGATTATCAGCCGCAAGGTTTTCACAATCACGTGGTCACACTATAAAACTATATAGTTATGCAATTTTCTTTAAGCAACAAGGCTACTGGAGTACAGTTCAACAGTTTCAGGTATTTCTTCTTGCTGTTCTAATACACTAAAAACTAAAAAGGCGTATCTATATAATGCATAAGAATAACCTCCACAAAGAGCTCTCAACTATTTGAAGTCTCTCAGATGCTGAAACTTTATTTTGTTTCATTTCTCTTCCCCTTTCAGTCAAGAATACTTTCTCAATCTCGTGATGCCAGGTCTAGGTTCACCCTCTGGCGTCATGTCCCATGTTGCCAGGGAAATTTACACTCCTGGGAGTCATGTCCCATGTAGCAGGGAGGGCAGTGAATTTACCTGCCGAGATCTCTTAGAGAGACCACATCTGAACAACAAAAGAGATTCTCTGGTAGTGACTCGTAGGCATAATTGTAAGTAGGTTTGGCTTCTTCTTTGCAGGAATACTTTTCATAAGGGCAAGACCTAAGATTGAGGGCTGAGCCTATTAAATTGATAGTCCCCAATGCTTATGAGAATATCAGGAATTCCCCAGGTGGGGAAATTTAATATTTCCACTTTTCCCTCCAGCCCCTCAAGACAGCTTTGCAAATACTTTTTTTTCTCTACCCACATTACTCTGGGACATACTGGGGCATCACACTCACCTGTACAAACCTACAAAATCTCACTCCCTATTAAAGTTTCCATGAAATTATGGCATTTGAATAAACTGGCCATACAAGTAAAATTAGATAGTGTGCTATAGAAAATGTAAATTTTGCACCAAATAAACATATCTTCCTTTGGTCCTACATGGGAGGTGAAGTTTTAAAATGCAGATACTAGCATACTTTATCTTGTATTCTGATCTACCTTAGACCTAACCAGATCTGCTTCATTCACATCTCTAATTGAAGTCTGATCTCTTTTTCAGCTCTTTTTTTTTTTTTTTTTGACAGTTGCTGTATGGACAAATGCTAATTTCATAACTGCATAACTCTAGCTCTGGGTCTCAGGTGTCACACAGACACCTGCATTTCCTAAGAATGACCAAGTAATACGCAATGATCTCAGCATCTCAGAATGTGAATTGTCTACTTAGGAATAGATGTGACTGATGTAGGAGCTTACAATCTAGGAACATGTACAATAAGTCTTCCCCTGATAACCTGTGCTCTCATACCTTTGTAATATGCTTCACAGTCAGTTTGTGTGCAACCTCCCACTTCATTTTTCTTTCTCAAGATATTTTTAGCTCTTTGGGGCACCTTGCCCTTCCAAATCAATTTGATTACTGGTGTTTCTATTTCTGCAAAGTAAGTTATTAGGATTTTAATTGGATTTGCATTGAATCTATAAGTCAATTTGGGTAAGATTGACATCTTAATGATATTTAGTGTTCCAACCCATGAACATGGTATGTCCTTATATTTATTTAGGTCTTCCTTGATTTCTTTTAGTACTGTTTTGTAATTTTCTGTATTTAGGTCTCTTATATCCTAGGTTAAATTTATTCCTAAATATTTTATTCTTTTGGTTGCTACACTGCTGGTATATAAAAGCACAACTGATTTTTGCATGTTAATCTTGTATCTTGCCACTTTGCTGTACTTGTTTATTAGCTCTAGGAGCTTTGCTGTAGATTTTTCAGGATTTCCTATGTATAGGATCATGTTATCTGCGAACAGTGAGAGTTTTACATCTTCCTTTCCAATATGAACACCTTGCCTAATTGCTCTATCTAGAACTTCCAGCACAATGTTGAAGAACAGTGGTGACAGTGGGCATCCTTGTCTTGTTCCTGATCTTAGAGGGAAAGCTTTCAGTCTTTCCTCATTGAGTATGATGTTAGCTGTGGGCTTTTCATATGTTCCCTTTATCATGTTGAGGAAATCCCCTTCTATTCCTATCCTTTGAAGCATTTTCATTTAGAAAGGATGCTGAATTTTGTTAAATGCCTTTTCTGCATCTATTGAGGTCAATCATGTGTTTTTTCCTCCTTAACTTTTAATGCAGTGTGTTGCATTGATTGATATTCTGGTGTTGAACTACCCTCGCATACCTGGGATAAAACCTACTTGGTCATGGTATATAATTCTTCTAATGTGGATTCAGTTTGGAAATATTTTGTTGAGGATTTTTGCTTCTATATTCATTAAAGAGATTGTTCTGTAATTTTCTTTTCTTATAGTATCTTTGCCTGGTTTTGGTATTAGGGTGGATTGCTTATTCTATGTTGGATTCATAGAATAAGCTCGGTAGCTTTCCCTCCTCTTCAATTTTTTGAAGAATCTGAGCAGGATTGGTACCAATTCTTTCTTAAATGTTTGGTAGAATTCACAGGTGAAGCCATCTGGTCCTGGACTTTCCTTTTCTGGGAGTTTTTTTGATGACTGACTCAATCTCTACTTGTAATTGATTTGTTGAGGTCTTTTATTTCTTCTCAAGTAAATGTTGGTTGTTGATGCTTTTCTAGGAAGTTGTCCATTTTGTCTATGTTGTCTAATTTGTTAGCATAAAATGCTCATAGTATTCTCTCTTATCTCCCTTATTTCTGCAGGGTCAGTAGTTATGTTCCCTCTTACATTTCTGATTTTATGTATTTGTATCCCCTCTCTTTTCCTTGTCAGCCAAAATCTAAGAGTCCATAGATTTTATTGATTTTCTCAAAGAATCAACCTTTGGTATTATTTCTTCTCCCTATCATTTTCATATTCTCAATTTCATTTATTTCTGTTTTAATCTTTGTTATTTCTTTTTTTCTGTTTGCGTTGGGGCTATTTTGCCGTGCTTTCTCCAGTTCCTCCAGGTGTGCAGTTAATTCCTTGATTTTTGCTCTTTCTTCTTTTTTAATACAGGCATTTAGGGCAGTAAATTTCCCTCTCTGCACTGCCTATGCTGCCTCCCAGAAGTTTTGATATGTTGTGTTCTCATTTCCATTTGTTTGAGTTATTTAGTGATTCCTCTCACAGTTTCTTCCTTGACCCACTGGTTGTTTAGGAGTGTCTTGCTTAGCCTCTGTATGTTTGTAGCTTTCTCAGTCTTCCACCTCTTACTGATTTCCAACTTCATTCTATTGTGATCCAAGAAAGTGCTTTGTATGATTTTGATCTTTTAAAACTTATTGAGACCTGCTTTGGGCCCCAACATGTGGTCTATCCTGGAGAATCATCCATGAATCCTTGAGAAAAAAGTGTATCCTGCTGTTGTTGGGTGCAATGTCCTGTAAATGTCTGTTAAGTCTAGATCATTTATTATATTATTCAAGATCTCTGTTTCCTTATTGGTCATCTGTCTAGACATTCCATTCATTGATAAGAGTGGTGTATTGAAGTCTCCAATATTATTGTAGAAGTGTCTACTTCTCCCTTCAGTGTTATCAGTGTTTGCCACGTGTATTTTGGGACAGTCTGACTTGGTGCATAGATATTTATGATTATTATGCCTTGCTGCTGAATTGTCCCTTTTATTAATACATGGTATCCTTCTTAGCTCTTTTAATTGCTTTACAGTTGAAGTCTAATTTGTCTGATATCAGTATAGCTACCCCTGCTTTTTTCTGGTTATTGTTTGCATGAAATTCCTTTCCCCAGCCTTTCACTTTCAACCTATTTTTGTCCTTAGGTCTTAAGTGAGTCTCTTATATACAGCGTATGGATGGATCTTGTTTTTTTTAATCCATTCTACCAATCTATGTCTTTTGATTGGGGAGCTTCATCCATTAATATTTATGTTATTACTGTTTGTCTTTTGGATTCTGTCGTATTTTATTTCTATTAATTTTTCTTTTTACCCTATGAATTACCCTTACTGCTAGTCTTCATTTCTGTACTTTTCTCCAGATCTCTTTCTCCTGTCTTTTCCTATCTGCCTGTAGCGCTCCCTTTAGTACTTCTTGTAGAGCAGGTCTCTTGTTCATGGTCTCTCTCAGTGTCTATTTAAATATAAATATTTTCTGTCCCTCATTTTTGAAGGACAGTTTTGCCAGATATTGAGTTCTTGGTTGGCAGTTTTTCTCTGTTAGTATCTTAAATTTGTCACACCACTGCCTTCTTGCCTCCATGCTTTCTGCTGAGAGATCTGTGTTTAGTCTTATTGCATTTCCCTTGTATGTGGCGGATTTTCTTTCGCTGCTTTCAGAATTCTTTGTGAAATTTGTCAATCTGATTAGTAAGTACCTTGAAGTAGATTTATTTGAATCTATTCCATTTAGGGTATGCTCCACTTCTTGGATCTGTAATTTTACGTGTTTCATGAAAGTTGAGAAATGTTCAATGATTCTTTCTTCCATTGTTCTCTCTGCCCCATTTCCCTTCTCTTCTCCTTCTGAGACACCCGTAACAAATATTCATGTGCTTCGTGTTGTCATTCAGTTCTCCAAGACCCTGCTCATCTTTTTCCATTCTTTTCCCCATCTGTTCTTTTATGTGTAGGATTTCAGATATCCTGTCCTCTAGCTCAATAATCCTTTCTTCTGCCTCTTCAGATCTACTATTACATGTCTCCATTTTGTTTTTCATTTCTTCTGTTGTGCCTTTCATTCCCATAAGTTCTGCCATTGTTTCAGACTCTCAGTTTTTCTGTATGTATACCCTGTGTCTTCTTTATATCTTTCATCTCGTCCTCCACATTTTCCCTTAACTCGTCAAATTGGTTTAGAAGATTAATTTGAACCTCATTAATTAGTTGCTTCAATTCTTGTATCTCAGTGGAGGTATTAGTTTGTTCCTTTGGTTGGGCCGTATCTTCGGGCTTCCTGGTGTGTGTTGTGATTTTCTACTGGTGTCTGGGTGTGGGAAACAGACCTTTGACCTTCAGGCTAAACCTTGGGAGGGTGACCTGGAACACTGGGTCAGGCAGCCCTTGCAGAACACCCCAGGTGGCTCGTCTCCTACAAGGAAGCTTTGAAGGGTGAAAGGGCTGGAGGTTAGAACGTGGTATTCTTTGAAGAGATTTCACAAATAAAACAACTTAGCTTAAAAGGTTTTGCATTTTCTTGTGTTTTTCATATGGGCATAATTGTAATTAACATTAAAGATTAACTTGATGTTACTTCCTCCTGCTTTTTGAAGTAACCACTAATAAATAGCTGGAGCAAAACTAGCAAAGGGCTCTTGGCTCTAGAAGTTCAAGAGTCCCCTGCTCCCATTTTCAGAAATCTGTGTCTGTCTTAATTCTCGCGTTGCCCTGTCAGCAATATCTGGGCACCTGCTTTTCTTGCGTGGTTTATCCTGGAGGTCGTTTTCTCTCTTTCGCCTAGGCTTTTGTTGTTGTTGTTGTTCATCGGTTTTGTTCTCTATCTGTTTGCCTCTCTCACAAGCCAGTTGTCAAATTCGCCTTGCCTCTGGTCTCCCCCCAAGCCAGATGCCCACAGTGGCCTGCCTCAGGGATAGGGGTAGACCCTAGGCATCACCACAAGGTCTCTGTTTGTGGTCAAAACAAATCTGCTGGATCCCAGCCGTACTCTATTGTTGGTTTTTTTTTGCCAGACCACAAGACCTGAATTTGTCTTAGGGTACTGCTTTAACAGTTGAGACATTTGTATTTCTCAGCCAAAACAAGGGTGTGTTCCTATGCAGGGGATCTAGACCTGCTCCAGTTGGCATGAAATATTTTGTAGCTATTCGCTGAAAAAAACGAAATGTTCAATTCCCCTGCACTTCCTGTTCTGACCAGCAGATGGTGATATTTGATAATGTACTCGTCCTCAGAGCTGTTTCCCTTTGGAGCACACACTGTGCCTCAAGAGTGGGCTGAGACAGCTGGGTTCCTGTTCTCTCTCTTAATTGGCCAAAATCTAGCTCAGTACGGGTCTGTGTCCCCCAATTTATTTGTGGCAGAGGAGTCCCCCAGCTTTTCCAGTCTCTAGCCTGCCCCTAGGCAGTGATCAGGCCTCAGGCTGCCTTTTCTCACAGGGGTGGGGGGAAGGACTTAAGGAGCCAGGGCTGGAAACACAGCTTCTGTCCATGTTTTCTCAGCCTCTTTCTCACTGAACTGGACCTTGAAATGTTCTCCCCTGTCCCTTGGGGGCTCCAAAGGTGAGGGTCTGTCCTACTGCGAAGAGAGAATTTGTATTCTATGTCCCTGTTGGGAGGGGTCCCTGCGCCGTTTCTCTGCCCATCCCACAGTGCAGGTGGGACCAAATGGAGGGGAAGAGAGGACTGGCCAGTCCGGGGGAAAATTTTCCTACCTGATATTCTTCTATTTCTTCGATTTGGCATTTGTATTGTCCTTCTTCAGTCTGTACATTCCTCCAGGCTTCTGAATAACTCAGAATTGTTCTTTTTTTTTTTTTTTTTTTTTTATTTGCATGGGCAGGCACCGGGATTCGAACCTGGGTCTCTGGCATGGCAGGCGAGACCTCTGCCTGCTAATCCATCATGGCCTGCCCCAGAAGTGTTCTTTGTGTAACTGAATCTCCAGGGAGAGATTTTCAGTAGTTGTTTACACTGCCATGTTGATGTAGCATTACCCACACCTTTGCCCTTTTAAAAATTGGGTTCTCTTTTCTTTTTTGAGTTGTAGGATTTCTTTCTATATTATGGATGTTAAGACCTTATCAGATAGATATTTCTCCCATTCTGTAGGTTGTCTTTTCATTTTCTTAATAATGGCCTTTGCACAAAAGTTTTTTTTAACATTGATAAAGTCTAATTTATCATTTTTTTCCTTTTGTTGTTTCATGCTTTGGATGTAAAAGCTTAGAAACCATAGCCTAATGCAAGGCCCTGAAGATGTTTTTCTCTAAGGATTTTATGATTTAGTTTTCACACTTAAATCTTTGATCTGTTTTGAAATAATTTTTGTATGTAGTATGATGTAGGGACCCACTTTCATTGTTTTATGTATCCAGTTTTCTCAGCACCATTTATTGAAGAGACTATTCTTTCCTCATTGAGCGAACTTGGCACCCTTGTCAAAAATCACTTGGCCATAGATGTAAGGGTTTATTTATGATCTGTTATTTTGATTCCATTGGTCTGTAAGTCTTTGTGCCAGTACCATGCTGTTTTGATTGCTGTAGCTTTGTAATTTGTTTTAAGATTGGGAAGCGAGTCCTTCAACTTCATTCTTCTGTTTCTGATGGTTTTGCTCTTTGGGGGCCCTGGCTCTTCCATATGAATTTGATGGTAGACTGTTCCATTTCTAGAGGATGTTGGGATTTTGATTGGGACCGCACTGAATCTGTCTATCACTTTAGGTAGTGTATTAGTTTGAAATCTGCTGGAATGTAACATACCAGAACTAGAATGGCTTTTATAAAGGGAATTTAATAAGTTACAAGTTTACAATTCTAAGGAAGTGAAAATGTCCAAATTTAGGCACCAACAAGAGGTTACCTTAACTCAAGAAAGGCCAATGGGTCTGGAACACCTCTGTCAGCTGGGTAGTCATGGGGCTGGCATCTGCAGGTCCCTTGCTCCTGGGCTCCATTGCTTCCAGCCTCTGTTCCTATGAAGCCTCCTCATTTTACTTCTCCAGGGCTGGCTTTCATCTCTTGGCTTCCCTTGGCTCTCTCCAGGTTCTGGCTTGCTTAGCCTCTTATGGCCATGTCTGCGGGACTCCAAGCATCTCCAGACATCCATGCCTCTGTTCTCCACATGTCTGCATCTGTGTCAGCTCTGCTGTGAAGTTTCCATCAGTTCTGAGGCTTCTGTTATTTCTGTAGGCTCTGTCATTTCTCCAAAATATTTCCCCTTTTGAAGTCTCTAGTAATCCAATCAAGACTCACCTAGAATGGGTGGAGTCACATCTCTGTTTAATAAAAGATTACACCCACAATTGGGCACATCACATCTCCATGGAAATAATCTAATCAAAAGATTCCAGCCTAAGTACTGAATCAGTATTAAAAGAAATGGTTGCTCCCACAAGATTGGATCAGGTAAAATATAGCTTTTCTAGGGTACATAATGCTTTCAAAGTAGCACAGGCAGAATTTAAATCTTAACAACATTTAGCCTTCCAATCAATGAACACAGAATATTTTTCCATTTATTTATGTGTTTAATTTCTTTCAGCAATCTCTTGTTTTCTGTATATAAGTCCTTTACATCCTTGGTTAAATTTATTCCTAGATATTTGATTCTTGTACCTGATGTTGTAAAGGGAATGTATCTCTTGATGTCCTTTTCACATTGTTCATTCCCAGTGTATAGAAGTACAGACCTATAACTAGACTCAAATCCCAATAGGCTCCAAAAGATGGGGTACAAAGTGTCACCCATGAGGAGGTACACTATACTTCAAAAGAATTGTATGAGTTTTCCAATTTATATAGACAGAAATCAGGGGAATATGTGTGGGAACGGATACTAAAGGTGTGGGATAATGGTGGAAGGAATGTAAAATTGGGTCAGGCTGAATTTATTGATGTGAGCCCACTAAGCAGAGCTTCTGGATTCAATGTTGTAGCTCAAGGAGTTAGAAAGGGTGTTAATTGGGTGGCTGGCTGAAACATGGATCCAAATGTGGTCAACATTACCTAAGGTTGAAATGCCAGAATTGCCCTGGTATAATGTAGATGAGGGGATCCAAAGGCATGGAGAGATTGGAACATTAGAGTGGGTTTATTGCGGAAGACCTGCTTACATACCCAGGAATATCCAGAGGACATAACTTTTACAGAACTGTGAACAGTAAATTTGGGAGACTACTTCCATCATCCCTGAAGAGCTCTGTAGTCACTCTTCTCTGCAGGTCAGATACTACTTTGGGAACTGTCACTGAACTGGAATCCTTAAACAAAAAGTGGATGATCAGATCCTGAATTGGCAGAAGCCAGGTGGAGGCACTTAATCACCAAAAACAAGTATGATAGGCGTGGCTATCATAACATACAGCAGTCTCAAAACAGGAGTCAAAATACTCTGACTTGCAGAGACCTATGCCATTGGCTAGTGTATCATGGGGTACCTAAAAGTACAAAGGATGGGCAGTCTACTACATTCTCGTTGGAGCTGTATAAGCAGAAGAATTCTAGGTCAAGTGAATAGAGGTTTAACTTGAATTATGAAAACTGAGTCACAGCCCCTTAATCAATTCCCAGACATGAGACAGTTTATAGATCCAGAGGCCCTTGAATGAGGGGAAGGCCAGGTCCCTTTGGGAAGGACCCTGTTACACTGCCACAAATTTATACTATTACTCTTCCACCCACCTTTCCCCCAAAGAGACCTACAGTCTTTTATCAGGGTAACTGAGCATCGGGGAAAAGGAAATGATCAGATATTTTGGGGGTAGTTAGACACTGGTTCAGAAGTGATATTAATTCCAGGGGACCCAAAATGTCACTCTGGTCCAGTGGGTCCCCAGACCTATTCTGTAGTTACTGCCCCAGTTCCAGAATGCATAATTGGAATAGACATACTGAGCAACTAGAAGAACCCCCACATGGCTCTCTGACTCATGGAGTAAGACCTATTATGGTAGGGAAGGCCAAGTGGAAGCCACTAGAACTGCCACTACCTAGCAAAATAGTAAATCAGAAGAAATACTGGATTCCTGGAGGGATTGCAGAGATTACTACCACTCTTAAAGGACTCAAAGGATGCAGGGGTGGTGATTCCCACCACATCCCCAGTCAACTCTCCTATTTGGCCTATACAGAAAACAGATGGGTCTTGGAGGATGACAGTGGGTTATTGCAAACTCAACCAAGTGGTAACTCCAACTGCAGTGGCTGTTCCAGATGTAGTATCACCGCTTGAGCAAATCAACACATCCCCTGGTTCCTGGTATGCAGCTATTGATCTGGCAAATGCTTTTTTCTCAATAGCTGTCAGTAAGGACTACCAAAACCAGTTTGCTTTCATCTGGTAAGGGCAGCAATATACTTTCACCATCCTACTCAGGGGTATATCGGCTTTCCAGCCCTATATCATAATTTTGTTCACAAAGAGCTTGATCATTTCTCCCACCAATAAGACATCACACTGGTCCATTATATCAATGATTCATGTTGATTTGACCTAGTGAGCAAGAAGTAGCAATTACTCTAGACTTATAGGTAATTCATGTATCAGAGGATAAGAGATAAATCCATCAAAATTACAGGGGCCTTCCACCTCAGTGAAATTTCTAGGTGTCTAGTGGCGTGGAGCTTTTGAGATATCCCATCTAAGGTGATATTTTGTTGCATCCAGCCCCCTCACAACCTAAAAAGAGGGACAATGTCTAGTTGGTTTCTTTGGATTTTGGAGACAACATATTCCCTATTTGCGTGTGCTACTCCAGCCCATTTGCCAAATGACCAGAAAGGCTAGTTTTGAGTGGGGATGTGAAGAAGCAGAGGCTCTGTGACAGGTCTAGTCTGCTGTATAAGCTGCTCTGCCACTTGGAACATATGATCCAGCAGATTCAATGGCACTGGAAGTGTCCGTGGCAAATAAGGAAGCTATCTAGAGCCTTTGGCAGGCCCCTATAGGAGAATCACAATGCAGACCCTAAGGATTGTGGAGTAAAGGCTTACCATCCACTACAGATAACCACTTTTCCTTTTGAGAAACAGCTTTTAGCCTGTACTGGGTCTTAGCAAAGACTGAACACTTAACCTTGGGCCACCAAGTTACCATGAGCTGGGTATTGTCTGATCCCCTAAGGATAAGATTGGGAGTACACAGCAGCATTCCATCATAAAATGGAAATGGTAAATAAGAGTTAGGGTTCAAGCAGGTCCTAAAGGCACAAGTAAGTTACATGAGGAAGTGGCCCAAACCCATGGCCCCTACTCCTACCTCATTACCTTTTTCCCAGACCAGAGCTATGGCCTCCTGGGGAATTCCTTATGGTCAGCTGATTGCAGAAGAGAAAACTCGGGCCTCGTTTACAGATAGTTCTGCATGATATGCAGATACTATCCGGAAGTGGACAGCTGCAGCACTACAACACCATTCTGGGACGTCCTTAAAGGACAGTGGTGAGTGGAAATCTTCTCAGTGGGCAGATCTTTGAGCAGTGCATCTGGTTTTTCACTTTGCTTGGAAGGAGAACTGGTTAAAGGTCCATTTGTATACTGACTCATGGGCTATTGCCAATAGTTTGGCTGGATGGTCAGAGACTTGGAAAGAGCATGATTGGAAAACTGGTGACAAAGAGGGTAAGTCATGAAAGTAATTAGAAGTGTCTTTCAAGCCAATTACCTCAGGCCATTCTTTATAGTTTCATCTGATAAAACAGGATTAATCTCTCCACACAGAGGAGCAAGGGCTGTTTCCCCAGGGGAGGTAGTTACATGTCTCAGATACTGAAGGGCTCATCTCTTCAGGTGGAGGTTGGATGGCTGACTTCTTAGGGTGGACTAGAGGTTGGGAACCATTTCTCCAGGGCAGGCTGGACTTTGAGAACCTCTTTCCTCATGGCAGGTGGGGGTGGCAATATCCTCAGGGCAGACCATTACAGTTTTATCTAGAACACACTCATCAGAATCTAAGGTTTCTATGTCCCCACAGTTAATATCAATCCATTTGTTCTCATTCCAGTTTTCAGGATCCCACTCCTTTCCAATAAATGCCCTCACTTTAACAGTAGACACCCTGCAAGGTTGAGATTTCATTTTATGTTATAAATCTGCTACTGTCTAGCAATGAGACTCTGGGTCTGATTTTCAGAGATCTCAAGTCTGCTGCTACAGGAAATAAGATTGTCCTTCAGGGCACTTATCTTTCATACGGCACCTAAGTGTAGCTAGATCCAGTGTATCTAACACCAACCAGCCAACATTATTATACCTTTTAATTCCACAAAATTCTGTTAAGGTGTCAAAAACACTCTTACCCAGCCCTTACCTAGTATAAGCATACAGTTAGCAGAATCAAATGGTGATAATTTGATTGCCAACTCACCCAATGGACTGTCAGTGCTATCTTGATTTTTGGAAACAGAGCCATTAGTGCCTTTGAGTCCAAACAGAAAACCAATTGCAAAAACCACTTTTAAGATTCTGTTTCTCAAGAATCTTAAACACAGTACCAAGCTATATTACTCAAGGTTCTGTAGAGAAACAGGACCAATAGGAGAGATCTATAAATATGAAATTTATAAAAGTATACCACACAACTGTGGGAATATAAAAGTCCAACAGCTGTAGGGCAGGCCATGAGCTGGTAGCTCCAATGAAGGTCTTCGATGAACTCCCTAGGAGAGGCTGGCTGGCTAAAGCAGAAAAGAAAACGATTCTTTCTTCTGAATTCTCCTGAAAAGCCTTCGGGTGATTAAATGTCATACATTGCAGAAGACACTCCCTTTAGCCACCTGCAGATATAATCAGCTGTGGATACAACCAACATGCTCACGACTTAAGTCCGTAAAGTATCCTCACAGCAATAGAAAGGCCAGTGCTTGCTTGACCAAACAACCGAGCTCCAATAGCTGGCCAACTTGACATATGAACCTAACTATCACAGTCTTGTACCCCATCTCTTTGCCAAATTTATTTATTAGCTTAGTAGGTTTATTGTAAATATTTGGGGATTATGTGTATATAGAATCATGTCATTTGTGAGCAGTGAAAGTTTTACTTCTTCCTTTCTTATCTGGATGCCTTTTAAATCTTTTTCTTACCTAATTGTCTGGCTAGAACTTCTATTACAATGTTGAGTAGCAGTGATGACAGTGTCATCCTTGGCTTCTTCCTGATCTTAGGGGAAAGTTTTGTCTTTCATCATTGAAGGTGATGTTTATATGTTTTTCATATATGCCCTTTGTTATGTTGAGGAAGTTCCCTTGTAGTCCTAGCTTTATGTTTTTAACAAGAAACAGTGTTGGATTTTTAAAAAATGTCTTCTCTGTGTGAGTTGAGATGATCATGTGTTTTTTTTCTTCATCTGTTAATGTGGTATATGGCTTTAATTGACTTTCTTATGTTGAATCACACTTGCATTACTGAAATAAATACCACTTGCTCATGGTTTATATAATCCTTTAAATGTATTGTGGATTTGGTTTGGTAGTATTTTGTTGAGGATTTTTGCATCTGTATTCATAAAGGATACATTGATCTATAAATATGTTTTCTTATATCTTTACCTGTATTAAATCATTTATCCCTTAAGGTAAGGGAAAAAATATATGGTCTTGCATGCAAACTATTCCATAGAGATTGCAGTTTTTTGTTTTTTGTTTTTTTTTTAAGAATTCCTGAGGCAGTGCCTCATTCAGCAAGGTTACTGGGAAAACAGTTTGACCATGGTCCTTCCTTGAAGAGTTGTATGATTCCTACTTCTGCAACTTGGCTCTTTCTACCTTGCCCCTAACATCTTCCATCCTCTGAAGCGTCCAACATCCTTTCCCAAGATTCATCCCCCTTCCTTCATGTACTTTTGTTGTCCTTCAAGCTAGCTTTGGAGAGCGGTTCTCCCTCATTGCCTGGGGAAGATCAGAAAAGGAAACTGAAAATGTTACCTCCTGCTGTTTCACAGCCTTCCCTTTGGTGCTTATAACAGGATGAGTGTTTAATGCCATTAACACAGGTTGGCATGACAAATCTGAATAGGAACGTTTAGATGCAAGAGAGCATCAAGTCAGGAAATAAAAGCCATCTTGATAAGATGTTGGTTCAGCATAGAAAAGAGATGGAATGAAGTGTCCTAAGGAAGAAGGCAAACTGCCTTTGACAGTGTAGAGAACCAGGGACATCTCAGGCTTGCCAAGGCATTCACCTCTTCGACCTTTCCCTGAGACAACCTAGTGCTATTTGTCTTTTGCGACCTGAGGATGGGTGTGCTGTTTTTTTTGTTGTTGTTGTTTGTTTGTTTTTTAGCATAGATTCATTTGGAAGAGATTCTTACCAGAGCTACCAAAGAATTCAATGTGGCCCTGAAAACTAGGGCAAGTTCATTGAGAGATGTGGGGGGTTGGGCAGGGGGGTGGACAGAGCTGCCACAGAAAAAAATGGCTCTCATAAACCCAATTGCCCAGCCTTCTGATAATGGCAAAACTTCAGATACCTTTGCTTTTCTCAGTTTAGATCAGTGGTTCTCAACCAAGGTGATCTTCAGCAGACATTAGGCAAAATTTGAAGACATATTATGTTTGTTATAACTAGGAAAATGGTGCTACTGATATCTAGTGAGTGGAGGTCAGGGATGAAGGTAAATATCCTAAAATAGACAGAAGCGCCTCCCACAACAAAGAAATATCCAGTCTAAAATTTGAGTAGTTTCAAGGTTAGAAACTCTGATCTAGGTAATTGGGAGTGCTTTGAGGTACCCTGAAAGGCTGAGGGTGGAGAGACTTCAAACATACTTGAATATGAAAACACTTAACACCAGTGGTCAAACAGGGGTTTACATGAATGTTTTAAGTGGCCTTGGTTCCATTTCAGACCTGTGGCTCCCAATGCCAGTAATGAGTTCTCTGTTCCAAGGAGGCAAGCAAGGAAAAGGTAGGCAAGATAGAGTCAGAAAATGAGAGTTGGACGTTGTTACTCTATTTCAGTGTCTTAAGTCCTTTCCTTCCCCACAGCCAAAGCCAAACATCAGGCCTCCGCTGCTTGGACGATTCCAGGCAGCTGTTCCCAACGTCTCTGCTTCCATCCTCTGGATTACAGTGGCAGCACCTTTCATTTTCAAGGACAGCTTTATATGTTCATTTGTCCTCAGCTTAGACATCGTCAATGGTCTCCCAGAGAATTAAGTACAAGCCCCACACTGCTTTCACATGGTTCTCTCAAATTGACAGTCGACTTTTCTGTATTTACCTTCTGCCCCACCCCATTCTCACACCTAATGCTCTGGTCAAATCACCTTCCTTCTTTCATAGATCATCTTCCTTCTTTCGTAACTCCTGGTCTTTGTTTCTGCTGTGTTGTCAGCCTGCAATGCCTATTTCATGATGGCCTCCTGAATCATACAACTCCAAGTCTGTATCAAATATGTCATTCTCACAGTATCTCTTTCCAGGAAGCTCTAGGGTAGACGGTGGAAGGAGAGTGGGCTGGGACAGAAGGTTATAAGTAACCAATTATTTTTGATGTCCCTGACAAATAATCATGCTCACCAGTGGTTCGGAGGCAGCTGTGGAGAACTGTAGATTGAAAGAAAAGAGCTTGACAGAGCATGGCTCAAATATGTACTGCTATCTGAAACTAGTTTTAAAACTTCATTTGTTGTTTATGTACCCTGAATTGGCATCTGAACCCTATGAGAGCAGGAACACTTTCTGCCTTGGTCACTGCTATTTTCCCATCATTTAGAACTAGGGTTGGTTTTTGGAAATAAACCTTTAACACAATCACACCCATTCAGTTATGAATTGTCTGTGGTTGAGAACAGCAGAGTTGAGTAGTTGTGGCATATGTGGCCCACAAGCTGAAAAAATCTACTATCTAACCCTTTATAGAAAAAGTTTGCAAACTCCTACTTTAGAATAATGCTTGGCCCTTACAGGATACATGTTAAATAGTTTTGCCTGCCTGCCTGCCAGTATCCTGCATTGTCCTTTTCTATCTTAAAACAAACCCTTTTACGTCACCAAGCTTCAGTTTTCTTAGATAGACCAAAAAGATTGGTGATGACCTTTTTAGGGGTGGTTTGGAGGATATCGCTCATGTGTGTAAAGTGCCCAGCATATGGTAAATGCTCCAAATTAGGGAGTGCTATTATTATCATACTCACCTTACATCATCTTCCATTTATTAATTTCCTTATTTCATTCTCCTTAGTATCATGAGCTATTAGAGGGCAGTTTTTTTTATTGTGTGCATTGCCCAATTCAGTCCCTTTCACAAGAGAGATACTAAGTGAATGCTATTTGAACTGAATTGAAAACAGAGACAAAAGCACTTCTCTGTAAATAACATCAATTTATTTGGTTATTTGTTCATTTAACAAAATTTGATGAGTACCTACTATGTACCAGGCACTGAAGTAGGAACTCAGATATGTCCAAAAATAGACATACTCTCTGCCTTCGTGGAACATAGTCTGGTGGGATGACACAGATACAAATAAAATAATCACATGCCTCAAAGTTAATCAAATAACTGTGATAAACTCTGGAAACATGTATGGAGGCATGAGGGATGGGGGGTTGCAGAAGGTTTGCTTCTTGAAAAGAGAGCTACCTGTTAAGTAGGGGTCAATTAGTTACCTCTTGCCTTCTTGACCTGCTCAGCCTCAGACACTGGGACTGCCCCAGGCCAACTTAGGGTGGGGAGTATTTGTGCTGGGAGAAGGCAGGGCCAGCCTTGTTTTGCAGTGAGCTTAGAATCACTAACTCCGTTGTTTATCAGGGCTTGAGTTAAAGCTAAAATGAAAAAAAAATGTCTTCTGGTTTTACAACAGAGAAAGTGGTATGTTTTAAGTGCAGGGATTTAATATATAATCCAAAATAATCCCAGATACAGTTTGGGTTATTTTAGGAGATATTTAATTTCCAAATATCTTTAGCAGGAAAACTTTTGCTTGTTATTTTAAAAGAATTTCCCTTTTGCCTGCTTTATACCTATATGTTTTCTTAGAAACTATTTAATTTATTGAGCAAAAGCAGTAGAGAAGAGCATTTACATTATTTAATATTCTTGGGTGAGGCTGAGTGAGAAGGAGAAAGGCTTTTGGAAGGAGAACAAATGGCAAGTCAGAGCGAGCCATTTCCAACATCCTCTTCCTTACAGTCCCATCCTCTGTCTCTCACTGGAAAATAGACGGTGAGCAAGGCTGGCCTAAAACCCAGGACGAGTAAGTAGAATGACCTGAAGAACAGTTCAGGCCCAGAGAGGTCTCAGTAAAGGGTCATTCATTAATGGGATCCATAAATCTGTGTAGGGGTCTCTATGAGTTGGAAGTAACTTCTCTTCGGTGGGAGGGGGGAGTTCCCCCTTCTCTAAAGGTGTCTTAGCCCTTCTTTCTCTCATGTCACAGTTACCTGACTGACATCGACCGAATTGCCATGCCATCGTTTGTGCCAACGCAACAAGACGTGCTTCGTGTCCGAGTGCCCACCACTGGCATCATCGAATATCCTTTTGATTTAGAAAACATCATCTTTCGGTAAGATTGTCCCTCTAACAAGGCCCCTTAAGAATTTGTCTCCTTAGACTTGGAAGGTCTAAAAATGACTTTTTAAAAAAATCTTATTTTAGATTCATTTCAAACTGACAGGACTGTTACATCAGTAATACAAAACACCCACAAAAAAACTCTACCCCCTCCCACCTAGATACCCAGATCCACCAATTTTGAAAATTTTGCCATATCAGCCTTATCATTCTATCCATCCATCCATTTTAAAATAGGCTGTATACCTCCTGCTTCTTGAACACTTCAATACTTCCAAGTACATTTCCTGAGAACAAAGATATTCACTTGTATAACCTTAAGTATAGTTGTCAAGTTCAAGGACTTTAACATTGATAAAAAGCTTACAGTCTATTTTCTAGTTTTTCCATATGCCTACTAAAAGGACTTTATTACTTCCAGTCCAAGATAATGAATTACATTTAATTGTCATTGTCTCATTAGTTGCTCTTTTTTTTTCTCCAATTATGGAAACATATAAAACAGTATAAACTTTTTAATCTCAGCTACTCCTAAGTGTTCCATTCAGCAGGATCAGTCACATTCACAACATTACACTACCTGTACCACCATCCATTATCATAACTTTCCCATCACCTGACCCAGGGATGTATACCCATTATGCATTAACTTCCCATTCCCCCTTTCTGTCTCTATGAATGTGCATACTCTAGCTGTTTCATGTAAGTGAGATCATACAATATTTGTCCTTTAGTGTCTAAAATTGTGGAAATGTAACCCATACCAAACACTGAAATCTGTTCTACAACTAACTGTTGTGATATACTTTGAAACTTATTGCTTTTTTTGTATATATGTTATTTTTCACAAAATAAGAAAATGTCAAGTGTGATGATAAATACACAGCTACATGATATTGTGAACCATTGATCGTACACTTTGGATGATTACATGGTGTGCAAATATATAATATGTATCAATAAAAAATGAATAATTAAAAAAGGTCAAAGGATAAGATGGAGTTATAAAAGAGAAGATGGGATTTAACAAATGACTATGACTCCTGAATCATTATATTGATACTTCTTTTAGCCTCCAATAAAGCCAGAAGGAAAAAATTTTAAATTGTGGAACTGTAATCCATACCAGACTTTGAAGTATGTTCTATAACTAATTGTTGTGGTGTGCTTTGAAATGTATTGCTTTTTTGCAAATAAGTTATTTTTCACAATAAAAAAATCACTTGGCCATAGATGTGAGAGTTTATTTATGAACTCTTAATTTGATTCCATTGGTCTATATGTTTGTCCTTGTGCCAATACCATGCTATTTTGAATGCTGTAGCTTTGTAATAAGTTTTGAAATCAGGAAATGTGAGTTTCCCAACTTTGTACTTATTTTTCAAGATGACTTTAGCTATTCAGGGCCCCTTACCTTTCCATATAAATCTGATGATTAGCTTTTCCATTTCTGCAAGGAAGGCTGTTGGAATTTTGATTGGGATGGGTTGAATATGTAAATCACATAGGGTATTATTGACATCTTAATGATATTATGTCTTCCAATCCATGAGTGTGGATTGTCTTTCCATTTATTTAGGTCTTCTTTAAATTTATTTCAGTAATGCTTTGTAGTTTTCTGTATATAAGTGTTTTATATCCTTGGTTAAATGTATTCCTAAATATTTAAAGAAATTTAAGGATAGAATTACCATATGACCCAGCAATGCTACTTCTATGTATATACCCTAAAGAACTGAAAACAGGGTGTTATAGCAGTGTTCCTAGAAGCATTATTTCCATCATCCCAAAACATTCCCTCATGCTCCTTTGTAATGAGCCTCTCACCTTAACCCCAGGCCTTGGCAACCACTGATCTATTTTTTGACCCTTTAGTTTTACCTCACGTAAACTTCTTTTTTCTCATAAGTGTGTCTACTCTCATTTTATTATAAGCATATCAAATATACAGAAAAGTTGGAAGATTTTATCATGTACAGCCCTATATTCAATCACCCAGGTACTCTACTTAATATTGTACTTATTTATTTTAATTTATTTCTACTCATCTACCTATCCTCTGTCCTCCATCTTTCTATTTTAATTTTTTAACACTTATAATCTGAGCTTTAATTTTTTTAAAATTTTTAAACTTTTTTTAATTGTGAGATATATATACAACAAGCAATAAATTTCTAATACCTCATATAAACTTTTGAAGATTTTCTTTTATTAAGTTTAATGCCTTTGAGTTTATTCATGTTGTATTATGTATCAGTAATTTATTCCTTTTTTTTAATGCAATTTTATTGAGATATATTCACACACCATCCATCCATCCAAAGTATGCCATCAGTGGCTCACTGTATCATCACCTAGTTGTGCATTCATCACCACAATCGGTTTTAGAACATTTTCATTACTACAGGAAGAAAGAGAAAACCCAAAACATCCCATACCCCTAACACTGCCCATCATTTACCCTCAGTATTGGTGTGATATATTTGTTACTGTTGATGAAAGAATAAGATAATAACTATTAACTATAATCCATAGTTTGCAATAGGTGCCTTTCTGGACAGGCACCCCCAGCACTACAATGCCATTATTTCCACCTGCCTCAAAAACAGCAGGAACAGAAGACTAAAATAACTTACCCTTGTCGGGCTGTAGGGAATAGGTTGCCCAAGAGAACAGAAACACTGTGCTGGAAACACTGGGAAAGTGCAGTCTTGGGAAGCTGCTTTCCTGACCCTCTCCTCAGTGCCCTTTGGAACTGGTTTGCACCCCTGTTGTGGGACACTGGCCTGTCTTGCCTGGGAAATACTGATGAACCAAATGCCAAAGAAGACCTATAACACAAACCCAATCAACATCAAAATCTTGAACAAGAGGGGGAAACTAACTTTCAAAATACTTATCAAGCAATGAGAGATCCAGATAACAGCAAAAATTATAAGACATAATAAGAAATAAGAAGATATGGCTAAGTCAAGCAATCAAATTAACAAGTCAGAGGAGATGCAGAATTTGGAAGACTTATTCACAAAGATGTTTAAACAAATTTCCTAAATAAATTTAATGAGATGGGTAAAGAGATAAAAGATATTAAGAAGACACTAGAAGAGCATAAAGAAGAATTTAAAAAAATACACAGAAAAATAACAGATTATATGGAAATGAAAGATACTGTCAATGAAATTAAATGCAACTGCAGATTGAAGAGGCAGAAGAAAGGATCAGTAAGCTAAAAGGTAAAGCAACCAAATTTGAACAAATAAAACAACAAGTGGAGAAAAAAAGAAAAATTTGACAGGGTCTCAGCAAAATGGTTGACAAAGCACTCAAATATATGCATCATGGGTTTCCCAGAAGAAGAAGAGTAGGGAAAAGGATCAGGAAGAATATTTGAGGAAATAATGGTTGTAAATTTCCCAACCCTTATAAAGGACATAAATATGCAAATCCAAGAAGCCCAGTGTACTTCAAACAGAATAAATCTGAATAGAACCACTCCAAAATGCATGCTAATCAGACTGTTGAATGCCAAAGAGAAGAAGAGCATCCTGAAAGTAGCAAGAGAAAAGCAATTCACCACATACAAGCGAAGCCACATAAGGCTAACTGCTGACCTCTCATCAGACACCATGGAGTTGAGAAGGCAGTGGTATGATAAAGGGAATATATGAAAAATCCACAGCTAACATCATACTCAACGGTAAGAGAATGAAAGCTTTCCCATTAAGACCAGAACAAGACAAGGATGCCCACTGTCATCACTGCTATTCAATATGCCTAGAAGTTCTAGCCATAGCAAATTAGGCAAGAAAAAAGAAATAAAAGTCATCCAAATCAGAAAGGAAGTAAATTTTTCACTATTTGAAGATGACATGATCTTATACCTAGAAAAAACTATGAGAGTTACTGAGTTAAAAAACAAGTTCAGCAAAGTGGCAGGATACAGGATCAACATGCAAAAACAGTACTATTCCTGTACACTAGTATGAGCTATCTGTGGAGGTAATCAAGAAAAAAATTCCATTTACAACAGCAACTAAAAGAATTAGATATCTAGAAATAAATTTAACCAAGGATGTAAAGGACATGTCCACAGAAAACTACAAAAGAAATCAAAGTAGACCTAAACAAATGGAAAGATATTCCATGTTTTTGGATTGGAAGGCTAAATGTCATTAAGTCATCAATTGTATTTAAATTGATCTACAGATTCAATTTAATACCAAGCAAAGCCCCAACAGCCTACATTTCTGAAATGGAAAAGCTAATTATCAAATTTATTTGGAAGGAAAATGGGCCCCAAATAGCCAAAAATATCTTGAAAAAAAGAAGAATGAAGTGGGAGGATTCAAACTTCCTAACTTGAAAGCTTATTATAAAGCTATAGTGTCAGAACAGCATGATACTGACATAAAGATAGACATGTTGATCAATGGAATTGAATTGAGACCTCAGGTCTGTGGTCAACCGATTTTTGACAAGGCCCCCATGCGCACCCAGTTGGGACAGAACACTCTCTCCCATATATGGTGCCAGGGGAACTGGATATCTATATCCAAAAGAATGAAAGAAGATCTCTATCTCATTTCCTAATACTAAAATTAACTCAAAATGGATCAAGGACTTAAATATAAGAGACAGTACCACAAAATTCCTAGAAGAATATGTAAGGAAACATCTTCAAGGTCTAGTGATAGACAATAGTTTCCTAGTCCTTACCCCCAAAGCACAAGCCACAAAAGAAAAAGAATAAATGGAACTTCCTCAAAACTGAATATTTCTGTGTTTCAAAGGACTTTGTTAAAAGGGTGAAAAGGCAGCCAACTCAATGGGAGAAAATATTTGGAAATCACACATCTGAAAAAAGTTTAATATCCAGAATATACAAAGAAATACTACAACTCAACAATAAGAAGACAAATAACCCAATTTTAAAATGGGCAGAAGACATGAATAGACATTTTTCCAGTGAGGAAATACGAATCGCTAAAAAGCACATGCAAAGATGTTTACCTTCACTAAAATTTAGGGAAATGCAATCAAAACCACACTGAGATCTCATTTCACACCTGTATTTGGATGGCCGCCCTTAAACAAACAGGAAACTACAAGTGTTGGAGAGGATGTGGAGAAATAGAAACACTTATTCCCTGCTGGTGGCAATGTAAAATGGTACAGCTACTGTGGAAGATGCTTGGGTGGCTCCTCAGAAAGCTACATATTGAGTTGTCCTATGATATGCAGTCCTGCTACTGCATATATACCCAGAAGAACTGAGAGCAGGGATGTGAACAGACATTTGCACATTGATGTTCACAGCAGCACTATTCGCAATTGCCAAAAGATGGAAACAACCCAAGCGTTCATCAATAGATGAATGGATAAACAAAATGTGGTATAACCATATGATGGAATATTATTCAGCAGTGAGAAGGAATGAAGTCCTGAAGCATGCGACAACATGGCTGGACCTTGAGGACATTATGTTGAGTGAAGTAAGTCAGACACAAAAAGACAAATATTGAATGATTCACAAATAGAAACCAATCATACTATGTCAACTCACAGACATAGAATCTAGAATATAGGTTACCAAGTGATAGAAAGAGGTTAGAGAATGGGGAGCTTAAGAGGTGCAGAATTTTTAACTAGGTTGACTTTAAATGAGTGGAAATGGATAGAGGTACTGGTAACACATTTACTGTTAGTATAATTAACAGTGCTGAATTCTGTGTGTGTGGTTGATAGAGGAAGTTCAGATTCGTATGTATCACCAGAAGGAAAGCCAGAGGTTTAAATGTGGAATGGTATAATGCAGTAAAGCTTGTGGAGGACGATAACTGTGATTAACAGTACAGGTATAAAATAATTTCTTCCATTAACTGGAATGCATGAAAGTATTACCAGGAGTTATAATAGAGTGATATAATTATGAGGGAAAACGCACCTATTGCAGTCATATCTTAATATTCTTTCATCAACAGCAACAAATGTATCACACTAATGCTAGAGATCAGTAATAGGGGGTTGCATAAGAGGTATAGGATGTTTGGGTTTTCTTTCTCTTTTTTTTTCCTGTAGTAATGAAAATGTTCTAAAACTTGTGCTGATGAATATACAACTATGTGATGATACTATAAGCCTTTCAGTGTATACTTTGGATGGATTGTATGGTATATGACTAAATTCAATAAAATGGCATTAAAAAAGAAAAAGTTTTTTCTTTTAAGTTTATCTTTCTCAGGCTTTGATTAATAGTTTCATATTACATCCTGGAGTTTGGTGAAAAAAGATAATGTCATCCATCAGTGACATCTATTATTTACAGCTCAAGATATACCCTCTGCCCCAAGAGAATCTTTCCATTTGGAAAATTCTGATGTTGAAGCAGAATCCATTCAAACAGCTTCTTTAGGCCTAATCTCTTGACAGGTCACTCCATTCTAGCTTCTTTTCCTGCTTTCTCCTGTGAGGTAGGCAACCAGTTACGAACATGCTATTGCAATTGTGACTGTACTGCTGTGACATGGCTTATGGGCAGGGTTGCTTTTTGGTTTTCTTCCCAGTACTTTCCTGACAGCAGTCATTGGGGTTGGCCTGTGGGCCACCTAATCACCATGGTTCAGTGAACTCAGGGATTGGTCTGTGTTCTAGTTTGCTAGCTGCTGGAATGCAATATACCAGGAACAGAATGGCTTTTAAAAGGGGGGATTAAACAAGTTGCTAGTTTACAGTTCTAGGGCTGAGAAAATGTCCCAATTAAAAGTATAGAAATGTCCAATCTAAGGCATTCAGAGAAAGATACCTTGGTTCAAGAAGGCTGATGAAGTTCAGGGTTCCTCTCTCAAGTGAGAAGACACATGGTGAACACAGTCATGGTTTCTCTCATCTGGAAGGGCATACGGCAAGCACGGTGTCATCTGCTACCTTTCTCTCCTGGCTTCCTGTTTCGTGAAGTTCCCCGGAAGGCATTTTCCTTCTTCATCTCCAGAGGTCACTGGCTGGTTCTCTCTGCTTCTCACGGCTGTGTCGTTCTTCTCTGCTCTTTCTCCCAAAATATTTCCTCTTGTACAGTATTCCAGTAAACTAATCAAGACCCACCCAAACGGGTGGAGACATGCCTCTACCTAATCCAATTTAACAACCACTCTTGATTAAATCACGCCTTCAGGGAGATGATCTAATTACAGTTTCAAACATACAATACTGACTAGGGATTAGAAGAAACAGCTGCCTTTACAAAATAGGATTAGGATTAAAACATGGTTTTTCTAGGGTACATACATCATTTCAAACTAGCACAGTCTGTCACAGAAGGTATGACTTGGCAGCTTCTGGACTGCATCTGGCCCATAGATGTATTCACTTTGGCATGCTTGTGTTTTTAAAAAAATTTTAAGCTACTATTTAAAAACTGTGATGCTTTATGTAAAAGTTGCTAGTTTTTCTTAAAATGTTACAGTATCTAGTAAGAGCGAGGCTTTGCTTTTGTCTACACAAATGGCTAGCTGCAATTGTATAGCAGCTACCCCTTTCAACTCAGCATAGCTTCTTTTTCTACTTAGCAGAGGCCCTCTTGGTTCATTTACATGAACTGCTTGACCCCTGAGACATTTGAGCTTGAGATCCTTGGGCTGTGATTTCCTGAGATCTTTCCAAAAGACACAGATAATAGCTTTGGATTTCCATATTTTATGATGACTTGTGGATCTATATAGGGAAGGAGGGGTGGCATCCAGCTAATGCAGAAAGGATGTGTGGAAAAATGAGAGCCGTCTACAAGAATGGACACAGGGTCTGTAGAAAGTTGGGTGGACCTAAAAGACTGCTTGTCTTTCCATCCCTTTTATTTCTGTAGTCCTGAGACTCTATGGTGGTTGGTGCAAAACTCAAGTGGATTCTTGTGCTTCCTGCCTGGACTGCTGCAGCCACTTTCCGACCAGTCTCCCTAAGCAGGCTGAACCTGTCATCTCTGTTTTCAGAAAGTTCATTTACATTCTGTGGGTCTTTTGTTAGGAAACATCTAGTGGTTCTTCATTGTCTAAAGCAGTGGTGTGCAATCATTTTAATCTCAGAATCTGTTTTCAGTCTTAAAAATTTGAGGACCCCAAAGAGCTCCAAATTTCGTGGTATAATGAATCCGTGTCCATTTTCCCCAGTCATGTATTCCAACCTTTGATCTTCTGTTTCTGTTGAACAGGATGGTAGATGTCGGTGGCCAGCGATCTGAAAGGCGGAAATGGATTCATTGCTTTGAAAGTGTCACTTCCATTATTTTCTTGGTTGCTCTGAGTGAATATGACCAGGTCCTGGCTGAATGTGACAATGAGGTAAGCTGAGGAGGGAGTATAACTAGCTGTGGAAGACAGCTATTTCAATAGTTTCCAAGCAACCAGACAGCTCTGGTAATAGGCCCTATTCTTCAGGTTAAATAGTCTTGCCACACACAGTGAAGCTCATATTCTAGCAACATAGGTATCACCTGGGAACTTCTTAGAAAGGCGTACTTACTGAATCAAGCCATACTTACTGAATCAGGATCTGTATTTTAACAAAAATTCCAGGTAATTCAAATACATATGAAAGTTTGAGAATCACTGACCAGGAACCCTTGTTCTTAAACTAGGATGCAGCATGCAATTCCCTGGTTACCTGAATCACCACCCCCTCAAGATTTTGCTTTAATTGACATGGGCATGGGGATTTTAAAAAGTTCCCAGGTGATTCTAGTGCGCTCAAAAGCAGTGGTTTCATCCCTAACTATATATTGGTATCCCCTGGAGAACTTTTAAAAAATGCTACTTTTGGCTCTCACCTTAGAGATTCACATTTATTGGGTTAGGTTGAGGGTATCTTTTCCAAGCTCCCCAAGGATTCTAAAGCCAAAGTTGAGAAACACTGTTTCTAATAAATTTTATCTGAGAGCAGGCATTCTTACCTCCACAGAACCCCAGCTGAGTTGGCATAGGGAGTGATGCCAGATGCATGGAGCGTGTCTGAGGACCACCTGGGATTGCACCTGTCATTAATTTCCCCAGAAAAGGGTTTGGTCAGGGCAGCTCTGACCGATCTAACTTGTCTTCTGCAGGGTAGAACTTCATTATCTTGGATCTATTTAGACAGTAAAGAGGACCATTGCAGTCACTTCTTTAGGAGGTTAGGGGTATTTTCTGTAGGATACCCATGGTCTTCCCCATTGTCTTTTTTGCTAAACTAGTTCAAGAACTCTTGACCTTTTATAAAAATGTCTCATTTCCAGGGCATGAACGTAAACCAATAAAGAACTTTGTCCAGGATTAGGCAATAACTATGAACAAACCATCCATTGTATTTCTTGAGAGCAGACTTTTCTCTGAGCACAGCTATGTTAACTAATTAGTGGGGGATTAACCCACTCACTTGTGTCATTGTGCACAGAACAGCAATCGTGGCTGCCACCCAGCACTTCCAAGTGGGTACATTCTTTAAAAAGCAAAGGCCTCCAGTTATCAGTATGAAAAATTATCTCCAAATTTGTCTTAGGAATTATGACATTTTTCAGGAAACTTAAAAGATTAGTCAAGTGTACAATGGTCTAATATCTCAGCCTGATGTGCTTAGAAATTAAACATTTTCTTCTCATAAAAATCACAAGGTATATGGAGAAAAAGTAAATGAATACCATCCAGACTTTCCTTTGTGGTTACAAACCCTCCTATGCAACCACTCATCATGCTCCATTGGATTTTTTTTCATGTGTCATATTTCCTTGGAGATCATTATTGATAAGTATTAAAGAAGATTTTAAAACAAAGTTGGAGTGGGGGGATTCTCTCTTTTATAATTAATCCTTAATTTTAATCCCAAAAGTATATTTAGAGGAGGAATAAGTTCAGGCATCTGGAAGTTGTGGGGAAATAGTTATGGCATGTCCCTCTGGAGTAGGAGTGCTGTTTTTTGATGTTTTTCAGCCTGAACCACATTTCTAAAAGGTCTTGTTTCTTTCCTCATAGAAATACAGAGCAGAATTCTACCTGGAACAGTTACTGTCATCGGATAGAATTTGTGTGTTTTATCTGCTCTCCATAAATTAGGAGTTTTTAATACTTTGTCAATGTATAATGCTTAAAAAGTATTGCCCTTCTACATAACCTCAACCAGGTCCTACTATTGTTTGGGATAGGGAAAGTTATTTACTTTTTCTGAACAGCAGTAGGCTTATTTTAAAAATGGGGATCCTATTCCCCTACAGAGATCACCTGTATTACATGCACGTAAAATATAGCATAGAGAAGGTACTCGGTAGCATTCGTTCTCTTCTCTGCCAATGCCTAGCATTCCTAAAGGCAGTGGCCTGCTGGAGGTGCCTTCCTTCCTCATGTCATCATATGACCCCTGACCTGCAGTCTGGAAGCCCAGATCCAATTAAAGTGGATGTCTTAGGTCTGATGCTGTGAACTCCCCACTTTGTAATTCCAGTAATTACATGATCATACACTTCTGCCTAATGTGGGTATGAACCTTCTTTTGCCAAGTTGCACAAAAGTTTTCCTTACGTGTCAGTTTAGGACTAGAGAAGAGTTGGAGTGCTACATCTGTGTAGACCCAAGAGGCAGTAAGAAAGGGTAACTTATGAGATGTTGGGAATGGGGAGGAAAGAGAAGCAACAGGCTAGTACCTAGCAGGGCCACTCCCTCACCAGCTTTAGCAAGTACTGTGACACAGAGTCTGCAGCTTAATGAAAAATGTACAGATGGATGGAACTGGCAATTTGGAATGTTGTTCCCAAGGTATTGTTTTTCTCTCTAGTTTAGCCTATGTCTCTTGTTTCTCACTTAGAATCGCATGGAGGAAAGCAAGGCCTTATTTAAAACAATTATAACCTATCCCTGGTTTCTGAACTCATCTGTAATTTTGTTTTTAAACAAGAAGGACCTTTTAGAAGAGAAAATCATGTACTCTCATCTAATTAGCTATTTCCCAGAATACACAGGTAAGTAAGTGTTCATCCTGTAGATAATGTTTCTGTTATCTTGCTGAATTCTCTGACACACTCCAGAGTGTGTACCAAGGCTTACAAGAGTTCCATGATCTGCTTCTAACAGCCTCCCACCATTCCCTGTCTATGAATTGAAGCTCCAGCCACTCTGCATCATTGTGTTTCCACCTCAGCACCTCTATACATTCTCAATGCCTGGAATACATTTAGCAACTCCTTTTACTAACGTAACTTTTTTTCTTTCTTCTTTTTTTTTTACATGGGCAGGCACCGGGAATCAAACCCGGGTCTCCAGCATGACAGGCGAGAACTCTGCCTGCTGAGCCACCATGGCCCACCCTACTAACAACTTTGTTCTCCAAGACTAAGCTCAGGAATCTCCTCCTTTGGAAAGTCTTTCTGACCTTTGCCCTCCTTCCCCACCTCTAACCTGTATTAGTTCTGCCTTCTTTGTGCTTCATTGGTGGCCTGGGATGAATATGCTGTCTCCTGGCCTTCATCACACTGTATAGTACTGTCTGTCCATTCAGCTGTCTTCCCAATCACCTCTGTGCCCGATTTATCTTTGCATTTACAGTACCAGTCATAGTACCTGGCACTTCTTATGTGCAGGTTAAGTGTAGCATCTCCTTTACCTGACACAGGGCAGACCTTAAAGTTTTTTATGTATATATATATAACCTACCCAAGGCTGGAGAGTTTATGCCCTTTTGCTGATTATTTCTGGTAAAGGAGGTCTCAAATATTACTAATTTTAGTATTTAAAGGATTACTGTTTTAACACTCTCCATTTTCTTTTCATTAACCACACTGACTGTGTAGTATAAAGCTCGTAGGCTTTACAATCAGACTTGGACACTGATTAATGCTTGTTCCCACATTCTTCCTTTTTCCTCTCCTAACCCACGTCTGTGTTTGAATGAGGGAAGGATTAGTTCTCTTCAAATGTGGTCCACTTGAGGACATGAGGTTGAGTGAAATAAGCCAGAAACAACAGGACAAATATTATATGATCTCACTAATATAAACTAACTACAGTGAGAAAACACAGAGAATTAAATTTGAGAGCAATGTTATCAGGAGATAGAAAGTGGACAAACAATGATTACAAATTGCAGAATGTTCATTAAGCCTCATTGTAAAAGGTTCCTCGATTTTAAGCTCTTAACAGCAGTTGATTTACTCCTGAGTTTCAACTGTTATTTCTAAATTCTGAGATGCTGTGTTCTTTATCCATAATCTGGTAGTCCCCTGGAACTTTGGATATCTATGTGACAGCTGAGACTCAGAGTTTTGCAGCTCTGAAAGTCAGCATTCCTCAATACAGCAACTGTTAAAGAAGCTGAAAAAAGAAATCAGACTTCAATTAGAGAGCTGAAGCTATTTTGGTTAGGACTAAGGTAAATCAGAACACAGGGTATAAAGTATGCTCGTGTCTTTATTTTAAAACTTCAACTTCTGTGTGAGACCAAAGGAACAGATATTTGTCAAAAATTTAAATTTTCTATAGCACACTATCTGATTTAATCTGTTTGGTCAGTTTATTTAAACAACCCAATCACATTGACCTTAGAATAGGGAATGAGATCCTATTATTCTGGATAGGTTATTGGAATACCCCAATAGAGAGTATTTGGGGCAGAAAATAAAGTATTTGCAACATCCCTTGAAGGACTGGCAAAAAACAGGAATTCCTGATTTTCTGTCAGGCATTAGGGACTCCCAATTTAATAAGCCAAGCCCTTGACCTTGAGGCTTGCCCCTATGAAATTTATTTCTGTAATGGAGAAGCTAAGCCTATTTATAATTATACCTAAGAGTCACCCGCACAGGACCTCTTTCCTTGCTTCACATGTGGCCTCTCTAAGCCTTCCTCCCTACATGGGACATGACTACCAGTGATGAGCCTGGCTCTGCCATTGTGGGATCAACCATGCCTTCTTGACCAAAAGGGGGAAGAGAAATGAAACAAAATACAGTGGCTAAGAGAGATCAAATAGAGTCAAAGGTCATTTTGGAGGTTACTCTTATGCAAGCTTCATGTTGCAAATTGCCAAAGTATGCCAAGCCCCCTGGGCTTGCTCTAAGACTCTATAAAACTCTATAAAGTTTTACCTATTAAGTTTGGTTTTTCAGAAACTTAAAGCTCCCAGATGGCTCCTAGGCCAGATAAGCCCTGAAATGCAGTCTCTCCAAGAACATCAACCAGTTTCATCCCTCCTGTCTATACCCCTTTCAGCATGAAGAAGTTATAATAGTCATTGCCCAGGTATCCCTGAAGATTGAGAATGATCAAATGAGGCAGGAGTCATGTTCTGGTTTACTGAAGCTACTAGAATGTAATAAACCAGAAATGGATTGGCTTTTCAATGGGGATTTATTAGGTTATAAATTTACAGTTCTAAGGCCATGAAAATGTCCAAATTGAGGCATCAAGAGGATACCTTCTCAGAGGAAAGGCTGCTGCCATTTGGGGTTCCTCTGTCACCTGGTGTTCTAGTTTGCTAGCTGCCAGAATGCAACACACCAGAAACGGATTGGCGTTTAATAAAAGGGTATTTATTTTGTTAGTTCTTCAGAGGAAAGGTAGCTAACTTTCTTACGTGGAAAGGCACAGGATGGTCTCTGCTGGCCTTCTCTCCAGAGAAGGCCCCTGGGTTCCAACAGCTTTCCCCAGGGTGACTTCTTTCTGCATCTCCAAAGGCCTGGGCTGAACTGCGAGTGCTGAGATGAGGTATACCGAGCTGCTTAGGCTGTGCCACGTTGTGCGCTCTCATTTAACCACCAGCCAATTAAGTCAAACGTCATTCATTGCAGCAGGCACCCCTCCTAGCTGACTGCAGATGGAATTAGCAACAGATGAGGTTCACGTACCATTGGCTCAAGTCCACAGCAACAAAACTAGGTGCCTTCACCTGGTCAAATTGACAACTGAATCTAACTACCACACATGGGAAGGCACATGCTAATGTTTGCTGGTCCTCTCCTGGGTTGGTTTTAATGGCTCTCTCTCTCTCTCCTCCAGAGGCTTTTCTCTGGATTTCATCTCTTAGCTTCTCTGAGCTTTCTGAATTTCATTTGTCCTTTACCTTCCCATAAAGGACTCCAGCAAGAGGATTAAGACCTACCATGAATGGGCTGGGTCACATCTCCATGGAAACAATCTAATCAAAAGGTCCCACCCAATAAAAAGGTCTTCCTCCACAGGGAGGGATTAATAGAACATGGCCTTTTATGGGGTACATAATAGGTTCAAGCTAACACAATTTGTAACTGAGAAGTTAGGATTTAACAAATAATTATGATTACTGACTCATATATAATTTTTTAGTTTCCATTGTATTAGAACAGCCAGAAAGAAATATCTGAAATTGTTGAACTGTAATCCAGTAGCCTTGATCTTTGATGATTGTATAACTATATAACCTTCATCTCGTGACCATGTGATTGTAAAAACCTTGTGACTGATAGCCCCTTTATCCAGTGGATGGGTAGACGAGAAATAAAATAATGACAGGCAAGAAAATAAAAAAGTGGTCCAAACTGGGTCACTAGTTTTAAACATATCAACCTAAGATACAACATTCAGATATCAGTGGATACTTTCAAATACTATTTTATGGATTCATAATGAGGTACAATAAAAATAATGCCCTGGCAAACTATCTCCTAGAAATAAAGTTAGATCAAAGAAGGATCCCCCAAATGAATAGGAGTACATTAAAAATGATTCTTGGAAAGACATAATGATGAATCATCTTTCTTTATTCCCCTAATTGCACTCATGACTAGGACCAAAGCAAGATGTCAAAGCTGCCAGAGACTTTATCCTGAAGCTTTATCAAGACCAGAATCCTGACAAAGAGAAAGTCATCTATTCCCACTTCACATGTGCCACAGATACAGAGAATATCCGCTTTGTGTTTGCTGCTGTCAAAGACACAATTCTTCAACTAAACCTGAGGGAATTCAACCTAGTTTAAAAGCTGCTGCCCACTCCTCCCCCCTCCCCACTTCTGTAACAGAAGATATTACTTACAAACTTTTCTTATCTGCAAATGCTTCTGACATCACCCAGTGTGCTAGGCACCAAATGTATCATGCAGACCATAGGGACAGAGAGCGAAGATATTTGAGTTATCCAAAACTTTTTAAAAATCTTATTCTCAGATTGTTTTTATAGTTCTTTTCTTGACTTTTGGTTGTAAGATTTTCTTTAGTTTTAGAATTTGGGAATTTATAGAACTTTAAAAAACTACTGCGATTTATTTTGTATTTTTTTAATTTTAAATGTGTTTAATAAAGCATTAAAGATCACATTAACATATTTTACCTGAAGAGGCCTGATAATTTATTGATCATGCCTGAAGACCTCTAGAGGAGTAATTTGGGAAATTTTTTTTTTAAAGACTGGGTTCAAACCTTTTTTAAATCTTGCCATTTAGAGAGACATCTCTATTGTTTTTCTTTCCTCATGTTGAAGTATGACTTCTTAAACCTGCCACATACAGGTTTTTGAAAATGTTTTGTTCTTTTTGAATAACTTTGTAAGTCAAATTAACAAATCAGTCTAATTTACTTCTGCCACATGGGAATGAAAGTTGACATAAATAGGTTGAGATAGCATACGTTATATTGTTGTAAAATGTGTATGTGTGTATTCCAATATATATGACAAGGTCTTGTAAACTGATGAACTGACTAAAAGTCCAAACAGTTTTAACAAATGTAAACCCTGCCAAATCTATGGCCACCACCGACTTTTAGCTTGTACTATGTATGCTTGTGCCTTTCTGAGAAGGCTAAGAATATACCATTGTGTCATTAGCAATGAATCATGTTGTGTTTCTTTAAGTTCATGGTTGATGATGGTTCTTCTCCTAAAGACAAAAATGCTATTATCTTCATACGTAATAACTCAGAAACTTTCCTAAATTTCCTCCTTTTGAGGCAAGTCTGCATTCTATCATCATGTTATTCTGGAGTTCTTCAGTACCTGGCTTTGTAAAGCAAAGGCAAAACCCCCTGCAAAATCCAGACTGCTTCAAACCAAAGGCCCAGAATGGTTTTGTTTCTTCTTTTTATTTGAAGGTGTACAGGTGTATGTGTATATGGACTTCAAGGGATTTCAAGTTTGAGATAAGCTATATCAAACTTGATTTGATATAGCTTATCTCAAACCAATCTATAAAAACATTTACCTGGATTGCTTACATGGAACAATGCATCAGCATCCTACAGCTGCACTGTGACTTTTATCAGCCAGGTAGTAGACCTGTAACATTCTCATTCTGTTGAAATAATTCTAAGTGCAAAGATATTAAAAAACAGAAGAAAAGATGGGAATTATGCTTATATCTGTGATTTTTACCTCAGCAACATTAAGCTTTAAAAACTAATCCTCACTTAAGAGTTGAATGTAATAGCAACAGTTTTTGTGGGACTTGACACTGAGGTCAAAATTTATCTATTAATAGTAAAGGCCCAGGAATCACCAATTTTGTATGAGAGAACAGAGATGGGGGACCAGCTTTTCAGAATATATAAACATAAGAAATAGCAACAACAAAAAAAGGAACACTCCATGATTCCCCTCCCTCCCAAAGGGATAAAAGGTTATGAACTAGTTTTGATTACCTGATTAAAATATAAAAAGGGGTTCAATTTGAATCAATAGAGAAGTTAACCCACACGAAATTTCCTATTCCAAGCATTTTCTAACATTGAGTTATTTGTAAATTATCTTTGGCCAACACTTAAAGCATATATAATGGGTTTCAATCAACTCTTTTAGTTCTAAGAGGGCTGTTAAATAATTAACAAAGGATTTGGTAATAATAAAGTATTTTAAGACATGTAAAGGTTGAACTCTCACATAAGAAATTATCTCAGCTAATATTGACTTAGAAAATTCTCCCCTAACCTGTCATTCAAAATAAACTCATTACTTACTGAGGAAATGATCCATCTGAAGTTTTCTGAGGTTGACACAGGGTATTGCTGCTTAGGAATTTAGTATTATCGGGTATTGCTGCTTAAGAATTTAGTATTATCACTCAAACCTGTCATAAGCAGTGCTCATGCTGGGTTGAATGCTGTCAGCATTGACTGAAAAATCAAGACCTTGGTCAGTCTGTTAGTTATTTAGGCTCCAAATGGGATAGTTTAAATAGGCAAGGTAAAGCTATTGGTAATGCTACTGATTCAACAGCTAAAAAGGACATAGACTGAAGAGGAGAGATCTGTGACTCATTTTATTTGAATAAGGTATACATGGTTAAACTGGGGAGGCATTGTACTAGGCAGTCCAAAGTTATCAATACCAAGAAATAATTATCATTGTTTAGAAAAAGTCATTAGTGAACATGACCAACCAATTTTCAGAGGAAAAAAAAGACTAAGTTTCAGGAAGAAGAACTTCACTATTTTACTAGGATATACAAACCAAGACAGAGACTGGTTAATAGGCTCACATAAGAGATATAAGGAACATAAAAATGAAGAAAGTATTGCAGTAATGCAGAAATAGACAATTTTAAAAAACTATCATCACCAATGACCGCACTTCCACCACAGAATAATTATTCCAAAGATGCACCGACTAGTTGGTCAATATGAAAATTAGTAAGAGAAAATATTTTAAAAGTGCTCATTCCCTGAAAAATTTATTTTATATGTAACACACATGGTCACATATAGATGATCATTTTTAAAAGTCTGTAACAATCTATCTGACCTTGCAATAAATCCCAGATACAATTTATAATAGTTTGTGAGTGTGACTATAAAACTATTAACAATGAGAAAATTTCAGTGTAATCCAAGCTATGTGTTTAGTTGATGTTTTTCAGCCCCCAAATTGGGAACTTTTGGCTAATGCAACACTGACAGTATGATGAGGGCATACCAAGGAAATGTTGGGGGATTCTAACATTTTATTTTAAGTACACTTCTGATTTTATATATTATCTATACATATGTATCACATGAATTCTAGTATACCATCCATACAGAGTTTCTTGTTACAAAGGACTTCCTTAGAAGGAACATAGTGAGGTATCAGAGAAATTCTAAATGAATGGTGTTCAGTGACAGGCTTTTTGTGTTGTAAGTTTGATACCTGATCACAGCAGCTGTTAAACTATAATACATTACATAATTTGTATAAAGTAACAAAAACATTTAAAATATATATATCAACCTATAAAAATTGAAATTAACATTTTTGAGTAGCCCTGAGTGACCAAAATTATATTTTTTTCTGAAAATGCCATAATGCTTTACAAAAAGTAGAACTAATCCATAACTTAAATTTTTTCCTTTAACTTATTTTAACTTAAATAAGTTATTTAAGTAATAACTTATTTTACAAAAAAGGAAAAAAAAGATTTCAATTAAAGAAATAGGAATAAGGTTTCTATCAGAGTAGAAGCCAGCATCTTCCCAGTGAATGTGTTGGTTTGCTTTTAGGATAGCCATGAAAGAACTACTACTTTATTCCAATCATGGGAGAAAGGAAAGAATCATGGGAAAAAGTGCACTAATAGCTGGATTGGCCAATGGTGGAAAATACAGATTACAAGAATCATAAAACTTTAGTCAACGCTAATTTTATAGGTTAGCATTAGCTGTAAGCAGTTTAGAAGGTGTATGTCAAAGGATTAGACAAGAGAGTGAATGAGTTCCCTTTTAGAGTCTGTGAAGGAGCTATGAGATATTAGCACCGAAGAGAATCATATTTCTATGTTTTTTTCTGATCACACTGAATCATATGAGTGTATTTAATACACACCAGGAAAGAAGAACATTTCATAAACCAACCCCATTTTCTTTAGCGAAAAATACAGTGCTCACAATTTGAAGACTGCCTGAGTTGTGGATCTGCTGCTCTTTATCTAAGATCAGCCTCCACATAATCCAGATTGTCCCAAAAATCCAGCACTGAGTTAATCTCTTTATTTTATTTTTAACTAGACAGGACTAGGACACCATTTTGCAGGACGTTTCTGAGATGAGCTACGCACACAGATATTCACTGGGATAACAACACTTCTACTCACTATCAGAAAAATGAGGGAGAGAATTATGATAAATTATGATAAAAATCATGATAAAGACAACATAAGTTTATGGAAAATTTCTCATTTGGGGTGATAGTTTTGGGATGGATTAGGATTATGGAGGGCAAGAAGGATTCCTTACAGGTAGTAATGATTATTCAGAGACCAGAAAACAGTTACACCAAACTGAGCTCTGAAAAAGATCCCAGAGCCTTGCTATACTAGGGAAGAAGCAATAAATTCATATACTATGCATTTTTGCAAAGCAATGGGGAAGCCACTGCAGAAGTGCACCAAGAGCGAATTTTGAAAGTGTGAAAAAATCATAAGCTTTTTTTGTATCAGAAATCAAAGTTGCTATTTCTAATGATCATAAATCTCTGGAGAAGAGCTAGCAGGAAATATTTTGTCTTTGGCTTCACACAATAATCATGGACCAGAATATATGCTGTTAGAATTAAGGGCTCAGGGCTATAGCAAGCAATACACTGAGAGAAAGGACACAACACTTAGGGACCTCATTCAACAGCAACTACCAAACAACTAACACAAGCTTCCAGTTCTCAAGCAGAGATCTATTAAATGTAGTTAAATGTAATTCAGAGCAGATTGTTTTCAAAGACAGTAAGATTCTGGACTCTCTAACATTCCAGAAAAATGGAATATCCACTCAAACAACTAAACTATAAAATGCTAAACTCTATAGCTAGCGATATACAGATGTGCTTACGTTTTCTGTTTAGATGAAGACAACCTTTCAAAACAATTGAAACCCCACGTCTTGGAATTGTGGGTTCTACTCTTGAAACAGAGGAAGTGATGGGTAAGCATTGATAGGTAGATGACTGTCTGAGGAAGAAAGGGAAGAGAGATTTCTATGTTTTTATGGGTAAGAAACAGGTAGGAGAAGGACGTTGGTTTTGCATGTATAATAGTTACAGAACCCGTTCATGCTGTTCTCCAAAGAATACTATAAGAGTATCTATGCTTCCTTCATCAGTGGACAACGAGGAAGTTATGAATTGTATTTTCTCTGTCAACAATGAAATTGTGAAACCGGAGTAGGTAATGAGGTACTTGCCTAATGGCACTGAATAAAAATCTCTGGTGAGGATAATTTGAAGCAAGCTGACTACCTTTAATCTTAGGCTTTATTTTGATATTTGCAAAATTAGAGGAGTTCAACAGAGAGAATGTGTATGTTACTCTGAACAAAGGTCATCATGGGGAGATACGCTTACAGGATTTGAAATTTATAATTTTTGGTTCAATTTATGTTCAGAAAAGGAAAACACATTCAGTAGAAAACCACTAATAATAAACAACGCATTTGCAGAGGAAAATTAATAGTATTTAGAAGGCAGGATTTGGTCATAAATAAATACAGTTACAGTCTGGCATGCTATTTTAGCTTTTACAACAAAGCAAGGGTTTGAGGAGCCTGAGAAGAACTTCACAACAATTTGACTATACAGAATCCTCAATTCCAAAAATAGCTTATAATAATTTGGCAGCACATACAAAATGCATCAAATACTTTGTATTATGCAATAATTAAATAAGACATTGCTTTATTTTCTTCAAGGTTCACAATCATATATTCAAACCCTCTCACTTGAAAGAAGTCCATTAATATTAAAGTGCAAAGATCTTGGGTCAACAAAACAAAAAACGATGGCCTTATTTTCGTGCAGCCCATCATTTTAGATCTTATGAGCTGTTCAATGAAAAGAATAATTCTCACTTAAATAAATATAGAGGAAGCAAACCAGAAATGTTCAACTATAATGCCAATATGATAAGTTACTGAGTTAGATTTTAGGGTATACTTACTTTTGAGAGGAGCTTCTGTTCTAGAGCATAAATCATTTTATCTAAGATTTTGGGAATTTTGTTGATTTCATATTACTAGTGAATGGAAACTCAGTACTGTTAAGGCTTCAGGAATTTTCCTTTGAAATCAGCAGTTTATTAAAAACATGACCTGAATAAACCAAGTTGAATCCATGGAGTTTGGCTTGAGGAGAGGAAGTATTTCCAACCCTCCAAAGTTCTGAGAGGGGCTTTCCTCTTTTTGGGTATGATGCTCCTTTCTTCAAGCAGTTTCATAGGGTGAGGGATGAAAGGATATTTTTCAGTCCATATTACTTTACATATAAAAGAGATTGTTTTTCATAATTATGCTGTGCATTTTAAGCACAATGTAAACCTATTCTTTATTTTAAAAAAATAAAGAAAATAATTCCAAAATTATTTTTCAGTAAAAAGAACTTCATGTTTCAAAGAAACCATCACCAAAGTTCTCTTGATACTACTAAGGCAATATGGATTTGCTCATTTACTCATCACTCATTCAGGCAATTTGAAGTAAGCGTGACAGAAGATTAAAATACGAACTAGGAACATCAAATTTAGCTCCTTGAAGAAATTAACTTTGGGTAACCTCCCTACCACTGCAGAAAATCACCTGGAAGAAGTATTTAAGACTCATAAAAGAAATGTTTCTTCTTTTCTAAATGTTTAGAATTTTAATCAGATACATGATTCAAGTTAGAAAACCCAACTGATCTCCAAAAAGTTGACATACTTTTAATCACACAGCCATTTTTACCTGATTGTGATTTTTTTTTTTTTAATATCCAGTATACAGGTACTTTAAACCACTTCTGTAATATGCGTCCCAAACAGGATTTGGAATGGGTAACCAAAGAAGCTTTGAAAGGTAAAAGGTGGAAGCTATAATGATTTATTGTAGTGTGTCTTCAGCTAGTTTTCTCCATCAGAGGCTTGGCGAAGGTTCTCTTGCTTCTTCTAGCTTTGTGAGGATCCACTGTTAGGAGGAAATAAACCAACACTTGCTTACTACAATGAATTTGCAATGAAACTCAAAATGCAATGAATGCAAATCCAAAAGATGACTTCACAGTTTAGTTTGGTGTACAACAATTATTTAATGATCACATACGATTCATCCTGCATAAGAGATCGCTTACTCACTTAAATGGTCCCGATGGCTCAGGGATAATGGTACTACGTACAGTTTAACAATAGCAGTAATGTTCTTCTAAAGTCTTTAGTCTTGTATGTTCATCCTCAGAATGAAAATGAAATAAACAATACTGATAGAGAAGGGTAACCTGAGAGCAGATTGAACAGCTCTGGTATAGTGTAAAAATTATCTCTGCAAAATCCCTTCCTATCTCTGTCAATTCTGTATCACCAAGCCTCCATGATTCCAGATTTAAGATTCTACTGATGGAATAGGAATAATTACATATTGTTCTACAGTGGGTAGAGTCACAGCAATATTCTTGAGCATTTTAGGTGTCCTCATGATGTATTTTCTATTCTAAAAGAATTTGAAATCACAAAAATAAAAAACAAATGTAACACAAACATTTCTATTAGTGTTTACTAACTGGGTCTGTATGAAAGATAAAAACCTTGAATGTCATACTGGGGTTATTCTGAAAAGCTTTAGTATGTAAGTATCTTTTAGTATCTTTAACTTAGGAAGAACCTTAGCAGGAGTGGCTATAAAATAAATAGAGAAAGAAAACAGCTCAGTAGCTTTCTCTGGATGTTTCTGGCAGAGCAAGAGAGGGATAAAAACAAACCTTCAGGAATAGAGTCACAAGGTGACAGGGATTAAATGGAAAATTTATTACAGAGAAACTGAAATAGGTAGTAATGCTCTTTATCAACCTGAAAGAATTGCCTCAGCCATGATTATCATGCTCCACTGTTTCATGTGGTAAGAATAGTGAAGTGCTAGCCACTTTATTTCTCTTTATAATTCTTCCTCCTTTCAGTTTTCTACTGTTAGCATGCTAGTGTTGACTTATATTTCATAATTCTAGATTAAAAAATTGCAAAATATGTGCTAATTGGTCCAAAATATATGTGTGTGTGCACGCGTGGGGGTGGTGGTGGTGGTGATAGTGGTGGGGAGCTCTCTGTTTTGATGTCCAGTAAATTGCTAAGTAGTCATACCCAGCCAGGACCAACACAGAGAGCAGTATGAGGGCAGGAGGCCAGGTAAATGTTCTAAGTCTCGAAAAGAAGCCCAGGAATCAAGTAAAGAAGCACTGTGTTCTTATTATAAGTTTCATGTGTCTATTCACCGTGCCAGGAATAAGGTCTTAGTTTTGACCAATAAGGTCAGATAATCAGTTCATAGTCTTCATTTTCTTGACTGTGAACATTCCTGTAATTGTCATTATCTCTAAAGTATGTATAATTCTTTTCAGTTCTGACCACTTCCATTTTGAAGAAGCTGAGGTTAAGTGACTCCCCCAAGGTCTTATAGTCAAGAAGGGGTAGAACCAGGTATTCTTACTCCAGGCTTGGTTCCCTTTGCCCTACGCTGTGTTAAGGTAAATATATATTTTTTAGTACTATAGCTGTGCAGTAAGGAAAATATCATCAATGTGGGGCTATACTTTTACCTGCTGGAGCTGGTAGGCTGACACTACAATGAATAGTTTGTTTTAAGAACTTTTAAAAAGTATTATGGTTAGGACTTGTAAGATGGAACATTTTGATTTGAAACACAAAGTAGGTGTGCTGAATTGAATCAAGGGAAAAACAATTTTAGAGAAAAGGTATCTAGTTGCATATCACTAAAACTGCCAAAACAAAAAACAAAACAAAACATAACTTATTACCTGCCTTAAAAAATAATCCAATTACATGGCTTTGAAATGAGAATCTCACATCTATTTAAGTAAAAAATTCTTTATATTTACCCTGGCATCCTCTGGGGTCTTGAAGTTAATTATTTTTCCAAATTCTTTTGCATGGAATACAGACTTCACCCGTTCCTATAAACAACAGAAAAAGAGACTTCAATTATAAAGAAATCCAGTTGTAGAAATACAAGCAAGAAATTTTTATAAGTTTATACAGCTTTATAAATCTGTCCTTAAAGCATATAAATCGTATACCTTCAAAAAGCAACAAAATACTCAATTCTAATATATCCTTTATCATCAAAGCTGAAAAAGAGACTTCCATAATACATGACAGAAGATGGGAGCAGAAGCAGCTTTTTTCCTCTCCAAATAATTTCTCAGACCATTTTTGATATCTGGCCACGGGCTCATGACTGAGTCTAGCTCAAAACAACATACATACACCTGTGGCTGTGTGTATATGTACATACATATGAACACATAGATATGTATGCATGTATGGGTGTGTGTATATATATGGAACTTGTGACATTTTAAGTCAATCATGTAATAAAAATGTAGCTTTAGAATCAAAGAAGTCAGGGTGAGTCCTACATCCTATATGATCTCTGTTTTTTATATTCAATATTCTGTTCAGTAATTGTGGGGGGAAAACTGTCTAAAAACAGATGGTTAAGTATTTGAGGGACAAATAGAAAATAGTGGGATTACTGAGGAGGCTGGTATTTACCTCTGTAACTACAGGTAGGGCAATAGTAAAATCAATGTAGAGACTTTACTAGTCTACAAATTTTTATAAGTAATTTAAATATGCATGCAAATGTAGACCCTAGAAGAAATGAAATTCTTTTATTTAAAAAAAAAAAAAAGATAACTGCTGACACAAGGTGTCAGAAGAGGTTTCAGAAGAAATCAAAGAACTAAGAGGAACTACTATCCCTGGGGGTGGGGTGGGGGGAGATATGAAAAAAAAAAGCAAGAAAGGCAGTATACACTAGAGTAGAGGCTAATATCCACGGTCTATCATTTTATATATGGTTGTAGGGTTTTTCATTTTCCAAGTGAATCAGAGAAGTTATTGATGGGTAAATTGGTCTCAGATCCTCAATAAATAATATCCAGTCTATTCAAGAGCTTCCCCTTTTCTCTGGAATGAGTGAGTGATACGATTGTAGAAACAGTCTTCATTGTTGAACTGAGGGTTCAGGGACGGTTATTTTCTACAGGCAAGCCCAGAAGATATCTTTGTTTTTACATGGCTGTGTCCATTGCCTCTTCTTCTGGTAACTTCTTCATTTTCTTTTGGGTAACTATTTCTTACCTTTTCTTACTCCAAATATCTCAGATGGAGGTGACTCCTCCTTCTTGCCAGGATCAGGGCAATTCTATTATCCTCACCTGACCAACTGGCCCATTCCATCCCTGAGGCCAAAGTAATTGGTTCAGGAATCACCAAGTGACCAAAGGTAGCCCAGTGAGACCCAGTAAGAAGTTTTCACTCTGCTGAACTAGTAGGATATAAGCATGAACCTTTCGCCAGCCATCCTGTCACCACAGGATAGCCTGCTTGAGAAGCAAGCCAGTAGAGAAGAAAGTAGAACTTAGAGATGGAAGTGGGAGGAAAGGAAGGTATATTTGGAAGTAAAGGAAGGGGAGGGACAACAATTGCTAATGATGTTATTTGACCGATACTTACAAAATGCAGACCTAAAATTTTCAGTAACATGAGCCAATAAAATCCCTCAAAAACAAACAAAACAAAACAAACTTACTTGGGCTGGGTCACTTAAAATATTTCTGACTAATAAAGCTAGTGTCAAGGTGGCTCTGCATATAGGTATCTGGCCAAATACCTTATTTCATATTCCAATGTATCACTTAAGGTAGCTAGCACTTTGATTAAAACTTGCAATGGTTATTGAGTCTCTGTTTATTTAAAAATAATGAGGAATTAACTATATTTTATAACAACATCCAGGAGCCAGGCACAATACTGTTAGTAATCAAAGAAGAGTGAGACACAGTCACTAACTTTGAGAAGATGATAATCAAATTGGGAAGATGAAATATTAACCAATAAAAAAAGAACTAGCAATAATTCATTGAGAGAGACTTAACTTTTCAAGTGTACTTTTGCTAGATTTTCAGAAAAAAACATTTTATGGGGGAAACTATTATGGATTTGAAGTGTACAAATGATTTCTCATTTTAGTACCTTGGACAGCAGTGCAATTCTATCACTGAATATAAAATGAGAGCCCAGGAATGTTACTCTCAATGTTATAGCCAAGAAAGTAGCACATTTGTTCTTGGCCTAGATTTCTTTATGTTTGAGTATGAGAGTAAATATTTAGGAAAATCATGACGAGTTTAAGCAATATCTATAAAAGAGGTGGAAAAGTAACAAAAGTAAGGAGGATTATTTCAATGAGTTATTTTCAGTTTCAAAAAAAAAAAAAACTTCAACATACCTTGGCTTCAATGCGCAACCTTCTCCCATGAACAATAAATGGCTTTTTGGTAAACTCATCAAAACTATACTGCCACTCACATGTAAGCTGTCCAAATGTTCCTTTGGTGACGAATAATACACCGCTACAAAAAAATAAAAGAGAATCCATTTAAAAATTGAGACATACCCATTAACAGCAGAATATGCATCATTTGGAAGTGTATATGGAATATTCACCAAGGCAGACTATATTCTGGATCATAAAACAAACCTTAATGAATTTAAAAGATTTCAATGATTTGTTGAAATCATTGAAGTATGATACCAGATCATAATGGACTAAAACTAGAAATCAATAAAAAAGAAAATATTTTCAGAAATTTAGAAATTAACATACTTCTAAATAATTCATGAGTCCCCAAGAAGAACTAGAAAGCAACTGAACTGGATGAAAATGAGAATACAACATAAATCTATGAAATTTGCTCATAAATTAGAATAACATTAATATCATTAATTTGCCAGTGCTATTCAAAGATATTTACAGATTCAACACATTCTCAATCAAAATCCCAACAGACTTCTTTGCAGAAACAAATGCTAATCATTAAATTCACATGTAAGGGTAAGGGTTCCAGAGTGGCTAAACCATTATGGTGCATATGTTACCACAACTTTTTTAAAAAAACGAGAGCCTAAAGAGCCAATGACAATTATATTGTCCTTTAAATTTGAAAATATTTAATAAAAAGTTAAAAAATTTGTGAGATGCAGCTAAATCAATACTTAGAGATAAATTTATAGCATAAAATGTTTATATTAGGAAAACTGAAGCACTTATAAAAAAGACAATTTAAAAGAAAAAGGGGAAATTTACAGAACCAATTATCAGCTCATATTCTGGTAAACTTTCATGTAATTAATACTTTAGAATAAATGCTTTTAATATTAAGGCTCCATGTATCATATTTTACCAACCTACATCAGATAAAAGCTTTTCTAGACATGTTGAGCATAGGATCAACATGTTGAGAACCATGGGGTTTTCACAAGCCCTATTCCTACAAATTTTAGACGGCAGTCATAAGGGACAATTCTTCATTTTAACCAATTGTTGTTCTCCCCCCATTTTGAAAGAACAGATTAAGAAATAAAAATGCTACTATCTATTCCTTTCTTCAAAGGCTTTTCTTTTCCAATTCTTTTGGTTGAAATATCAATAGTAGGTACAATCAGACATTTCCTTCAAGTAACATACTTAAAGTTAACAGAGTTAAACAACTGCCTCCTGGTTTGGGATGGAAATTGAGAAAGCTAATTAGGATGTTTATCTTTCTGTCTCTGATCACTTCTTTCATGAATCTTGAATTAGAGACTGTCAAAACAAACCTAGCAGTATTCTAGTACATCTCCAACTATGGTGAAAATCAAAGACAGGCTAAACTTTGGGTATTTCCCACTCCTGATTCAAAGATCCTTTATCCTCAAACCTGAGAGTTTGAAAAAAAAAGGAAATTTTAAGAATAAACATCACCTTTCAATCAACTACAACTAATGTGCTTCAGGTACTTTCTGAAAAGTACACACGGCCTCATTTAAAGAGGTCTATCATGTTGAAAGAAAACAACTTAAAAAATGATTTTGAAACTAAGAAGCTTTGTAACTGACTCTTGTTTAACTTTGGTAAGTTAACCCTTCCTTTAGTCAATGGAGGGGGGAGGAGTTAAAAAAACATAGTTAAAAATGCTATGAACAAAAATGACTGCTGAACATTGTAATTATAAGTTTCGAAAAAACTTACATGTAAATTATGGTACATACTTCTAAATGAATACTAGTCACTTAAACATTAAAAAAAGATCTCTATATGCAGACATAGAATAATCTTTAAAATATATATCGCTTGTAAAAAACTAAAACAAAGTAACATTAGTACAACCTATTTGTATTAAAATACACTTAGGTGTATGCTTGAATAGTCACAAAACATTTCAAGGATACAAAGGAAACAGGTAAAAGTGGTTGCCTCTGGAAAGGGTAACAGGGGACTGGGTATCTGGGTTGGAATGGAGACCTACATTTACGCATATACTTTCTATACTATTGTGAATTTTCTACTTTGTGTTACTTTGTAAATAACATTAAGATAGTGATGCAAATTTTAGACTCAGAAAATATTAGGATTAAAAACATTAAAAATGACTGTAAGCACAGTAGTCAACGTGCACTGAGATGATTATATAATTTCCCTTTTTTTGATAATGAACAAAACCAGGTACATTTATTGACCACTCCTTTCTAGCTAGCCATAAATGCTCTCCCTCAGACACATACTCACTCTCTGCCATCCATAAATGCCCATCGTGATAGTACATTTGTCATTTCTTCCCCTAGTTTAACAATTAGGAGGTTTGTACACACTTGTCCCTCTATGCTATGCACTGCTATGTATCTTTTCACATAGCTTCTACTGTCTACAGGTCTATCGGATGAATCAGCCATACCTGGGCATATCCACATGAAAATTAAATGTTTCTTGCTGTATATACCTATGTGGGTGAACTATATGTATTCCAGTGAGTAGATACCACCAGAAGACTGTTGACTTCTGGGTAACCTGACACTGTGTACTTTTTCAGAGGGAGTGATAATAGGCAACTCTTGAGAGAAGAGCTTTATGGGAATTTTTGTACCTATTTGAATTGATTGAAACCAAATTAGAATTTTTAAATGTAGTCATATTGTACATGTTTGTAGGCTTATATGTGCACATGCAAAAGGATGACCAAGCATTTATGTAAGATTTTAGGAACAAGGCTTGTAGGGTAAGAGAATTAGAATTAGCAGTAATCAGTGTGACTATTTCAGAACAAAAGGTAAATAACCTTTTGTGGTATCATCTCATGAGTGGCTGTCAGTTTTGATTCATCAAATTACATTAGAGGAAGATGAATAAAAGCAAATTACCTTTTGGTTATCATTAACATATCTGTTTTATTGATCATGACATGGGTAAAATATTTGTATTTTGCAAATCTTCCATTTTCCATGACCTACAAAAATGTGAGAGAGGGAAAAAAAATGAGAATATTCCTATTCTAATGCAAGTTAATAGTCCTCTAAAAAGCATTTCTCAATGAGGGAAAACCATTAAAAACTTACTAAGTTGACATTTATAATCAGAAAATTGAGTATTTATAAAACATTTGTTTCCTTTAAAAGCATCTACTTGCAGCTGCTTTATTCAAGATTATTCAGCTGCAGCCATTTGATGTTGGACTTTCAGATGATATTATTATCTTACAAAGTTTGAATGAACCTATTGAGGTTATTATTAAACTATTACATTCATTTTTTTTTACTTTTGTATGGGCAGGCACTGGGAATCGAACCCAGGTCTCTGACATGGCAGGTAAGAATTCTGCCTCTGAGCCATTATCGTATTGCCCATAACTCCAAATTTTTTTTTTTTTTGGCATGGGCAGGCTCTGGAAATTGAACCTGGATTTCCGGCACAGCAGGCGAGAATTCTACCACTGAGCCACCATTGCCTGCCCTTACATTCATTTTTATCTTAAGAAAAAATACAAGTATTTGATCACATCTGTACAAAACCATATGTAAACACTGACATATATATTATACAAACTACTATTAGCCCCCTGCCTTGCCTCCTCCCTGGAAAATGCCTTACCTGTTTTGAAGAGATGGTTTTCTTTGCCACTATTTCAGTTTATTCATGAATAAGGGGAGAGATTTTCTGGACAGAGGAATTCCAGGGCTTACTTAGTTTATACAACAGCCTTTACTTATAAGTTAATTTTCAAGACTGTTAAAACATTGTTTATATGCAACATCGTCTGTCATCTACCCACTTCTCCAGAAAAAAGATAACCATATAAATGAAATATATTTGCCATTTCGTTTTTCTGTTTTTGGTACTATTTGCTCTGAGGATGGAATTAATTTAGCTACCTAAAATATATACTAGGCCACACCGATTTTTTAAAGGCAAGCAATTGTGTAAAGCTCTCAAGGAGGGATATGTTAAGAATTTAGCCAAAAAGTTAGAACTATCTTGAGGAAATTCCAAAACAGAATAAGAAATAAAGATTTTAGAAAATTGTGCTCCATGAAGCCGTATCAACAAACCAGAATTATTTAGCTTAGAACAAAGTGAAGAAGTGATTTCATAATAATCTTGGTATAGGAAGCTGATATGAATAGTCTTCAACTCTATTGGAGACAGAAGTAAAATTTAAAAAAAAAAAGAACTAAAATAGCAGGATGAAGTATACTGATTAACTGCATGGGAGAATTTTCTAACTTCAAAGTATCAAAAAATATTGAGGAAATAATATCTCTAGTATTTACCATCTCCTAAGTTAGGCAAGTAAACAAAAACACACTGGATTACAAATAAAAAAGGGATATAACTAGAGATTTAGAGGAAATTAAAGGAAGAGTCCGTTATTTGCAGATGATAGTGCTTCTGGAAAACTCAAATACATAAAACCCAATAATTCTGTTAAGCTTGTGTGTAAATGTTTACCTTTTAGATAACTGTCACAAACAGGATTTTTTCCAATCTGATTAGTTTATAAAATAATATGCAGAATTTATGTGATACAAGCTATATTACCCCTCAGAGGGGAATAAAAAAATTAAAAATGGAAATCCATGCCTTTTTCTTGGGTATAAAAACTCATTATTACAAAGATGTCATTCCCCCCCCATTTATACACATATGCATCCACACATTCTTAATGTGATCCCAAGATCTGGAGGGATGAGGACAGGGGATAGACAGAGTGATGTGACAAAATGATCTTAACATTTATAGAGAAAACTAAATGTGAGAATATCCAAGGAAAATGAGAAGAACTACTCTATCATGCATTAATACATTTTATAAAACACAGTAGTTAAACTGCTTGGTACCTAGTGGAAATTTTATAAGGAATATCAGTGGAAAGAATACAGATTTTAGAAATTGGCAAAAATGTCTAAATGAATTTATAAGGTCCTATATATCTGAATATAGGAATTTATGAAATCAAGACAGCACTTCAATGGGTAAAAGCATGTAATATTGAATAACTGGTGTTTCAGGCAACTAACTGGCTAAAGCTGGATCCCTGATTCTCTACATCAAATTAATTCCATAAAAGATAAATGATTTAAGTATACAAATGAAACTACACAAATACTGGAAAAAGTAATCATTTTAATAATCCTGAAGTGGAAAAGGCTTAAACATAATACAAAATCCATAAAAAATAACAAAAAATGGCTAATTACATAAAAAGTCAATACTATTGAATGACAAAACAATAGACAGAATAGAACAACACAAAAATCAATGGACAAATTGGGAAAATACTTGTCAATACACAGATATAGGGCTAATTTTATAGTATAAAGAATCTAGCAATATGAATAAACCAATAGAAAAAAAATGAGTAAACAGGAAAATGTGTAAGGGTATGAACAGGTATTCACCAAAAACAAATGCGTGACCAATAAACATAGAGGGAACTGTCCAATTTAACTCAAAATCAAGAAAATGCATATGAATTCAAAATAAATATCCCCTGGACTCAGCAATTCCACTGCCAGCACTTATCATATGAAAATTATTCCACAATATACATGTAAGAATGTTCATGGCAATATTACATTAAACCAAAACATCTAAGCATCCATTAGAAGGTAACTGGTTAAATAAATTATGATATAATCATACAAAAGAACAGTATGAAGCTATGAAAAGGTAGGTCTGTATGTACTGCTGTAGAAAGAATTGTAAAATATATTAATTGAAAAACAATTACAAAGCAGAATGAATGGGAGGAAGAAAAGGAGAAGCAAATGTATTTACTTGATTATGTATTTATGCATGTACATTTATTTATGCATATAAACATTTGTATATGCATAGGAAACTTGTGGAAGAGTACAAATTAACCTGTTAACAGTGCATACCTCTGAGCTTGGAAAAGGTAATAGTGGGGTGGGAGTAAAACTTTTATTTTCCACATTACATCTTTTTCTTCTATTTCTGGTTTTTGGTCTTTGAAAATAAATTAGCTTGTAAAATATTTATTTTCTTTTGTTTCATAAAGTTAAGCATTAAAATAAAGAATAGAAATGTTGCTATTCTCAAAAACATGACCACTACTACCAGAGTATTTATAATTAATGGATAGCAACTTTCTAATAATTTAAAAGCTATTATGGTTCAACTCTGAGTATCTTTTCTCTCAATACTATGTTAAGTTTAGGCATTGCAGCTGAGCCTGTCACTCCTCACCTTCCACCATACTCAATTTAATTCAGTCTGTACATAAGCAATTAAACCAATTTCAATAATCACAGGCATTTCCAGTAGAAATAATAATCAAAAACAAAATAATTCTTATAAATCTTCTATAGTTCCTCAAATACCTTAAATGTAATATTTGAAAGATGAATGGATATGGCAGTCAGCTTTGATTATAATAAACTATACCCTCTGTTACTGGTGTATTCATTTGAATAAACTTCAAAGAACTCCTTACAGAGCAAAGTTTTGGTGGTCAGTCTCCATTAAAAGCATATGAATATGCTTAACCCCACAGGGGATAGGTCAAGCCTACTTAAAATTAAGCCTAGGAGTCACCCCCAAGAGAACCTCTTTTGTTGCTCAGATGTGGCCTCTCTCTCCAGCCAACACAGCAAGCAGACTCACCACCCTCCCCCTGTCTACGTGGGACATGACTCCCAGGGGTGTGGATCTTCCTGGCAGCGTGGGACAGAAATCCCAGAATGAGCTGAGATTCAGCATCAAGGGATTGAGAAAAACTCTAGAATGAGCTCAGACCCAGCATCAAGGGATTGAGAAAACCTTCTTGACCAAAAGGGGAAGAGTGAAATGAGACAAAGTGTCAATGGCTGAGAGATTCCAAACAGAGTCGAGAGGTTATCCTGGAGGTTATTCTTATGCATTAAGTAGATATCACCTTGTTATCCAAGATGTAATGGAGAGACTGAAGGGAACTGCCTGAAAAAGTAGAGCTGTGTTCCAGTAGCCATGTTTCTTAATGATGATTGTATAATGATGTAACTTTCACAGTGTGACTGTGTGATTGTGAAAACCTTGTGTCTGATGCTCCTTTTATCTACCTTGTCAACAGATGAGAGGAACATATGGAGTAAAAATAAATAATAGGGGGAACAAATGTTAAAATAGATTCAGTTTGAAATGCTAGCTATCAATGAAAGGGATCAGTAAGGGGTATGGCCTGTAAATTTTTTTTTTTCTGTTTGTCTTTTTATTTCTTTTTCTGAATTGATGCTAATGTTCTGGGAAATGATCATGATGATAAATATGCAACCATGTGATGATATTGTGAATTGCTGAGTGTATGGGCTGGGAATGTTTGTGTTTCTTGTATTTTTTTTAATTAATAAAAAATTTTAAAAAAGCATATGAATATGGAATAAACAAAGCACTATAAGCCGAAGCTAAAACATTTTGAACTAATTCAACAGAAGCATGGGAGAATGTACTAGCTTATCAGCATTAATAATAATCACCCATCATGTTGTGTAAGGAATCTGCCAATGTCATGCCTTTAGTCACAATTTTAATCCTAATTAGTTGACTTTATAAAAATATTCTACACATTTCAAAGAATAATTACGTATTATTTCAAAAAAATTAACAATTTAGGCCAGAAAGGAATGTTACAGTTTTTCCAAACCAATTTCTTTAACACCTGAAAAAAACTAAGGATCAGATAAATGTCTTAGACATCTAATTTTTACAATAGCCTTGTATAATTAGGTAAGACTAGAATTAAATGACATTCTTGGGGTCATGTTGTCAGTTACAAAACTAGGCTCAGAAAACTGATTTCTTCACTTTTATTTCCAATGCTTTTCCCAATAAACCATATTCCATATCCCTGGGTGGTGTGGTAGTTCAGGCAGGCTTTTAAGGCAGCTCAGGCTGGCTGAATTTTTTTAAGTCAACAATGCCTAAATAGTTTAATGTCAATGTTCCATCTTCCCTCATCCCAAAAAGATGCTAGGAATGCATGTTTCTTCTAAAATGATTTGTGATATCCTTTAAAATAAATGAAGAATTAACAAAATCAAGGCTAGGAATCACTATGTAAAGCTTCTACATAATGACCAAGATTTGGTTGAACTTTCAAGGAGTTAACGATAGCCAGAACTTTAGACACTGTAGCCTCATTTATAAGCTTTAGTGTGAAAAGAAAAACGATTTCTATATTATTCATTACATTTATACATGAATCACCTATTACTGATAACTTTCTAAAAGAAACAGAGAAACAGAGGAAACTGTTCATCACATATAACTGTCAAAATCTGTAGGTAATTCTTAAAATATATGGTTATTGTTAATAGAGTATTGCTTGCATTGGGAAAATAGGAATATGCAAACCTCAGTTTATTAGATATAAAAAAAAAAACTCCAAACCAAATGATCTCATACACAGAAAATAGGAAATTGAAGGACACTGGATCAAGGTTACTCTCATCTATATTTCCTGTCAGATAAGTCTGAATACCTTAGAAAGAGAATATAAGTTAGAAGCTACAGTAATACAGAAAACATTAGTAATAAATCTCAAATCACACAAACGTCATAAAGTAGTAGTTTTGTAAGAGAAATATTTCTTAAAAATTAAGGCTAAAAATATTTCTTAAAAATTAAAATAAGAAAAAAAATTTTAACTAAGAAAAGATAGTTTCAAATAACTCACTATCATGGAAGGCTTACGCCCTAAACAATATAAAGTGCTAATCATTCAAGGGGAAATACATTTAAGAAACTGGGTAAAGATAAATGAACACATAGTTCAGGTAGATAAACAAACAAACAAAATCTGACCAATATCTGACTCTTTCAGAAGACAAAATTGTCTCAGAAGTATGAGGTTTTTTTAAGAAACAGGAACATTGGGGTAAAATGAACATGGAATTAATCTAATTGTAAGATAATGTAAGAATGATATCAAAAAAGAAAATCTACTGATTAACATATAAATGATTTTATAGATTGGTTAATTTGAATGACTGGGAGATGATGGGGGAAAAAGGAATAGACTCAACTCATCAATTATGTTTACTTTTAAAAACCAACAAAATTTAGGGAAGTAATTATAAATTAAAATGGTAAATGCCACTATTTCTCAATTATTTATGAAGTAAATAATGTAACTTCCTAATAGTTACCTGATAAAGATTTAGGGATAACACATGCTTTGCTAATTCACTTTTTTCTTTTGCATGGGCAGGCATAGGGAATTGAACCTGGGTCTCTGGCATGGCAGGCAAGAACTCTGCCTGCTGAGCCACCGTGGCCCACCCACTAATTTGCTTTTAATCTGAGACTTGAGGGCATGGCCAGGTAAAAGAAGTCATTTAACCAAACTTTGTGATCAAATATATAAGTTCATTACCTCAAAGTTCAATGATGTCATATATAATAATACATGCATAAGTGTGAAGAAGTGTTTAACTTATTATGTAAGGCAAGCTGGCTTTTAAAAAGTATTGAATGTGTCATTAAATGTAAAAAGGAATTAGCCTTTATTTTATACTTCATACCTTTGTCTCCTACCCTGCAAAAGAGCTATTTTGATTGTCAGCCACAGCATAGGCTATGCCAGTAGCTTAGACAGGGCAGGAAACCTGAATACAACCTTTGATGCAAAATGAAGTAAAAGTAAACCATACTGGTTCAAGCAAAATAGTCTTAAGAAAGGGTAGAATTATGCTTACAACATAATCATGTGCACTGACAATAGCAGATTATTAATTAACCTACTTGAGTGCTTCTAGAAGTAGGACAAGACTAGGTAGATAAGGAATCATAAGTACAGTTACAAGAATCTCACTAAAGCAGTTGAACCATGATACTATAAATACTAAAAAACATATCTTTAAAAAGACTGTATAATTCACAAGTACCTGTGAAAGAGACTGTGAAGATTTGACATTATAGTAGGGTTGCCCTCTAAAGTGGCATATGTTTTAACTTCAATCACCAGAATAATAAAGCTCATTACTATTATAAGCTCATGAATGATGAGCAGGAATCTTGACCGCTATCTTCAAGCTATAAACCTAAGATCTAGAAAAGAGTCTGATAAATAATAGGAGTTTTTAACAAATACTTACAGAGTAAATGAATACATGGCATGAAATTTTTTCCTTGTATTCAAATAAACTAAGCGACAGAACTAAGCCAGCAAAAATTCAATTATACCTATATAATTATGCATTTGGTCATTCTGACAGTTTTATACTTCAAAGTAGACTGGCATTTTACTCCAGAAAGGTTAACTTTATTTCAAACACATAGCTCACACATTCATATTCCAACATTGTATCTTCACAAGCTTCCTAACTAAAATGACTGTCTCAGACTCAAAATATCACAAAATGTCTACGTTTCTATTTCTCCACAATGTTTTCTATAGGACTTTTTGCAGTGGCAAATTTTCACTGAAAAACTGCCACTACAATTCACTAGAATGATCATCAGAAGTGACTAGGATATCAATTTTATCTGAACTTAAAACTAAAGATTCTTAACTGACAAAAATGTATATGTGCTGCTTCTTTCATAGATGACATTTATGAGTTCTCCAATCTAACTCTGTATGAAAATGAACTATTTAATTTGGCAATAGAAGATATCCTTTCTTTCACAGGACATGTGGCAAATAAAAACTTTTCTCAACTGATGATAAGGTCTTTTAACAACATTATCATTAGTGCACATGCCAAAAAGGAAAAAAATCTGAATGAGTTTTATTAAGCTCAAGTTATGGTGACAATTTTTGTGTCTGTCTAAAGCAATCGTAAGAAGTTATAATGTAGAGCTTCAAACCAGCAAGAGAAGTCATGAATTGAGTACTAGGTCAGAATCTGGCACCTTTAGCTCAATGAATGTCAAAGGCCTTTAAAACTAAGATTTACTGTATAGTTCAACCTTTATTCACATGCTCTTTAGTAAGAAGAGAGTAAGACTCAAGTTCAAACTACCTGAGTTTAACATTTGAAAATTTCACTTAAAGCTATTATATACTGAATTTTCTATTACATTGGTATTTATCCTTCCTTAACATGTTTACAAATTTAAGGGATGCAATGATGACAAATTTGAGAGATTTAAAAATCAAATGAGTTTCATTCAAATTAATGCATTAAAAAATTCTTAATAAATACATTTCAGAATTGAGAAGAAATCTTAAATTCTAAGTGGAACCATCATCTCCAGAAGAAGACATAATTATAGTCAAATCTCAATCAAAAAGTAATTTTGTATAATACTTGAAGGTTCCACATGGGATGAATTACATTATTTGGTCCAAAAATAAAGTAGTGGGACTTACTACTAAATGTTCAAAAGCTTGAGCTTTCAAAAATGATGCGATGAAGCCTTTCCAAGAGAATACTACTAAACCCAATAAATGAAGTATGAGAATTGTATCCAAGTTGGATAGGTAGTCTCCTTTCCTATGGAATCAGCTTGTCTTAGATGTTAAAAACTCTAATTTGCACGGATAACAGAATTTGGCTCTCTTCAGCTTTCTCATTCCATTCAGAAGCAGTCTTCTGAAGAGGAAGAGTTGCAAAATGAGGAGTGAAATCCAATAAGCCTTTGTCTCCTAGTTCTCGTCCACTTACTCAAAATTTCAGACGAAGCCAGGAATAATGTTCGGCACTACTCTGGTGATCTGACTGCCTATGGTAAGCCCTTTCTTCCAGATCAGTTGTAATTCTCCTCCTCAAGTAAAGGGAAAGACCATGTCGGCTGAAGGCAGTTATCATCCAATTGCTATTAAGGCAGGGTTTGAAGCTAAATATAAACGCCTGAAAGATAAGAAATATACAACAAACAACAACGGCCTCCCTTCTAGAACAACTTACAAAATGACAATGATGATACATTTATAAGAGATTTAAAGACAAGACAGGTATATATACAAAATGTTTAAAGTATCCCAAATGGTTAAGAATATACTACCCTCATGGGATGACTCAGTGTCAACATTGATGCACAATGAAGGATACACATATACATTTCAAGAGATTTTTTTGCTTAAAGAAAAATTTTTTAAGTGAGTCAAAAGTATGTTCAATCAAAAAGAAAGCTGATGTTAATGCTTCTATATCAGCTATAGAAAAAAAAAGTGTTTAGCTGGCTACTTATGTGCTCTAGAAATAAGGACTAAGTTTCTTATATTGGGGATTATTCTATGAATGAGTTATGCTTAATTTTTAGAAGTTAATAAACTTGTTTATGAAAATTTATAATAAAATAAAAAGTAAAAAATGAAATGCATATGTTAGATTATAATAATTTAAATAAAGAAATTTTAAAAAGAAATATAATAATAGTGGTGGGGAGGCAAAGGATAATTTTCTTTTCTACAGTTTTCTACCTTTTTCTAGTGAGCGTAATATTATTTTAAAAAATAGAACATATTCTACTTTAATTTTTAAAAATTATCATATCTTCTGTAAAACATTAAAACTGTAGATTGAGAGAAGGAATGTCAGCAAACATTCATAAAGATTCAGCTTTATTTAATTCATAGAAACTCCAATATTTACCCCATACGCTAGGAAAACCTTTTGTAGACATAAAGTGATTGGATAACAAGCTATTGATAAATGATAGTTTATAATACAAAAATACAATATATCCAATTAAGAAGAATTACATTTATTTAACTAAATCTCTGACTATCCTGATTATTCTTAAAAAGCACTCAAATAACGCCTGTAATATTTTGAATGTTCACATATTTGAGGGTTCCCAGTTAGATCCAGAGAAATAGCATAATGAAATTTAGTAGAAATCTTTGTTACTAATTCATTGCTTAGAATATATCTATTTAACAAAATGGGATACAGTAGAATTCAAATTTACAAATAGAGTAAACACCTGCTTTAATGGTAATATTTTGAAGTAGACAATTGCTGCACATATTAGTCCATACAGAATAACTGCTAAATAAATCACTGTAATGACTGAGAGATAATTATGGTCATCAAAATAGTCTACCATATTAAAACAAAACAAACCATAAATCCTTATATATAAAAGTCATAAATAGCTGATTAGCTCCCTAACACAGACCTATTTGAAACCTTCTATTTTATTCTCCTTTGACTTGGGACTTTCTCTAATGTACTGTATAATGCTGACAGTACTCACTGCACTTCATGAATCCAAACACCAATCCATTGAAATTAAAGCTTATATTAACAGCCTGAACTTTTTTTTTTTGGTATGGGCAGGCACCGGGAATGGAACCCAGGTCTTTGGCATGGCAGGAGAGAATCTTGCCACTGTGCCACCATCGCCCACCCAACAGTCTAAACTTTTAAAATTGATTTCTATTTATCTAGAAGTGCAAATAAAGATGCAGCTGACTTTCTTTTTATACACTCATCACAATTATTATTTGATCTAAGTGAATAATCTGTGTGCACAGTTAACAACTTCTTATTTAGAATGAACAGAACTTTTAATGCTTTTCAGCTATTATAAATCCATTTGCAAGGAAATCTATAAAACAAAAGCTGATGTTTGAAGGTGTGCGAGAAAAAGTACTCAATAATAGTTGGGAGGGTTGTTTTCTGGTTCTCCTCTCATCTCCATAAGAAAGTTCAACACAAAATTCTATCACAGGACTTAAATCAGGCAAACAACTCTATTGGCTACTATCACAGCTGTTATTCTTTAGTGTATGCAATTTTGGGACACAGATACATTAGCACACTTTTCAATTTGAACACTGGCGTCTTAGCCACAGATTTACAACAGATTTACCTGTAAATTTTAATAACATGACCTTAAAATCAACACTCTACACATTGCATCAATATCTTTTGAAACAATTCAAAAAGTAAAATTGATCTAACCCTAATTATTTAAATACAGAAATAAACTGAAATTTATTCTTCCTTTCGTATAAGAAATATTCCAAGTTAGCAACATTATTCTAGATTTACATTTGTTACATCTATATCCAAAGTAAGCCTCTAATTTATTTCATGTATAAACTCTTATTAGATTATTTATCCATGGTGATAGATGTCCATAGTTTCAGAGTTTTTACAAATGTTCCTTCCCGCCAGTTTCCAATATGCTACTCAAGTAACAAGGAGACACAGACCAACCATTAGAAACTCTACAAATGTCTTACAAACAAGTAGTTTACCATTTTCCCCTTTAGAAATTCCTTGTGCCTAGCAAACTGGAAAGTAAGAAGCTAATATAGACATTTCCTGGCCCTTTCTTTCTCGGGCATACAAAATATACGGCAATAGGCAGTGTTCCTTTCAGCTTCTAGCAGAAGCATGAACTTTTGTTTGATGATAACCAAGGATGAGAGAGCAGCAGGAGCATGACAAATACAAAGTCAATCTTAGATACCAGTAGTGACTATTTTAATGATAGCCGTTTTTATTTATTCACTTACTATAAAAAGATCAGAATACTATTGTGATGAAAGTAATAAAAATTCTTGGATGTTTACATATTTCTTAATGATAGTACATAAGAACTCGAATCCTATTTAAATTGAATGAATGATAGGCAGATAGAAACTTTAAAAGCAGCTGATAATTTTTTAGTTGTTTTTGGTAAGCACAATATTTTAAAAATCTAAAAGTCATTTTAAAAGAATAATGATTTATAGAAATAAAATCCTGATAAACTAAGAATTAGAAAAGGCTCAGAATCCATAGGCTGAATGAATTAAACCAAAAGTTCAACAGCTAAGCCAAATATCAACTATAATCTAATATAAGCTTAATATAAGAAAAATGCTTAATATAAGTCCAGGTAAATGTTTCTTTGTTGAGACTAAAGTACAGTAATCACAAGGAATTAAACAGCACAGCTACTAACAGTCATTCATTTTTAAGATGGTTTTTCTTTTGGTACAGATGATATACTAGGGATATAGGCAAGACAGTTTCATCCACTCCAAAAATTTTTTTAAAAGCTTCAGTACACATTCAAAACATAAAACAGATTTGTTCATAAATCTTTCAGAGAAATAGATATTTTCTCTATATTATTCTGAAAAATATACATAATTACGTTTACTATAAAAATTCTTCTACTGTCCTGAATTAAGTTATAACATTTTATATTAGGGATATATTTATAACTAAATTAATAAGTAAATATTACTATAAAAATATACTGTGCATTGTTTCACAAAATATGTATGTATATTTGAAATTAATGAAAACAGAACCAAAGAAATAAAATAATCTTTTTCATTCTCCAACTATAAATTATTTCACCTATCTAACCTTCCATGACAAATATAATGAATACTTTTTATAATAATAGTTTGACAACCTATATGATTTTTTTTTTTTTTATTAAACATGTTTTTATTATTTTTTTAATACATGGGCAGGCACCAGGAATCGAACCCGGGGCTCTGGCATGGCAGGCGAGAGCTCTGCCACTGAGCCACTGTGGCCCACAACCTATATGATTTTGGAATAGAAAAACAAATTCACTGTTTCATATATGTAAGTTTATTATTATTATTAAAGAATATTTGACAAAAGTACTTTTAAAATTTTAAATAAAAATAAAACATTGACTAGTTATTCTTTTTTTTTTAACACAATGGCATTACATTATAGCCAGGAAAATTAACATAGAGAACATTAAGAAAGACATTTCACTAACAAGCACATAATTTTAAATGATATAAAATAAAATTAGAGAACATTAAAAAATGTTTTTAATTCTAAATCTTAAACTGAAATACAAAGCTATAAGATGTATATAATCAAATGTTATAATATATAGTTGCCCTACTTTGGATGTAAAATACATTTTTTTCTGTGCTTAAATAATGCGATAATTTTGCTTTTTGAAGATGTATAGAAAACATTTTATAATGGAAAAAATATTTACCTCCCTAAAAAGAGACATAGGCTGTTATGGCAGCAGTCATACCAATATGCTAGTGAAATATTCCAAATAAAATGACAAAGAATATATCAATTTTAACAGTTCAGATCTGACTAATCCTCCTCCTCCTCTTCCTCACTACTGCTATTGTGTGTCATAATCCACTCCCTGTAGACCTGAATTTTCTGTAAGCATGGTAAAGAAAAAAGAAGCACAAAGGTTAGTTAAGTATGGCAAACTGTTTGGAAAGCATGTAAAATTGTGTTTAACGAGTCAGAACAATTTTGAAGCAGATGTTTCAGCTGTGGTTGGGGCTGTAACTATGGAAATAATACTCCTTAACTTAATAGAAATAAGACTAAAGTCAATTGCTTGTTTCAACTCAATGTATAAAACAGTTTGATGATATCAATATGGTATTCTTAAATTATCAATCTATATTTCTAGTAGGCAACCTTCATTGACTGCTAGGAAGGCACTATAAAAATGTACTGTTTTCTGGATAGAAAGGTACACAATGAAAGAGTATATTTTATATTAAATTTTTATATATGGGCATATATGATTTATAAATACTTGAGAGTCCTTATTTTTTAGAAAATGAGAAAATAAAAGGGAAGCATGTGAAAGTATTAATCATTTTCCAAGGGCATAATCATTTAAAATCCTCTTGAAGTGCTATCAATTTCTTTTTCACAATACTGGTAATTATATATTTTAAAGTGTTTCTTACTATTAAAATAGGGTTTTGATTTTAAAAGGCACCACTAAAAAAAAAAGAAAGAAAGAAAGAAAAAGGAACCACTACCACCAAACATCAAATCACTTCTTATATATGTAAGAGAGCAGTGCTAATCACAAACATTTAAAGGCAACTGGCAAATTCCTACAGATTTTCCACTTAATACTGTGTTTAATGCTCTTGCTGAAACACAAGAAATGACTGACAAAGATTGAGTTTTTAGTCATTTAAATAGCTCTTTTAGCAATGAATGTTAAATCGGCCTATTAAAAATAATAATACATATATAAAAATACATAGTCAAAACCCCAACCTTTTAGCAATAAATGTTAAAATTGGCCTATTAAAAATAATATACATATATAAAAATACATAGTTAAAACCCCAACCTTTAACTGTCAAAGTTTAAACCTTCAGAAAATAATGAATGCACGGAATAAACTTATCGGACACAAGTTATCAACTCATGCACAATCTTTGGCATTTTATGGCTTCTTTATACATTATAATCTGTTCCCTAGGAGTGAAGATTGCAAACTATCCTCACCACTTACTTCCTCCTAAGTTTATTAAAATAGCTTCTTAAGAAATATTTTTAGATTTTAAAAGGTGAGTTGAAAACTATTCAGCATTGAGTCTTATAAAATGTTAACATGTTAACTACTGTTCGACAAAGGAAGGCAGGTATTGGGTAGGCAAATATGTTTCAATTATATTAACCATATGTGAGTCCAGCAATTTTCCATTTTCCAAAGATGATATACTGTCATTGTGGAGATTGCACATATGCTTTCAAGTACAACCTCTCACTAGACTGCCAGTTGGATATCAATACGTAAGTATTTTGAAGCTTTAAAAACATGAACACAGTATAAAATCACTTACTAAATAATGCCTATTGAATCTATGGATATGTCTCATTTAAACAGATGGAAGACTCAGAGAAGGATTTAAAAGTACATTTTATGCAAAGTTATATGCATTACGTGCAGTGGAAAATAATAAAGCTTTACATTTTTACCCCAATCACATTAAACGTGACAATATTTTAAAATACTAAGGCTACTGAACAAAAAGATTATATCTCCAGAATATCATTACTGTGAATACTTTCAAGTCTATATAATAGAATGGCTCTTTGTTTGTTTTCAAACATATGATTTTAGTATTCTACATCTAAATTATAAAATGATTTTAAATTGGTAAAGTCTAGCTTATGATTACTGTCAGCTACACCATAATCCCTATTTTAAAAATTCTTATTTATCAAGTAGGAAATTTACCTAAACAGATAAAATAGTCTACCCTCAAACTACTATTCAAAAAGCTAATTTTCCTTACTAAAAGATGTTGGTTTTCTTGGGAACTGCTTATCAAATTCTATGAGGTTTAATAAACAGACTACATAAGAACAAAGCAGGAGAAGGGCTATGGTCATTTTAGCATCTTCAAAAGTAATACCTCAAAAGCATAAGAAACCCAGAATAATGCACAACAGCAGTGGTTCTGATTTTTTTGGTTCCTCAATGATGCCAAATTTTACCTGAGGATTACATCTAATATAGAAGCTATTAGTGGACTGATAATAAACAGAAGTAAGTAATCTGAACATAAATGGCATAACCAATCTCACAAATTCAGTGCAGAATTAAGCACACCCTATAAAAAGATCATATTTACTACAAATCCTTACATAAAAAGTTACCAAAAACTTGCTTTTCTTTGTACTCAAATTATTGAAACTGCTGTATGTAGTCTGTAAATTTAAGACTAAAATCTACTGTTGGCTTTCACTTGCAAAGTCATGCATTAACTGTTTTTCAAATCAAACTTTTTGATGCCTGAAAAAAAAGAAAAAAGAAATCTTATAGTAAATAAATGTACATTAAATCTAAGTAAATGTAAGAAATTTAAGAAACTTAGACAAAGCATAAGTTTGCTTATATGTTTTAAGAAAAAATATAAAAGCCTAAATAATCTGTTATATAGCTACTCAAAAAAAAAAACTAATGTGACTAAATTAACCTTAATATATATGCTATTTCTTCACCTGTAACATTTGATTTCCTGTACCATCCCTCAACCTGTAAGGTCTGATAACTCCGTCTTCATTGAAGAACCGAGGGGGTCGTAGACTTGCCATCTCATCAGATGTCTCTGTAGCTCTAGAGGAAAAAAAAATATGACGACTTAAAAAAATTATGGGGTAGTACAGTGACAGAATTTTCCCCTGCCATCTGAGAGACCTGGGTTCAATTCCTGACCCATGCCCCCCATTTCTCCCCCCACAAAAAATTTAAAACCTCAAATACACTATAAAAAGCAACTTCTAAAAAAAAAGGATCTTTTTGGGGATAAAATAAGAATATTATATCACTATGCTACTTTTAAAGCTTTTTAGTCACACATAATGTAAGTTCTCTAAAAAATCTGTCTCAGCCAGCCCCCTGCAGGGAGAGTCTGCTGAAGGTAAAGGCACCACATCACTTTATGCTGGTAGGAAGATGCAGTCAGACAAGCACCACATACTGGGTAGGATAGGAAAAACAGAGTCTAGAGACTTCATAGGAAAGTCTGACAGCCTGCTGGGTCTCAATCTCAGGGAAAATTGATGAAGGTGATTCTTTCCTCCTGAAAGGAGGCCAGTCCATATATTCTATAATATCTGAAGAGACCTTCCTCAAAAAGAAAAAGGGCTCTACATAGGCAGGGCAAGAAATACAAAAACAAGAACTGAAAAATTCTGATCAGTTAAACAGAAACTATGCTAGAGGCCTAGAATAATTTGAACTGAATGCCAAAGAGCAGATAGAGAACAAAGCCATCCAGCAAGAAAATCCTACATAAAAGACCTCCAGAATAAACTAATTAAGGAAATCAAATGCCTAGACACCAGCAAAAAAATGAGTCATACTAGGAAAACTGAAGATATGGCCTAGTCAAAGGAACAAATCAACAATTCAAACAAGATACAGGAGGTGAAACAATTAATTCAAGATGTTCAAACATACGTGGGAAATTTCACCAAAATCAAACCAACAACTTGGTAACAAAAGACACTGGGTGGACAAAAAGAAGAAATCAAAAGTTTGAAAAAACAAATCAGAGAATTTATGGGAATGAATGGCACAATAGAAGAGATGAAAAAAAAAACCAATGTAAACTTACAACAACAGATTTGAAGAGGCAGAAGAAAGGATTAGTGAACTAGAGGAGTAGACATCTGAAATCCGTTGCACAAAAGAAAATACAGGGAAAAGAATGGAAAAATATGAGCAGGGTCTCAGGAACTGAATGACAACATGAAGCACACGAATATACGTGCTGTGGGAATCCCAGAATGAGAAGAGAGGGAAAAGGAGGAGAAAGACTAATGGAAGAAATTATCACTGAAAATTTTCCCATCTCTTAAGAAAGACATAAAATTACAGATCCAAGAAGTACAGCATAACCCAAGTAGAACAGATCCAAATAGAAATACTCCAAGACATACCTAACCAGACTGTCAGATATCAAAGAGAGAGAGAGAATTTTGAAAGCAACAAGAGAAAAGCAAATTATCATATACAAGGGAAGACCAATAAGACCATGTGTGGATTTCTGAGCAGAAATCATGGAAGTAAGAAGGCAGTGCTATGATATATTTAAGATTTTAAAAAAGAGCCTACCATATAATGTATCTATAGGTATGAATACAAAGGATATTAAACTGTATGTAACCACCTCTTTGTAGTTCTTTCTCTCTTTCTAATATCTGGCAATTTCCCCTTCCCTCAGCTCGTTGTGAGTTTAGCAGTATTTTAAAATTTGTAAAATGTATTTACCATTTCTACACATTTATTATGACATATTTCACCTCATAAATTGGGACTCCACTTTATTTTCAACCTTCCTCTTTGTTACAAATGTGTCTTGTAACAGCATAAAGGTAGGCTTTTATTAAGTGGAGACTGAGAACCACCATCTTTTTACCCCAACATTTTATGAAAATTTTCAAACACACAGAAAAGCTGAAAGAATTTTACAGCCTACCTATTAGATTTTACAATTAGCATTTTACTATACTTGCTTCACCATATATCTTTATTAACTATTTACTGCCCTTTAATAGGTAACTTTAATCTAGTCAACTTTTTTTGTGAGTACTGATAATTTGGACTTACATACATCTTATGCTATGATTACCATGCCTATGACTATTTACTGTTTTTCCCCATAATTCCTTTCTTCTTCTTCTTCTTCTTTTTTTTTTTTTTTATTCGTCTGTTGTTGATTACATCCACAGTCAGCTAGGAGGCACGCTTGCTGCAGTGAATGGTGTTTAATCAGCTGGTGCTTAAATGAGAGAGCTCAATGTAGCACAGCCCAAGCAGCTCAGCATACCTCATCTCAGCACTCACAGCTCAGTCCAGGCTTTTGGAGATGCAGGAAGGAATCACCCCAGGGAAAGATGTGGGAACCCAGAGGCCTGGAGAGAAGGCCAGAGGAGATTGCCCTGTGCGTTCCCACGTAAGAAAGAACCTCAGTTGAAAGTTAGCTGCCTTTCCTCTGAAGAACTATACGTCAACTAAATAAATCCCCTTTTATTGAAAGCCAATCCATCTCTTGTGTGTTGCACTGCAGCAGCTAGCAAACTAGAACACTGACCTGTTTAATTTTTCTTTATGTCTTTTATTTTTGCCTGTCTACTAGTTTAGGAGTTATACATTATTTCTAACCTTTTACAGGGTACCTATAAATATTCCTAACATACAAATCTAAATATTTTTCTAAAATTTTAATATCTGCTTTCTTTCCCCAAAAGACTTATTGTGCTTTTACTCTTTTCTTGTCAGGAACTCCCATCACCAACTCTACCAACCTGTCCTATCTATGCCATCCCTCCACTCTCTTACTTCCCTCTTGATACAATGAACAAAGTTCCTAATGCATATCAATGGCTAAATCCTTAACTTATGATACGGATCTCATCCCCTCTCACTTTTTGAAGCACTTTGCTTCCACAATCTCTCCCTCAATGTCTCCCTCTCTGCTGACATCAGCAAATACACTCTACTATAGAAAACAAAATAAAAAAAAAAGAACTCTAATTGTCTTCACATGTATATACTACCAACATATATCCTATTTTTCTGCAACTCTTCAAAGCAAAATTTCTTGAGTTGTCTATGTATTTTTTATATCCCCACTTCCTTACATACATCTCATTTTTCAACTCACTCTAATTAGGATTCTATATACAACTGGACTGACTCTGCTCTTCATGAGGCCACCAAGATTTCCACATTGCCATAACTGATAGTCATGTTTTTGTTCTGTTCTTACTTCACTTCTGGCAGCATTTGACATAATTGATCACTTCCTCCTTCCTGAAACATTTTCCTTTCAGTTTTTATGATTCCATACTTTCTTTTGCTGATCCTCCACTAAATGTTAAGACAGTGCAGGGTCTGGTCTGGGGACTCATTTCTCTTCTTTAGCTATACTCACTAAGGTAATTACACCCAATTCCAATAATATAAGCAGCATCTATATGAAACAACGTCTACATTTTCATCTATAGTCCTGTGCTTTGGGGACAGGTGCTCTCCATTTCTCCTTGGCATTATCTCACTAAAGCTGCCAAATTCAAAGCTCCAACATGGAAACATAAATGCTCTATCACTCTTTTTTTTTTTTTTCTTCCCTAAGATGGGGAAGAATAGATAAAAAGGGGTCAACCTGCCTGTACCTCTCTTTTCCTTGCAATTTACCATGTAAAATGCAGATCTTTCTTTGGGCTGTTCCAGGCAGCTCCAGCCTTTTAGAGCAGTGTGCATTCCACAGAGGGTTCTCCTTATTTTTCAGGAAAGATATATTACATATATATCTTTGTAGACATGTGTTCTATAAACTCTAAAGATTTGAGGTAGGAGAAGGAAGCTATAGTGTGTATTTAAACCAAAATATGGTGAACGAAACTGCAACAGCATAATACCAACAAATAAATATATATTTCCAGAACTTTAAATACCTCCAATAAGATAATTATTAATTACAAAATGAAAAATAGTAACTTTGCAGTGAAAGAAACCTGGCAAATACCACCTTAACAAGGTGATCAAAGTTAACATCACCAGAATGGGACAAATTGGTATCATGTAACTCCTGATGTGATGCACTGAGAAGGACCTAATATTTCTGTGGTCTCCCTGACAAAAATTTATAACCTAAATCTAATTATGGAGACATCAGACAAACTCACATTGAGGAACATTCTACAAAATAAACAACATTTATTCTATGACAACTATAAGCAATATGGGCTCCTGGATTGGATGTTGGATTAGGAGAAAGTATTTATTTTCTTTCCTTATAAAGGATGATAGCAGTAAAACTAAATACGAACTGTGTTTTAGATAGTAGCACTACTGTAGTAAAATAAAAGATGTTTTTGTTTTTAAAGAAATGTACAATAAAAAAGGGGAAGTAAACATTATGTGTACAAATTTCTCTCAAGGAGCTGAAAAACTACATGTGTACGTGCTTATATATACATACACACACGTAGAGAGTGAGAGGTGAACAAAAATGTGACAAATTTTTACATTTGTGAAATCTGGGTGAAGGATTTATGAGATTTCTTTGTATTATTTTTGTACTTAAAGTCTGAGATAAATTTGAAATAAAGAAGAAAATGAAGCTATAATATCATATATAATAAATGTACAATATTCCATGGAATCGATGTACTATAATTTAGGCAGTCATATCTTATTGAAAATAGGTATTTTTCAGCTGGTGTAAAGTTTGTCATAATTCTAAGTTTAGTATATTTCCTCTGTTTATCTTTGTTAAGCTAGATTTCTAGAAGTAGAATTGCTGAGTCAAAACAGGTAACACTGCTTTTTTCATTATTTACATTAATCATAAATGAGACAACTACCTGATCAATTTCTAGATAATGCTGGAAAAGTCAATTTTATAGCTTTTTTTTTCATTTTCTTATAACATTTTGCATCCCTAAAGCCAAATATTTAAAAAAACCTATATTCTTAATTTTTACTTTGAATAAATACCTACTATAAATCTTCACATGCCTTTGTTATATAGTCACACTTAATTAACCACATTTGAGATACATACTAGGTCATACCAGCAGCTCTGGGGAGATGTTTGCATAGCTCAGTATCTATTTTGAATTCCTTATGTTTCAATGATTTTGAGCTTCTATAACTTTAAGCACATATTTATGAAAATACAGTTATAGGCAGAGGAGACTGATCCCTTTTTACCATGTTAATTCTAAATTAAAATTAAAATTATAATGCAAACATTCAATTATGGTAAGCAGTATGAAATACTGTTTTAAGAAGAACAGTTCAGAAGATGACAATACTTATCCCCACAGATAATACTTATCTGTATTAAATTGAAAGAGAAAATACAGAAGGAAAAAGATTAGAGAGACAATCACTTTCTAAATGAGGCCTCCCTATGATTTTAATTATTTACAGAATGTGTTACAAAGTTTTAGAACAGAGACAATAATAATAAAATCAATAAATTTCAGTCTTGGGCTAAATTTAATTCATAGGAAGAGGGAGCATGTTTAAAATTATTTCCACATATAACAAGAAGTAGTGAAAATGGATTTAAGTTTTATGACAAAAGGAAGGGTAAAAGCAAAGCTGGGTTTGAAATGAGGAATGTAAAATGCCATTCTCCATGTCTCAAGAAAGGAAACAGAATATTATTATTTGCCAATACAATTTTATACTAACATATATTGTTACACTAATGTATGTCAATCAAGACTGAAAATCTTGCCTAACTTGACAAAAACCTTTCCTGCCAAGGCTGCTGGGAATGAGTAACCAATAAAAAAGAACTTTATAAAGTTGAAATTGTGATACTTAAAAAGTATCAAAAGGAATTAGGAGATCATTTGCAACCTGCTTTGTTTTAGTGCTCATAACTAAGTGCCCCAAACCACATGGCAGATTTATTTAATTTCTCAGGACTTAAGCATTTTACTTATATCACACAGCAAAGAGAATTTACCTTTTTATTCCTTGAAATGTACTGCTAGCCATATCAATGATGCCTCCAGTTGGCCTTGCCACTGCTCCCACTAAACCTTTCCCCACACCTTTAAAGAAACCAGCTGCTCCTTCTTTTTGAGCTCCTAGGGAAAAAAAAAAGTTTTAAGCAAATGGAACATGAAGTAAATAAAGAACTAATTTATAAGACTTGGTAATATATAACCCAAAGGAACTATTGTACTTGCCTTTAATTGGTTTTGTCACAATTCCTGTTATGCCACTTACAAAACCCTAGAGGGAAAGCACAATTGAAAATTTACAATACTCTCACATGCCTCAAAGAACCAAGTCTGGTTCACATAAAAATTACAGAGCTTTGCTTTGTAGACACCATAGGAATGAACATATTTCCTAAATATTTTATTTAAACAGAAAGTTTTTGGAAGTCAATGACATTTTATATAAATGCTACCCACTGCTATACCAACACCCAAATATTTTAAGGAATCAGAGTTACATGTCTATTTTCCTTATTGCAAGTTTAAAAGATATATCCTAAAATGATCACAACTCTGTGAAACTTCTTACAGAAACTAAGCCTTTTCCTCCACGAGTGATGCCTTCTCTCAGACCAGCTGGTTGCTTATTCATGGCTTCTCTTCTCTTCTGCTGGTAGTCTTCATCCATAGTCATAGCTGCTACTCCTTTGGCCATAGCACTGGTGATTTTGGAGGCAGCACCAGCTAATCCACCTAGCAGAAATTATAGCAGCTTTAGTAAAAGCAAATATGTCGATTCTTTGTAGCACAATAATACGTGGTGGGTATTATGATTCTTACCAACTGCTCCACCAACTAGTGCCTTTAGTCCTAGTGCCATTCCCTCCACAAACTCTTCAGGACCCTGAATGGCTCCCTAAACGGTCAAAAAGAATATAAGGTTGTATTTACTTTTAATTTGATGAAAATGGTTCAGACAAAAAGAATAAAGATGTCCCTGAGGAAATTAAATGAGTAAGAATTCAATTAAAGGAATTCTCAGAGATATTTAATGACACTGAAAGTACAAAAGATAAATTGTTAGAAGTTGGATCCAAACTTAGAAAGTATGACAATTCACCAACATAATATGTTTGTTTCATATTGTAATGAGAAGGCAAGAGAACAGTTCAAACTACTTGATGTTTTTAAAAAGAAATAAAAAGTTTTAATCCCTCAATGTTCTAATATTTTAAATTATAGTACTTAAAATATTAGGTTTCATTACCATATACATTTATAACATAAAATTAGAAAGGTTTAATATTTGGCAACTTTTTTGGTTGTTGTTAACTTGCATTTGTTTTGGCATACATTTTTAAGAGTCACAGAACAAATCATTTTCCCCATTAGAGACAGCTTTGCATGATTTATTTTTACAGTCCCCCAGGACCATGCAAAGCAAGAGTACATGGTGACCTATGGTTAAGCTAACTAAGACATCCATTATTGGTGGTTCTAAGTATATTGTTTGTTTTCTCATATATAAAAAAAAAATTAGCAACAAAAGAGTACATAGTGATCTCCCCTATGCTGTAATTTGAAGTTTATCCACCTTTTCTAACCTAAAATAACAATAAAATCCAGTATATCTTAGCAAAGTCTAAGGTTTCAATTTTGAGGTAAAAATTTCAAAAGAACTAATACCCCCAAATCAATCTCTGTTCACAGCAAAATAATGGCTTTTCTGTATGTTTTTCAAAATCAATTTACACCTAAAACTCAAATTAAAAATACAAATCCTTTATCTATTAAAAAATATTAGTGTGATATGTCACACAGTACCAAGATAATTATTTTACCTGATACGGTTCATAAAAAAATGCTTCTACACCTTCGGAAAATTCTCTAATTAAGCCAAAGGGATTTCCCAAAACTTCAAGTCCAAGAATGAGTACATACATCTGCTTAATGGCCTAAAAAGTGAAATATGAACATTATCAATACAGATAATTAGACCTAATTTTTTTCTTATAGATGTTCAGGACTCACATCCAGTTTTTTCAGGCTAACATTCTTAATCACCAATTTCACCACCTAAACCTTTTTATTCTTTATTAATCAAAACTTTTAGTTTTAAAAAAGCACTTTGTTATTATAGTACTGGAGACAAGATGACATTATACCTACATAAAGCTTTAGAATATTTAAAATGTGTTCACTTTTAAAATGGTGTGTGACAGTTAGTAATACATGATTTTAAAGAGAAACATATGCATCAGATGATGGCCAGGGTCAGAGTAAGTAAATGGTAAAACTGGCATCCAAACCCAGAACTCTTGAGTAATGCTCGGTGATATGCCCACTAAACCACAGTTGCTTCAGATACCTATAAATTATATCATAAAATATAGGAATCTTTCTAGAGGTGCAAAAAGTTCCATTAAAATAATTTATGTAGCTGAATAAACAACTCAATTACATTAAAAATGACTTGTGTTCATCAATTAGTTGCCAATTAATAATTTCCCTTGAACCCACTTTTAAATTTAAAATAAGTATGGTGAATTAATATTAATTTTTATTTAAGGACTGATTTATTCATAATCTAAAAAATGAATTCTAGAAATGGCTAAAGGACTAAAAAAAATGAAAATATCAGTTGAACTCTATTTTTTCTACAATTCTGAGGCAAAAAACATGCTTTAAAATTTTGAAAATGTTTACTACCCTCTCAATCTACATTACATGTTTACACACACATTTATCACACTGTTTCTTTGTAAGAGAATCTCAGACAAACCTGTTTCGAATAGTGTCTTATTACTTCAGACTGTAGTTCAGGTGTTGTATGGAACTGATAGTTGAGTTCAAAAAATGCAAGCCTGAAAAAAACATATAAATGGACAAATGTGTGTTTGTGTACAGAGAAAGAGAGAAAGAGACAATGTTGTTAATATTAAAAGCTTGATTTTTTCTAGAATTTTTTTCTTCTAATCTTTGCCTTTTGGTACATTTTTTCCACATCAATCAGAAAATCTATTTTTTTTTTCCACAAATATTTCAGCATATTTGACTAAAGTACCCTCTGAGAATCTGATACAAGCTTTGGATCTTCTCCAAAGAAAAACCATTCAGATACACATATTCTCTTATAATTTAAGGGGCTTCTGAGAGCCCCTGAATCCCATTTACTTTATAAGAGTATTTTGCAATTGTTTTATCATGATCCACGTAGAAAATGAAGAGGGTGTTCAAGAATGACAGGGCTCAGTTGCTCCAGGTCCTGCCTGGTTACCCCCAGAGCTCAAAAATCAAGGTTGGTCATATTTATAACTCCTTCAAAACATAAACCTGATCTAGCAATTGGGAAGTTCTATGCTAGCAGATTCAAAGACAATAAAATATCATCATCCCTATTCCTGGTGTCTTCAAACATATTTTCTTTTATTTCACTTTTACTTGACTTTATCTAGGTTTAGAGTTATCTTTTACTTGACAATATTCTTGATATAGTTCTTAATAGTCAGTTCTAAATGCTAAATGAAAAGTTTATTCTGTTCTATAGTTTCAGTTAGACTTTTGATAAAAAGTTTCCATTATGACTCACATAAAATATAAATTCTTGACTATAATATTTAAACTGATCCCTTCATTTCTCTTATCACTGCACGTATTCTATTTTTCTAGTCCCAAATACTTGATTCTATTGGCCTCTAAGGCACATCTCTGAAGCACCACACCTTTGGGAACACACATTTAAGAATCCTTCCCTAGGCCAGAAAGGTATTATCTTTACATAATGCACAAACTTGCATGGTTCACGGTCTTCTTTCTGAAAGAAGTTATTTAATAATTATTCTGTTATCTAACAGTTAAGAGTTACTAAGAAATATGTTTGGTATTACTTAAATTATATTTAAGGGCAAAAACTGTTTTTTACCCTAAATCTCCAAAATATTTACAATGTCTCAATTAAAGAGTTTTAGATAAACATAAAGTACATTTTTCATCAATTTATATACTTGAATATTAAACATACTTAAAAACTACATCTTGTACATCTGTAAGAGTGGCACCAATACTCTTCAGCAAAAGATTTAAAGAAGAAAGTGGAATGAGTCCTCCACGTTGCTTTGAATCTTTAGCTTCTTCTCTACCCGAACTCAGTGAAACACTTAAATGTAACTACAGATAAAGAGAGAAATATTTCAAAGTATTTTCTTTATATTGATAATTTAATTTAAAAAAATCAGTTTCATCTTAAATTCATTATATCATAAATATTTTTAAATTTTTCTGGATTATACCAGTAAGTGGAAATTCAAAGGAATTTAAATATAATATAGCTTTTTTTTTTTGAAAATTGAAATTTAACAATTCAAGATTACATGATATTTGGTTCAATCCCATTCTTTTTGGTAAAGCTAGGAAAACACTAATTTTTATATACTAATAACACTGACAATATAGAAGTTGAAGTTTTTAAAAATAGTTCATACCTCAAAAACTATACATTACAATTACTAAAAGTGTGAAATGCCAAAAAAATTTTACATTTATATGCATATTGTATATATGCTTGTTTAATAATTTTCTTCAAGTATTACATAAGTAGCCCATAAATTCTGTGTTAAGAACTAATTCACATTTAATTCCATTTGATCTTCAATTCTTAAATCAAGGCTACTTCATAAATTAGTTTGAAACATAATATATCATATATAGAATTTTCAAAATTGTCCCAAAATACTAAAAAGAAAGCTAAGATCAAATAATGCTGTCAAGATATAAACATGTTGTGGGTGGCTCCACTATTGTGGTTACATGGTAAAAAATTATTAGAAGGAAAAATTTAAAAGAACCATTTGTTATTTTTCTGTATTTATAACTGTAAAGTTATACTATTTATATACTTTTAAAGAACATAATTTCAAATTCTTCTATACCCCCCACATTGGATTAAATCTATTTGCTACTACCTAGACTAACAAGGACAATAAAAATGACTTATTTTTACCTACCTTGATAGGAGATATATGAAAGTATTCATAGAGACTGACTTGTGATGTATCTACTGATGAAACTGTTTTATATTCTTCTTGGAAAGCTTCTATATCATTATGAAAAAGTTCAACCTATAAAGGAACATAAAATGTTAAGAACTAAAGAGACCAATATACATGAGGTATTTAAACTAATAGCCCACACGTTGCAGAAAACTGCTCCATATTCATACTCAACATTTCTCTAAATAGGAAAGATATTGTCTCACAAGGAAACTATTATCTTTGTTAGTTCTCTTTGCTATTCACAAAGGTTTAAGCACATCTCTAAAGGTTTCCATCCAAACCACCCTAAAACGCTGCTAAGCTTTTCTTCATGTTGTTATAGATCATACAGACCTTCAAGTTAATATAGATCATATTCCCAAGGTCCCCTAATCCATTTTATCAGCATTCTCTTGGGAATATTTGTTTCTTTAAACATACTCATCAGATCCACTTGGAGCTATTTGGGAAATGACTCACCGAAATCTAAAGGCCAGTAATATAATCAAAGTAGGGAGGAGTGTTGAAGGTAATTTTGCATGAAGTGATTAGTATACCTGTAATTGATAAACATCAATACCATTTTCTAAACACCGACAGATCTAAGCTTTCTATATGTTGAGAATTGGCCCAAAATTCATATTTTGTTAATTTATTCACAAAATATCTAAACAATAGCCTTATTAAAAGTATATTTGGAGACTGACTTCTGGTTTGACACTGTGAGGAGCTTTATTGTTTTATTTTTAAAAACAACAACAGTTTAAAGACTGAGAATGGTCCTAAGGGATAACAGCAAATGAAAAAATATCTATTCAAGAAAATCTATACAAAAATTCAGGAAGACATTCAAAATCTGCAAAATATATGAATGAAGACTGTCCTCTCCTTCTACCTTCTCAGCTCAGCAAGGCAGAAATTACTCTCTAGACTGCTGCAGCCAAGAACATAGGACTCCCTCTCGCCCCACGTCCCAGTCAGAAGACTTTCTTTAAGGAGGAACAGGATGTCAAGCATTTCTCATCCTGTCCCCAGCTACCTGTTGCTGAGGCTAAGTTCTAGGGAAGTACAGTAGTGAAGTGGGGCTCTTTCCTTCTGTCCAGCCTCCACTCATGAAATGGATGGTTTGTCTTTGGTGTAGTGTCCCTGAGAATATTCAGGCTCCAACAGACCCTGCCCTAACTCAAAATGTAGCAGTTTGCACCAGAGAAACAAGAAGAAAAGATGACTTCCCTCCTAAAGTGCTCAACCTTCTATAGTGGGGAGGTCACAGAAATGCAACCCATGCCCATTCCAGAGGCAAAATCAGACATTTTGCCTGGAGGGAAAGTAGGCATCAAAACATACAGCTGATAATCTCTTCCCAAAGAAACTGACTTTCATTTGTAATAGACTATGGAGATGTTCACGATTAATGGTGCTCTGAAAAATAATGAAGGTTGTGGTAAAATTATGAGGAGATCTGTAGATTCAATAAAGACCCATGATAAAGTTTAGGCCAGCTGGTTTGCAGGAGAAAACTAGGGAAAGAGACAACAGAGGAGAGCCCTCCAGCACTCAGAACAAATATCAAAGACTAATTTTCTCAACTATTCCTTCAAAGGAGCCCAAATTTGATCAGAGTTGGCTGTAGAAAAATTTATATCCTAGCACTCAGAGTTGTTATATTATCTGAAATGTCTAGTTTTCAACAAAACAAAACTTGTAAAGAAGCAGGGAAATATGACTCACAAACCAAACTGGAAAAAAAGCAAGCAATATAATCTGCCTGTGAGAGTGATCAGATGTCAGTTTAAAAGAAAAAAACTTCAAATCAGTCATTATAAGTATGTTGAAAGAATTGAAGGAAATGATGAATCAAGAAATAAACGAAGGCATAAAGACAATGTTTCAGCAAAGAGAGTATCAATAAAGAGATGGAAATATTTAGAAAAAACTAAATAGAAATTCTGGAGTTGAAAAATATAATACTGAAATGAAAATTTCACTAGAGAGGCTCAACTTAAGAGTTGAACTGGCAGAAGAAAGATAGTGAGCTTGAAGATAGACAGACTATATAGCTAAAGAACAGAGAGAAAAAAAGAAAGAAGGAAGAGAGACTAAGATAAATGTGGAACACTAATAAGCTCGCCAATAGATGAGTAGTGGGGTACTTCTTAGAAGGTGAGCAAAGAGAGAAAGGAACAGAATAAATTAAGAAGTAATGGCTGAAATCTCCCCAAATTTATTGAAAAACACACATCTACACATCCAGAAGGCTCAACGAACTCAAGTAATTGAACAAACACCAAGAGAGTCACAAATGCAACATAAGTAAGCAGCAAAAGAAAAATAACTCATTACTTACAAGTGAACTACATCAAGATAAACAAAAAGCTGACTTCTTGGCAGAAATAATGGTGTGGTTAAGAAGTGGGTTGACATTCAAGAGCTCAAAGGAAAAAAAAAGGTCAAAAAGGAACCCCATATCTAGTAAAGCTATCTTACAAAACTGAAAGTGAAAAAGGACATTATCAGGTAGACAAAGCTGAGGAAATTTATTGCTAGCTGATGTGTTTTTACAAGAAATATCAAAGTAAATTCTTCATGCTGAATGCAAGTGACCCCAAAGATTAATTCAAATCCACATTAAATAAAAAAAAAGAGCACTGGTAAACGAAATCACGTAATTAGGAAAGACAATGCAAATGCATACTATTCTTCTTTTCTGTATTAACAGATTTAAAAAGCTATTGTATAAAATAATATGTATATGATGTATTCGTGGGTGTAAACACACAGAAATTTAACAGATGTGCCAATAACAACATAAAGGAGGTGGGGGGGAGAAAAACTATACTGTACTAAAGAAATGACTACAGGTAGTAAAACAATAATTATAACTGTGTTGTAGGATTTTTAGCATTATAGATATACTATCATTTATAGTATCATCAATGATACTATAAAAAGTGGGAAAGGAGAAGAAAGCTATATAAGAGTAACTTGTCTAGATCTTCTGAAATAAGCCAGTATAAATCTGAAGTTAATTCTGACAAATTAATTGTACATGGTAAGTCCAGGAGAAACCACTAGATAAAAAGCCTCTAAGAAATATAGTAGAAAATTTTAAAAATGTAAATGCTTCATGAGAAAATATGCCCTCAATGCTATAGAAGAGGGAATAGCGCACCAAACAAACAAAAAAGGACATTAAAACATAGAAAATGAAAAATAAAATGGTTGATGCAAATCCGACTATATCAATAATAACATTAAGTGTGAATGAATTAAGCAATCCAATCAAAAGGCAAAGACTGTCAGACTGCAGTAAAAAAACACGATCCAACTATATCATGTCTACAAGAGATACACTTCAGATGCAAAGATGTAAACAGAAAGTAAAAGGCTAGAAGAAGACATATCATGCAAACAGCAACCACCAGAAAGCTGGAGTGACTATATAAATATCAGACAGAATAGACTTATTACCAAAAAAAATTTTATAATGATAAAATGGTCAATCCATCCGAAATACATTAACAATTATTAACATATCTGTGCCTAATAATACCATCAAAGTTCATGAAGTAAAACTGATGAAATATGAAGGGAGAAACAGACAATTCAACAATAATTGTGAGAGTCTTCAATACCCCAAGTTCAATAATGGATAGAACTAGCAGAAGATCAAAAAACAAATAGAAGATTTGAGTAACACTCTGACCCAACCAGACATAAGAGGCATCTAGAGAACTCCACCCTATCAAGAGAAGAATATATATTATTCTCAAATGTATATGTAAAATTTTCCAGGATAGAGCACAGGCCATGTAAAAGACCTCAATAAATGTAAAGAGGTACAAATTATACAGATATGTTTCTGACTGCAATGTAATGAAATTAGAAATCAATGACTGAAAAAAAAATTGAGAAAGTCACTAATATTTAGAAATTAAACAACACATTCCTAAATAAACAAATGAGAAAGAGGAATCAAAAGGGGAATAAGAAAATAATATGAGATGAATGAAAATTGAGATAGATATACCCCAACTTATGGGATGCAGCTAAAAGACTGCTTATAGGGTTATTTATAGCTGGAAAATGGAAAAATAACAAACTAAACCTAAAGCACGGACAAGAAAGAAAATAGTAAGACTACAGTGGTGATAAACGAAATAAAGAATGGAAAAACAACAAAGAACATCAATGAAACCAAAACAGTTCTTTGAAAACATAAAAAAAAAGTTAATACTCAAATTACTAGAATCATAAATGAAAGAGGGGACATTATTACTGATTTAACAGCTATAAAAAAGATATTAAAGGACAACTCTGAACAATTATATGCCAATAAATTAGCTAATTTAGATGAAAAAGACAAATTTTTAGAAAGACACAAATAAGTGAAACTGACAAGAAGAAATAGACAATCTGAATAGACAATAAACTAAGAGATTTAGCAGTAAAAAATTATCAACAAGGACATCTCAGGCCCTGATGGCTTCATTGGTAATTCTACTCTACAGTTAAAGAAGAATTAATACCAATTCTTCACAAACTCCCACAAAAATAGAGGGAACATTTCTTTTCATTTTATGAGGTCAGCATTACTGTGATATCAAACCAGACTAAGAAATATCAACAAGAAAAGCAATCTACAGACCATTATCTCTCATGGATATGGATAGAAACATCCACAAAATACGTAAAAGTTAAATTCAGCAAAATATAAAGAGAATTATACATCATAACCAAGTGGGATTTATCTCAGGGATGCAAATTTAGTTTAATATCTAAATTAATTAATGTAATAGATAATCAATAGAATAAACAAAAACTACATCATCCTAACACACAGAGAAAAAGTATTTGATAAAATATCCAGCATACTTTCATGATGAAAACACTCAACAATCTAGGAATAGAAGGAAACCTTCCAACCTGATAATAGGCATCAAAAAACAAATGCAAGCAACATCATACTAATTAGTGAAAAACAGGATGCTCTCCCCCTAAGATCAGAAAGACAAAGATGTATGCGTTTTGCTCCCTCTATTCACCACTGTAATAAAAGTTTCAAAAGAAATAAAAGGCATCTAGAGTAAAAAGAAAGAAGTAAAACTATCTCTATTTGCAGATGACATGATCCTATTTATAGAAAATGCTAAAAGAATTCACCATAAACCTCCTAGATCAAATGCCTAGAGTGTATAATAATAGTGGCTAAATGTACAAATTTTAAAAATGTTTGTGCATGAGGAAGAACAAAGGAATGTCATTACTGCAGGGTTCTTAAAATAGATGGTAATTAATATTTTAAAATTTCACCGTATGTGAGACAAAAGCAAAAAATGTTCATTTGGCACAAAATTTATATTTTGGCTAGTTCATTTCCTAATATAACTTACGTAGATAGCTTGATTGAACACCATAAGTACTTGGAATCTTGGGTAGGGCATGAGATTTTGTTGGTTTGTCCAGAGTGATGCCCTGATGAATCCCAGAATGATTTGATCAATGAGTGGAAAAGTATTTGCAGAGTCCCCTTTGGGGAATGGTGAGAAGGGGGAGAAACTCAACTTCCCCAAGTTGAATTCTTGATATTCTCACAAGCAGTGTGGAAAACCAAAGCTATAGGCTGAGCCCCCAGTCTTGGGGTTTGTTCACATGAAACTTAATCCCACAAAGGATAGGTCAAGTCTACTTAAAATTTAGGCCTAAGAGGCACCCCCAAGAGAGTCTCTTTTGTTGCTCAGATGTGGCCTCTCTCTCTCCAGCCAACACAACAAGCAAACTCACCATCCTCCCCCTGTCTACGTGGGACATGACTCCCAGGGGTGTGGACCTTCCTGGCAACATGGGACAGAAATCCTAGAATGAGCTGACTCAGCATCAAGAGATTGAGAAAACCTTCTCGACCAAAAGAGGGAAGAGTGAAATGAGACAAAGTATCAATGGCTGAGAGATTCCAAACAGAGTCGAGAGGTTATCCTGGAGGTTATTCTTATGCAGTAAGTAGATATCACCTTGTTATTCAAGATGTAATGGAGAGGTTGGAGGGAACTGCCTGAAAATGTACAGCTGTGTTCCAGTAGCCATGCTTCTTGATGATGATTGAATAATGATATAGCTTTCACAATGTGACTGTGTGATTGTGAAATCCTTGTGTCTGATGCTCCTTTTATCTACCTTGTCAACAGAAAAGTAGAACATATGGAATAAAAGTAAATAATAGGGGGAACAAATGTTAAAGTAAATTTAGTTTGAAATGCTAGTGATCAATGAAAGGGAGGGGTAAGGGGTATGGTATGTATAATCTTTTTTTTTTTTCTGTTTTTGTTTTATTTCTTTTTCTGTTGTCTTTTTATTTCTTTTTCTGAATTGATGCAAATGTTCTAAGAAATGATTAATATGCAACTAAGTGATGATATTGTGAAGTACTGATTATATATGTAGAACGAAATGATCACATTAATATTTTAGTTCGTTTGTTGTTAATTTTTTAAAATTAATTAATTAATTAATTAATTTAAAAAACCCAAAAACCTCCTAATCTGTGGCTGAATTTCAGAAGAGTAGAAATATCTTGTACTCAATATGCAAAAATCAATTGTAGTTCTATTCACCTGCAATGAAATTAAGGAAATATTTCCATTTACAGCAGCATCAAAAAGAATAGTCAGGAATAAATTAAACAAAATAATTTTAAACTCTGAAAACTACAAAACATTGTTGAAAGAAACTGAAGTTCTAAACAGAAAATCATCTTAAATCAAGGATTAGAAGACTTAATATTGTCAATATAACATTACACACACACACACTCCGCCCCTGCAAACTGATCTACAAATTCAAAATCTATATCAAAATCCCAGCTGATTTCTTTGAAGGAATTAACAAGCTGATTCTAGAATTCGTATGACGTTTTCAATATGATCTTGAAAGAGTAGAGTAAGAGGAATCACACATCCTGACTGCAAAACTTAGCATAAAGCAATGGTAATTCAGACGTTATGGTACCAGCACAAGTAAGGATACAGATTAATGGCAGAGAACTGAATATCCAAAAATAAAACCAGGTGTCTATGTAAACTGATTCTGACAAGAGTGCCAAGATGATTCAATGGGGAGAGAATAGTTTTCAATAGACAGTAACTGAGAAAACTGGATCGCCACATGCAGAGTGAAGCTGAACCCTTACCTCCCACCATAAACAAAAATGAACTCAAAATGGATTAAAGACTTTAAAATGCAATTGCCAAAACTATAACTCTCTTCCAATAAGCACAGGAAAAGATGTGTGACATCATTATCATAAGGGAAATGCAAATTCAAATGACAACAAGACACCATTTCATAGCCATTAGGATGGGGCAGAATCCAAAAGTCTGAAAATAACAAGTGTTGACAAAACTATGGAGAAATTAGAACCCAAATATATAGCTAGTAGGTATGTAAAATGTGCAGCTGTTTTGGAAAACAGTCTGGCAGTCCTCAAATAATTAGACATAGAGCTACCATATAATCCAGTAGTCCTACATTTAAGTATAACCCCAAGAAAAATGAAAACATGTCAACACAGAAAACTTGTATACAAAAGTTCACAATACAGAAATGTTCACTATAGCCAAAAGATGGGAACAACCCAAATGGCCATTAACTGACAGACGGATAAACAAAATATGATACATCTATACAATGGACTATTACTCAGTCATTAAAAGCAATGAAGTATGGATATATGCTACACCATGGATAAACCCTGAAAGCATTATGCTATGTGAAAACAGCCTATCCATATATTATGATTCAGATATCAATTGTGCAGAACAGGGAAATCTTTTAAGATAAAAAGTAAATCAGTGGTTTCTTAGAAGCAATAGCTAAAGGGGTTTCTTTTTGAGGTAATGAAAATGTTCTAAAATTGACTATGGTAATGGTTGCACATATCTGTGAATGTAAAAAAAGTCATTAGGGCAGGCAACAGTGGCCAGGTGGGCAATGGTGGCTTGGTGGCAGAGTTGTCGCCTGTCATGCCAGAGATCTGGGTTTGTTTCTCAGTGCCTGCCCACATAAAAAAAAAAAAAAAGAAGAATTTATTAATTGTCTTCCTTTAAAACGGCAAGTTTTAAATTACCCTTTTTTAATTTAATTACCCTTAAAGAGGTAATTTTATGTTACGTGGATTGCATCTCAAATAAAGTTATAAAAAACTCAGTTAAAAAAAGACCACATATTTTAAATTCTATTTACTTGAAATGTCCAGAATAGGCAAATTCATAGAAACATACAGTAGATTAAGGTGGGGGTGGGGTAGGGGTGATACCTAAATGGTAGTTTCTTTTGTGGTAATAAAATCATCCTAAAATTGTGTTGACAAGGTGCACAACTTTATGAATACACTAAAATCCACTGAATTGTACACTTTAAATGGGTGAACTATATAGTATGTTAACTATATGTCAATAAAGCTGTTATTAAAAAGAAAAAAAAAAGATATAGTTTACCTTGTCTCTATCCATGCAATCTGTCCTTATCTTAAGAATTCATTCTATGAGGGTATGTTAAAAAAAGAGACTGTATTTGAACAACTCTATCATTGTGATTTTATGGTCTTTGATCAGTCATGAAGAGATATTACCTTTCAATTTGTCTTACCCCTTCTCTTATCAAATATCCTGGCCCTACACGACTTCTAAACTATTAATCAAGGCAAAAGCACACAAAGTAACCCAAAACAAAAAGAAAGAAAACACTAGTGGTGATGTAAACATGACTGATTACCATCTACCCTCTCCTACTGGTCCAAAACATTTCCTCCTCTTTGCTAAGTCAAATATTATTATATTATTTTAAAATGGACCAAAACCATTCTTATGGCTTTAAGAATTTATAATAGCATTCAGTTTTTTAGCCCTCTCCTTTCCCTAATCCTTCCCATTAAATGCTATTATGTTAAATCTTACCTCTGTATTTTCAGTCACCTCAGCTTCTGTCATAAGTTCTGCTAAAGCATAGACAAATCCAAGATCTAACCTGAGATCCATTTCTTGGATCAACACTTTGAAATACCTGTATTATAAAGTAAAAAACATTAAAAAGTGTCAATGAACTGCATTAAGATAACTAGATAAGAAAAAAAATTAGAAAAATATAACAACTTTCAAATTTAGGAGTTTTTAGATGAGTGAATAAAAGAACTTATGGCAACATCGTTCATAATAAAAAACTGTAAATACTCCAATAACAACAAAAATACATATAAATACAAAATACAAATAACATAACAAATAACAATAAAAAAACTGTAAATACTCAAATGATAGAAAATGGATAAACTGTGGTATATAGTCATAAAATAGAATATTATTGATCAGTGATAATGAACCAACTACACACAACATTAATACATTTTAGTAAAAATGTTGAATGAAATAAAACAACGCCCAGGAGGTTATGTACAGTTTGAAACAATTTTTCAAAAAGTAGAAGTAAACCAAAACTATGTAATATAATGTTAAAGTATACACACATACAAAATAAAACTGTATTTCTTTCATCAAGCAAGGGTAAAAGGATAGTGTATATCTTGGTGGTGAAGTGGCAAGCAAGAAATTGAGTAATAAACAGGTGGATGACACTGTTAATGTTCTATTTCTCGGACAGTGAATGAATGTGAAAAAATAATTCTAACATTTCTAAGACAATATACGTTATAGACAACTGTGATGGTTTGAAACTGCTATGCCCCAAAAAACCATGTTCTTTTTAATTCTAATCCCGTCTTGTGGGGGCAAGACTTAATGGGACCTTTTGATAAGATTATTTCCATGGAGAAGTGACTCTGCCCATTTGAGGTGGGTCTTAATTAGCCTACTTGAATCCTTTAAAGGGAAACATTTTGGAAAAAGTACAGATGCCTGCAAAGGCAACTCAGAGAGCTGAGAGCTAACACAGACAGCAAAATGATGAAACCAGACACAGACATCTGAAGATGCAGAAAGAGAACACCCCAGGGGAAGCCAAATAGAAATAACCCGGGTACTAAGCAAGGACTCACAGAAGTAGCCAGAACCTGAAGAGAGTCAAGGGGAGCTAAGAGATGAAATCCAGAGTTTACCCCAGAGAAGCTAAGTGAGGACCCACAGACTATCAGAGAGAAAGCCACTGGAATCAGAAGCTGAACTTGACTGAGAGCAAGGACCTCAGACGCCAACCATGTGCCTTCCCAGCTGCCAGGTGTGCCTACTCTGGCTATCTTTCCTTCGAGAGGTATCTTCTTGTGGTGCCTTAATTTGGACATTTTAATTGCCTGTGAACTGTAAATCTGAAACTTAACAAATCCCCTCTGTAAAAGTCAATCATTTCTGGTATATTGCATTCCAGCAGCTTTAGCAAAACAAAACAACAATTTAAGAGAGAAGAAAATAAAAAAGAAAAGAACCCAGAAGCAAGCACTGTTTATACCTAGGTATATTTCATCCAGAATTGCCTCTTCAAGGTTATAAAATAAATAGATATTTTTCTATAACCTTTATACTTCAATATTTCACATTTACATCTTTGATTCTTCTTACATTTATTTTTAAGAGTGTAATTAACTCATATAAATATTTAAATCAAAATAGTAAATGAACACAGACAAATCTTGTAAGACACTTACTTAATACGTGATATCTGGGAATGCCCTGCAGATCTCATGACAATACTGACATCTGTAAAGGGCTTTGGTGCTATTAAGTTTAAAAAATAACATGATTAATCACATGGTGCTTGAAAAAAAAGATAAGCATTTTTGAGCAATATACTGTACATCACAATGTATAATAAAATCATTTACTAAATCATGATTATCAGTTAAAATTACTTATATTTGTGGGATTCATTACAATCTGAATTTTAGAATCCAGGATTATATTTTTAATTATCTGTATCTGCTCTAAAGATCACTAATTCTTTAATTAGTTATTTAAAACTAAAAATATGCATTACAATCATCAAGGAAACTTAGTAAAAATACAGGCTCTTGCTCCAGACCTCCAGATGGAGGGGCTTGGGCACATATACTGGTCAAAAAGCTTTCAAGCTGAATATGAAGAGCATACTCTAGGCAGACAGTGGGGGTGGGGGAAGCAAAGCAAGAAAGGAGTGAAACAGTAGTGGGATAAAGTGAGGAAAGAGGGACAGTCAAGAAACAAAAAAGGTGGGGGGGGGGGAAGAAGGCAGAAGAAAGGACTTGCCAGTTATTCCCATCTGGAGAGCATAAAGACAGTTTCTGTTGTTAGAAAACACTCTGAATTTGAACTTCCTCACTCCTTATTCAAAGATATTAATGGCTCTTAAATCAGAGGCTTGCAAATTAACAATCTGTTTTTTAATTAATATTTCTAAGATTTTAAAATACATATTTCTAAGTAAGCTTTTTATACATAATCTCTAGAGTTTGGAAGAAGTTAGTTGAATCCCTCCAGGCCCTTTTCAAGCTGCCTAATTTTCCAATGATCCTACAGAAATTAAATCTGAGAATGTTTCATTTTAAATATTTATAGTAAAACAAATAAAATAGCTAATACAAATGTTTTAATGGCAATCAAAAATAAAAACAAACCTGAATCCATGGTGACCGACTTGGGAGGTTTAACAGGATAAAACACAAATGGAAATATAGCACCCTGTATCTGGTTCTGGATCTAAGAAATAAAATAACAGGATAGTATATTAATATGCTAACTACATAAGCCAACCAAAATAACAAGATTTAAGAAGCACAAGGCATCCAAAAGTCTACTCCAACACTGAAACTGAAACACTAGATAAAACAGACCATAGGAATATATTCAATGTCTTATTATTTTTCTTCAGAATATAATTTGCTTATTGTTTTAGGAAGTTACCTGTATTCTGTATATTTGAACTCTAAATGATGACTGGTGTGCAGATGTGCTATATTCCACTTTTAATGCTGGAAGATAATTTCTTCGTACAGCTATTACATGTGGCTGCAGAATTTTCATGTTACTACCAGTAGGTGTTAAGCGAACCTGAAAAATATGGTCCCCCAGATAAAAAAACATGGAATTTCTGTTTATCCATAATTGACTAAAATTAGAAATTGTACCCCTCAAAAAATCTTTTAAGGCAATACTAATTGAGATAGTAAGCAAAATATTTGATTAGGTTTAGATCCATATTTCATAAAATTCACGTAATCCTTCTAGCTTGGCTGTATCACTTTCTGTATAAATCTACTAAAAATAATCTTCAAAATCAAATGAATAAAACATAAAATTTTGAAGTAAAAATAAAATAATTTACTGGTTTCCTGTTAACCCCAAGGAACAGAGATCATTAGTATATGAAGAGAAAGTCTACCCCTTTAAAATATTTTATAATGAAGTACATCTGATAGGATTAATTGTGCTCAATTTGTTTTGTTAGAAACCTAACTAGAAGTTCACTTGCAAGTCATCTAATTACAACAGATAAAAATCAAAAATCAAATAAGTACTGAAAAATTTACCGAAATATTAGTGTCCAGCTCAACAATCTTATCTTCTGAAGGTGAAGACTCAGTATATTCCTTAAATTCTTTCTCTAACTTCTCAGTTTGCTTTACACTCAGTGGTTTCCATCTTGCCTTCTTCTTAGGTTTTGTCTCCCAAACAACATCAGAACTAATATATAAAAGCAAAAATTATGGGACTAATTTATAAACATTTTCATCTTAACAGGTTTATTTCATGAATTACAAAATCTACAGCAAAATGTTATAAGCCTTATTCTAGCTGAGAGTGACATGGTAAAAATAATAAGCAAATGTGAACATAGTAGAAGGTAAAAATGTCTAAAGGGGGGATCCTATAATATTGGGATCTATGAAGTGGTAGGAGTTGTGGTATTAAAATAGAGTGGTCAACTCTATTGAGAGAGTAAGATTTTAGCAAGTCTGAAGGGAGGTGAGAGCATTGTGTAGGAGATGGCAGAACACACTTGTAGCATATGAATAGCAAGATGGCTGGCATGGCTGGCACATGTTAAGTAAGGGGAGGAATAGAAGACAAAAAGATAGGGAGTGGGAGGGCAAATAACGTAAAACCTTATGAACATTATAAGGACTTTGAATTTTATTCTGAGATGAACTATTGAAGGGTTATGAGATTAGTGACATGATCTGACTTACGCTTTAAGAACACACTGATGTTGTGTAAGGGAAAAGAAGATAGGGGTCAAGACTAAAAGCAGAAAAACCTGTTAGAGGCTTAGTAACCAGGAGAGAAATGGTATTGGAGATATTTCATCTGACAAGGTACTGATAGAAAGGTAGTAAAATGTGGTCAGATTCTATGCGTATTTTGAAGGTAGAACCAAAAGAGAACCTCTGAATGGATTAAATTTGAAATGTGCAATAAAGAGAGGAATCAAAGATGAGCCCAAACTTTTTGGCAAGCACAACTAGAAGAATGTAATCGTCACTGAGTCAGATGAGGAACTAGTTTTAGGTAGGAGGAAGAATTTAAGAGTTTGGTTTTGCACATATAAAGTTTTAAAAATCTCATATATCCTCATGGGGATTTTCTGTAGACAACTGGATATACAAGTCTGGAAATTTTTGGCATGTATATGGTATTTTTTTTTTTGGCTTGGGCAGGCTCTGGGAATCGAACCTGGGTCTCTGGCACAGCAGACAAGAATTCTGCCACCGAGCCACCGTTGCCTGACCAGCATGTATGTTGTTCATGATTTTAAAATCATAAAAACTGAAACAGAAGAAAAGAGGACTAAAGTCTGAGAGGCTCAAGGGATCAAATATTAAGCAGTTGAGAAGATAAGGAGCCAATAAATGAGACTGAGAATGCTGGGACAGAAAGAAAAACCAAGATGGTGAGGTATTCTGAAGTGAAGTGAAAGAAACTGAATCAAGGAGGTATATGTCAAATGTTATGAAGTCAAGAAATATGAGAACTGAGAACTGTACACCATATCTGGCAATAGAAGTAAACGGTGATTTTGACAAGACCAGTTACATGGTGCACTGGGAACAAAAGCCTTTTAGGGGTGGTTTAAGAGAAAATGGATGAAAATGAATTACGAGATTGTGAATTTATTAAAACTCTTTTGTAATAAACAGGAGTTTGGAGGAGTTTAGGTATAAATGTAAGCAAAAAGAATAGGCAATAGTTAGGAGAAGTAGGCTCAAAAGAATTTTATTTTTAAAGTTAAGAGACATAACACTGATGGGGACGATCCAATAGAGAGCCAAAAATTACAGACATAGGAGAGAGAGAAGAGAATTACTGGATCAATGATCCAAGTAGGCAAGAAGGAATGGAATGTGGTTCAAAAAGTAGAAAAATAAGATACACCTACGGTAATTACAGGAAAGTATGTGGGTATGGGATATAGGTGCAAATGCTGGTAGGCAGGAAGCTATGGTAATTGGGAGGTGGGTCTTTGGAAGTTCTCTTTTGATGGTTTCAATTTTCTCAGTGAAGTGGGAAGCAAGGTAATGAGTTGAGAGAGAGAATGAAAGAGGAGCTACTGTGGGTTTAAGGAGAGAGAAAAGTGTGAAATAGTAACGAGAGAGAGACAGAGAGAGAGAGAGAGAAGGAAGGAATGGAACAAACGTAATCGTGCCGATCTTAAACTGTTGAAAGACCTAAATATAGAATAAAAATCTTATCTATTCTGAAATAATTTCATTCTGTTTTCTATTTTATTTAAGTTTATTCCTTCTAAAATTTCATATTTACTTAATAATGAAAAGGTAGGAACCATGTCTTATTCAACTTTGCATTTATGTCATTTAGTATAGAAGAAAGACACATGAGGTGTAATTACCTTAAATTGACCTTTTTGTTTAAACAATGAAAACCCACCTATTTTAGGAAGAATAAAATTTCCAATAAAACAGTTAAAAATTTTTTTTTTAATGGCATTGATTCCATTCAATGAGATAAGGAACATTTATAGTCAGATGAATTTACATAGAAAACTAAATTTAAATCTGTATGTTCTGGGTGGGCCATGGTGGCTCAGCAGGCAAAGTTCTTGTCTGTCATGCCAGAGACCCGGGTTCGGTTCCTGGTGCTTGTCCAAAAGGAAAAAAAAAAAAAATTACTTTCTAAATCTGTATGTTCCTTTAATATATGTTTTAGCATTTATTTCAAATAAAGGATTACAATTACATTATCACAGTTATAAACTAGAAGAAATGTTCTCAAAGTAGGCACTAATGTATAGAAACTAAGTTTAATTCAAATGTTTATAAATAAGGATAAGAACATAAAGAAGAGGAAAGAATTACAGTGATTTCTTATATGGGTAATGATAAACATATTACTTACTGCCTTATTAGGATCTTTTTTGGTACATGGTCCAGGAATCGAACCTGGGTCTCCCGCATGGAAAGCGGGCATTCTAACAATTACCCGTGCATCCTTTGCCTTATTACATTTTAAAGTGCCAAAGTCAAGCTAGAATATGATGGCCTTTAGTTTTAATCTCCAACAACTATTTATGGAGTATCTACATTGTAGGGTACTACACTGTGATAGAAAAATACAACTTTTATGACCTGCTAAATTTAAAAAGTACTACTTTTGATAAACTGAATAAACCTAATTTTTAATTGAGAGTATTAATAACTTAATGAGGAATTTATAAACTTGTTGCCACATATTCATCCTAAAAGGCAAAAAAAAAAAAAAAAAAACTGAGGACCTTCATACCAATGGATAGTCAAAAAAGAAATTTTAAACTAAATTATTTTAGATTTTATAACCATCATTTTAACAATAATCATCATTTCTTAAAGAACTGATCATTTAAATTTATTCGAATTGTATCTAACCTTGTAATGCCAATATAGGCTACTTCTTGCTTTGTATAATTGTTGACAAGAGAAATTCCAACATCTTGTAATGCCACCACAATTTCTTGCTCTGCTAACTCGGCTTTCTCACTTTCATATGTCACTTTAAATACCCTTGGATCCTCAGTGAATAATATAATGCGTTGCAAGCCTTCAAAGAATGAAACTAAATAAATGGTCTTTTTCCCCAAATTTATAGGTGTCATCATATCCTAAAACAAAACAACCAAAAAATAAAACTTAGTAGTGTTTGGTTCTAACCAACATGAAATCTAGATTGCACACTTACAAAATGAGAATAATAGTGGCACCTATCTTGTAGGGTTGAGATGGCACTTAAATGAATATATAATTAATATGATGAATAATTTTACATCACAGTAATCATTTAATGTTACCTACTGCCATTATTATTATGAAGTTATTAATCAGAAAAACAGAACAAAGGTTAAATTTCTTTTATTTTAGCATTTTAGTAAAATCTAATTCGTCTTCTTTTGGAGGCTAATCATTAATACAAAGTATTCTTTCTTCTGCTTAACTCTAAGACTGCAGTAATATAATGTGTTAAAAGTTGTTTCACTCTGAAATTCTTATTTCCTTTCAGAATTCAATCAGAGACAGAATAAAAAATATCTAATACCTCAGTTGCATGCTCTATAAATCACAAATATTCACTATGTGATCAATTCTGGACTAAGCCCTTTTAGAAGTACTATGCTGATATAAGGATCTTGAAGTTCAATGACAAGATAAATATAGTAAATTCTAATATTAACAGTCAGCCATGAATTTCTAATTAAATGAATATTCTAAACAATTGGAAATTATATAACAGTACAGGTTCATGTTAAAATTCAGAGATGAAAAATTAGAACTGTTAGTATAAAATCAGTATCTAACAACAGCCACATTACTTAAAATACATTGGAATTAATTTATTATTTCCAAATAATTTGGAAATCTTTCCGTCTTATGGTGGAATTCAGGTAATTTATAAACATCAATTATTACAAAATGCAAAAGTACTAATCAACAGAATAAGTATGAATATTTTTACATTAAAACACACCCTTGTTTCTATGCTGCGTGAGAATCTATCTCAATAAAATTGCATTAAAATTTTTAAAAACCCATTTTTTTTTCCTGACTAAACCCAATCAAAAATTTTAAAAGAGCAATCAGAGCCGACCCTCTTAAACACGTAAAAAAGAAATCCACTTCCACCAGGTTCCTTAATAGCAACACTAGAAAAAAAAGAAAAATATCATCAATAAGCTAAAAGCAAATGTAAACTCAAAATTTCTCACTCAATAAAAATATCTTTCACTGAAAAAAGGCATGCAAAATAAAGATACCTAGTGAAAAAGAAAAACTACCAAAGTTTACCTCACTCAAGGAAATCCTACAGGAAGAATTAATAGTGACTAAAAGAAAGTGAGCCAAAATGGCAATCGCAGCACAAAAATGAAATGTCATACAAGTAAAATAGCAGCTACTGGGAAAAACGTTTTATGAATTTCAATATTCAGTATTGATAAAAACCATTTGGCAAAAACCTGGTGGAAGTGGATTTTTTATGTGTTTAAGAGGGTTGGCTCTGATTGATCTTTTAAAAGAGCCAGAGGAAAGATCTTTACCCTCTTAACAAAATCTCAAAACAAAACAAAAAAAACCTACAGAAACGATCATACTTATACTTGTGATGAATATCAAAGACATTTATTTAAGATCAGAACTAACACAAAGGTATCTGTAATTACCACTTTTAATCAACAGTATATAAAGATCCTACCCAGACAGTAATGCAAGAAGATATTAAAGACAAAAAGATTGGAAAGGAGAAAACAAAAATATGATTATTTGTAAATGTTGATTGTCCACACAGAAAATTAGAAAAGAAATAATTAAAATTAATAAAAGAGTTCAGCGAGTATTCTGGATACAAAATCAAAATACAAAATGCCAGTGCATTCCTACTCACTAAAGAACAAGTTTAATTTTAAAAGACACCATGAGTTTTCACTTTTTCAAGACCAAATAGATGGTCTTAGACCAACTGTCTTGCTAAAAACAAAAGCAGGACAAAATATAAAAAGGATGATATATGTTTGAAAAGACAGAAAAGATAACAAGGCAGTGAAAATCAATGGGGCCAATTATCTGGGAAAGTAGGAAAGCCAATAAAAGTGAGCTTGGCATTTGGGACTACTTTCTCCAAAAGTCAAATGCCAATTTTTAAAGTAGAAGCAAAGTCTGAGAGGCAATGAAACGCTGCAGATACTGGGTAGTCTCAGGTGAATGAAAGGATTAATAGTGGAGTGCAGGACATGCCAAAGACAAGGGGTTAAAACTTTAGGCTTCACCGTTGTAATGATTACTTCTAAATTCTGAGATGCTGAACTTCCTGCATATAACCTGGTCATCCCCTAGAACTTGAGGTATCTGATGTGTGACACCTGAGACTCACAGCTTGAGTTCTGCAGCTATCAAAGTTAGCAACACCACTCACATACAGCACTGTTTAAAAAGCTGTATGTTTAAAGAGAGATAACTTTGATTAGAGATATGAATGAACCCGATCTAATCAGGACTAAGCTAAATCAGACTAAAGGGTAAAGGATCATACTGATTGGTTTTAAATCTTCACCTACTGTGTGAGACCAAAGGAACAGATGTTTATTTGGTGCAAAATTTATATTTTCTGTAGCACACTACCTCATTTATCTTGCATGGTCAGTTTATTCAAACACCATAATTACAAGGAACCTAGAACAGGGAGTGCGATTTTGGGGGTTTGTACAGATTAATGTGATGCCCTGACACATCCCAGAGTCATCTTGGCAGAAAATAAGTATTTGCAAAGTTTCCTTTAGGGACAGGGGTAATAAACAGTAAACATCCCCATTTGGGGAATTCCTGATATTCTCACAAGCACTGGGGACTACCAATTTAGTAGGCCAAGCTCTCAATCTTGGGGTTTCTCTTCATGAAACTTATTCCTTCAGAGGAGAAGTTACATCTACTTATAACTATGCCTAAGAGTCACTTCCCTGAGACCCTCTTTTGTTGCTCAGATGTGGCCTCTCTTTCTAAAGCAGCTCTGCTGGTTGAACATGACTCCTGACAATGTGAGACATGACTCCAGGGGATGAGCCTGGACCCGGCATAATGGGATTGAGAAAGGCTTCTTGACCAAAAGGAAGAATAGAAATGAAACCAAATAAAGTTTCAGTGGCTGAGAGGTTTCAAATAGAGTTGAGAGGTCATTCTGGAGGTTATTTTTATGCATTATATAGGTAACCTTTCTCTGTTTTTAGTGTATTAGAATAGCTAGAAGAAAATACCTGAAAACTGTTCACTCTAATTCAATAGCCTTGATTCTTGAAGATGACTGAATAACTACAGAGCTTTCAAGGTGTGGCCATGTGATTGTGAAAACCCTGTGACTGATACTCCCTTTACCAAGTGTATAGAGAGATGAATAAGAAGATAAAGATAAAACATAAATGAATGATGGGGGAGGCTATGGAGTACGATATGTTTTGGGTGTTCTTTTTTATTCTTTTTTTTTCTGAGTAATGAAAATGTTCAAAAAGTGATTGTGGTGATGAATGCACAACTATATGTTGATATTGTGAGCCCCTGACTGTATACTTTGGATAGTTATATGGTATGTAAATAAATATATCTCCATAACATTGCATTAAAAAAAAAAACCCACCCTAGGCTTCTAGTAGAGTCCCCAAAGGGCTTTACCCAAGTTGCAAGGATGAACTGGAAGTAGATCAGTCCTCATAAAGACAGAAAGCCAGTTTCAAATCATCCCAAATGGCACTTGGATTAAGGCAATTTGCTTCTAGACTAGCTGCCTATCAAAGGCAAAAGAGTATCTTCGCAAGAGAAAACTTGGAATTATCTTAGAAATTTTCTTACACAATATCCAGTACATAAAACATAAGTGAGCAAATCTTAGTGAAAACAAAGGGGAGAAAGAGAAATACATAAATCTAATTTTAAGAGATTTAGATATAATAATTCTCAAATAGTCTTTAAAATAACTGATATATATATTCCAGGAAGGAAGTAACAAGATAGAGACTTTTGGAACAGAAATTTCCATAATAGAAACTCTAGAATTAAAATTTCAATGAGAGATATCAAGAACTCAAAGGATAAGTTTAATAGCAGACCAGAAAAGAAGGGTACTGGTCTGGAGAGAAGAAAATATCTGTACTGGAGCATGGAAAAAAAAAGATGAAATAATATAGAAAACCTTTTTGCCATGTCCCATATGACTTTTATGAGGTTTTCAGTATTGTAATTGTGCAATTTTAAGGTAGGAGAACAAATAAAACAGATACAAACATTATTTAAAGAAATAAAAGCTGAAAATTCTCTAAGCCAAACAAAAGACTTCAAATCACTATTTCAGGAAGCATAGTAAAGCAAGAAAATAAATACAGAGAAAATCATACTTAGGAATACCATAGTAAAACTGCTGAAACCCAATGAAAAAGAGAAAAACATGAAAGTAGCTGGGAAGGAGAGAGGGGTATGCCAACTCCGAAACTGGACATCCAGCTAAATTTACCCCAACAAAGAAAGGTCAAAATAAAGATGTTTTCAAACAAAGCTCATATACAATCTGTTAGCTACAGACTTACACTAGAAAAATACTAACAAAAAGAAAAAAAGTCTAGATGAAGCATGGAAATGTAGGAAGGAATGAAAAGCAGCCAAAAGGAAAAATGTAGGTATATCTAGATGAAATTGCAGAAAACACAAATAATAACTTATGGGGCTTACCATACATTTAGAACTAAAAGACACAATACTATAAAATTAAAAGGGAGTAAATAGAGTCAAAGTATTCTAAAGTCTTTGCTTTGCTAGAGAAGTGGTAAAAGTACTTAATGTATAGAGGATTTTTAATAAGTCAAGAATACATGTTGTAATGCGGTAAAAAGAACATGTTTTTAGGGGGTCCAGAGGGTAGAGTGTGGTGATTTGATGCAGAAAGTATGCTAGAAAAGTATGCTATTGAAGTTAATCCATTCCTACAGGATTAGGTGGACCCATTAGGAGTAGGATCTTTTGGTGAGTAGGATCTTAAGTTAAGATGTGACCCACCTCATTCGGGGGTGAGGGGTGGGGCGGTCATTATCCTCTTACTGGAGTCCTTTATAAAAGGATGAAATTCAGACAAAGACAGAAAACCAAGGAAGCAAGAAGCTGAAAGCAAGAAAACTTGGAAGAGGGACCAGCAGACACCACCATGTGCCTTGCTATGTGACAGTGGAGTTCAGGATCACTGGGAAGGCAGTCTTCTGGAAGAAAGCATCATCTTCATGATGCCTTGATTTGGACATTTTCACATCTTCAAAATTGTATGCTTGTTAGCTAATAAGTTTCCATGCTAAAAGCCAGCCCATTTTATGGTGTCTGCTTCTGGCAGCAAATCAAACTAAAACAGCACTTAAATAAGTAAGACTTGGATTTCCTTACCCCAAAGCTATCATTTGAGGTGATCAAAGAGAATACCTTCTAAACTGCTACGTGGACTATGTAAGGACTCCCATGCGAAAAGGAATGACTGAAACTCCCTGCTAGAAGGCTGTGTTTCCTGGTCTCTATCCTTCTGAGTAAGCAGGGGCAAACTGCAGCCTATGATAGTTTTTCAGAGTCTGAATTTTAACTGAACCTATGAAAATATTGTGGTGCGACTGTCACATAAGGACCAATCTACCAGGAAGATATAATAATTCTAAATATGCATCCACCTAATCATACACCTTCAAAACTATAAAAGCAAAACTTAGAATAAAAAGGAGAAATGTATAAATTCACAATTATATTGTAAGTTTAAAAACAACTCTCACAGTAACTAATAAAAAATAAGCAAGAAAATCAATGAAAGGGCAGATTTAAACAACACAATTAAACTTGAACACAATGATATATGGAACACTCTAATCAAATGCCAACTATATACTGTTTTTAAATACACAGGAAACATTTCTGAAAACTCAGCACATCTGGTTCACAAAGCAAATGTTAATAAATCCCACAATTAATTCAGAAAATGTTCTCAGATCACAGTGGAATTCACAAAAAACCTAGAAACTGTCCATTTCTAAAAAAGTGAGCAAAAACTTTCTAAGTAGCACATAAGCCAAAAAACAATGGAAATTAAAAACTATTTTGAACTAAAGGATAATAAATATATGACATCAAAATTTGGGGGATACAACCAGAGCTATTTTTGGAGGGAAATTTAAATGACTTGAAATAAGAAATGAACAAAGGCCGAGAAACACTGATGTAAGTCTCAAAATTTTAGAACAAAATTACCAAATTAAAGCAAAGAAATATAAAAGAATATAATATAATTGGGACAGAAATTGATGAAACTGAAAACAACTGTTACAAAAAAAAATCAGAAAGCAAAATAATGGTACTGTACACACCAGGAAAGCCATGTTCTTTAATCCTCATTCAACATTGTTGGGTGGGATCTTTTTTAGTAAGTTAACTGGTTCCATGGAGACATGACCCATCCAATTGTAGGGGGGACCTGTTATTCGGTGGTTTCCATGGAGATGTATCTCCATGCATTCAAGGTGGGTCACTGGAGCTCTTTAAGAGGAAACCATTTTGGAAAGACCAGACAAAGCTGGCACAGATCTTTGAAGATGAAAAAAGAAAATGGCCCTGGGGAAGCTGTTTGAAACACGAAGTCTAAGACCCCAGCAGATGCCAGCCATATGCCTTTCCAGCTGACAGAGGAGGTCTTGATCCATCAGCCTTTCTTGAATCAAGGTATCTTTCCCTGGTGCCTTAGTTTGAACATTTTTAAAGCCTTAGAACTTTAAACTTACAACTTAATAAATTCCCTTTTTAAAAGCTATTCCATTTCTGGTAAACTGCATTCTGGCAGCTTTAAACAAATGAAAACAGATCCTTAGCAAAACCGATCAAGAAGAAAGGAAAGAAGAAAAAATGACCAATTCCTGGAATGTAAAAGCCATCACTACAAATATTAAAAAGATAAAAAAATGGATATTATGACCACACTTATGATAAAATATATTAGAAAATTTTTTCAGACAAAATGAACACATTCTTAGAAAAACACTGAAATGACATATGCAGAAACAGAAAATGTAAATAGTACTGTGTAATAGAATATATAATTAAAAACCTTCCTACAAAGGTAACGTTAGGCTACAGTGGCTTGGATTCAATGGTGAATGCTACCAAAGACTCGAGGAAGAAAACATACCAGTCCTATATACACTCTTCCAGGATAAAGGAAAATAGTAACTACTTGCCAAGTTATTTTATAAGGTTACTTATATCAACACCTGGTAAGGACATTACAAGAGAAGAAATTTACAGTACAATTTCTCTTATGAATATACTAGCAAAAGTCTTAAACAAAATAGTAGAAACCAATTCCGGAAATATAAGGTTGGTTTAAAATGTAAAAATCAATCATATAATTCATCTCCCTAATACAATGAAGTCCAAACATCATATAATCATTTCAAGAAAGGCAAAAAAAAAAAAAAAAGTTAAAATTCAACTCCCATTTTTTATTTACATACAGACATGCACACATATTTAACAAACTAGGAGGAGAAGGAGTAGAAAATGCCTTAATTTGATACAGAGTATTTCTTTAAAAAAAAGAAAGAAATTGCAGCAAGCACATACTCGACGAAATATTTAGTTTCCCCTCTTACATTGGAATCTTACAAGATTCATATCACTAACTCTACTGAACACTATTCTGAAGATATTAGCCAGCAAAATAACATCTGAAAAAAATTAAACTTTCAGAGAAAAAAACAGAAGTGTCATTATTTACAGAGTACATGGTTATATAAATTTAAAACTTTAAAACCTATGGCTTAATTATTATAAATAATTAGTGAATTTAGGAGGATTGTATAATGCATGGCAAGCACACAAAAATAACCCTATTCCTATATACTATCAATAAACTATTAGAAAACTAAAGAAAACCACCATTAAAACATTTTTTAAAAATTTATAAATCTAACAAATTCAACCTCTTCACAGAAAACCCAAAAACATCAAAGACGACCTAAATAAAATGGGTGGATATATTTATAGAGTGCAATAATTAATATTTTCAAAATGTCAACACCCCTCAAATTTATCTACAGATAAACCCCAATCAAAATCTCAGCAGAAATATTTTTAGAAATTCTCAAACTGATATCAAAATCTTTATGGAAATGCTAACAGCCAAAAAGTGTTAGTAAATAATCTTGAAGAAAAACAGCACATAAGAATTTACACTACCAGATAACAAGTTTATGGTACTACAATAATTAGGAGACTGTAGTACTAATCCAGAAGGAGGCAACTAGACCAAAGAAACAAAATGGAGAGTCCAGAAAAAGACTCACATATAAATGGACATTTGGTTCAAGAAAAAGGTGGTACTTGGTAAACTGGACAGTCATTTCAGAAAAATAAAACTTCAGCAGTACTTAACACCAAACCAAAATTCAACTTCCAGATGGAAGAAGACAGGACCAAGAATAATCAAGGCACTCCTAAATAATAATAATATTGGAGAACGTATTTTAGCAGAGGTCAAATATCATCATATTAACTAACCCAGTGTGATATTACTACAAGGATAGACAAATAAACAACTGAAACTGCCAGAAAATGTAAGAATGGATCCACACATATAAGACCGAAGTAATATTTCAGATTAATGAAGAAAAAATGGAATTTTTAGTAAGTGCTAATGGGACAATTGCTCATATGTGTGGAAGAATTAAAACATCCCTATCTCCCACCATACAGAAAAATAAATTCCAGTTAATGTCTTACATGTGAAAGATAAAACTATAAACCTTTAGAAGGCAATATGGAACATATGCTTATAACCTTGGTATTCAGAATTATTTCATAAACACAATACTGAAATCTTTAAACAGAGAGGGAAAAAACCTCTAAACATAAAGAACATTTTAATAAATTTGACATAGAAAAAATAAGAAGCTCAAAGAAAAGAAAAGGAACCTCTGTTCTATAAAGGACATCACAATCAAAATGAGAATATGAACAAACAGGAGAAAATCATTGCAAAACACATAAATACAAACCAACAGTATAAAAAGATGTTTCATATCTATGAATGGACAAAAATAAAAAATCTAATCATACAACTGTTGATAAAGACATACAGCAACTAGATCAATAAAATCTGCTGATGCATGTAAAACTATATGAAATTAGGGAAAATAATTTAAAATTATCTAGTAAAGTTGAAGGAGCCCATACCGTGTGATTCAGCAAATCTACCTCTAAATACTTGTAGAACCAACAGCTCATGAAACAGCATTTATAGATCAAAGAAACAGAACCATCCTAAATATTTTTCAACAGTAGAATGGAAAAACTGAATATTATTTATAAATGAATAAAAGCTACATGCAATAATATGAATGAAAATAAGAAAATAATATGATGTGAAAAAAGAAAATTGTATAATACTAAATAGCATATAATATTTTTTATATAAAGTTTAGAAATTTATTGTTTAGATAAAACAACATATGTGGTAAAACTATTAAGAATAGAAAGGGCACAATAACCACAAATTCTGGTTGCTCCAATGATGTGGGAAATGGATAGGCCTCGGTAAGAAGACAAAGGGAACTTCAATAAGCAAAGGTAATATTCTTTATTCTTATACTGGGTATTGAGTTCATGAATGTTGAATAAGTCATTTATTCTTTGCAGTTTCATAGGTGGTTAAAAAAAGTTCACTTCTCTCAATTACAGAAGTAATAAACATTCTTATTATATTGTTCTGCAATATTTAAAAAGTACAAAGAAATCTCATGACCTAACTATAGCCACTAATAACAGCTTTATTGCTTCACTAGTCTTACCTGCGATCTTTCTCATATGAAAATAAATGAAATGCAACAGTGAAGCTTCTTACATGTTCAAACACGTCTCTTAAACATAGTTAGATTCATTTTATTATGAGATCTGAGTTAATCACTATTTTACACAATAAGGTATGATTTGCTATGTGCTTGGAGAGTACTGTAATTTTATGTCAATGAAGTGACTTTATTTTTCTGTTTTGTAGGTCATCTCATCTGTTCATCACTGTCTTTGACACAAATGTTGATAGAAACAAATGTAAGGCACTTTGGATTTTTAAAATAACCAATAAATGCAAATTGTAATAATACATTTCAAAAGTCTACCTTTATGAGCTCACTTGTTAAAGGAAATTTTGAGGGAACCAGTCTACTGAGAGGCAGGAAACAATAAGAGGTACGACAAATGACACTGGAATAGGGTTAACATTACATCAAATAGTGAAAGCCAAAAATAAGTCATTTAAAATGTTACTGGAAAATGTTTACATGCAACTTTATCATCATAAAAAATAAATGAAATACAGAATGGCTTGGCAAACAAAAATAAATTCTGAATGGTTAACCCAGAGGATCCCTAAATGTTCCATAAAGAAGCAAAATCTGATGATTGAGAAGCTAATAAAAGATGATTGAGAAGCTAATAAAAGAAGCTAATGGTGCCAGGTACCATAACAGTAATAGAACTTGCTGTTTTCTGGGATTTTTGGTTTTTTTACTTTTTTTTTTTTTAATGGAGTGTGCTGGATGTCTCTATAATTTTGTTCAGATGACTGCAGAACCTGGAAAAGCTGTTGCTGCTATTGATGCATAACATATTGCTATTGGTCTTTTCATATAAATATATATATATACATATATATATATAATTTGAATTTTTGGAAACTTTAGCTGTGCTGTCAACTTTGGAAAAAGTATCCCAATTGTACCGTGTTGAGTTGGCATTGTACAGAAATTAACAGCCATATTGGTCTAGAAATGTTAAACTTAATTTTTTTCCATTTGTACAGGGGTAACGCACCGTACTAAATATGTAAGGTCTTATCTACATGGGTTTGATTACAGAAACTAATAAAGTATTCTCTAAATAATGAAAAAAAAAAAAAAAAAAGAAGCAAAATCTACCTAAGATGGCAGTCAAATGAAGAAACAGCATCTGCTTATGAGGTGAATACTGAAAGCACTTTTCTAAGCACTGCTTTATCCTTTACAAAAAAGCAGAAGCAAATATGATTGCAGACATAAGACTCCTCACCATTTTTAACATTGTTGGTTATATTAAAGTTTGAATGCGGCTTTTAAAATCTCAGGCAGATTTTTAGAACCATATGTTCAAAATAACCCTTAATATAAGCAAAGTGTACCTTAAAAAAAATAAGGCTACTGATGATACAGTAACAATCAACTTGATACTTACATCCTTTTGTGTTACTTCACCATGGCTTTTTCCACATTTCCACTTCAGCTTTCTAGAGCCCACTGGATCAGCCCATGTATAAAATACTGCCTTTCCAGGAGGAAGGGAGTCTTCTATTTCACTGAGAGAACTGACATAAGTAGGAAAAAAGTGCATTAAATTAAATGCAAGTATTTAAATACATAAAAATTAGAAAATAACATTTCATTAGTTCTTATCTGTAAAAATTTGTAATGTTTCTGATTATGACTAGACTGCAAATTTTCCCTAATATAATGTGAAGAGTCTGCTAAGAAAATAAAGAAAATCTGTCAAGGAAGATATTTATCCTACTTAGGAAATAATGGTCTTTTATTCTTTGAAACTATTCTGTCAAATTTATTTGAATACAAATTAATTATGGGAGAAAATTTTTCCTTATTTTATTTTTTCTATACAAAATCTAAAAGAATTTAATTGATAACCCTTTCCTAAGTATTGGCTTTACTGGGCCAAAAACAATAAAGCTCAATTATTTAAAAACATCATGAGATGAGATATGAATTTAACAAATTCAATCAGCTACCAAAAACATTCCCAGAAAGAAAAAAAATGGTTAAGAGAAGTTAAAAACCAAGGAATAAATAAAACATTGCTTTCATGAGTTGAACAAGGAACTAAACTTACAAATTAAGAGCTCAGGGTACCAGGCAAAATAAATGAAAAGAGAATTCCATCCTAGAAAAAACTTTGTAAAATGTTTAAATTTTAAGAAAACAGAACTGCCCTCCTCCGTAAGTATCTAGGAAAATCATAATTACCCAGAATAGAATAAAAATGAGGCTGTTATCAGACTTTTCTATGATACTAACCACCGGAAAATAAGGGAGAAATATCTATACAATTTTGAGGAAAAGGTTATAACTTAAAACTTATGAGGTCATTAATTTGCAAGAGTAAGAAATTTTCGAACAAGCAATTGCACAGCATATTAATCACAAATCCTTACTAAAAATATTAACTGAAGACTTCTTCCAACCAATCCAGATAAGAATTCAAACAACATTTTAAGAACTGCGATGCAGAGCTATTAAAGGACCAGTGATAAGAAACTAAACCAGTTAAATAAAATCAATTTTTTAATGTTATAAATTAATGCAAACGCTTAAAAAGTCTTGAATAAAATAGTACATACTTTTAAAAACCAATTATTTTAAATTAATCTGGATCAAAAATTCTAAATTATATGCACAAAAAACTAATCTTTTTGAAGGAATGGTTGTGGAAAATGTAAAAGCGTTCTAATTTTTTCATAGAGCTTTACATTGGAAATTGATTAGAAATTATTTAAAATCTTCAAGAACCTAAAAGTATTTCCAACAGAAACAGCATGTGTATGTTCCAAATACTCATTAGAAGAAGATAATCTAAAATAAAATATATGGTAAGGAATCATAAACTAGTATTAAAACAATTACAAATGGGTTGAAGATCGCTGTAAAAAAATAAACAGATTCTGGGTCGCCATGTTGTTCTCGGGGCGCTGGATGGGATCTGCTGGAGCCCGAGTCCGGCAGCAGAATCGTCACCTCCCGCCCGTCCCGTCCTGTCCCGTCCCGGATCCTCTCTCCTTCCCCAGCGCCCCCGGACGGACCGGCCGGGAGCGCTCGGGGTGTAGTCCCTGCGGCCTCGAGGGTTTTTGGAATCAAAGGTCTTGTGATACACAATGGCAGGAAAATCTTCGCTTTTTAAAGTAATTCTCCTTGGAGATGGTGGAGTTGGGAAGAGTTCTCTTATGAACAGATATGTAACTAATAAATTTGATACCCAGCTGTTCCATACAATAGGTGTGGAATTTTTAAATAAAGATTTGGAGGTGGATGGACATTTTGTTACCATGCAGATTTGGGACACAGCCGGTCAAGAGCGATTCAGAAGCCTGAGGACGCCTTTTTACAGAGGTTCTGACTGTTGCCTGCTTACTTTTAGTGTTGATGATTCTCAAAGCTTCCAGAACTTGAGTAACTGGAAGAAAGAATTCATCTATTATGCAGATGTGAAAGAGCCTGAAAGCTTTCCTTTTGTGATTTTGGGTAACAAGGTTGACATAAGCGAACGACAAGTATCTGCAGAAGAAGCCCAAGCTTGGTGCAGGGACAACGGCGACTATCCTTACTTTGAAACAAGTGCAAAAGATGCCACTAATGTCGCAGCAGCTTTTGAGGAAGCAGTTCGAAGAATTCTCGCTACTGAGGATAAGTCAGATCACTTGATTCAGACCGACATGGTCAGTCTTCACCGAAAACCCAAGCCTAGCTCATCGTGCTGTTGACTGTTCCGGAGACTGCCAGTGCATTCTAACCAACTCACACATACACACAAATTAAATATAAAGGTGGATAAGAGAATTAGGGTTTGCAGCAATGTGTCTTCTACTAATCAAGTGAAACTAATGTATATTGCTGCTTCCTTAGTGGGTGGGAGAAGGGACACATTCACTCTGGGAGGAATCTATTTACCTGAATAATGGAACCTGACACTTATAAATTGTAAAATTGTCTAATAAAGTTTCGTTAATTTAAATATGTAAGATACAGAGCTAATAAGTGAGGTGACCAAGACTTTAATTATAATTAAAACAACAAACTTGAACATTCTAGAAGTTGGGTGGTTTTTTCCCAGGAAAATGGGAGCTACTTTTTATATGTATATATTTTTATGTAATTAGCATTCCATTCTTGGTTCAGGGAAAAAGTTTCCTAAAGCAATAATGTTAGATATTAAAGATTAAAATCTAATGCATTGCAAAAAAAAAAAAAACAGATTCTAATATAAAATTGGAAACAACCAAAATTCTGAACATTGGAGGAATGTTTAATTATTATATATCTAAATAACGGAATATTATTCATTCATTAAAAATTGCATTTTGAAACAAATTTACATATTCAGCTGTTAAAAATTAGAGATTCACAACTATATACATAAATGGCAGTAATAGTTAAGACTGTAAAGAAATGCATCAAAAATCAACAGTATTGGGATTACAGGGATTATAGCTCTTTTTTAACAATTTTTCTATAGATTCTCTTCCCCCTCACCCCCCACCCCCGCATGGGCAAGCACCGGGAATTGAACCCGGGTCTCTGGCATGGCAGGCAAGAACTCTACCTACTGAGCCACCGTGGACCACTCTCTACAGGATTTTTAAAAATAGCTGACAGCTATTATTTTTATATGCAGGAAATCATTATCATCTATACAAAAAGTGTCAAAAATGCAAAGAAAAGGAAGGTAAACAAAAGCCCCAAATTGCTTATTCTTCTATGAAAAAAATCAAACAATATTCTGATTATCAGATAAATCTAGCTTAAAAATATTTAGAAATGCTTTTACTGTCTATAACTTTTTTTTGATTTTTAACTTTTTTTACTATATAACATATATACAAAGCAAAGAAATAAAACAGTAAAAGTTTTCAAAGCTCTCTTCAACAAGTAGTTACAGGACAGATCCCAGAGCTTGTCATGGGCTACCATACAAGCCTCTCAGATTTTTCCTTCTACCTGCTCCAGAATATAGGAACCTAGAGGGCTTAAATATTTATCATCATAATCGACTTTTTTTCCCTCTTTTTTTGCAAAAAAATTATATATTAAAAAGCTATAAGTTTCAAAGCACAGCACCACAATGAATTGTAGAACATATTTCAGAGTTTGACATGGGTTACAATTCCACAATTTTAGGTTTTCACTTCTAGCTGCTCTAAGATACTGGACACTAAAAGAGATATCAATTTAATTATTCAGCTTTCATATTCATTTGTTAAATCCTATCTTCTCTGTATAACTCCACCATCACCTTTGATCTTCCCATCCCTCTCTTTAGGGGTGTATGGGCTATGGTAATTCTAAATTTTTAATATTGGAAGGGCCTGTCACTAATATGCTAGTAAGTAGGGGGATGGAACTATCTGATATTCTGGAGAAGCTGGGCTAGGTTTCAGGACTTATCTGAACCAGGGACCCATCTGTGGATTGTAGGTTTCTGGAAAGTTATTCTAGTACATGGAACCCTTGTGGAATCTTATATACTACCCTAGGTGTTCTTTAGGATTGGCTGGAATGGCCCTGGTTGGGGGCTGGCAGACTACGATAGGTAGCAACGTCTAACTGAAGCTTGTGTAAGAGCAACCTCCAGAGTAGCCTCTAGACTCTATTTGAACTCTCTCTGCCACTGATACTTTTTAAATTACACTTCTTTTCCCCCTTTTGGTCAGGATGGAATTGTTGATCCCATAGTGCCAGGTCTAGATTCATCCCTGGGAGTCATCTCCCATGTCATCAGGGAGACTTTCATCCCTGGATGTCATGTTTCACGTAGCAGGGAGGGCAATGATTTCACTTGCAGAGTTGGGCTTAGAGAGAGTGAGGTCACATCTGAGCAACACAAAAGAGGTCCTCCAGAAGTAACCCTTATGCATGCCTATAGGTAGTCTAAGCTTTTCCACTATCCACATAAACTTCACAAGAGAAAGCCTCATGATTGAGGGCACAGTCTATTGATTTGGGTTTCCTTAAAGTTTGACACGGTACCAGGGGATTCCCTGGTGGTAAGGTTTAATAGTTCCATATTCTTTCTCCTGTCCCTCAGGGTACTTTTCCAATACTTTCTGATTATCTGCTTAATGTACTCTATGATGTATCCAGGTATTACAAAAATCTATAGAGGATTAAAGGATCTCTTATTCTGCTGCCAATAAATTTTAATCTGTTTAATTTACTACATAATATTCTTTATGCAGAAATTTACTGGGCTATTCAAGGTAGCCAATGGAGATTCAAAGAAAAGAAAAACTAAGAAAGCATTCAGAATGTTGACTATGTATGTCTACATATCTTAACCCAACAAGAAAATGACAACATGAAAGTGACAAATAATATAATCTATGGATACAAAGGTGTAATGGAAGACTGATTATGTAGAATGGAGTGGTGAGGAAAAGGAATCACAGGAGAAGTGGAGCTCTTCTAGGAAAAAAAAGTACCTGTAAAAGTAACAATACATGGAAGGACCAGAACATTCAGGAAACAAACACTTCAGTTTGTTTGAATTATAGGGTAAGAGTTAGGTAATAACATGAGAAAAGTTCAGAATGGTAGACAGAAACAGATTTTATTTCAAAGGAAACGAGGAAGTTATTGAAGAACTTGGAACAGGACAGAGACAATTGTATTAGTATTTTAGAAACCTATTTCTGGTGGCAACAAGGCAGATTTATTGGAGGGGTTAAGATTAGAGATAAATAGATCAAATGCTGACTCAGATAAAATAAATGATGAGAGACTGAATTAAAATAAGATGAGGACAAGAGAGATTTGAGATGAAGGGAAGATTTTAAAAGAGAGGAAAATAGAGTGTTTAAATAATTAGATGGTATGATGAAGCAGGAGAAAGCAAAGTTGGCAGACATGGATGACACCACTATTCACTGAGAGAGAAGGGTATGAAGGAAGAAGAAGAGTAGATTTTGTGATGCAAATAATAAGGTCAGCTTTGGACCAATTTTATGCTTCTTTGTCACAATGAGGAGAAAGTAGGGTACGAGGTTTTGGTTTGAGTAAAGATTTGGAGATTACTAGCACCCAGGAGATAACTGAAATGATTCATTGGTATGGATGAGATTATCCAAATATTATACAGAACACAAACAGAATAGGACTAGGAATATCACCATACAATATTTAAGGTATAGATAGAAAAAGGAACTATGAAAAGGAGAGAAAAAGGAGTGGTCAGAATAACAGAACCCACCAATCCAACTGTGTACAATACTCTTTTAAATCAACACTCTTAGGTCTAAACTAAAATTTCATGTCTTGATTTAAAAATTACTTTTTCAAATAACTCCAAATCTAAGCCAAGTATTTATTCTTCCAGACATTTAATTTATGTTTCCATTAAGACTGTAACTATTTTCAGTTTTAAATTTTTAACAAGGAATCACATTGTAAATCCTCCTTATTCCTTACTTTTACATGTATAACAATGCAGTAAATAAGATTTCCAAAGCCTTACTTCTGAACTATACAGTAAAGAAAACTGCAAGATCAAGACCACCAAAAAGACTAACTCCCTCCCTACTTCAGCCTAAAACAGATTTACCAGAGAATAAAGCTATAATGCCCCAAGTCATCAAAGTGGTAAAGAATTAACTTAGCTCTTATGTATCTAGAATATGTAGCAATACTTTTCTCACATACTTCAGTGAGAAGGAGACATCCACTGCATGAAAATACTCTGGTTTCAATATTTGTAGTTTGCTTGTTAAATATATGATAAACTTCAAATATACACAAAATTCAGAGTCTCTTTTGATAAATTCTGATATATTTTACCCATAAGATCAAGGTTTTGCCACACTTTTTTCAGCTCTCCGATTCCACCCCCCCTTTTTGGAATATTTAAAATCAAATTCTATTAAACAATTAATTATGATATGTCCCAGCAATTTCACTCTTAGGTATACACTCAGGAGAATTAAAAAAATGGAAAAAGGTACTCAAACAAATATAGATACACACATATTCCTAAAAGCACTATCCACAATAGGACAATAGGCAAATGAAGAAAAGTCCAAATGTTCATCAATGGATAAATGGATAAACAAATTGTGGTATACAATGGAAAATTATTCAACTATAGAAAGGAATTAAGTACTGATATGTGTTATAATGTGAATGACTATTGAAAACATCACATTAAGTGAAAGAAGCCAGACATAAAAGGTAGTGCATGATTCTATTTCTAAGAAATATACAGAAGAGACAAATCCAGAGACAGAATGCAGACTGGTGGTTGGCAAGAGCTGAAGGACGCTTAATGGGTACAGGATTTTATTTTGAAATGATGGAAATGTTTTGGAAATAGAGAGAGATGGTGGTTGTACAAAATGGTCAAAGTACCAAATGCCACTGAAATGCTCACTTCAAAAATGGTTAATGCTCTATGAATGACCTCAGTAAATTTGAAAGAAAAGTAAATTCTAGGCACCATGTCCTTTTTACTCCCATATACTTCAGTATATGTTTCTTTAAAAATGAGGACATCGTGGGAGTACAAGGGAGTTAAGTGGTAGAATTCTTGCCTGCCATGGGGAAGACCCAGATTCAATTTACTGATCCATGTACTTCTCTTCACCAAAAAAAAAAAGAATTTTTTTTCTACAAATGGTGCTGCAATAACAGGATAGTCACATGGAAAAAGAATGAAATGTGACCCCCACCATATAGCATACCGAAAAAACAGTTTTACATAGCCACACTGTCCTTATCAGTATTTATATTCTTAAGAAATCATCACAAAGTCAGTATCTTTTCAACTGGATTCTACTAAAATCAAGAGTTATGGTACTTGTGATAATTTTTTTTACCTTTGCTTGTATTGAACAAGGTCATTCTTGGTATGATTTATTAACAGAAATGTAGCTGCTCCATCGTGATAATCTGAAAATGTAATAACTGTAGAATGTTCAGCCAAATTAACTTCAGCTATTATACCTCCAAGCTAGAAGAAAGGAAAAGAAAATACTCTAAAGTGTAATCATTTCCACAAGAATATTAAAAAACATTTAATAATCAAACTATTCCTAACAATAATTTATTTGAAAATTTATAAAGCAACTAAGCATTTTGCAATGAATGGCTAGGTCACCTTGAACTTCAATTACTGTATGCAGATGAGTGAAATCCAAGATGTGGTATAGTCTAGAATTTCTGGCACTGCATCTAACTTTTTGGATACCAATTAAATTATTTTATATCTCTGTTTCCTTTTGGAACCTTTTGCCTTTACGAAAAGAAATGTTTATTCATTTGCAGTGAAAAAGAAAAAAAAATCACTAGAGAATCATTTGAAACAGGGTAAACAATAAGTATATCTTAGTTTCTCTAATAACACATGAATAAAACTCACTTACCTCATTATCCAGACGCAATAAAATACAATTTTCTTGCTTGTTAAAATGTATCTTTTTAGGAGGACTTTCACTCCTTTCAACTTGAATGAGAAGTTTATTAGAAGAATCCTCAGGCCAAAAGGGGATACACTAAAATATATATTATACATATATTAAACATAAACAGATTTCATCATAAAATATCTTTTACCATTTTAATTATTTTAATAAGCCCTTAAGAGGGACTGTAAATAAAAACAAAAAGCTTTAGTTTAAAATAAACTTAAAAAAAAAGTCTTTTCTGTTTATTGCACTGATTAGCTGGAAATGGTCAAAAAGATATGGGTCATCATTCTGGGCAAGGTGAAATCAAGCAGATAAATAGCTATGGTTAGTAGAGTGCTGGGGAGGAGAGAGGCTTTAACGTGATCTAGATGTAAAGAAGGGTTAAAAAAAAATTAGTAAGTAAGCTGAACTGAAAGTTAGAACCAGGTGACCAATTTAAAATGAAACATTCATGTACCAAAAATCGAAATCAGACTCTAGCATCATTTGGTAATACAGCAGAAGTAAAAAACTACACAAATGATGAATCAGGAAGGCATTTTAAATCCAGAGTCCTCATCAAATAAGGGTAAAATAATAAAAGAACTACCAAAATGTCAGAGTAGGAAATAGGTGCAGAATTTTAAGAAACAACTCAGACATGGGTGAACCAGAAACAAAACTAGAGTAAGAGAGAATCAAAGTAACAAGAAAGAAGACTGAACAACAAGGCAGGAAACAAAGAAAAGAGCTTGAAAACAAGCAAACAAAAAGAAAATCAGGAATGGACAATTAGCTTTGACTGTAAACTGGCTCAGTAATGATAGGCCCTGACGAGACTGGTCACTTAACCTGTTTCACTGAGAGTGTGCATGTGTGATATCTGATCATTAACAAAGGACCTAGGGACAATGTAGCAGATTCTGGATGGATCCCATTGACTTTGGTTGTTAAAAGGAAGGTCTACATGACCATACAAAGTAATTCTGCAACTAGATATGGTATACGATTAAGACATAAGAAATTTGGCAGTATTCCAAACCAAGGCATCCTGCAACCTAGCAAGAACTTTACCCAGGAGAGTCCAAATAGCAGCAATTATAACCCAAGCTTATAACCCATGAGAAAGTGAAAAGATTGAAAAAGGATACGTTCTTTGAACATCCTGAAAACTATTATTTCCTGGTAGGCTTGGTTAAAAAAAAAATGCATCTCGTGTTTAACAATATATGCTGCATTGGGAGACTGACTGCTAACACAGCATCTTGAGGAGTTCTGACTAGCTACCCACTTAAACGGGTGAAAATTATGAAAAAGGGAAAAAATAACAAACAAATATATAAAGCCTTGCCATCAGCCCCATCACCAGCTCCCAAATTCTGGCTAGGAGATTTTGCTGGGGGGGGAGACCATAAAATAGCTCCTAATTTCTTCCCAAAGGAAATTACTTCATTTGCAAGAAAACCTGGAGAAGTTTAAACCTAAGAGGACTCTCAAAATCAGTGGAGACTGTGGTAAAGGAAGCAAGGAGAGACTTGTGAATCTAATGTCTGTAGGCCTAGACTACAAGCCTAGATTGTAGGCTTGTTAGTTTGCAGGAAGAATGTGGGAATAAAAAAAGAGGAGCCCACCTAGGTCAGGGCAAATATTGAGCACGGACCTCAGAACTGTTTTCCCAAGAAGCCACAATCTGATTACATCAGTTTTAGAATTTATGTCCCAAGGCAATGTTTTAAACAGTAGACATCCTTCCAGCAATTATTGGAATTTAACAGCTGGCTGTGGTCAGGGAAAGAGTGGAAGAAAGTATCACCAACCCCAACGACATGCCAGAGTGTGTGGGCATACTCAAAGCTGTGTCTGCATGATGAGCTGCATAAAGTGGGGACTGGGGATGGGGGTGGCGTGGCAGGGAATATAGTTCATTAATATAACCCAGCCAGTCACTTAAAATATAGAAGCAAATAACAATAAGCCTGAGAGTTGCTACAATGTTATTGAAAATCTCCACTATCCACAAAAACTACAAGACATGCAAAGAAACAAGAAAGCATAACCCATAGAGCAGAAAAAAAAACAAGCAAAATAACCTGTAAGAGCAACAGATATTGGACTTAACAGAAAAAAATTTAAACGCAGCCATTATAAATATATTAAAAACTAACAGAAAGCTTGATTATGGAAGGTATGGTAACAATGTTGAGACAAATACAGAATCCAAATATGAAAAATTTTTAAAGGACCAAATGAAAATTATGGGGTTGAAAAGTAAAATAATTGGAATAAAATGTCCACTAGAGGGGCTGAGGAGATCTGAACTGGCAGAAGAAAGACTGGCAAATTTAAAAATAGATTACTGAGATTACATAATCAGAAGAAAAGAGAGAGAAAAGAATGAAGAAAAATGAACAGAGCTTTAGAAAATGTGGGACACCTTTAAGGGCAGCAACATACATACAACAGAATATGGAGGAGAGAGGAGAGAAAAAGGAACAAAAATTATTGAAGAAATTAATGGCTGAAAAATAAAAAAAAACATAAACTATACATTCAGGAAGTAAAATGAACACCAAGTAGGATATACACAGGGATTCACAAACAGAAACATCATAGTACAAATGCTGAAGAGTCAAAGACAATGAGACAACTATGAACTAGCTAGAGAAAAAAGACACACACCTTACAAGGAAACTGCGATAAGATTAACAGCTGACTTTCTTCTCAGAAACAATAGAAGAACATATACAAAGTGTACAAAACTTTTTTTTCATCCAAGAATCCTATTCCAGAAAGATTTCAACTTTCAAAATTGAAAGTAAAATAAAGACTTTAGCAGATGAAGAAAAACAGAGAATATATTGCTAACAGACTTTCAAGAACCACTAAAGGAAGTTACTGCAGCTGAAAGCAAGTGACCTAAAACAGTCATATGAATCCATTATGAAAAAATAATGAGTACATATAAAGTTATTCACGTACTTATAACAGACAGCAATGATGGGAGAAATAAACAATTCAGTAATAATTATTGGAGACATCAATACTCCACTTCAATAACAGAAAGAACCTGACAGAACAACAACAAAGCATACAGAAAACTTATACCTAGCAGATATTTATATAACACTCTACCCAATAGCAACAAAATATATACATTCTTTTCAACTGCACATGGTATATTTTCCTAGACCATACAACAAACATCAAGAATTTAAAAGTATCGAAATAGTACGAAGTATATTTTCAGCCACAACGGAATAAAATTAGAAATCAATAACAGGAAACTTGGGAAACTTATAAATACATGGAAATTAAAAAACACACTCCTAAATAACCAATGGATCTCAGCAGAAATCAAAAGTAGAATTCACCTGATATGAATCAAAATGAAGACACAACATACCAAAACTTAAGGAAGGTACACTACCAGCACAAATATAAACACACTGATAAACAGAATAGAACTGAACATCCAGAAATAAAATACCTATCATGAAAGAAAAAAGTTTCAGTGCAATAACCTAATCTTTATTGTAAAACACTGGAGAGAGAAGGGCTGACTACACCTAAAGCAAGCACAAGGAAGGCAATAATAAAGAACATAATGGAAATTACTGAAAGAGAGAATAGGAAAAAAAACAGAGAAAAGCAATGACAGCAAAAGCTTCTTCTTTGACAAGATCAACAAAACTGATAAATTCTTAGTTTGACCAACAAAAAGGAGTTTAATCACTAGACTCAGAAATGAAAGAGGTACATTACTACCAACCTTAATAAAATGGATTAAGAAATACTGTGAATAACTGTATGTCAGTGTATTAAATAGCTTAGATGAAATGAACAAATTCCTAGAAAGAAAACTTTATCTTTAAAGATAAAGATAAAAAAGAAACAATCTGAAAAGAATAAAAGGAGACTGAATAGTAATAAAAAAATATGAAGAAAGTCCAAGATTTGATAGTTTTACCACTTAAGTTTCTAAAAACATTTGAAGAATCATTCCTATTCTTAACAAATTTTTCCAAGAAATAAAGGAGGGGGAATAGTTTACAAATCATCTTATGAGGAAAGTATTACACTGATATCAAAACCAACTGAAAACATCACAAGAAAAAAAAAACACAGAGCAATGCTTCTGATGAATACAATCACAAAAATCCTCAACAGAAACTAGCAAAGTGATTTTAGCCACACGTAAAAGGAAGAATACAACATGACTGTGTGGAATTTATTATCCCTGGGATGTAAGTGTAATTTACAACTAAAAATCAATTAATGCAATATACAATATTAAGAGAGAAACAAAAATCACATGATAACCTCAAAAAATGCAGAAAATTTTAACAAAATTCTACACAATTTCACACACACATAAAAAATAACTCTACACCAAACAAACTAGAAATAAAAGGGAATTTATTCAACCTTATAACGGGCATCTATGAAAACCCCTCATGCTTAAGTAACAACATACTCAATGGTGAAACACTGAAAGCTTTTTCCCTAAGATCAGGAATAGTATGATGGCTGCTCTTTCCACTTCTATTCAAGACTGTACTGGAGGTTTTAGCCAGGGAACTTAGGCAAGAAGAAGAAATGAAAGGCATCAAGAGGTAAAACTATCTCTGTTCACAGATGACGTGATCTTATAGAAAATCCTAAGGGATCTAAAATACATTAGAACTAGTAAATGAGTTTATTGTCAAGGTTGTAGAATACAGTCAGTATAGAAAAAACAACTGCATCTCTATATATTTACAGTGAACATCTGAAAATGAATTGAGAAAAAAATCTGTTCATAATAGCATCAAAAAGAATAAAAGGGTTAAGGAATGAATTTAACAAAAGTACACAACGTACTCTGAAAACTATGAAACATTATTGAAATAAAGAAGACTTAAATAAATGAAAAAACTTTCTATGTTGTTCATGGATTAGAAGATGTATTTAAGATGACAATATTCTCCAAACTTACCTACAGATTAAACAAATCCCTACGAGAATTTCAGTCAATTTCTATGCACAAACTGAAAGGGTGATTATAAAATTTATGTGGGATTGCTAAGGGCCCAGAACAAACAACACAACTCTGAAAAAAAGAAAACTAAAGCACAAGGGCTGACATTTCCCAATTTAAAAATTTACCACAAAGCAATCACAAGCATAAACATGTACATCAGTAGAACAGAACTGAGTGTCCAGAAATAAAATCATGTGTTTATGTCAACTGATTTTTGACAAAGGTACCAAGATCATTCAAAGAGAAAAAACTGTTCTTTTCAACAAATGATCCTTAGATAACAGGATATTAACATTTAAAAAATGATGTTAGGCACCTATCTCAAACCATATACAAAAATTTACTCAAAATGGACCAAAGACCTCCATATAAGAACAAAAGCTATAAAAACTCTTAGAAGAAAAAGTAAGGGTAATACTTATGACTTATACTTGGCAAAATATTCTTAGATATGACTCTAAAAGCATAAGCAAAATCAGAAAAAGTAGATAATTTGGGTCTCATCAAAATTAAAAACTTTGTGCTTTGAAAGGACACAATCAAGAAAGTGAAAACACAACACACAAAATTTACGAAAGTTTTCCACGTCATATATCTGATAAGGTCTAATATTCAGAATACATAAACACCTGTAAAAACTTGGTAATAAAAATACAAATAACCCAACAGTAAGATGAACAGCACAACAAAATCAGTGAACCCATGGAAGATAGTTAATAGTACAATTGAACTATGGAATACAGTTAATGATATAATTATAAAAATTGCTTTTACCAATTCTAACAAACGTACCACAACAATGCAAGGAGTTAATATTAGGGCATTATTATAAAGGGAATCCTGTATTTCATGTAAAACTGTTCTGTAAACTCATCATTTCTCTAAAAAACAAAAACAAAAAACAAAGAATCTGAATAGGCATTTTTCCAAAGATACAAAAATATCCAATAACCACATATGCTGGTTTGAAAGGATGTATGTAACCTAGAAAAGCCATGTTTTAATCAAAATCCCATTTCATTAAGGTAGAATAATCCCTATTCAATACTGTATGTTTGAAACTGTAATCAGATCATCTCCCTGGAGATGCAATTTAATCAAGAGGGGTTGTTAAACTGCATTAGGTGACGACATGCCTCTGGATATGTTTCTGGAGTCCTATAAAAGAAGAAACATTTTTGAGAATGAAGGAGATTCGGAGAGAGCAGAGAATGCTGCAGCACCATGAAGCAGAGAGTCCATAAGCCAGCGACCTTTGGAGATGAAGAAGGAAAATGCCTCCCAGGGAGCTTTATGAAACAGGAAGCCAGGAGAACAAGCTAGCAGATGATGCCATGTTCGCCATGTGGCCTTCCAGATGAGAGAGGAACCCTGACTGTGTTCACCATGTGCATTCCAGATGAGAGAGAAACTCTGACTGTGTTAGCCATATGCCTTTTCACTTGAGAGAGAAATCGAACTTTATCGGCCTTCTTGAACCAAGGTATCTTTCCTTGGATGCCTTTGATTGGACACTTCTATAGATTTGTTTTAATTGGGACATTTTCTTGGCCTTAGAACTAACTGTAAACTAGCAACTTATTAAATTTCCCTTTATAAAAGCCATTCCATTTCTGGTTTATTGCATTTCAGCAGCTAGCAAACTAGAACAGCACATGATAAAATGCTCAGCATCCTTAGTGACCAGGGAAATGCAAATTAAATTCACAGTTACTAGGATGGATAGAATCTGAAAATCAGTAATAAGAAGTATTGGAGGGCAGGCCACTGTGATTCAGCAGGTAGAGTTCTCACCGGCCATGCTGGAGACCCAGGTTTGATTCCTGTGCCTGCCCATGTAAAAACAAACAAAAAAAAGAAGTATTGGGGAGGATAAGGAGAAATCAGGACCCTTATATAACATGGTGGGAATATAAAATGGTCCAGCCACTTTGAAAGCAGGATGGCAGTCTGGCAGTTAAACACAGAATTACTATATGACCCTGGAATTTTACCTAAGAGAATTAAAAACAAATGTTCAGCCAAAGAAACCAAAAGAAAAGAAAACTACAGACAAATTTCTCTTATTACTAGATGAAAAATTTTCAAAAAATACTTCTAAATTTAATCCAACAGTACATTACATAAATAACATACCACGATCAGTGGGTTTTCCCAGGTATGCAACGATTTTCAACACGAGAAAATCAATTTGCAATATACCACATTTACAAACTGAAAGGGAAAAAACCACACGATCATCTCAAATGCAAAAAAAGGCACCTGAGAATATCTACCATCCTTTCTTGATAAAAACACTTTGAAAGATTAGAATGGAAGGAACTTCCTCAACACAAAAGGGCATATATGAAAAAACCCACAGCCAACATCATACTCAATGGCAAAAGTTTGAAAGCTTGTCCTATAACATCTGGAATAACACAAGGATATACACTATCACCACTGTTATTTCACATTGTACTGGAAGTTCTAGCTAAAGCAATTAAGCAAGAAAAAGAAATGAAAGGCATCCATACTGGAAAAGAAGAAGTAAAACTTTCACTTTTGTAGATAACATGATTCTATATTTTAAAAAACCTGAAAAATCTACAACAAAGCTAACACAGCTAAAAATAAAAAAGTTCAGCAGAGACGGGAAACAAAAAACCCCCCACCAAAACCAGTAGTCTTTCTATACATTAGTACAGAGAACTCTGAGAAAGAAATCAAGAGGAAAAAAACCCCCAAACATTTGAAATAGCAACTAAAATAATAAAATCTCTAGGAATATATTTAACCAAACATGTAAAGGACCTACCCAGAAGACTATAAGACAGTGCTAAAAGAAATCAAGGAAGACCTAGAAATCAAAGAAGACCTAAACAGATGGAAGGACATATTGTGTAAAAGGACTGGAATACTAAATATAATTCAGATGTTAACTCTACGTAAATTGGTTTACAGATTCAATGCAATACAATCAAAACTCCAACAGCTAAAACTTTGCCAAAATGGTAAAAACAATCATCAAATTTACTTGGAAGGACAAGGTACCTCTCTTGCCAAAAAACATCCTGAGGGAAAAATTAAAAAAAAAGAAGTTGGAGGACTCAACACTTCTTGACTATACAGCATATTACAAAGCTACAGTGGTCAAAACAGCATGGTACTGACAAAGACAGATATACAGACCAATGGAATCTAATTAGGAGTTCAGAAATAGGGGGCTGGTTCCAAGATGGGGACTTAGCAAGGTATGGAATTTAGTTCATTCTCCAGAGCAGCTAGTAAATAGCTAGGAAGAGTACAGAACAACTGCTAGGGCCACAAAGCATACACCAGTTTGGATAAGATGAACTAGCTGCGATTCCACTCAGAACTGTAAGTCCCCTAAAGCCATGGAGGCCAGGGTCCCTCCCCCACAAGCTGGTTACCAGAGGTGAAAGGAAAGAGACTTTACTAGGAGCAGAGGCTGAGCTCAACCAAGCTCCATCTGTGGAATTAATTAACAAATTCTGACTACTGAAAATAGCTCAGATAAAACTTGAATAAAAGCTAAAGGTACCAGGAGTTTTTGCTCTGGTGCAGAGGAGGCACAGCTGACAGGAGAAAAAAAAAAAAGAGAGACGGTTTTGGATTGGTCAGCACAAAATACTTGAAAAGGTCTGGACCCCCAAAAAAAAGTGGGGAGGGGACACACAGAACCTGGTGATACATAGAGCAATGAAACAACTTAAACTCATGATTAACAGACCCAAGGAGCAGGGATTCTGCTCTGAAAAGGATTTTGTGCTTGTGTGTGTGTTGTTTCCACTGCTTAATTGCTCATTAGATAGAACTGCAAGGCATCTGAGGCTCCAACTGCCCCAGGCAAGGGTGGAATTAAGCTCTTCTGAGAGACAAAGACGCTGCTTAGGTGAAAGGAATTAATTCCCTGGAGGCTGTGCCTTCCCCAGGAGAGGTGTGAGCCCAGCTCAACCGGAATCCTTTCCTAAAGGAATCCAGACCCCAGGGACTAGAAAACTGAAGCAATTAAAACCAGCCGACAACCTCTCCTCTGTCTCAACCACCCTCCCAGCAAGGAGAGTCTGCTGAAGTTAAAGGCACCACATCAGCTTATACCTGTGGGAAACCACAGGCAGCTAAGTGCCACATACTAGGAAGAAGAGAAAAAGCAGAGTCTAGAAACTTCACAGGAAAGTCTGTCAACCAGCTGGTTCTCGCCCTCAGGGAAAACTGATAAAATTGACTCTTTCCTCCTGAGAAGAGGCCAGTCAGGTCTGTGAAAATCTGACTGGGGTCTCTATCTAAGTAGACCCTTCTAAGGCACACAAAAAAAGGCTCTATATAGGAAGGGCAAGAAACAAGAACTAAAAAATTATGATCCATTAAACAAATCGATGCTAGAGATACGGAATAAATTGAACTGACTATCAAAGAACAGATAGAAAACAAAGCCAACAACCAAGAAAATCCAAAGTAAAAGAGTGAAAACAATCTCCAGAATAAACTAGTCAAGGAAATGAAATGTCTGGACTCCAGCAAAACATAAGAAGTCATACTAGTAAAACTGAAGATACAGCTATCAAAAAAACAAAGAAACAATTCAAATGAGATACAGGAGTTGAAATAACTAATTCAGATTATTCGAACAGATGTGGAAAATCACATAAAAAATCTAAAGTTAAGAGAGGATATAAAGAAGGCAAAGGGTGAACAAAAAGAAGAAAGCAAAAGTCAGACAAAAAAAATCACAGAATTTATAGGAATGAAAGGCACAGGAGGAGAGATGAAAAAAAACCTGAGATTTCAAGAGGCAGAAGAAAGGATTAGTGAAAGGCAGAAGAAAGGATTAGTGAATTGGAGGATACGACATTTGAAATCTGATGAGCAAAAGAAAATATAGGAAAAGAATGGAAAATATGACCAGGTACTCAGGGGACTGAATGACAACATGAAGTGCACAAATATACATGTTGTGGGTGTCCTAGAAGGAGGAGAGAAGGGAAAAGCAGGAGAAAGACTAATGGAGGAAATTATCATTGAAAATTTCCCAACTCTTATGAAAAACTTAAAATTACAGATCCAGGATGTACAGTGTACTCTAAACAGAAGCGATCCAAATAGACATACTTCAAGACACTTACTAATCAGAAAGACAGAAATCAAAAAGAAAGAGAGGATTTTGAAAATAAAAGAGAGAAAAGAAATCCATCACATACAAGGGCACACCAATAAGACTATGTAGAGATTTCTCAGCAGAAACCATGGGATCAAGAAGACAGTGGTAAGATATATTTAAGATCCTAAAAGACGAAAACGCTAACCAGGAATTCTATATCCAGCAAAATTTTTCTTCAAAAATGAGAGGAATCTTAAAACACTTTCAGATAAAAAAATCACTGACAGAATTTGTGACCAAGAGATGGGATATGCAAGAAAGACTAAAGTGACCACTACAGGCAGACAGGAAAAGACAGGAGAGAGAGGTGTGGAGAAAAGTGTAGAAATGAAGACTATCAATAAAGGTAAAAAGAGAAAAAAATTAGATATGACATATAAAACCAAAAGGCAAAATTATAGAAGAAATAACTGTATTTACAATAATAACACTAAATGTTAATGCATCAAAATCTGCAATCAAAAGAAACAGACTGGAAGAATGGATTGAAAAAGAGGGCTATCTATCTATATGCTGTCTACAGAAGACGCATTTTAGACTCAAGACACACAGGTTGCAAGTGAAAGGTTGGAAAAAGATATTTCATGCAAACAACAATCAGAAAAGAGCAGGAGTAGCTATAGCAATATCTGACAAACTAGGCTTCAAATGTAAAACAATTAATAGAGACAAAGATGGATACTATATATTAATAAATGAAACAATTCAACAAGAAGATATAACAATCATAAATATTTATGCATGGAGCCAGAGTGCTCCAAAATACATGAGGCAAACACTGAAAACACTGAAACGAGAAATAGACAAATCTAGCATTATAGTTGGAGACTTCAATTCCCCACTCTCATCAACAGATAGACCATCTAGACAGAGGATCAATAAAGAAACAGAGAATTTGAATAATACAATAAACAAACCAGACTTAACAGACATCGCTACAACACTGCACTCCACAATAGCAGGATATATATACCTTTTTCTCAAGTGCCCACAGATCATTCTCCAGGACAGACCATATGCTGGGTCACAAAGCAAATTTCAATAAACTTAAAAAGACTGAAATCATACAAAACACTTTCTCGGATCACAAAGGAATCAAGTTGGAAATCAATAACAGATAGAAGGCCAGAAAATTCACAAATATATGAAGGCTCAACAACACACTCTTAAACAAACAGTGGGCCAAGGAAGAAAATACAAGAGAAACCATTAAATATATCAACACATAGGAAAATGAAAACACAACATATCAAAATTATGGGATGTAGCAAAAGGCAGTACTAAGAGGGAAATATGTTGCCTTAAATGCCTTCAGTAAAGAAGAAACAGCAAAAATCGAGGAATTAAAAGTTCACTTGGAAGAACTAGACAAAGAACAGCAAACTAACCCCAAAACAAGCAAAAGGAAGAAACGACAAAGTTTAGAGCAGAAATAAATGAAACTGAGAATATGATAACAATTGAGAAAATCAACAAAACCAGAAGTTGGTTCTATGAGAAAATCAATAAAATTGATGGACCCTTAGCAAGTTTGACAGAAAGAAAAAAGAGAGGCTGCAATTAATAAAATCAGAAATGTAAGGAGACATAACCACTGACCCTGGAGAAAAAAAGGAGGTAATGAGAGGACTACGAACAACTTTATGCTAATAAACTAGATCATGTAGATGAAATGGACAACTTCCTAGAAAGGTAACAACAACCAACACTGATCTGAGAAGAAATAGATGACCTCAACAAACCAATCAAAAGTAAAGAAATTGAATCAGTCACTAAGAAGTTTCCAAAAAAGAAAAGTCCAGGACCAGATGGCTTCACATGTGAATTCTACCAAACATTCCAGAAAGAATTAGTTCCAATCCTGCTCAAACTCTTCCACAAAATTGAAGAGCAGGAAAAGCTACCTAATTCATTCTACGAAGCCAATATCACTCTCATACCAAAGCCAGACAAAGATATTACAAAAATAGAAAACTACAGACCAATCTCTCTAATGAATAGATGCAAAAATCCTCAATAAAATTCTAGCAAATTGAATCCAGCAATATATTAAAAGAATTATACATCATGACTAAGTAGGATTCATCCCAGGTATGCAAGGATGGTTCAACATAAGAAAATCAATTAATGCAATACACCATATAAAAACATCAAAGCAGAAACACCACAATATCATCTCGATTGATGCAGAAAAGGCATTTGACAAAATTCAACATCCTTTCCTGTTAAAACACTTCAAAGGATAGAAATAGAAGGGAACTTCCTTAAAATGATAAAGGGGGACTTCCAGAGAAGATGGCGGCTTAGTAAGACGCGCGGATGTTAGTTTCTCCTCCAGAACAGCTACTAGGGGAGTAGAAACGATACAGAACAGCTCCTAGAGCCACGACAGAGATCAAAAAGACAGCGTACCCCATCCTGGAATGGCTGACTGGCTGAAAGAACCCACTCCGGTGAGATCGCCGAGGGGCGCGGGTTTCACCGGGCGGGGAGGCAAGGGGCCAGAGTTCCTCCCTTCCCACTTGCCGGGCCAGCTGGGAGAATTGGACAGGCGGTCCCCTCAAGCCGCGGGGGCTGGCGCACACACCACGCATGGCCCCCGGACCAACTGAGAGAATTGGATCGGAAATCCCCAGGCCGCGGAGAATGGTGACGGGGGGGCACTTCGAAACACGTGACTCCCCAGGAACGGTGCACTCTCCCGGGTGGGATGCGGTGGCTGGCGCCCTCCCGCCACAGTTGGAGCCCCGGGCCGACTAGGAAATTCGGACGGGCGCTCTCTCGGGCTGCAGCGGCCAGCGACCCTCCCCACGTTCGGACCCTGGGCCGGTTAGCACTCTTCCAAGCCGCTTCGGCTGGCGAACCTCCCCGACAGCGAGAGTTTTCCAAAGTTAAAGGACCCACAGCAACTTTTACTGGTGGGAATCGCAGACAAACGTGTGCCACGAGCGCCACCTATTGGGCAGGATAAGAAAAACAGAACCCAGAGATTTCACAGAAAATTCTTCCAAATTGTTGGGTCCAGCACCCAGGGAATTCTGACTAAATGCCCAAACGCCAGCAGAAGATAACGGATCATGCTCAAAAAATTGAAAATATGGCCCAGTCAAAGGAACAAACCAATAGTTCAAATGAGATACAGGAGCTGAGACAACTAATGCTGAATATACGAACAGAAATGGAAAACCTCTTCAAAAACGAAATCGATAAATTGAGGGAGGACATGAAGAAGTCATGGGCTGAATAAAAAGAAGAAATAGAAAAACTGAAAAAACAAATCACAGAACTTATCGAAGTGAAGGATCAAGTAGAAAAGATGGAAAAAACAATGGATACCTACAATGATAGATTTAAAGAGACAGAAGATAGAATTAGTGATTTGGAGAATGGAACATCTGAATTCCAAAAAGAAACAGAAACTATCGGGAAAAGAATGGAAAAATTTGAACAGGGTATCAGGGAACTCAAGGACAATATGAACCACAAAAATATACGTGTTGTGGGTGTCCCAGAAGGAGAAGAGAAGGGAAAAGGAGGAAAAAAACTAACGGAAGAAATTATCACTGAAAACTTCCCAACTCTTATGAAAGACCTAAAATTACAGATCCAAGAAGTGCAGCGCACCCCAAAGAGATTAGACCCAAATAGGCATTCTCCAAGACACTTACTAGTTAGAATGTCAGAGGTCAAAGAGAAAGAGAGGATCTTGAAAGCAGCAAGAGAAAAACAATCCATCACATACAAGGGAAACCCAGTAAGACTATGTGTAGATTTCTCAGCAGAAACCATGGAGGCTAGAAGACAGTGCGATGATATATTTAATTTACTAAAACAGAAAAACTGCCAACCAAGACTCCTATATCCAGCAAAATTGTCCTTCAAAAATGAGGGAGAAATTAAAACATTCTCAGACAAAAAGTCACTGAGAGAATTTGTGACCAAGAGACCAGCTCTGCAAGAAATACTAAAGGGAGCACTAGAGTCAGATACAAAAAGACAGAAGAGAGAGGTATGGAGAAGAGTGTAGAAAGAAGGAAAGTCAGATACGATATATATAATACAAAAGTCAAAATGGTAGAGGAAAATATTATCCAAACAGTAATAACACTAAATGTTGATGGACTGAATTCCCCAATCAAAAGACATAGATTGGCAGAATGGATTAAAACACAGGATCCTTCCATATGCTGTCTACAGGAAACACATCTTAGACCCAAAGATAAACATAGGTTGAAAGTGAAAGGTTGGGAAAAGATATTTCATGCAAATAACAACCAGAAAAGAGCAGGAGTCGCTATACTAATATCCAACAAATTAGACTTCAAATGTAAAACAGTTAAAAGAGACAAAGTAGGACACTATCTACTAATAAAAGGAACAGTTAAACAAGAAGACATAACAATCATAAATATTTACGCACCGAACCAGAATGCCGCAAAATACGTAAGGAATACACTGCAAACACTGAAAAGGTAAATAGACACATATACCATAATAGTTGGAAACTTCAATTCCCCACTCTCATCAATGGACAGAACATCTAGACAGAGGATCAATAAAGAAATAGAGAATCTGAATATTACTATAAATGAGCTAGACTTAACAGACATTTATAGGACATTACATCCCACAACAGCAGGATACACCTTTTTCTCAAGTGCTCATGGATCATTCTCAAAGATAGGCCATATGCTGGGTCACAAAGCAAGTCTTAACAAATTTAAAAAGATTGAAATCATACACAACACTTTCTCGGATCATAAAGGAATGAAGTTGGAAATCAATAATAGGCAGAGTGCCAGAAACTCCACAAATACGTGAAGGCTCAACAACACACTCTTAAAAAATGAGTGGGTCAAAGAAGAAATTGCAAGAGAAATTAGTAAATACCTAGAGGCGAATGAAAATGAAAACACAACATATCAAAACTTATGGGATGCAGCAAAGGCAGTGCTAAGAGGGAAATTTATTGCCCTAAATGCCTATATCAGAAAAGAAGAAAAGGCAAAAATGCAGGAATTAACTGTCCACTTGGAAGAACTGGAGAAAGAACAGCAAACTAATCCCAAAGCAAGCAAAAGGAAAGAAATAACAAAGATCAGAGCAGAAATAAATGAAATTGAAAACATGAAAACAACAGAGAAAATCAATAAGACCAGAAGTTGGTTCTATGAGAAAATCAATAAGATTGATGGGTCCTTATCAAGATTGACAAAAAGAAGAAGAGAGAGGATGCAAAAGAATAAGATCAGAAATGGAAGAGGAGACATAACTACTGACCTCACAGAAATAAAGGAGGTAATAAGAGGATACTATGAACAACTTTACGCTAATAAATACAACAATTTAGATGAAATGGACGGGTTCCTGGAAAGACATGAACAACCAACTTTGACTCAAGAAGAAATAGATGACCTCAACAAACCAATCACAAGTAAAGAAATTGAATTAGTCATCCAAAAGCTTCCTAAAAAGAAAAGTCCAGGACCAGACGGCTTCACATGTGAATTCTACCAAACATTCCAGAAAGAATTAGTACCAACTCTCCTCAAACTCTTCAAAAACATTGTAGTGGAGGGAAAACTACCTAATTCATTCTATGAAGCCAACATCACCCTCATACCAAAACCAGTCAAAGATATTACAAAAAAAGAAAACTATAGACCAATCTCTCTAATGAATATAGATGCAAAAATCCTCAATAACATTCTAGCAAATCGTATCCAACAACACATTAAAAGAATTATACATCATGACCAAGTAGGATTCATCCCAGGTATGCAAGGATGGTTCAACATAAGAAAATCAATTAATGTAATACACCATATCAACAAATCAAAGCAGAAAAATCACATGATCATCTCAATTGATGCAGAGAAGGCATTTGACAAGATTCAACATCCTTTCCTGTTGAAAACACTTCAAAAGATAGGAATACAAGGGAACTTCCTTAAAATGATAGAGGGAATATATGAAAAAACCACAGCTAATATCATCCTCAGTGCGGAAAAATTGAAAACTTTCCCCCTAAGATCAGGAACAAGACAAGGATGTCCACTATCACCACTATTATTCAACATTGTGTTGGAGGTTCTAGCCAGAGCCATTAGACAAGAAAAAGAAATACAAGGCATCAAAATTGGAAAGGAAGAAGTAAAACTATCACTGTTTGCAGACGATATGATACTATATGTCGAAAACCCGGAAAAATCCACAACAAAACTACTAGAGCTAATAAATGAGTACAGCAAAGTAGCAGGTTACAAGATCAACATTCAAAAATCTGTAGCATTTCTATACACTAGTAATGAACAAGCTGAGGGAGAAATCAAGAAACGAATCCCATTTAAATTGCAACTAAAAGAATGAAATCCCTAGGAATAAATTTAACTAAAGAGACAAAAGACCTATACAAAGAAAACTGCAAGAAACTGTAAAAAGAAATCACAGAAGACCTAAATAGATGGAAGGGCATACTGTGTTCATGGATTGGAAGACTAAATATAGTTAAGATGTCAATCCTACCTAAACTGATTTACAGATTCAATGCAATACCAATCAAAATCCCAAAAACTTACTTTTCAGAAATAGAAAAACCAATAAGCAAATTTATCTGGAAGGGCAGGGTGCCCCAAATAGCTAAATTATCCTGAAGATAAAAAAAATGAAGTTGGAGGTCTCACGCTGCCTGGCTTTAAAGCATATTATGAAGTTACAGTGGTCAAAACAGAATGGTACTGGCATAAAGATACATATATTGACCAAAGGAATCAAATAGAGTGTTCAGATATAGAGCCTCTAATTTATGGACAACTGATCTTTGATAAGGCAGTCAAGCCAACTCACCTGGGACAGAACAGTCTCTTCAATAAATGGTGCCTAGAGAACTGGATATCCATATGCAAAAGAATGAAAGAGGACCCATATCTCACACCCTATACAAAAGTTAACTCAAAATGGATCAAAGACCTAAACATTAAGTCTAGGAACATAAAACAGTTAGAGGAAAATGTAGGGAAATATCTTATAAATTTTATACTTGGAGGTGGTTTTATAGACCTTACACCCAAAGTAAGATCACTGAAGAAAGAAAGAAAGAAATGGGAACTCCTCAAAATTAAACACTTTTGCACCTCAAAGAACTTCATCAAGAAAGTAAAAAGAGAGGAAGGGAGAAGATGGCGGCTTAGTAAGACGCGCAGGTCTTAGTTCCTCCACCAGAAAAGCAACTAAAGAAACAGAAACAATACGAAACAGCTCCCGGAGCCACGACAGAGTCCAAAAAGACAGCGTACCCCATTCTGGAACGGCTGAACGGGCAGGGAGAATCTGCTGCGCTGAGGTACCTGAGGGGCGCGCGTTTTCCCGGCCAGGGCGGCTGGCGACTGGGGTCCCCTCCACGCACGTGGCTCCCCGGTCTGACTGGGGACGTTGGATAGCGGGGCCCTCCCGCCACACTTGGCGTCTCGGGCCAGCTGGGCAATTTGGACCGGCACTCCCCCAAGCCGCAGCGGCCGGCGACCCCCCCCTCCACGCGTGGTTTCCCGGGCCGACTGCGAGATTCAGATTGGCAAGTTAAAGGAGCCACAGCATCTTTTACTGGTGGGCCCCGCAGACAGACGAGCACCACGAGCACCACCTACTGGGCAGGAAAAGAAAAACAGAGCCCAGAGACTTCACAGAAAAACCTTTCAACCAGCCGGGTCCCACACCCAGGGAAATTTGATCAAATGCCCAGACACCAGCAGAAAATAATGGATGACACTCGGAAAACTGAAGATATGGCCCAGTCAAAGGAACAAACCAATAGTTCAAATGAGATACAGGAGCTGAGACAACTAATGCTGAATATACGAACAGAAATGGAAAAACTCTTCAAAAACCAAATCAATAAATTGAGGGAGGACATGAAGAAGACATGGGCTGAACAAAAAGAAGAAATAGAAAATCTGAAAAAACAAATCACAGAACTTATGGGAGTGAAGGACAAAGAAGAAAAGATGGAAAAAACAATGGATACCTACAATGGTAGATCTAAAGAGACAGAAGCTACAATTAGTGAACTGGAGGATGGAACATCTGAATTCCAAAAAGAAACAGAAACTATAGGGAAAAGAATGGAAAAACTTGAGCAGGAGATCAGGGAACTGAATGACAATATGAAGCGCACAAATATACGTGTTGTGGGTGTCCCAGAAGGAGAAGAGAAGGGAAAAGGAGGAAAAAAACTAATGGAAGAAATTATCACTGAAAATTTCCCAACTTTTATGAAAGACCTAAATTTACAGATCCAAGAAGTACAGCGCACCCCAAAGAGAATAGACCCAAATAGGCATTCTCCAAGACACTTACTAGTTAGAATGTCAGAGGTCAAAGCGAAAGAGAGGATCTTGAAAGCAGCAAGAGAAAAACAATCTGTCACATACAAGGGAAACCCAATAAGACTATGTGTAGATTTCTCAGCAGAAACCATGGAAGCTAGAAGACAGTGAGATGATATATTTAAATTACTAAAAGAGAAAAACTGTCAACCAAGACTCCTATATCCAGCAAAATTGTCCTTCAAAAATGAGGGAGAAATTAAAACATTCTCAGACAAAAAGTCACTGAGAGAATTTGTGACCAAGAGACCAGCTCTGCAAGAAATACTAAAGGGAGCACTGGAGTCAGATACAAAAAGACAGAAGAGAGAGGTATGGAGTAAAGTGTAGAAAGAAGGAAAATCAGATATGATATATATAATACAAAAGTCAAAATGGTAGAGGAAAATATTATCCAAACAGTAATAACACTAAGAGTTCATGGACTGAATTTCCCAATCAAAAGACATAGAATGGCAGAATGGATTACGACCCAGCAATACCACTGCTAGGTATCTACTCAAGGGACTTAAGGGCAAAGACACAGACGGACATTTGCACACCAGTGTTTATAGTAGCATTATCTACAATTGCAAAGAGATGGAAACAGCCAAAATGTCCATCAACAGACGAGTGGCTAAACAAACTGTGGCGTATACCTACGATGGAATATTATGTAGCTTTAAGACAGATTAAACTTATGAAGCATGTAACAACATGGATGGACCTAGAGAACATTATGCTGAGTGAGTCTAGCCAAAAACTAAAGGACAAATACTGTATGGTCCCACTGATGTGAACCGACATTCGAGAATCAGCTTGGAATATATCATTGGTAACAGAGACCAGCAGGAGTTAGAAACAGGGTGAGATAATGGGTAATTGGAGCTGAAGGGATACAGACTGTGCAACAGGACTAGATACAAAAACTCAAAAATGGACAGCACAATAATACCTAAGTGTAATGTAACTATGTTGGAACACTGAATGAAGCTGCACCTGAAATATGGTTTTTTGTTTGTTTGTTTGTATCTTTGTTTTTGTTTTTTTCCTTTTTTCCTTTTTTTATATATATATATTTTTATTAGTATTATTATTTTAATTCTCTTCTCTATATTAACATTCTATATCTTTTTCTGCTGTTTTGCTAGTTCTTTTCCTAAATCGATGCAAATGTACTAAGAAATGATGATCATACATCTATGTGATGATACTAAGAATTACTGAGTGCATGTGTAGAATGGAATGATTTCTAAATGTTGTGTTAATTACTTTTCTTTTTTTTGATTAATAAAAAAAATTATTATTAAAAAAAAAATAAAGCCAAAAAAAAAAAAAGAAAGTAAAAAGACAGCCTACACAATGGGAGACAATATTTGGAAATGACATATCAGATAAAGGTCTAGTATCCAGAATTTATTTGGAAACGACATATCAGATAAAGGTCTAGTATCCAGAATTTATAAAGAGATTGTTCAACTCAACAACAAAAAGACAGCAAATCTATTACAAAATGGGAAAAAGACTTGAACAGACACTTCTCAGAAGAGGAAATACAAATGGCCAAAAGGCACATGAAGAGATGTTCAACATCCCTGGCCATTAGAGAAATGCAAATCAAAACCACAATGAGATATCATCTCACAACCACCAGAATGGCCATTATCAACAAAACAGAAAATGACAAGTACTGGAGAGGATGTGGAGAAAGAAGCACACTTATCCAACGTTGGTGGGAATGTCAAATGGTGCAACCACTGTGGAAGGCAGTTTGGCAGTTCCTCAAAAAGCTGAATATAGAATTGCCATACGACCCAGCAATACCATTGCTAGGTATCTACTTAAAGGACATAAGGGCAAAGACACAAACAGACATTTGCACACCAATGTTTACAGCAGCATTATTTACAATTGCAAAGCGATGGAAACAGCCAAAATGTCCATCAATAGACAAGTGGCTAAACAAACTGTGGTATATACATACGATGGAATATTATGCAACTTTAAGACAGAATAAAGTTATGACGTATGTAGCAGCATGGATGGACCTTGAGGACATTATGCTGAGTGAGATTAGCCAAAAACAAAAGGACAAATACTGTATGGTCTGACTGATATTAACTGACATTAGGGAATAAACTTTGAATATTTCATTGGTAACAGAGAACATCAGGAGACAGAAATAGGGTAATTTGAGCTGAAGGGATACAGATTGTGCAACAGGACTGAATATAAAAACTCAGAAATGGACAGCACAATACTACCTAACTGTTAAAACACTTAATAACAATACTACCTTAATTAACAATACTACCTAACTGTGAAACACTTAAAATACTACCTGTTAAAACAATTATGTTAAACACTGAATGAAGCTGAATGTGAGAATGACAGAGGGAGGAGGGATGGGGGCATAAATGAAATCAGAAAGAAAGCTAGATGATAAAGATTGAGATGGTATAATCTAGGAATGCCCAGAGTGTAAATGATAATGATTAAATGTACAAATTTTAAAAATGTTTGTGCATGAGGAATAACAAAGGAATGTCATTACCACAGGGTTCTTAAAATAGATGGTAATTAACATTTTAAAATTTCACCTTATGTGTGAGACTAAAGCAAAAAATGTTTATTTGGTACAAAATTTATATTTTGACTAGTGCATTTCCTAACCTAACTTATGTAGATAGCTTGATTGAACACCATAAGTACTTGGAATCTTGGGTAGGGCATGAGATTTTGTTGGTTTGTCCACAGTGATGCCCCGATGAATCCCAGAGTGATTTAATCAGTGAATGGAAAAGTATTTGCAGAGTCCCCTTTGGGGAATGGTGAGAATGGGGAGAAATCTCTTGTGATATTCTCACAAGCAGTGTGGACAACCAAAGCTATAGGCTGAGCCCCCAGTCTTGGGGTTTGTTCATACGAAACTTAACCCCACAAAGGATAGGTCAAGTCTACTTAAAATTTAGGCCTAAGAGTCACCCCCAAGAGAGCCTCTTTTGTTGCTCAAATGTGGACTCTCTCTCCAGCCAACACAACAAACAATCTCACCACCCTCCCCCTGTCTACGTGGGACATGACTTCCAGGGGTGTGGACCTTCCTGGTAACGTGGGACAGAGATCCTAGAGTGAGCTGAGACTCAGCATCAAGGGATTGAGAAAAACCCTAGAATGATCTGAGACTCAGCATCATGGGATTTTGAAAACCTCGACCAAAAGGGGGAAGAATGAAATGAGACAAAGCATCAATGGCTGAGAGATTCCAAATACAGTCGAGAGGTTATCCTGGAGGTTATTATTATGTAGTAAGTAGATATCACCTTGTTATTTAAGATGTAATGGAGAGGCTGGAGGGAACTGCCTGAAAATGTAGAGCTGTGTTCCAGTAGCCATGTTTCTTAATGATGATTGAATAATGACACAGCTTTCACAATGAGACTGTGTGGTGGTGAAAACCTTGTGTATGATGCTCCTTTTCTCTACCTTGTCAAAAGACGAGTAGAACATATAGAATAAAAATAAATAGGGGGAACAAATGTTAAAAAAATTTAGTTTGAAATGCTAAAAAAAATCACAATGAGATATCATTTTTTCACCTTCAAGAATGGTTACAAAAAAAAGCTACAAGTGGTGGAGAGGATCTGAAGAAATAGGAATACTTATTCATGGCTGGAAGGACTGTAGAATGGTACAGTAGTTCTGGAAGGCAATTGGCAGTACCTCAGGAAGCTAAATACAAAATTACCATATGATTTGGTAATTTCCTGTTAGTAAGTATATGAAAGTAGGAATGCGAACAAACATTTGCACATGTATGTATATAGTACTATTCATAATTATCAATAGATGGAAACAGCCCCAGTGTCCATCAACTGATGAGCAGATAAACAACATGTGGCATATACATATGAAGGAATATTATGCATCTGTAATGAAGTTCTGAGTCTTGCAGCAAAGTGGAAGAACCTTCAGGACAGTATGTTGAGCAAAATTAAGTCAGACACAAAAGGACAAATGTTATGTTCTCATGAATATGATCTAATTACAATGAACAAATTCTGGGAGTTAAAATCTAGAGTATAGGTTACCAGGAAATAGACAGAGGGTAGAAAATGGGCAGATGCTGCTTAAAGCATAAAGAATTTTCAATAAGGTTGATTGTAAATGGATAGAGGTGACAGTAGCACAATATTGTAGGTAACATTAACAATTCTGAGTGTGAGTATGGTTAAAAAAGGAAGACTAGTTTCCAAATGTTACTAGATAGAAAGCCAGAGGATAAAACATGGGGACTAAGTAACATAGCAAAACCTATTATGGGAGATAATTACAGTTAATTTTACGAACATAAGAAAGTTTTTACATGAACTAGAACAATGTATGTCACTATTACAGGGTGTCAAGTAATAGGGTGGTATAATACTTTGAAGCTTGTATATACTCCAGAAAAGATCACTTTCTTTTAATTCATTCCTGTGACTGCAGACCTACTGTGGGTAGGACTTTTAATTAGATTGTTTCAGTTAAGGTATACTCTAGGAGGGTCTTGATCCTCTTTCTGGACTCCTTTTTAAGAGATCAAATTCAGAGAAGTACACACAGAAGGCTGCAGAGTAGTGAAGACAGACAAACTAAAAGAGAGAATATGCAAAAAAAAAAATAGAGTGGAAGCCACTGAAGCCAGAAGCTGGAAGCAATGACACCCGAGAAGAGAAGGAAGAGACTAGCAGATGTTGCCATGTGCCTGGCCATGTGACAGAGGAGCTGAAGATCTGTGGTAGCTGATCTTCAGGGAGGAGGTATCCTCTATTGATGCCTTAATTTAGATAATTTCATGGCCTTAGAACTTGTAAGGTAATAAATCCCCATTGTTAAAAGCCAGTCCATTCTGGTATATTGCATTCAATTGACTTTAGTAAATTAAAACAGGCAACATATACCTTGATTTGGACATTTTCCCAGCTTCAAAACCATGAGTGAATAAATTTCCATTGTTTAAACTGGGGCGGGGGGAGGGGTGTAAGCAGCAGGACTAAGCACAATTTAACATGCAGGCAAATATAAGAGTTTCAAAATTAATTGCAAACCAATGAGGCTGTGCTGGAGCTCTCATTTATGTTCATGGTATGTACTATTAAATATATTACCATAAAGGATCTGTGCCAGCCTAGACAATAATTCTTGGTGCAAGAGGAAAACAGATGGGGCTCTGTTGTACGTTAGCTTTACCATAACTAGGGAAAATGCATTTCACTGGTGGAAATGAAGTAGTATTAGAAAGGCGTTATACTGTGATGGGAGTTAGGAAGAGAAGCATGTCAGTGATGGGATTCAGGGAGGGCCAAATGAAAAATGAAAACTGTTTTAGATCTTAAAGAATAAGCAAGATTTGGGCATTTGGGAAAATGTGAAAAGGACATTGTACACAGAAGAGATAGAAAAATATTAACAGAAACAGAAAAGAACGAGTGTTTGTGTTTATCTAAGCCACAGAGCTCTTGTATTCATGAACCATCACAGTGGTGGAGCTCAAATGCCAGCAAACTCAGAAGCCAGGGCTCTAAATACACAACCACCACTTTCATAACCAAGAAAACCAAGAATGGCTGCACACAAATTCCATTACCTCCTAGGAGGGCAGTACTATCTTGAAAACCATTCGGCAGGCAAATACTGTGCACAAAGGAAAGGTGAGATATACAACTGAAACAAGCCTTAAAGCTAAGTGAAGAAATTTAGATTTGGTTTAGTACAGAATGGGAAGTCATTGTAAATTTTGAGTAGGACAATGACATCAACACACAATAATCTCCTGAAGTCGTACTTCCAGGAGATTATTCTGGATACTATGCATAAACAATGGAAAAAGGGAGAGGCAGGACCAGTCAAGGAACTACTTAATGCTACATGCAGAAGTCATCATTTGAACAGGGGATCTGATAATTGATGTGACAAATGGTAAATGTCCTATATAAATTGATCAGCAATTGAAAACATAATTAGATGATGCTGGAAATGGAGGAGAAGGATGAATAACTAGTAATGGGGAAGATAGTTGTTCCGTTAGGAGAAGGTGGAAATTAAATGAGAATCATCTCAGGATCGAAATCAATGTATTTCAGACATATTGAGTTTGAGGTACTACCTGAACATCCAAATTGAGACTTACAGCAAAGAACAAGCATGAGAGCTTGAGATATCCCAGTGAAATCTGGCAGCTAGAAAAACCCTTTTGAGAGAAAAATTGTCATTTTAAGTGCTTGGTAGCCACTCAGAGAGAGATAATGGTTGAAACTATAAATGTGAAACAAGATTGTAAAGAGCAAGAGAAAATAAACAAGTCAGTAGCAGAACCTTAGGAAACCTGAGTCTTAGAAGAAAAGGGGAGAAGGTGAACCTGAGAAAGAACAACCAGCAGGTAGGGGGAAAGCCAAGAAAGTGTGGCTTGGCAGAAGCCTACAAAGTGGAACATTTCTTGGAGGGTGGTGAGCAATGTCAGATGCTCCAAAAAGGGTCAACGGGATGAGTATTCATAATTTTCTGGTGGATTTGGCAATTAGGAAGTAATTGGTGACCTCACAAAAGAGGTTACAGTGGCACTGTGGGAAAGGAGGCGAGGGTAGAAGGCGTTAAGATATATTCCTAGATTTGTTTCCTAAGAATTGAAATGTAAACCTAATTGTGGAAAAGAAAAATGTAGGAAGCCCCATCTCGCAGACTTTTACAATAGAGTCTTACTATACCTTTTACTTCCAGCTAATTTTCCAACATTGCTTTTCATTTCCATAATCCATGTAGCTAATTAGGTTTTTAACTAATCTAGTATGTTCACTTAAGCTATATTCTTATTCACTGAACTCAGGCTCACAAAGCTGAGTATTAACTTAAGCTCTATCACAGATTTCTAAAAGTAAATAAATCAAGATATTCTGGACTTCAGGTGATTAACAATCAAACGAGTCTTAAATATATAGACACACAGATTTATATTTTTATGGGTACATGGTCTGGGAATTGAACCCGGGTCTCCCAGATGAAAAGGAAAGCAGTTTACCACTGAACCACCTGTGTACCCTAGACAATAGATTTTTAAAAACAGCTTTAGAAGTTAAGATAGCACTAAACAACTCAGGAGGTTATGCTAGTGCTGGAAAATGACTGGTCACACTGCTTTTCAATGTCATTTTGAATATGAGTCTGAAATGAAGTAATCTCTCAGTACCAGGATATTTAGCTGGATGGAGAATGACTGTGAATATTTCACCAATGGACTTTGCCTTGACGGTTATTATGAAAACTGCCTAAGACCTTATGTCCTAAAAACTTCCTAAAAACTTGCATACTTCATCATGACAATCTTAGATAAAACCAAGCAACCATTCATCCTCTTCCTTGTGCTATGACCAAAATCCCAAATTACAGTTCTATAACAGAAAGACTTCAGACTCTCATTTTCTGTTGTAACTAATAGTACCACTAACATCTACCTCCCAATTTAGATTCAGAGGGGTTTTCTGCATCTCCTTCAAAAGGAGTTTTCCAATTCCATATAGACACTGAACCAGAAGTTCAGGACTGTCAGATGATCTCAGTCTTTTGGAATATAAGCTCGTTAGGGCAATGACCTGGGAATGTCAGTTTTAAAAGATCAATGAAATAGATAAGAATAAATGTGAAGAGAGTGTTTATATGTAGACCAACTGTTGGTACTTTTTTATTCTATGTTTTCTACTCTGCAGGCTGCCTTTGCTAATAATGTTGTATAAAATAAAATACTGGGTCATTCTGGGTCACCTATAAATAGTGGGACAAGGATAATCAGGAACAGTTGGAGCTGACCACATTTGCTCAGTATAAAGGCAGTACAAAACCCAGATCAAGGGGAGTGTAAGAAAAAGTATGCTGAGATCCAGAAACTGTAATATCACTGCTCCAGAAGATGGAAAGAACTATGTTTGAGGAATTTATGAAGGTCATATTATTGTTCCCAGTAAGCAGAAAGTTGTCATTGCAGCATTGCATGGATTATACTTTTAAAAGTTAATTTGGGATGGTGCGGCAGTGACTTAGTGGCAGAATTCTCGCCTGCCATGACAGAGATCCAGGTTCGATTCCTGGTGTCTGCCCATGCAAAAAAAAAAAAAAGGAAACAAAATTAAAAAGTAAATTTGATTTCTGTTTTGGTCTATTTCTTTTAAGAAATGAAATCACTGTACCATGCAAAACAAACAAACATATAGACACACAGAAACCTGTATATAAAATAATAAATAATAGCCAAAGATAGAAACACCCTAAATGTCCATCAGCAGATGAATGGATAAACCAAAATGTGGTATATCCATACAAAGGAATGTTAGTGAACCATGAAAATAAATGTAATATTGATACTAAAGCATAGCTCAACCTTGAAATACTATGCTAAGTGTACCAGTTTGAAACTGTTGTGCACCAGAGAAAAGCCATGCTCTTAAATCCTCATTCAATATTGGTCAGTGGGATTTTTTTTAGTTTTCAAGATATGACCCGCCCAACTGTGGATGGTAATATCTGCTTAGATGGTTTCCATGCAGGTGTGTCTCCACCCATTCAAGGTGGGGTTGCTTACTGGAGCCCTTCAAAAGTGAACCATTTTGGAAAAAGTTTAGAACCAACAGAGCCCACACAGCAAGAGACCTTTGGAAAGGCAGAAGGAGCCCTAGGGGAAGCCTTATGAAATGAGGAGAGAATGCTAACAAATGTCGCCATGTGCCTTTCCAGCTGACAGGTGTCTAGAACCCAGAGACCCCAGCAGATATCAGCCTCATGACTTTCAACTGACAGGAGCTATTCCAGATGGCAACCTCTCTTGAGTGAAGGTACCCTTTTGTTGGTACCTTAATTTGGACATTTTCACAGCCTTAGAATTGTAAACCTGCAACTCAATTACATTTCTGGTATACTGCATTCTGGCAGCTTAAATTAAAACACTAAGTAAAAGACGCCAGTCAAAAAAGACCATACACTATATGTATGATTCTACTCAGATGAAAGACCAGAATAGGAAAATCTAGAGATAGAAAGTAGATTAGTGCTAGTTTAAGAATGGGGAGGGAGGATGGGTAGATGGACAGGGTGATAACTAAAGGATACAGGGTTTCTTCACATGGTGATGAAAATGTTGTATAACTATGGTGCTGGATGCAAATAACTGTAAATACACTAAAAACAACTGAATTGTACACTTTGGGCAAACTGAAGGTAGGTGAATTGTATCTTAATAAAACTATTTATAAAACGGAAAGAAAATCACACTACACCCATCACTCCTTTTAGTTTAACGAAACATTTAAAAAATAAATGCTATATATACATTTTTTTACATGGGCAGGTAATGGAAATCGAACCCGGGTCTTTGGCATGGCTGGAAAGCATTCTGCCACTGAGCCACCACCACACCACCCAAACACTATCTTTTTTAAGAGTTATAGTTATATGCTGCTGCTCTATGCCTTACTGCCCTGCAACTTCTCACAGCAGTAACCACTTCTCAGCATGGGGACCCTCGGCAACTACAAGAAGAGCACATTGTCATCGGAAGAGACACTGCCTAGCTCATACCTGTCTTTCCTTACTCTCTGTTTCTTTGTGTCACAAAAGCAGTTATTTCAAAATCTGATATCCTATCCTATACTTCAGGTTTGAACTTTCCTGCTAGGTTATTCTGGTTTACTTGGTGGAGGACCAGAAGTCCTGTGCACAATTAAAAATAAGTTGTTAGGTTTTGGGTTTTTCTTTTTCTAACAGCCATGCAGAGGAATACCTGTTAATGTTGGTTTCTAGTACATTAGATACTGTCTATTGTGTTTTGTATTTTTTATTTTTTTTTTTCACTAACTGTATGGAAAATTGTTAGTAAAGCCCTTGTCAAAGGGGGAGAAAAAAAGACTTATATGCTGGTGTCCAAACTCCTCTGTAAGTCTTTCTGCTAAGGCAAAAGTCATTCCCCAAAGAGGGTTTTCCAGACAAGTAAAGTGAAAATTTGCCTCTAAGGAGATTAAGGGAATAGGAACAAAAACAGGAGTTGAAGTCATAAATGACAAACTATTCATGCATTTATCTGTTATACCTCATGAAAATTGCATAAGAATAAAGCAACAGTATACAATATATAAAATATACAGAGACATTCAGGAACTGAAAAACCTAGATATGATAAAAGCACAGAGAATACAATAGAACCGAAAATAGGGGGACTGACTGAAATTTGAATAGTGAGCAGTTAGACTCTCAGATCATTTCCCCAACCTGCAGAACCAAGAAGAAGATAGGAAATTTGCATTTTGGTAAAATAGAAGCCTAGAGGCTTTGAATTAGGGAAATGAGGCACAGTTAATGGAGAGGTAAAATGGTATGCTGAAAACAAAGGATAGTGTGAGAGTTTATAAAATGAACTAAGATTTTCAATGCACATCCCCAACCATACTCCCTTGGTTCAGAGTGCTAAATAGACATGCTTAAATACCCTAGACATGGAGACAAGAGGTTTTCTTAGTGGGGAGAGAGATCTGATTTCCAGAGGTGAAATACCGTATTATTTAAAATGTCCAGTTTTCAACAAAAATTATGAGATATCAAAGAAACAGGAAACTATGACCCATACACAAGGAAAATAACACTCAACAGAAAATGTCCCTGATGTGTTCTAGATATGGGACTTAGAAGACAAAGACTTTCAACAAGCTGTTCTAAATATGTTCAAAGAAACCATGTCTAAAGAATTAATAGTGTGAAAATGATGTCTCACAACACACAGAATATCATTAGAGATAGCCACTATAAAAATCCAAATGGAAATACCACAGTTGAAAAATACGGTAATTGAAATGGATAATTCACTAGAGGGGTTCGGTAAAATTGAGGTGGCAGAAGAAAAAATTAGCACACTTGAAGACAAAGTGATGGAGATTATGCAAGCCAAAGAAGGGAGAGAGAAAAGAAAACAAGAAAAATGAACAAAGCCTCAGAAAAATATGGGATACTATTAAGAGCTCAAAAAAAAAAAAGGTACATAAAAATAAACAGGCTGGGTGGGCCGCGGTGGCTCAGCGGGCAAAGTGCTTGCCTGCTATGCCGGAGGACCTCGGTTCGATTCCCGGCCCCAGCCCATGTAACAAAAACGGAGAAACAAAATACAATAAAACAAGAAAGTGTTTAAAGATGTTTCCCTTTCTTCCTTCCTTCCTTCCTTCTATCCTTCCTTCCTTCTCTCTGTCTTTCCTTTAAAAAAAAAAAAAAAAAAAAAAAAAAAAAAAAAATAAACAGGCAGACTTGGACAAAAAAAAAAAAAAAAAGACCAAATTTCTGGGATTGAGAAATGTAATAGTTCAAATAAAAAACTCCATGGATGGCTTAAATAACAGTTTAGATAAAGTAAAAGCAAAAATGTATGAAATAAACGATACATATGCAGAATATATTCAGAATTCAGCAGATGGAGTTGAACAGATAGAAAATACAAAAGTGCTATTAAGAGACATGGTAGACAGAAAATGTAGGTCTAGCATACGTTTGCCTGGAGGCTCAAGATAAAACAAATGGAGGAGCTGTAATACTTAATGAGGCAATGGGTGCAAATTTGACACAAACTATGAATCCACAGTTTTAGGAACAAAGCATTCAAGTAGCATAAATAAAAAGATAACCCCACTGTGACAGGTAGTGGTATGACTAGAGAATATCAAAGACAATGAAAAGATCTTAAAAGCAGCCAGATAGAAAGGACAGATGACCTCCAAAGAAATGAAAGAATCACAGCAGGATTTTCAAGAAAAATGTAAGCCAGAACAGAGTGGGGTAAAAGTTGTGAAAAAAAATGTCAACCTTGAACTGATCATCAAGAAAAACTATCACAAAAGAGGATGATAAAAACTTTCACAGATAGTACACACTGATGGTATTGTACCTCCAAAATCAGCTCTAAAGGAAATTTTATAAAAGATCCTTAAAATTAAAATATGTAAAGGGCTTAGTACTCTCTGTCTAAAAATATTTATTAAGATCAGATAGTCTTTCAGAAAGCTTTCATCAAGAGTTCTAATAGCTAACAATGGAGTAGAATGAAAATTTCACTTCCATACTAATGCTTTCTCCAAATAACTAGAAGTGAAGTATGGCTTAGCTTACTCTATGAAGGCAATTCTAATGGCTGATTGGAGAGAATAAATCCTTTTCTTTTTGATGCATCTACACCTTATATAATCTTCTGCTACTATGTTTATCCCAATTGATTACTACTTATTGAATGCCTATCTGCCTTATCAAGATATGCATTCCTGCATGGCAAAGTACAGTTTTCAATAATTAAATAACCAGAATCTTGCATAGCATATGTACGCAATAAAAGTTAATGGAACTGAAACAGAATAGGGGTGGGGTTAGTTAAAACATGACATGGTGATTTCAGATGTTTAACTTTAAGGAATAAAGAAAATCTTAAGAGGTATATTTTTGAAATTCATCTACCCACCTGCTCCAACTCAAGAGAAAGCCATTTATCATTTCCCTCTTCAGCTACAGATATATGATATTTGCTTTTGTTTTTAATCATATAGAAAGGAGTAAATGTCACAATTCTGGTAATATTAAAACTGCTGAGGTCTATGGTGACACCAACCTTGGGGAAGAAAATTTAACAATTCAAAAAGTTATACTACTATAACATTCTTATAAAATTTAATCAAATAGAAGGCAGAGTTCAAATAAAGGTTTTTTAATAAGCATAAAATTAACTCACTTGATATTCCATTTTCAGGCCTTTACATTTAACAGCTCCATGACTACCAACAGTATCAATTGAAAATTGATCTGACAATTCACTATCAGTTACCATAAGCTGAACCTAGAAAAAAATATTTGAAATATATTGCAATTTAGGTAACTTTAAAAATTCCTACCTAAAGCGATAAATTTTCTACTTTTTAGCATAAACTAAATATTATACTATTAATACACTAAGCCTTTCCCAATATTATCTTTTTAACCTCAAAAATTTCACAAATGTTACTTCTACTTGTTTCATGTTATAGTCTTCAGAACTCTAAAAAGTAAAAAGCAGCCATAAATAGCTAAAGAACAGTGAAAAGTTTAAAAATGGACATACCTTATTGTTATTAAAAAAGTGCTTGGGCTGAAAAGAAAAGAGAACTGGCTTTTTATAATTAGGTGGATGTTTTCGATGAATTCCATCTGCCTTATACTGTAGCATTCGACCAGTCTTGTTGACCATCCAATAAGGACAATGAAATGCTACAATTACCTGACCGACATTATAAGTCAAATGGACAGCAATATCTAAATCAGTCTTTTCTATTTCTGTAACACAGGTAAAGTTGATGAAACTAATGTCTTGCTGATCAGGTATTATATGATATTCACTTTTCCAATCATGATTAAGATAGTCAAGCAACTTTAAATGCAGCCTGGCTTTATCCATCTCTGCAACAAAAATCTGTGCTGAACAACCTTCATTTAGAGTAAAAACTCTATGTTCAATCCCCTGTAATAAAAAATATATAATGTATTGAAAAATGTTTCAGAATAATATACCAAAAATTCTATTTAACTGTTACAAATGCTACACAAAATACTTTTGAAATACCTCTGTAAGAACAAGTATTATACTCAGAGTTAGACAACTTAATTGAAGTTCTAAGGCTGCCAACTATGTAAACTTGCATAAAACATTTGAGATCTCTATTTCTGTAATCTATAAATAGTCAAAATTACCTGTTTCAATGCATTATTGTGAAGATTAAATTAAATATGTGAAACTCTACTGGAAATTATAAACATTTTAAAACACTGTTAGTAATAAAACTCAAAGAAAAAAATCATATGCATCAGTGATTTTAATTTTGAAAACTACAAAATAATGAAAAATGTATAAGAAAATTGATGGTTATCCAAAACAAGCATTACTTACTAACTCCCATTCTTAATTTTTAACAAAATCCAATCCCTATTTCTAATTGCTATTTATATTACATCTTACATATTTCTCAAACTGTTTACTTTTCTCCACCCACTGTTCCATCACCTTAGTTCATGTTAAGTCACTGGGATCTCTGACTTAATGTACCTCCTAACTGTTCTCTCATCTTGCTTGTCCTCTGTAGTCCCTTCTCCACACCACAGCTAAACTGTATAAAATCTGATCATACCACCCCTTCCTTTGGAAAATGTCAGACAGAGTATGATACCTATAGGCATTAAATTAGAAGTTCGGTGAGAATGGGGTTTAAATAGATAGTCTATCTGGGTATCTCACCAGTTTTTCCAGCATCTCTGTCTTCCTTTTCTGATCTACTGATATTTTAATAAATACTGAACTTTGGGTAATATGAAGAAAGTTATGGTTTTGACCTGGGTAATCACAATAAATGACTTTTATTTATTTAAGTCACCCACTGAGCTAGAATATAAACTACTATGAGCCAGGCACTTTGTTCTGTGAATGCAGGGACCATGCTTAGTTTACCTTTAAATCCTCAGTTCCTACATGGTACTTAGCACATAGTAGATGCTCACTAAATGTTTGTTAAATGAAATAAATGTACAATTCTCAAACAAAAAGCTTATATTTCACAGGACAAAGAGACAGCAAAAAGGACAAAGCATAAGTTAAGATACCGAACCAGACACAAACTTGTAGGGATAAACTTATTAATGAATCATCATACACTGACTCTCAATCATGTAGAACCAATCTGTCTCTCTAATGGCTCAATGAAGAAGAATATGTGGAAAGGAAAGAGATCAGAGAAAAGTATAAATTAAAAAAGCAGAGCAGGTAGTTTTGGAGAAACTTCATTTGCAATCATATGTGTAGCAACAAGCATACCGAGCACCCAGTTCTTATTTTATAATACCATTCTCCAACCAAAGAAACCATGGCTCTGAGGCAAACTGTGATTCTAGGGCTGAAACCAGGGAAAATACAAGGTAAGCCTGAAACATCTTGAGTTGCCAGAAAGTACTTATAGAAAAAGATGCATGTATATCAAAAGGGCACAGGAGTCAATCTGAAAAATCTCTCAATGGCCAAATTTGGAATAACCTGAGAAACAGTACAAAAATTATAATATTGGATTACAAACAAAGAATAAAATAAATGGGTCTACACTGAAATTAATAAATAACTGAATATATAAATGGGGAGAAGAGACAACTCGTACAGAATAATTCCAACTGGCTTACGTAGAAGGAATGAAGGAAACAGAATATCAACACTTAAGCACAACAGTAATAATTGCCACAGGCAATAGCCACCTAAAATGAGCAAGCAAAAATTGAAACAGAAACAGGATATATACGCATAGTTTCAAAGTATCTATTCCAAAATACTTAGTTATGGCAAAGGGAAAAACAATTAGGTTAGAATGGAGAATCCTGACACATACCACCTTACTAAAAATTGACATCACCAGTAATATATATTAACATCATGTATCCCCAGTAGGATGCAGTTTCTCAATATCCTTCCCAATAATGCAAAATTTCGATCCAATTATGAGAAAAAAAAAATCAAGCAATCCAAAATTAAGAGAGATTCTACAAAATAACTCACCAATACTCTTCAAAAATGTTAAGGTCATGAAAGAAAAGGCTAAACTGTAAAGAATAAAACTTGAGTGTTTTGTTTTAGTTAACAGTCTTGTTAACTTTGATAGATGCTCTACTGTTGTGTAAGAAGTTAACACAGTAGAAAAATAGGAGAAAGCTAAGAGAAAGGTATATGGGAAAATTCTGTGCTATTTTTGCAATTCTTTCTTTTAACAGATTAAGTCTGGTTCCTTCTTAGATCAGATTCACAGGTGCAGAATTGCAGGCTGAAGGGGTGTGTGTGTGTGTTTGTATGTTTTACGGTTTTTTTTTTTTGAGAAATATATTCTAAAATTTTAACAGTGATATCTTCAAATGGTATGATTATAGGCAATTTGTATTATCTTTATTTTCTAAATTTTCTAAGAGGACTATGCATTAACTTTTTGAATGGCATGTAACATTTCTACATATAACATGTACTCCACTTAGAGACCATACTTCTAAGATAAATCAGTGGAAAGATACATTTAAAAAAATTCTTTTTAAATACAACATGATGGAAATATTTCTTTTTCATTTAAAGAATATTTATCTGTACTCCTATTCTTTACTAGTAGTATAATTTATTAGAACTTCAAAACATTGTTTTATTATTCACAATTTTAAATAACTAAAGCTACAAAATCAAAGGAAGACATTTTAAAATTTTCCAGAATACCTCTATATAATAAGCAATTTTGTAAGGAAGAAGATTTCGGAGTAGGATAGGTGGCCACAAATGGATCACATATGGTAAGTCCCAACCATCTTCTGAATACACTGACAGAGATGTCAAATTATCTTTTTCTGGGACAATATTAATGATAAATGGTTTCTTAGAAGGGTTTATAGGTCTACATTTCTTCCTTAGAAGAGCTCCATCATTTTTTATTATTTCTTCAAAGTCAATTCCTTTACACACTTGATAGTCCTCATCATCTGGCTTCAGATAAAGGAGTGATCTGCATGAAAGAAAACATTAAATTATATAATTACAGCTTTAGGATAACAAAATTATCTCTCCATACTGGTGTGGCAAAATTTTATATTTTCATGTTTCCTTTGGAGATAGATTAGATAGACTGGTTGATATTTTTATATAAACCTATATATAGTCTTAGAAGTATGTACAAGGTTAATAACTGATTTCTTCCCCCAAAATACAGAATCATATTGGTTAGATACACAAAGCAAACCATATGCAATGATCAGTGACATGTGGTGCACTTAATTGAAAGAAGGTGGTTTTCCCAGGCATGTGGTTCTAATAGGAGGCACATGTCATGACCAGGTTCATAAACTGAAAAAAATTTTTTATTGAAAAATTTAATCACCAGCTTTTCAAAGTTAATGAACTAAAAGCTTTCAATAGATATAAATTTTATTGAAATACCAGGCATAGTTGCAGAGAAGCAGTTGCAATAAAATGGTGACAAAATCACTGGGTGTCCCATATGCTTAAATTTATATTTAAATATCACTTTGTTTACATTTCAAGTATATTTTCAGGCTAAATAATTTTTTTCACCTAAGCTGGATCCAAGAATAAACACTTAGGAAATATTTTTGAATATGTAAGTAATCTATGATTGTAATACTATTCCTTACAGATGAATAACTCTCAAAACTATCTTTAACCTTGAACATTTCCCTAGGCTCTAGTCATAAAACTTGAAGTATCTACTACATATTTTTGTAGTGCTGTCTGATGGCACTTTAAATTTCCGTGATTAAACACTGACTCTAACCTACTTCTCTGGATATCCTTTTTCAGGCAATTTCAACTGTGGATACAATGGACACTGAAATAATCTTACTTTTCCTCTACCCTAACCCACCCATATAATTATTTGTCAAATCATTTATCAGATTTATTCTGTTTTTACATTCTTTCTGTAATTTTCATTCTACTTTCCATTCTTCTGTACTTACAGAAGCACTTAACTTCTACAAGGAAATCTAATGTCAATACACTCATACAGTTTATCAAAAAACTTATTAGAACCATTATGTACTAATGAGGAGGTAAAAGTGGAAAAATTTTTTTTTTTTTACAAAAAATGAGTAAGATTCTTTTTAATACTCAAAGATATCACAATCAGATTGGAATCATAACATTAAAAAACTACTGCACTGTGACAGGTATCAAAATATCATACAGATAAACTGCAATAAGGGCATGAGAAAGTAGCCAACTCTTTCCAGCCAAGCTGCAGTGTTTTTGCAGAAGTGACAATTTTCCCAAAAGTTTTGCTCTGAAAAGAAGACTTGAGTTAGAGAACGATGCAAGGTTAAAGGAAGTTTTAACAAATGAATGAGGAAAAGGAAATAGGAGAAAAAGGGGATGATTAATGGAAAGAGGTTCTGAATGAGAAAAGATATGGAATGAGTGGTTTTAAAACAGATGAACACAAAATCTTTGGAAATAGGAACGAAGAGAGATGATATTAAGGGAGGGATATTAAATTTACAAGTGGGGGCAAGAATATGAGGGAGCAAATACCTCAATGTGAACTTAAACTATTTTTCAAATCTCATGTTCTAACATGCACATTACACTCCAATCTAATTCAACTATACTTTATAGCCCTATATAACCTGTGCTTTTCTGCCTCCTTATTTTTGATCACGCAACCCTTCTACTTAGGACTGCCATTCCCAGCTAATCTTCACAATAGTATCTATTACCTGTAATTCATGTACCTTACCCAAGAGTCAGCCATTAATCCCTTTCTTTGCACTTCCTTAGGTTTCTGTTACTGTAACATTTTCTGTAACTCTCATATAGGTACCTAATATTTCAATCTCTCAAGAGAAATGGCTATGCCCACTTCACCTTGGTATACCACAATGTCTTACAGATACAAAACACCTGATACATATTTGTTGAAAGAATCACTATATTCACCTACAAAGAAAGATAATCATTTGTTAGTTTAAGACCTTATGCCTTAAATATGTATGCCAACATTTAACATTGGATTAATGGCACTTAATGTGGAATCCAAGCTGTTTGGTAACTAATGACTTTATTTATTAAAATGGCATAACTTTCATGTAACAAACTACATTTAGCCTTAAAGAGGTATAAAGATATTCTAATAGTCTGTTTTGCTCTTTTCTGCACAGTTTCAAATTTTACAGCAATAACTTATTTAAAATAAACTGAATGGCACTAACTTTTATTATCCAAGAACAAAACATAATTAAAGTCATCAAAGAAATTTTCAAAACTATCTTCCATGCTATCTTTAATTTTATCTAGTCTTATAACCCAGCCAATAAATCCTTTCAAGAACAGGGTCAGTTTTAATAAAGAACCATGTCTTTTGTTCTAACCACAATACGATTTCTTTCCTTCAGAAAGTTAGAACTAAGCAATAAATACTCACCAGGGTTAACAGGTCTATCAGCCTGAAAACGTGTATCTAAGAAGCTAAAATGCCTTCTAAGCACTAAGAACCCCAACTGAGATGGCACTTAGACAAACTACAGTGCTTAATTCTCCAATAAGAGTTTAATCTCTGTAGAAGAAAATGTTTTCAATTCTATATTAAATATCTTGAAAAACACTGCTTATTTTTTATTATATTAAATCCATATTTAAGGCTAGCCCATTATTAGTATTTTCTTACAATTTCATAAACTTTTCTTAATAAATATAAGAGTTTATGTCAAGTTTAAGCTAACAATCAACTTATAAGATCAATGCATATGTACCTGCTTACATTAAATTCTAACCTTGAACAAGTAACAGATAAATATGTACATATAAAGCATTTTACATTTTCTGAGGCAATTTCAAAAAATTCTATTTAAAGCCTTTAAAAAGTAACAAGCACTTGTTAATAGCAGATATAAATTCTGAAGTCACCAATCATGCTTAATAGAGATTTTTAAAAATCATGAACATATATGAGCATAGCAATGAGAGTATATTATAAGCATGTAATAATCATGTTTGGTAGTAAAAGCACAATTAATTCGCATGGTATAATTAAATTTATTACATTAAATGATGTTTCTCACACAAAAAAATTCTAAGTGTCCTGAAACCTAAGTAAGTTAAATACAAATGAGAAATTAACAAGGTAGAGCTAACAGAAGCTTTAAAGTTTAAAGACAGATATCCATACAGAGTCAGAAATTAAAAATCTATAAATGATCTTAGCTCAAACAAAAAGATAAAAGAAAAAAATCACCGGTAAGATGCTAATGGTATGTTGAATTCATTTTCAGGTGAAGCAGTTCCCAATAAAATGTCTCCTTCATAAACAGACATTGGAATTGAAAAATGATTTTTAATCTGGGAAATAAAGACAAATAATATTTAATACCACTGAAACTAAGAGGCTGAAAGCATTTAAAGTATATCCAACTAAATATCTCAATAAAGAAACTATCAGTCAATATTCACCTTGCTCTAATAAATTAGAAAGAAAGACTACAAGGAAAGTTCCCATGGTAGAAAAGTAATCTCTAAAACAAAACTTTAAGACGCCTAGAAAAATATAAGACAATATTTCGTTTAACTTGTTATAGGAAATAATTTTAGTCACATGTTTAGTTTAAAAAACAAATAGCAAAATAAATAAAATCATAGGAAAAATATTATATCAAAATTTAAAAAGACTATATGATAAAAGTGAAAAAACAAGCCACAGATGGGGAGATGTGTGCAAGATATTTACCCAAGGATTCATATCTAGTAGGCATAAAGAATCCTTAACAACTATTAAGAAAGTTGCAATTAAGAGAAAATGAGAATAGAATATAAATAGGTGATTCCCAGACCAGGAAAACTAAACGACCAATAAACAAATGGAAAGATGCTCAATCTTCCTAGTAATCACAGGACGTCTTTTTATACCAACAGATAGACAAAAAATCAGAACTCTTGTAATACCAACAGTTGAAAAGGATGGGAATAAACAAACTCGGGTGGTGTATAAAGTGATAAAATTACTTTGGAAAATGATTTGGCAAAAAAAAATAGTAAAATGAAAATGTTCGTTCTTTAAGAACATAACAATTTTGTTATTAGTTACCTATTTAGAGAAATATTGGCACATGTGCACCAAGACACTCATGTTCTATATAGCATTGATTTTAATATAAAAAAGTAAATAAAAACCTTATTAATAGAGGAAAGATTAAAAAAACTGCTAAAGCTATTTAAGGGGTAGATAAAGAAGTCTGTATTATAATAAATGTATCAAAATAAAAAGTAAATTGAATAATATTGTTAAAGAAAGGAATTCATATCAAATCAATGATCAATATTCAAGTGTTCAAAAAACAAAGTAGAAGTTTTATACTTTTAAATTTTATTGATTATAAATACAATCTGAAATGATTTATACATTCCACTTATCACTGATGTAAATGTAGGTTATTGAGACATTTGATTCTAAACAGTGCCTGTTTCAAATGTGAAGTTATTAGTTATTAAAGTTGCCTTTGTTTCTTTTCTGTTTTCTTTTCTTTCTGCTTCTTTTGTCTTCTCTGCCAAAATTAGTGTGGAAAAAGTTGGTTGGAAGCAGAAAATAAAACAGTGGTTTGGAATTTAGAGACAAGTCCAAAGGCCTAAAAAAGGAATGGGAATAAGCCTGAAGAGACGGTGGGGCAGGGAGTAAGAGAGAACATGGCAAATATCTGTATTAAAAGCATACTACAGCTAAGCAATACACTAATGGAAGAATTCTCCAAATCTATATCCATACATTGCTGTGTAAAATTAGAGAATATGAGCTTTAAAATGAAACAAACCTGAGCCCAAATCCTGGCCTTACTCTATACTGTGTGACCTTGGGCGATATTTTTACTATTTTTAATACAGCATTTTCCTGACTACCGGAAGTAATGAATTCATAGCCAGACATTAAAAAAATACAGATAAATACAAAAAGTAAAAATCATCACTATCTATAAGGAACATTTTGAGGATTACCCTTAAAGTCTCTTACTTATCTGTACACATACAAAAACATGCTACACGACCTTCTCCACTCAATGTTTTGAACACTTATCTTTGTCCTTAAGAATTCTTTTATATTTTCTATGGGCTGTAGCATACTGATCTAATCACATAAAAATATTTATACTGTCTCTAACTTTTATTGATATTAAAAAATAGGATTAATAACCTGTAGCTATCAACTGGTTTGTGTAGCACGAGGCATAGTGAGAAAAGAACAGCAAACACAATAACTAGTTTATAAATGTTTTAAATAAATTTGAATCTGTTTAAAATTATTGGTGCAAAAACATCCCTCTTCAGTCACTTGCATTTCAATAAGCTTCCCTGAAAAAGCTAGGTAAAAAGATATGTTGGTCAAGTTATTGAACTTCTTAGGACTTCAGTTGCCTCATATGTAAAAAATAGAAGCTAGGCTATTCACATGATTTATTTGAAGATTAATGAGAGTGTAAGGTGAGTATTTTATATACAATGAGCATACAACAATATAAAAAGTGGTAGATTAACATTATAAAATTAACATATATTATCAGATAACCCTCCAACCACTTATATCTATGGAATAGATAATAACAAATTGGTTAATAAAGCAATTTTCTTATTATAGTCTTTCAATCTCTTACTGAAATCTTTTATTTAATTTTTAAAGACTTAGGGCAACATATAAAACATGCTGAATAAGGAGAATTAAGACTTTCATAAGAAGATCCTATTAAATGCACTATATTTTAAATTCTAGATGAAGCATCCACCCATTTGAAGCAATCAAAATGCATTTTAATTTGAATAAATAGAACATGTAAGAAAATCAAAATTAATGCTTAACTATTTAAATGGAATAGAAAAAATATATCAACATGAATGAGAGCTGCCCTGTACTCATTTTTAAGTAATTAATTATAACTTAAAATTAAAGAAAAGGGATTTCTGTTTTGAGTCATGGTGGAATATCAGGTATCAGATATACCTTTCCACCTTAAACAACTAAGAAATAGAAAAAACACTGGGTAACAGGCAGCACATAAAAAACAAACAAACAAGGTAAGCCCTATGACTGCCCCAGTTTGTTACCTGGAGAGTTTGCAGATTGCAGTGTGGAAAGGGGGAAGCCAAAGAGAGCCCAATTTGCCTGAGCTGAACAGACAGAGTTGAAATTTGGGTAGGCCAATTTGGCTACACTGACACCCCACTGTACTGAAGAGGAAAGAGATGCACGCAGAGGCAAGAGCTGCGCAGAGAAGGAATTTCTCAAATTTAAGAAAGGTCACCTTCTGCCCCAAGATTTCAGATGACTACTGACAGCACATGCAAATAAGTAAACTACCCGAGTTTTAATAAAGAGCCATGTAGACATACAGTGCTAAGATACACTCTTTTTTTTTCCAGCAGCCAGAGTGGTAAACCATAAAACTTTGTGTAGTACATAAGGCATTGGGTAGAATATTCAGAATACTGCCTTACTAATGAGGCAAAATTAGCCCAAACTAAAGGCTATTCTGGTCCTGACAAGCACTGCAAGATTCACTTTCCAACACATCTGTGTTTCAGAATAAATTTCAAAAATACTTACAAGAATACAGCTATACACAACCAATAAGGCAAAATGCACAGTTTTATACATCCAATAAAAACTATCAGCACACAATAAAAGAATGAAAAAAATCACTCATAATGAAAAGAAAAATCAATAAATATTAAACCAAAATGACATATATGACAGAAAACGTAGACAAGGGCAGTAAAACATTTATTATCACTATACTCCTTAAGTTCCAGAAGTTACAGGATATCAAAGAGACATGGCAATCATAAAAACAAAAATTCCAAACAGAACATTTAGAGATAAAAATATATTCAATGGAATTAACAGGAGATTGGAGAGTAAAAAAGAAAGATTAATTAAACTGAAGACAAAAGAATAGAACTATCAAAAAAAGAACAGGTTATCAGTGAGCTGTGGGACAATTTTAAATACCCTATTAAAGGACTAATGTGGTCCCTGAAGGAGAAGAGATGGGGGAAGACAGAATGGCAAGGAAAAATGGGAAAAAAAATTCTAAAGTTGGCAAAAAAGTGCAAATCCAAATATTCTAGTGGCCCAATAAACCCCAATACAAGCAGTATGAAGAAAACTACACCAAAATGTATAATAACCAAATTGATTTAATAAATCTTATAGGCAGCTAAAGAAAAAAATTAACATTTTATAAAGAGAACCATAGAAGAGAATGACAGCAGACTTCTGGTCAGGAACAACATTATTCAGAAAAAAATTGGTATAAAACCTTAAAGTACAGAGGGCAAAGAAGTCTATACCCAGTAAAAATATCTTTTAAAACATAAAATAAAAACTGAAAAAGTTAATACCAGCAGATCTGTACTATAAGATCACTGAAAACAGAAAATGCGCTGGTAAATATTAACTATAATTTTATTTTGAAAATATTTAAAAGAATTAATTGTTTAAGAAAAAATAACATATTGTGAGAAGGTATAATATATACAGAAGTAAAAATATATGAAAACAATTATAAAGACGCAGGGAGAAAGGAAATGGTCGTCGACTGCTATAACCATTTTAATGTTATATGTGAAGTGGTATATTACTTAAAGGTAAACTGATAAGTTAAAAATGTATACTGTAGCAGCTCAGTAGGCAAGAATGCTCGCCCGCCATGCCGGAGGACCCGGGTTCGATTCCCGGTACCTGCCCATGTGAAAAAAAATGTATACTATAAGCCTTAGAACAATGATTAAAAAACAAAGCATAAGAATAAAGTGTTATATCCATAAGGCAACAAGAAGATAAAATGTTACCGTAGAGACAGATGGGACAAACAAAAAATAAAAAGAATAAAGCAAGAGAATGAATATTAAATCCAACCTTACTAATATCACATTAAATATAAATGGTTTAAGTACTTCAATTAAAAGGCACCGATTTTCAGGTTAGATAAAAAGCAAGACCCAAGTATATGGTGCTTTATGTTGTTTTCTAAAAAGCAGAAAAAAACGCAAATTAAATGCAAAGTAATCAGAAGAAAGCAAAAAGTAAAGATCAAAGGGGAAACAATAAAACATCAAATAGAAAAGCTATAGAAAAAAATCAAGGAAACCAAAACTTGGTTAAGAAAATCAACACAACTGATAAATATGTAATCAGACTGACCAGGAACAATGGAGGAAAGACACAAATTATACATATCAGGATACAGAAAGGTGACATCACTACAAACCTACAGATATTAAAACAATAACAAGGAAATGTTATGAACTTATACAAATAAATCCATCAAATTTGATGAAATAGACAAACTTTATGAAAAAAATTACCAGAGCTCATTGAAGAAGTACTAACTAATCTGGATAGCCCTAACAAATAATTTTAAACTGGTTTATAACCTTCCCACAAGATTAAATTATAAGCAAATTCTAGATCAATATCCCTCACAAACATAAATGTAAAAAAATCCTAAAAATAATTTTAGCAAATCAAACCTAACAATGTATGAAAAGGTTACTAATACTTGATGACCAAGTAGAATTCATCCTAGGAAATGAGAGGTGATTTAACATATAAAAAAAAAACAACTAATATAACTTACAATATTATGAGTTGAAAAGAAAAACCATATGACCAACCCAAAAAACACAGAAAAAGCATCAAATCCAACATCCCCTCCTTAAAAAAGTTCTGTACAAACTAAGAATAGAAGCAAATGCTCTCACAACCTAAGACAGAGCATCTACATGAAACCTACCAGTCACATAAAACTAATGGTGAAAGAGGGAATACTTTTCCCCTAAAATGAAATAGGCAAAAACAACTGCTCTCAAATTATTCTGGAACTTCAAACTAGTGTAATACGCAATAAATAAATAAATAAATAATAGGATAGAATAAAATAGAACACAGCAAGATTGTAAAGGAAAAAGTAAAAACATCTTTATTTGCAGACATCATAACTCTGTATCTAAAAAAAATGCTGGAAGAACTATTAAATCTATCAAGGTTAATATATAAAATTAAACTGTATTTCTACATATTAGCAATGACTAATTAGAAAGTGAATGCTTAAAAACATGACAAATGTAGTATCAGCGAAAATATGAAATAAATAAACCTACCAAAAGATGTACATGGTCTATATAACGAAAACTACAAAACACTGCTGAAAGAAACTAAAGATGTAAGTAAGTAACAGACATATATTTGTTCATGGGTTAAACGACTCAAAGCTGTTAAAATGTCATTTCTCCCCTGTGGATGGTTTAGATCTATTTGTACCCCAGAAAATCATGTTCCTAAGGCTAATCTATTCCTGTGGGTGTAAACCTACTGATGAGGTTACTTCAGTTAAGGTCTGGCCCAAGATGGGAATTAATGCTCTTACTGCAGTCCTTCAAAAGGGGGATGAATACAGAAGGAGACAGACAGAAAGGTATGCAAGCAAGTAGCTGAAAGCAAAGAAAACTGGAAGAGAAGGAAGAAATCAGCAGATAACACCATGTGCCTTGCCATATGACACAGGAACAAGGATCACCAACAGCCATTCTTTGGGAAGAAAGCATCACCTTGAAAATGCCTTCGTTTGGATATTCTCACAGCTTCAAACTGTAAGCTCATAAATTTCCACTGTTTAAAGCAAATATCATTTCATGGTATTTTCTTTAAGCAGCCTAGGAAACTAAAACATCCCCCAAACTTATCTACAGAATAAATACAATCTGAATTAATATCCCTGCGGACGTTTTGTTAAAAATTGACAAACTGATTTTAAAGTTTAAATGGAGAAGGAAAGGACCTATTATAGCCAAAATGACTTACGAAAAGAACAAAGTTGACTAATTTACACTAGCAGAATTCAAGATTTATGATAAAGATAGTGTGGCATTGGCATAAAGATAGAAAGAACTATGAAATAGGATAGTAAATTAAGAAAAAACCCAAATACATATATTTGATTGATTTCTGACAAAGGTGACAAGGCAATTTAAAGGGGAAAGGATAAATCTTGGCTGGGACAAGTGAATAGCTTTTTTGCTTTACAAGAGGAAAATAAAAAGAACCTCAGTCCATACCTCACAGCATGTACAAAAATTCACTCAAAATGGATATTGTAGTAGAACTATATAACAGGATGCAGTAGTTAGATTCAGCTGTCAACTTGGCCAGGTGAGCGTACCTAGTTTTGTTGCTACGAACATGAGCCAATGGTGCGTGAACCTCATCTGTTGCTGATTTACATCTGCAGTCAGCAAGGAGGCCTACCTGCTGCAATGAGGGGCGTTTGACTTAATTGGCTGATGCTTACATGAGAGACCGCAACATAGCACAGCCTAAGCAGCTCGGCATTCCTCACCTCAGCATTCCTCACCTCAGCACTCACAGCTCAGCCCAGGCCTTGGGGAGGCAGAAAGAAGGCACCCTGGGGAAAGTTGTTGGAACCCAGAGACCTGGAGAGAAGGCCGGCAGAGAGCATCCTGTGCCTTCCCATGTAAGAAAGAACCTCAGTGGAAAGTTAGCTGCCTTTCCTCTGAAGAACTAACAAAATAAATCCCCTTTGATTAAAAGCCAATCCGTTTCTGGTGTGATGCATTCCGGCAGCTAGCAAACTAGAACACAGGACTTAGCAAAAACATGCATGTAACAACACTGATACACACAACTTGTTTCATACAATAACATTATGCTGAGTCAAAGAAGCCAGACACCATTCTGTACTCTCTTCCATTTACATGAAATTTTAGACTGTATAACCAACATATAGCACATTAGTTGTTGTCTGGGGATGGGACAGTGAAGAGAGAAGGAACTTGTTCATTATTTTGATTGAGATGATGATTTACTGGTATAATTTCAAGTCAAAACTCATCAAAAGTTGAGGTGGCTCAGTGGCAGAATTCTTGCCTGCAATGCCAGAGACCCGGGTGCAATTCCCGTAGCCTGTCCATGCCAAAAAAAACCAAACTAAAACAAAACAAAAAAGCACCTCATCAAGTTGTATACTTTAGATACATGCAATTTACTGCTTGACAATTAAATCTCAATAAAGCTACAAAAAGTTCCTCACTACAAAAAACCAAAAACTCTATATGTACATGGTAAAAAAAAAATAAAGCAAAATATCAATGGGTACTTTATTGTTTAACAATGTAATCTTCAAAAAAGATTTTACAAAATAGCCCTCTAAACAATGACAAAGAAGAACATTCAACAGAACCTACCATTGTTTATTCTAGAGCAGTACAATTACTGGTGAAATGTCTTCTTTTTTACACCAGCTGTATTTTTTTTATTACAGTTTTCTTCTTTTGGTAATAATTTGACTTCTATTTTAATTTTTTTTTAATTAGCAGACAAGTATGCATAATATGATAATATGGCCCTTCACAAACTTTATTTCTCACCTGCACTGGGGACCGAATTGTTACCTTCTTACTTCCTTCCACTGCATCAATTTGACAAACAATAGATCTTTCAACTCCAGACTCTCTGTGTCTTACAGTGTATAAACGTCGTCCCACTTTTGTTAAAGGAATCTTATCAGCAGTAGAGTGGTTAACAGGTGCTGAATTAAACATACAAAGGTGCTTTACAGTTTTTGCTATATGTCATTACATATTAACTTTCAGTACATGTTAAATACCAGAAACATCAAATGACTATCAAATTTATCAGTAACAGTAATTAAAGTCTTTAGATAAAATCTATACAAATGAATATTTTCAGAAATCAGAATGTATTTCCACAGGATTCATCTAAAATCTATTTTACCAAACACAAAACATTTTTGATGAATTAAAATAAAAAAATTTTAAGGAGTTTAAGTTATGATGATAATAATCAACCTTTTGAAAACCAGAAACTAATGAAAGGAATCATTATAAAGTATAAGACTACCGATCTCTTGTGTGCTGTTATAACAATGAGAGGTTAATATCTTCAGGTAGTCATAGGCAATTATCAAGGAATCAACAATTTTTCCATTTTTAATTTTTCCAACTACCGCTGACACTTTAGTGTTGAACTAAATATAATTTTATATACATTTGTCTAAAAGACAAATATTATATTAGGGTGAAATTATCTATTTACATAAAATCACCCTTCATTCATAAAAATGTAAGCTCAAAATCAAATAGAAGGGAGGGCCACGGTGGCTCAGCAGGCAGGAATGCTTGCCTGTGATGCCAGAGGACCCAGGTTCGATTCCCGGTGCCTGCCTATGTTAAAAAAAAAAAATCAAATAGAAGCAAAATTGATAAGAAGTATTCACTGACAATGCTCTGAAACCTAGTCATTTCTTGAGCAGGACAAAGTTCTAGCTATCAGTTTTAGTATTCCTTCCTCTAAATCTTATTAATCTTTTAAATATTTTCCTTAATTAACTACTTAAATGTCAGAGTAACAAGAAGAGGTGCGGTGAGGCTTTCAGACTATTTAATTTTCTAAAGACTAGATACTATGATAATTTATTTTCACCTCTTCACATAAATGAAAAACTTCCAGGAAGCAGAAAAGTCAAAGCAAAAAACTTCCACCTCAATAGAGAACACAAACTACATTCCAAATGTTTATATTTTAATGAATTCAAACTTTAATCTGAATTCATTCAACTGCAAAACTGGTGGAATACTACGGAACTATTCTAAAAGTGGTTAAAAAGATGTGGTAGTTAGATCCAGTTGTCAACTTGGCCAGGTGAAGGCACCTAGTTCTGTTGCTGTAGACATGAGCCAATGGTACGTGAACCTCATCTGTTGCTCATTACAACTGCAGTCGGCTAGGAGGCATGCCTACTGCAATGAATGATAACTGACTTAACTGGCTGGTGCTTAAATGAGAGAGCACAACGCAGCACAGCCTAAGCAGCTCAGCATACCTCACCACAGAACTCATAGCTAAGCCCAGGCCTTTGGAGATGCAGCAGGAAATCACCCCAGGGAAAGTTGTTGGAAACCTGAGGCCTGGAGAGAAGGCCAGAAAAGATCACCCTGTGCCTTCCCAACGTAAGAAAGAACCTCAATTGAAAGTTAGCTGCCTTTCCTCTGAAGAACTATACGTCAACTAAATAAATCCCCTTTTATTAAAAAGTCAATCCATCTCTGGTGTGTTGCATTCCGGCAGCTAGAACAAAAGACAACCACCAACAGCTACAGGCTGCAAGAGTTAGTAAGGATGAAATCTTACATTGTTTCTTCCCAAAACAAAAAGCAGTAAATTACAACACTTTAAACGATGTAGTCAATAAAGAATGTCAGATTTGTAATATAATGATACTTTGACAACAGTGACCAAAGCACTGCAAAGGAAAAAAGAATCCCCACCTCCAGGAAGGAAATAAAAACCTATGAGATACCACAAGTGAGTAAAATGACATGTATAATGTAATTTAAAACAAAGTAAAACCCCAGCAAAGTAATGTAATACTTACTAAGAAGAATGAAGAAGTGTTTGCTGCTTAAGCTGGTCATTGCACTGAAATGATCACTGTCCTTAGTTCGGACATAATCCATATTTAAACTCTCCTCATTTTTCAACATATATGATTTAGCCATAGGAACACTGAGTACACTAAAGGAATCACTTGGTAAGACAGAGAGAGTAAGTCCAAGAGAATTTAAAATCATAAATGGTGCTAGATCCTTTACGACGACATCTGAAGATCCAGAGGCAGCTTCTGTAAATGCCTAAGAAGGAAAAGCTGTCATAAATAAAGCATGACCAAATGAAATGTGGAAACCTAAATAATAATAACACTAATGGACACATAACAAAAAAAAAAAACTAAGTAAACAGTGAACTTACTGTTGAACAAAAGAAAAGGGTTGATGACTCAGATTAGCACCCTAGCATTTAGTGTTTCAAATTTCTTTTCTTACCTTGCCTAAATTATTTAACATAACAAGGCCACATTTGGATAATGTAATGTTTAGCTGGTCTTTTGAATAGAAACTGATGATAGTTTTATACTCTGGCACTTTGTAGTTTTCTTCTTCAGTATCTGATTCAACAATGGCCTTCTTTGCTTTCTTTTTCATCTACAATGAAAAACATATAAGAAACATTCGTTCCTAAGAGTACAACATATTTCATTTTGAAGGTAAAAACAAAACTTTAGACAAATCCAAATATTAGCATTAGAGAGGATAAACTTAATCGGTTTCTCTATCTTACTAGATGTGTTGGTTTGAAAGGACATATGTACCCTAGAAAAGCCATGTTTTAACCTAAATCTCATTTCGTGAAGGCAGAATAATCCCTATTCAATACTACATGCTTGAATTTGTAATTAAATCGTCTCCCTGGAGATGCGATTCAATCAAGAGTGGTTGTTAAACTGGATTAGGTGACGACATGCCTCCACCCATTTGGGTGGGTCTTGATGAGTTTCTGGAGTCCTATAAAAGAGGAAACATTTTGGAGAATGAAAGAGATTCAGAGAGAGGAGAGCAGAATGACACAGCCACAAGAAGCAGAGTCCACCAGCAAGTGACCTTTGGAGATGAAGAAGGAAAATGCCTCCCAGGGAGCTTCATGAAACAGGAAGCCAGGAGAACAAGCTAACAGATGATGCCATGTTCACCGTGTGCCCTTCCAGATGAGAGAAGAACCCTGACTGTGTTCACCATGTGCCTTTCCAGATGAGAGAGAAACTCTGACTGTGTTCGCCGTGTGCCTTTTCATTTGAGAGAGAAACCCTGAACTTCATCGGCCTTCCTGAACCAAGGTATCTTTCACTGGATGCCCTTGATTGGACATTTCTATAGACTTGTTTTAATTGGGATATTTTCTTGGCCTTAGAACTGTAAACTAGCAACTTATTAAATTCCTCCTTTTAAACGCCATTCTGTTTCTGGTATATTACATTCCAGCAGCTAGCAAACTAGAACACTAGAATTATGGGGAAATCAGACAACAAAATGTCATATAAGAGAGTCGCAATAATTACGGGAAAAATAAATTTGGACTCTTGGTAATATTAAAATGGTAGACACAAATCAGAAGAAAAAAACTAAAATTACTAAGTGCATGTGGCATCTGCATGAAAATTAAAAGCACCTACATCATAGCAACATGGAAATTCAGAGCAAGAAAAGAGGTCACTTAGTCTATTGGCCATGCTATAATGAAGAACTAAAACCTAGGGACTTACAAAGTCAGACCATTAGTGACAGGACAGTGCGGTAACCCTAGGATTCATACTTCTCTTCTGGATTCAGAAAATCATTGCCCATGTATACATTGACCTTAAAACCACCAAAGGAGTTACTTTACCAAATCCTTTGAAATATCTAAAAAATCAAATAGTCTAATACAGAAAAGTTGGACATGCCAAGCTAGCCAGCTTGCCATTACTTTAACTGACATTAAGCCACTGAAAATGTGTCTGTAGGTTGACTTAACTATTATTATGCAAAAGTTATGCTAGTGAGTCTACAGTCTCTTCCTTCAGAAACATAATTTCATCAATCAAATGACTGATTTTCAAGATTAAATAAATTTACAATACATTTTAACTAGATAATAATATACCTCTTACATATACTCTCAGAGGACAAAGGAAATTCAGGATAGATAACCTACAACAAGATGACTCTGGAGGCATTATAACATAGTGGTTAAGAGAGGGAACTATCCAGTCAAGTTTGCATCCCACCCACTTCTTCAACTTTCTAGTTATTATTACTTTAGGGAAGTCCCTTAACTTTCTCGTCAGTTGTCCAACATGTTAAAATGGGGATAAAAACTGTATCTTCTTCAGAGGATTTCTGTAAGGGTTAAATCAAAGATACAGTAGTCAGATCAGCAACTCATACATAATGTTTTCTAACTATAACTGTTTGTATTAGAAGCATAAGAGACTTCAACTTTGGATTAGAAAATCATATACAGAAGTCAAAAAGAGGGCAAGGCTCATTGACCTTGGACACTGTGATGAAAATTAAATCTAAAGTTGGTGTAGACATCCTCAATTTTTGACTTTTTTTTCAGACTTCAAACATACCTTGAATCCAAGATTCCATGGTCTAAAGTCTTCAGTCTGATCAATTTCTAAGGGTTCAAGCAAAGGCTCCCACACACCAAACATTTCATTGTAATAATGCACCTATAAAGAGAATTTTTAATTTTAAACACGGCATTCTAACATTTTCTGAGCTCTCATGCCGTTTTCCACAGCCATGCCTTTTGGCTGTACTATTTCTCCTACGTGAAAACAGTTCTACATGCCATTTCGGTAGCTTCCTACACACACTCCCTAAGTACTTTCCTTAACTGGCAACCTCACTGTCCACATTTATCCTTTAAAATTTAGTCCACGTAAAACTCTCTTCTTTTAATCATCTTTTCTTGACACTCTGGCTGGAATAAGCATCAAACACTGTTCACCTATCATGTATTGTTGACCTAACTAAAAGCCCCTTAAAAGCAAATACCATACATATCATTCAATGAGATTTTATTTATTTGATGCTCTGAACTTCTTGAGCATCTTGGTTCAAATCATCTGCAGAACAACAGATACAATCAATCCTCATTATTTGAGTATTCCATATTTGCTAATTTATACACCAAAATCAATTTTTGTAACCTCAAAATCAGCATTCGTGGACTTTGCAAAACAGCAGAAAATTTGAGCTGCCTGACACATACATTCCCAGCCAAGGTCAAACAAGGCAACAACTCTGCCTTCTTATCAGGTCTCACACCGTAAATTAGAAGTGTCCTTTCCATGGTATGCTTAGGGGCACATTCTTTACATTTTTGTTCTTTTAGTGATGATTTTGTTGCTTAAAATGTCCCTAAGCATACTGCTAAAGTGCTGTCCAGTGTTCTTCAGCGCAAAAATGCTGTGAAATCCTTACAGAGAAAATATATGAGTTAGAGAAACTTCTTTCAGGCACAAGTATAATGCTGTTGGCCATGAATTCAATGTTATTAAATCAACACCTAATTTAATGAGTTCCAACTACCTGCCCCCATTGTGATAAACTTGAGTAAATTTATCTTGAGAGGCTTTGTTTAAATGTTTCTCTATAGTATTCTTAAGACAATGATAGTGTTTATGGACTGGGTTAAATGGGAGTAGTCTCTAAAAGGCTGCTGAAACAAAAAGATAAATCACTGTATGCAAATTTAATAGGAAAAGTAAAGATATAAGACGGCTTTAAACAGAAACACATAAAACAAAGTAATATATTCATCAATTGGCAAATGTTGTGATCAGAGTCTTGAAGGAACATAACTCTATATTTCCCCTTAGAGTAAATGGGTCATTATTTTCAAATTCAATCTTCCTGGTAATTTATAGCACATAATTATTATGAATAACAATAGATGACTACTTCTAATTAAAATTTGAAAAATTAAAATCTAGTCATAATCAGTTAAACCTATATTAGTACATAGTTTATAACACTAAAATATTATAGAAGCATCTAAATTTTCATATTTACTATTATAAGGTAGAATATCTGATTACTTTCCAATATATGTAAACTCAGTAAGTTGAATCAAAATATCCCTGGGGATGATTCTATGTAGATAAATTTTGTAACACAATAAAATTTGGTTAAATTCAAACATCTCCAAAATAATCTCAGCCAAGAAAAAACAAAGAAAGAAAACAGTTTTTAAATTACTGCAGTAAAAATTTAAAGTTTTTGTATATACTCTCACTTTAGTATAAAGGCTGTCCATAAGTATCCTTTTTCTTTTTTAAGGCATATCCTCTTAATTCTTTACATTACTACTTTAGAAGGACTATATATCCATTCAGAATTCCACTTCATATCCTTTTAAAGAAAAAAACTATTCAACTGAACTCTTAAAAATAATTTTAAATCTAATCAAAAACTGTCTTTAATATATCAAATTTAGGATGATAAAGTGAATTGAAATAGAAATTTAACATGGAAATACATTCTAAAATTAAAAGTAATATACAAATAAAAGCAACTGTATCAAATGAATCATCAAACTAGTAATTTAAACCATATATATGCTCAAACTAAAAAATATATAAACATTCAATAAAAAGTTTGAGCTAACATATTTTCAACATATTTTTTTAATGTATAAATAATATTCCTATACTATTCCATATGTGGCATTATTTGTTGCAAACTGAAAAAAAATTATATATATGTCTCTATATATATACATGCTTACTTCTAGTTCAAGCTGACAATGGAGATTTATGAGAGAACTCCAGTTTTTTCCTTCCCCTGAAAAACGTGACTTTGCTAAAAGCATAGGTACTGTTCTATGACCAATTCCAGCCTCAAGAACTATGAAAATAGAATCAATGTTCATTTTTATTGTCTCTCCTTTAGGTACCAATTCAGTTGTGGGAGTTATTTTTTCAGCTTCATCTGGTTCTTCAAGGAACCACATTTTTAAATTCTTTGTATCCTTCTTTTCCCATAAAAGTGCTGTAGAAGTAGTAGCTTCTTTTGGGATGCTTTCCTTAGTTGTATAAAGTGCTGAAGTTATGGTAATCACAGTGTTTATGATAACTGGTGAAACCTAAGGGGAAAAATATTAAGCTAGTAAAAAAAATTACACATAACAGTTTCAAAGATACTTAAAAATATATTAAATATATCTGCTGAAGGACCACAAAGAATTAGTAATGAGTGAACATTACTACTAGCATATACAACTTACTATCTATAAAAAAATTTTAATTACAATAACTAATTTCAATTTGGTAAAATATTTACAGGTATCTTCTAGATATTAAACTGATCAAGTGTGAGCCCAATTATACCAAGTACAGGGATGTCACATGTTAACTACAGAGGGAGTCACAAGCCAAGAGCAAAATATAGGACGGCATTCATTATAAAAGGAATATTAATAGTATAATTTTATAAATATTGTGTCATATAAATATAGTTTGAAAAATACAGCTCCATTTATTTTCCTATTTATCAGAAAAGGCTTACTATAATACTTGCTTGTTTCCAGATTTTACTGATTAAAAGCAAAAACTGCACTGCAGATTTAAACAATATTTTAACTCACCTTCAATGTCAGGGATTTTATTGATACATCAACTACTTGTGGATTTGTACCTATCTGAGTAGCCTGATAAAATAAGTCACAGGGTTGCAAAACCTATGAGAGAAAAATCAACATTAATATCACTAATAAATTAATATTGTTTCTAAAATATTTCTATTGAAGACTTTCCCAGGAACAGCTAACTAGGTTAAATAAACAGTTTGTCAAAATAACTTCTGGTTATTTTCTCCTAGAACTTCCAGTTGGCAAAGATAAAGACAATGTAAGATTCTCCAGAGTGCCATCCTCTCTGCCCCCGCCCCTACAGAATCTTTGAACGCCTAGCCAAAAATAGCAGAGCCATTTTCCTCAAAACTCTGAAAAACAGTTTAAGGGTTATAAGTAACTGCGCAAGTGCCAAATGGAGAAAAAGCAGCCTGAAAAATGGTAGGCAAAGTACATGGTGCCCTTGCAAGCTGCTCCTATAAACCATAATCAGTGCAGTGTGGAGCCACCTTGCATTGCCTTGCTCCAGACAGAGCAGAGTAACTCCTAGATTTATAATGGGTTGTCTGTATGCCAGTGCCAATTGCCTGAAAGAATCAACCAGGAAAGTTGTCACAGGCCCCTGTCCCAGAATTTGTCCAGAAAGCAGAGAAGCAGCTTGCTGACAGCTAAAGCAGTGTAACAAACAATTGGGTCAAAGAAGCCGGGGGAGAAGTACTGTCTGCCTTAAGTCAAAAAGTAGATCACCCAAGAGAGTGTGAGGTCTGTTTCAAATGAAATAGAGGGGCATTCAAATTCCTATAAACTGTAAATAGAGGGCAATTCCTAGGAAAGCAAACTACTATAGGCCCAGGAACAGAAGCAGACTCCACAGCTCCAAAGAAGGCTCAGATAAGACAGAGAAGATCCTGCCATATTTTGTATTAACCTTGGGCTGATCTTCTTGACAGCAGGGCTAGCTTTGAAAGAAACCACCAGCTAAAGCAGAGCCAATTAGCAAAGACTATAAAGGTGATTTTTGCTTTGGTCTGTTTCTTTCTGTTAGCATCTTGCACTCAGGGAAATCACATCGTATCACTAGCAGAATACAAATTTAAAGAATAGATAGTTCAAGGACTAAACCCCAAAGTTAACACTTTAAAATATTAAAATATACAGCGTGTAATAAAAGATTACAAGACAAACAGAAAATGATAGCCCAATTAAAGGAACAAAATAAAAATCCAGAAAAAAAAAATTAAGGACATATCAAAGACTTAAAAAGTAATCCTAAACATGCTCAAGAAGATGAAGGAAAACATAGAGATGAAACTAACTAATATTAGGAAAACAATGAATGAGCAAAGAGGAAACAAAAAGAAAAATATTGGAGTTGAAGTTCATAATAACTGAAATGAAAAATTCCTCAGAGCATTTGAATAGCAGATTGGAGCTGGCAGACTAAAGAGTCAGTGAAAGAAAGACAAGTAAAATCATTCAGACTGAGGAACAGAAAGATAAAAGAATTTAAAAAGCAAACAAACAGCCTAAGAGAGATGTGGAACACTATCACGTGTACCCATATGTACAATATGGGAGTCCTGGAAGGAGAAGAAAAAAAGAACGAGGCAGAACAGATATTCAAAGAAATAATGGCAGAAAACTTCCCAAATTAAATGGAAAATAGGAACATGCATATTCAGGAAGTGCAATGAACCTCAAACAGAATAAACTCAGAGAACTACACCCAGACAAAGAATAATTAAACTGCCCTCTCATAAAGGAGAGGGTTCTGAAAGCTGCAAGATAAAAGCAACTACCTATGTATAAAGGAGACCCAATAAGATTAAATGCCAGTTTCTCATCAGAAACCATCAAGGCAAGTACACAGTGGATGAAATATTTAAAGTGTTGAAAGAAAACAGTTGTCAACCAAAAATTTTTTATCTGGAAAGTTTTCCTTTAAAAAACAAGAGGGAGATTAAGACATTCCCAGATAAAAAAAACAAATGAAGGAGTACATCATCACTAGACCTGCCCTAGAAGCAATGCTGCAACATGTTCTTCACTCTTCTTCTGAGTCCTCACTGGCAGCACCCTGAGAGATACGATACCAACAGTCTGTTCAACACAATTCAAGCTTTCTGTATTATGCTTCTCAAAACTCCAGTTTCTGCCCACTGGCCAGTTCCAAAGTAGCTCCCACATTTTAGGTATTTGTTACACTGCATCCTATTTCTGGTATGAAAATCTGATTTTGTTTTCTATTGTTGTGTAACAAATTACCATAAACTCAGCAGCTTAAAACAGCACAAGGTTATTATCTTCCAGTTTTCATAGGTCAGGAATACTGCAGAAATCAGCATTCCTGTTGGTTGTATCCTCACATACAGGAAAAAGAGCTGCTCCAAGCTTCTTCAAGGTATCTGCAGAATTCATTTCCTTGAAGCCATAACATTGAGATCCCCATTTTCTTGCTGTCAGCCAGAGGCTGCCTTTAACTCCTAGAGAGTACTATTAGGTTCTTTACACATGATCCTCTCACAACATGGCAGTTTGCTCCTTCAAGACCTACCCGATAATCTCCCTTTTGTTATCTCAAAGTTAATGATCAGAAACCTAATCACAGCCACTGGTCCTGCATTACACTCTAGGAAGGGGGTTATACGGGACTCAAATACCACAGGGTAGAAAATTTGGGGGCCATCTTAGAATTCTGCTATACAAAGAAAAATAAATCTGAAGGGGGAAAAAAAAGATCCAATCCATCTTTCCTCTCAAAGAAATCAGGTAAAATCTATAAAACCTACTATTATTCTAATAAATTAGCAAGACCAGTTGATGCATGACTTAAAAATTCAGTATGCTATCTGTCAAAATTTTAATAGGAAATTATGACTATATTACAATTAAAAATAACCCTAGATTCTCAACATAAAATTTGTGCTGTCTCTTCATCTTTAGGAAGCCAAAAACAAAACAAAAGCCTAGATATTATTATAAACACATGTGAAAGCTTTTCTATAATGTGAAAATTTTCAATTGGCATTTGATACAATTAAAATTAAATGTTTTATTTAAACCCTCTCAAAATAAATGTGAAAGCTTTGATCCTTACAAAATTTTATATTTCCAAGTCAAATTAAGTTACTTAGGATTGAAAATGCAGCTAATTCTTAACAGTAAACATGTGCTACCAAAGCTACATTACAGTCAATGGCCATAATACAGTGCATACAACTTAACTTTTCAGAATGGCTGGAATTATTTTCCTCTAATCCTATTTTTATTGTCTCCAACCACTCCCACGATGATCATTGTGTGCCTGCTATCATTTTTCTCTTCTTCTTACTCCCACCCTTGCCATTTATATCATTTTAATTATTGGTGCATCCTTTTCCTGCTGCTAAGAAATCTATCACCCAAAGATACTGGACTATGAGCTGAGGTTCTATTTCTTGGGGAGGTGAGTACATTCTATGGGTGAGAAGAAAGACTTGGGAATAATTTGTATGGACAACAGAAGAAACCTTTGTGGGGGGACTGTGGAAGGGACCTCTAATTGTCACCTAATATCTGCTCTGCTTTTCTTTTACAGTAGTAGAAGTTTTATCTGGGCACATGGCAACTCAGAAAAAAGACCACACACTCCCATGTCTACTGCAGTTAAGTATGGCTGTCCAGCTTTGTTCAAGCCAAAAATGATGTGAAAAGAAGTAGCATGTAAAATTTTCAAATCATAACCTAAAAGAGAAATGATATGTCCTTTTCCTAGTTTCTTTCTTTTCTCCTTTTTAAGGGCTTGAAAAAGATGTAATGGTGAGCCACCAGTCTTGCAAATGATAGCAAGTTCTAGGCTATCCCATGATCAATATATATGTATTTATTTAAAACAAAAATACATCTTATATTTCTATTTTGGTAATATTTATAACATTTATACATTTATTACTGCTTTGGAAGCCTAAAAGCTTTTTTGTTGTTCTTGTTGTTGTTTTTCAAGTATTTTTAAGAGTGCTGGAGTCAGAGAATTAAGTTAAAAAGATATCTCTGAAGAAATAAATTATAAGAAAAGTTATGAAGAGGAGGAAGGCCTACAGATTTGAGCATAAAATACAAGTGTGTGAAGTGAGATAAAGCAAATGTCCATAGGTTCAAATAATTCACAGTAAGCTAAAACACGTGCAAGCAAAAATGACCAGATGGGAGAATTAAAAAATATAAATTAAACTGAAATAACATAGTAAGCATTTGATAAAAAGTCTTAAAAGGCCAAAGAGCAGTTTGGAATTGACATGCTAGAAAGGTAGAGGACGATCTTAGCGGGGAAGTGTCAAGACGAAGGCAATTTCTTAGTGAGAATACTCCAACAAATACATATAATACAGAAAATAATGAAAAGCAACTGGAAGGATGAAAAATTCCAGGATTGGTATAATAATAATCTAGATAAGGCTTTCAAAATAAAAAAGACATTTTACAGAGGAAGGTTAGAAAGTATGCAAGTAGTTTTTATTTCCTAAAGTGGTGGATACTAAATCCAAAATAAATCTACACTTAAGCAGAGAATTAAAGAGTAAACTCACAGTAGTGATGTTGTCTTTTCTCTTGACTGGAAGAAATGGGCATGCTCTCATTTGGAGATCTTTAACTGCAGCAGTCATTGTGTTATTTTCAAGGTCACCTTTCCAACAAATTTCACACTGTGTTGTAATGACTAAGGCAGGGGCATCATTTCTTGTCATGTCAGCCACAAATACAAATTCAGGATTTTTAATAATAATATTAATTTCCCACTTCCCTGATTCCTGTACAGGTACTAAAATAGAAATAATTGATTAGGGTTTTTAAATATTTATACATATTTGTTACTCATATTATTTATTTATAGAACATATTTTCATTCTGAGTAAAAAGTAACATAAAATCTTGGATCCCAAAGGAATCTACTGTAATGCCTTAGTTAAGATGTGAAGAAGCTATAGCCATAAGAACATTAAAAATGTGGGAAAAAATCGCCACTATTTAATGGTAGAGCAGGAAATCTAACACAGTTTCCAACTCTCAAGTCTTTCTACTATATCACAATAAATGAAATACATAAAAAGATAATAGAAAAACCATGCTAAAAAAGAAATAAATATAGTGAAAAAAATAAATGAATACTATAAATTAAAATACTTTTTTTAATTATGAAAAGGAAGGGTCGAGTCATTGTTCTCCCTGCTATTTTCTTCTTCCAACAATTTATCTCAAATTACTGCCTGCAAAAAAGTATACTTTTCTAATGAAGGTCTCAAAATTTTTTAACCTGACATTCACACTTAAAAAGAAATGCAAACTGTACATTCTCCCAGTAGACACATTTAGGTTTTTCTATTACCTTTAAAAACTAAAGATTTTAATTTATTAATGCATTTACTCAAATCATTTGAAAGGCTAATCAAAGTGTTATATTACAGTACAGCGATAATAGACATTAAGTATTTAAGCCAATAACTAACCTTCTTCCTTAGAAGGCCATGGCTGAACACTACTTTCTACAGCACTGCCTGTGGTATAGGCCTCAAGAAAGACATTTGCAACTGTCATCAGAAATTCGACACTTGCACAAATATACATTTCTTGAAAGACTGAGTCAGTCACCCAGCCATCTCTGACTCGCCTGTATCTTACATCCATCATGTCCTTTTTGTCAAACCCAACTGTCAGTCCTATCATTCTGAAAGATAAAATAACAATTACTGAATATGAATGCCTTAGAAATAACCAAACAAACATATCAATACAAATCATAGACAGCAAATCATTATTTCCAAGTTATATCTCCGGGAAAGATCCACAAAATAGTCCAAATAATGGACTTAAAAACTTTGAGAGTACAATGTTTAAAAAATTTAGAAGTGGCACTTAAAATATTATTAGAATTTTCCCATTCAGCATATTTTATCTTTTCAATTTTTCATGCACTTTGCATTACAATTTGCATGGGTTAACAATAACAATTTATATCAGCGAATGTAGATTAATTTGAAATACGTTCCCCCTACTTTAAATGCACCTATTATTTCTATTTCTTTAGCCAATCTTCAACCATACAGCAAGAGTAGCACTTTAGTAAACCATGTCATTAAAAATGTTTACTAAGTACTATGACTCATTTGAATTAAAGCTCTGAAGAAAGTAGGATGTGCCCAGAAAATGAAGATGCAAACTTGGGGTAAGTTTTGTAAAAGAAATCAACAATATCTCAAGTGAAAACTCAGAAAACTACTACAATACATGCCTAGGAGTTGCCTTCTTGATATGAGGCCTTTTGTCATCTAGAATACAGTTTTTTAATGAGAAGGAAGAAAATGCCGAATCATCTGTATACATTTTTAAAGTACTTATAATATTCTCCAATTTAAATTCAGCAAGTTTCAGAGAAGGATCCCGAACATCTATAAAAGAAGTCTGTAGAAAAGGAAATGAATACAAAATTACATAAGAACACAGATTTTGAATATTTTAAGATATGAGTTACTACAAATTATTATCTCTGCTTATATTATATGAAACATTAAAAGTCTCTATTTTCAAAGGGTTCTTTAATGAAAGGTTAAAAACAAATAATAATTTTAAAAATTATTTGTGACATCACTGGCTATATGAAGGATAGCATTTAAAGACAGAAATGCTTAAAGTTATTTTATTAAAGTGAAAGGGACAATCATTTTTTCATTGGAATAGATACTTCAAATGATACATGAAATATAAGCAACTGCTATTTTAATAAATATTTACTTACATAATTTTCAAGAAGTGAAAATATATTTTCTTTCCTCTATGACTTACCTGTTCCGGGCCTGGACTATATAATACCATGGTGAGGTAGTCAGTTCTGAAACTCATATTTAATGTTGTCTTAACTTGAGAGTTACGTGAATATACTTCTACCACAGCAGCTGTCACTACAGTTGTTCCTTAGAAAAATTAAAGTTATTGAGTAAAAAAAATAAAGTATTAAAGTTAGCTTATTAAAACTTTGAAACAAATTTAACAGTATGAATTTAATGGGTACAGTAAAATGTTATTCAATAAAACAAAAAGGATTAGAAAATTCAAATGTTGAACTCAGTAACCCCTGGCTTAGGTCTCCATCATAATTTGTGATTATTATCTTTATTTCTAAAAAGCAACAAAAACTTGTAAAGACATTTTTTGCAATAATCAGAGAAATCAGAGTTGTAACTGAATACACCATAATTTTAAGAAAGTAATGCTAACTGCTAAAAAATAAAGTCTTCATTGCTCATAGATAAATAGCAATTCATGATGTCATATCTAAGATTTGCTTTAAAATAATCTGGTAGGTTTGGGGTAAGATGAGGAGAATTATAACAATAACAAAAGAAGCCATATGTCACCTACTGTTTAAGGTCAGTGATGGGTGCACTCTACTTTGGTGCACTGAAAATTTCTAAAGAAAATTATTGAAATAATAATAAATGTAAACCTTTATTTCTTGTTCCATCAATTTCACACATTATCTTCTGGCTCCCACTATTTAAGCTGAAAATACTAATGCCCTTAGCATTTCCTCCACCTATCCCATTGCCATCTTCGGTTAGTTACATATACTTCTATATTACCATAGTTAATATCACTTAAAAGTTTATTTACATAGTCATACTACCATATTTTGTTTAACTATGGCTATATAAATATTTTTCATTGAAGAGACTAATAGTTATAATACTTTCCCTACTGCTACAACAGCACAACTAGTGCATCATTCAATAAAAGAAAAAATTACATTTTCCTCACATTCTAACAATGACTCAAACAATGCACAATTATGGGAGGGCCACTGTGGCTCAGCAGGCAGAGTTCTCTCCTGCCATGTCAGAGACCTGCGTTCAATTCCCGGTGCCTGCCCATGTAAAAAATAAAGTAAAATAAAACCATGCAAGACTTCGTCTACTTCACTCACCTCTGCACAACACAAAGATCTTTTGCTTAAGAAGAAAGAATATATCTTCTTCCCCACATCACTGAAATAATGCAATTATTTCCTCAGTCTATATATTATATGGAATTCATTCTATTCTTCAATACATTGGTCTATCTGAAGGCATTCTGAATTCATTTTTATGGAAGACCAAGGATTTTTCTAGTCCAGAAATACAGGTAACCCTAGGTAAGTCCACTGTTTTTGGGTCCTATGCTTTCCTCTTTCCTGGATTCCTTGTTTTACTGGAATTATTTTCAAACTAATTTTTTAGGAATAGGAATGAGGTAAGTAAACATTCAGCCATTGAAATCTGAGATCTTATTTTCACATTTGAATGATAATGGGCTTTGTTCAAAATCTTTGTTCTTAGAATTCTGAATGTATTGCTCCATTGTCTTTTATCATCCAGCCATCCAGTTTTGTTGATAAATCTGATTCCAATCTCTTTTTCAAGGTCTCTAAAAAAACCAGGCACCTGTTTGTTTTTCTTTCTCTGAAACTTTTAAAATCTTACTCCTCATATTCTATAATTTTATGAAAATGTGTTTGCATAGGGAATCTTAGTCAACATTCAACCTCCTTAGAATTCAGAAGATTTTTTTACACCTGTAAGAGCTTGTTCCAACATTTACTTAGCTTTGGGGGGAGCACTTCATTATTTCTCTGAATTATTTCTTCTATTTTCTTGGGTCTTTCCCCCAAAATACTTATTGTTCTGCAACTGGACCTTTTTGACTTGTACCACTATCAATCATTCACCGCATTTCCCTTCTCTGTGTATTTTTTTCCAGCTCATGAATTATTTATTTAACCATAAATTCCAACTTAGTACTTACATTCTAATCTAACTCTACCCTTGGTGTTTTATTGTTTTTAAACTTCAGCAGTTATATTTGTGATTGCCACGAACTCTTTCCTATTCTTGAATCTTTTTTGTGGGTGTTGGTAGATAGGGTCCCATTCTGATATAATCTTCTCAAAATTTTCTAAGGAAATAAACTGGAGTTTATGTTTGTTTACATTCTCTTCTGTTCTCCAAACTGTCTCGCTTACCTTCAGAAAACACTATTCTGTTTATCTTGGGTTCTTTTATGCTTAGTCTCTTGTGAATTTTTCCATATCTGGTATTTTGATTGATCATTCATATTTAAGAATAAAGGATTGGGTTGATTATTCTAACTAAATAAGGATAGGGCTTCCTGTAATGTTATAAATGTAGGATTGTTTCTCTGTTAGAAAAACAATCAGTGGAAAAGCATAATATCTCAGGGCTTTGCAAGGTTGGGTGTATAAGCTAGTAGATTTCACATTGAGGTAGGTAGGTTGTAAGCCAACTATGAGGATGGGATTCTCCCCAGAAATGTCAGAATGAGGAGAACTTTATTTTTGTGAGGCAAAATCATCTTAGCAGCTCAAATTCCTCCAATTCTCTGAATATGCTGGTGCTGAACTTGGAGCTCAGCCATGTTGCACACATCACAGGTTGCATCCAACTTTGGATGCAGTCTCTTTTTAGTTATGGTTCTCTTCTGTTCTTTCCCATCCATCTGCCAGATATTTGTTGAAATCCATCACCCACTAATGACCATGCTTTCTTAATATCTCTAGTATTTTCATACCTCTAGTATCAATAGAAAATGTTCCATCTGGAATATGTGTTACACTAGGGGTAAGGCAGGAAATGAGGGAAGGAAGAGAAAAACTGAAAACAAGAACCTATGAAGAAGATGGAGAGATAAGAATAAATACTAAGGAATTTTGTTACAATAGGACTAAGAATTTCAAAGAAAAAAGTGAACAGGATAACTATTAACAGACAATTTAGGGGCACCTGAATGAGATCAGTTGACTAGAAAATGATTTATAAATCCTGTTTACCCAAACTTTAAAAAGGAAAGAAGAGAGAGAGGGAGAGGACTATAAAAAGGAAGGAAGGGAGAGAGGGAGAGAGGGAGAGGAGACAGGCCTAATTTAAGGTTAAGTACATACCTCCTAAATGGTGTGAAGCATTAGTAGCTCCACTAGCAACACTAGACTGGTCTTTTATTACAGCAGGTGAGGCACTATCACCTTCTTCATACCATATATTGCCATACAATGTTTTAAAAATAGTTGTCATATCTTCTTGACTGAGAATAAACTGTTAAAAAAAATAAGATGTGCTTATTTTAACATTGATACTTCAAGCAGTTAAAATACTCATGAAGAAAATGAAAAAATATATATATATGAGGAAAGAAAGATTGTTACACTTCTCCAAAACTGGTTTTTAATGCAATAAAGATTTCTACTAACTGTTTCTACTAACATTTAGAATATTATTCAATTTTCTAAATGATATATGATTTTCCGTACCTTGTGAATTACAGAACTTAATTAGATGCTAAAACCAATTTACAAATAATAAACTCTTTTGCTATGAATGTTCCAACTCATCCAGTAATTTTTTTCATCTAGTAATTTTAAACCTTTAAAATAAATGTTCATCTTTAAGTAGTCACCTAACTACTTTGTAATTATTTGTTTAATAAACCAATTTAAAAATTTAGATCAGTAAAAATAATACATTACATTTATATATTGAAAAACAGTTCACAATATGTTTATACACAATTTTATTTGAACTTCACAAAAGCTGAGGCTTATATGGTTAAATAGCATGCTTAAATCCACATATACTTATGAAATAACTCAAAGAGCTAACTCCAAACCCCATGCTGTTAACTTAGTCTAAAATCAGCAGCATAAGACCTGTGTTGAGAGCAACTGTATAAAAAAGACCTATGAATTTTTGCTGTGTTTAAGACAGGTTTTGTTTTATTTTTAACTCACTTTTGGCTCACATTTAAATTTGTCAAAACATTTTTTTTTCCAATTTACTTATATTTCTAGCTGTCATAAACCCAAGTGGATAATTTTAATCCCACAAAAATTAAGTTTTATTTATACTACACTTCCTCTGATTTCAAAGGTGATACACTAATCTCATGTTTTACATTTAAGTTCATGTGAACCCAATTCATTCTACTTGTGTTTTACAGGTTTCTGTTATCTTACCAATACGAAGAGAGTTCAACTATTTATCTGATAAATACTTCAAGCAGTTAAAATACTCATGAAGAAAATGAAGGAGTTACACTCTATATCCACTCCTATTATGTTAAGGAATCCATATTTTCCTACAAACTAGAACTTATAAGATTTTAAATTAACACAATCATGTTTTTAATTTTCAATATACTTTTGAAGTAAAAGTTTAAATCTCCCAAAGGATAGTTTTCCCTTTTCTAATACAATAATTTTTATAGAGAAATAGGAAAACCAAGGGCAAGGGGAAAGAAAGAGGATTTGTTAATTATATAAGTTTATTAAAGAAACCTCCCATAGCATATGTTGCTGTCACTGTAGAAAAGCACATGATATGGTTTTGACTCCAATCTAGTCAAGAGAGAAAAATATGAACCTGCAGACAGAATCTTTAGATATCCACGAAGCACTATCAAGCAGGGAGATAAAGCTATGGCTAACGTGCTGACCCATTTGCAATATTCATCTTCAACATCTCCATTTTCTAGGACCTTCTGCTCCCTATATATACTCTCTTTCTAAGTTATTTCATATATTCTCATGGTTTTAAATACCATCTATACAATGGTGACTTCCAAATTAATATTTCTAGCCTAGGCCTCTGCACTGAGTTCTGTACTAATATAGCCCACTGACTACTGATGTCATCATGCAATACACATTTTAAACTTAACATGACTGAATGCATGATTTCCCAACCTTGAAAATCTCCTTCTCTTTAGGCCTTCTGCATCTTAGTAATTAACATTCACATAGCCACTCGAGCCAAAGGTATCTTTGTTTCCTTTCTTTACCTTTCCAATCCAGTAGCATATCCTATTTATGTTTCCGAATTATATCTTAAATCTGCCTACTTCTCCCTATCTCTTGGCCATGACCCTATTCTTTTCACTACTTCTTCTCTAAACTTATGAAATGCTTTCCTAAGCAATCTTACTTCTACCCTTGGCCCTCCAATCCTATCTCCAAACAGAAGCCAATGTGATGCTTATAACACTGGAACAGGATCTCCTCAGTCCCTTGCTAAAATCCCTTCAGTGTCTTTCCGCTGGATTTAAAATAAATTCCAAGCTCGATACTCTCATCGTCTGAAAAGACCTACATGATCTAGCTCTCTAATATCTTTTCATGCCACTCAACCTTTAGCCTTCCTTGAGTTCTGCCAAGCTCTTTCCTACTGCAGGATTGCTGTACATTCAGTACCTGCTACTTAAGCTTTGCCCTGAATTAATCCATGCCTCCAACTTTTTCATCCTACTTTAGGTCTCAGGTTAAACTTTGACTCCTGAATTTCCTGGTGATGAACTTAATACTGATTCACCACCTCAATCCTTATGCTATGTCACAGTAACTTTTTTCTTTCATATAATTTACTATAATTTATAACTATTTTAATTATGTGTCTGTTTACCTGTATACTGTCTACCATGCATGGCTCCTCCACCACTATCACTGCCAGTCCTTGTGTTAGACTGGTAAGCTCCATGAATCTAAGGACTATATCATAGCTTTGCTATTCTATCTCTAATATCTAACACAGGGCTAGCACATAGTAGGCATTTAAATATTTGTTGAATGAATGAATTAATGGAGAACATTTAATGAATTTAGGGTAATAGAGCTGAGCTGCTAATTCTAAATTCTGATCAAGGTGATGAATATACAACTTCTCCCCCTAAAATGCCCTGGGTCCCCAAGTAATGTTTTTCAGCCAACAAAACACAGAAACCAATAAGCGTCCAAAAAGTTACCTCCATGGGCTTTAGCTGAGCATTTACATTAAAACAAGGAACCTCCTGGTACCATTCCCAAGATAAATTTCGCTCAACAACCACCTCAAGATTTAATGGCAGCAGTATATCCAGTACTTCCTGATAAGCATCATTAATAAATTGAGACCTATAATTAAGAAACAAAATTGTTTTGAATTGTTTCATATATACTCAGTAAAAAAAATACTAAAAATAATAAACAAGAAACTTATCATTTAATATACAGATAGTAAAAAATGATAACTTTTTATGTTTGACGAGAAAAGAAATAAAACCTAGCAAGCTTTCCATGTCATAATGAGAGATGTTCCAACCCAGTAGAAACCTAAGGGGATCATCTCTGAGTTGAAATGTTACATATTATGGAGAAATAGTATTATAGAAAAATTAAAATAGGATCGTATAATATGTTAAAAAGTGGCAAAAACACAAACTCTTAAATGTTGGACAACAAACTCTTAAAATGAGAATGATCTCATACCTCATTATAAAAATATTTTAAATTCAGATACATAGCAAAGCAGTATATGTTTCCTAACTTTACAAGAAACATAAACTTGTATCATATGAAATTTCTATTTCTGTAGATCAAAAATGGTTAGATCTGGAAACCTTCATATTAAATTGAGCATTATTTGTCCTTCCAAGCACTTACAAAGATAGGACTGTTTCTCAGGAATAAAGAAAAGAGTAGTAGGATACTAAATCCCTTCAAATGAAAATGTAACCACAGAAGATTCCATTTTACTTTCTAGAGACAATCTCAAAATGTTACTCCCCAATAAGATACTTCTATTTCGATTGACAGACAATCCTTATACTATGAAGCTAAAACTGTAGAATTTTTTACTCAATGGGAGAGAAATAAAGGAGTCAACAGGAATCTACCAGAATGCTTCAATTATACTATCATATGAATTGACTACAGAGTGAAAATAAACTTATACATGTATGCCTGTATACATACTTGCAATCTCCACTTAATGGTAGTAAGTTAGAACCTAAAAGTACCAACTAGGGCATTTTGTAAAAACTTTGAGTAAAGGTCCAAGAATACCACTGTATAAAAATTAAAACAAATAAAAATCAAAATAAAATAGATGACACTGCATTTACATAGCACTGATAATAAAGGAAATGCCCACTGCCAAAAAGAAGGCAATGGTGATCAGAGCACGGCATTAAATAAACTTGACCAGAAAATAACAAACATGCAAATGGAAGCAATTACATCACTACATGTCTAAGGTAACATATGGTGTTAATGAAATATAGCAATATTCACTATAGAGAATGTGAGTCAACATATAAGAAAAAGTATCACAGTAACGTCCAGGAAAAAGGGTGTCTAGAGTGAACAATTGGCAGTTATATAGATTTTTAAATTTAAATAACAAAGGAATTGTTTCGGTTCATATAACCACAATCCAGAAGTAGGAGACGCTTCATGTAAGACTTGCTTTTATGGCTCAATCTTCTCTGGATATATACACACAAGTATATATAAACACATATTTATTATGATAGCATTGACAGTCAAGAGGTGCTTGACAAATACTTGAATGAATTTTTAGCATATCTATTTTTCTATCATTTTTTCTACACTTGATAATTACACTTGATCCATTAGGTAAATTTAATTTTCTTTATTCTGAATGTATACACCAAAGGAGAATTTTATAGTAATTTGAAGATTAAGTAACAGAGAAAATAATGCAATGGCCAACCCATGTACATAAACTTGATCAATTTTAGGTTAATGAATGCCCAGTGTGGTTGTTCAGTCGCCTGTGAATTTACTTAGCCTGCAGTTTCCATAAAATCCAATCACTTCCACGTGAAATGATAAATCAGTACCTTTAACATTTAACAATGAATCCAACATATATCAAGTAAATATTCCCATTTCATGAAATGATCTCCTAAAACAATTTTAATGGATTGCATATTATAACATATAGGTATACCATAAGTCATTCAACAAATGATTGATCATTAAAATTTTGTTTCCAATTCTCCACTATTATAAGTAATACTTGGATCATTATCTGTATACATATCATTGAGTAAATCTCTTTTCTCTGGACAAACTGCCAGAAACCTAACAGCAGTGTCAAAAGATTGCTTCCAATGGAAAACTTTCCCTTATCAGTAATACCCAATAACAGGATTATATACCTTTACCGCATGCTCTCACGAGCACCTGGAAGTTTTTTCTATCGCATTTAATATATGGTATTTTAATGGTTTATTGTCATTTTAGTCTCAATGAGAACAAAAGCTTCATGAGGACAGAGACATGTTTATCTCTTATGTAGTACAGATAATTGGCATATATCATAGTCATTAAATATTTGCCAAATTTAATTTGAGAAACTGGATCAATGGATAAACAAATCATATAACAAAACATGTTAACATATAAAATGTTATAACAAAAACATATAAAAACAGCATATGAAAGCATCCATTTTCCTGTACCCCTATTAATGATTATTAGTATTTGCTTAATTTAAGGTACAAACAACAGTATTTCATTATATTAATTTTTATTTCTTTGAAGGAAGTTAAACATTTCTACTTGTGGGTAATTGGCCACTATTATTCTGGTAAAGAATCATCTAGTTATATACACCAATTATTCAATTTTAACCATTTTCTTACAGATAAATTATTAACCTATTTGTTATTTCCTTGTAATTTTGTTTCCATTGTATAATTTTGTTATAGTCTCATATAGTCAAAGCCAATCAACATTTTTCTTACATATTATTTGCCTTTTAAAAAATATCTTTAGAGACAAAATGCAACCACCTTTAGTTTAGTTTATTATAATTGTACCTTTTACTTCTTGGCCATTATAGAATTCACTTTGAGTGGAAAAATAGGGATTAGCTGGTTTCAGGTTTTACAGAATTCACTGTCTACCTTTATTTTAATCTTTTTTGTGTCTGTACAGAAATACTCAGGAATTTCTGAACTTCTTTCTCTATTCCAGTGATTTACTATTGGTCTTATAAACACTATTTCAATCATTTTAATGTTACATAAATTTTAATATCATTTAGTGCAATTTAATATATTTTAATAGCAGTTATAATGCATTTAGCATCCCTCTTTCCTCATCTTCATTTCTCTTTTTGAAAACTGTTGGAATATCCTGTCTCCTATTTATTCTCCTAGATAAACCTTACAATAATTTTGAAAGTACTCAAAAAGAAAACTCCTGTTGTGATTTTTATTGGGATTTTACTAAATTTACGATGAATTGACTTCTTTACAATACTAAGTATTTTCTTAGACTCTCCAATTTTTCAAGATTTTTTTCTGGTTCTTGGTCAAATCTTACAATTTTTCACATGGAAATATTGTAAGTATTCTTAAAGTTGTTTATATTATAATTAACCACACTGAAAGATTTCGATAAATTTTATCACAAACATGAAATAAACTTATTTGTCTTTATATGCTTTCTGAGAAGTAGTAAGTTAAGTAAATTCCCCAAAATCAATTGTTAAATTAATGCAGGGAAAAAAGTTTATATTCCTAAACAGTAATTCTATTTGTAGAAAATTTATCCTATAAGGAGTTGCCCTAAAGAAACGGAAAGAGAAATGATATCAACCATCATTATAATTTTTTTATAATAGAAAAAAAATTAAGTAGCAAAAAAAAAAAAGGAAAAAAGAAACTAAATTTCTAACAATGGGCAAATGGAATTTTTTGGAGGGGGTTGGGGGTGCATGATCTGGGGATTAAACTCAGGTCTCTACATGAAAGGCAGGCATTCTACCACTGAACTGCAAATGGATTTTTAAAGACTATAGAATAAAATGAAATTTTCAAGAGAAATTATAGACTCAAAGTGAAAATACAAAAAAGAAAATACTTATAGAATACTGTTAAGGAAGAAAACACAATTTATAACACAAAACATTGTCTTTCAATTTTACTTAAGCTAAGTATGTGTCTATTTATATAGAAAGAATTATTTATATCTAATAATTAAAAGTAGTTATATTTGGGTGCTTCATAATGTTGGCAATGTTTTATGTTCACTCTAATACTATTATACGGTTTTTCCTTAATAAAAAATTAATATTTGGGGGGCGGGCAATGGTGGCACAGTGGCAGAGTTCTTGCCTGCCGTGCCAGAGACCCGGGTTCAACTCCTGGTGCCTGCCCAAGCCAAAAAAAGTAATAATAATAATAATAATAATAATAATAATATTTTGGGACATAAAAAAATAATATATATTATGATTTCAGGCTCTAGAGAAATTTTTTGAATTCTTTTTAAAGCAAACCATGTATTTTAAATACAGACCCATATATAATTCACACTTACCATCATTTGAAATACAGATATATACATTTCCTAATTTTAACAGGTTCACCTTTTTACACAGTTCAAACTCCAGATTAATGAACACCCTGAGGCTTAAATTTCTTACTCCACATATGCAGCATATTATTAAAATAGAAATCTCTCATCACACTATTTTCCTGTAGTTTTTGAAATTTCTCAATTCTGCTGTACAAATTATTAAACATTTTTCAATTATCTTCACTAAACATATTATTCATTTCTCATCTTAACTGAAACCTCTGGCTTGCCTTGGCGCACTCTCAAATAAAGGCAGATTTTTCTCCAACACCTTCCCTATTCTACTGCCAAGAGTTTGAAACTATTTTTCTTTATTTGCAATGATGCTTCCTAACTCTCATTCCTATTCCTATAATGATAACACCATCCAGGTTAACTATCTTCTACTCTTGCTATAATCTATCAACAATTAGTCAATGCTTTTTCTTGAAGACTTTGACAACCAGTACCTTTCCACGCCAAGCCCTCTGATAAATGTAGGCAACTTTACTTTATATACAAACCACTCAACACAGGATCTTGACTCCCTAGCTTGTTATGCTTCACCCCCAAAGTCTTCTCTACTCTCCATTTTAATCGCCATTCTCAAGGCTAAACCCAGGATTTTGTTATTTCCTCGAACTGTTTCATCTCTAAAATAACAAAATACAATAAGTCTGGCTCTGATCACTGCCTCCTATTCATTCCCATTCTCTCAATTTAAGTACTACTATGTTAATTTTTCAATATTGAAAGAATTTCCAGTCTAAAATCCCCTCTCTATTTTCTCTTACTCTATAAGAACCTCTTATCTATAACTTTTTTCAGGTCCATTATCCATCAAGACTCCCTTTATTCACAATCCTTGTCCCCACTACTCTTCATTCACACCTAATTGTTAAAAATTCAGTCTTGCCTACGTCCAACTCATTGTTTTCTCCCAAATACCAAATTCTATATGAATATATCTATAAATATATTATTCATTCATTGTTGACAAAATCAACAAGACTGTAACACTGCCATAATACATTCTCCTGGTTTCCCTCCTCTCTCTGCCAATTCCTTAAATGCTGGCATTACTCAGCATTCCTGAAGTCATGGCCCATACTACAAGCTCTCTGCATATTTTATTCACTCCAACGGCTTCAATAACTAGCTAAATATTACTAAGGACTCCCAAATTTAGAAATCCAACAAGATTGCTCTCCTAACCTCCAGACACATATATCCAACTGTCATCTCCACATAGGAGTCTTGCAAGCCCTATAAAGGTACTTTGTCCGTTAGAGAACTCTTTATTTTCTAGTATTTTCCCTGCAATGCTCTCTTATCTCAATGAACTAACTACATGATGGCCAAAAACTGAGTTGACCTGAAGTCAACTTAAAGAGTTCTCCTTTAACCCTCATTTCCACTCGATAATCAGTTACTATTAGTTCTACTTTCATAATCTCTCAAAACTGGTTAGTTTTTTATTACTTCATTTCTCTATGTTATATTAAGTCACTATAGTTACAAACCCAACCTACCAATCTCCAATCTTGTCTCTGTTTCACCTATTTTCTGATAACTCTTCCAAAATTGAAATCTGATTTATACATCCATTCATTAAATTCTTACAACCAACAAACCAATGGCCTAGATGCTATTTATTAAATCTCTTGTAAAGACTGTTCACTACTATACTTCTTGATCATTACACAATGCCTGGGACATATTAGGTTCTTTATAAATACTCAAATATACTAAAATATTTAATTTATGGGAATTTTCCTTTCTGTCCAAAATAGAGAAACATGAACCAAATTTACTTTCCAGCCTGAAAAAGAAAAGACAAAAAAACCAGACAAAATGCATTTATAAAGTGGTTTTCAAGACAAGACATCAGGCAAATGACAGTGATCCTGAGAGAAAGGAAACAAACAAGGTGAGCCATATGATTGCCCTGCTTACCACTGCTTGACAGAATTTACAGGCTTTGGCACTGAGAGGGAAACAGAGGATAGGCTAATTAAATTTCAAATGCCAGTGAAGACACAGCTGCAAAGACAGAACTCTGGAGATGTACAGAAGGTTTCCTTCAAGTATTCAGCAGAAGACAGATTAGCACATACATGTGAGGAAACTACTCAAGGTTCATCGAATAAACTCAAGGTTTATCGAAATCCAAAACTATCCACCACCGAAAGAGGTAAAATTCACAATATCTAGTATCCAATCAAACATTACCAGGAATGCAAGAAGCATGAAAACACAACCATAATGAAGAGAACAATTAATCAATTAAAATCAACCTATAATTGACAAAGATTTTATATTTAGCAGAGAAAAACACTAAAATAACTATAACTATATTCCATATGTTCAATAAGTACACATTAAAAGTATAAAAAAAGAACCAAACTTCTACAAGTAAGAACTACAATATCTGAGGTAGAAAATACACTGGGTGATACTACTGGCAGATTAGCCACTGCAGAAGAAAAACCAGGGCACATGAAGGGATAGCAATATAAGCAATCAAAAATGAAATTAGAGAAAAGAATCTTACAAATGATCAGACCATAAGCGAGCTGTGGGACAATGCACATATAATTGAATCTGAGAAGGAAGGGGAAGAGAGTGAAACAGAAGTAATATTTTAAGAAACAGTGTCACCAAATTGTTTAAATTTAAATAGAAACCAATAAATCTAAAGATTCAAGAAAATCAATGAAACCCAAGAACAAGAAATGTGAAGAAGACTACAGGAAGACATATCATAATCAAATTGTTCAAAACCAACACCGATCTTAAGAGCAGCCAGAAGAAGAAAACCATGTTCAGTAAAAACGAAAAAAGATTTTAAGATCTAATTTAATTGTTGATGTGAACAATGCAAACGATATTTGACACATGAGACTCAGAGTTAGAGCTCTGAAGCTATGAAACTCAGCAGTACTCCATACAGGAACTGTTTAAAAAGCAGAAAAAAGTGATCAGATATGGATTAGAGATATGAATGAAGTTGATCTGGATAGGACTAAGGTATATCAGAAGACTGGGTAAAGGATCTTATCATCCATATTTTAAATCATCAACTTCTGTGTGAGACTAAAGGGAGAGATGTTTATTTGGTGCAAAATTTCTATTATGGGCAGTGCATTTTCTAATTTAATCTGTGTGGACAGTTTTGTTGAACACCATAAGTACATGAAATTTTGAATAGGGCATGAGATTTTGTTGGTTTGTCCAGGTTAGTGTGATACCCTGATGAATCCCAGAGTGATCTAGACAGTGAATAAAGATTTGCAAAGGGGAGAAAGTAGGAAATACTCAACTACCCCATTTGAAGAATTTCTGATATTCTCGCAAGCAGTGGGGACAAACAAATCAATAGGACAAGCCCTCAACCTTGGGGTTCAACCATATGAAACTTATTCCTTCAAAGTATAGGCTAAGTCTACTTAAAACGAGGCCTAAGAGTCACCCCCAAAGAACCTCTTTAGTTGCTCAGATATGGTCTCTCTAAGTTAACATGGCAAGTGAACTCACTGCCCTCCCTGCTATATGGAAAACAACTCCCAAGGGTGTAAATCTCCCTGGCAACAGGGTATGTAACTTCCAGAATGATCTGGGATCTGGCAAAAGGAGGAAGAGAGAAATGAGAAAAAAATAAAGTGTCAGTGGCTGAGAGATTTCACGAAGAGCCAAATGGTTTTCCTGGAGGTTATTCTTACGCATAATAGAGATATCCCTTTTTAGTGTATAGTTTATTGGAGTGGCTAGAGGAAAGTACCTGAAACTGTAGAGTTGAGTTCCAGTAGCCTTGTTTCTGGAAGATGACCGTATAATGATATAGCTTTTACAATGTTAATGTGAGACTGTGAAAAACTTGTGTCTGATGCTCCTTTTATCTAGGGTATAGAGAGATGAGTAAAAACTATGGATTAAAAAATAAAAAATAATAGGGAGGACAAAGATTTAAATAAATTGGGTAGATGGAAATACTAATGGTCAATGAGAGGGAGGGATACAGGGTATGGCATATATGAGTTTTTTCTTTCCTTTTCTGGAGTGATACAAATGTTTAAAAAAATTATTGCAGTGATGAATAACAACTATGTGATGATATTGTGAACCATTAATTGTATACCATGTATGGAATGTTTGCATGCTAAGAATATTTGTATATTTGTATGTTAAGTTTTTATCTCTCTTTTATTTTTTGTATGGGCAGGCACCAGGACTCGAACCTGGGTCTCCGGCATGGCAGGTGAGAACTCTGCCTGCTGTAACACTGTATGCAGCAAAGTGGCCCGCCCTGTATGTTAAGTTTTATCAATAAAAATATAAAAAAAATTTTTAAAAGTGAAATGAAGACATTTTTCAATATTACAAAAGCTGAAAGAATTCATCTCCAACATAACCATACTGCAAATATTATTAAGGGGCATCATTTAGGCACAAGCAAAACAATGCCATTTGAAATCTGAGTCAGACCAAAAGAACAAAGAGCACGATAAATGCTACATACATGGGCAAATATGTAAGGTATTTTTGTTCTATTTAAATTTCTCTAGGAGATAAATGACTGAATATAACAAAAAGTATAGTAGACTTTATATACACGAAAAAGTAAAATACCTTACAATAATAGAATAAAGGTTAAGTGGAAAATGGGAAGTACATCATTGTAAAATTTTTATATGAAAAATGGCAGAATATCATTTTGATGAGTAGCTTTTGATGAGTTCAAGGTGATATTATAAACTCTAAAGCAGCTAGTCAGTTAACAAAACAAGGAGTAATAATAGGCCAAAAAAAGGAAGACAAATAAATAATGATAAATAATCATTTAATCCAAAAGAAAGGCAAAAAATGGGAAAATGGAAGAAAAAATAGATGAGAAAAATCTAAAATAACAAGATGACGAACAAGATGACAGCTCAAATCTAAGCTATTAATAATCATATAAACTATAAATAATCTAAACACTCCACTTAAAAGGCAGAGATCATCAGAATAGATAAGAAAGATTCAACTAAATGATGTCAAGAGAAATTCACTCTAACATAAAGACAATAATAAGTTAAAAATAAAACAATAGAAAAATAAATACCTTGTCAAAACCAGTAAAAAGAAAGCTGGAGAGGAAGATGGCAGAATAAGACACCCCCTAATAGCATGACCCTGGGTACAGAATCTGTCAGAAACAACTTTCTCAGAATTCTGGAAGACAAGCAAGGTCAGATAACAACTCAGAAACAAACAAACAAACAAACAAAAAAAAACACTAAAAAATGCAAGGAGAGACATGGGAAGTTTACTTGTCTAGCCCCACCCTTTTGGTGCATGGCAGTTTGTGTGACCCACAGAATCAGGTTGGCAGCTATGTACATTCAAAGTGTGGGTCACTGGGGCCTGATTATTGACAGCCCTAAACAAAAAGTCAGGTTTCTTTGTACATCAGTTCAAAACAACTCTAAGACAGACTCAGGGCAGGTGCTTGGTTCCCCTAAGCTGGAATTTACTCAGGGAGAAGCAGTGTCAACAAACTGGGAAGGAAGCAGAAAGGTAGAGAGAGGCACTGGAACAGAGTCAGTGCAGAAAGATAGAGCAGAGAAGTGGCGTGGAGCACAGCTGAGCACAGCTGCTTATGGCAAAAAAACAGTGACTGAGACAAAGAGCATATCTCAGATGCTGATTACCAACAGACACATATGGGAGGAGTTCTGAAAGAGGAAAAAAATAGAAAAGGTAGAAGAAAGAATACCTGAAGAAAAAAAATGACCAAAAACTTCACAAAACCAGTACAGACATGAACATACACATCCAAGAAGGACAATAAACTTCATAAAGAATAAACTCAAAGATACTCACACCAAGACAATGTGAAAAAAAACTGTTGAAGGCTAAAGACAAAGAGAGGATATGAAAAGCAGCAAGAGACAAGCAACTCATCACCATAAAGGTAAGGCAGTAGTAAACATATTTAAAGTGCTGAAAGAGAAGCCAAGATTTCTATTTTCAGCGAAATTGCCTGTTCTAGTTTGCTAGCTGCCAGAACACAATACACCAGAGATGGATTGGCTTTTAATAAAAGGGGATTTATTTAGTTAACATATAGTTCTTCAGAGGAAAGGCAGATAACTTTCAACTGAGGTACTTTCTTACATAGGAAGGCATGGGGTGATCTCTGCTGGCCTTCTCTCCAGGCCTCTGGGTTCCAAAACTTTCCCTGGGGGGATTTCTTTCTGCATCTCCAAAGGCTTGGGCTGAGCTGCCAGTGCTGAGATGAGGTTTGCTGAGCTGCCTGGGCTGTGCTAGTTGAACTCTCTCATTTAAGCACCAACCAATTAAATCAAACATCATTCACTGCAGCAGGCGTGCCTCCTAGCCAACTGCAGATGTAATGAGCAACAGATGAGGTTCATGTACCATTGGCTCATGTCCACAGCAATGGAACTACGCATCTTCACCTGGCCAAGTTGATACATGAATCTAACTACCACATTGCTCATCAAATATAAGGAAGAATTTTAAATGTTTCCAGATAAGCAAAAGCTGAGGGGAAAAATCAGAGGCAAATTAAAAAGAACATACAGGGGATGTAAGGGTGGTTCAGGGGTAAAATTCTTGCCTGCCATGCAGGAGACCCAGGTTCAACTGCCAGTCCATGTGCTTCCCCCACCACCCCGCCAAGAAAACAAGCAAACAAGCAAACAAGCAAAACAAAGAACAAACAAAAATTCAACAAATTGTGCTGCAATAACAAGATACATGTAAAAAAGAATGAAATTTGACCTCACCATACAACATACCCCACCCCCCAAAAGCAGCATACAAAATACCAAAACTAGTCGGATGCAGTGAAAGCAGGGCTCAAAGTAAAATTTATATTTGGAAATACCTATATTGACAACAAAGGTCTCAAATCAGTAACTATGCAAGTGGAGGAACTGGAAAAAAGAACAAACTAAACCTAAAGTTACATAGAAGAAAAGAAATAATAAAGATAAAGGAGGAGAAAAATTAAAGAGAAAAACACTTGAGAGAATCAATGAAGCCAAATGTGAGTTCTGTGAAAAGATGAATAAAACTGACAAACTTTAGCTAGGCTGACAAGAACAAAAGCTAACAGTGGAAAATGAATAAAATCCAAAATGAAAGCTGGGACATTACTATGAATCATGCAGAACTTAAAGGATTAAGATAATACTATAAACATTTGTATGCCAAAAAAGAAAAAAGAAATCAGATAATCTAGAAGAATTGGACAAATTTCTAGAAACACACAAACTATCTAAACAGACTCAACAGACCTATAACAAATGAAGAAATTGAGTCAGTAATAAAAACCTTCCAAGAAAGAAACTCCAGGATGAGAGGACTTCACTGGTAAATTTCACCAAATATTGAAAGAATTAATACCAATCCTTCTCAAACTCTTCCAAAAAATTGAAGAGGAGGGCACTCTTCCCAATTCTACAAGGCTAATATACTCTGATATCAAACTCAGATAAAGAAATCACAAGAAAATTATAGAACAATTTCCCTCTGAAGTTAAATGAAAAAAAAAATCCTTAACAAAATACAAGTGAATCAAATGCAACAGTATGTTAAAAATGGTATTATACATAATGACAAAGTGGGATTTATACCAGGAATGCAAGGATGGTTCAACATAATAAATCAATGTGATACGTCACATTAATAGAATGCAGGAAAACAAAATCATATGATGATCTTAATTGGCACAGAAAAGGCATTTGACAAAAGCCAGCATGCTTTAACAATAAAAACACTCATTAAAAAAAGGAATAGAATGAAACTAATTCAATATTTTAAAGGGAATTAATGAAAAAGCCACAAGTAACTGTTAATCAATGGGAAAAGATTGAAAGCCTTTCCCCCTGTGGTCAGAAATAAAACAAGAATGCCCACTTCCACCACTGCTATTCAAGAATATACTGGAAGTTCTGGCGAGAAAAATTCAGCAAGAAAAAATAAATAAATAAAAGGCATACAAACTGGAAAGGAAGAAGTAAAACTATGTCAATTCACAGATGATATGATCTTTTAAATACTACAATTATAAACAAATTTTGTCACAAGTACGTACATTTGAAATTTATCAAATCAGATACTTGAAATATGTACAAATTATTTTCTCAATAATATCTCAGTAAGCTGCCTAAACATATTGAATTAATACTACGTAGAAATGGTATATGGGAAAAGACAGACTAGCCAGAGGCTAAAGAGAGGTAGAAAACAATAGTGAAGTAAAAAATGAAGCAAAATAAAGGTGAAGGGACAAATAATAGAATGAGATAAAAATGGAGCAAGAAAGAAGGCAAGTGAAAGGTATAAATAGAAAGTTGGAAAGCGTTATAGGGCACTGTGCCGGTTTGAAAGAGTTTATGTACCCAGAAAAGCCATGTTTTAATCCTAATTAGTCTTGTGGGAGCAACCATTTCTTCTAATCCCTAATCAGTACTACAGGTTAGAAACTTGATTATGTTATCTCATGGAGATGTGACTCACCCAATTGTGGGTATTAATTTCTGAATACAGGGAGATGTGATTCCACCCATGCCAGGTGAGTCTTGACTACTTTACTGCAATCCTTTAAAAAAGGACGCATTTTGGAGAAAGCTTGAGAATGAGGAGTGTAACAGAGACACAATAACTCCAGAGTCCACCAGCAAGCGACCTTTGGAGATGAAGGAAAATGCCCCTGGGAGAGCTTCATGAAGCAAGAAGCCTGGAGAGGAATCTAGAAGACATTGTCATGTTCACCATGTGCCTTTCCTGTGGAGAGAGAAACCCTGAACTTCATCGGTCATTTTTGAATGAAGGTAACCTCTTGTTATTGCCTTAATTTTGACATTTTTATAGTCTTGCTTTAATTGGAACATCTTCTTGGTCTTAGAACTGTAAACTAGCTAAACTTATAAAATTCCCCTTTTGAAAAGCCATTCCATTTCTGGTATATTGCATTCTGGCAAACTGTTATAACAGGCACTAAATCCCATGTTCATGGATAGGAAGACTTAATAATTTTAAGGTGTTAATACCATCCATTTCAGTTTGTTAATGCTGCTGGAGTGCAATATACCAGAAATGGATTGGCTTTTACAACGGGGGTTTATTAAGTTACAAGCTTACAGTTCTTAGGCCATGAAAATGTCCAAATTAAGGCATCAACAGGAGGATACCTTCACTCAAGAAAGGTGTCTGGGGTTTCTGTCACATGGGAAGGCACATGGCAATGTTTGCTGTACTTCTCTCATGGCTTTGGGTTTCAAATAGCCCTCAGTTCTTGTGAGTCTTTCTGGCTTCTGTCGGGGCCTTCTTTTTCTGCATCTTCAAATGTCTGTGTCTAGACATCTGCTCTCTGTATCAGTTCTCCAAGCATCTACAAAAGTCTGTGACTAGGCATCTGCTCTCTATTGTCTCTCTCTCTCTCTCCATGAGCTCTTATAAGGACTCCAGTAAACTAATCAAGACCTACCACGAATGGGCAGGGCCACGTCTCTATGGATATAATCTAATCAAAGTTTCCCCACAAACAGCAGTTCTGCCTCCCCAAGATTGGATTAGGTTAAAAGAATATGGTTTTTCTGGGGTACCTAACAGTTTGAAACCAGCACGCCACCTTACGTGATCTACAAATTCAATGTAATCCTTATCAAAATCCTAGCAGTCTTTTTTGCAGAAATGGAAGCAGTTTTTTTTTTTTTTGCAGAAATTCATAGAGAACCCCAAAGGGCCCCAAACAGTAAAGTCAATATGGAAATGAAGAACAAAGTAGGAGGTCTCACACTTCTCTATTTCAAAACTTGCTACAATGCCACTGTCACTGCAACACTGTGGTATAAATACAGACATTGAGACTAATGGAAGAGAATTGAAGGTTCAGAAATAAATCCAGCATCACTAAATTTAACATTACCAAATACAGAACAGATACAGAGCACACAGTATAAAAGCTCTGCAACAATCTGGATATTCATTTATTACTCTGATCATTAATTTTTTGCCCAATTATCACATAAGGTTGCATTCTACTTCTTAAAAAAAAATTTAGAGAACCAGATTCAAGGAACAAAATTTAAAAGTTTGAGATGCACATTGCAACATAAAAGCCCCCACCTCTTCTTCAGTCTTCTTTGTGTAGACTTCCTCAAATAATAAATTTTATAGTTCTCCCCATTCCCCGAGGAATAATTTTCAAATAATTTCTAGGATTTTAAAATCTAACAGACTAGAATTAAAATACCAAAAAAATACTTAGAGAAGTAGCCAAAAAAATCAGTACAATTATTAATAAAAAAAAAAATCCCATTGTAAACAGAAGACTTTGATGCAAACAAAGCAGAAAAAGATTGCATTCTACCAAATATACCTGTGTAAAGATTACCTGTATAGTCGCATTTCACTCAGCTTTACTGTTATCAAATCAATAACAGGTGGGGGGCTGCTCTGGCTCTCTGCTATCACATGGAACGTATTTGTCATTGTAATTAGGCCAAAATCAGCAACAAAAACGTTATCAGAAACTGGAGACTGTGGAATGACCACAACTGGGGCTTTGATGTTAACATCCAATGCCATTCTAGTACTTCTCTGTGCCAATTCTTTTACACCAGTGGCAGCCATTCCTGCTGCCTGAACAGTTGCCTCAGCCAAGGCTTGTTTAGCTGCTTGAAAGTTACCTATAAAAGCCTGCAGAACGAAATGAACAGCACTGAATTATATATTTCAATGTGAGGTTAAAAGAGGAAACCTGAGGTAGTATATATATATATCACTAGAATAAAAACAATAAAAAAAGAAAACTTTAGGTATTATATATATCACTAAAATAAAAATCTAAAAATAAATCCATAGACTGTACAACACTGAGTGAAGTTTAATGTAAGCCATGGACTACAGTATAGTACAATTAGAAAAAAGTTTGTTCATCAATTGTAACAAATGTACTGCACTAAATGCAAGTGTTAATAATACAGTAGTATATGGGAACCCAGTATTTTATGCATGATTTTTCTGCATACCTACAACTTCTCTAATACAAAAAATAACTTCAAAAACCCTACAAAGACAACAGAATTATATTCTTAAGGTTACCATTAGCGAGTAAGACTTTTAAGCCTACCACTAGTGAATAGGACTTATTAAATGTATATTAATGCTTATGATTTTATCTCATATGAATAACTTTTACTTAGTACAATCAAGCATAACTTATTTATTCAGTCTAATTGTATATATTAAATCTTAATTTCTCCTGCAAAATATGAGAAACAAAAACATATAATTCACAAATGCAGTGGAAAAGTCTAGTCTCTACAACAAAGCAAACCGGGGATATTATAAGACTCCATCTATATCTATTTCCTTTATTTTTTCACATTAAGAAAACAATTTCATTATATTTCCTTATCCAAACACAATGGACAAAGAGTTTATGGCTCATAATATAAAAAACAATAAAATATGCTTCTTCAAGAACTCTAAATCAAGTTTTCTAATCTCTGAATTCTAGAAAAACCCTCAATAACATAAAATATAATTACCTAAAATTACGGTTATTTTCATGTTTACAGAGAAAAACACGATATTTTTATATTCAATAATTTCTGCATATAAAATGCTGTCAGAGAAGTGAGCAATAACTTATGCTTATGCATTGTAAAAATAATTTAGGCAAGAAACACTTGTTCATTTTTACTTTTCTGTGTACAAAAGAATATTTTATGATTACAGAAAAAAACTGCATTTTAGCTTCAATTAGAAATAACACAAAATAAGCAACCTCATTTAGAACAACTTGAAATTCAGAAATAACAAGAGGGCTCTACATCTTCCCAATATATCCAAACATATAAATACTCTCTTTGCTTATATCACCATCCTTAGCCTACTTATTCCATTAATACCTTAGATTTGATTATCTTGTTTCAACATCAAAATAATTAGAGACAGCATTTTAGAGAAATAAATAGTGAAGTCATAGAAATAAGTATGCCATTCAGAGGAAAAATGATCAGCTGACAGCAAGGTAAAAACACAGGAAAAAGTCTATAAAAAGTAGAAATAGAAACTCAAATAGCTCAAGAGAGTGTATACAGGGACTAAAGCTCACACTAAAGTCTCAGACAATCACAAACTTACAGCACAATAGTAAAAAAAAATTTCTTAATGATGACCTGAGACCAAAACAAAATTCAATTACATATTCAGCATTTTTAATTAGAGTGGGAAGCAAGGCAAAACAAAGAAAAATTTAAACCAATAGCATAAAAAATTAAGAATTCATTTAATATAGATATATATAATATACAAAATACATGTTTCAATTAACTGGTATATTCCCATGTGATAGTATATAAATAAGACACTACACATATTTCAGTCATTTTGATTAATTTTAACTATAAAATAGTGAAGAATCAAGAAAAAAAATCAAGTAAGGAATTCTTGTTCTTTTCCATCTAGGTTTGATGCCCAACAAACAATTTTCAACTAGTATAAAAAAAAAAACAGCACAGTACCATACTTACCAATATAGAATATAGAAATTTTGTGACAAAAACTACTTCAATGCAACCAACAGTTAAATTAACTTCAATGTCAACCACATTCATATCTGTATATGCGGAACCAGCAGTTGCATCCATGTAAGAAACCATTTTGAAGCTAAAGACTTCTTTTCCAGTGATATAAACAGCCTTAAAAAAGAGAAAATTATGACAATCCATTGCTGAAATGATCTGCCTTCAGTACAAAAATTAAGCAAAAAAAAAAAAAAAAAAGAGAGAGAGAGAAAAGGCATACTTTTGGAAAATTTCCCAGGTATTCAAATTAAGTACAAATAAGGAGACAATTCTAACACCCTTAGGAGAACTTAAACTGCAAGGTTCTTAAATTGGTGATGGCAGCTCCCTTTGTGGATCATGAAATCAATTTAATAGATCTGGCCCAGCATTTTTTTTTTTTTAGCATTTTTTAAAAAGAGACAGAAGGAAATATATCAGAGTATGTATTTTCATTTAGTGTGTCTACTCGCATACTGAGAGTCACTTTATAAATGCAAACCTTTGTTCACTGACAGAAAAGCTTGAAAAACATTTCCTAATAACACTGTACCAACCAAAATCTACTCTTCTTGATTTGAGGTACTTGAATGGGTTTCCAAATTCTCCAAAGGGGCTCTTCTTATATCTATACTTCTGTTCCTTATTAATTTGTAAATATCCATCTCATTTGCTGACCAAGAATTACTTACAGTGGTTTAGAATCTCAATCTCTGTAATACTAGTTTTAAAACAGTGAGGACAACAGCAGATCTGAATTGTTAACAAAATTTTGAAAGATGGACAGAGTACTAAATAACCTTGTTTACAGTTTTTTCCACTCTCCTAAATGCTAGAAAAGGGTAGGGAGCTGAAGAGCCATCAATACAGAATTAATTACAACCTCTGAAGCCTGAGGTACAAGATGAGGCTGATAAGAGCCTAGAAGCTCAGTTTTTCTCTGGGACATAGAAAAACGGAAAGAGGGCCATTCTAACTCCAACAACAACAACAAATGCAGAAATCACAAAAATCTTAACTTTTCTAGAAACCTTTAGAGATCTGAGGTCAAAGGACAGCCAAGTGGCCTAAATCTATGAAAAAACAGGCATCTCCAAGGAGACATAGAATATGGGCACTGACTGGCTCATCTGTGGGTAGAGGACAGTAGAAAGGGACACGAAGGTACCATACAAGTCAGGTAAGATGAATTTATCTAAATTTTTCAAATTAATTGCTGAGGTTGACTGGGAGCTAATATGGGATAAAAACTTTCTAGAGCCTCCCCTGGGAACTCATGAGGAAGACTATGGGTAGGACAGAAGAACAGAAAAAGTTCCCTTGGTACAAGCCTGAAAGAGGAGAAAGCTTCCAGGGCAGGAAAGACCCAAAACCCTACAAGGATTATTCTCTGCTTAGAAGAAAAACCTTAAGACATATGGGAAAGGGCAGCAAACTATTTATTACCCTCAGGGTATATGTGAAGACCCAAACCCCAAGGGACAAGGTTAATTTAAATTCCCTTTATATCTGGGGGAAGAACAAGAAGCCCTCCTGTGATTAGACCATTAGAGACCCCCTTTAGCTACATTCATGGGAGGATATTCCTCCCACGCAGAAGTCACCAAAGATATGAAGTCAGATGCCATGGGAAAGAAGGACAGGATTACCAAAAACGCCCCATGTCTGAGACCTAGAGAAACAGGCCTGGCTTAGACTGAAAGTGGAAAATGACAACATACAAGCCCCTCATGTTTCTCTAGTAAGCACTAGAGAACAGCAGCAGTCTCTAATATCACAGAGAGAACCAAGAATGCAGAAGGAGCATTTTCTGAGGTACAGGAGTAGAGGAAAGGTTAAAAATTGAGCATGAAGTTGACACATTGCAAACCACCTGCCCTCCCCTATTCTAGCAACATAGATCCTACCCTAAACACAAGCTATAGCTGAAGGAATATGAAGCCTGTGGTACACTGAAGTAATCACAGTAAACAAGAAAACCCAAAGCCAACTTATTTCTCTACTAGATCGCCTGAATTTCCTACGCCAACAGCCTAAGAGGAAAAGAGGTTATAAATACTATTTATTATAGTTTCAATTACCTTACATGATGTTTGACATTAAATAAATAATTGTAAGAAACCCAAAAGGCAAGAAAAAAATACACAACAAATGATAATCCAATCAATAGAATCATATTTACATAAAACACAGATGTCAAAAAGACCAAACAGGGAATTTTAAATGACTACAGCTAATATGGTAAAAGGTCTAGTGGAAAAGGTGGAAAACACACATGAACAAAAGGACAGAGATACAGAAAGAAGAATAAAGAGTCAAACACAAATATTAAAGTAACAACAAAGAATATCTTCAATGGTTCATTTGTAGATTCAACGTAGCTGAGGAAAGAATCAATAAAGTTGAAAATAAGTAAACAGAAATTAGCCAAACTAAAACACTGTGAGAAAAAGAGTAAAAAAAAATAATAATAAGTTGAATAGAACTTCAGCTAATGTGAATCTAACAGGAATTTTTTTTGAGGCAGAATGAGTCAGTAGAGAGGGATTGAGAGGGAAATAGAGAGAGACTGAGAGAGAAAGAGACTGGGGGGGGGGGGTAGAAGAAATATTTGAAGAGAAAATGAAAAATAATGTCAGATTCAAGAAGCTTAAAGAATGCCACCAGGACAAGTACCAAAACATATGTCACACACATGGACCAAACATATTCAAATACTTAACATACTCAGAGATAGACAACAGATAATATACAGATGAACAAATGCACACACATACACATAAGACTTCTAGTCAAAACTACATGAGACAGAAACAATGAAATCGTATCTTTACAGAGTGAGCCATAAGCGTAACTGTCAAGCCTGAGTTCTATACCAGCAAAAATGTCACTCCAAAATTAAGGAAAAATAAAGGTTTTACTCTGGCTCTCTTTTCTCCATCTACTTCCCCCCTCCCCCCCCCCAAAAAAAAGTTGAGGGAATTCATTACCAGTTGTAGAGATTTGAGGCTCTGTGTGCCTCAGAAAAACATGTCCTTCAACTTAATCCATCCCTGTGGGTTTGAACCCATTGCAAAAGTAGGACCTTGTGATGAGGATACTTTAGTTAAGGTACGGTCTACCTCAATCAGGATAGGTCTTAATCCTATTACTTGAATCCTTTATGAGCAGAATGAAATTAAGACAGAAACAGAATGCTATAAAAGCTTAAATTCAATGGAACAAGAAGAGAAGGGAGAGACCAGAAGATGCCACCATATGCCTTGCCAAATGACAGGCCAAGGACCAAGAATCACAGGCAGCCAGTCCTAGAACACCAGAGTTTTTGGAAAGAAAGCATTCCCTTGATAACAACTTGATTTGGATCTGTCCCAGCTTCAAATCATGAGCAAATAAATTTCCATTGTTTAACCCAATGAATTTCATAGTATTTACTTGAGCAGCCTAAGAAACTAAAATACCAACAGAATTTCATTATAAGAACTGATAAAGAGCATTCTCCAGGAAAAAAATAAATGTAATAGAAACTTGAATCTACATGAAGAAATGAGTTCCAGAAATGGTAAATATAACCGTGTATGTTTGAAGCTGATAGTTAGCCCAGAAAAGGCCATGTTCTCTTAATTCATTTCTGTAGGTGCAGACTTATTGGTTAGGTTATTTCAATCTGAGATGTGACCTACTACATTCAAGGTGGGTCTTAATCCTTTAAAGAAGATAAAAGGCAAGAGTTTAAAGAAAAAAGCAATGAAGAAGCTAAGAGAGGACCCACATAGGAAACCAACGAAACCAAGAGACACCAGCCGTGTGTTTTCCCATGTGACAGAGGCATCCCAGATGCCAGCAGCCTTTTTTGGAGAAGGTATCCTCCTGCTGATGCCTTAATTTGGACATTTTCAAGGTCATAGAATTGTAACTTGTAAGCTAATAAATCCCCATTGTTAAACACCACTCCATTTCTGGCACATTACATTTTGGCAGCTTTGGCAAACTGAAAAAATAACGTATTTTTAAAATTATTACTCACTCTAAAGGAAACCAACCAAAAAATGGTAGGTATATATTGTTTCAGCATATGCAAAAGTAAAGCATATGACAATAGTACCAGGAAAGATAGGAAGCTGGAATTACAGTACTATATGATCATTACACTATATTTGAAACTATAAAGTAGTATCTGATGGTAGACTATGATTAAAGATAAGTATTTCCTATGGAATCCATGAAATGGACTATTATATAAAAAATCCAAAAACAGACCAAAAAAAAAAGAAATGAAGAACAAAATAAACAACTACAGAATGGAAAAAAATAGTGATAGAGTTAGAAGATTTTAATCCAATTTAACAATCACCCCGGCAGATTTTTTAAATGGTCTAAACACAAATTAAAAGGCAAAGATGGTCAGATTGAATATAAAAGCAAAAACCAAATAAATACATGCTCTCTATAAGAAATCCATATTAAATATAAAGACATAGATAAATTAAAAGTTACAGGATAGAAAAAGATATACAATACAAACACTAATCAAAGAAATGTGAAATGGCTATATTAACCAGAGATAAAGAAAAATAAGGACTATTTCCAAGGATAACAAGGGCGATTACATAACCATAAAAGGATTAATGCACTAAGAAGGCATAAAAGTCCTATATCCATGGATACATCTAACAAGAGCTCTCCAAAACACATGAAGCAAAATGTGGGAAAACTGAAAGCAGAAACAGACAAATCCACAGTTATAGTCAAGACTTTTCCTCAGAAATCAAGAGAACCAATAAACAGAAAACCAGTAGTCTTAACAATTCTATCAATCTACTTGACCTGTCTGACAGATATAGAACATTTCACCCAACAACACTTAAATAAACAGTGATTTCAAGTACACATGGACTAGCAACCAAGAATGACCATATACGTCTGGGCCAAAACCAAATATCAACAAGTTTAGAAGACCTAAAATAACTTAAAATTTGTTATCTGCCCTCAAAAACAAAATATCAACAAGTTTAGAAGAACTAAAATAATTTAAAATTTGTTATCTGCCCTCAATGAAATCAGTGAAACAAAGAGACCTGGAAAATCCCGAAATATTTGGAAGTTACATACCAAATTTCTAAATAAACCAGGGCTAAAAGAACACCACAAGATAAAGTAGAAAATATTTTGAATTGGATAAAAATTAAAATTACAGCATATTAAAATCTGTAGAATGCAGCTAAAGCAGTGCATAGCACTAACTGCTAATATTACAAAATAAGAAAGGTCTCAAGTCAATAATCTGAGCTTCCATTTTAAAAGAAAAAAAAACTAGGAAAAGAAGAACAAATTAAATCCAAAGTAAGCAGAAGGAAATTTAAAATGAGAACAGAAATCAATGAAACTAAGGAAAGAAAATCCACAAAAAAAAATCAATTGAAATAAAAGCTGGCTCTTTAAAAAAGTCAATAAAATAAAGAACTCTGAAGCTGGACTGATCAGGGAAAGAAAAAAAAAAAGATAGAAATTACCAATCTCATCTGCTATGATTCCATTTATTTAACATTCTGAAAATGACAAATCTATAGGGATAAAAAACAGGAATGATTTCCATAACTCAGAGAATGGAGGGTGATTAACTACAAAGAAGATGAGTAAATTCTGGGGGGTAATGGATCTATTCTATAACTTGAAGTTGATGGTAGTTACACAACTGTATACTTTTGTCAAAACTCATAGAACTGCATATCAAAAAGAGTGAATTTTGCTGAATGTAAAATTATGCCTCAGTAAATATGAACACAAAAATAAAGAAAGAATTTTATATAAGAGATACCAAGGTCCCTAGAGCCTCTCAAATACACCGGCACTTTCCTGCCACGGGCCTTTATGTTTGCTATTTCCTCTATCTGGAATGCTCTCCAGAAGACTTACATTTTCTCAATTGATTAAGCTTTCTGTCAAATGCCTCTTTCACAGACAGTCATGTCTTGACAATCCTAAAATACTATTCTACTAGCTATCTATCAAACTATTCTACTTTATTGATTTTCAAAGCATTTACTAGACCCTAATATTGTTTTATATTTATTGAATTCCCCATGAAAAAAAAGGTCTTTTCATCTTTTGATTTTATTTCAAACACTGTTTAAATTAATTAATGAAAAAAAACATTCTGCTTAAGTATATGAGAAGCCATGTGACTGTCCCTCCCCCACATTCACATAAGAAAAAAATGTGCTGAAGACAGAGTTTAGAGCAGAGAGACTGTGGTCAAGGAGATGCTAGGCACAAATAAGGGGTAAATAAATAAAACACCACAGGGAGAATCAGGCATTCTAAGTGAAAATCTGTAAACTGAATGGTGAAGCCTCACATTCTTCATGCAACTGGCTCCAAGAATCTAGAATGTCAGGCATACACAAATAATGGCACATTTCTCAAAGGAAATTGACTAATCCAAGAGAGAAATATCTTCAGACACTCTCAATTTTTAGGACCATAAAATGACTGAACCACTGTCTGGTCATCTAACATGATGTCTACCTGTCCAAAGTTCTACCTACACAAATAAGCTCTCAATACCTAGGCAAAAGGATAAAGTTCTATAAAGGAAAGAAAGTCAAAATGTCATAATAATTGTCATTAGCAACACTAGGCCATAAGTCATAGAAAAGCATGTTTCAGATCATCTAGGAAAGAAAATGCAAGCCAAAGATTTAAAATCCATCCAGCCAAACTACTCTTCAAATAAAAGTATCAGGGAACAGGTAAATACTCAGGAAATAGAGTTTTTATGAGCCCTATGAATCTATTTAAGAAGAAACTTTTGAGAAGCTAAAACAACTATAGATATCAACATAAAGACTAGCAAAATATTCCATGTAGTAAATGACAAAAATATATTTAAATTAGAATATTACATTTTGAACCCCTAATGAAATAATGGCAGCTATCGTCATTCAAAGAAAGAAAGACAGACACCACTGCCTTCTCTGAAAATACACAACACCAACTATGAAGTATTCTTTCCAACACAAAAACTCTGAATTTGACCATGTATGAAGATTTAACTATCATTTTCGAGGAAACACAGAAAACAGAGGTACATATTAAACAAATCAGAAAAATACAATCAGCAAAATCCAGGCTGTGGAAAATGCTACAGAACAAATAAGATAGTTGCTTCAATAAGCAAAAGGAAAGGAGAGAGGGTAAAGGAAAGAAGGAAAAGAGGAGGGAGGATGGGGAAGAGAGATAAAAGGAAACTTACAGACTGAGACAGATTTAAAAGACATATAAAATATATGCACTTTGCGGACTCCTCTGGATCCTGACTGAGATAAACTGAAAGGAAAAAAATTCTGAAACAAAGAAAATGTGAGCACTCATTGGATGTTTGATGACACCAGAAAACGATTATTTTTTAAAGGCAAAATTCAATGAGACATTTTTGTTTGACCTTGAAAAAGAACATTCTAAAATTTAGATGGAAGTACAAAGGTCCACCAAATAGTGAAGGCGTTAATGGAGAAGAACTAGGCAGAAAGCTTATTATAAAACTAAAGATTAAATCAGTATGGAATTAAGAGGCAGTTATAATGGTTAGGAGCATAAAGTAAAGAGTCACAATGCATCCAGGATAGCAGACCAAGCTCTACTAGCTATGTGACCTAAGAAGTTAAACTTTATGTACTTTAGTTTCTTTATCCATAAAACTGGAAAATGAAGTTCCTATCATCTCTTTGGCATTTGCAAGGTTTAGATAAATTAATATTTATAAAGCATTTAGAACAGTATACAACACCAGGTAAAGACTATTACAGGTATGTCTGCTACTACTACAAGGATAAACAAGGAAACCACTGAAAACAGAACAGAGAACCCAGGAACAAACTCATCATATATGGGGTATATTTAATATCCCAAACACTGCAGACAAGTGAGAAAAAGATAGCTATTTCAATAAATAGTATTGTGAAATTAAGCGCCATTTGGAGGGAAAAAATAGAATTAGTCCACAGCCTCATCCATTATAAAAATCAAATATAGGCTCCCGCCGCCATACAGCCCTCCTCTCCCTCTTTCTCCGAGGGCGGGCGGCGCTCCCGCCGCCATCCAGCCCTCCTCTCCCTTTCTCCGCGGGCGGGCGGCGCTCCCGCTGCCATCCAGCCCTCCTCTCCCTCTTTCTCCGAGGGCGGGCGGTGCTCCCGCCGCCATCCAGGCCTCCTCTCCCTCTTTCTCCGCGGGCGGGCGGCGCTCCCGCCGCCATCCAGCCCTCCTCTCCCTCTTTCTCCACGGGCGGGCGGCGCTCCCGCCGCCATTCAGCCCTCCTCTCCCTCTTTCTCTGCCGGTGGCGCTCCGGCCGCCATCCAGCTCTCCTCTCGCTCTTTCTCCGCCGGCGGCGCTCCCGCCGCCATCCAGCCCTCCTCTTTCCCCTTCTCCACCGGCGGCGCTCCGGCCGCCATCTTGCCCTTCCCTTTCCCCTCCTGCTCCGGCAGCACTCCACCCGCCATCTTATCCTTCCCTTTCTCCTCCTGCTCCGGCGGCTATCCAACCATTACCGTGCCCTCTTCCGCCTTCACTGCCTCCTCCGCCACTGTCCTCGACAGCCTTGCCAGCCTCACCTTTCCTCCTCCAGAATAGCTACTAGGGGAGTAGAAACGATACAGAACAGCTCCCAGACCCACGACAGAGATCAAAAAGACAGCGTACCCCATCCTGGAATGGCTGACTGTCTGGGAGAACCAGCGCCGGTGAGATCGCCGAGGGGCGTGGGCTTTCCCGGGCGGGAAGGCAAGCAGCCGGAGTCCCTCCCTTCCTCCTTCCCAGGCCAGTTGGCAGAATTGGGCAGGCGGTCCCCTCAAGCCGCGGCGGCTGGCGCCCCCACCACGCGAGGCTCCCGGGACCAACTGAGAGAATTGGATTGGAAATCCCCAGACCGCGGAGAACGGTGACCAGAGGGGTCCCTTCCAAACACGTGACTCCCTGGTCCAGCTGGGAATGGTGCACTCTCCCGGGCTGTGGCGGCTAGCGCCCTACCGCCATGCTTGGTGCCCCGGGCCGACTTTTGGAAATTTGGTCGGGCGCTCTCCCGGGCTGCGGCGCCCAGCGACCCTCCCCGCATTTGGACCCGCGCGCCGACTGGCACTCTTTCAAGTCGCTTCGGCTGGCGAACCTCCCCCACGGCGGGAGTTACCCAAAGTTAAAGGATCCACAGCACCTTTTACTGGTGGAACCCGCAGACAAACGTGGGCCACGAGCGCCACCTACTGGGCAGGATAAGAAAAACAGAACCCAGAGATTTCACAGAAAATTCTCTCAACCTGTTGGGTCCAACACCCAGGGATATCTGACTAAATGCCCAGACGCCAGCAGAAGATAACGGATCACGCTCAGAAAATTGAAAATATGGCCCAGTCAAAGGAACAAACCAATAGTTCAAATGAGATACAGGAGCTGAAACAACTAATGCTGAATATACGAACAGAAATGGAAAACCTCTTCAAAAACGATAAATCGATAAATTGAGGGAGGACATGAAGAAGACATGGGCTGAACAAAAAGAAGAAATAGAAAAACTGAAAAAACAAATCACAGAGCTTATGGAACTGAAGGATAAAGTACAAAAGATGGAAAAAACAATGGATACCTACAATGATAGATTTCAAGAGACAGAAGATAGAATTAGTGATTTGGAGGATGGAACATCTGAATTCCAAAAAGAAACAGAAACTATCTGGAAAAGAATGGAAAAATTTGAACAGGGTATCAGGTAACTCAAGGACAATATGAACCACACAAATATACATGTTGTGGGTGTCCCAGAAGGAGAAGAGAAGGGGAAAGGAGGAGAAAAACTAATGGAGGAAATTATCACTGAAAATTTCCCAACTCTTATGAAAGACCTAAAATTACAGATCCAAGAAGTGCAGCGCACCCCAAAGAGATTAGACCCAAATAGGCATTCTTCAAGACACTTACTAGTTAGAATGTCAGAGGTCAAAGAGAAAGAGAGGATCTTGAAAGCAGCAAGAGAAAAACAATTCATCACATACAAGGGAAACCCAATAAGACTATGTGTAGATTTCTCAGCAGAAACCATGGAAGCTAGAAGACAGTGGGATGATATATTTAAATTACTAAAAGAGAAAAACTGCCAACCAAGACCCCTATATCCAGCAAAATTGTCCTTCAAAAATGAGGGAGAAATTAAAACATTCTCAGAAAAAAAGTCACTGGGAGAATTTGTGACCAAAAGACCAGCTCTGCAAGAAATACTAAAGGGAGCACTAGAGTCAGATACGAAAAGACAGAAGAGAGAGGTATGGAGTAAAGTGTAGAAAGAAGGAAAATCAGATATGATATATATAATACAAAAGGCAAAATGGTAGAGGAAAATATTATCCAAACAGTAATAACACTAAATGTTAATGGACTGAATTCCCCAATCAACAGACATAGAATGGCAGAATGGATTAAAAAACAGGATCCTTCTATATGCTGTCTACAGGAAACACATCTTAGACCCAAAGATAAACATAGGTTGAAAGAGAAAGGTTGGGAAAAGATATTTCATGCAAATAACAACCAGAAAAGAGCAGGAGTCGCTATACTAATATCCAACAAATTAGACTTCAAATGTAAAACAGTTAAAAGAGACAAAGAAGGACACTATATACTAATAAAAGGAACAATTAAACAAGAAGACATAACAATCATAAATATTTACGTACCGAACCAGAATGCCCCAAAATACGTGAGGAATACACTGCAAACACTGAAAAGGTAAACAGACACATATACCATAATAGTTGGAGACTTCAATTCCCCACTCTCATCAATGGACAGAACATCTAGACAGAGGATCAATAAAGAAATAGAGATCTGAATATTACTATAAATGAGCTAGACTTAACAGACATTTATACGACATTACATCCCGCAACAGCAGGATACACCTTTTCCTCAAGTGCTCATGGATCATTCTCAAAGATAGACAATATGCTCGGTCACAAAGCACGTCTTAACAAATTTAAAAAGATTGAAATCATACACAACACTTTCTCGGATCATAAAGGAATGAAGTTGGTAATCAATAATAGGCCGAGTGCCAGAAAATTCACAAATACATGGAGGCTCAAGAACACACTCTTAAACAACGACTGGGTCAAAGAAGAAATTGCAAGAGAAATTAGTAAATACCTCAAGGCGAATGAAAATGAAAACACAACATATCAAAACTTATGGGACGCAGCAAAGGCAGTGCTAAGAGGGAAATTTATTGCTCTAAATGCCTATATCAGAAAAGAAGAAAAGGCAAAAATGCAGGAATTAACTGTCCACTTGGAAGAACTGGAGAAAGAACAGCAAACTAATCCCAAAGTGAGCAAAAGGAAAGAAATAACAAAGATTAGAGCAGAAATAAATGAAATTGAAAACATGAAAACAATAGAGAAAATCAATAAGACCAGAAGTTGGTTCTATGAGAAAATCAATAAGATTAATGGGCCCTTAGCAAGATTGACAAAAAGAAGAAGAGAGAGGATGCAAACAAATAAGATCAGAAATGGAAGAGGAGACATAGCTACTGACCTCACAGAAATAAAGGAGGTAATAAGAGGATACTATGAACAACTTTACGCTAATAAATACAACAATTTAGATGAAATGGACGGGTTCCTGGAAAGACATGAACAACCAACTTTGACTCAAGAAGAAATAGATGACCTCAACAAACCAATCACAAGTAAAGAAATTGAATTAGTCATCCAAAAGCTTCCTAAAAAGAAAAGTCCAGGACCAGACGGCTTCACATGTGAATTCTACCAAACATTCCAGAAAGAATTAGTACCAACTCTCTTCAAACTCTTCAAAAAAATTGAAGTGGAGGGAAAACTATCTAATTCATTCTATGAAGCCAACATCACCCTCATACCAAAACCAGGCAAAGATATCACAAAAACAGAAAACTACAGATCAATCTCTCTAATGAATATAGATGCAAAAATCATCAATAAAATTCTAGCAAATCGTATCCAACAACACATTAAAAGAATTATACATCATGACCAAGTAGGATTCATCCCAGGTATGCAAGGATGGTTCAACATAAGAAAATCAATTAATGTAATACACCATATCAACAAATCAAAGCAGAAAAATCACATGATCATCTCAATTGATGCAGAGAAGGCATTTGACAAGATTCAACATCCTTTCCTGTTGAAAACACTTCAAAAGACAGGAATACAAGGGAACTTCCTTAAAATGATAGAGGGAATATATGAAAAACCCACAGCTAATATCATCCTCAATGGGGAAAAATTGAAAACTTTCCCCCTAAGATCAGGAGCAAGACAAGGATGTCCACTATCACCACTATTATTCAACATTGTGTTGGAGGTTCTAGCCAGAGCAATTAGACAAGAAAAAGAAATACAAGGCATCAAAATTGGAAAGGAAGAAGCAAAACTATCACTGTTTGCAGACAATATGATACTATACGTCGAAAACCCGGAAAAATCCACAACAAACATACCAGAGCTAATAAATGAGTACAGTAAAGTAGCAGGTTACAAGATCAACATTCAAAAATCTGTAGCATTTCTATACACTAGTAATGAACAAGCTGAGGGGGAAATCAAGAAACGAATCCCATTTACAATTGCAACTAAAAGAATAAAATACCTAGGAATAAATTTAACTAAAGAGACCAAAAACCTATATAAAGAAAACTACAAAAAACTGCTAAAAGAAATCACAGAAGACCTAAATAGATGGAAGGGCATACCGTGTTCATGGATTGGAAGACTAAATATAGTTAAGATGTCAATCCTACCTAAATTGATTTACAGATTCAATGCAATACCAATCAAAATCCCAACAACTTATTTTTCAGAAATAGAAAAACCAATAAGCAAATTTATCTGGAAGGGCAGGGTGCCCCGAATTGCTAAAAACATCTTGAGGAAAAAAAACGAAGCTGGAGGTCTCGCGCTGCCTGACTTTAAGGCATATTATGAAGCCACAGTGGTCAAAACAGCATGGTATTGGCATAAAGATAGATATATCGACCAATGGAATTGAATAGAGTGCTCAGATATAGACCCTCTCATCTATGGACATTTGATCTTTGATAAGGCAGTCAAGCCAACTCACCTGGGACAGAACAGTCTCTTCAATAAATGGTGCCTAGAGAACTGGATATCCATATGCAAAAGAATGAAAGAAGACCCGTATCTCACACCTTATACAAAAATTAACTCAAAATGGATCAAAGATCTAAACATTAGGTCTAAGACCATAAAACAGTTAGAGGAAAATATAGGGAGATATCTTATGAAACTTACAACTGGAGGCAGTTTTATGGACCTTAAACCTAAAGCAAGAGCACTGAAGAAGGAAATAAATAAATGGGAGCTCCTCAAAATTAAACACTTTTGTGCATCAAAGAACTTCATCAAGAAAGTAGAAAGACAGCCTACACAATGGGAGAGAATATTTGGAAATGACATATCAGATAAAGGTCTAGTATCCAGAATCTATAAAGAGATTGTTCAACTCAACAACAAAAAGACAGCCAACCCAATTACAAAATGGGAAAAAGACTTGAACAGACACCTACCAGAAGAGGAAATACAAATGGCTAAAAGGCACATGAAGAGATGCTCAATGTCCCTGGCCATTAGAGAAATGCAAATCAAAACCACAATGAGATATCATCTCACACCCACCAGAATGGCCATTATCAACAAAACAGAAAATGACAAGTGCTGGAGACGATGCGGAGAAAGAAGCACACTTATCCACTGTTGGTGGGAATGTCAAATGGTGCAACCACTGTGGAAGGCAATTTGGCGGTTCCTCAAAAAGCTGAATATAGAATTGCCATACGACCCAGCAATACCATTGCTGGGTATCTACTCAAAGGACTTAAGGGCAAAGACACAAACGGACATTTGCACACCAATGTTTATAGCAGCGTTATTTACAATTGCAAAGAGATGGAAGCAGCCAAAATGTCCATCAACAGAAGAATGGCTAAACAAACTGTGGTATATACATACGATGGAATATTATGCAGCTTTAAGACAGGATAAACTTATGAAGCATGTAATAACATGGACGGACCTAGAGAACATTATGCTCAGTGAGTCCAGCCAAAAACTAAAGGACAAATACTGTATGGTCCCAATGATGTGAACGGACATTCGAGAATAAACTTGGAATATGTCATTGGTAACAGAGTCCAGCAGGAGTTAGAAACAGGGTAAGATAATGGGTAATTGGAGCTGAAGGGATACACACTGTGCAACAGGACTAGATACAAAAACTCAAAAATGGACAGCACAATAATACCTAATTGTAAAGTAATCATGTTAAAACACTGAATGAAGCTGCATCTGAGCTATAGGTTTTTTGTTTGTTTGTTTGTTTTTTTACTATTATTATTACTTTTATTTCTTTTCTCTATATTAACATTCTATATCTTTTTCTGTTGTGTTGGTAGTTCTTCTAAACCGATGCAAATGTACTAAGAAATGATGATCATGCATCTATGTGATGATGTTTAGAATTACTGATTGCATGTGTAGAATGGTATGATTTCTAAATGTTGGGTTAATTTCTTTTTTTCCGTTAATTATTAAAAAAAAAAAAAGAGATGTCACGAAAATAAGAAATGACCAGGCCAAAAATAAAGGGGGAAGTGAGAATCTGGAGCGATCAGTGAGAACAAAACACATTTTTTATCTGAACAGCATTTGCTGATGGCCCAAAATTAGAAGTTTTATTCTAGAAGCCTCAAGAGGTGAGCAGGACAGAAGTAAAAATCCAGGACTACAATAAACTAAAACGACCAAAGTCTTTACTCTTAAAAAAAAAAAAAAATCAAATATAGGTAGGAAGAAAGTTCTAAAAGTGAAAAGTCAAACTATGCAGTTTTTAGAAGACCAGATAAACTCAGGGTATTTGTTAAATACTTTACAAAACTTTCAAACTCTTAAGGAAAAGAATGACCAATTTAGCTGCATTAAAATTAAGAACTTCTGCTCATCAAGACATCACAGTGATAAAATAATAATCAAGGTGGGAGTAGCTATTTGAAACATATAAACTGTGTAAGGATTAATATAAAGAATATTACATGACTTCCTACAAATCAAAAAGGAAACAAATAAACATGCATTCCACTGGCCAACCCCATCCCCCACCCCAAGAGATAAACTAAAGCAAGGTTTGACAAAGTAAAATTGGCAGGATGAGCAAAGAATGTTTTTCATAGTTTTAAGTGGATGAAAAAAAATCAAAATAATAATATTTCATGGCACAGGAAGAGTATATGAAATTCAAATTGTGGTGTCCATAAAGTTTTATTGTAACACAGCTTAATCATTTACATATCATCATGGCTGCTTTCACATTACAGTTAAATGACTGCAACAAAAAGTGTATGTCCTACAAAAACTAAAATATTTACTATTTGGCTGTATAAGAAAAAGCTAACCAAATATCTGAATTAAATAGACAGCAATTTCACAGAAGAGTAAGCATAAATAGATTCTAAATCTGTGGAAAGATGTGAAATTTCATGAGTAGTACGAAAAATATGTGCATTGAAGCAACATATCATATCCTCCAGATCATCAAAAAATTTAATGCCTGGCAATTCCAAGCTTGTGGCAATGATGTGAAATACATCCTAGAAGTAGGTGCTCACATTCACCATGAGAAATAGATCTCCATGAACTCCTACTTGAGATTATGAACAAGAATGTACCAGGAAACACTTCCAGAAAGATGGCGGAACAGGAGAAGCAGAGCTAACTTCTCTACTGGGGAATCAGTAGCGAAAAGGCAGAAAATGACTGGGACAGTAGTTCCAGGGTATGAGCAGCCAGAGGAGGGACTTCTAAATTATAAAGGGAAGACTCTGATGAAAAAGCAGAAAAATTCTGGCTGAAAGAACAGGGTGAGTTTATTTGATCTTGATGCCTATGGGGCTGGCTGCTACATGCCAGCCTGGAGTGGTAAGGGAGGAGCTGAGCACTCCAGCATTCCTATCTCCACAACCAGCTAAACACAGCTAAGAATTCCCATATGGGAATTTGGAAATCAACAGACTTATTTTAGCCACACATGAGAACTTACTGTGGTGTGAAGTGCCTATCCCTCAACCCTGAGGCAGGTTGCTGTGGGCACCTGGTTTAAGGGAAGACTGGGGGGTCCTCTCTTTGAGAAGAGAGAATGCAGAGCAGAGCAGAGTCAATCTGACAATCGGTAGGGAAAAGTCACACTCTATATTCTGCTGCCTGTATTCTTACTCCATAAACGTCTGTGGTGTTCACCACATGCCAGGTTGGAGAGGCAGGAACAAAGGATAAAGCTACCTGGAACCTCCAAGAGCCTCTCCCCCACTCCAGTTACAGGTGGGTACAAGACGGGTAGGGATCTTGCAGGCTGCTGAATAGTAGGGCACTTCCAACCTGGCTGAGGGCTGGGGAAGATGAAATATTCAGCCCCACAGCCAGAGCTTTTTCCACTCAGAAACCTGGGAATCACCAGACCCAGTGTACCCTCAAGTGGATTTACCACCAAAGTGCACAGTGCCCAACCCTGACCTGAAGAGGGAGGTCTCCAGAATACATGGAGACCTGTTGCACTGACTAGAGTTTGACAGCCAGTCTGGGAAAAGCGGAATTAAGGGGAACAGATGGACCAAGATCACCATCTGCTGGAAAGACTGGGAAAATACACTCTAGCAAACCGGTTCCAGAGACTTGCATTTCTCCTAGGAGGCCTTGGCCCTGCTCTGACTAAGAATGCTGATAAACCAAGAGCCAAAGGAGGCTTTCAATACAAACCAAAGCAACCATAAAACCTTAGGTGAGCAAGGGAAGTCCGTTTTCAAAAGAATCTTATCAAAATAATCAACTGTGAAGAGAACAGCAGAAAGTAAGAAAGCACATGAAGATCAAGAATATAAACCAAGACAAATGACCACATTAAAAAGCCAGAGACACAGAATTTGGAGAAGCTAATAAAAGAAGTACATACAAATCTTCCAAATAACTTCAATGGGCTGGCCAAAGACATAAAGGATTTCAAGAAAAAACTAGAGGAGCATAAAGAAGAATATGAAAGAATATATAGGAAAATAGGAGATCTTATGAAAATGAAAGTTACTGTAGATCAAATTAAAAATATATTAGAGACACAACATAAGATTTTAAGAAGGAGAAGAAAGAATAAGTGAACTAGAGGACAGGACAACCGAATGCAAACATACAAAAGAATGGTGAAAAAATGGAAAAATTTGAATTGGATCTCAGGGAAGTGAAAGACAACACAAAGTGCACAAATATAAGAATAAATGGTGTTCCAGAAGGAACAGAAAAGAGTTAAGGGCTAGGAGGAATATTTGAAGAGATAACTAAGGAAAACTTCCCAACCCTTATAAAAGACATAAATGTGCAATTCAAAGAAGCCGAAAGACCTCCAAATAGACCCACATCAAGACATATACTGATCATATTGTCAAATGCTGAAGACAGGAGAAAGTCCTGAAAGCAGCAAGAGAAAAGCAATTCACCACATGTAATGGAAGCTACATAAGACTATAAGTACTGACTGGCCTCCATGGTGGTGAAAAAGAAAAATTGTTAGCCAAGAATTCTTTATCCAGCAAAGCTGTCGTTCAAAAGTGAGGGAGAGATAAAAACAAAAAGGAGAAAAGAAAAAACAAACAAACAAAAAAACCTGAGGGAGAGTTTAAAATCTTCACAAACAAAAATATGCTGAAAGAAGACGTCAAAGACCAGCTATGCAAGAAATACTAAAAGGAGTTCTGTTGGTTAGAAAAAAAAAGGAGAGAGCTGACTGGAGAAAGGCACAGAATTGAAGAGTATTAGAAAGGGCAGCTTAAAGGATCAAAAGAGAGAGAGGAAAATAGTAGATCTGACAAATAAAAATCGAAGAATAAGAAAGATGAATCAAGTATGTCCTTTACAGTAATTTGAACAGATTAAACTTTCCAATAAAAGATACAGATTGGCACAATGAATTAAAAAGTATGATTCATCTGTATGGTGTTCACAACAGACTCATGTTAGACCCAAGGATACAAATAGATTCAAAGTAAAAGGATGGAAAAAAATACTCTATGTAAACTACAACCAAAAGAAAGCAGGGGTAGCTACACTCATATCAACTATACTAATATTAAAGTAGAATTTACATGCAAAAATTTCATAAGAGACAAGAAAGGACATTATGCTAATAAAAGGGTCAATTCACCAAGAAGAAATAGCAACTATAAATGCTTATGCACTTAATCTAGGAGCGCCAATGTACATGAGGCAAACACTGGCAAAATTGAAGGGAATAATGGATGTTTCTATAATAATAGCAGGAGACTTCAATACCCAACTCTCTTCTACAGATAGAACAGACAGAGGATCAATAAGGAAATAGAGAACCTAAAAAATGTGATAAATGAATTACACCTAACAGACATATGAATAGTTGTTGCATCCCAAAACATGAGGATAAAAATTATTCTCTAGTGTTCATGGAACATTCTCTTAGATAGATCATACACTGACTGGGACACAAAACAGGTCTCAATAAACTTCAAAAGATTGAAATTATTCAGAGTACTTTCTCTGACCACAATGGAATAAAGATGGAAATCAATAACAACCAAAGAAACAGAACTTCCGCAGATATATGGAAGCTAAACAAAACATTCTTAAATAGTGGGTCAAAAAAGAAACTGCAAGAGGAATAGGGTAAATACCTGGAGATGAATGAAAATGAGAATACAGTATATCAAAACCTACACATGAGGTGCAATGAAGGGAAACTTGAAACTCTTTAAGTAGATACATTAAAAAGGAAATGAGATAAAAATAAAGACCTAACTGAAGAAGGAACAGCAAACTAAATCTAAAACAAGTAGAAAAGGAATTACAAAGATTAAAGGAGAGAGAAATGAACTCGAGAAAAAAAATAGAATCAATAAAACCAAAACTTGATTCTTTGAGAAGATCAACAAGATTGACAAACCCTGTTGACTGACAAAGTCAAGAAGAGAAAAGAGGCAAATAAACAAAATAAGAAACGAGAAGGAAATCATTACTATGAATCCTAAAGAAATAATCATGAGGGTACTATCAACAATTATATGCTAACAAACTAGAAAACATAGAGGAAATGAACAATATTCCAGAAACACATGACCATCCTACACTGACTCGAGAAGAAAGAGAAGATCTCAACAAATCATTCACAAGTAAAGAGTTTCAATCAGTCATCAAAAATCTTCCTACAAAGAAAAGAGATGGGCCAGATGGCTTCACAGGGAAATGTTAAAAAAACATTCCCAAGAGAATTAACACCACTCCTGCTCAAGCGCTTCAAAAAAACTGAAAAAAAAGGAATATAACCTAACTCATTTTATGAAGCTAACATCACTCTAATACCAAAACCAGATAAAGATACTACAAGAATGTAAAACTATATGCAATCTCCCTAAGGAATACAGATGCAAAAATTCTCAACAAAATACTCCCAAATCAAATCTAAAGGCACATAAAAATAATCATACACCACAACAAAGTGGCATTCATTCCAGGAATGCAACGGTGGATCAACATACGAAAATCAATCAATGTAATACAGCACATTAATAAATCAAAAAGGAAAAAAAATCACATGATCATCTCGAGTGACACTGAAAAAGCATTCAACAAAATATAGAATCCTTTAATGATAAAAGCACTTCAGAAGCTAAGAATCGAAGGAAACTTCCTTAATATGATAAAAGGCACATCTGAAAATCCCAAAACCAGCATCACATTCAACAGTGAAAGACTGAAAGCCTTCACCCTGAGATCAGGAACAAGAAAAGGATGCCCACTGCTACTACTACTATTCAAAACTGTGCTAGAAGTTCTAGTTAGAACAATTAGGCATAAAAAAAAAGAAATAAAAGGTAAGTCAGAAAGGATGTAGTAAAACTTCCATTATTTGCAGATGACATGATCCTACTTTGGAAAATTCTAAGAAATCTATAACAAAGCTACCTGAACTAACAAACAAATTCAATAAAGTGACAGGATATAAGATCAATGTACAAAACTCAGTAATGTTTCTATACACTAGTGTTGTAGTTTGCTAGCTGCCAGAATGCAATATACCAGAAATGGAATGGCTTTTAAAAAGGGGAATTTAATAAGTTGCTAATTTACAGTTCTAAGGCCGAGAAAATGTGCCAATTATAACAGTCTATAGAAATGTCCAATCAAAGGCATCCAGGGAAAGATACCTTGGTTCAAGAAAGCCGATGAAGCTCAGGGGATCTCTCTCAAGTGAGAAGGCACATGGCGAACACAGAGTTTCTCTCTCCTCTGGAAAGGCACATGGTGAACACTGTCAGGGTTTCTCTCTCATCTGGAAGGGTACATGGTGAACAAAGCATCATCTGCTAGCTTCTTCTCTTGGCTTCCTGTTTCATAAAGCTCCCTGGGAGAGATTCTCCTTCTTCATCTCCATCATCAATAGATGAGTGGATAAACAAAATGTGGTGTGTATACACACACACACACACACACACGATGGGATATTATGTAACTAAGAAGGAATTAGGTCCTGAAGCATAAGACAACATGGACGAACCCTGAGTAAAATAAGCAAGACACAAAAGGATAGATACGATATGACTTCACTAATACAAAACCCCTAGAAAATGTAAACTCAGACTCTTAAACTACAGAAAATAGGGGATTCAGAGATAGACAGAAGGTAGAGAAGAGGGCGTGACTACCTAATATATACACACTTGTTAAGAAGGTTGAACTTAAATGTATGGGAATGAATAGAGGTGTTGGTAATACGTTAGTGGGATTATAAGTAAGTGCTGTATTGAAAGTGACTATGATTGAAAGGAGTTGTGCCTTATCTCCCCGATTAGTGCTACAAATATAAGTAAATTCTTACATAAACTACTTCAAAGGTATGACACTTGTACATAAAATTAATGATAACTTGGAGAATTTCAGTTAAGAAACAGAAGTTATCAGGAGATAGATATAGGGTAGAAATCGTGTAATTGGAGCTGAAGGGATAAAGACTGTGCAACTGGACTTATGATAATCAGAAATAGCACAATACTACCTATTTGTAGCATAATAATGTAAGTACACTGAATGAAGTTAAATGTGAGAATAAGAGGGAGAAGGGCTGGGGACACACATGAAACCAGAAGGAAAGGTAGAAGATAAAGACTGAGATGGCATAATCTAGGAATGCCTAGAATGTACAATGATAGTGACTAAATGTACAAATTAAAAGATGTTTTTGCATGAGGAAGAACAAAGTAATGTCAATATTGCAGGGTGTTGAAAATAGATGGTCATTCATTTTTTAAAACTTCAACTTCTGTGTGAGACTGAAGGAAGAAATGTTTATTTGGTACAAAATTTATATTTTAACTAGTACATTTCCTAATTTAACTTACAGGGACAATTTAATTGAACACCAGTCTTGAATAGGACATGAGATTTTGTTGGCTTGTTCAAGTTAGTGTGAGGCCCCAATAAATCCCAGAATGATTTGAATAGTGAATAACAGGTTATTTGCAGGGTCCCCTTGGGGGAAGGGGAGAGAGGGGGTAAAATTCAACTTCCCCATTTGGAGAATTCCTGACATTCTCACAAGTGGTGGGGACAACCAAATCAGTAGGCCAAGCCCTCAGTCTTAGGGGTTGCCCCTATGAAACTTATCCCAGCAAAGGACAGGCTAAGCCTACTAAAAATTAGGCCTAAGAGTCACCTCCAGAGAACCTCTTCTGTTGCTCAGATGTGGCCTCTCTCTATGGCAAGCAAACTCATTGCCCTCCCTTTCTCTATTTGGGACATGACTCCCAGGGATGTAAACTTCCCTGGCAATATGGGACAGAAATCCTAGAATGAGCTGGAACTCACCATCATGTCATTGAGAAAACCTTCTCAACCAAAAGGGGAAAGAGAGAAATTAGACAAAATAGTGTCTAACAGAGGTTTCAAACAGAGTTGAGAGGTTATCCTGGAGGTTGTTCTTATGCATTATATAGATATGCCATTTTTAGTTTATGGTGTATTAGAGCGACTAGAAGGAAGTATCTGAAACTGTACAGCTGGGTTCCAGTTGCCATGTATCTTAAAGATGATTATATAATGATACAGTTTTCGCAATGTGACTGTGTGATTGTGAAAACCTTGTGTCTGATGCTCCTTTTATCTAGGGTATGGACAGATGAGTAAAAAATATGGATTAAGAAATAAATAACAGGGGAACAAAGGTTAAAAGAAATCAAATAGATTGCAATATTAGTGATCAATGAGATAGAGGGGTAAGGGATATGGCACATATGAGTTTTTTCTTTCTTTTGCTGGAGAGATCCAAATGTTGAAAAAAGACAATTATGGTGAATTCACAACTATATGGTGATACTGCAAGCCACCGCTTGTAACCATCTCAAAAATGTTTGTATATTTGTTTGTTGTTCATAATAAAAATTTAAAAAAAAGAAACAAACAACAAAAAGGTTAATAATAAAGTAGTATATGGAAAAAAATACCTATGGCATGCTCTGGACCATATTTAACAGGAAGACCATACTGGTACCACAATAATACCATGGGTAGAAAATTGGGGGGTGGGGAGGGGTAGGCGAGAAGTGCTTTGAGAACTACTTTTTTCTTTTTTTGATTTGTAGATATGTTATATTATATAATAAAATTTTTTTTAAAAAAGGGAACTGCAATGCTAGGTATCATTGCCCTTATGAATTTCCACTGTTACAAGAATAATACTTGGAGTTTATTTTTGCATACACTTTCAAGTTAGTAGAACAACTAGATTCTGTTGGAAAAAATGCAAAAATATTTATGGATCTCTGCTCTGTTTGTTGGCATTTTTCTTCACCTATAATAAACTGACTAGTTTATTTAAGGAAAAAAAAATTGGGGATGGGGGGAGAATAAGAGTTACAGGGTGTTTCGAGTTTTCTCTTTGGTGTGTGTACTGGTTTGAAAGGATTTATGTGCCCTGGAAAAGCTGTGTTTTAATCCTAATCCCATTTTCTAAAGGCAGCCATTTCTTCTAATATTCAGCTCTGTATGTTGGAAACTTCAGATTATCTCCATGGAGATGTGACTCAATCGAGTGTGGGTATTAAACTTGATTAGGTGGTGATATGTCTCCACCCAGACACTTGATTAGTTTATTTACTGGAATCCTTTAAAAGAAGAAGTATTTTGGAGAAAGCTGGAGAATGATGCAGAACCATGTAGCAGAGAGTGACTTCTGAGAATGAAAAGAAAGTCATAGCAGAGCCGAGCAGAGACACAAGGCCAAAAGAACTGCAGAGTCCAGCAGTCAGTGACCTTTGGGGAATCTGAGAGAGCAGAGAAGGACGACATAATGCTGCAGAACCATGAAGTAGAGAGTCCACTAGCCAGCAACTTTTGGAGATGAAGAAGTAAAACACCTTCCGGGGAGGTTCATGAAACAAGAAACTGGAAGAGAAAGTTAGCAGACTTTGCCACGTGCCCTTCCAGCTGAGACAGAAACCCTGAACGTCACTGGCTTTCTTGAACCTAGGTATCTTTCCCTGGATGCCTTAAGATTGGATATTTCTATAGACATGTTTTAACTGGGACATTTTCTCAGCCATAGAACTGTAAAGTAGCAACTTACTAAATTCCCCCCTTTTAAAAGTCATTCCATTTTTGGTATATTGCATTCTGCCAGCTAGTAAACTAGAACAGTGTGGATGTGTTTGTCTGTTATTTTTCTGTTTGGAGCAATGAAAATTGCCTAAAATTAGAATAATGATGATTGCACAACTAAGTGAGGATACTGTTAGAATGTCTATTTTAGGTAGAAAATATGGTATGTGAATATAGCTCAACAAAATCTGCAGATTCAAAATAAATAAGTAAACAAATAAAAAGATTCAATTGCTAGAAAAAATGTGGAGAGAGATGTATAGATATTCAATGTTGGAGAATGGTACAGCCCATCCAGAAAGTAATGTAGTAGATCCACAAGAGGCTAAATATAGGGTTGCCATATGATAGGCAATCCCATTACTGAAAATATACTCAGAAGAACTGAAAACAGGAACTCAAATAGACATTTGCACACTGATTTTTATGGTGGCATTATTCATGATACCCAATGGATAGGGATGGCTTAAAGGTACAAAGACTGAGTAGCAGAAGGGAAAACAGTGCTGTGTGTATACATACTATGGAATATCATGCAGCTAAGGAAAGGAATGAAGTTGTGAGGCATGCAACAATGTAATGAACCCTGAGGACATTATGTTGAGCAAAATAAGCCAGAAACAAAAGGACAATTTTGTATGGTATCTATTAGAAAATACTTAAGAAAATTAGGGCCTAGATTGTAAGTTCTTACAGCAGTCACATTTATTCTTTAGCTTTAAATGCTATTTCTAAATTTTGAGTTGCTGTGCTCTATGTATAGAACCTGGTATTTCCCTGGAACTTTAGGTACCTGTGTGACACCTAAGACTCAGAGTGAGAGTTATGCAGGTCTGAAAATCAGTACTACTTCATACAGCAACTGTTAAAGAAGCCAAAAGAGAGCTCAGACTTCAATCTGAGATAAGAACGAAGCTGACCTAATTGATGTTAGGCTAAACCACCCCCTGAAGTAACTGACCCCCAGCAAACATTCTGAAAAACTTTCCCAATCCATGAGTTCCAGGAGGCCTGTTATAAAACCAAATCTGCCCCCCTCCATCCCTGGCTCACACAGCAGTCCCATGACTGTCCTTGCATCTGCCTTCCAGCAGTTGAATTTCTGTGATAGCTCCCCTTATCCAATCTCTGTCCTCCAACAGTTACAACCTTGCACTAACTCTCTGTTTAGTCTGCCAAATTTCTCCCTCCCAAGCCAGATGATGAAAATCTAACACCTCCCTTTCCCTACCCCTGACCATCCCTACACCTTCCCCTGCTCAAGGCTGTCACTATCTTAGGCTTCAGCCCACTTGTGCATAGCTTTGCAATAAAGCTCCTCTGATCATGTTTTGGTCTGTTCTCCTATCCGGTCAGGGAAAAAAACTATCAGGTGGTACTAAGGTCAACAAGAATACAGGGTAAAGAACGATACTGTCTTTATTTTGTAACTTCATCTTCTGTGTGAGATCAAACGAAGAGATGCTTATTTTGTCCAAAATTTATATTTTCTGTAGCACACAATCTAACTAAACCTGCCTGGACAGTTCACAAACACATGGAGTCTGGAAGATAATTATATATAGCTTAATATAATACCCTGACAAATTCCAGAGTATGTTGAACAGATAATTTTAATAAAATATTGGCAAAGTTCCTTGAGGAAGTAGAGAAAAAATATGGAATTATTAAACTAGAACTATTAAAATTTCCAACCTGGGAAATTCCTGATACTTTCTTAAGCATTAAGGACTCCCAAGTTAATAGGCGAAACCTTCAATCTTAAGGCTTGCTCTCATGAAACTTATTTCTTTAATGAGGAAGTTCAGCTTACCTAAAATTATACCTAAGAGTCACTTCCAGAGAACCTCTTTTGTTGCTCATATGTGATCTCTCTTTCTTTAAGCCCAAATTTGCAAGTAAACTCATTACCCTCCCTCATATGTGGCACATGACTTCAACGGTTTTAACTCCATGACTCTCAGAGATGAGGCTGGCCCTGGCATAGCGGGACTGAGAATGCCTTCCTGACAAAAGAGAGGGAAAGAAATGTAACAAAGTAAGATATTAGTGGCTAAAAGACTTCAGATAGAGCTGAGAGGCTATTCTGGAGGTTGCTCTTCTGTAAGCTTCAGCTAGATATTGTAAATTGCAATAGTATGCCAAGTCAAACCAAAAGTATTTCTGAAAACCATAAAGAATACCCAGGCCTCTAGGTGAGGCTCTATAAAAGTTTCACTCACTGAGTTTACTTTCCAGAAACTTAAAACCTTCAGATTGTTCCTGCACCAAATAGGCCATGAAACCCAGAGGTGTCAGTCTCTCCAAGAACATCAATTATTGCATCCCCACTGCATAACGTCAAGAACCCTTATCAACATAAAGAAATTAAACAGCCATTGCTCAAATATCCCTGAAGATAAGGAGAAGGATCAAATGAGAGTGAGGAGTTATAACAGAGAAGATAGATAAAGTGACCATGACTACTCAATCATTATATTGGTATTTCTTGTAGTCTCTAATGTATCAGAACAGCTAGAAGGAAATACCTAAAATTGTGGAACTGTAACCCATACCATCCTATGAAATTTGCTCTATAATTATGTAAAACTCTACCTTGAAATTTATTACTTTTCTGCATATATTTCACAAAAAAAGTTTTTAAAAAAGCAAAAAAAAATTGTAATATAAATCATAAAGGAAAATTTTTCAGTAATTATTATACTTACAAAGAATGCTAACATATATGGTTAGAACTATAATGAAAAGCATGGAGGAAAACAGACAAGGATGTAAAATTTATAAAACTGTAACTGCCATTTTTAATAAAAATGTAAATAAATATAACAAAAACACGTACGTATTAACAAATCCAAAAAAAGAGACACATTACCTAAACTAACTCAAGAAGAACTAGAAAACTTGATATGGTGATCAGACCATATCAAGAAATTCAACAAATACTGAAAAATCTTTACCCACAGAAATCCTCAGGACCAGATGGCTTCACTGATGAATAATATTAATCTACACAAATCTTTTCAAGAACAGTAGAAGAGAACACTTTCTAACTCATTTTAGGAGACCCATATCATTCTGACACCAAAATCAGGAAAACAGAATAGTCAGAAATAAGGGTACCTATCACCTAGAATTAACAAGTATTAATAACTGGACATTTTTGTAAATTTTCACTTTCAAAACACTTTCATTTGCAGAAAAGACTTAAGAAAAGAATTTACCATGATACCTTATTTCACAAGAATTTCAGGTCATCTAGAATGGTTTTTTAATCCTTTTCACCTTATAATACACATATAGAATGACATTATCTGTACAATAACACTAGGGTAAATGGAGGCTGCTGCTCTGGAATAGAGTAAAATAGTTCAAGGTCTCTAGACTTTTTCCAAATGCCCAGAAATCTAAGGCACTCAATATATTTATACACCTAAAACCCACTCAGCTCACAGTAGTGTGTCATGACACAAGATTAGCAAGTTCAGTTTTATAGCCAAGAACTTATGACTCTCCAGCTCTTTGGCATGGGGAGTGTTAGAAAACAAGGTAATTTATTTAAAAGGCATGTGTATACTGGACTAAAAGTAAAGGAATAGGAGGAAGGATAAGGGTCAAGAAAACAAGAAAAATATGTTTGCTTTGCAACTTTTCGGAACTTGAATTTTTAAGCTTGTAGCTATATTAAAGAGAAAATTAAAAAGAAAAATGTCAGTGGCTTGGCTTATAACATCAGTTCCACTTCTAACTACTTGTACAACTTTTAGTAGATCAATTTATTTCTATGAGCTTTACTTACTAGACAGGGCAAATTAAATGGATAATCTGCTTCTTAAATGCCATAATATTATGACTTTTTAAAAATAAAAGTAATACAAACATATCAAGCCATGGTTTCCAGAAAATTTCAGGTTCCCTACATTCCTATGGGGTACGTCCCTTTGATGTTCTGAAATGCTTTATATCTCAAGCTAGCAAGTTATAATAAGAAAATAAAGGTATTAAGGATTTTGTTCTTACATAATAGCCAGGTCATCACTGTATCTTGCCTGTATTATTGGCTAAGCCCATACATCTAGCTCCCTTCTCTCTTCACTCCAAATTCTGACTTCTAGTATTAACAAGCACATCAACTTATCCTGATAATAATTTGATAATCTCTTCACTTTCTTAAATAACACCATTTTACCTAGATGCATCATTATTCAAGAATTACCTGCCCAATTTCACAACAGTATCTAGCCTAGGAATCTTATACTTTGCACTCAGTAACAAAACACCTACCTTTCCACCACTAACCAGAAAGTTCAAAGAACTCTCAATATTATAATAGCTTTAACAGTAAGTAGCCATGAAAATAAACTAAAAAATCACACACACACACACAATTCTCCTAACTTAAATCTGACTTAGACCTTCTGATACTGAAATATTTTCATATTTCATATTATAAAATTCACAGTATTTGAAGAGAAAAAGTAAAAAGAGCATTTACTAACCACCTCCTTCACTCCAATCAAGTTTCAAAAGCATTACTTTATCTCATCTATGAGAAAGATACTCTAATCCTCATTTCCCAGATGAAGAAACAGTATGAAAAATTAGGCAACTTGCTTATGGTCACAAAACTAGAGAGGGGCAGAGGGGAAATAGGAACCTCATTATGTCTAATTCCAGAGTCCATGAATATTCCAGGGAGCCATGTTACTAAAATCATGTAAATTATACCGAGAACCAGTTTTAGAGGATAGGATAATCATATTTAATGATATACTATTAATTAGTAAAAATGAATTCATACCTTTTTGTATAAAGCAGTAACATCAGAATCCAAAACAATTATATTCCTTAGTTTTGCATTTATTTCAGTTGCCAATGGCCTCATAATCACCTCAGAATCAAGCCCTATGGGAAGAAAAGGTCAACTGATGTCTTTTCTTTTGTTTACTCGTTTTGAATTAACTTTTTTTCTGAATTTAATTACCTTCAATAGTAATTTCAGAAATTTCACGCTTCTGATCTTGAATAAAAATCCGTAAACATGACAGTTCTGCTAAAATCTGAAAGGAAATAATATCTTCATTCCTGGAGACTTTAGAAGCTGCAAAAGAAAAAAAACATAACATAAAATATAAGGAAAAAGTTTTAGTACCTACCTAATATACTATAAAGTAAATGAAATATCACAACAAATAATTACAATACTAGAGAAAACTTGATTTTTAATTGAATTGAAAGCAAATGAGATATTCCTTACTATACAGGGAATTCTAAGAGACAAATGGATATAGTATAACAAAGCAAAACAAAAGCAAGTAAAAAAAATCTAAGCAGTCATCCTAGAGAAGACTAAGCATTTAAACTTAAGAAATTAAATTTTCAGATTTAATGATTACTAAGTGACACTGGTCATTATAAAAAATTACCAAATATTTTTGCTTAAAAAATACTTGGGAAATAAGGTTATCCTGACATAACTCAGTATTTTGTAAGTCACATTTTTCTATCATTAAAAGAACCATATCAAATGTATGAATTTTAACCTATAGAGGATTCCAGTAGAATTCTCAACTAAAACAAATTATATGATAAAAACTACATTTCCTTTAGAAGTAATGTCTCCTTTACTATTATTTTCTTAATTTAATCTGTAATATAATGAATCCTTCTAGATCTTAATCTAGGACCTAGAATTCTGAAGCCAATATCATGAGTTAATAATAATGCTGGAGCCTAAAGTTTATTTCTCTACTTGGTAAAAAATGCAGTTGAAAAAAAAAAAGTGAAAATGAATTAAAGAAACATACATATTTTTTTAATCACATCTCCTTTGTCTTCATGCTCTGCAATATTCACCGAGGCTAATTTTTCCTCCGATGGTGGAAGGATATTATTAAAATAATTCATTGTATTCAGAAGTGCTTCAGTATGTAAATGAATATCCAAAGAAGAAAAATTCACCTAAAGAACCAAACTAATTTTAGTAACAGGTCAATAAATATTTGTTTGCCCACTCTGTATAACATAATACACACTGTGTTCAGAGTGTAGACTGACTTTTGACTTTGGACATTATACATGATGCTCAATGAATGAAGGTGGCTGAAGGATGAATTGATTGCGAAGTAGACTGGTGAACAATGATGTATATATATGATCAAATATTGTGCTGCCACAAAAGGAATGAAGTTGTGAGGCATGCAACATTGTGAATGAAACTGTGGGACATTTGGTGAGGCAAAATTAGCTACAAACAAAAGAGTAAATATTGTATGGCCTTGTTTAGAAAATATTTATAAGAAAACAAGGGACTAGATTGTAAGCTCTTAAAGCAATCATATTGAATCCAAAGTGGTAATTGTTATTTCTGGATTCTGAAAGGCTGTTTTATATATGTATAGCCTGGTATTCTGAGATAAGAACAAAGCCGATCGGGGGGATTAAGGTAATTCAGCATACAAGGGTAAGGAAGACATTGTCTATATTTTAGAACCTCATCTACTCTTTGAGATCAAAGGATGAAAGGTTTATTTTGTCCAGAACCTAAATTTTCTTATTCACAGAATAAGAATTGGGGTCTTTAATCCTGTATAGCCTAATGTAACGCCTAGATACATCCCAGAGTATATTAAGCAGATAATCAAAAAGTATTGGCAGGGCGGGCCACGGTGGCTCAGCAGGCAGAGTTCTTGCCTGCCATGCCAGAGACCCAGGCTCAACTCCTGGTGCCTGACCATGCAAAAAAAAAAAAAAAAGCGTTCGGCAAAGTTCCTTGAGGGATGGGAGGAAAAATATGGAACTATTAAAATTTACTATTGGGGAAACCACTAATATCATGTCAAGCATTAGGGACATCCAAATCTATACACCAAGGCCTTGGTCTTGAGGCTCAGTCTTGTGAAGCTTAATGTACGTAGCAGAGAAGCTAAGCCTACCCATAGGTATGCTTAAGAGTTACTTCATGAGAATCGCTTTTGTTGTTTAGATGTAGGCTCACTCTCTTTAAGCCCAACTCTGCAAGTGAAATCATTGCCCACCCCCCTATGTGAGACATGACATCCAGGGATGAAAGTCTCCCTGGTGGCATGGGAAATGACTCCCAGGGATGAGCCTGGCCCTGGCACCGTGGGATCAACAATGCCATCCTGACCAAAAGGAGGGAAAGAAGTATAACAAATAAGGTATGAGTGGCTGAGAGGTTTCAAATACAGTCGAGAAGCTACTCTGGAGGTCATTCTTACTCACGCTGCAGTTAGACACTGCTACTATCATGGTTTGCCAAACCCAACCAAAATCATTTCTACCAATCCTAAAGAACACCTAGGGAATTATGTAAGATTCTCCAAAGATTTCATGCACTATGGTAACTTTTCAGAAACCTACAACCTCCAGATGAGTCCCTGGATCAGATACATCCTGAAATGCGGAGGGGCCAGCCTCTCCAGAACATCCACGAGTTCTATTCCCCTATTTCATATTATCGACAGTCCCATCCAACATGACAAAAGCTAGAATGGGCATGCCCAAATACCCCTAAAGAGCGGGAGAAAGATCAAAGGTGATGGAGGAGGTAAATAGAGAAGGTAGGGTATAACAAATGAGTATGACTGCTAAATTATTATACTGATATTTCTTTTAATCTCCAGTGTCTTAGAGCAGCTAGAAATAAAAACCTAAAATTGTGGAATAGTAACCTATACCAAACTTTGAAATCTGTTGTGCAACTAATTGTCGTGATGTGCTTTGACATGTATTGCTTTTTTGTATATATTATTTTTCACAAAAAAAGTCAACTGTGATGATAAATGCACAGTTATATGATTATGTTGTTAACCAATGATTGTATACTTTGGATGATTACATAGTATGCGAATATAGACTACGTATCAATAAAAAAAAGGATTTATGCATTGTGGTATAAAGGATACAATGCATAATATTCCATTTTCATCCTCAGGGATATTACAATACTAGTTAGAGAATAATTTTCATAATATACCAATTCAGAAACAGAAATAAAATATCTAACTAAAATTATTATTTACTCATACCTTAACCAGCTGTATAACATTGTTATAGACACTTCTCAAGTTCGGTGCATTCTTTTCAGCCTAGCCAGTGAGAAAACATATGTTAGAATATTTCAGGAATGCATATACATACACAACTACATATTGGTCCTAAGTACTCATTTATATAATTTTTCCAGTTGTGTACATATATATATATATAAAATAACCTAAATAAGCAAATTTTTTATCAGAACAAAAGAAACTTGGAAAATATAGTTTCTATGGCACATTCATCTAGACTCTTTTGAAATATAAAAGCTATTTAATGCATACAAAACCATAAAACTTCAAAAGTATTTATACATATCAATACCAGAAAGAAAAACAGTCTTAATGTAATTACTAAACTACTATAATTAATAGTATATTACATAAACTATAATTATTATTAAGTTACTATAAAATAATGATTACTAAAATAAAATGGCACTACTCCATTTACAATAGCAACTAAAAGAATATCTAGGAAAAAAATTTAACCAAGGATGTGAAGGACTGGTATTGGTGCTCGAAAAACTACAAAACATTGCAAAAAAAGAAATCAAAGGAGACCTAAATAAATGGAAGAGCATTCTATGTTTATGGGTTGCAAGACTAAATATCACTATGATGTCAATTCTACCCAAATGATTTACAGATTCAATGCTATACCAATCAAAATTCTAACAGCCTAATTTCCAGAAATGGAAAAACTAATTATCAGTTTTATTTAGAAGGGTAAGGGGCCCCAAATAGCCAAAAACATCTTTAAAAATAAAAACTGAGTTGGAGGACTCACACTTCCTGATTTAAAAACAAATTACAAAGGTACATTGGTCAAAACAGCATGGCATTGGTGTAACTAAAAACATACTGATCAATGGAATTGAATTCAGAGTTCAGAAACAGACTGCACAATTATGGTTAACAGATTTTTTTTTACAAGGCTACTAAGTCCATTCAATTGTGACAGAACAGTCTCTTCAACAAATTGTACTAGAAGAACCGGATATGCATATTCTAAAGAATGAAAGAGTACCCCCCCATCTCATACCCTACACAAAAAATAATTCAAAATCGATCAAAGACCTAAATATAATAGCCAGGACCATAAAATTTCTACAAGAAAATGTAAGGAAGCATCTTCAAGATTTTGTGGTAGGCAATGGTCTCTTAGACCTTAAACCCAAAGCACAAGCAATGAAAGAAAAAAAACTGATAAAAAGGACCTCCTCAAAACTGAATACAATGAACTCTGTCAAGAAAGTAAAAAGGCAGCCTACTCAATGGGAGAAATTTTTTGGAAACCAGATATTGATAATATCCTGAGTATATAAAGAAATCCTACAACTCAACAATAAAAAGACAAACAGCCCAATTTAAGAATGGGCAAAAGACTTGAAAGAGACTTTTCCAAAGAGGAAATACAAATGATTAAAAAGCACATGGAAAGATGCTCAACATCACTATTAGGGATATGTAAATCAAAGCCACAATGAGATCATTTCACACCTACTAAAATGGCCACTTTTAAACAAACAGAAAACTACAAATGTTGGAGAGGATGTGGAGAAATAGGAATACTTATTCATCACTGCTGGTGGAAAGGTAAAATAGTACAGCCACTGTGAAAGACAGTTTGGCAGTTCCTCGGAAAGCTCAGTATAGAGTTGCCTTACAATCTGCCAACTGCCACTGGATATATACCCAGAAAAGCCAAAAGCAGGAATGTGAACAGACATTTGCACACTGATGTTCATGGCATTATTTACAATTGCCAATTAGAAATAACCCAAGTGCTCATTAGCTGATGAATGGATAAATAAAATGTGGTACATAATGGTACACTAATCAGCAGTAAGAATGACTAAAGTCCTGATGCATGTGACAACATGAATGAACCTTGAAGGCTAATGTTGAGTGAAATAAGCCAGACACAAATGGACAAATATTGAATGATCTCACTAATAGGAACTAAACATAATGAGCAAATCTACCTAGCATATAGTTACCCGAAAATAGAATGAGGGTTCAGAATGTGGAGGTGATGCTTAATTTGTGCAGAATTTTTAATAAAGTTAATTGTAAATGTTTGAAAATGGACAGAGGTGACGGAATCACATTATTGTGAGTATAATTAACTGCACTGAATCATCTATGTGTGACTACATTTGAAATGGGAAGTACATCACTAGAAGGAAAGGATGAAACATGGGACTATATACATAGTAAACCCCACTGCAGATGATGAAGGTAGTTAATAGTACAAATATAAGAATGATAGCCCATGAACTAGAAGCAAATATATTTTATACTATTACAAGGAGTTAATAATAGTGATATATGGGGAAAAATACACCGAATGCAAATTATGGACTATGGTTAACAGTGTTATTTTAACATTCTTCCATCAATTGTAACAAAGGTACCATACCAAGGCTAAGTGTCAATAACAGCAGTTATAAGGGAAACGGAGTTTTTCTTTTTGGAGCAATGAAAATGTACTAAAATTGACTGTGGTCATGAAAGCACAACTGTGATTAAAATGAGAGCCAATGATTGACTGTACAACGTTGAACGGATATGTGTGTAAGTTAAGCAGTTTTTAAAATACATAAATGGCATTTACATAAAAACAGGTCAATGGAAAATAAATAAATAAAAGAATAAAATAAACCAAAAAAAGGTCAATGGAAATAAGGAATAAACAGAAATAGGCCACTGTACATAACAGCTTAGTGTGTGTTGAAATGTATATCATAAATCAACAGAAGGGAATGGAGTCATCTATAGTAGAAAAATTAAGGAACTTTAGAAAGGGCGGGAACTCAAGCCAAAGCCTCACTTCACATTATATACCATAATAAATTCCACTAAAACTAAAAAAAAATTATCTTTTTAATATCCTGATGGAGAAAAAAGCAAACAGCCAGCCATTCCTACTTAGAACACAGGATTCTTATTATTTTGCTAGATGAAGTATTTATAAATCACAACTGCTTAATAGAGGGTGATGAGGCAAAAAAAAGTTATAGGAATTATAGAGATCACATTAGAACAAAGATTAAACAATTGAAAGCAATGCAGAATATTACTAAATTTATAGAACTTGATTTTACTATTTCACAAGCTTACCATACCAAGCAAAAGTAACTGGAACTGCTTACCTTCACATATTCCAGTGTTAGGAGATCTTCCATTGTGTTATCAAGTGTTGTAATCACATAAACTGGTTTCTTGTTTTTATCTAAAAATAATTATTAAAATTATTCTTTCATTGGAAAACCAAATGAAAATAAATGTAGGCAATATTAATGGTTATAGAGTTGCGAAAGAAGGCTTTCCTGTATAGGTGTGAGTCTTACATTCTACCTTACCCATGTTAGAGCCCTCCTTTATTTTAATCTCTAAAATTCTAATTTCTCCTCGTAAGTTCTTTCCTTTCTCTTCTGCCACAATATTTCTCTTCTATCTCAAACCTCTCTACAGTCAGGCAGTAAATAAGAAAAAGCAGCAAAGAAAAATCAGAATGGTTAGCAGGAACAGAGAAAAGACATGAAGAGAATTCTGGCCCTGAGCCACAGAAATAGCTAGAAAGTTCCTGAAAAGTCAGTTGTCAAGAAGACAGATCAGTTATGTAATGAGAAATGAAGTTTTTCCATATATTAGATTACAATAAACCCTATTACCACAGAATCAGTCCTCATAGGTTGTATGCTAATTTTGTTCATGACCTAAGAAAATAAATGGGAACACTGCTATAGAAGAGTGTTTTGTGTAAAGTCTTTAAAATTGTCATCACTGCATTACTTATGGCTGTTAGAAATTAATTTCTAGACACTGGAAGAAAGGACCACATATGTAATCATACTTCTCTTGGGGAAAAAATGCAGCTAAATTCCACATTCCTCAAAATGTAAGAGCTTTGCACATACCCCAACATTCTACTGCTGGTGCTAGATACATTTCAATCTCTGAGAAGGTCCCTTACTCTTTTCACACATTCGTTCACTTAACAACTACTTATAGATCATTTACTTTGTGCAAGAAACTATACTATTCACTTAATTCCACTTTCTCTGAAAACAAAGTATATTAGAGAACAGATGCAGTGATAATTCTATATCCTGACTTGTGTGCAAGGATTTTCCTATTCTTTACTATTGGGAAAACAAACAAAATAAACAAAACCAAACAAAAATTTAAAACTGCCCTAATGTCTGTATCTCTACAGGACACTAGCAAGTTAGATCACTATTTTTTCCCTATTACCAGAACACTTTTTATTAATATAACACTATTAATTAATATAACACTATTAATATAAAAAGTGTAACAATGTATGGTAGTTTCGTTGGCACAGACAACCATAAACACAATCTATCATACTCAAGCTCTCAAGAGTTACAGCCCAAATGTAGAAGATAGAACCAAAATGTATAACTCATATCTACTTACTGAGCTTCAGACCACATTACTTAATATGATCCCTGAAGTACAGAGATCAGATTTGATAGAGGGCTCAAAAGTATAAAAAGGAAGTTTCCATGGCACTAGTTAACTGACTTCCTTACCTAAGAATGGGTTCCCACAAAGGATGGCCTACTTAAATCCTAGGGATGTTTAATAGACATGCACTTTACCTTTCTTTATTCCTCATTGGTAAATTAATATTTAAATTTTCTGTTTAATTTTGTTGCATAACTACCTCTTTTTTTTTTTTTTTTTTTTTCATGTGTAGGCACTAGGAATAGAACCCGGGTCTCTGGCATGCCAGGCAAGAATTCTGCCACTAAGCTACCATCACACCACCCTACCTTATTATTAATATCTCAACTTACTGGAGGCAAACATCTCAAATGAGTTGAAAATATTTTATAAAATATCTTCTATTTAAAAGTTTGAATAAACTATAAACATCAATAAGTCATTCTTCAAAGGAACACTGGAATTTAGGGTAGCCAAAATAAAGACCTTTGTATACATACATAAGCAGAACATGTTCTTATGGTCTCAAAAACAAATGTAAAGCACTACTACCTTAAATTTAAAAAAATTTTAATGTCATCTTTACTTTGTCATCTTAACAATTCTATTTATCATTCAGAACGATCTTCAAGGAAAAACCCAAAAGGGCAAAAGAATATAAATAGGGCCCTCCTCAATGTCTCACACGATAAACAAATATTTTCTTAAATATCATATAATATCTTTAAAATTCAGGGACACACGGTGTTTGTAATAGGCAGAATAATAACTGCCTTAAGATGCCCATGCATTAAATCTCCCAAACCTGAGACTATGTTACCCTATATGGTAAAAGGTACTTTGCAGATGTGGTTAAGGTTAAGGAACTTGAAATGGGGAGATTATACTGGATTATCTGGAGGGGGATTCAATCTAATCAAGGAGTTCTTAAAAGTAGAAAAGAAAGGCAAAAAAGGAGATCAGAGAGACGGCAAGATGAGAAGATCTAACACCCAGTTACTGGTTTCCAGATGTAGACAGCTTTGGGCAGAAAACAAAGAGAGGCCTCTAGCAACTAAGAGCTGCTGCCACCTCTCCACTCCTCCCACCCCTACATCTGCTAACAGTCAGCAAGGAAACTGTATGGAACTGGATTTCGCCAATACCCAAATGACCAAGGAAATGGATCCTATCCCAGGGCCTCCAAAAAAGAGTACAACCCTGCTGACACCTTGATTTTAGTGTTAAACTTTTGACCTACAGACTATGGGATAATAAATATGCATTAGGTCACTAATTTGTAATAAATTGTTACTTTATAGCAATAAAATCTAATTCAGTGTTCTAGTATTCAGTTAGATTTAAAATTCAACAATGAATATTCAATTTTCGTTAATGAGAAAAAATTATCTTCATTTGCTCTTTGGTCTATTCCTTTGGATTTCTAGCTATCAAATAAGAATCGAAGGTGAATATATAATGTAATCTTGCTCTGAGACTGCTTGAGCAAATGCACAGAGCTTGTTCTCCAGTAGTCAGCCAAACAAATTAATCAGCTTATTTTAAGTAGAGATTCTTACCCAAGTATTCTGGGCATTTTAAGCAGAACTCTTTCAAAAAGGCATTCGCTTTCACATCAAATGTTCTAAGCTCAATTTCTGTCCCCAATCCTAAAACATCAAACTCTACTACAGGTAGTTCGCAATCTCCAACAAGATGATAAAACTGAATCAAAACCTGTAGAAGAAAGAAAAAAGAAATTATCATTACATGAAACAAAAAATTATTTATGTGGATGGTGATTTTATATGGATATATGAGGTATATGTAATTATGTAAATGCATACATTATGTATTTAAAATTTAGGAAAGGTCTTATACACACAAAACAAATTATATGATAATTTTCAATAAATATGTACTGAATACCTAGAATATATCATCTAAACACCTAATAGTTGGTTAAGGAAGTTAAATCAAGGAAATCAAAAACAGGATGAGGGAAACACAGTAAATTCTGGATTTAACTCAGGGTGAAAACAATAGTGCCCAAAAGCAATGAGACACAAAGAAGCTGCAAATGGTAGAAATGACAAACTATTTAAATAAGTCACATTAATTCTGCCACAGTACATACCTCTGGTAATTCAAATCTTATTTTATACTGAGTCATATTTTTGGAACAATCCTGCTTTTGAAATGTTCTGTGTCTAAAACTTTTAACTCTTGTCGGACACTGAAGAGGCTCCTCCAAAGGACTACACGGTGCATCAAAATACTCCTCCTCTGACTCTAAATTTCATAAAACACTGTTTAAGTCAACAATCAAAATTACATATTTATTACAACATTTTTATCATTTTTCTGAAATAGAGATGTACATCAAAACACTGAAAGACTATTTCATAAAATGAATCTAAACAGGAAAATTGAAAAAAAATACAGAACCCTCTAAACAAATAACATTCTTGATGACAAAAAAATGTATGGAAAACTACAAAATATAACCTTCAGCTTAATGAACATCACCTTTTAAAATCATTATTCTATCTAAAAACTGTAAGAAATGTTTACAGCAAATAGTATCACTGATTATATATATAGATATAAAATGAATACTCAAAGGAACATGCTAACGTGCTCACATTCCCGAGACAGTATAACAGGATTTAACTGTAAATTCTGCAATATTAGAACCAAAAGGAAGGCTCTGAAGTTTGAATGAAGCGAACTGAGATGAAGCACTATTTCATATATAATACATTCCTAGACTTTGATATTAAAATCTTATGCTTTACAAAAAAAGTACAAAAATTAGAAACACATTCAACCCTTATTAATACTATCAAAGAACGGTTACTAAAGAAAACCAAAATGATTTGAAATATAGTTCCAAAAATTTAAGAAGCAAATTAGGGTAAATGACCTGACAAAAATATCTCCCTCCCTTCCCCACTAGAACACACAGAGAAAACACATCCTCTAGAAAATCAAGGAATCACATGGCAATATTTGTTTTTATAGCATTTAACATTTTTTTAAATCTTAAAATAGAAATACATTTACTTTTCTTTCCAATGTTAATGAAAAGCAGATATTAAATATTGTTTATAAGTTTGCATATATAAATATGGGTATAAAAACCAAACTTTTCCTTTAATAAAAAATTTTAAGAAAAGTTTAGAAATAAAACAAAAAGTCATTTACTATAACAAAATTCCTTAAATAATTAAGCAATACATTGTAAATAAGATATCTATACAGCTTCTTGAGTTCTCTTAGCTTCAGACAGGATGAAGATGATTCATTTATTAATGGTTCTTACAATTCAAAAAATTCCAGATGGCCGACTAGAGCAGCTTGAGGTTAGACTGCTCAATGGAAAAGTTTGAGAAGGGACAGGACGGTGCCTGAAGCAGCAATTCGGGAGTGTGGTTGACATGGAGAGCCTTCTGTACCAATTGTGGCAGATCTGGTTGCAGAGGTGGAGGAACTGAGAGGCAGAAAGCTGGAGCCTGGCACGGAGGCATGGAGACACAGAGACATGGAGTGGCAGAGCCAGCAGGAGCACACAGATGGGTGTAGGAAGCAAGCCAGGCCACATTTCTTGTGCACACTACCCTCATCAGCACAGCACCATGACCAGCGACTCACATCACACCCCATACACCTGAACCCCCTTACCCCTTGCCATTCCCCACGCTCCAGGCACCCCACCCCACCAGCCCCAGTGCACCTATCTGCCCATAACCCACCCGAGTGCAGTCCAACTCACCTCTTCTGCACCCCTCCCAAGTACTACCTTCCCCTCACTAATCCCTGCAGGCTGTTACCAGAGCATAAAGGTTGTAGACACTAACCTCCATACCTAGGTCACTCCCAACCGTAATGCCATAGTGTCGCATAGTCTCACCCCATCTGCCCTGAGCTCAGTGCATCCATTTACGGCACTCCCCGGCCCACGCATGTGCCTGGGCCCCCAATCACATCATTTAGATCTGGGAGCTGCACATTACAGCACTCCTAGAATCGTGTATGTTTATGGCCCTCAGCCTCACTTCCAAGCTCTCAGGAAGTGCCGACATGCACATTCAGGTCACATGTGCCCCGAATCTACAAAGGCGTAACGCCAACCTGGTGCCACAGTTCCAGGCATGCACACAAAGGGCCCCATGATTAGACCAGCACACACCAGGTTACGTCCCACAGACCAGTAAGCCTGCATAGCTACATTCTCCCTGGCCACTGGGCGCCCATGTTCCTAAGCACCAGCATAATATCTCCAACCTGCACCCATATCTGCCCTGAAACAAATCACTGCACTGAGTGCTCCACCCTGTGCCATGCTCCCTGCTGTACAACCATCTTACAAACACAAGGCCTTAGACTATTGAAAGAAATCAACTCCCAAAGTAAATCAATCAAGATATCTACATGCAACGAAGACAGCAGAAGATCACTAAGCATATTACAATGCAGATAGACAGCCATGCATAATGACCAAATTAAAACACCTAAGGAGACAGAAGTGTTGGAACAACTAATCAAAGATGTTCATACAACCCTGATTAATAAAATAAACAGGCTAACAAATGGCATAAAGGAGATCAAGAAGAGAGGAGAACAGTATAAAGAGGAATTTGAAAGAATAAATAGAAAAAGAGTGGAAATCATGCAGATTAAAGACTCTGCTGACCAAATAAAAAAAGATACTAGAGACACACAATACCAGATTTGAAGAAACAGAAGAATGAGTGACACAGAGGACAGGATAGTTGACTTCAAAAACTCAAAATAGCAAATAGCGAAAATGGTGGAAAAAGTTGAAGGGGAACTCAGGGAAATAATAGATAAAACAAAGCACACAAATTATAAGAATCACTGGTGTTCCAGAAGGAGAAGAGAGGAGTAAACAACTAGGAAGAGTGGTTGAGCATATAATGGGGGAAAACTTCCCAACCCTCATAAAGGGCATAAATATACAAGTCAAAGAAACCCAAAGAACTCCAAATAGAATAAATCCAAAGAGGCCTTTCCAAGGCACATACTAATCAGTCTGTCAAATACTGAAGAGATGCAGAAAATCCTGTAAGTGGTGAGAGTAAAACAATCTACTACATACAAGAGAAATCAAATAAGACTGAGTTCAGACAACTCAACTAGTACCCTGGGTGTGAAAAGGCAGTAGTATGATATATTCAAGATCTTGAAAGAGAAAGACTTCCAGCCACAAATTCTGTACCTAGCCAAACTGTCCTTTAAAATTGAGAGAGAGATTAAAGCTTTCATAGACAAAGGAGTCCTGAAAGAATCTGTCAACAAGACACCAGCCCTATAAGAAATACAGAAAGGAGTTCTACCAGCTGAAAAAAGAAGACAGGAGAGGAAGGTCTGGAGAGGGCACAGAATTAAAGAGAACCAATAAGGGTAACTAAAAGAATATACAGATTTGGCAAATATAATAAAAAGATAAGATGACAGAATCAAAAAATGCCTTCTCTGTAATAACTTTGAATGTTAACAGACTAAACTTACCAATTAAAAGATACAGATTAGCAGAATGGGTTAAGAAACATAATCCAGCTATTTGCTGCTTATAAGAGACTCATATTAGACACAAGGATACAAATAGATTGAAAGTGAAATGATGGAAAAAGATCTTCCACGTAAGTTGTAACCAAAAGAAAGCAGGAGTGGCTATACTAGTATCACACAAAATAGACTTTAAATGTAAAGACATCATAAGAGACAAAGAAGGACACTATATACTAATTAAATGGTCATTTCGCAAGAAGATATAACAATCATAAATGTTTTATGCTCCCAATCAGGGAGGAGCTCCAAAGTACATGAGACAGACATTGGTAAAACTGAAGGGAGCGATAGATGTTTCAACAATAATAGTAGGAGACTTCAATACACCACTCTTCTCTATAGATAGAACAACCACACAGAAGATCAATAGAGAAACAGAGAAGTTAAATAACTTGATAAATGAATCAAACCTAACACACACACATATAGGCCATTGCAGCCCAAAGTACGTCATACATTCTTCTCTAGTGCTCATGGAACATTCTCCAGGATAGATCATATGCTGAGGCACAAAATAGATCTTTATAAATTTAAAAATACTGAAATCATTCAAAGCACTTTCTCTGATCACAATGGGATGAAGCTGGATCTCAACAACCACCAAAGAATGAGAACATTTACAAATATATGGAAATAAAAAAACATACTCTTAAACAATCAGTGGGTCAAAGAAGAAATTGCTAGAGAAATCAGCAGCTATCTGGAGATGAATGAAAATGAGAATACAACTTATCAGAACTATGGGATATAGCAAAGGCTATGCTGAGAGGGAAATTTATACCCTAAATGCCTATATTAAAAAATAAGAAAGAGCAAAAATCGAGGACTTAACTCCAAACCTGGAGGAACCTGAAAAAGAACAGCAAACTCACCCCAAAACAAATAGAAGAGAAATAACAAACATTAAAGCAGAGATAAATGAATGGGAGAACAAAAGAACAACAGAAAGAACCAATAAAACCAAAAATTGATCCTTTGAGAAAATTAATAAAATTGATGCCCACTAGTAAGACTGACAAAGAAAAAACCAGTGAGGATGCAAATAAACAAAATCAGAAATGAGAATGGGGTGCATTACCACAAACCCTGAAGAAATAAAATAAATCATAAGAGGATACTATGAACAATTATATGCCAACAAACTAGAGAACTTAGACGAAATGTACAAATTCCCAGAGACACCCAAAAAAGCTGACTCAGGAAGGAATAAAAGACCTCAACAAACCAATCATAAGTAAAGAGATTCAATCAAAAAGTCATCAAAAATCTTTCCACAAAGAAAAGCCCAGGGCCAGATGGCTTCACAGGGGTATTCTATCAAACATTCCAGAAAGAACTAACACCAATCCTGCTCAAACTTTTGCAGAAAATTGAGGGAAAAGGAATGTACCTAAATCGTTTTATGAGGCTAAAATCATTTTAATACCAAAACCAGGTAAACATGCTGTAAGAAAGGAAAACTACAGGCCAATCTCCCTAATAAACATAGATGCAAAAATTCTCAATAAAAAATTAGCAAATCGAATCCAACAACACAGTAAAAGAATTATACACCATGACCAAGTGGGGTTTATACCAGAAATGCAAGGATGGTTCAACACAAGAAAATCAATTAACGTAATACAGCACATTAACAAATCGAAAGGGAAAAATCACAACGATCATCTTGATAGATGCTGAAAAAGCATTCAACAAAATTCAGCATCCTTTCCTGATAAGACATTCCAAAAGATAGGACTCAAAGGTAATTACCTCAATACGATGAAGTGAATTTATGAAAAACCAATAACCAGCACCATACTCAATGGAGAGAGACTGAAAGCCTTCCCCCTAAGATAAGGTGGAAAACAAGGATACCCAATGTCACCACTTTTATTCAATGTGCGAGAAGTTCTAGCTAAAGCAATCAGGCAGGACAAAGAAATAAAAGGCATCCAAATTGGAAAGGAAGAGGTAAAACTCTCATAATTTGCAGATGATATGATACTATACTTGGAAGATCCTGAGAAATCTACAGTAAAGTTACTAGAGCTAATGAACAAATTCAGCAAGGTGTCAGGATATAAAATTAAAGTGCAAAAATCAGTAACATTTCTATACACAAGCAATGACCTAGCTGAGGAGTCAGTTAAGGAAAAAATTCCACTCAAAATAGCAACTAAAAGAATCAAATACTTAGGAATGAGCTTAACTAGGGACATAAAGGACTTGTACACAGAAAACTAGATAACACTGCTAAAAGAAATCAAAGAACTAAATAAGTGAAAAAACATTCTCTGATCATGGATAGGAAGGCTAAATATAGTTAAGATGTCAATTCTCCCCAAATTGATATACAGATTCATCACAGTACCACTCAAAATTCCAACAACCTACTTTGAAGATTTGGAAAAGCTAACCACCAAATTCATCTGCAAGGGCAAGAGACCCCAAATAGCTAAAAGAATCCTTAAAAAGAAGAATGAAGTGGGAGGATTAACACTCTCTGACTTCAAAACCTATTATAAAGCCACAGTGGTCAAAACAGCATGGTACTTGCACAAAGACAGAAGCATTGACCAATGGAATCAAATTGTGAGTGCAGAAATAGACCGCCAAATCTACAGTCAACTGATTTTGACAAGACCCCCAAATCCTCTGAACTGGGATAAAATAGTCTCTTCAATAACTTGGCATGGAAGAACTGGCTATCAATAGCCAAAAAAATGAAAGAGGACCACTATCTTACACCCTACACAAAAATTAACTGAAAGCAGATCAAACAACCTAAATATAAAAACTAGCACCATATACCTTCCAGAAGAAAATGTAGAGAAAAATCTAGCAATAGGAGGTAGCTTCCTAACCTTTACACCCAAAGCACAAGCAACAAAAGAAAAAACAGATAAATGGGAACTCCTCAAAATCAAATGCTTCTGCACCTTAAAAGACTTGGTCAAAAAGGTAAAGAGGCAGCCATCTCAATCGGAGAAAATATTTGGAAATCACATATCAGAGAAAGGTTTGATTTCCTGTATATACAAAGAAATCACACAATTCAACAACAAATGAACAAACAATCCAATTATAAAATGGGCTAAAGATATGAATAGGCATTTTCCTGAAGAGCAAATACAGATGGCTCAAAAGTACACAAAGAGATGCTCAATTTCACTAGCTATAAGGGAAATGCACATCAAGACTACAATGAGATACCACCTCACACCTATAAAAATGGCCGCTATTAAACAATCAGGAAACTATAAATGTTGGCGAGGATGTGAAAGAACTGGGACACTTATACACTGCTGGTGAGAATGTACAATGGTGCAGCCACTATGAAAGACCGTTTGGCAGTTCCTTCGAAACTGAATATCAAGCTGCCCTATGACCCAGCAATAGCACTACTTGCTATATACCCAGAAGAGCTGAAAGCAATGACACAGACATTTGCACAGCGAAGTTCACAGCACCATTATTCACTATCGCCAAAAATGGATACAAACCAAATGCCCGTCAACAGACGAATGGATCAACAAAATGTGGTGAATACATACAACGGAATATTATGCAGCAGCAAGACAAAACGAAGTCTTGAAGCACATGACAAGATGGATGAGCTGTGAGGACATAATGCTGAGTGAAATTAGCCAAACACAAAAGGACAGATAATGTATGATTCTGCTTTTTATGATTAGCATAAAGGTGTAGTCAGAGACTTATAATATAGAATATAGGGGGACTTAGAGATACACAGAAGCTAGAGATGGGTGAACCGTTAGTTAATGAGGTTGAACTCCAATGTAAGGGAATAGATAGGAACGAAGGTGATTCTCTAGTGGGTCTAGAAGCATATTACCATATCAAAGATGAACAAGATTGAAAGGGGTTGTACAGACCTACATGTACCACTGACTCACACTAGAAATATGAATGAGTTCTCATAAGAATTACTTCAAAGATATGATTCTTGTATAAAGAGTATTTAAGTCCAGAGGACAAGGGGAAAACTGTTATTGCATATTATGAGCTATGTTTAAAAGGAAACCATTAGCACTACCACAGCAACAGCAGAGGTAAATAATGGGATGAGGAACAAAAGCTAAGAGGAGGTTTAGATTTCCTATTTGTTGAGGGTGTGTTTATTGGTTTTCTGTCTCTTGGGAACAATGAAATTACCTAAAATTGAGAATGTTGACTGACTGTGGACTTTGAACCCTCTACATGATGCCCAATGAAAGCAAGTCGCTAAAGGATGCACTGATGGAGAAGTAGGATGGTGAATGTTGGTGGATACTTATGAACAAAGGCTGTGCTGCTATAAAAAGGAACAATGTCACGAGACATGCAATGATATAAATGAACATGTGGGACATTTGATGAGACAAAATAAGCCAGAAACAAAAAACAAGAATGGTATGGTCACCTTTAGAAAAAGCTTTTAAGAAAACAGGGGTCTAGATCGCAAGCTTTTAGAGCAGACACATTATATCCAGAGTTGTGATTATTATTTCTGGATTTTGAGAGGCTATTTTATATATATCACTTGGTATTTAGAGATAAGAACAAAGCCAAACAGGTTGGGGTTAAAGTAATTCAGAACATAGAGGTAAGGAAGACAGTGTCTATATTTTAAAACCACACATACTCTTTCAGACCAATGGAAGAAAAGTTTATTTAATCTGGAACTGAAATGTTCTGTAATCCAATTCAACCTATCTGTATAGCTCATTTGAACAACTGAAACACAGAGAGCACAGAATGAGAAAGAGGTCCTTTAATCCTGTATAAATTTTTGTAATGCCTGAAAACATGCTAGAGTACATCACCAGATAATCAAAAATTATTGGCAAAGTCCCCTGAGGGAGGGGAGAAAGACTATGGTACTATGAAACCTAACCATCAGGGAATTCCCTGATACTGTGTCAAACTTCAGGGACACCCAATTCAATAGGCCATGGCCTCGATCATGAGGCTTACTCTTGTGAAGCTTATGTAGGTACCACAGACATTTAGACTACTTATAGGCATGTCTAAGAGTTATTTATGGAGGATCTCTGTTGTTGCTCAGATGTGGCCTCAGTCTCTCTAAACCCAAATCTGCAAGTGAAATCATTGCCCTCCTCCCTACATGGGACGTGACATTCAGAGATGAATGTCTCCTGGGCAATGTGGGAGAGGACACCCAGGGATGAATTCAGACCTGGCATTGTGGAATCAACAATTGCATCCTGACCAAACAGGGGAAAAGAAGCGTAACTAATAAAGTATCGGTGGCCGAGAGTTCAAATAGAGTTGATAGGCTACTCTGGAGGTTGCTCTTAGGCAAGCTTCAGGTAGACCTTGCTACCTATCGTAACCTGCCAACCCCCAACCAGGACCATTCCAGCCAATCCTAAAGAACACCTAGGGCAATTTATAAGATTCCACAAGGGTTCCAGGCACTGGAGTAACTGACAGAAACCTACAACCTCAAGATGGGTCCCGGGTTCAGATAAGTCCTGATACCTAGCCCAGCCTCTCCAGAATATCAGATAGTTTCATCTCCCTATTCCATATCAGTGACAGACCCTTCTAATATAAAAAATTTAGAATTGCCATAGCCCAGACAACCCCAATGAAAGGTATGGAAAAATCAAAGGTGATAGTGGAACTGTACATAGGAGATAGGACTTAACAAATGAATATGAATGCTGGATCATTTAACTGATACCTCTTTTAGTCTCCAGTATTTTAGAGCAGCTAGAAGTAAATATCTAAAATTGTGAAATTGTAACCCATGTCAAAGTATGAAATATGTTCTATAACTAATTGTGGTGCTGTGCTTGGAAATTTATAGCTTTTTTGTATATATGCTATTGTTAACAAAAAAAGGAGGAAAAAAAAGTCAATTATGATGATAAAAAAGTATTTAAGCCCTCTAGCCTCCTATATTCTGGAGCAGCTAGAAGGAAAAATATGAGACGATCATATGGTAGCCCATGACAAACTCTGGGATCTATCTTGTAACCCACTTTCTGAAGATTGCTTTCAAAACTATTGCTTTTTTATTTCATTGCTTTGTACATATGTTATATATATAATAAAAACAGTTAAAAAAATAAAATTCTGGAAGAAGAAAAAAAATTCCACTACAAAAGCAACTTTAAGGAACATGCACATTTGTTTTACAGGAATTTTAGTAAATATTTTACTAAATATTTTTAGTAAAATATATCTGCTGTTGTCTGAAATTGTTTATGGCTATTTGAATAAAATATGCCTCAAAATAACAATTATCTTCATAACACACATGTAATAAAGAAAATTTTCTAAAGCAGCTTTATTTTACCATCTTCAGTAATAGACGGAAGTTCCAGAAGAGGAAACACTTTCTGTGAAAACTGTGATGTTCCAAAAGAAGTGGATGATTGAATCTGAAAGAAAAGTAATTCACTATCAATTAGCAGAAAGACTTTTATTAAAAGTTCTAAGACAATTCTGACAAAAGCAGACAATATTAAACTACTTAATCTGAATTACTCAGAGATACTCAGACTGAAATTAGAAAAGTAAATTATAAAATATGCATTTAAAGTGGTTTTTTTTTTAGAAACTAAATGTCATACATAAATCGTACAAATGCTCTAATAATTTCCTTGATGACAAGCTTCGAGCAGGAAGCGATCTTAGATATATTTTAACTCAACATTTTAATAAATGACAATACCACCTCCAGGGCATCCTTGAGAAACAGCCACAGGCCCTAGTGTTTAAATGCTTAGGAATGGGAGAATTTGCGATTTTCTTTTCAATTTTTAAAATAATATTTCAATAAATTTACTTTTTTACTGTTCTGGGAAATATGACAAATTGAAAACACATAATGCTTTTTTTACTTATTTATTAATTTAAAAAAATTAACAAATGAAATAAAAATTAACATAGATAATCAGTAATTCACAATATCATCACTTAGTTGCGTATTCATCATTTCTTAGAACATTTGCATCCATTCAGAAGAAATAAAGACAATAGAAAAAGAATTAAAATGAAAACAGAAAAAAAAAAGATTATACCTACCATACCCCTTACCCCTTGCTTTCACTGATCACTAGCATTTCAAACTGAATTTATTTTAACATTTGTTCCCCCTATTATTTATTTTTATTCCATATATTCTACTCGTCTGTTGACAAGGTAGATAAAAGGAGCATCAGACACAAGGTTTTCACAATCACACAGTCACATTGTGAAAACTATATCATTATTCAATCATCTTCAAGAAACATGGCTACTGGAACACAGCTCTACATTTTCAGGCAGTTCCCTCCAGCCTCATATAATGCCGTTTTAAAATAGTAATACTAAAAGACATCCTTTATCTACCATCTAGGCTAAGAAACAAAACATTACTGTCCTCTGGCATAGGCTGGAGGCATCATACCTGCTTCTCCTGGGTCACACTCCATACTCTTTATCATGCCCTTACTTTTCTTTAGTTTTTTGTTTTTGTTTTTTACCTTTACCTTCCTTGAATGATTCTCTAAATAATACATTGTTTACCTCTACCTGTTTCTGAATTATAGAAAAAAGGGAATAGTATCACAACCATTTTCCAGGTACTTTCTTCTTTTACAAAACAATGTATCTTTAAAATTTTTCCATTTTGATAGTTTACTCATTTTCATCACTATACTGTATTGCATTGATAAATAAAACCACTATTTATTCATCCACTACATTATCAATGAATATGTGTATTTTTTCAAGACTCTATAACCTCTAGAAGCATCTTTGAATGTACCTCCTGATGCTCATTTGCAAGAGCTTCTACGGTATATATACTTAAGGACGTACTGTCAAAATGTTTTCAAAAGTGGATGCATCACTTTATACTAACACCAGCAACAGATTATAGTATGTTTGACTGCACATCCTCACCAATGTTTAGTATTTTTAGAGATTTTAAATGTTACCAAACTCACTGGAAATTTCACTCTAGTTTTAATTAGAGTCTCTAAAATTCCTAATGGCTTAAACATATTTCATAAGTACATCTGGGCTTATTTGTGTTTATACTTCCCTGAAATCCCATTCATTTTGTGGACGTGACAGTGGTAATATTTTTTATTGAAGTATAACTTACCACACAAGAGAAAAGAGACCTTAAACATAAAGTTCAGTGTATCTTCAAGCAACTTACACACCTTTGAACTTACCATCTAGATCAGGGTATAGAACATACAAGCACCTCAGAAGCTCTCTCATGATCCACCCAACTAAAAGGCACTCCCGCAGGAAAAGTAACCAGTATAATGCATGGATTTCAAATGTTACTGTTTTGAAGTTTTTGCATCTATGTTCACAAACTAAACTGGCTATTATTTTCCTCTCTTAGAATGTATTTATTAGGTTTCCAAACAGGTCTCATTAATCTTTTTAAATAAATTGACAAATTCTTCTTTTGCATTCTTTAAAATACCCTCAAACATTTTTCTAATAATCACCACCTGTCCATGTTGTTGCATGTATCAACAGTTGCTGAATTTTTTTAATACGGTTTTTATGTCTCGTTTTTTGTATAGACAAAGTACTATACTTTTTATTCATTCAGCAACTGATAAACAAATGGGTTGTTTTCAGCTTTTTACTATTATGAATAACACTGCTTTCTTTGAACACTGCTTTTCAAGTCCTTTTATGGGCATTTTTTCATTTCTCTTGGGTAAAAATCAAGGAATAAATTCTTAAGTCACATGGTAAATGTATGTTTAACTTTATAAGAAATGTTAAACTAAATTCCAAAGAGGTTACACAGGTTTAAAGTTCCACTAGCAATATACGAGAGTTCCAAATCCTTCGCATGTCAACATCTTGATACAACATTGTCATTCTTTTTAATTTTGGCCATTCTAACAAATGTATAGTGGAGTCTCAATGTGTTTTTTTTTTTTTTGCATGGGCAGGCTCAGGGAATTGAACCCAGGTCTCTGTCATGGCAGGCAAGAATTCTGAATGTGGTTTTTGTTTTGTTTTCTTCTGTTTTGCATGGGCAGGCACTGGGAATCGATCCCAGGTCTCTGGTATAGCAGGCGAGAATTCTGCCACTGAGCCACTGTCGCACCCCCCTCAATGTGGTTTTGATTTCCATTCTCCCTAATGAGTAGTAAAGTCAGACATCTTTTCATGTGCTTGTTTGTCCATTTCATATTGGGCTGCTGGTTTTATACAAGTCTTTTCAAAAACATATGCTGCAAATATTTTCCCCCAGCATACCGCTTGCCTTTTCATTTTTTCTAAACATTGTCTTTCAAAAAGAAAATTTAAATTTGGGTGATTTTTTTCTTTTTTGTTCTATGGTTTCTGCTTTCTATATCCTAAGATATCTTCACCTCCACATGGAATCAAGAATGTTCTCTTATGCCTTTTCTCTAAGAACTACACAGTTTAAACCTTTACATTTAGGTCTATGTTCCACTTAGTATTTCTATATGGTATGAGGTAAGAGTTGAGATTCAATTTTTCTTCAAGTGAAAATCTGGCTGTTTCATACCTTTCATTGAAGAGACCATCATTACCCTACGTAATTACCTTGCATTCTGTAGAGCATCAATTAATTATATATGTTTGGAACTATTTCTGGGTGCTATTCTATTTTATTGGTCTATATATAGACTTTTACGTATCACCCTGTCTTGATTAGACTATTTTCATACTAAGTTTTGAAGCCAAATAGAAACCCTCCCAATTTATTCTTCTCCAAAACTGTTTTGACTATTACATATTCTTTGCATTTCCATACAAATTTCCTAGTGAGCAAAATATTTTCCACATGAAAACTCTGATGGTATTTTCATTAGGATTATGAGAAATCTACAAAATAATCTGAAGATAACTGCTATCTTAATAAACTGATTTCTCCAATTCATCAGTACATATATTACTCCATTTATTTAGATGATCTTTAATTTATTGAAGCAATATTTTTTAGTTTTTTGTGTGTACATATCTTACACTTCTTCTGTTTAATTTTTTCCTAAGTATTTTACCTTTTTTAATGCTATTGCAAATGTAATATTTTCTTTAATTTTTATATACAATTAACTGTTTTATATTGATATTGTATCCTATAAGCTTACTAAACTCACTTATTCTGAGTATTTTTCTACATTTCAGAGAACTTTCTGCTTAAAAGATCATATCATCTGCAAATAAAGATAATTTTACTTCTTCCTTTCTAACTGCTTTTTTTTCCTTTTTTTTTAATTGCCTTATTGTAGAGGTTAGAACTTCAGAAAAATGTCGAATAAAAGCAGTGAGAGGAAACATCTTTTACTGTTCCCAATCTTAGGGGGAAGCATTCAGCCTTTTGTTATTAAGTATGATATTAACCATAGATTTTTCCTGTATGTCCATTTCCAGGTGGAGGAAATTCCTTCTGTGCCACTTTTTTTCAAGTTTTTATCATGGATGTTTCCTCGATTTTGACAAAAGTTTTTTGCACTGCTGGTAACAAGATCACATAGTTTTTCTATTTACTCCATTAACGTGGTTAGTAACACTGACTGATAAACCAATCTTATATTCTTGGGGTAAACCCCACTTGACATTAGTGAATTATACTTTTTAAATATTATTGCATTCAGATTTAATATATGTTAAAAGAGCTTTACATCTATTTTCATAAATATATTAGAGTCTCTATGATTAAGGTATCATGGTAAAATGTATCCAAAAAAACAAAGTATTGTCCATTCACAAAAGAAATGAATACTCTCCTGTGAAAGCACACAACTAGACTTACTAGACAAGACCTTAAATAAGCTGTTTTAAATACTCTCAAAGAGGGAAATGAATCCAACAATAAAGAGCTAAAGGAAACCAGGAAAACAATGTCTGAACAAATACTATATACCAGCAAAGAGACAGAAATTATAAAAATAAATCAAATAGAAATCTGGTCCCAAAGAAGATAAGAACTGAAATGAAAATTTTACTAGAGTTTGTCAATAGCAGATTTGAGCTGGCAAAAGAAATAATCAGCAAACTGATTAACACACAGTCTTAAGGAGCAGAAAGATAAAAAATTAAGAAAAATTAATAGTGCTTAAGAGACTGGCAGGACACCATTAGTGTATCAGCATATGTATAATTGGAGGTCCAGGAGGAAATAAGAGAGTAAAGGGGATAGAGAGAATAACTGAAAAAATACTGGATCAAAACTTCCCAAATTTCATAAAACATCTGCATCCACACATTCAAGAGAGAACTACCAGAAAGATTAAGACAAACAAAGCCACACTGAGACACACTACAAATAGTCAAAACACAATGAGAGAATGCTAAAAGCAGCCTCAATAAGATTAACAGTCTATTTCTCTTGACAAAATCAGGGAAACCAAAAGATAGTGGGATGATATATTTAAAGCACTAAAAGGAACACACATCAACTAAGAATTCTAGTGGGATGATATAAAGTGCTAAGAGGAAAATACATCAACCAAGAATTCTGTATCTTATAAAAACATCCTTCAAAAATGGAGGAGAAATAGACATTCTGAAATAAAAGCTAAAGAAGCACTTCACTAGTATATCTGCCCTATAAAAGATATTAAAAGAAGTACTGGAGGCTTAAATGAAAGAATGCTAGACAATAACTTAAAGCCAAAGGAAAATAAAGAATGCCAGTAAAGGTAACTTGCACAAGTAAATATAAGACCCAGGATTATTTTATTTTTGGTTTGTAACCATTTTTATTTCTTACATTATTTAAAAGAGAAATACACAAACTAATAATCATAAATCAAACTTAAAGGACACAATGTATTAAGATGTGATTTCTGAGAAAATAAAAGGGAACAGAACTAAATAGGAGCTATGTAGTTACTGTATATGTTATTCTATGTTCTATGTATACATAACCTCTATGTTACTGAAGTTTAGTTAGTGCCAATTCAAACTAGTTCTTATAAAAATAATAAGATAATTGTAGTCTGCATGGAAACCACTAAAAAAAATCTAAAAAATAAACAGGGCATGAGAAAGGAATCAAAATAGAAAACAACATGAAAATCAATGAACCATTAAAGGCAGTAATGAAGGAAATCAGGGGAAAAAATGGTATAAAACATGCAAAAGCAAACAGTAAAGTGGCAGAACAAAATCCTCCCTTACCAGTAATTACTTTAAATATAAATAGATTAAACTGCCGAATCAAAAGGCAGAAACTGCAGAATAAAAATATGATCCAATTGATGTTGTCTACAAGAGACTGGTTTTTATATATGAAAACACAAATAGCTTAAAAATGAAAGGACAGAAAAAGATATTCCAGGAAAACAGTAACTAAAGTAGACCTGAGGATCAGTCAAAATAGTGTTTAAGTTAAAAATTGTTACAAGAAACAAAGAAAACTATTATATTTTGATAAAACAGTCAATTCATCAAGAAGCTATAACAATTTTAAGCATATGCACACCAAACAAGAGAGCCCCAAATATATTAATCAAACACTGACAGTACTGAAAGAAGAAACAGTTCAACAATAATAGTCTTCTCTGAAACAATGCAATGTAACCAGCAATCAATAACAGAAGAAATGCTAATAAATTAATAAATTCATGGAAACTAAAGATTTTTAATTCTAAAACTTTTAATTCTAAAAATTCAAAATTTTTAATTCTAAAAAATACAATTGATCAAGGAAGAAATCAAAAGGGAATTTGGAATATAGTCTTAAGCCAAATAAAAGTGAAAACATGAAAGATAAATTTATAGCTATAAATATCTACATTTAAAAAGATAGAGGGATCTCAAATCAATAATTAAACCTTACACCATAAAGAACTAGAAAAAGAATAAACTAAACTAAATGTTAGCAAAAGTAAGGACAAAATAAAAATTTCAAGTGGAGAAAAATGAAATAGAGATTAGGAACACAACAGAGAAAATCAACAAAACCAAAAGTTGGTTTTTTTGTAAAGATGAATAAAATTGAAAACTTTTACTGGGTTGATTAAAAAAAAAAAGATGCAAAAACTATAATGAGAAGTCAAAATGGAGATATTACTACCAACCTTCAAAAAAAATGCCAGTATTACAAGAGACTATGTACAACTGTACTCCAACAAATTAGGTACTAATGAAATGGACAAATTCTTAGAAATCCTTAAATTCCAAAAAGTGACCCAAGAAATCAAAAGGCTCTGAACAAAAAAAAGATCTAGGAATAGAAGACTTTACCAATAAATGCTATCAAACATTTAAAGAAGATATGATCCCAATTTTTCTCAAACTTTTATTTGAAAAAAGAGGGAAGCAAATACTTACTAAATCATTCTGATACAAAAGCCAAACAAAGACAAATGATAATATCCTAAGAAAACTCTATACTAATATCCTTTATGAATATAGATGCAAAAATCCTCAACAAAATATGAGCAAACTGAATTCAACAGCACATTAAAAGTATTATGCACCAGGGCAGGAAATGGTGGTTCACTGGCAGAGTTCTTGCCTGCCATATCCAAGACCCGGGTTCAATTACCGGAGCCTACCCATGTCAATAAAAGTATTATGCACCAAGACCAACTGGGGTTTATCACAGGAATGCATAAGCGGTTCAAGATAAGAAAAGCAAAGCAACAGACCACTTTAATAGAAAGGAAATAACCACATGATCATCTCAAGTTAGGCAAAAAAAGGGCACTGACAAAACCCAAAACCCTTTCATGATAAAAGGGTACAGAAAACCAGGAATAAAAAGGAAACTTACCATAATAGGTTTTCTGAAGAAAAAACATAGCTAAAAACACAGCATTATCAATTGTGAAAGGGTGAAAGCTTTCCCTCTAAATCAGAAACAAACCACTTTCACCACTGCTAATCAAAATGGTACTAAATTATAGTCAGGGCAATTAGACAAAGTAAAAGAAATAAAAGGCATCCAATTTGGAAAGAAACAAAACTCATATCAATGTACAGATGATAAGGTTCTATCTTTAGAATGTCCCAAAAGATCCACAAAAACAAACAAAATCACTACTACAGTTAATAAATACACTAAGCAAAGTTGTAGGTTACAAGATCAGCATGCTAAAATCAGTTGCGTTTCTATTCTGTAAATCAGCAAAATTCAAATGAAGAAATTAGGAAGATAATTACATTTATAACTATATCCAACAGAATAAAATATGTATGAATAAACCAAGGAAGAAAAAGACTTGTACACTAAAAATTATAAAACATTGCTGGAAGAAAAATAAAGAAAACCTAAATAAATGAAAAGACATCTTATGTTCATGGATTAAAAGACTTAATATAGAAATTAACTCAAAGTGGATCAAAAACCTACATTTAATAGGCAAAATCTACAAAATTCTGAGAATAAAACATAGGTATAAATGTCCATAACCTTGGTTTTGGAAACAGAGTCTTAGATATGGTACAAAAGGGACAAGCAACAATAAAAAGATAAACTGGATTTCATCAAAATTTTAAATCTTTTCTGCATCAAAGGGCATTTTCAAGATAGTGAGAAGACAGGCTACAGAATGGGAGAAAATACTGCAGATCATATATCTGATAAGGGACTAGTATCCAAAATATATAAAAGAGTCTTAAAACCCAATTAAAAATGAAAGGATTTGAACAAACATTTCTCCAAAGAAGATATACATATGGCTAAAAAGCAAATGAAAAAAAAAAGTTCAGTATCATTTTCAAGTCATTAAAGAACTGAAAATCAAAACCACAATGAGAGACCACCTCATACCCACTAGGATGGCTATCCCAGAGATAGGGGTTGAGAAAAAACGTGAAAATAAATGCTAAGCTGCTGGAAAACTAGAATCACTGTACACTGTTGATGGGAATGTAAGATAGTGCAGTCACTATGATAAAGTTTGGTAGTTCAGCAAAAAGATAAAAATAGAATTACCATATGACTCAGCAATTACACTTTTAGGAATATACCCAAAAGAATTAAAAACATGTACCCCCAAAATATTTGAATATGAAACTTCATAGCACTATTTCCAATAACCAAAAGGTGGAAAAAAAACCAACGACCATCAACAGATGAACAGATTAACAAAGTGTAGTTAGTATGCATACTATGGAATATTACTTAGCCACAAAAAACAATGAAGTGCTGATACCAGCTACAACACAGAAGAACCTCAAAAATATTCTAAATGAAAGAAGTCAGATACAAAAGGTCACATATATGTTCTCTATGATTCTATCAGTATGATAAACCCAGAAGAAAATCCACTGAGACAGAAAGTAGGTTGGAAGTTGCCAGAAGCTGGAAGGGACAGAAGAATAGTGAATGACTACTTAGTAAGAGATTTTTTTTTTGTAGGGGCAGGGGGGGATTAAAATTTTGGAATTAGAAGTGGTACTTGCACAACATTTTAGATATACTAAATTCCAGTGAACTGCACACTTACAACTGGTTAATATTGTGTTATGTGAATTTAACCTCGATTAAAGAAGGAAGACTAACCATTTAACATACATTTTAAAGAAAAAAGAGAAAGAAAGCTGGAGTGGCTATATTAAAATGAGAAAACATAGGTTTCAGAACAAGGAATCTTACTATGGAAAATGAGGGATACTACACAAGGAGAAGAGTACCAAAGCAGTACAACAATCCTAAATACGTATTCATTCCACAAAAAAAGTTACAAAGTTCACGAAGCAAAAAATAAACGACAGAAATGAAACGAGTAGTAGACAAATGCATTGGAGACTACTATTAATAATTGAGAAGCCCATAATCAGAAAACCAGTAAAGATACAGAACACCTCAACAACACTATCAACCTAATTGTACTAACTGACATTTCTGGAATACTTCACTCAGCAACAACAGCAAAATGTACATCCTTTGCAAGCACACACGGAACATTCACGTTATAAGCCAGGTTAGGACACTATAGTCGCAGAGCAAATCCAGACAGTTGCCTGTTGTTTTTTTTAATTGCTCATGATATAAGACTGGTTTTTAAACTTCTTTGCAACGTATAAAAGAACAAAAACTACTGAAATTGAAAGCAGCAGAACAAAAGAGAAAAATCAAAGGAATCAAAACTGTTCTTTTTAAGATTAAATAAAATTGACAAATCTCTACTCAAACCTACAGAAAAAAGAATTTCCAAATTACCAAGACCATGAATGAAAAATAGGATATCGCCACAGATCCTAAAACTTGCAAAAGGATAATAAGGGGATATTAGGAATAACTTTATTCTCATATATTGAATATCTTGAACGAAGTGAGCATATTCTTCGACAGAAAAAATCTAAAGCTCATGCTGAATATTCCTCTATGAATTAAATTCACAGTTCAAGAGAATTCTAAGAAAGAAAATTCCAGGCACAGATGGCTTCAACAGCAAATTCTATGACTCGTGTAAGGTAGAAATAGCATTAATTCTACAAAATTTGTCCAAAACATAGAAGAGAACATCTCCCAACTTATTTATGAGGGGAGCATTATGCTGACATCAAAAGCATACAAAACATTATAAGAAAATACAACCATGAACCAATGTGCTGATATAGAAAAGTCTTTAAGAACTACAAAGATATGACAAGGGCGGTGAAAACAATAAAGATTCAGAACAATGGTTTAATGATACATTTATGTACACTTTAAGATATATGAGTATAAATACACATATCTACACACATATATGTCTGTGCATCCTAATATGTGCCATAAAAATTGTCTGAAAAAACAGAGAAGCACTAGTAATAATATTACCACAGAGAAGAGACACTGGCAGCTAGAGAAGGGAGGAAGAGACAGACTTATTTTATACATTTCTGGACCATTTACAGTTTTTACCATGTCATCAATTTCTTTACTGAAAAGTAATTTCAAAATGTCTATTCAAAATTACTTGCAAATTATTTATCCAAAAATACTCTGGTTGTTTCAATTATCATTTATGGAATTTCTTTTTTTAATTCATATTTTATTAATTTTGAAAACAACTTCACCTGAAATGATTTACTAGGAGCAGGTATATCAGGAACAGGTTCATATTTTGGAATGCTTTCCACTAACTCCACAATCCCTTGAAGTTTTTTATCTGAGACTCGTAAAGAAATGAGAGGTAATTTTCCAAAAATCTTGAACCTGTTTCAAAAAGACAGAAATCATTATAAAGCAACTTTCATTCTGATATAGTACATTAATGAAAAAGAAGACTGTTACCCACAAATTATTCAAATATTATCAAAAGTAATTTTAAGCATTAACAATTATCCATATAACCTATGGTCAAATTATCCCACAATCTATACTGCAATATCCATCATATCTTATTGACCAGTCTCATTAAATTAGCTAACCTCATTATTTTTCAGAGATTTATTTTCTGAGCTTATTACATTTATTTTCCCTCTACTGTTTGCTGAACAGTTAGCTGACAATATTTATCAAGACTAAGTGTTTATTATGTGATTACTACTTAGCAAAGCACCATATATGCACTATCATCCTCATGACTTATGAGATTACCTACTTCTGTTTCCTATTTATACATAAGGAATCTAAGGCTTAGCAAGTGCAAATAACTTGATTAAGAAATTATATACCTAAAACCATAATTCAAAATTAGATCTAAGTAATTTATTGACCTAATATTTTCATTTCCTTTCCAGTCTTCTTTGCTTACAAGATGCAAGATTAATTAAAGAGAGACACACAAAGCACGTAATTCAACTCAAGCTGTCGATAGCTCATTTGAACAACTGAAATACTGGGAGCCCAGAATAAGAATGAGGGTCTTTAATCCTGTATAGCTTAATGTAATGCGTGAATACATCCTAGAACATATTAAGCAGATAATCAAAAAGTACTGGCAAAGTCCCTTGAGGGATGGGAGAAAAATATGGAACTATTAAACTCAGCATCAGGGAATCCCAATACTGTGTTAAACACTGGAGACACCCAAATCAATAGGCCAAGCCCTTGATCTTAAGGCTTATTCTTGTGATGTTTACGTAGGTAGCAGAGAAGCTTAGCCTACTTATAGGTGCGCCTAAGAGTTACTATTGGAGGACCTCTTTTATTGCTCAAATGTGACCTCACTCTCTCTAAGCCCAACTCTGCAAGTAAAATGATTGCCCTCCCCTCTACGTGGGACATGACATCCAGGGGTAAAAGTCTCCCTGGTGGTGTGGGAGACGACACCGGCATCCAGGGGTGAAAGCCTCCCTGGTTGTGTGGGAGATGACTCCCAGGCATGAGTCCGGCCTTGGCACCATGGGATCATCAATTCCATCCTGACCAAAAGGGGGAAAAGAAGTGTAACTAATAAAGTATCAGTGGCCGAGAGAGTTCAAACAGATTCAAGAAACTATTCTGGAGATCACTCTTATGCAAGCTTCAGTTAGACATTGCTACCTATTGTAACTTGCCAAACCCCAACCAAAATCATTCCAGCCTATCCTAAAGAAAGAACACCTAGGGCAATACATAAAATTCTACAAAATTTTCATGCACTAGGGTAACTTCCCAGAAACCTACAACCTCCAGTGGGTCCTAGACAAGTACTGAAACCTAGAGGGCCCAGCTTGTCCAGAACATCAGCTAGTTCCATCTCCGTACCCCATATTATTGACAGCCCATTTCAACATGTAAAAGTTAGAATGGACATAGCCCAAATACCCCTAAAGAGTGGGATAGAAAGATCAAAGGTGATGATAGAGTTATACAGAGAAGGCAGGGTTTAATAAACGAATATGAATGCTAAATCATTAAATTCATATATCTTTTTAGTCTCTAATCTTAGAGCAGCTAGAAGTAAAAACCTAAAATTGTAGGATTGTAACTCATACCAAACTCTGGAATCTGTTCTACAACTAATTGTGCTGTGCTTTGAAATTTATTGTTTCTTTTTTTTTAATGTTATTTTTCACAAAAATAGTTGACTATGATGATGAAAAAAAATTTATTCCTTCTAGCCTCCTATATTCTGGAGCAGCTAGAAGGAAAAATCTGATATGATGGTATGGTAGCCTATGGCAAACTCTGGGATCTGTCCTGTAACTACTTGTTGAAGAGTGCTTTTAAAAACTACTGCATTTTTCTCTCTTTGCTTTGTATATTTGTTATATTATACAATAATAATTTTTTTTTAAAAAAAAGACAGACAGACATCAGAGAGAAAGTTTTACTCACTACTCCTGTCCCTGGAATTTTCCTAAAGCTTACTTTTTCAGTTTATTCACATTGATTGCTAACATTATCTTTTTTAAAACATAGGTGAATTCTTGAAGAAAATTACAAACTATTTTCTACCTCCAGTGGTCTAAATACTTGGAAATAATCCCACACATACTACTTAGCTTAGTTACACATTACAGGTCAGTCCCATCAACTGATCTAAACTTCTGGATTTCTTTTAGTAAGTAAGCAGTACAACCTGAAGATACTTAGAACCAAAAGAATACTACCTGCCAAGTAACACAGGACGTCCTTTAATTTGCTTTAAAAGTATTCAACTCAAACTTCAAATGAAGGTGCCTGATACTTACAGAATTCCAGGATTTTGTATAATACCATATTCATTTTATACTGCTCACAACTTCACAAAAATTTAAACCAAATGACTCCTCAGATTTCATCTTTCTAAATCAGTGTAGTTTCTAGTGTAGTTACTGATACATCATTGGCCTACTCTATATTCATTTAGGCATTATTAGAGAACAACTTCAAAAGCCTTTCCAAAGGTGTTTTACTGATTTTCTTCGTCATATCTGGCTACAATGTACTGGACCAGGGGTCAGCACACTGCAGCTTGTCGGCCAAATCTAGTCTATTGCCTATTTCTGTAAATAAACTTTTCTTGGAACACAGCCATGCCCATTCATTTAGGTATTCTTTATGGTTGCTTTCATGGTACACAGCAGAACTGAATAGTTTAACAGAGACCACGTGCCCTACAAGCCTAAAATATTTACTATTTAGCTCTTTATAGAGAAAGTCTGCCTATGTTGTACTGGATTCATATCTTAGAATCTCACATTTCATTATGTAACTAGAAAGATATTTTAATCAGCTATTATAATTTATGCTAAAGTATTAAGTCCCACATCCCAGGACTTAAGCTTTCCCTAATCATATACTTTCAGAGCAAGTCCAAGCAAAATAAGTTACCCTATTCTTCCTTCAGAGGATTATCACCTTTTTTCTGGCATCCTGTTACTTTCCAGATTTTAGTATACTTACCTACAAAAACAGGAAAGTCTTTACAATTCGGTGGAAAAAAAAATATCAATTCTTACTCATATATTTACCATAAAACACACACACACACTCTCTTTGCTCTTTATCATTACTGACTGAAAATCTTTATAAGAAATATTAGCAGCAGCAAATGGGCAGGTAGACATTTGGGGAGAGACAAAAGAATCTAAGCCTTATCTCTGAAATTAAATTATACTTCAAGCTGCATAAAAAACAAATAAACAAAAAAACAATAGAATGCCTCTCTTTCCTTCTCCTTCTCTCTTTAATCCAAATTCCTGGCATCTCCCTGTCTCAAGACTCTCCAATTCTGCTTTGATATTTTAGGAGAAGGAAGTCTAAGAAAATGAGATATACAACTCTGGACAATGTTTGCCAGTGGATAAAGTGACCATAAATTAAAAGTCAGCAAAGTAAGATGTGGGTCTCTCTTACATTTCTCCCATCCACAGTCTTAGAATTTGAGAGCTGCCCAGCTCAGGTTAGTATACAAAATAAAGAAGAGATGGCGTTAAGAACAAAGAGACTGATTAAGAACCATCTTAAGAATCTTACTTAGGGGTTAGGAAAACTGTATTTCATACAGAAATTTCAAAATATAATTCAAAATAAGTACTTCAGCAAACTGTTGTTACTATTATTTAACAAATCAATCAACATGAGTATTTAACTACTGAAATTAATCAAACCAGTTAATCTCATTTTATCAATTTCTTTTTCACATTATATTTCTGAAATTGAAACTAATCTAAGTTAATGACTTATTATAATCACTACAGACTCGATTGAAGTCCAGTTCTTAAAATTTGTATTTACTTCTGCCAGCACCTTGGAATACTAATAATCTAACAGCACTTCAAAATTCCTTGCTTGAATTGTTTTGGGACCACACAGTAAACCAGCACAAGTTCCGTGGAGAACTTTTCTCCTTCCATTCTTGCATTCCTTTCATTATTTATTTCTTTTACTCTTATCCTGAGGGCGCCATCATTTGGTGACCCAGATTTATGCAGGGTTTCTTTAATGAAGCATAAATTTAATGATACACCTTATAACATCCTCATAAGAATCAAGGAAATACGGCACTTCCTTAGCTACAAAATTAAAAAGAAAGTCTACAATCATGCAAAATGGACAATACATACTTAGGCATCCTTAAATCTGTGACAACCATGGCTTTAGACAGTTCCACGTTGAAGTGCATAGGTACCAAAATATGCTGTGTAGAAACATTGAGTTTTCGTGCCTCTTTCCAATTATCACCTAATTATAGAAAACGGTTCATGTTTATCACGTGTAAAATTTGAAAAACACAAAAGACCTAAAATTACTATTAAGTGGTCACAAACTACACATATAACTAATTCTACAGCCATGTTCTCAGGTACACACAACTAGCAGGTAAATTTCTTTCACTTTCATGATTTTCCTCCTGCTACATCACAATACTCTACGTATTTTAATAGGAAAATGCTTACAGAAAAAAAAAAGCCATAGTTTTACTCAGATATTTTATTCATCCACTGTCAATCACCACACCAATCAGATACCTTACCCAAACAATATGGTTGTAAAGCAACAACGAAGAAGGCAGGGGAAAGAGACGTTCTTTGGTAATAATTAGTATACAAAACTGTTTTTTTAAAAACAAACACCTATGAGATCTTGTTGCTTTGTACGGGTTAGTGTCATGCCCCAATATATCCTAGAGTAATTTGGGCAGTATATAAAAATTATGTGCAAAGTCCCCTTGAGGGATTGGGGAGAGAGGAGAAAATATTCAACTTTCCCATTTGGAGGATTCCTGATATTCTCATGAGCAGTGGGGACAACCCAATCAACAAGGCTGAGCCCTCGATCTTGGGGTTTGCCCCTATGAAACTTATTCCTGCAAAGGAGAAGCTAAACCTAAGAGTGACCCCCAGAGAACCTCTTTTGTTGCTCAGATGTGGCCCCTCTCTCTCAGCCAACTCGGCAGGTGAACTCACTGCCCTCCCCACTATGTGGGACATGACTTCCAGGGGTATAAATCTCCCTGGCAATCTGGACCAGAAATCCTGGCATAAGCCTGGACCCAGCATGACGAGATTGAGAAAGCCTTCTTGACCAAAAGGGGGAAGAGAGAAATGAGACAAAATAAAGTCAGTGGCTGAGAGATTTCAAACAGAGTCAAGAGGTTATCATGGAGCTTATTCTCATGCATTACATAGATATCCCTTTTTAGTTTATGGTGTATTGGAGTGGATGGAACTGTTGAGATACGTTTCAGTAGCCTTGATTCTTGAAGACGACTGTATAACAATAGAGCTTTTACAATGTGGCTGTATGATGGTGAAAACCTGTGTCCGATGCTCCTTTTATCCACATTATAGACAGATGAGTAAAAAATTAAGGTTAAAATATAAATAAATAATAGGTGTGGCAGTTAGATTCAGTTGTCAACTTGGCCAGGGGAGGAACCTAGTTCTGTTGCTGTGGACATGAGCCAATGGCATGTGAACCTCATCTGTTGCTGATTACATCTGCAGTCCGCTAGGAGGTGTGCCTGCTGCAATGAATGATGTCTAACTTAATTGGCTGGTGCTTAAATGAGAGAGCACAACGTAGCACAGCCCAAGCAGCTCAGCATACCTCATCTCAGCACTCGCAGCTCAGCCCAGGCCCTTGGAGATGCAGAAAGAAATCACCCCAGGGAAAGCTGTTGGAAACTAGAGAGAAGGCCAGCAGAGATTACCCTGTGTCTTCCCATGTAAGAAAGAACCTCAGTTGAAAGTTAGCTGCCTTTCCTCTGAAGAACTAATGAAATAAATCCCTTATTATTAAAAGCCAATCCGTCTCTGGTGTGCTGCATTCTCGCAGCTAGCAAACTAGAACAATACGGGAGGGATAAAGGTTAAAAAACCAAGTAGATTGAAATACTGGTGGTCAATGAGAAGGAGAGGTAATGGGTACGGGATGTGAGTTTTTTCTTTTGTATTTCTTTTTCTGGAGTTATGCAAATTTTCTAAAAATGATCATGGTGATGAATACACAATTACGTGAGGATAATTGTGAGAAACTGATTGTGTATCATGTATGGACTGTGTGTGAATTTTCCTAATAAAAATATTTTTTTAAAAAACACATATATAAATACCACACAGGCACATCTGACATATTCATAGGCATAGATAATGGGGGAAAAAAAACACTCAAAGAATATAAACTAAAATATCAACACTGTTCACGTCTGAGCAGTACAATAAAGAATGATCATTTTTTGTATATTAAAAGTCCAAATTTTCTATAATAGGCATGTACCTTTATAATCAGAAGAAAAAAATTTTTAAATAAATAACAAAATTAATGGGATGTGTCTAATACCATGCATTTTTATATAAATTACCTCATGAACCTACAATTTTAAGAGTCAGATAAAATCCTCAAAAAAACCAAGCCATGGGAAGATTAGATTCTTACTGATAGGTGGTAAAACAGATTTTATTACAATTTTTTACATTCCACCAGCATTGAGATAAATCAAAGAAACATTTCCCTCAGCTCCCATTTTACAGATTAAAAAATATAAGATATTTGGGAGTATATATTTCAGTATTTAACAGAGAGTATATGACAAACAATTGTATTAAGTAACCACAATACCAAAAACCCTACTCAATAAAAGACTCAATCATTTGAAAATAGTTGATGCTTATCAAAAAAAAAAAATTCCATGGAAGCTATTTTAATAAACAATGCTCAGACAATAATTGCAAAATACTTTTTAGAATTTCTTTCCAACAACATTTCAATATCTTAAATATTAAATTAAGTATAGTTCATACACTTTCAAAAAGTTGTAACTAAATGCATCAAACATACCAAACTAAAGTAATTTAATTCCCTAAAAAAGTATTCTAAAATAATAATTAATAATAAATAAACAAAAATAATAACTAAATAACTCTAAAAACAATTTCCCATTTACCACCCACTATATTTCTGGGCTCTTTTCATACTAACTGGAATATGCTACAAATAGAAACCAAGTTCACTGTCCTAAAGCAAATATAGGATAAATTAAATCAGAATGTTCCAATTATATACAAACTAACATTTCAGATAACTACCACTTTGGATTCTCACTGCTTCTGCTTTTATCAATTAGCTCAGACAACAACTATTTGCCCACAAACATACTGAGCAAGTACTCTAGGGCATTCCCCAGTCAAATTCTACTGAATTATATGAATGTGTACTAACATTTATTAAAAAGCAATATGGTACAGTGGAAGGAAGGCTAAACTAAACAAAGTGAGACTTGGTCACCAATTACATTAATGGCCCTTGTAAAATTAATTTCTAGCTGTACTGACATCATCTAAAAAAACTAGATCTGGAACAGAGATTTCTGTGTGGTATACCATAGTGAGCAAAGTAAAAGTGGACCTAAAATAATGATACTCTTCAGTCTTTGTGAGGCTGTCTATGGCCTGGGGCTGTCAAAGAACTTGAATAGCCTCTTTCCGTTATCCACATATAACATACAAATACCATTTTCAATATGTGCCAATGGTTTCCCACCTTGGCCAAAGTTTGGAAAACTTTGATCAAGATCAGGATTTCTTAACTGTACTGGTATTTTGGACTGGATAAGCCTTGGTTGCAGAGAGTTGTCTAGTGCACTATAGGATGTTTAGCAGCATCCCTGGCCTCCACCCACTACATGAATATAGTAACCCCTTCCAATGTGAGAGTCAAAAATGTCTCCAAGGGCAGGCAATGGTGGCTCTGTGGAAGAATCATCGCCTGCCATGCCAGAGACACGGGTTCAATTCCCGGAGTCTGCCCATGCCAAAAAAAAGTGTTTCCAGACATCGACAAAATGTCTAGAGGCAAAACTGCTCCTGGTTAAGAACCATTGATCTATGTGCTATTTACCAGCAGTTTTAATTCAAAAACATAAAAATTCTGACATAGTTAATTTGGAGATCTTCACAGAGTGCCTAAAAATCTAATTCCTCACCTCAGCGAAGTCAATCAATAAATAAAGAATTTCATACTTACCAGCTCTGCTGTAAAGCAGTTGAATGCTCGTAAGCTGAATATCAAAGGAATCATAAGCTCTATGCATTATCTCTTCAAGATTGGCCCCACCTGGTTTCACATCTGGTAATTCTGACCGACTTTTACTTATCACCTTTAAAGTTAATTATAATAATTTAGACTATCCAAAACATTTCAAACTGGGAGTAAAAACTTTTTACATTTCAGAACTACAATATAAAAATTTAACAGAAGATAAACTCAAAAGCTGACACACATTGTAAGACTATTAGAAATGCCTTTATTCATGAGATGTATTATTAGATGATTAGGTATAAAGTGAAGTTTTATACATTAAATTCTATTTTCCATTTACTTATATTAAAAGAGAGGAACCAAGCTAGTTGTGGAGAATACTATTATCTACAAATTCTTAAAATCTGATAAGAAGACTTTTCATTAAAAGCAACAATCAAGAGACAAATTAAGTTTAGAAAATGTTTCTATGGCACAATAAAGGATATATAAATTAGCTTTATAATAGTAAGTAGACGAGTCCAGTATTAGGTATTAGGTCAGACACATTTTAATCCTAACTCTAAGATTTATGCAATGCCAGGCAAGTCATATTTGTATCCCCCTTTCTTGGCATTCTACATAAACAATTTTTTTTCACCTAAACATCCTAGAGATTCCATAACAGTATGTATCTTATCTATCCCTTCATATGTTTTCTAAAAAAATTTTTCTCTATTTGATATAACTCATATGAAGCGGACTATCAAACAATGATTATCTCTGTTTGACAATGAGTTTTAGACAAGAAGTTAATTAAGCAAATTGCAGAGAGTCATACAAATAGATGATTCCTGATCTTATGCTCATTCCATCATATCACACTGCCCTTGAAAAAATACGATAACCAATGTCAAATACAAATAATTAGCTGCATAGATTGTATTACAAATGCATATACATGGGGTATCTATATAATTAGCAAATGAAGAATAAAAAAATAGAGAGACAAGGGAGGGTGTCATTATAAAAGCACATATTTATTAGGTAGCCTTAAAGAGTATTCTATTATCCATCCTTCTCGGGATTTTAAATTGTTTTAACTATTTCTCCACATTTAATGATCTAGTGGACAGTAGTCATGTCCATGTTTGATGATCCAGAACTTTCTATAGTGACAGATGAGTTCCATATCTGTACTGACCAATACAGTAGCCACTGGACATTTGTGACTACAAGTACTTGAATGTGGCACCTATGTCTAAGGAAATGAATTTTTAGTTTTATTTAATCTTAATAAAATTTAAATAACCACACAGGCCTAGTAGCTACCATCATGAACAGTGAAGATCTAGAAAACATAGAAACAATTTATTCTTTATTCAAAATTAGGGAAGAATAAACAAATTGGAAGGAAAGGCAAATAACTTTGGTAAATGCAAGAAGAATCACCTCTCAATTAAGGATTAAAAACAAAAATATTAAAAGCATCAGTATCTACAGAATTATATATGTAAAAAAATTTCAAAAGGCAGAAGATCACAACTGATTAGATCCAGACCTCCCTCTCATGCTCTATATTTTAATTACTCAGGCAATAGATTTAAATAGGAAAAACCCTCAAGCATTACTCTGCAAATTCATACATATAATTTTTAGGCTCATAACTGACCTGCAGAGTTCAAACAGTCATTCTGCCATTAGCAAGAAAGGAAACTATCTAGTTAAATGAAATTTCACTTTATGCATAGGAAGATTTCTCAAATTCTAGTATCTACCATAAATCTAAAAATTAAACACACTAGAAAAAACCATCTAAAGAATAAAATATATTTTAAAAAAAGAGAACACTTTGAAATGTCATGTTATAAAACAAATATTATCAGAAGATACCTTTAGATGACCAAGATCCAAAAGCAGTAGATTTGATATAGGACTAAAATTTCCATCTTGTGGGACAATAACATATGAAGCCTTCAAATTAATTTTGAGATCAAGAACTTTCTGTGTTTCAATAATATAAAGCAGACCTGTAGAAAATTCAAATCTTCATTATGAACAGTTTTCACAAATTACCCAGAAAGAGGGAAGAAGGAAAAGACTTAAACAAATAGAACTATATAAAAGATAAGAGACTGTTTCCAAATAGGTACATCTTAAACTTGTTGGATAAATATCCAAAATACATTATTAAATTTTAAGAACCAATTTCAACAGTACTACACAGTGCCATTCATTATTTCGTAATTTAGCATTTTTATTCTTGATAATAAATGATGGTAAATGTTTAGAGAAGAAAACAGAATTCAAAGAATATACTTCAAATTGTTAAAAGCTGTTACCTCAAAAAAGAAAACATACATATTTCTGTAACATCTGAACTTTAGATAATGGATATTTACTACATTGGTCATTTCTTTAAAAGGTAAAAAAATAAAAGCTTAGGAAAACAAATATTAGAGAAAGTAAGTTCTAAATCTGAATAACTATGGTAGGTTTCCATCATATTTATATTTAACTATGATGTATGATATATGTAACTATAATCTATAAATAAAAAGAGAAATACACCAGAGAAAACACTTGATTTTATGCTTAGGGCTTCTGCTAAGCATCAGTAAGTATCAGTACACAGAATTTGAACTATAAATAGAATTCGGAATTGTAACAAATAAAAGGAGGTAAATCAAGGTTCCCAAAATAAATGCATTCATCTGCACTGATATGCAAAACCTACTGAGACATAGAAAATAATGGAGAAAAATGAGTAAAAACCAGAAAAGAAAGACACATACTTTGAATAATATAATGTCTAGCCCCCTGTGGAAAAGGAAGAATGAATAATGTGTATTATAAAACTGAGAGGTAAGACAGCCTAACAAAAGGATGCTTTAATTACGCTGACATTTACCAAAGGTCTTATCAAAATAGGAGATGAATTCTTGATTTCTTGGATAAAATATATTCTCTTGAGAGAGAGAAGAAACAAAGAAGAACTGTACATCTAATTTTTATCCACAAGTATAAGTAACGGAAACGGCAGGAGAAAAGTGACAATTTCATGTCAGATCTTGTGACAGCCAAAACGGAACAGAGTTCAACGAGAGATGTACCTCAGACTTACCAAAAATGGATTCTAAAACCAAAGCTATGACAACATAACTGGAAATTACTCCAATGAAAATTTGGAGCTTAACAATGGTCACTTCAATGATACCACATTTTAAAGGAAATGACCAAAAGGAAGGGCACATTACCAAGTACAAATATAAAATCTGTATTGAACTGTAAGAATGTCAATACAATTAAATGATTAGAATGTACTGGGGGAAGTTTACTAATATAAGAAGGGGCCTTTAGTCATAGAGCCAAAAACATCACTATTAAGCAAGCAAAGGCAAATCTGCTTTCTTTTGGTACGTGGTATAATGAGATAACAAACTGAAATTATTAATGTAATCTTCTTTGCCAAAAAAGATGGACAAAAAACAAAGGTCCAAAGACCCTGAACAAAATTTTTGCAATTAACTTACTTGTGGTTATTAGGTATGAACTTTCTGAGTATAATAAACAATTATTGCTGTATATGTCTTTAAAGATTGAAGTTATCTGTTTAGTGTTTAAGATATCAATACACAAAATTTGAACCATAAGTAGAATTTAGGATTGTAACAAATAAGGGGAGATAAATCTATATTCAATCTAGAAATATAACATATTTAAAGCAAGCTTTATTGAAATTACTTTAACCTAAATAAAATCTTGGAAAAAGGACAGTAAACTTCATTCATCAACACTAATAATGGCATTTACCTGTCGCCGTCTTATCACGAAATTCTTCAAGTTTTGTCAACGTTGCTGAAGTCAGCTGTGCTAAATGTACCCCTTTTGGAGGTCTGAAGAACTCCACTATACTATTGACTGTCCTCTGTTAAAATAAGCATCACCGACATGAGAAACACACTCAAAGCAAATTGAAATTTTAAAACCTGGTGATTAAAAATGCTTACTGCATTATATATCATTTCTAAAGGCTCAGCTTCTATGATACACCTTTGATCAACAGTTTCATCTAATGGATTGATTTCAAATGTAATTTGGAAAAGCGATGTAGTATCATCCAATGAAGACAGGAGACGGGGTTTTGTTGAATTATCTGGTAAGCCAGTAACATGAAATGAGTCTATTTTGGTTTCAAATCTGCATAAAAAAGAACAAATATTAGCAAACAATACGATTTTGAAACAATTTTCAAGTCGAAAATGATAAAAAATGAGTGAAAACAATTTCACTTTGCATTTCCTGGTACTCCATTCCATTAACATCAAATACAGCTATTTTATCTGAAGTGAAACAGATTAATTCACAAAGACTCTACTCATATGTTTATTTCTATGTAAAAAAGCTATAAAAAGCTAATTTAAGGTGTATTTATTGATAAAATCTAACAGTGAAACAAATGTGACATTTACAAAATCTCTGAAAATTGACTTAAGAGCATACATCAAGCAGAAAGACATTTATTCAGTAAAATGTGTTAAATCTTGATAAGAACTGTGACAGTTTGCGGCATTTGAACTATGACCTTCTCCCATCCTGACCCCTAGCTCTGCGTTATGGAAGGTCTATACCAGGTGAATACAGCCAAGAATATGGAGGACCCTTCATCTCTCAGCTTCAAGTAAAGAGTACAATTTCACCCTAGAAAGGGTAAGCAGTCCACATTTCTCACTTCCTATTCCAGCTATGTGTTACAGAAACTCTATTTCAAGCTGGTGCAACAAAGAGGACTAGGATTTCCTTTCCTCACCCTATTATCAATGAATGACAGCACAGCTCCAGGCTGTTAAAACTGAGCAGCAACAGAAATTTGCTCATAAGGAAGTCCTTCCCAATTTGCTCATAAGGATGAAGTGCCATGCCAAAACAGGCAAGCACCACCACCTTCTGGTAAAACCTGGTATAAGCAGGAGTGTCACTGGAAAAAGTGGGCTGTTGTACGTGTATGCAGAACCCAATTCAGTGGCACTAAGGTTATGTCAAGGATAAAAGTAGGTTCAAAAGACTCATAGCTATATCTGAGGGGACGTCAGAGAGAAGTTCATGTCAAAAGGTTCTATTGCAAACAACGGAGATATTGGTGGCAGACAATTAAAAGGAAGCTGGTGGCTCTGTGAAACTAGTAGCAACAAGTGAAATGGCAGACCAACCACAAACAATTTAAACAAAGAGAACCACGGAAAAAGACAAGCAAAGTAGAGCCCTCCTGGGATCACAATTCATCCCACAAGTAGGAAAGGCTATGTTCATGCCCTTTACTGTACCCACTGAGGAGCAATTAAGAGTGGGACTAGGGGCATACCTGCAAGTAATCTCTAAACCACACAAAGATCCATCCACAAAGGGCAGAAACTACACTTGTTCAAAATATTTAAGAACAACCTCTTAGGAACTGCTGAAAACTAAATTACTCTAGCCCAGGGGCAAATCCTAGGAAACTAGTATAAAAATAGATTCACACTCATTCCCATTTGAAAGATTGTGCCCAGAGCTGCAACTAGTGCTCAGGAGACACAGGAGAGTGAACTGAACATACAGCAAAATCATAAACTCTCCAAACTGTGAAAGCAGTCTCCAAACTATGGTAGGCATAAATCCTGTTAACTTAAAGGGCTTAAGTACAATCTGTGACCAGTAAGTGATGTGTTACAGCTAACACAGTAGCACCCTCTAGGAAGGTAGACTAAAAGATAAAAATCTAAGCAGAGATATCAGTGGCTGTACACATTGGTGAAATATTTTTCAAAGAATTAATCCAGTAAAGTCACTAAAATAAGTAAAACCAACCAAAACAGACAACAAGTACAAGGATAAGGGGGTGGGGTAAGATCCAGAACTGCAACACTATATTATCTAAAATGGTCTGGTTTGAACACAGAATTAGGAGACATGCCTATGCACAGACAGTGTGACCAATACTGAAGGAAAAAGAAGGCAACATAGACTGCCTATTAAGGGCCCAACGCTGGATTGAGCAGATGAAGACTTCAAAGCATTCATTATGAATATAATCAAAGAATGAAAGAAATCTATGTTTAAAGATTTAAATTACTCATTAAATAGAGACTATCAATAAAGAATGCAGAAATTATTTTTTAAAATGTAAATTTCAGAATACAAAAGTCCAAAATATGAGAAGTAAAATGCTCTAGAAAAGCTGAACACTAACTTTGACCTGGCAGAAGAATCAACAAAGTGAAAGATAGAGCAACAGAGATTATACAATCTGAAAAAACAACAAAGATTAACAAACAGAGCCCCAAAGAAACATGGGATACCAAGAAATGCACTAATATACACACAGTGAAAAAAATAGGAGAGAGAGAGAGAAAAAAGGGGAAGGAGAAATACTGAAGAAACAATAGCTGGGAATTTCCGAAATTTGATTTGAAAAAAAAAACAAAAACAAAATAAAAAACACTAATTTACACATCCGAGAAGCTGAGCAAACTCCAAAAAAGAAAAACACAAAGAGATCTACAAATACATCATAGTCATAATACTGAAAGGCAAAGACAAAAAAAAATCTTGAATGCAGCAAGAAATATAAATGGCTCATAACATTCAAGAATACTACAATAAGATTAAGAGCTACAGTAACATGGCTATACTTTGCAATGAGAAGTAACAGAGGGCAGGACGCACTTGGAAAACAAATCAAATTGCTAAAAGAAAAATATCTGTCAACTAAGAATCAGATAAACAGCAAAATTACTTTTCAAAACTGAAAGTGAAATAAAGACATCTAAGATAAAAACTCAGAATTTGTTGCTAGCAGACCTGTTTTATGGGAATCCTATTCTTCAGACTGAAAGGAACTGACAACAGAGAGTGAATCAAATTTACAAGAAAATAACACCATTAAAGATAATGTTCTGTTTCTACAAAGTTGAAGTATCAACTTGGCCAGGTGATAATGTCCCATTGTTCTGTTTCTACAAATTTATATCACTAGTATAGGAAAAGCATCTACCGGGGATTGCATTTGAGGTTGGCTAAGGGGGCATGCTTCTACAATCAGTGAGATTTAATTTACTTAGCTGGAGGCTTAAAAGAGGGAGGTCAGAGGGAACACAGCACAGCCTAAGCAGCTCAGCATACTGGATCTCAGCACTCACACAGCTCAACCCAGATGTTTGGAGATACAGAAAGGAATCCCACAGGGAAAACCAGTGGAACACAGAAACCAGTAGAAAAGGCCAGCAGACATCACAGTGTGCCTTTTCATGTAACAGAGAACCTCATATGAAAGTTAGCTGTATTTGCTCTGCAGAACTATAAATTTTTAACTAAATAAATCCCCTTATTAAAAACCAATCCAGGGACTTCCTGGAAGATGGCGGCTTAGTAAGACGCGCGGATCTTAGTTTCTTCTCCAGGACACCTACTAGGGGAGTAGAAACGATACAGAAAGCGCCCAAAGCCACAACAGAGAGAAAAAAGACAGCGTACCCCATCCTGGAACGGCTGGCTGGCTGAGAGAAGCAGCTCGGGTGAGATCGCCGAGGCGCGCGGGCCTTACCGGGCGGGGTGGCAAGCAGCCGGAGTTACTCCCTTCCCCCTTCCCAGGCCGGCTGGGAGAATTGAGAGGCGGTCCCCTGACACCAAGGCGGCTTGCGCCCACACCACGCGCAGCCCCCGGACCAACTGAGAGAATTGGATCGGAAACCCCCAGGCCGCGGAGAACGGTGACGGGTGGGGGAGGCCCCTTCCAAACCCGTGACTCCCGGGGAACGTGCACTCTCTCGGGCGAGCCGCTGCCGCTGGCGCCCTCCCCCCACGCTTGTTGCCCAGGGCCAACTAGGAAATTCGGACGGGCTCTTTCCCTGGCTGCGGCGACCAGCAACCCTCCCTGCGTTCGGACCGCGGGCCGGCTCAAGCCGCTTCGGCTAGCGAACCCCCAGGACGGCGAGAGTTTTCCAAAGTTTAAGGTCCCACAGCACCTTTTACTGGTGGGACCCGCAGACAAACGTGTGCCACGAGCGCCACCTACTGGGCAGGATAAGAAAAAACAGAACCCAGGGATTTCACAGAAAAATCTTCCAAACTTTTGGATCCAATACCCAGGGAAATCTGTCTAAATGCGCAGACGCCAACAGAAGATAACGGATCACGCTCAAATAATTGAAAATATGGCCCAGTCAAAGGAACAAACCAATAGTTCAAATGAGATACAGGAGCTGAGACAACTAATGCTAAATATACGAACAGAAATGGAAAACCTCTTCAAAAACGAAATCGATAAATTGAGGGAGGACATGAAGAAGACATGGGCTGAACATAAAGAAGAAATAGAAAAACTGAAAAAGCAAATCACAGAACTTATGGAAGTGAAGGACAAAGTAGAAAAGATAGAAAAAACAATGGATACCTACAATGATAGATTCAAAGAGACAGAAGATAGAATTAGTGATTTGGAGGATGGAACATCTGAATTCCAAAAAGAAACAGAAACTATCGGGAAAAGAATGGAAAAATTTGAACAGGGTATCAGGGAACTCAAGGACAATATGAACCGCACAAATATATGTGTTGTGGGTGTCCCAGAAGGAGAAGAGAAGGGAAAAGGAGGAGAAAAACTAATGGAAGAAATTTTCACTGAAAATTTCCCAACTCTTATGAAAGACCTAAAATTACAGATCCAAGAAGTGCAGCGCACCCCAAAGAGATTAGACCCAAATAGGCGTTCTCCAAGACACTTACTAGTTAGAATGTCAGAGGTCAAAGAGAAAGAGAGGATCGTGAAAGCAGCAAGAGAAAAACAATCCATCACATACAAGGGAAACCCAATAAGACTATGTGTAGATTTCTCAGCAGAAACCATGGAGGCTAGAAGACAGTGGGATGATATATTTACATTACTAAAAGAGAAAAACTGCCAACCAAGACTCCTATATTCAGCAAAATTGTCCTTCAAAAATGAGGGAGAAATTAAAACATTCTCAGACAAAAAGTCACTGAGAGAATTTGTGACCAAGAGACCAGCTCTGCAAGAAATACTAAAGGGAGCACTAGAGTCAGAACCAAAAAGACAGAAGAGAGAGGTATGGAGAAGAGTGTAGAAAGAAGGAAAGTCAGATATGATATATATATAATACAAAAGGCAAAATGGCAGAGGAAAATATTATCCAAACAGTAATAACACTAAATGTTAACGGACTGAATTCCCCAATCAAAAGACATAGATTAGCAGAATGGATTAAAAAACAGGATCCTTCTATATGCTGTCTACAGGAAACACATCTTAGACCCAAAGATAAACATAGGTTGAAAGTGAAAGGTTGGGAAAAGATATTTCATGCAAATAACAACCAGAAAAGAGCAGGAGTGGCTATACTAATATCCAACAAGTTAGACTTCAAATGTAAAACAGTTAAAAGAGACAAAGAAGGACACTATATACTAATAAAAGGAACAATTAAACAAGAAGACATAACAATCATAAATATTTATGCACCGAACCAGAATGCCCCAAAATACGTGAAGAATACACTGCAAACACTGAAAAGGGAAATAGACACAAATACCATAATAGTTGGAGACTTCAATTCCCCACTCTCATCAATGGCAGGACATTTAGACAGAGGATCAATAAAGAAATAGAGAATCTGAATATTACTATAAATGAGCTAGACTTAACAGACATTTATAGGACATTACATCCCACAACAGCAGGATACACCTTTTTCTCAAGTGCTCATGGATCATTCTCAAAGATAGACCATATGCTGGGTCACAAAGCAAGTCTTAACAAATTTAAAAAGATTGAAATCATACACAACACTTTCTCGGATCATAAAGGAATGAAGTTGGAAATCAATAATAGGCAGAATGCCAGAAAATTCACAAATACCTGGAGGCTCAACAACACACTCTTAAACAACGAGTGGGTCAATCAAGGCGAATAAAAACGAAAACACAACATATCAAAACCTATGGGATGCAGCAAAGGCAGTGCTAAGAGGGAAATTTATTGCCCTAAATGCCTATATCAGAAAAGAAGAAAAGGCAAAAATGCAGGAATTAACGGTCCACTTGGAAGAACTGGAGAAAGAACACCAAACTAATCCCAAAGCAAGCAAAAGGAAAGAAATAACAAAGATCAGATCAGAAATATATGAAACTGAAAACATGAAAACAATAGAGAAAATCAGTAAGACCAGAAGTTGGTTCTATGAGAAAATCAATAAGATTGATGGGCCCTTAGCAAGACTGACAAAAAGAAGAAGAGAGAGGATGCAAATAAATAAGATCAGAAATGGAAGAGGAGACATAACCACTGACCTCACAGAAATAAAGGAGGTAATAACAGGATACTATGAACAACTTTACGCTAATAAATACAACAACTTAGATGAAATGGACGGGTTCCTGGAAAGACATGAACAAGCAACTTTAACTCAAGAAGAAACAGATGACCTCAACAAACCAATCACAAGTAAAGAGAATGAATTAGTCATTCAAAAACTCCCTAAAAAGAAAAGTCCAGGACCAGACGGCTTCACATGTGAATTCTACCAAACATTCCAGAAAGAATTAGTACCAACTCTCCTCAAACTCTTCAAAAAAATCAAAGCGGAGGGAAAACTACCTAATTCATTCTATGAAGCCAACATCACCCTCATACCAAAACCAGGCAAAGATATTACAAAAAAAGAAAACTACAGACCAATCTCTCTAATGAATATAGATGCAAAAATCCTCAATAAAATTCTAGCAAATCGTATCCAACAAACATTAAAAGAATTATACATCATGACCAAGTAGGATTCATCCCTGGTATGCAAGGATGGTTCAACATAAGAAAATCAATTAATGTAATACACCATATCAACAAATCAAAGCAGAAAAATCACATGATCATCTCAATTGATGCAGAGAAGGCATTCGACAAGATTCAACATCCTCTCGTGTTGAAAACACTTCAAAAGATAGGAATACAAGGGAACTTCCTTAAAATGATAGAGGGAATATATGAAAAACCCACAGCTAATATTATCCTCAATGGGGAAAAATTGAAAACTTTCCCCCTAAGATCAGGAACAAGACAAGGATGTCCACTATCACCACTATTATTCAACATTGTGTTGGAGGTTCTAGCCAAAGCAATTAGACAAGAAAAAGAAATACAAGGCATCAAAATTGGAAAGGAAGAAGCAAAACTATCACTGTTTGCAGACGATATGATACTATACGTCGAAAACCCGGAAAAATCCACAACAAAACTACTAGAGCTAATAAATGAGTACAGCAAAGTAGCAGGTTACAAGATCAACATTCAAAAATCTGTAGCATTTCTATACACGAGTAATGAACAAGCGAAGGGGGAAATCAAAAAACTAATCCCATTTACAATCGCAACTAAAAGAATAAAACACCTAGGAATAAATTTAACTAAAGAGACAAAAAACCTATATAAAGAAAAGTACAAAAAACTGCTAAAAGAAATCACAGAAGACCTAAATAGATGAAAGGGCATACAATGTTCATGGATTGGAAGACTAAATATAATTAAGACGTCAATCCTACCTAAACTGATCTACAGATTCAATGCAATACCAATCAAAATCCCAACAACTTATTTTTCAGAATTAGAAAAACCAATCAGCAAATTTATCTGGAAGGGCAGGTTGCCCCGAATTGCTAAAAACATCTTGAGGAAAAAAAACGAAGCTGGAGGTCTCGCGCTGCCGGACATTAAGGCATATTATGAAGCCACAGTGGTCAAAACAGCATGGTATTGGCATAAAGATAGATATATTGACCAATGGAATCGAATAGAGTGCTGAGATACAGACCCTCTCATCTATGGGCATTTGATCTTTGATAAGGCAGTCAAGCCAACTCACCTGGGACAGAACAGTCTCTTCAATAAATGGTGCCTAGAGAACTGGATATCCATATGCAAAAGAATGAAAGAAGACCCGTATTTCACACCTTATACAAGTTAACTCAAAATGGATCAAAGATCTAAACATTAGGTCTAAGACCATAAAACAGTTAGAGGAAAATGTAGGGAGACATCTTATGAATCTTACAATTGGAGGCGGTTTTATGGACCTTAAACCTAAAGCAAGAGCACTGAAGAAGGAAATAAATAAATGGGAGCTCCTCAAAATTAAACACTTTTGTGCATCAAAGAACTTCATCAAGAAAGTAGAAAGACAGCCTACACAATGGGAGAGAATATTTGGAAATGACATATCAGATAAAGGTCTAGTATCCAGAATCTATAAAGAGATTGTTCAACTCAACAACAAAAAGACAGCCAACCCAATTACAAAATGGGAAAAAGACTTGAACAGACACCTACCAGAAGAGGAAATACGGATGGCCAAGAGGCACATGAAGAGATGCTCAATGTCCCTGGCCATTAGAGAAATGCAAATCAAAACCACAATGAGATATCATCTCACACCCACCAGAATGGCCATTATCAACAAAACAGAAAATGACAAGTGCTGGAGAGGATGCGGAGAAAGAAGCACACTTATCCACTGTTGATGGGAATGTCAAATGGTGCAACCACTGTGGAAGGCAGTTTGGCGGTTCCTCAAAAAGCTGAATATAGAATTGCCATACGACCCAGCAATACCATTGCTGGGAATCTACTCAAAGTAATTAAGGGCAAAGACACAAACGGACATTTGCACACCAATGTTTATAGCAGCGTTATTTACAATTGCAAAGAGATGGAAGCAGCCAAAATGTCCATAAACAGAAGAATGGCTAAACAAACTGTGGTATATACATACGATGGAATATTATGCAGCTTTAAGACAGGATAAACTTATGAAGCATGTAATAACATGGACGGACCTAGAGAACATTATGCTGAGTGAGTCCAGCCAAAAACTAAAGGACAAATACTGTATGGTCCCACTGATGTGAACGGACATTCGAGAATAAACTTGGAATATGTCATTGGTAACAGAGTCCAGCAGGAGTTAGAAACAGGGTAAGATAATGGGTAATTGGAGCTGAAGGGATACAGACTGTGCAACAGGATTAGATACAAAAACTCAAAAATGGACAGCACAATAATACCTAAGTGTAAAGTAATCATGTTAAAACACTGAATGAACCTGCATCTGCGCTATAGGGTTTGTTTTGTTTTGTTTACTATTATTATTACTTTTATTTCTTTTCTCTATATTAACATTCTATATCTTTTTCTGTTGTGTTGCCAGTTTCTCTAAACCGATGCAAATGTACTAAGAAACGATGATCATGCATCTATGTGATGATGTTAAGAATTACTGATTGCATATGTAGAATGGTATGATTTCTAAATGTTGTGTTAATTTCTTTTTTTTCCGTTAATTAATAAAAAAAATAAATAAAAAAATAACAGGATACTCACATGGAAAAAGATGGAAATGTGTCTCTGCCATACAGCATACAAAAAAAAAAGTCTGATAAACAATATAACTAGTCAAGTGAAGAAATTAATGCTCGAAAGGGAATTTCTTCCCTAAGAAAAGGGGGACGGGGCAGGGACCAGTACAAGTGGCAAGTCTACATATGAGAATTCAGACCCCAGGGCTGGAAAAAAGAAATAAATTTAGTTTGCCTTCTGTCTTAGCGTTTATGTCAACCACACGCCAGGTAAGGACAGGATCTATTGAGAATTAAAGGCACCACACCACTTTATGCCAATTGGGAGCTACAGGCCATCAAGAGTCACCTGCCAAACATGATAGGAAAAGCACAAAGTATAGAGGCTTGACAGGAAAGTCTGATGACCTCCTAGGTCTCATCCTCAGGGAAACTTGATATAAGTACACCCTCCTCCTGGGCCTGTTTATTCTAAGAAGATCTGATTGGGATGACAGTATCTGGGAAAAGATTCCTCAAAAAAAAAAAAAAAAAAAAAAAAAAAAAGGTTACATACAAGCAGGGCAAGAAACAGAAAAACCAAAGCTGAAAAACCCTGATCAGTTAAAAAGAAGCCATGCTAGAGGTAAAAATTAATCTGGACTGACTGTCAAAGAATAAACAGAGAACAAAGCCAATGAATATACATGTTATGAGTGTCCCAGAAAAAGAAGGAAAGGAAAAGGGGCAAAAGAATAATGCAGGAAATAAACACTTGAAATTTCTCATCTCCTAAAAAACACATAAAATTATAGCTCAAAGCACAGTGTACCAAAAACAGAGTAGATCCCAATAGACCTACTCCGAGACATTTACTAATCAGATTGTAAGATGTCAAAGAGAAAGAGAGAATCTTGAAACCAGCAAGAGAAAAGTAATCCATCACCTACAAAGGAAGCCCAATGAGAGTATGTGTGGATTTCTCAGCAGAAACCATGGCGGTGAGAAGGCAGTGGTATAATGCACTTTAAGATTCTAAAAGAGAAAAAATGCCAACCAATAATTCTATATCCAGCAAAACGGTCCTTCAAAAAGGAAGGGCAGATTGAAATATTTTTAGACAATCACTGAGAGAGGTTGTGACCAAGAGACCGGCACTGCAAGAAATATTAAAGGGAGCACTACAGGCAGATAAGAAAAGGCAGGAGAGAAACGTATGGAGAGAAGAGTGTACAAATGAAGAATACCAGGTAAAAAGAGAAAAAAATATTAGATGTGACACATATAAAGTCCAAAAGACAAAATAGTAGAAGAAAGTAATGTCTTTACAATAATGACATTAAATACTAATGGATTACACACCCCAATCAAAAGACATAGACTGGTAGAATGAATTAAAAAACAGGACCCATCTATATGCTGCCTATAGGACACTCATTTTAGACCCAAGGATAAACTTAGGTTGAAAGTGAAAGGTTGGGAAAAGATAACTTCATGGAAACAACTATCAGAGAAGAGCAGGAGTAGCTATACTAATATCGGACAAATCAGACTTCAAATGGAAAACAATTAAGAGAAAAAACAATTTTTAAAACAATTGTAAAATAATTAAAGGACACCATATATTAATAAAAAGAACAATTCAAAAAGACACAACAATCAAAAACATTTATGCACTGAGCGAGAGTGCTCCAAAGTACCTAAGGCAAACACTGACAGCAATGAAGGGAGAAATACACACCTCTACCATAATAGCTGGAGACTTCAATTCGCCGCTCTCATCAAAGGATAGAATATCTAGATAGTAGATCAATAAGGAAACAGAGAATTTGAATAATATGATGAATGAACTAGACTGAACAAACATTTACAAAACATTACACGTTACAACAGGAGGATACATATTTTTCTAAACTGTTCATGGAACATTCTCAAGAATAGACCATATGCTGGGTCATATAGCAAGTTTCAATAAATTTTAAAAGACTGAAAACATACAAAACACTTTTGTGGATTATCATGGAATGAAGTTGGAAATCAGTAACAAATGAGGCCCAGAAAATGCACAAATATATGGAGGCTAAACAACATACTCTTAAACAATCAGCAGGTCAAGTAAGAAACTGTGAGAGAAATCAGTAAATATCTTGAGGCAAATGAAAATGAAAACACTACCTATCTAAATTTATGGGATGGACTTCCGGGTCAAGATGGAGGCTTAACAATGTGCGCGTTTTAGTTCGTACTCCAGAACAACTACTAAATAACCAGAAACAGTACAGAACAGCTCCTGGGGCCACGTCAGTGACCAGACACACAGTGTACCCTAGTCTGGACCAGCTGGACCAGCTGCGAGCACCCCCCCCGAACCGTGAATTCCCAAAGGTGCTGTGGCCAGCGCCCCTCCCCCACAGGCCACTTCCCAGAGGGGAAAGGAAGTGGCAGCAGGGACTGGGCACAATCAAACGTCAATTGTGGAATTAATTAACAAATTCTGACTACTAAAAATAGGTCCCCAGCTTAGGTGAACCTGATCAAAGCGGAGGTTGCTCATTTTTGCCCCGGCGCCAAGGGGGCAGGACTGAAAGAAAAAGGGGGAAAAAAAAAAAAGAAGGAAACAGAGGTTTTTGTGGCTGTGTATCTACAAAGGCTTGACTGCCTCTGGATACAGTGGCAGGACTTTTCAGGCTGCAACTGCCCCAGGCATAGGCAGAAGTGAGCTCTTTTGGGGGCTTATCTGGAGCTTGTGCCTTCCCCAGGGGAGGGATGAAGCCCAACTCAGGTGGAATCCCTCCATCAAGGAATTCAGACACCAGGGCTTGGTAATTTGAAGCCATTAAAACCAGCCTACAACCTCTCCTCTGTCTCCACCATGCCCCCAGCAGGGAGAGTCTGCCAAAGTTAAAGGTACCCCATCATCTTATGCTGGTGGGACCTGCAGTCAGACAAGCACCACACACAGGGCAGGATAAGAAAAAGAGAGCCCAGAGACTTCACAGGAAAGTCTTTCAACCTGCTGGGTCTCACCCTCAGGGAAAACCGACGCAGGTGACTCTTTCCTCCTGATAGGAGGCCAGTTTGGTCTGGGAAAATCTGGCTGGGGTATATAATATCTAAGTAGACCCTCCTAAGTGTGTGTGTGTGGGGAAGGCACCACACAAGCAGGGCAAGAAACAAGAAAACAAGAACTGAAAAATTCTCCTCTGTTAAACAAAACTTAAGCTAAAGGTCCAGATAAAGCTGAATGGAATGTCAAGGAACAGATAGACAACAAATTCATCCAGCAAGAAAACCCTAGATAAAAGAAGTGAAAGCAATCTCCAGAATAAACTAATTAAGGTAATTAAATGCCTAGACACCAGGAAAAATAACAAATCACACTAAGAAAATTGAAGATATGGCCCAGTCAAAGGAACAAACCAACAATTCAAATGACATACAGGAGCTGAAACAATTAATTCAGAATGTACGAACAGACATGGAAAACCTCATCAAAAACCAAATCAATGAATTGAGGGAGGATATAAAGAAGGCAAAGAAAGAACAAAAAGAAGAAACTGGAAGTCTGAAAAAACAAATCACAGAACTTATGGGAATGAAAAACACAGTAGAACAGATGAAAAAAACAATGGAAAACTACAATGGTAGATTTCGAGAGACAAAACATAAGATTTCAAAACTGGAGGATGGAACAACTGAAATCCGACAAGAAACAGAAATTATAGGAAAAAAAATGGAAAAATATGAGCAGGGGCTCAGGGAATTGAAAGACAATATGAAGCTCACGAATATACGTGTTGTGGGTGTCCCAGAAGGAGAAGAGAAGGGAAAAGGAGGAGAAAAACTAATGGCGGAAATTATCACTGAAAATTTCCCAACTCTTATGAAAGACTTAAAATTACAGATCCAAGAAGTGCAGCGTACCCCAAAGAGAATAGATCCAAATAGACATACTCCAAGACATTTAATAATCAGAATGTCAGAGGTCAAAGAGAAAGAGAGGATCTTGAAAGCAGCAAGAGAAAAGCAATCCATCACATACAAGGGAAGCCAATAAGACTATGTGCAGATCTCTCAGCAGAAACCATGGAGGCGAGAAGACAGTGGGATAATATATTTAAATTATTAAAAGAGAAAAACTGCCAACCAAGAACTCTATCTCCAGCAAAATTGTCCTTCAAAAATGAGGGAGAAATTAAAACATTTTCAGACAAAAAATCACTGAGAGAATTTGTGACCAAGAGACCAGCTCTGCAAGAAATACTAAAGGGAACACTAGAGACAGATACGAAGACAGAAGAGAGAGGTGTGGAGAAGAGTATAGAAAGGAAGACTATGAGTAAAGGTAAAAAGAAGGAAAATTAGATATGACATATAAAATCCAGAAGGCAAAACAGTAGAAGAAAGTACTACCCATGCAGTAATAACACTGAATATTAATGGTTTAAACTCTCCAATCAAAAGACATAGTCTGGCAGAATGGATTAAAAAACAGGACCCATCTATATGTTGTCTCTACTCAAAGGACATGAGGCCAAGGACACAAAGGGACATTTACACATCAATGTTTAGAGAAGCATTATTAACAATTACCAAGAGATGGAAACAGCCAAAATGTCCATCGACAGACAGTTGACTAAACAATCTGTGATATTTACATAAGATGGAATATTATGCAGCTGTAAGACAGAATAAAGTTATGAAGTATGTAACAACATGAACGGACCTTAAGGACATTATGCTGAGTGTGATTAACCAGAAACAAAAGGACAAATACTGTATGGTCTCACTGATATGAACTAACATTAGTGAATAAACTTGGAATATTCCCTTGGTAACAGAGACCATCAGGAGATAGAAATAGGGTGAGATATTGGGTAACTGGAGCTGAAGGGAAACAGACTGTGCAACAGGACTGAATATAAAAACTCAGAAATGGACAGCACAATACTACCTAACTGTAATGTAATTATGTTAAAACACTGAATGAAGCTGCATGTGAGAATGATAGAGGGAGGAGGGCTGGGGACATAAATGAAATCAGAAAGATAGACAGTAAAGATCGAGATGGTATAATCTAGGAATGCCTAGAGTATATAATAATAGTGAAATGTACAATGTACAAATTTTAAAAATGTTTTTGCATGAGGAAGAACAAAGGAATGTCATTAGTGCAGGGTGCTGAAAATAGATGATAATTAATACTTTAAAATGTCACCTTATGTGTGAGACTAAAGCAAAAAATGTTTGTTTGTTACAAAATTTATATTTTGACTAGAGCATTTCCTAAGATAACTCATGTAGATAGTTTGATTGAATGTCATAAGTACTTGGAATCTCAGGTAGGACATGAGATTTTGTTGGTTTGTCCAGTGATGCCCCGATGAATCCCAGAGTGATTTAATCAGTGAATGGAAACGTATTTGCAAGCCCCCTTCAGGGAATGGTGAGAGTGGGGAGAAATTCAACTTCCCCAAGTTGAATTCTTGATATTCTCATAAGCAGTGTGGACAACCAAAGCTATAGGCTGAGCCCCCAGTCTTGGGGTTTGTTCATATGAAACTTAACCCCACAAAGGATAGGTCAAGTCTACTTAAAATTTAGGCCTAAGAGTCACCCCCAAGAGAGCCTCTTTTCTTGCTCAGATGTGGCCTCTCTCTCCAGCCAACATGATGAGCAGTCTCACCACCCTCCCCCTCTCTGCGTGGGACATGACTCCCAGGAGTGTGGACCTTCCTGGTAAGGTGGGACAGAGAGCCTGGAATGAGCTGAGACTCAGCATCAAGGGACTGAGAAAAACCCTAGAATGAGCTGAGAATTAACATCAAGGGATTGAGAGAACCTTCTTGACCAAAGGGGGAAGAGTGAAATGAGACTAAATGTCAATGGCTGAGAGATTCCAAACAGAGTTGAGAGGTTATCCTGGAGGTTATTCTTATGCATTAAGTAGATATCACCTTGTTGTTCAAGATGTAGTGGAGAGGCTGGAGGGAACTGCCTGAAAATGTGGAGCTGTGTTCCAGTAGCCATGTTTCTTGATGATGATTGAACAATGATATAGCTTTTACAATGAGACTCTATGAATGTGAAAACTCTGTGTCTGATACTCCTTTTAGCTACTATATCAACAGAAGAGTAGAACATATGGAATAAAAATAAATAATAGGGGGAACAAATATAAAATAAATTTAGTTTGAAATGCTAGTGGTAAATGAAAGCGAGGGGTAAGGGGTATGGTATGTATAATTTTTTTTTCTCTGTTATCGTTTTATTTATTTTTCTGTTGTCTTTTTATTTTTCTTTTTCTAAATCGATGCAAATGTTCTAAGAAATGATGAATATGCAACTATGTGATGATATTAAGAATTACTGATTATATATGTAGAATGGAATGATATCTTAATGTTTTGTTTGTTAATTTTTTTTAATTAATAAAAAAAGTTTAAAAAAAATATTTATGGGATGAAGCAAAGGCAGTGCTGAGAGTGAAATGTATTGCCTTAAAAGCGAATTTTAGAGGCTGGGTCATGGTGGCTGGGTGGCAGAGTTCTCACCTGCCATGCTGGAGACTCAGGTTCAAGTCCTGGTGCCTGTCCATGCAAAAAAAAAAAGTGAATATTAAAAAAAAAAAAAAAAACTCGAGTAATAAAGTGTTCACTTGAAAGAACTAAAGAAAGAATAGCAAACTAACCCCAAAGCAAACAAAAGGAAAGAATAATGAGGACTAGAGCAAAAATAAATGAAATTGAGAACATGAAAACAATCAAGAAAATCAACAAAATCAGAAGTTATTCCTTTAAGAAAATCAATAAAACTGATGGACCCTTAGCTACGCTGACAAAAAGAAAAAGAGAGAGGATGCAAATAAATAAAATCAGAAATGGAAGAGGAGATACAAACATTGACCCCACAGAAATAAAGAGGTAATAAGAGGATACTATGAGCAACTATATGCTAATAAATTAGACAATGTAGATGAAATGGACAACTTCCTAGAAAGGCAGGAACAACAAACACTGACTTAAGAAAAAAACAGATGACCTCAACAAACCAATTACAAGTAAAGAAGCTCAGTAAGTCATCAAGAAACTCACAAAATAGAAAAGTGCAGGATCAGACAGCTTTACATGTGAATTCTATAAAGCATTCAAGAAAGAAGTAGTACCAATCCTGCTCAAACTATTCAAAAAAATTGAAGAGGAGGGAAAGCTACTTAACTAATTCTATGAAGCCAGCATCACCCTCATACCAAAGCCAGACAAAGATATTACAAGAAAAGAAAATTAGAGATCCATCTCTCTCATGATTATAAATGGAAAAATTCTCAACAAAATACTTGCAAATTGAATCCAGCAGCAGCACATTAAAAGAATTATACACCATGACCCAGTGTATAATAAATAAATAAATAAATAAATAAATAAATAAATAAATAAATTCCAGTGGGATTTATTCCAAATGTGCAAGGATGGTTCAACATAAGAAAATCAATTAATATAATACACCATATCAGCAAATCAAAGCAGAAAAACCACATGATCATCTTGATTGATACGGAAAAAGCATTTAACAAAATTCAATACCCTTTCCTGATGAAAACACTTCAAAGGATAGGAATAGAAGGTAACTTCCTCAACATGATAAAGGGAATATATGAAAAACCCACAGCGACATCATCCTCAATAACGACAGACTGAAAGCTTAAGGAACAAGACAAGGATGCCCACTGTCACCACTGTTATTTTAACACTGCGCTGGAAGTTCTAGCCAGAGCAGTTAGACAATAAAAAATAAATAAAAGGCATCCAAACTGGAAAAGAAGAAGTAAAGCTCTCATTATTTGCAGATGATATGATACTATATGCCAAAAATCCCGAAAAATCGACAACAAAGCTAGTAGACCTAATAAATGAACACAACAAAGTGGCATAGTACAAGTCAACACCTCAAAATCATTAGTGTTTCTATTCACTAGTAATGAGTAATCTGAGGAGGAAACCAAGAAAAAAATTCCATTTACAATAGCAGCCAAAAGAATTAAATATTTAGGAAGAAATTCAACTAAGGATATAAAATACCTACACAAAGAAAATGCTAAAAGAAATCAGGGAAGACATAAATAAATTGAAGGGCATACATCTTCATGGATTGGAAAATTAAATATAGTTTAAATGTCAATTCTACCCAAATGTATAGATTCAATGCAATAACAATTAAAATTCCAAAAACTAACTTTGCAGAGACAGAAAAAAGAATAACCAAATTTATTTGGAAGGGAAGGGTGCCACGAATAGCTAAAAATATCCTGAGAAAGAAAAATGAAGTGGGAGGTCTCACACTACCTGACTTGAAAGCATATTATGAAGGTACAGCATGAAAACAGCATGTTATTGGCATGAAGACAGATACACTGAATAATGGAATAGCACAGAGTGTTTAGATATAGAAGCTCTCATCTATGGACAACTGATCTTTGAAAGAGCAGACTCTTCAATAGATGATGCTTAGAGAACTGGATACCAATATGCAAAAGAATGAAAGAAGATCCATATCTCACACCCTATACAAAAATTAACTTAAATGGATCAAAGACCTAAACATTAGAACTAAAACTATAAAACCTTTAGAAGAGAACGTAGAGAAATATCTTTATAAAACTTGTAAAATGGGTGTTTCAGTGGTATAATGTTCGCCTTCCATGCGGAAGACGGGGTTCAATTTCCAAACCATGCACTGCCCACCTCTCCCACAAAATAAAAATGTGTAATAGGAGGCAGTTTCCTAGACCTTATACCCAAAGCATAAGCATTGAAGAAAGGAATAGATAAATGGGAACTCCCCAAGATTAAACACTTTTGGGCATCAAAGAACCTTGTCAAGAAAGTAAAAAGGCAGCCTACATAATGGGAGATAATATCTGGAAACCATGTATCAGATAAAGCTTCAGTATACAGAATATATAAAGAGATTCTTCTACTTAACAACAAAAAGACAAATAACCCAATTAAACAATGGCCAAAACACATGAACAGATATTTCTCAGAAGAGGAAATACAAATAACTAAAAGGCACAAGAAAAGATGCACAACTTTACTATTAGGGAAATGCAAATCAAAACCGTAATGAGATATCATCTCACACCCACTAAAACTGTCATTATCAAAAAAATACAGAAAACAACAAGTGGTGGAGAGGATGTGGAGAAGGATGCACACTTATCCACTGTTGATGGGAATGTACAACGGTATAATCACTCTGGAAAACAGTTTGGTGGTTCCCCCATAAATTAAGTATAGAACTGCCATATGATCCAGCAATCCTATTGCTAGGTATATATTCAGAGGGCATGAGGGCATGAGGGCAAGGAAACAGATATTTGCACACCAATGTTTATAGCCACATTATTTACAATTAGCAAGAGATGGAAACAGTGCAAATGTCCATCAACAGATGAGTGGCTATACAACCTGTGTTATTTATATACATATGGAATATTATGCAGTTATAAGACAGAATAAAGTTTTGAAGCATGTAACAAAATGGATGGACCTTGAGGACATTATGCTGATTGAAATTAGACAAAAACAAAAGAGCAAATACCGTATGGTCTCACTAATATGAACATTCAAGAGTGAACTTGGAAACTGAAGTTAAGAAAACAGGTTATCAGGACATAGAAATATGGTAGAGAGCGGGCAATTGGTGTTGAAGGAACAAAGATTGTGCAATAGGACTGATTGTGAAAACTCACAAATGGACAGCACAATACTACCTGATTGTAACCTTATAACATAAGTACACTGAATGAAGCCGAATGTGAGTATGATAGTGGGAGAAGGGCTGGGGGCACATATGAAACCAGAAGAAATGATAGAGGATAAAGACTGAGATGATATAATTTAAGGATGCATAGAGTATATAATAATGGTGATTAAATGTACAAACTAAAAAAATGTTTTTGCATCAGGAAGAACAAAGGAATGCCAAAATAGATGGTACATGGAAAAAAGTACAATCAATGTAAACTAGGGTCTATAGTCAACAGCAACGTTATAATATGCTTCCATGGAATGTGACAAAGGCATTATGCCAAAACTAATGTCAACAGGTGGGGATATTTGGAAAAGGGTATGGATATTTTGTGAAAGAAAAGGAAATGTCTTCACATAGAGTACAGTGGCAAAGGCATGTCTACACACTTAGGGTAAGATGTGTGACTAAAACAAGTAAAAAATGAACACGGAGAAACAAGTGCTAGAGAAAATGCGGAGAAAGAGATGTACCAATTCATTGTCAGTAGGGAAATGAGAGGTGCAGCCCCTTAGAGGGCACAGTAGTGGTTCCACAAGAGGCTAGGGATAGGTTTCCCATATGATCCTGAAACCTTGTTGCTCAGTATATATACCTGGAGAAACTGAGTGTGGGGAAAACAGACATTTGCACACTGGTGTTTCTGGCAGCAGTGTTCGTAATCCACAAAGAATGGAAGCAGCCTAAGGGTACAATGACTCAAGAATGGTAGGCGGAACTATGGTGTATATGTACAATGTACTACTGAGTGGCCACAAGAAGGAATGAAGTTGTGCGGCATGCAATTAGATGAATGAACCTTAAGAGCTGTATGTTGAATGAAATATCAGGAACAAAAAGACAAATACCATGCCTCCATCATATGGACTAACTATAATGCAAAAATACAGTGAACTAAAATCAAAACATGGATTATCAGATTGGGGCTTATTGTAAAGGGTCCTAGATTGTAAACTCATAGCAGTCACATATATTCAGGAGGTTTAACTGTTAATTCTAAACTCTGAAATACTGAGCTGTATATAACATGGTCTTTCTCAGAAACGTTGGGAAAGTTTATATGACACCTGAGACTCAGAGTTACATCTCTGAAGCCATGAAAGTCAGCAGTACTCCATACAGGAGCTGTTTAAAAAGTTGAAAAAGTGACCAGAACTAGAGCAGAGATATGAATGTAGCTGATCTATTTAAAACTAAGGTATATCAGAATACAGGGCAAAGGATGATATTGTCCTTACTTTAAAATTTTAACTTCTGTTTGAGACTAAAGGGAGAGATGTTTATTGGGTGCAAAATTTATATTTTAACTTAATATAACTTTATATTAACTTATAATTTAACCTCTATGGTCAGTTTAGTTAAATTCCCTAAGTACATGGAACCTTAAATAGGGCACAAGATTCTGTTGAGTTGTCCAGGTTAGGTGATACCCTGATAAATCCCAGAGCGATCTGGACAGTGAATAAAGAAGTATTTGCAAAGCCCCTTGGGAGAATGGGGAGAAAGGAGGAAATATTCAACTTTCTCATTTGTAAAAATTCTGATATTCTCACAAGCAGTAGGAAAAAACAAATCAATAAGCTGAGACCTCAACCTTGGGGCTCAGGAACAAAAAGGCAAATATTATGAAATATGAAATTTAATCCTGCAAAGGATAAGCTAAGCTTACTTAAAATTCGGTTTAAGAATCACCCCCAAAGAATCTCTTTTGTTGCTCAGATGTGGCCTCTACCTCTAAGCCAACTTGGCAGGTGAACTCACTGCCCTCCCTCCTACACGAAACATGATTCCCAGGGGTGTAAATCTCCCTGGCAACATGGGACAAAAATCCCAGGATGAGCTGGGACCTGGCATCAAAGGACTGAGAAAGCCTTCTTAACCAAAAGGGGGAAGAGGGAACTGAGACAAAATAAAAGTTTCAGTGGCTGAAAGACTTCAAACAGAGTCAAGAGATTATCCTGGAGGTTATCTTATACATTATATAGATATTTCTTTTTAGTTTATGGTATACTGGAGCGGCTATAGGGAAATACCTGAAACACTTGAACTATGTTCCAGTAGCCTTGATTGCTGAACACGATTGTATAAAAATGTAACATTTACAATGTGACTGTGTGATTGTGAAAACCATGTAACTGATGCTTCTTCTATTCAGGGTATCGACAGATGAGTAAAACAATAAGGATAAGATAAATAAATAATAGGAGGGACAAAGGGTAAAATAAATTGGCTAGATGGAAATACTAGTGGTTAATGGGGTGGACAAGGGGTAAGGTATGTATGAGTTTTGCTTTTTTTTTATTCTTTTTCTAGAGTGATGTAAATGTCCTAAAAAAAAATGATCCTGGTGATAAATACACAACTATGTGTTGATATTGTTGGCCACCGATTGTATACCATGGATGGAATCTATGTGTGTGAAAATTTCTCAGTAAAAATATTTTAAAATACATAAATAAATAAACAAACAGAAAAATACTGTGCTGGAGAATATGCTGAGGGAGAGAGATGTATATATTCACTGTTGTAGGGAAGTAGAATGGTACAGGCCCACAGCAAAGCAGTGTGGTTGTCCATGGGAGGCTAAATACAGGGTTGTTATATGATCCTGCAATCTCATGATGAGGTGTGCAGGTTTGAAACTGTTATGTACCCCAGAAAATGCATGTTGTTCTAATCCAATCTTGTGAGTTCACACCTGCTATGGGTAGGACCTTCTGATTAGGTTGTTTCCATGATGTGACCTACCCAGTTCAAGGTAGGTCTTAATTCCTTCCTGAAGCCCTCTATGAGAGAGCTGAGAAAAGCTAAGAAAGATAAAGTGCCCTGGGGAGAAGCAAGAAGGATCCACAGAGATAAGAGAGCCATTTGAAACCAGAATCCTGGAGAGAAGGATAGCAGACGTCACTATGTGCCTTCCCACGTGAAAGAAGTACCCTATGCCAGCTGCCTTTCCTCCAAGAAGGTATGCTTTTTTGGGGGTTTTAATTTGGACATTTTCTTGGCGTCAGAGTTCTAATTTGTAACTGAATAAATCCCCTTGTCAAAGCCAATCCATTTCTGCTATTTTGCATTCCAGCAGCATTAGCAAACTGAAGCATTAGGTATATACTGGGAAGAACTGTAAAGAAGGACATGAATGGACATTTGCACACTGGTGTTTAGGGCAGCAGTATTCAATCTGCAATGGATGGAGATAGCCTAACCATATATTAACTGATGAATGGAAGGGGGAATTGTGGTGTATACATACAATGGACTACTGAGTGGATGCAAGAAGGAATGAAGTTGTGAGGCATACAACTAGATGAGCAGACCTAGAGGACATTATGTTGGGTGAAATAAATCAGAAACAAAAAGACAAATATTATAACACCTCACTAATATGGACTAATTATAATGTGCAAGTCCTGAGAATTGAATTTGCAAGCATAGGTGATCAAGGAAAAGCTTATTATAAAGGTTCCTAGATTGTAAGCTCTTACAGCAGTCACATCTATTTCTTGGATGTGGTGGTCATTTCTAAATTCTGAGATGCTGAGCTCTTTGTGTAAAACCTGGCTGTTCCCTCGACCTTTGGGTATCTGTGTGACACCTGAGACTCAGAGCTAGAGCTCTGCAGCTATGAAAGTCAGCATTACCTCATACAGCCAACTGTTTAAAAAAGCTGAAAAAGAGAACACACTTCAATCAGTTAGGAATGAAGCTCATCTAGTTAGGACTAAGCTAAACCAGACTAAACAGTAAAGGAAGGTATTGACTCTATTTTAAAACTTCAACTTCTGTGTGACGCCAAAGGAAGAGATGTCATTTGTTGTAAAATTTGTATTTTCTGTAGCACACTATCTAATTTGAACACCATAATTACATGGAGCAAGATCTTGTTGGTTGGTACAATTTAGTGTGATGTCCTGATACATCCCAGAGTAATCTGGGCAGAAAATAAAAAGTATTTGCAAAGTCTCCCTGAAGGGAATGGGGGAAAATGTGGAAATATCAAACTTCCCCACATCAGGAATTCCTGATATTCTCGCAAGCACTGTGGAGTACGGATTTAATGTGCCAAGCCCTTGTTCTTGGGGTTTCCCCTTATGAAACTTACTCCTGCAAAGGAGAAGCTAAGCCTACTTATAATAATGCCTAAGACTCACCCCCAGAGAACCTTTTTTGTTGCTCAGATGTGGCCTCTCTCTCTAAGCAAACTCTGCAGGTGAACTCACTGACATCCCTTCCTACATGGGACATAACTCCTGGGGATGAGTCTGGACCTGGCATGATGGGATTGAGAAAGCCTTCTTGGGGAAAGAGAAATGAAACAAAGTTTCAGTAGCTGAGAGGTTTCAAATAGAGTCTTGAGGTCATTCTAGAGATTATTTTTATGCATTATATAGATATCCCTTTTGAGTTTTTAGTTTATTAGAATAGCTAGAAGGAAATATCCAAAACTGTTAAACTATAAACCCAGTAGCCTTGATTTTTTATTTTTGCATGTTACTGTATAATTATACAGTTTTCATGGAGTGACAGTGTGATTGTGAAAACCTAGTGACTGACACTCCCTTTATCCAGAGTATGAACACATGAGTAAAACAAAAACAAAAAAATAAATAGAGATAAGGGGTATGGGATGCTTTGGGTATTTTTTTAATTTTTATTTATTTATTTTTTGAGCAATGGAAATATTCAAAATTGTTTATGGTGATGATACTATGAGCCACTGATGTACAGTTTGGATGATTATATGTTACATGAATATATCTCAATAAAACTGCATTTAAAACAACTGCATAAAACAGTATCTATAAAACTGCATTTTGGGGACTAATACAGGAAAAAAAAACAGGGGTGGTAATTCAATTATATTGAAGCAGGAAAATGACAGAGATGATAATTTGAGTCCACAGGAAGAAATGGAAAGAACAAAAATTGGTAAATAAGGTTAATGTTAAACGAACAAATGAACAAGAATAAAACTTCTATGAACATACTTTTGCTCTCCTTTCTTTTCTTAGCTTCCTTAAAAGAAATTAATTATGTATGTAAAATAGCAGCTATAACAATTTATTTGGGGAGGGCTGTAACAATTTAACACATATAACAAAGAGCACAAAAAAGGCAAAAAGCATGAAACTATATAGGAGTAAAGCTTCTATATGTAGTATAAATTAAATAAAACAAATAAAAAATAGACTTTAAAATGTTAAAAGATACAGTAAGCCCTAGAGAAACCTCTCAGTTACGATAAAAGAAAATGTTGCTTATACCCAAAATAACTGAAAGCAGAGAACTGATCAGATACTTGCACTGCAATGTTCACAGAAGGATTATTCACAATTACCAAAAGATGAAAGAAGACAAGTGTCCATCAAACAATGAGTGAATGAACAAAATGTGATACATACTTACAATAGAATATTATTCAATCATAAAAAGAATGAACTGATATGTGTTACAGCATGGATGAACCATGGAGGCATCATGTTGAATGAAATAAGCCAGATACAAAAGGACAAATCTTGTATGATCTCATTTATATGACATAATTAAAGTATGCAAATTCAAGTCAGAAAATAGAATACATGTTACCAGGGGACAGGGCGGGGGTAAAGAATGGGAAGTTAATGCTTATTTGGCACAGAATTTCTGTTGGGGGTGATGGAAAGTTTTGGTAATGGACAGTGATGATGGAATAGAACACTTTGAATGAAATAAATACCACTTAATCTACACCCGTAAGTCACTAAATTGGGAAATTTCATGTTGTATATGTGGTACTAGAATTTAATAAAAAAAAATTTTTTTTAAAAACAACAAAACAAAAAGGACTATACAGCACAATGAATCCTAATGTAAACTAAGGACTACAGTTAGTAGTACAATAGTGAATAGTACAATTATCATATTCCTTAATTGTAATAAAGGTAACACACTAATGCAAAATGCTAAATGGAGGAGGAACGTATATGAGAACTCTATATATTCTGCATGATTTTTTCATAAACCTCCATCTCCAATTACAAAAAAATTATATATATATATATATATATATATAAGCTGATTCCATGAACACAGCGACAAAATTGATAAACTACTAGCTAGGCTAGAAAAAGAAAAAAGGAGAAAAGACAATTTTTTAATTTCAAAAATGAAAGGGGGCATCACTACCAATCAATGGATATTTAAAAAGACAGAAATATTATCAATAACGCTCTGCCCACAAATCTGACATCTCAGAAGAGATGCAGAACCTTAAAAGACAGATCTAACAAAATTTGTACCAGGAAAAATGGGTAATTTTATTAATCCATTAATATCTATTAAAGAAATTAATAATTAACCTTCCAAAACAGAAAGAAGCAAGCCCAAATGATTTCACTGATGAATCCTACAGCTAATATCAAACTCAATGATGAGAAACTAGATGCTTTTCCCCTAAAATAGTGTGGTGGTTTAGAGCTCTACACACCCCAGAAAAACCTGTTCATAAATTACATTCTTTCCTATGTGTACCCACTGTAAGTAAAACATTTTGATGACGTTACTTCAGTTAATGTGAGGCCACGTCAATCAGGATGAGTCTTGGTCCTATTATTTATAAGTGGAATGAAATTCAGAAAGATAGAGAAAAAGCCACAGGAAGCAAGAAACTAAAATTCAACAGAACCTGGAAGAGAAAGGAGAGGTGAGGGGACTATAACATATACTGCCATATGACAGAGGAACCAAGGACCAATGATTGCTCACAGTCAGCCCCAGAACAGCAGATTTCGTGGAGAAAGCATCACTGTGATGAAAGCTTGATTTAAACTTGTTCTCAGCCTCAAAACCATGAGCTAAGTATTTCCCGCTATTTAAGCTGACCCGTTGCATAGTATTTGCTTAAGCAGTTAAGGAAACTAGAACAGATACAGAGAAGGAAAGGATGTCCCTTCATGTCAGTCATATTCAAATCATATTGGAAAATCCTAGCTAACACAATAAGAAATGGAAATAAAAGGTAGACAAACTGAGTGCCCATCAACAGATGAGTGCATTAACACAAGGTGGCATATAAATGCAATGGAATATTACGCAGCAGGAAGACAAACATGACAAGATGGATGAGCACTGAGGACATAACACAGAATGAAATAAGCAAAACTCAAAAGGACAGATACTGTATGACTCTACTTTTATGACCATGGTAAAGGTAAAATCAGAAGCTTATAATACAGAATATAGGGGACCTAGAGATACACAGAAGCTTGAGATGTGTGAACAGTTTGCTAATGAGGTTGAACTTAATTGTAAGGGAATAGAAAGAAGTGTAGGCAGTTCACTAGTGGGTCTGTAAGTAATATGACCATATTAAAGGTGAACATGACTGAGAGGGGTTGTATAGACTCATATGTCCCACCAATTAACACTACAAATATAAATGAAGATAGTTCATACCTTTGCATGAACTACTGCAAAGGTATGAATCTCATAAAAGAGTGTATAATTTTGGGGTATGGGGGAAAATGATATTGCATGCTATGGGCTATTTAACAGGAAAATATCAACAGTACCACAGCAATACCAGGGGTACATAACGGGGGGGAGGGTCAAGAGTTAGGTGGAGGTTTGGGTTTTCTATTTGGTGAGTATGTGTTTACTGGCTATCTTTCTTTTGGGAGCAGTGAAAATTGTAGAAAATTGAGTACTGATGGACTGCTGACTCTGGACATTATACATGAGACCCAGTAGATAGAGGTGGCTGAAAGATGCACTGACTGAGACAAAGACTGGCGAACAGTAGTACACATGATCGAACATGGTGCTGCTACAAAATAAACTAAGCTGGGAGGTATGCAACAATGTGAATGAATCCGTGGGACATCTGGTAAGGCAAAACAAGCCAGAAACAAAAGAGCAAATATTGTTTGATCTCATTTAGAATATACTTTTAAGAAAACTGGAGCCTAGATTGTAAGTTCCTATAGCAGTCACATTTAGTCTGGAGCGGTAATTGTTATTTCTGGATTTTGAGGTGCCATTTTATATGTATTTGTCTATGTCTTATATGTATATAAACTGGTATATGTTTCATATGTATGTAACCTGGTATTTAGAGATAAAAATGAAGTCCACTGGGTCAGGGTTAATGTAATTCAGGACATAGCCTATCCTAAAGAACATCTAGGGCATTATACAAGATTCTACAAAGGTTCCATGCACTAGGGTAAATGTCCAGAAACCTTCAACCTCCAGATGGGTCCCTGGACCAGATAAATACTGAAATACCAGCCTCTCTAGAATATCAACTAGTTTCATCTCTCTACCCCATATAATCAACAAACCCTTTGAACATGAAAAAGTTAGACTGCCATAACCCAAATATCTCTAAAGAGTGGGAAAATGATCAAAGGTGATGGTGGAGTTACACAGAAAAGGCAGAATTTAACAAATGTGTATGACTGCTAAATAATCAAATTGATATTTCTTTTAGTCCCCAGTATCTTACAGCAGAGAGAGGTAAAAACCTAAAATTGTGGAATTGCAACCTATAACAAACTCTGAAATCTGCTCTGCAACTAATTTTTGCAGTGTGCTTTGAAATTTATAGCTTTTTTGTACATACATTATTTCCCACAAAAAAAAGAAAAAAAAGCCAATTGTGATAAATGCACAACTATATGATGACTTTGTGAACCATTTATCATACACTTTGGATAATTAAATGGTATGTGAATGTACAATATATATCAATAAAAAATGAATAATCAAAAAATAAACTCTTAAGAGTAAATGTAACCAAAGAAGTGCAAAACTTATACTCTGAAAACTATTAAATATGGTTGAACTATTAATGACAATCTAAATAATAGGAAAGATATCCAATGTTCATAAATTGGAAGACCTGGTATTTTTAAGACAACAGTAATCCCAAAATCTAAAGATTCAACTAAGCAATTTATATCAAAATTCCAGTTGACATTTCTTTTTCTTGCAGAAATGGTCAAGCTAAACCTAAAATTGATGTAGAAATTTGAGGGACTCAAAATAACCCATTGCAATCTTGAAAAAGAACAAAACTGGACACACATTTCCCAAATTCAAAAGCTACTACAATAATCAAGACTGGGTCGAACTGGCATAAGGACAGGCACAGACCAATGAAATAAAATTCAGAATCCAGAAAAAAATCCATACATCTGCACTCAGCTGATTTTCAAGAAAAGTGCCAAGATCATTCAATGGGAAAAGAATAGGCTTTTCAACAGCCAGCACTGGGACAACTGGGATGTACTATGTAAAAGAATGAAATTGGACCTCTACTTCATTCTATCCACAAAACTTAAGTCAAAATGGATCATGAATCTTAATGTTAAGAGCTAAAACTATAAAATTCAAGAAATAAATCTTCATTAATTGTATCAGGCATGACCAAAAGTACAAGCAACAAATCAAAAATCAGATAAATTGGACTTAAAAATTTAAAACGGGACAGTGCAATGGTGGCTCAGTGGCAGAATTCTCGCCTGCCATGACGCAGATCCAGGTTTGATTCCCGGTGCCTGCTCATGCAAAGAAAAAAAAAAAAAATTAAAAACACTTCTGGTTTAAAGGGTCCTATCAAAAAAAGAAAAACAAAAAAACACTAAGAGAAAATATTTGTAAGTCAAATATCTAATAAAGGACTGGTATCTAGAATATAAAAAGAACTCTTACAATTCGGTAATAAGACAACTACCTTAAAAGATGGGCAAAGGATTTAATAGATATATATTCAAGGAGAAATACAAATATCCAATATGCATATGAAAAGATGCTTAATATCAGTCATCAAGGATATGCAAATCAAAATCACAATGATTCACACCCACCTGGTGGGCTAAAATTAAAAATACATAATAATAAGTATTAATGAGGAAGTGGAGAAACTGGAACACTTAAACAGTGTTGGTGGGAATGTAAAACGGTGCATCTACTTTGGAACAGTTTATCAGCTCCTCAAAAGACAAAACACTGAGTTACCATATTAGCTGGCAATTTCATTCCTAGGTATAGACCAACAGAAATGAAAACATATGTCCAGAATAAAAATCTGGTACATGAATATTTATACTATCATTATCTCCAGCCAAAGACTGGAAATAATCCAAATGTCCATCAACCGTTGACTGGCTAAACAAACTGTGGTATATCCATTCAATGGAATATTATTTGGCAAAGAAAGAAAAGGAATGAAGTACTAATACATGCTATAACATGGATTAAAATATTAGACTATGAAAGAAGTCAATGCAAAAGATCACACCTAATGACTCCACTCATAAGAAATGACTAGAATAGACAAATCCATAAAGATAAAGATTAGTCGTTTCAAGTGACTAAGAGGAAAGGAAATTGGGAATGACTACTACTGTAATATATGGGGTTTCTTTTTGGGGTAACAAAATGTTTTGAAATTAGATAGTAGTGATTCTTATACAACTTGTGAATACACTAAAAACCTATGAAAGTATACCTTAAATGCATGATTGTATGGTGTGAAATAGCTCATTAAACCTGTTAAATAAATGAAGTGAAATAAAAACAAACTAAATTGTTAACAGTGTTTCTTTACATGTGGTGTGAGCACTGACACTCTATATTTTTCTTTAGTGCCCTGCTTCCTCACCATGCAACTTTCAACTAAACATGTATTATGTTAACAATTTCATATATTACTGGGGGGAAAATAACTAATTCCTGAAATTACAAAAGAACACTGTTTATAAAAAGACTGTAAGATTGTGGCCTAACTTCCAACCCCACAGTGAACTTACTATTCTAACAATAAGTGAAAAAAAATTTAATACTTACTTTATTGCTTGTGCTCCAGGTCTTTGTACAATCAGAGTGGTAAATTCTTCAACTACAATATCTAACAGTTCAGGTTTTTGGCGATCTTCTCTTAGAATAATGGACATACTTTTCAAGTGAACAAAAAACCTCATGGCTTCGAACTACAGTATGTTCAGAAGAATAAAATGAAAATACATACAGGTAAACAAAACAAACACTTGTATAGTACATTCATATAGCACATTCATTTCAAAAACTAAAAATGATCCTTTACTAAAGAATCACCACATGACATGAAAATTTAGGGGGCAATTTTTATTCCCATTTTGCAAATGAAAACAAAGGTACTATTTTACAGATTAGTGAACAGATCTGAAACAACCATATTCCTGAACTTCTTCTAAAAGGATTAAAACAGGCATACATCTAACATTAAACTCCCAGATGTAACTCAAGAAAGTATCTTACTGTTTTTGGCAAGGTTGGATCAACTGCTGTTTCACTATAGCCAATTGCTTCATAGAGCTTTGCTTTTTCTTCAGGTGTCAACATTTCTTCCAGACCTACAAATTACACAGAAGTATTAAGCGTTTGCAACTGATAACAAAATAAAATCAACTCATAATTTAGCTGCCTTTATTAAATAAAATGAAAAATTCACTTTATTTTTCTTTATTGTGGAAAAAACATATATACAAAAAAGCAATAACTTTCAAAAATTAGTTGTAGAACAGATTTCAGGGTTTGGTATGTATTACAATTCCCACTAGGTTTTTAATTCTAGCTCCTCCAAGACACTGGAGACTAATTCTAGCTCCTCCAAGACACTGGAGACTAAAACCCACTAGGTTTTTAATTCTAGCTCCTCCAAGACACTGGAGACTAAAGGATTCAGTAATCATACCCATGTTAAACCCTACCTTCTCTGTATAACCCCGCCACATCCTTTGATCTTTCTCCCACTCTTTAGGGTTATTGGGCTATGCCCATCCTAAATTTTTCATGTTGGAAGGTGCTATTAATTATTAGGACAGGGAGATGGAACTAGTTGATACTCTGGAGAGGCTGGGCCCTCTGGGTTTCAGGACTTACCTGGCCTAGGAACCCATTTGGATGTTGCAGGTTTCTGGTTACTGTAGTGCATGGAACCTTTGTTGAATCTCAGATAAAGTCCCATGTGCTCTTTCGGGTTGGCAGGAATGGCTTTGGTTGGGGTCTGGCAAACCATGATAGGTAGCAATGTCTAGCTAAAACTTGTGAATGATAAGCTCTCAACTCTATTTGAACTCACTCAGCCACTGATACCTTATTCGTTACACTTCTTTTTGTCCTTTTGGTTGGAATGGTGCTGTCGATCCCATGGTGCCACGGCCAGGCTCATCCCTGGGAGTTATATCCCACACTGCCACCCCTGTATGTTATATCCCATGTACGGGGAAAGGTAACAATTTCACTCACAGAGTTGGGCTTAGAGAGAGAGACCACACCTGAGCAAAAGAGGTCCTCTGGAAGTAACTTTTAGGCAAAATTATAGGTAGGCTAGGCTTCTCCACTACATAAGCTTCACAAGAGCAAGTCTTAAGATCAAAGGCTTGGCCTATTAACTTGGGAATCCCTAATGTTTGAGACAGTCTCAAGGGTTTCCCTCGTGGTAAAGTTTAATAGTTCCATATTTTTTCTCCCATCCCTCAAGGACTTTGCCAATACTTTTTGATTATTTGTTCTTTATACTCTGGGATATATCTGAACATTACATTAAGCTATACAGAATTACAAGCACTCATTAGCATTCTGGAGTCCCTCTGTTCAGGTTGTTTAAATGATCTAATCAAACGGGTTCAGTATAAATTATGTGCTACAGAAAATTTAGGTTCTGGACAAAATAAACCTTTCCTCCTTTAGACTCACAGAGTAGGTGAAATTTTAAAATACAGACAGGTATTCCTTACCCCTTTATTCTGAATTACCTTAATCCTGAACTGATCGGCTTTGTTCTTACCTCTAATTGAACCCTGATCTCTTTTTCAATTTAACAGTTGTGTGTGCAATACTGACCTCCAGACCTGCAAAACTCTTATTCTAAGTCTTAGGTGTCACCCAGGTGCCAAAAGTTCCAAGGAAATTCCAAGTTATACATACATAATACAGCCTCTCAAAATCTAGAAATAACAGTTGCCACTCTGGACTAAATGTGACTGCTGTAGGAGTTTACAATCGAGGCCCCAAACTCCTTATAGGCATTTTCTAAATGATACCATACAATATTTGCTCTTTCGTTTCTGGCTTATTTTGCATTAAAAAAAAAACTGTTTCACGGGTTCATTCAGAACATATGCATATACCACATTTTGTTAATCCACTCATCTGTTGATGGGCATGTGGACTGTTTATATCATTTGGCAATTGTGAATAATGCTGCTATGAACATCAGTGTGAAAATATCTGCTTCTGTCACTGCTTTCAGCTCTCTGGAGAGACACAGAGTAGTGGTATTGCCAGGTGGTAGTGCAACTTGATATTTAGTTTTCTGAGGAACCACCAGACTGTCTTCCATATTAGCTGTGCCATTATATATTCCCACCAACAGTACATAAGTGTCCCAATTTCTCCACATCCTCTCCAACCTTTGTAGTTTCCTGTTTGCTTAATTAGCAACCTATCTCACTATAGTACTGATCTGCATTTCCCTTATAGCTAATGAAAATGAGTATCTCTTCATGTGCTTTTGCGTCATCTGTATTTGCTCCTCAGAAAAATGCCTATTCATATCTTTAGCCTATTTTATAATTGGGTTGTTCTTTCATTGTTGAGTTGTATGATTTATTTATGTATACAGGGTATCAAACCTTTATCTGATTCATGATTTCTAAATATTTTCTCCCATTGAGTTCACTGCCTCTTCACCTTTTTGACAAAGTCTCTAGAGGCACAAAAACGTTTGATTTTGAGAAGCTTTCGTTTATCCTTTTTTTTTCTTTCACTGCTTGTGCTTTGGGCAAAAAGTTTAGGAAGCTACCTCCTATTATCAGGTCTTGAAGATGTTTCCCCACATTTTCTTCTAGGAGTTTTAGGGTACTGGTTCTTTATTTAGATGTTTGATCCACTTTGAGTTCATTTTTGTACAGGGCTTACTTAAGGTAAGTATCCTATTTCATTCTTTTGTCTACTAAGATACAGTTCTCACATGACCATTTATTGAAAAGAATATTTTGTCCCAGTTCAGTGGATTTGGGGCCTTGCCAAAGATCAGTTCACCATAGATCTGGTGGTCTATTTCTGCACTCTCAAATCGATTCCATTGATCAATATTTCTATCTTTGTGCCAGTACCATGGTGTTTTAACAACTGTGGCTTTATAATAAGCTTTGAAATCAAGAGGGGTTAATCCTCCCACTTAATTTTTCTTTTCTAGTATATTTTTAGCTATCTGAGGTCTCTTTCCCTTCCAAATGAATTTGGTAACTAGTTTTTTCAAGTCTTCAAAGTAGGTTGTTGGAATTCTGATTGCTACCGCATTGAATCTGTATATCAATTTGGGTAGAATTGACATCTTAACTACATTTAACCTTCCTATTCATAAGCAGGGAATGTCTTTCCACTTCTTTAGATCTTCTTTGATTTCTTTTAGCAATGTTAGTTTTCTGTGTGCAAGTCCTTTACATCCCTTGTTACGTTCATTCATGGATACTTGATATTTTAGTAGCTATTTTGAATGGAATTTTTTCCTTAATTGACTCTTCAGTTAGGCTATTGCTTGTGTATAGAAACATCACTGTTTTTTTGTATACTTTCTTTTTATAATGCCTTTAGGAAATTATAACAATTGAATGTTAAGATGGCACTGGCTATTTTAGAACTTACTCATCAACAACATAAACTACATAAATTTAGTGAGATAAATTTCTAAATGTTTGCATTAAGTAATAACTTAAAAAACAGTTAAGTGTATTAGGCACTTAACAGTATTGTACTAGGTTACACACTTAGCATTCAAAGTAGGTAATATTAGTATAATTTTCCCCCATTTTATAGATAATAAACTGAACTTTAACTTGCCAAGGCCACACTGCTAATAAGTTATAGATCTAGGATGTAATCCTAAGTCTCTAAGCCTCCAAAGGAATGATATTAACCATTTGGTTATGTATTATCCATTCCAGATGGTTAGGAAACAAAAATCTTTCCAGGAAACTATTTCAACAAAAACTGAAATGTTTTACTGTACTTGTAATTTTTATTTTATCAATTACTTTGCTAAATGCATCAAATAAATCCTTTGAGCACAAAGTTCTTTTCTAAGATTAGTAAAATGGAAAAAGTTTATTTTATTTAATTTTTATTTATCTCATAATTTTATATCAACTTTTATTATCAATTTTATCATGGTAATTTATTTAAAGAAAACAATATATATAAATTAACAATGTATATTTATTTTAATTTCAGAGAAAATTTTCTGCAAAACTTGATTTATACTACCAAAATCTAAAGATTAAGTACACTACTATAAAGCTAAATGGGAGATGGTGCAAGGGTAGTTCAGGGGTAGAATTCTCGCCTGCCTTACGGGGGACTTCGGTTCAATTCCTGGCCCAGGCACTTTCCAAAGAGCAAAACAAACAAACAAAAAACAAAAATTCAACAAATGGTGCAACGACAATGGAATACTCACATGGAAAAGTATGAAATGTGACCCCCCCACCATACAGAACACACACACACACACACACACACACAAACTAAATGGACATACTTCCAGGTTTAACATCTGCCTGTTCATTAGTATTGGTTTCTGACCAACTCCATATCCAGCTAAACCATCCTTTATTATCCTCTGGTTCTTTTTCACCTTCTTTGTAAATCCTGTATCCAGCCTTCTTTACCTAAAATGAATGAAGTTGCAAAAATAAATGACAAATTATCCTTTATTTAGCAATTTACAAAAATAAAAGGATATTTCAAAATCTTAACATACTGGGTGAATAAATGTAAAACAATAAAAACACTGACAGCAGAAAATATTGATTGAAACTTTAACCAAACACAGACTTTATGATTACTATATAGATTTCCCAGTGTTTAACAAGAGCTGATTACCACAAACACACACAAAAGTTGGCTTTTCACCTTCACATAACCTCTGAATATTTGTTAAGCTCGGTATTTAGAAAGATAGGTTTTCCCATAGAAACCTCTGATTTAAATCAAGGTAACAAAACATTAAATCAAATTTTATCACACAGAAGCAAATTTGAACCTCTTTCAGGAAACAGAATATTACAGCACAATACTAATGTCATTACAGCTTCTGTCAGCTCTATAAGAAATTTAGATTTATTTTTACCAAATGAAAGATAATTTAGAATTACCTCAACTTCTGCTTGTTGTCTTGCTAAAGTTATATTAAATACATCCAGGATCTTTTCCAACTCCTGAAAATATTTTTTAAAATGTATTAGTTTCACATAACTTCAGTATATCATCAATCAAATTTCTATACTAAAAGAGATAGGACAGCAGCAGAAAAGAGAACATCCATCAATACAATTTATCCATTAAATTGTGGGAAGCAATATTTCATTAGCTATCATCTTGGATGGCAGATAATTAATGATGCAGTAACTTTTTGAGCAAAGAAATCATATAGTCATGCATATACTGTACAAAAGTATAAATATCTTAAAAGATACCAATACATGCATTATTTAAAATATTTACTTGAGTTTTTCCTACTTACATGTAAATACAGAGCCACATTCAACTACAATTATATAGCTGTCGTATTACGAATACAGCTCATGTATCATCATTATGATATTCCAAGTAGGCCTAGATACAGCAAAATTTGTTTTTAAGTTTTATGCTTTTCACATTTGTCATGGCTACTGAGATAAGCGAAGACAGGCTAAATCTTTGACCAGACCTATACTTTCCCATGACTACTTTTAAGAATTTCATGCTCAAGCTACTTTTTTTCCCCCTAAAGAAGCAATCATGACCAAGCAGAATTATGTAGAAAACAACTTAACCCATTAAATGGAAAATCTGTAACCATCCCCCAAAAAGCTCTAAACCTAAGCATTCCTAATATCCCAGAGTCTTCAGGCAATTTTTCCCCTTGAAAATAAAAGTAAAACCCAATCTTTAGGGATTACCTAATTGGAAATTGGCCTACATTCAGAATGGTTACATTGATTTTAAGAGGCTAACTCCACTCAAATCTCTCTAAACCCTCTAAACCCATCTGTAAAATAGAATTACAAATATTTCATAATTCTAAACGACAGACTCTTTACTTGGTAAGACTAATACTAACAGACTAGAAATCACAAGAATAAAAGAGAAAAAAAAAGCTCTGAATGGGCAGAAAATTCAGGCAAAGTTCATGCAAGAGATGGGACTTTAAACATGAACAGACTGGGACAGGCAGAAGCAAGAGGGAAGGCAAATGGAATATATGAGCAAAGGCATAAGAATGAGAATGATACATATAGAAAAAAGGCTACACATGTGATTAGTGCATAGTCAGAGGGTAACGGGAAATAAAATACTGACAGATCCTTTAACACAGAAAACCTTGGAATAAATGTAGCAAACACTTTTTAAGCTTTGGAGATTAAAAAATGACATAATAACATGAGGTTTGCATGAATCCAAATTCCACCACAGAACTATCTCAAATTTTCAAAAACTCACAGGAGAATTCTATGAGCACTTATATTATCTAAATGAAGTTAGAAACAGGAGTGCAAAAATTCCAAGTAAAGAGATAGAGACTGGTCAGTCAAAATTACAGCAAACAAGGAGGGAGTGTTAATCATTTAACACTGAAGAGGAGTAATGTGGTACAAAATGTTTCTATATATTGCTAACCTCCAAAGACATGAGAATTTCACCAGCTGGCTTCTTATTCGTTAACTTTTTCTTATACAGTTCTTTATATTGCTTCACTTTTTGCCTATGTTTTCTAATATACTTCCATGACCACATCCGTAAGCTGGGACAAACATTTACTTCAAGAACACCATTGATAGCATAAGCCCACCTAGTTAAAAAAAAAAACAAAAATGCCACATTTAACACCTATAAGCAATAGTAAGATATATAGATATTACTTCTAGATATATGTCTATAATACGAAACCTTAAACAAAAAGACTATGAAAATGGTATATTATCTGGGCACTTAGCTTTTCCTACCCATCTACATGAATATATTAATTATCTCATCTTGTTATCTTATCTTTTCCCTAAGAGAAAATAAGAAAAATCATTCAATTTTGTTAAAAATATATTAAACTTTACCCAACTCCTATAGCATTAGTTGGTGAGTAACATTTTAGGTACCTGAAGAAAGAGTAAATGCAGCTTTTAGAAACTATGGAATCACTTAAAACCTGGAAGAACAGTACTTTTTAATTGAAAACAAAGGGGTGGGGGTAGTACATAGATTACCATAATTTGAAAAATATAGACCTTAGTATGTCTAATACAGGGTTAAAAAAAAACATTGCTAGGAAACAAACTGGCACGCTGTTCTTTAACAATTTCAGAAATATGAATCCATTTATAGTAAACAAAATCTATGGTACTGTAGTAGCTTGAGTTGAAAATTCAATTACAAAGAACTCTTTTAGTCTATTACATTATCGTCATAACCAAAAGCAGCTACATATATTTCTAGCCACAAATCAAACTACAGTTTGCATCAAACCATATAAAACTATCTTAAACATTATCTTTAAAATCAAAGAAATTCACTTGTGTGCAATATTTTTTAAATCTTAAAAAAAAAAAAGACATTTTACCATTCCCTGGCATGGTAGTGAAGAGGTACATCAGGTTTGAATTTCCTATATGGCAGATTTTGCTTCATCATATCAATTGATTCAAGAAGCTCCATAACACTGAAATACTGAAGAATGGAAAAAGTAAAAGCTCTTTAATGTTTCAGAATGCTTCGTTCAATTATGAAGATGAAGGTCAAATTAGTGATATTTTTACAAGTTATGTAAGAAATGTTGCAATATAGTATGATTTTTGAAATACATTGAAAATCTTAGTTCTGCTTTTGTCAAACTATAATTCACAATTTAAAATTGCATTTAAAAATCACCTGTGGTTTATTAAACTCAATGGCTATTTCATGTAACTCAACAACCAGGTTAATTTTGGGTGCAGAAAAGTCAAAATCTGATCGATGATTCATCTGTAGTTTGGCATTAGCAGATATGGGACGAAATACTGAAAAATAATAAAAATTGAAAAAAATTAAATTGTTATATTTCAAGAATCTCACAAAAACCCTTTTGTAATTCCCAGATGCCCACACTGCCATAATTTGATCAGATGAATTGTCAATCCCTTAATTAGTAATTAGTGAGGATTCTTTAATCTTTTATCTTTTTCCTATCTATACCTCGTGTTGTTTTGCATATACAAGTACACTAAAGGCTAACTGACCTTCCTCCCAAAACATCACTATATCTTAAAAAACAGGAACATTCTCTAAAAAGCAATATGGTCCCATAAAATATTTTTAATAAAAGTACAGCTGCAGGTAATAAATGTACATAGAAATGCTAAAACAAAAAAGACTGTATATAATCCCTGATTTTCACTACATAATTATAATTTCTGAATTCCTGATGAGTTTTTTTGCATCCATTTTCCCTTTTAACTCTTAAAAGGAGGAGATAGTAGATGGGAGTTTATTCAGGATTACCTACCTGGCTTAACCTATAAACCTAAAATATATTATTCTCAACCCTTTGTATTTAGTACCAAAAAGAACAAGCATCATGCAGAAAGAGACAAATAATAGCAGAATCTAGACAGATGCTGTATTCCTCATTTTAATCATCTCCAAGACCTAGCACTTAAGTTTACATATACAAGCATTAAAAATGTTCTTCTTGAACAGAAATAAATGCTCACAGATCCTGCTATTTTTTCACATTCCATCTAACACTGAAGGGGTAGCAAAAATAAATAAATCCAGTGGGTTATGACAGAAGCTACTCTGGACCTACTGTAGGGGTCACTGTATAACCAAGAATATAACAGAAGCAACAAAAAAAGGATCCCAAACCCTATTAAGATAGGTTGTCTGGCAACCTCAGAATATTTGGGAATTAAATAATCCATTTTATTTTCCTCGAAACTCTAAACTCATAAAGTTAGATAACAGAAAATTACTTCAAATTCAATATACTTTCAAAAACTGAAAAATTTACCAGAGTCACTACACTTGAGACCTGAAACTATCTCTAACTTAAAATTGGGGCATAAGGTCCCTAGCATCATAAAGCTATTCCTTGTGAAATAAGAGACAAACCACCAGGGATCACATTTACCTTCAATGAGAGTCAAAGAAAGCACATTATTTAAAATAACCCCAAAATAAAATTTCTTTTAAGATATTTTAACCATCAGAAATTTCTGATTTTCTATTATAAGAGACATTAAAAATGTACTTGCAATCTATAATACAAGATAATGCCATGTTTATCACTATCCCACCTGTGCAACTAACTATTCTTAATTTTATAGATCAGGAGATTCTACACATGCCCATTATCTCCTAAGCAACAAATACCATGTCCCATATATGAACAAAGAAGCTAAACTGTTTCTAGCCTGGCAGACTGTTCCTATAGCAGGCAGGAAAAATTTAATTCAAATTCAACTTAATTCAAACATTTTAACTTCAAGTTATAGAGTAAGTACCAACCTGGTATAAGAGAAAAAAATTTAAAGAATAAAATATGAATAACAGATGATTTCTAAGGATTCCACTGATAACAAGGAAATTAATAGGAATCATTATAGCAATGCTTATATTTCAAATGACAGAATGGGGGCAGAGAAAGATATTCATCCACGGGGACCAGTTACATTTATTATGATACATTCAAACAACGGAATGTTATACTTAAAAGTGAGAAAAAATCACATGTATTTAATTGGAAGAATATTGTAAGAGGAAGTTTAAAACTTGTACATATATGTATAAAACAATATCAGTATTTAAAAAGCAAAATTATTCCTCCCCCCTCAGTTTTAGCTCTTATGTTATATATATAATAAGACTATACCATCCAATATCCATATCCTAGCTGCAGTCATCTACTCTCCCTGGGCTACTTCCTCTCTTCCTTCTCTTCTCTCTCTAAAATTTTAGCTTCTGGTAACTCTAATTTCTGGGTGATTTCAATATACAAATGATCCTTCCAAAATCCTCCCCCCTTACTCTAACCCAATAGACCCTGTCATGCCAATATCCTCAACCTCTTGCTAAACTCAATCCAAAACATCCTATTCTCCTAACACCACCATCCATCTTTTCAATTCACTCTCTCCTTAGGACTCTGATTCCAAACCTTCAAATCCCAGTGGGACCTGCTCCTCCACCTTTTCTCTGTTCTTTACCTCTGCTTATGTCCATAGTTTCTTCTCTATCCAACTTAAATTCCATGAATATTTTAGTCATCCCTCGTATTCAACTTAACTCCCTTGCCCCTCTCTACCATTATTTACTTGGGAAAACACTAATTCTAGATAGAGTCATTCCCCAGTTACTCCATACCAGTACCTAAGTAGAACAATGTAATGTATGTGTGTGGAGGGAGTGTGGGGGACAGATAACATCATATATGATCATGCTGACTGGTTTCACTTTAATGCCACAAATCTCAAGCAGGTCCTCGGTGCTGCTGGGCAATCACATGACATTCCTCTAGTCAAATCAGCTAAATCTAGCCCACAGCTTATTTTTGGTATAACCAGCAAGCTATGGATCATTTTTTTTATTTTTAAAGAAACAAAGTAATACATAGAGACCCCACATGTTCTGCAAAACAAAATATTTATTATCTGGCCTTTATAGAAAAAAGTTGGCCAACACGTGCTCCAATCCAGTGGCTCTCAAACTTTAGTATCTATCACAATCACCTGGGTGACTTCTTAAAACAGATTACTAAATCCTCACTCCAAAGTTCCTGATTCATAGGTCTGAGGCTCGACAATCTGAAACTTAACAAGTTTTCAAAAGATGATGATGGAATAAGAATGACAGCCTTTAATCCTGTATAGCTTAATGTAATGCCTGGATAGATTCCAAAGTATACTAAGCAGATAATCAAAAGTACTGGCAAGGTCCCTGGAAGGATGGCAGAAAAAATATTAATTAAATTTTACCACCAGGGAAACCCCTGATACTGTGTCAAACATTAAGGACACCCAAATCAACAGGCCAAACCCTTGACCTTGAGGCTTGCTCTTATGAAACGCATGTATGTAGTGAAGAAGTTTAGCCTACCTTTAGGTATGCCTAAGAGTTACCTCTGGATTACCTCTTTGGTTGCTCAAATGTGGCCTCTCTCTCTCTAAGCTCAACTCTGCAAATGAAATCACTGCCCTCTCCCCTACGTGAGACATGACATCGGGGTGAAAGTCTCCCTGGTGGTGTGGGAGATGAATCCCAGGGATGAGCCAGGCCCTGGCACCAGGGGATCAACAATGCTATCCTAACCAAAAGGGGGTAAAAGCATAATAAATAAGGTATCAGTGGTTGAGAGTTCAAATAGAGTCGAGAGGCTACCCTGGAGATCACTCTCAGGCACACTTCAGTTAAACACTGCTGTCTATCATAGCTTGCCAAATCCCAGCCAAAGCCACTCTTGCCAGTCGTAAAGAACACCTAGGGCATTATATAAGATGCTACAAAGGTACCATGCACTAGGGTAACTTTCCAGAATCCTACAATCTCCAGATGGGTCCCTGGACCAGAAAAGTCCTGAAATGCAGAGGGGCCAGCTTCCCTAGAACAGCGACTAGTTCCATCTCTCTATCCCTTATTATTGACAGATCCTTCCAACATGAAAAAGCTAGAATGGGCATAGCCCAAATATCCCTAAAAAATGGGAAAAAGATCAAATGCAATGGTGAATTTATAGAGAGAAGGTAGGTTTAACAAATGCATATGTTGCTGAAACATTATATTGATATTTCTTTTAGTCTCCAGTATCTTAGAGTAGATAAAAGTAAAAATCTAAAATTGTAGAATTGTAATCCACACCAAACTCTGAAACCTATTCTATAACTAATTGCTACAGTGTGCTTTGAAATTTATTGCTTTTTTGTATACATGTTATTTTTCACAAAAAAAGGGGGTGGGAGTTTAAATATAAATATATTCATACTCCTGGAAGATCAAGCCAGAGGTGAGGCACACAAAAAAAGATGCTGATGGCTTGAAATACACTTTAAGAATAGTGCCCTAGTTGTTTCACTCTCTTTCCCCTAGATGACTATTCAAAGCCTCTCCTCCCTTCAAAAGAAGAGGAATAGATGTTGGAATAATCAGAAGAGAAATTTCACAAATTAGTATCACCACGGCTACTCATCTACCCTACACTAGGACTTTTTTCTACTAACTATAAATGAACTGGACACGCTCTTATCTGCAGCAAGCAGGGCTTCTTCTTTGGGTGCTACCTCTCAGCCATAGAACAGTGGCTGGTCCTTCTATCTACTATTCCTATATACTTGAGAGTTTACTTTAGTTTTTACCAGCCAATACCTCATTAGTCAAATACTGTTATAGTTAGTAATCTTTTATAATAAACTTCCCCTACTCAAATTACTGTGTGGTTTCTCTCTCTTAATCAGATTCTGACTGATACAGAGGAAATAACTGTTGACCAAGGAAAAAATAAGTCAAATCTAAAGTAACATAATTGAGAATCATCAATACACAGGTAATAGGCAATCTCATGTTTTGTTTTGGTTTGTTTTTTTGCATGGGCAGGCACCAGGAATCGAACGCGGGTCTCCGGAATCTCGTATGTTTTTAATGTTTCTATGAGGGGAGAATCAAGAGAACAAAATCAAATTTAAAAAACAATGAAAGGGATATTTTACAAGTGGACACTGAACAGCCATTTGAGGAGAATAATGAAAGGAGTGATCAAGGTAGAAGAATACAGAAAAAGACCTCTGAAGCCAAGAAAAGAAATACATTCAGAAAGGATACTGTCCAGTTAATGACACCAGGCAGCCAATTCAAGAACTAAGTTAGCCATCACCAAACAACCTTTATTGAATATCCTTGAGGTAGAAAAAACAACACTCCTTTTCTCTTTATATTTTAATAACTTATTTCTGAGTATAAAAGTAATACATGCTCAATTTAGAAAATATGGATAACAGAAAAAAGCATAAAGAAGAGGAGAGGGATTGTGGGAAGATGGCAGAGTAGGAAGCTCCAGTGATCAGTCCATCTACCAGAACAAATATAAAACAAGCAGAAACTGTCTGAATCAACTATTTCAAAACTCCAGAGTCGTGTAGAACACTGTACAACATCCAGGGAAGAACAGAAGAAACAGGCTCGTAAATTATAGAAAATGTCAATAACTTTCTCTCTGTATGGTAGTTACAGGTGCCAATCCCCCACTCTTGTGGCAGGTAGCAGTGGGGTCTGCCTCTGATGTAGCTTGCTGGTGCCAGAAAAAGACATAAAATCCACTCTGCCAAGATGCAGGGTGGACACAGACCAACAGCTGATCACAACTTTTGATCAGGTACTTTGGATCGCCATGAGCTGGCTCTGAGGGTAATCATTGTTCCAATCCACCCCACAATGAGACTTAAAGATGGTATCCATCCTCAGAACTGTAGAGAATAGTTGAAGGGCTGCATTTGCTGGGTAGGTCAAAATAATTTAGCATAGAGGAGCCATGAAAGAAGCTCCTGACAACCTTCCTGACCCTTCTTATAAACCCTCCAGGTAGTCTGGAGGAGCCACTGCTCTCTTTGTGGGTTTCTGGCCTGTTCTAGCTGAGAAAGAGTGATTTGTGAAACTCCTCTTCAGCAAGCTCTCCCTCCCAGAATTTAACCTCCACGTAAAAGCAGCTTGAGACATCAGAAGTAGTGTAAGAAACAAAAGAGGTGAACAACTTAAGACGAAGGCTTACCTGTTTTAAGTCCACAGTAAAACACCCAGGGGAAGAACAATGTCTGTCTCCTAGGAAGTAGCCCGGGCATTCAAACTCTTGTAAACAAGGGAAATCCTAAGGCCACTAGCAAGCACAAACTTAGGACACGATAGAGACCCAGAAAAGACAGGGTACCCTGCACTTCTCATTCGTCTTGAGCAGACCATCCTTATGGGAGAGCTGACATTCAAGAAAATCTCTGTCATATCACCAGTTGTTACAAACTGAAGAAACAGAGCTCTCAGGGAATAAAATCCAGAATCACCATTTTTAAAAATACTGTGTACAACAAAATATTACAAAATAAAGTAACAGGAAATGATGGCTCATCCAAAGGAAGAGGATAAAAATTCAGACAACATCAACAAAGAAAACCAGCTTGAGGATGTACCATAGACCTCAAAAAATTATCTTCAACATGCTCAAGGAGATAAAGGAAAATACAGAGAAAGGACTAAAGGATATCAAGAAAATAATGAATGAAAAATATGAAAATCTCAATAAAGTGATAGAAATTTTAAACAACCAAAATAGAACTACAGGAGTTGAAGACCACAATAACTGAAATGAAAAATTCCAAGGACGGTTTCAATAGCAGTCTAAAGTCAGCAGAAGAAACTATCAGTGAACTGGAAGACAAGACAACTAAAATGAGTCAGGGGCCAATGTAATTAAACTGAGAACTCAGAACTCAACTCTTGCACTTATGGCCAATGATTTTTGACAAGGAGGCAAAGCCTATTCAAATAGGAAATAACAGGCTCTCCAAAAACTGGTGCTGGGAAAACTGGAACACTATTTGCAAAAAATGAAGGTAGACTCTACCTCACAGCATAAACAAAAATCAACTCAAAGTGAATCAAAGGCCTAAATATAACAGCTATAACCATAAAACTGCTAGAAGACGCATCTTCAGGACCTTGTGTTAGGCAACCGTTTTTAGACTTTGTACCCAAAGCACAAACAAAATAGAAAAAATAAACAAGACCTCATAAAAACGTTAAACTTTTGTGCCTCAAAGAACTTTAGCATGAAAGCAAAATGACAATTTGCACAACGGAGGAAAACATTTGGAAACCACATGTGCTGGTTTGAAAGGATGTATAAAACCTAGAAAAGCCACGTTTTAATCCTAATCCCATTTTGTAAAGGCAGCCGTTTCTTCTAATCCCTATTCAGTACTGTTTCTTTGACTGTAATTAGATCATCTCCCTGGAGATGTGACTTAGGGAGTCACATCTTGATGTGATCTTGAGTGATCAAGCGCGGATGTTAAAATGGATTAGGTGGAGACGTGTCTCCACTCATTTGGGTGGGTCTTGATTAGTTTACTGGAATTCTATAAAACAGGAAATATTTTTTAGAAAGCTGGAGATTCTGAGAGAGCAGACAATGACACAGCGCAAGGAGCAGAGAGTCTACGAGCCAAAGACCTTTGGAGAAGAAGGAGGAAAATGCCTCCCGGGGAGCTTCATGAAACAGGAAGCCAGGACAGAAAGATAGCAAGCAGATGACGCCACATTTGCCACATGCTCTTCCAGCCAAGAGAGAAACTCTGACTGTGTTTGTCATGTGCCTTCTCATTTGAGAGAAAAAACCTGAATTTCATCAGCCTTCTTGAACCAAGGAATCTTTCCCTGGATGCCTTTGATTGGACATTTCTATAGACTTGTTTTAATTGGGACATTTCCTCGGCCTTAGAAATGTAAACTAGCAACTTATTAAATTCCCCTTTTAAAAAGTCATTCTGTTTCTGGTATATGCATTCCAGCAGCTAGCAAACTAGAACACCACATATCCAGTAAGAATTTACTATTCAGAATGTATAAAGAAATCCTTTAACTCAAGAACAAAAAGAAAAACAACCTAATTTAAAAATGGACAAAAGATCTGAATAGATACTTGTCCAAAGAAGCTATACAAATAGCCAATAAGCACATGAAAAGATGCTCAACACATCATTAACCATTCAGGAAATGCAAATCAAAATCACAATGAGATACTATTTCACACCCATTAGAATATCTACTGTTTAAAAAAACAAAATTATAAAGTGCTGAAGAGGACATGAAGAAACAGGAACACTCATTCACTGCTGATGGGAATGTGGAATGTAAAATGGTGCAGCCGCTGTGAAGGACTTTTAGCAGTTCCTCAGGAAGCTAAGAATGGAATTACTATATGATTCAGCAATCCTGTTACTAGGTATATATTCAAAAGGATTAAAAGCAAGGACTCAAACAGGTATTTATACACTAACATTCATAGCAGCATTATTCACATTTTTAAAAGTTGGAAGCAATCCATCAACTGATGAATGGGTACACAAAATGTGGTACATACACAAAATGGAATATTATTCAGCTGTAAAAATGAAGCTCTGACACATAAAACAACATATATGAACCTTGAATACATCATGCTAAGTGAAATAAGCCAGACACTAAAGGAAAAAATTGATCTCACTGATATGAAATAATTAGAACAAGCAAATTCAGACTCAGACTCTACAATATAAGTTACCAATGGACAGGGTAAGGTAAGGTACAGGTAGTTAAAGTTAAAATGTCCTATTTGGGACATCCCGATTTGGGAGGATGGAAAAGTTCTGTTAATGGTGATGATGTTAGTACAGCATTATAAATGTAATTAATAGCACTGAACTATATATTTGAATGTGATTGAAAGGGGAAATTTTGAGGTTGTATATATGGTAACAGATAAAAAAAAATTTTTTTTTTAGAACTCCATGGAACTGCACTATACAAACAGTGAACCCTAAATTAAACCATGGACAACAGTTAATAGTACAATTATAAAAATGTTCCACGCCAACACAAGATGTTAACAGATGGTATGTGGTAATCCTGTATTCTACAGATTGTTCTGTAAACTTATAACTTTGCTAATTAAAAAAAAGTATAAAGAAGAGAAGCCAGCCTTATTAAATTGCATGTCATGTCAAAATGGCTTTATAAACATTATCTTAATTGCTATTTACAGTCTTTAGCAGCAATTTACCAGAATTTATTAACATGCTCTTATACTGCATTTTTCTTTTCCACGGTCCTGAAATATGGCCAAAATCTCCTCCCACAATGAACTAGGTGGAAAAGATATATTTTCTACTTTTTCATATGTATTAATAATATTATAAATATTTAACTACATAAGAGAATATTCAACATGAAATATACAGTGGTATTATCAACGTTAATTTAAAATTTATACTGACTTCAGTTACATTTTTTACTTCATGAGTTATACTCACCCAAATCATAACCTTCTGGAACAATATTTTCTTTGACAATGCCATTCTTCAAGTTGTTCTATAAAAAGAAAATTTGTTTTAATTCACAGAGTCAGAAACTATACTACCAGTTACCAGAGACCAAGGTTGAAGAGAGGGAATAAGGAGTTAATACTTCATTGGTCCAGATTTTCCGTTCAGGTTAATGGAAAAGTTTTGGTAGTATAGGCATACCTCAGAGTTACTGCGGATTCAGTTCCAGACCACCACAATAAACCAAATATAGTAATAAAATTAGTCAAGGGAATGTTATGGCTTCCAGTGCCTATAGAGTTACATTTATACCATACTGTAGTCTATTAAGTGTTCGAAAGCATTATGTCTAAAACAATGTGCATACCTTAATTTAAAAATACTTTATTGCTAGAAAAAAATCTGCTTAACCATCATCTGAGCCTTCTGACTTCAGCAAGTCATAATCTTTTTGTTGGTGGAGATCTTGCCTCAGTGTTGATGGCTGCTGACAGATCAGGGTGGTGGTTAAAAGTGGGGGCGGGGGTGGCAATTTCTTAAAATAAGACAACAGTGAAGTCTGCCAGATTGATTGACTTTTCCTTTCATGAAAGATTTCTCTGTATTGTACAATGCTGTTTGACAGCATTTTACGCACAGAACTTCTTTCAAAATTGGAGCTTATCTTCGTAAATCCTGCCACGCTTCATCAACTACGCTTATATAATACTCTAAATCATTTCTTGTCACTTCAGTAATGTTCATAGCATCTTCACTAGGAGTAGATTCCATCTCAAGAAACTACTTTGCTCGTCTATAAGAAGTAACTCCTGACCCATCCAAGTTTTATCATAAGAACGCAGCAAATTCAGTCACAACTTTAGACTCCACTTCTAATTCTAGTTCTCTTGCTATTTCTCTTACAATTTCTTCCTCCACTGAAGACTTGAACCCCCTGAACTCATCCATGAGGGCTGGAATCAACTTCTTCCAAACTCCTGTGAACATTAATATTTTTTCTCCCATGAATCACAAATGTTCTTAATGGCATCTAGAATGGTGAATCCTTTTCAGATGCTTTTCAATTATCTTTGCCCAATCACTATCTATGGCAGCTATACCCTTACAAAAAGTATCTCTTAAATAAACAGACTTGTAAGTCACAACGACTTCTTGATGAGAAAATGTTGTGTCGGCAGCCATGAAACAACATCTCATTGTATCTCCATCAGAGCTCCTGGGTGACAATCACATTGTCCATGACCACTAAGATTCTGTAAGGAATCGTTTTCTGAGCAGGAGGTCTCAACAATGGGCTTAAAATATTCAGTAAACATGATGTAAACAGATGTGCTTTGATCCAAACTCTGTTGTTTCACTTACAGAGGTCAGGCAGAGTAGATTTAGCATAATTTTATAAGGGCCCTAGAATTTTCAGAATGGTAAATGAGACGGGCTTCAACTTAAAAGTCACCAGTTGCATCACCCCTAACAAGAGGGTCACCTTGTCCTTTGATGCTTTAAAACCAAGCATAGATTTTTCCTCTCCAGCTATTAAAGTCTTTCCAAACCTTCAATTTATAAAAAACACAATAAAACAAAATAGGGCTGCAGATGGTGGTGACAGTAGCACAATATGACGGTAGCAAAACATTGGGAAAGTAATTAACCACCCTGAATTGTACATTTGAATGTGCTTAAAAAGAGAAATTTTAGGTTCTATTTACATCACCACAATAAAATTTTTTTAAAAACATATAGAAAAAAAAACACAGTACAGTACAATACAAAGAGTGAACCCTAATGTAAACTATGGACTACTGTTAATAGGATAACTATAAAAATATTGTTTTACCAATTGTAACAAAGGTGCCATGCTAATGTAAAATGTTAATAACTGGGAAAGCTGTGTGTGAGCAAGGGGTAACAGGGTATATGGAAACTGTACTTTCTGTATGATTTTTCTGTAAAGTACAACTACTCTAACAAAAAGTATTTTTTTGTTATTTTGCTTTAAATTTATATTCATGTCAACATATCCCTCATCTTGCCAAATCCTATTTTGTGCAAAAGAATAATGTTTAAAAGTAATTTTAAAACATAAAAAACTCAAATTCAGGAGGACTTAGATATGGCAAAATATTAAAGTTATTTAAATAATATCTCATAAAATTGTTATTATAAAAGAATGCTCTAAGAACTAAGCATTAATGTGTGTGTATTTGTTTACAGGTATATATATCTGTAAATTATGCTAATGGATTTTGCTTAGTATACTGATTATACTATGTTAGATAAATTATGAATTAAACCTTATGTGAAATATAATACGAATATGTACAAACACATAAAAAAATTTACTTACCAATGATTCATCAAAATCATGGTAAAACATCTGAGATTTCACATTCCAGTACGCAAAAAGGTTATCCAATCGGACTAACTGAAAATAAATCAAGTTTATTAAATGTCATCTTCCTTTCTCTTGGAAAGATTTTTAACATATTATGTTCAGAAGTCTCAATTAAGTGAGCCATTTCACAAAGCTAAACAAATAAACACAATTCACATAAATCCGCATCTATATATATATTATCACTTGCCTTTCTAAAAAGAGCTCTCTTCCATCAAGCCCATAAATTGATAAAAGACAGTATTTGCATATTTTACCTTACGAAAAAGTTTCTCTGTTTCATTAAGTAAACATGGAACCCAGTCTTGATCAGTTGTCTGAAAAGGAAAGAAAAAAGAAGTAAAAATGTCATTGTATGGTTTGAAAGTATTATGTACCCCAGAAAAGCCATGTTTTAATCCTAATCCAATCTTGTGGGAGTGATTCAACATTGTAGATTGGAATATTTTGATTATATTATCTCCAGAAATGTGGCACAGCCAATTGTAGGTGTGATCTTTTGATTAGATGGAGATGTGACTCCACCCATTCCAGGTGGGTCTTGATTGGTTTACTGAGATTCTTTAAAAGAGGAAACAGTTTGGAGAGAGACAGGAGTTTCAGAGCCAATAAAGAGAGCAAATGTAGATGTTTGGAGAACAGAAACTTCAGAGAACAGAGACATGGATGTCTGGAGATGTTTGGAGCTAAGGAGATACCATTGAGATACTAAGCAAGCCAATCTGGAAGTAGCCAAGGGAAGCCAAGAGATGAAAACCAGCCCCAGAGAAGTAAAGTGAGGAACCCCACAGCCACAGAGGCTGAAAGCAATGGAGCCCAAGAACAAGGGACCAGCAGATGCCAGCCACATGACTTCCCAGCTGACAGAGGTGCTCCTGACCCACTGGCCTTTCTTGAGTGAAGGTAACCTCTTGTTGGTGCCTTAATTTGGACACTTTCACTTCCTTAGAACTTCATACTTGTAATTTACTAAATTCCCCTTTTTAAAAGCCATTCCATTTTTGGTATATCGCATTCCAGCAGCTTACAAACTAGAAGAGTCATTTAAAGATTGCAGAATGCTAAATTATATCTATCCTGCCCTACCTAGCCCACTTTCTATGAAAATGCCCTTTTGAAAGCTTACCATTCAGACTAAGAATGGTAAGTAAACATTCTTCTAACCACAAGAATGTCTTTGCTTTAGCTGAATACAGAACTGCCATACGACCCAGCAATACCATTGCTAGGTATCTACTCAAAGGACTTAAGGGCAAAGACACAAACGGACATTTGCACACCAATGTTCATAGCAGCATTATTTACAATTGCAAAGAGATGGAAACAGCCAAAATCTCCATCAACAGAAGAGTGGCTAAACAAACTGTGGTATATACATACGATGGAATATTATGCAGCTTTAAGACAAGATAAACTTATGAACCATGTAATAACATGGATGGACCTAGAGAATATTATGCTGAGTGAATCCAGCCAAAAACTAAAGGACAAATACTGTATGGTCCCACTGATGTGAACGGACATTCGAGAATAAACTTGAAATATGTCATTGGTAACAGAGTTCAGCAGGAGTTAGAAACAGGGTAAGACAATGGGTAATTGAAGCTGAAGGGATACAGACTGTGCAACAGGACTAGATACAAAAACTCAAAAATGGACAGCACAATAATACCTAATTGTAAAGTAATCATGTTAAAACACTGAATGAAGCTGCATCTGAGCTAAAAAAAAAAAAAAAAAAAAAAGAATGTCTTTGCTTTAAAGGAATTCATGGCTGACAGAAAAAGCAAGTAAACAAGCAATTACCACATGAAAGTATCACCATGGAGGTTAAATACATAATATACTGGGAGATCATCAGGAACATCAACCTCATGCCAAACTAAGACATTGCTCATGAATACAAACTACTGATCCTAAAGTCAGTAGAAAACATGACCCAAAGCAAAAAGAGCTGGTGCAAAAGCACAAAGACACGCAAACATATGATATGTACAGGGAACTAAAGTAGTTCAGTATGGCAAGCAAACAGATAAAGACAAGGGAAGAAATCAGATATGCTACCTGGTGTTAATTTACAAATAGCTTATAAGATATTTTAGGGCAAAACTATGGACTTTAAGAGCCAATGCGGACAATAAAGTGAACAGATCCTTATTTTAGAAAGACGGCTTTCATTTAATGTATAGAACATGAATGGATTATAACAGTGGTTCTCAAACTTTAGCATGCAAAAGCATCACATGGAGGGCTTTTTGTTGCATGGGCGGGCACCGGGAATCAAACCCGGTCTCTGGCATGGCAGGTACCACCGTGGCACCTACCCCACCTGGAGGGCTTTTTAAAACACAGAATGCTGGGCTCCACCCTCAGAGTTTCTAAATGAGTAGGTCTGAGTGTCAAGTTTTCAATGACCAAACCACTGTTATCATGGTCACCAATGACATTCACATTGCTAGATCCAATAGCTAATTCTCATTCTTATTTTTCAACTTAACAGCAGTATTTGACATAGTCTACCCCACCCACATTTACTGGATAATTTTTTCATTTGGCTTTTCTTTTTTCTTGCTTGTACCAGAACCATGTTTTAAAAGTAAATCTTAGGCAAAAACCCAATAGAAATAATAAGTAAAAGCACATAATGTATACTACACAGCAATTACGTTGAATGAATTTTATTACACATAGCAACACAGATAAACGTCAAAAACAACACTGTGACACAATACAGGTAACTTATAGAAGAATCACACCAACCATTTATGCAACATTTAAAAGGTAACACACTAATGCAAAATGTTAAGTTTTTTTTCCTAATAATATTTATTATTAGGGAATATTGTTATTCCCTAATAATAATTATTTTCCCTAATAATAGGGAAAACTGTGGGGGATGATGGTAATATGTGAACTCTACTTTCTGCATGATTTTTTCTGTAAACCTGTAACTGCTCTAATAGGAAAAAAAATGAAACAATATTAGACATTTTTTATGGGCATATTATATAAAAGTTTAAAAAGTTAGTATATTTATCTCTGGAGTGGGAGGTAAAGATATGTGCCAGTTTGAAAGGATGTATGTACCCTAGAAAAACCATGTTTTAATTAAAATCCCATTTCATAAAGGTAGAATAATCCCTACTCAATACTGTCTGTTTGAAACTGTAATCAAATCATCTCCCTGGAGATGTGATTTAATCATGAGTGGTCGTTAAGCTGGATTAGGTGATGACATGTCTCATGGGTGGGTCCTGATAAATTTCTAGAGTCCTATAAAAGAGGAAATATTTTGGACAATGAAAGAAATTCAAACAGAGTAAGCAGAACAACATAGCCACGAGAAGCAGAGTCCACCAGCCAATGACCTTTGGATATGAAGAAGGGAGCTTCATGAACCAGGAAGCCAGGAGAAGAAGCTAGCAGATGAAGCCGCATTCGCCATGTGCCCTTCCAGATGAGAGAGAAACCCTGACTGCGTTCACCATGTGTCTTCCAGATAAGAGAGAAACTCCATGTTCGCTATGTGCCCTTCCACTTGAGAGGGAAACCCTGAACTTCATCAGCCTTCTTGAACCAAGGAATCTTTCCCTGGTTGCCTTAAGTTGGACATTTCTATAGACTTGTTTTAATTGGGACATTTTCTCGGCCTTAGAACTGTAAACTAGCAACTTATTAAATTCCTCTTTTTAAAAACATTCTGTTTCTGGTATATTACATTCTGTCACCTAGTAAACTAGAACAAGGTAGAAGTAGAGTACAAAAGGAATTTCATATTTATCCATAAAATTTTTAAGACAAAGTAAATGAAAAAGTCAACAACTTTATTCTGAATGCAAGCAAATGTTTCTTAATTTGCTACATGCTTCTACGTTTTTTAAATTCCTCAATTTCAAAAATTAGGAAGAAAGTATGCCACAATATTAATAACAGTGGTGAGAAAATGGGTGATTTATGTTTTTCATGATTTATAAAACCTTTTGAAATGAACATAATACTTTTATTTTGAACTTACTCTTTCAAAGTTCTGAAACGTTCTTTTTTTAATTAAGTAAAAGTATCTAACATCATAATTAGCATACAATAGATGTGATTTTTAACTGAATTCGATTATCAATCACTTTTTCAAGCGGAAACTGTCAAACCTCAATTCCAATCCAGTCTATGTCCTTTCTATATCAATCCTATATAGAATTGTATTGCTGATGCTGACACATACACAGTAACCAATAGTTTGACTAGCTATAATTCACAATTAAATTTCTTTTCAACAAAGTACCTGCATGCTGAGGTTCTGAAGAGAAACACCAAATGATAGCGGGTTGTCTCGATTTGTGATCTAAAAAGAAATAATGCAAAATTTACTCAGATTTTTAGTAGGACAAAATTCACTTCCTAAGAGAAAGTACACTTTCTGGGAAGTACCCTATTTTGAACACTTGAAAACATTTCATTATTTTCCAGAACTTTTACTCCTATATTTTTCCTAAAGCAAATTAAAATATTATCAGTGTTTTAGTGCTATACACTAACATTACATCTACATATTTTTGAAACTGCAAAAAAAAAGTTTGCAATTAATGACTAACGCTCAAAATAGTAAGCAAATAATTATATTGTAGAGTGAACAAATGATCTACTCAAGGACAAACAATTAGTTAAGTCTGGCTGTACTGATTCTTAGATAAGTGCTCTTTCCAGGAGGTAAATATAGAGTATTTTAAACTATTTTTAAAATATATAACTTTTAATTTGTAACCCCCACTTATAAAAGTGATTATAAGAAAGGTATTTTCTTTCATTATTTAATGTTTCAACATTTTATTAAAGTGTAATCAAGCACTCACCACTAAGAACTGCAAATTACAACTATAATTATACAAAAGCTATTTCTCCATCTCCTAGCATCCTAACAGGTAGGCCAAAACAGAGAAAGTGTCAATAAACAGTAGAATAACTTAAAAAGATAAAAACAAATATCACTTATTAAAATACTCACATCATCTTCATAGCGAATATGGATGCTGGAAATTTTCACTTGTAAATTTTTTATGATCTGAGTAACTAATTTTTCTGCAAAAGTGTGCTGTTTCTCCTCTTGAGGTTGTTCTACAATTGTAAACATTTCTTTTATTAACTTGAGTGAAAAATGTACTCTATAAATATCCACATATTGAGTTAACATACATAAGTTGCCTTGTTAAAGGAAAAAAAAATCTGTATTTTCAGACAGAACACTGTCTGCTTTCCAAAAGTCTTCCATACCAGAAGCTTTTCAAAGACCAGTAAACGCAAAAATTTTTCAAAAGCAAATATCCTGTTCAATGACCCTAAGGGCAACCAAGTAAAATTGACTGGCATTAACTTTTAGAATCTATCTCTTTCTGTAAACTATGGCTGAGTTCATTAAGAAATGGAAAACAATGAAGATTACTGGGTAGGACTTAAATTAGAGGAACCAATGCATAAAAAGCAAAGGAGTAATTTCCCTTATAATTAATGAAATCATCATAAGTTGTCTGCTGTTAGATGTATAAAATAGTAGAGTATGCTCCTTCCCCTAATGGATATACAAGAGAAAGTTATAGGGTCCTCTCCCTTTACTCCTTTCAAGCAAGGATGAAAGAAGTTTACCACCTCTGTTTCCTTTTATGAAGATATTAACCACCTCCAGTTTCAATACTTTATAGAGAAACAGAAAGAATAAAGAATTTTCCTCAATTCTTTTGAAATATATTTTTATAACTAATTACTATCCCTTCCCCCTTCCTTAAAAATAGCAATGAAAGTTATCCCCATTCTATTCCTAGTACTGTTCCACATAGATATTCATATTATCTTATTATGACCTAACACTCTCTCATTTAGCCTTGGTTAAAAGATGAAGATATCAGATATATGTATTTAAAAAGCTCAATTAAAAATGAGTAAGAGTTAAGTGAAGGTATTTGAATATAAAAGGTCTATAAAATTAAGAAGTATAAGTAGAATAAAGCAGAGATTAAAGGGGATGAAAAATAACCTCTTGGAAGAAAGGGAACTGTATTTTAATCTTTGAATCTGTTCAGTACCTAATAAAATCCTTTGTTCTATAAATTCATCCAGTCATTCCCTATCCACTGTCTTCCTCCTGACTTCCTTATCTAGCTCAGATTCCATGGTGCATCATTTTACCAACAACTTAAATTCTTCTTTTTTTCCCCTCATTTTCTTCTTTCAATAAAGCCCCCTACCCCGAAAAACCCAGCTACCCACTTTATATAGAAACATGCCTGTACATATGCCTTGCCAGCTGACTACTTCTGCACAAATTCACAACTGGGCAGACTGGAAATACAGTAAACTAGCCATCACTAACATCTATTGACCAGCAACCTTACTACATTTCTCTGGTCAATTTGCTCAAATACTTCAGAATAACTATTTCAAAAATCTGTTTCAATCCCCCTCAAAGCTCCAACCACACTGCCTCTATCTTTAAGACAGAAGAGCTACTGTAAAGAAACTTTCTGCCATTACCGTTCAATCAAAATAGCTCTTTCTAAAATGACCAATGACCTCCATGTCATCAATAAAATGAAAATTCTTAATCCTTTTCCTACCTGATATCTCAGCAAGATTTGATACATTCTTTGCTTCTTAAAATACCTTTTCTCATGGAAATCTCCAGATTTATCTTATTTACCTAGCCACTCCTTATATTCTTTCTTTATCTGTTTTCCTCTTCTATACAATAATTACATGTTGGATTTTCTTTGAACTAAACTTTCATTCTACACTGCCATATAGGTAATTCTCCTCCACACTTGATAGCCTGAATTATCATACAAATGCTGACATCTCCCAAATCCATAGTGAATGAAGAAGGAACTAAGATATAAAGCACAGAGAATCTGGCACATTCTATAAACTACAAGTAGTTCAGTATGGCTGGAGTGAAGGAGAGAGAAAATAAGAAAAAGGTGAGGGAACAGTCTCTTCCTCAATGGTGTCAGGAAAATCGCATCCCCACATGTAGAAGAATGAAATGAACCCTACCTTCATTGCATATAGAAAAACTAACTCAAAATGGATCAGCAACCTAAATGTAAGGACTAAAATCATAAATCTCTTAAAAGAAACATAAGGGAAAATATCCATGAGACTGGATATGGCAATGAATTCTTAGTTATGTCCCCAAAACCACAAGGAACCAAAGAAAAAAATCAGTAAATTGAACTTCACCAAAATTAAAACTTCTGTGCAAAGGACTTATCAAGAAAGTGAAAAGACAACCTACAGAATGGGAGAAGAGTTACAAATCATATATCTATTAAAAGTTTAATATCCAGAATATTTAAAGAACTCGCAAACTCATCAACAAAAAGATTTGATAAATTTAGATTTAAAAAAGTATAGATGATAGAATAAAAGAAATGCGTGGAGGCTGGTTATGATGCTAAAGAGGTAGGCAGGATTTAAGTCATGAGAGATTTTATGTATCTTGCTATAGAGTTTAAACCTCAAACTGATAACAATAAGGTATCACTAAGGAATTTTAAGCACAGTAGTAACAAACACACATTTTAAACCTCAGTATAAATAAGAGGGACTTCTTATTAAATGTGGTAGATAACACAAATTTCTCTATTTCTTCGTAAAACCCCACTAAACCAAACGTAAAGGGGAAAAGGTAAGTAAACCCTTAAGGACAAAAAAAAAAGGAGATAGGAAAAAGAACAGAGAAGAGGTATCAACAAGATTTAGGAAGCGAGGAAGCAGATGGATTCAGTAGACTTAGCAGACAGTCTGCTAAACTCATCTGTTAAACTGAATCTTTCTAAAAGCACACAGATGAAGATATCAGTGGAAAAACAGGAATGCTAAAGAAAAAGAACTCTAGAGAGATTCAGGAACTAGAGATCTCACAAAACAAAATGCCAAGTGGGGTACAGAGTGAGAGAAAGGATGATAATAGTAGGATTGGTTTAAAGCCCATATACCCAAGCAGTTATTTCTTTCTCACCCCAGTGGTAATGCAAGAGTTTATCTTGGAGAAAATGAACCTGACAGGCTCCAGACCCAGATACCATGTGCATGGATGGCCAAAAACAGGAAGATTAAGGAAAGTACTGCATAACAGTCATACCCATAACCACTTCAGTAACATAACACTGCACTTGTACCTGTACAATTACAAGCAGGTAACATTGTGCCAGAAAATAAATTTAACAAGAATGTATCATTTGGTTCAGCAGAAAACAAAATTAATACATAACCATGGTAATATAAACAATATTGATTTAATAAAAAATATAACTCTATCAGGAAGACAGAATAGAATAGACATTCCCTGTCCACAAAGGAAGCCTATATACAATGTCTAAACCTAATAAATCAAGAAACAGGAGAACAAACATCTTATTTAGCAATATGGATAAAAACACCAAAAGAAACACCTTAGAAAGTTGAAACTAATTCTCTAGAAAGTATAGAGAGGGGCTGAGCCACGGGACAGCATCCTTTTTAAAAAAATTATAAGCTTTTTCCCTTTAAAAATTATTTTTATCTTATCAAGACAATATATATACAAAGCCAATTTTTAAAAGGAAAAAGCTTAGGAGACTTAGGAAAGAAAGAATTGGAAGTAGGGATAAATGACTACAGAAAATGTAAAAGAACTGTTTTCAGAGAAGAAAGAGAATTCTAAGAAGTGCTGCCAGGGATTATGTGTCAAATTTCCTTTAATGTTTGTCAACAGGTAAAACATTTTATGTAGAAGTTTTATTTTTTATTAGAAAACCAACTCATGACAGATATAGTGACATAGTACCCATATTTTTCTTTAAAGATGCTTAGTATTAAAGGAAGGGAAAGTAGAAGAAGTTAAATAGATGAGTAAATTAGAAAGAAGATTTTATTTTCTAAGATATGAGAGGCTACAGGATATTTCCATGCCATGGAGAAAGATTCATTAGGGAAAAGTAGAGTCAAGAATGTAAAAAAGCTGAAGACGGTAACCAGAACACAGATGAAGAATTCAATTTCTGCAGGATGCTTCTGCAACAGATGAAAAAAGGCATTGAAGTAATGGACCAGGTGATCTAGATTGTATTTGAAAGGATGTAAAACTGAAGAGCAAATAATAGATTTGGAAACATGAAAATATTTCAAGAGACTAAGTATCTTCATAAGAACAAAGAAATCATATGAGGGGAATAGAAAAGCAAAGGTTGGAAAAATAAGAAAATACCTTAAATGAAATTAACTGCTACAGTAAAACTGATCTTACCCTTACAAACTAGACATATTTGTCCTATAACAAGGTAAAATTTCTGTAAACATGACAAAACACATAGTATAAACCCCATGAAAATGCCCCATGTAATAAAATTTATAATTGTTAAGTAAGCTCAGTGTTTCCAGAGGTAAATAATATTCTATTATGATAAATATGCCTTTTACATTTATCCTATTACCGCTGGTATTTACTGCTTTTTTTCTTTTTTACCTTGATCAGCTACTTTTTGTTTTGCTTCTTCTATTCTTTTTAGTTCCTGTTGTTTTACTTCCAAAAGTTGTCTTTCTTCTTTCAAAGAATCATATTTTATTACTATAGGGAACATAAATAGGAAGAATGTTAATAACTTTAAAATTGAAAGTTCTTAAATTTTTAAGAATTTCCGAAAAAATTCTTGAAAATAACCATCAATTCAAATTCTTAAAACTCTTAAAGTGAAAATTTAGAGTAAAAACCAATTTAATGTGAATTACCAAATACCAAATTTAAATACTAAATTATCTTTAAAAAAATTCAAAGATATATTAACCAACTATAATTATCAAATTATAAAGAGTTTTCTATCCAATAACAACAAAAAAATGTCACTTACTAGAAGAAGGCACTATGAGTAAATAAATTTCCTCCAATACAGCTTCAACTGGTTGAGTATAAAGGTTTTTCCATGGAATTACAAGATTAAGGGTACCTACATAATTTGGGGAGGGAAAACATATATATGTTATTCACTCAACTTATATTTACTATCAACAGATTTTCTACAAGGCATTAAAAGAGATTACAGGGTGCATGGGTGTTCAGTGGTAGAATGCTCTCTTTCCACGCAGGAGACATGGGTTTGATTCCCAGACCATGCACCCCCCAAAAAAGAAAAAAAGGATTACAAAGTGGCCTTTGTTCTTATAGAAAGCTATCTTACAAACAAAAACAGCAAGCCGTTCTTGTGATGATTTGAAATTATTTATACCAGTGTTGTTGGAGAATCTATTAAATTATATTCTAAATATTTATGTTTCTATTTATGGATATTTTTACCACATTTATAACAATATTCTTCTTCCCTTAGTCAATATTTCTTAAATTGTATCTTTAAATTTTCCCAGTTCTTACTCTAAACCTGTACAATTATTTCTCTTATACTTAAAAAGTCCATCATGTACTTTATATGTGTGTATGTTTTCCATATATGTGTATATATATGTGGTGATACATACATATACACAAATATAAGGCAATAATTAAGGATTTTAGGCAATATTAGAAAACTATTCAAACTAATGAAAATATTTTTTCTACAATCCAATAGCAAAACATTTTAAAAGCAGTAAGTTTCTTGAACTGAAAACACTGCGTGTAGAGAGGAACTTCCAGTGAAGACAGCAGATAGGGAGTGCCAGGACTCAGTCCTACAAACCAAAACAGCTATTAATGTAGACAGGAACTGTCTGAAACAGCTATTCTGGGGCTTCGGAGGCCAGAAGAACACTGTATAGAATCCAGGGAAGAGCAGAAGGAAAAGGCTGATAAAGTACAGTAAAAATAGTGAGTTGCTCTTTCCTTGCAGTGGCTGCTGGCAACCATCCACAACTCTCAGTCAACAAGCATTACGGTCCAGTCCCTGGATACCTCAATGGGGACAGAATGGGACATAAAAATCCTCTTCAGAACTGAGGAGATGTCAAAGAGGTTCTAGGCACCCTTTCTGCTACCCTCTCCAGGGTACTTTGGAGTTGGTCTGTGCCCCTTCATTTTTTTTTTTTTTTGGCTGGGAAATACTGGCTTGAAGAAGTCCTTCCCTGGGTGACCCTCCTTCCAGAATTTGCCCCCCAGGCAAAAGCAGCTAAAGAAAAAAAGAATGTAAAACACTAGGGAGAATCAACATTACAGTGTAAGACATCTACTGAAAACCTCTCCTGAGAGATTTACTGAAATAAAGGATAAATCTCACTTGCTCAGAACTGAGGAGGAAAGTAAAGACTGGAGAAGGATACCACAAATACTGAATCAAAAAAAGAGCAAAATACCAGGTAGGAAACTTCTGTCCTGGACTGGGCAGTCTTCTCCCCTTCTCCTCACTTGGTTCCAAGCAGCTTGAGAAGTGCCCAGAGGCAATGGCCAGGATCCCTCCCACCAGAGACACAGACTATAAAATCTCTCCAGAAGTTAAGACAGACCCCCACATATATCCAAACACATAGACCCAAGTCCGGAGACCCAAGTCCCACAGAGACCCACAATAGGACACAAGCTGCTGAGGAGCACAAAATACAAAAGCACGCCAAGGAGGAGCTTCCAAAATGGAAGATTACTACGGAAGGAACGGCAGATTCTACTTCTTTCCCAAAAGCAGCAAGTGCCCAGACAGAAATTGTCCAAATCAATTGTGGGGGCCCAGGCAACAGGAGAAGACATTTCAACACCCTGGTCAGTAAGGGATGAAGAAACTGAGAAAACATGGCAGAGGATATAATTCCAGCCACAGGTCCTGGCACTCATCCCCTACCCTTGAGAGAACCATCAACAGGTGGCCCAATCCTTGCCTGGGAGACACCTCGGACTAGGGCAGCAGCAGGAGTGCTCCAGCCAAAGTAAAGAGGGGGAGAACAGAAAGATTATTCAATATACAGTATTTTGTAATAACTGGTTAGTAATTTGAGAAGGGAAAAACTGTACTTTGGATACACTTCATTACCATATCACCAAACTCCATGTTTATAAAACCCCAAACTGAGGAATAGATTTCAACATATGATTTGAATTCAGAGAAAAACTTTAAAGAGGGATAACTCTAAGCCTTAAAATCAAAGAAATGAAAACCATTTCAAATATCTGTACACCCCCCAATAATATAACCAAAATAAAATGACTGGAAATAAGTTTTGAAAAATATGGCAGCTGATTTTTAGATAAATATATCAAGCAAATTGTTTAAAACACATACACTCTAAAGAAATAAATGAGCAAATTGACAGAGATCAGTAACAAAAAAGTATAAGCAATCAAAGCAATATATCATTTTCACTGCAAAATCATTTTTTAACTGAACTGTTTTTCCTTTCATTAAAAAAGAGGTAAGGCAAAAAGGCAGGATCTAAAAGAAATTAAGTCTATCTACTCTTCTTAAATATTTTTTGTTTCTCTGGAATTGTGGGAAAATTTACATAAACAAATACAGCAATCATAATTATAAAATTCAATTACTTTTGGCAAATTTTTAAACGCTACATAAAAGATATTCACAGCAGTATTTTTATGCCAATGGAAAATGGGATTATTCTACAATGCCCAGGTATGCATGCTGGATTATTACACTGCCAAAAGAACAAATGAGGTCAAATCAACATGGATATGTGGGAAATCTTAAGCACTAAGAAAATGAGTAAAAATTCAAGCATACTGTATGACTGCAATTATTTTTAAATGTATGCAGCATGTTAATAACCAGATAGGCATATGAAAAAAATTGTTAGGAAAAATAATGGATGACATATTCTTCCTTTTATTTTTGCTAAGCTGTCCTAAAACCAGGGGAACGGGGACAGACAGATTTTGAGTCCCATCAAGAAAATATGTGGAAACCTTTCTATGGTTTATATTTTAATACCAACCATGTCTGCACAAAATTGTGGAGACAATCATTATGTATGTAAGCTTTTAGAATGCCTTGCTCCCCAAATAACATCAATACTGCCTTAATAAGATTAAATGAAAACTACAATAACTATGTCAAAGTTGTAACAGCAATATCTTGCACAATACTTATATCAATAAAACTTTAACAAGATTTAAGGAACATCACAGACATGTTTTTACTAAACATGTTAAAACCTCACCTTCTCATCAGTTTCTGTGCCATTAATATACATGAAATATAAGCTAAGAACATTAGCTAAACAGAATGGAAAATGGTACAATATTTTCTGGAAACCTAGCAAACTTTAAGAGCAAAGACTAGCTTTCGGATGGGCCATAGCCATATGGTACGGATGATCAAGAACCTACTTCTTAAAACATATCCATGGCCAATCAGAAAAGAGCAATAATAACTAGTCACAACATAGGAAACTCAGTTAAACACTTTATTAGATGTATCTCTGGCTCTCAATTATATACAAGATGCTATAAAATAAAATCTTATTAGATGTGTAATTTTTCAGGTATCTCCACAAAGGATTTATGAACCCCACATTATTTTTTAAATGTACAACTAAACTCTATCTAAATAAAAACCCATGAGAATTCTTTTCAATCAATGCTCAGAAACACTGAAAAGATCTCCTACAGAGAAACTAAGCATATTACTGTTGTGGTTTCATGTCCAAAATGGAAGTCATTCAATTAACAGATGTGGCTTACCTATATGACCAGCTTTAACTTTAAACGGTACATCAAATTGGCTCTACAAAAAGAAAACAAGATATACGCGTATATATATTTGCATATGTATAAGTATATATCAAAATATTAGCATATGTATAGTTCAACACTGATTGTTATTTTTCCTTCCCAAAATTATCTGAAGGGTTTTTACCTAAACTTACATTCTCTCTCCTTCAAAAATTAAATATTTATGTGAGTCCAACATTATTCTCAAACCTATAAAATCAAGGGAGTGCGATCCTTTTGTAATGAGGAAATGCATTGGTGATATTGGCCACTAAAACTACACAAATGAGAATCATTACAACTTTAAAAATAACAAATAAAGCAGGAAAATACTACTGTCAGTTCGTACTTGAAGGAAGACTAAGGCCCATTGTAAATTTCAGATTTTGTGAAAGTTACTTGTAAAATATTTTCTCAAACTTAATGTAAGGTGACAAAGTGAATCAGACTTTGGAAGATGAAATGTATTATCTTTTACAAATTTTTCATACTCAAAACTTACCAAGGCATTTTCTTTAATTTCAAGATTCTTCAAGGCCACAGCTCCTAAAATAAATTATTAAAAAACTGAATTTGAATATTCAAATATTTTTCATATTAAAGAGTTGCACATACTTCATTCATAAATCATAAGTAACTACTAGTAATATATATAAGGGAAAGTAAAAGCCAATTATGATCTGGTTACCTCATCTTCATTTACTAACATTGTATAAGATGATGCTTGACTATCACGATTTTTGCTTAACTGTAGTTCAATGTTACAGCAAGCAAACGTTTTAATGAGTATTTTACACTCAATGAATTCAGCAAGAAAGCAACATACAAGATTAACATACAAAAATCAACTGTATTTCTATGCACTTGCAATGAAAACTGGAAAATGAAATTTCAAAAACAATTCAGGGGGTGCAAGGGTAGTTCAGTGGTAGAATTCTCACCTGTCATGCAGGAGACCCACATTCAATTCCCAACCCATGCCCTACCCAAAAAACAAACAAGTAAGCAAACAAAGAAAAGACAAATAAAAATTCAACAAATGGTGCTGCAATAACAGGATATTCACAAGGAAAAAGAATGAAATGTGACCTCTGCCATGCAGCATACAAAAAAAAAGACAATTCATAATCAGTGAGTTTAAGATGTCAATAGAAACTCCTCAAACGGAACTACAAATAGAAAAAAAATGAGAGAAGAAAAAGGAATAGAATATCCAAGAGCTGTGGTATAATTACAAAATATGTAATACACATGCAATGAGAATACCATAAAAAAATAAAGAGAAAGGGGAACACAAAAACTATTTGAAGTAATAATGGCTGAGAATTTTCCAAAATTAATGAGAGTCACCAACCACAGGCCTGGGAAGCTTAAAGAATGCCAACCAGGATAAATACCAAAAATCTATACCTGTGCATATCATAGACAAACTGCAGAAAACCTAATACAAAGAGAAAATCTGGAAAGATATCAGGGGTCAAATCCTACCTAGAAAGGAACAAGGATAAAAACTGCATCATGCTTCTCATCATAAATCATTCAAGCAAGAGAGTAGACTGTAATATTTAAAGTGTTGAAAGAAAAAAAACACCAACCTAGTTATCCTTCAAAAATGAAGGAGAAATGAACACTTTCTCAGAGAAACAAAAACTGAGAGAATTTGTTGCCAGTAAATCTGAATTATAAGAAATGTGAAAAAAAAAGGTTCCTTAGAGTACAGGAATACAGGTCAAAAATTCTAATCTACACAAAGAAAGGAAAAGAAAAACAATAGAGAAGGAATAAATGAAAAATTAAACCTTTTATTTTCTTTATTCTCAATTGATCTCATAGCTACAAAATAACAACAATTATTGAGTGATTATATAGAAAAGTGAAACAAGACAGCAAGGATATAAAGGACAGGAGGGAAGAACAGGGAATACTGTTATAAGGTACCTGTCCTACACTTGAAGCAGTACAATGTAATTTAAAAGTGGATTTAGACTAAATATAAATGTATAATGCAAACTACAGCAGAGTTACCAAAAATATTTTTAAACCATGTATATCTGATATGAGATGAGAGAAAATGGATCATATAAAAACTCACTTAAAACCAGAGAAGGGGGCGGGGGAGGTGCAAGGGTAGTTCAATGGTAGAACTCTCTCGCGCCTGCCATTCAGGAGAAAGAGGTCCATGCACTTCCCCCCCAAAAAAAGAAACAAACAAGCAAAACAAACAAACAAAAAATCCAACAAACGGTGATCCAATAATGGGATACTCACATGGAAAAACAATGAAATGTGACCCTGCCATACAGCATACAAAAATATAAATAAAAAATAAAAACAGAAGTCAGAAGAAAAACATGGGAAGATTAGAGAGAGACAAAGAATAAGTGTAACAAATAGAAGGTGGTTATAAACATATTAGATATTAATTCAACCATATCAATAATAACTTAAATGTTAATCGTCTAAATACACCTGTTAAAAGACAGACTGACAGTGAATAAAAAAAGTCACAACAATAAACTGTTTACAAGACAAACAAATAGATTAACATTAAAGGGATAGAGAAAGATAAACCATGCCAACAAAAATCAAAAGAAAACTGGAGTAGCTATATTAATTTCAGACAGAACAGACTTCAGAACAAGGAAAACCATTATGTATGAAGAGAAAGAGCATTACATAAAGGCAAAAATGTCAATTCCCCAAGAAGATATAACAATCTTTAATGTGTATGTGCCTAACAAAAAAGCAGCAAAATATGTGCGACAAAACTAATAAATCTATAAGGAACAAAAGTGAATCCACTATTACAGTTTGAGTCTTCAACACCCTCCTATCAGTAATTGACACATGTAGACAGGTATATAGTCAGTAAAAACAGAATTCAACTAAAGGGCAGCATCAATCAATTGGGTCTAAGTGACATTTACACAATACTTCACAAAGCAGCAGCAGAAGACACATTCTCAAAATCACATGAAATATTCACCACTCTAGACCATTTTACAGGATATTAAAACACACCTAAACAAATTTCAAAGATATAAGTAACACAAGGTATGCTCTCTGACCACACTGGAACTAAACAAGAAATCAATAACAGAAAATTCCAAAATACTTGGAGACTACACAACACACTTCTGAATAATACGTATCTCAAAGATGTCTCAAAAGAAATTTTAAAATATTTTGAATTTAAAATAATTTAAAATTGGCCTAAGAAAGGCCATGTTTTAATATAAATCCCATTTCATAAAGGTAGAATAATCTCTATTCAATACTGTATGTTTGAAACTGTAATGAGATCATCTCCCTGGATGATGTGATTTAGTCAAGAGTGGTTGTTAAACTGGATTAAGGGACGACATGTCTCCACCCATTTGGGTCGGTCTTGATTGTTTATTGGAGTCCTATAAAAGAGGAATAAAAGACTCAGAGAGCAGAGAATGCTGCAGCACCACGAAGCAGAGAGTCTACCAGCCAGCGACCCTTGGAGATGAAGAGGGAAAACGCCTCCTGGGGAGCTTCATAAAACCGGAAGCCAGGAGAGAAAGCTAGCAGATGATGCTGTATTCACCATGTGCCCTTCCAGCTGAGAGAGAAGCCCTGACTGTATTCACCATGTGCCTTCTCACTTGAGAGAGAAACCCTGGACTTCATCGGCCTTCTTGAACCAAGGTATCTTTCCCTGGATGCCTTTGATTGGACATTTCTATAGACTTGTGATTGGGACATTTTCTCAGTCTTAGAACTGTAAACTACCAACTCATTAAATTCCTCTTGTTAAAAAGCCATTCTGTTTCTGGTATACTGCATTCCGGCAGCTAGCAAACTAGAATAAACTTAAATTTGTGAGATGCAGCAAAGGTACTATAGAGAGAAATTTATAGCACTGAATGCATATATGAGAAAACAAGAAAGGTCTCAAATAAATAATCTAAGCTTCCACCTCACAAAACTAAAGAAAAAAAGAATGTAAATCTAAAGCAAGCAGAAGAAAAATATTTTAGAGCAGAAATCAATGAAATTAAAAACGGTATCAATGAAGAAAAATCAACAAAACAAAAAGCTCATTTTCTGAAAAGATCAATAAAATTGACAAACCTCTAGCTAATCGAACAAAGGAAAAAAAAAGCAGACAATTATTAACATTAGAAACGAAAGAGACATCACTACTGTGGACATTAAAAGGATAAAAAAAGCAACATTATGAACAACTCTATACCCACACATTGACAACTTAAATGAAATATACTGTGCCGGTCTGAATCTGTGGTGGACCCCAGAAAAACCATGCCCTTTAATCCTCATTCAGTATTGCTGGGTGGGAGCATTTTGATTGTTTCCATAAAGATGTGGCCCACCCAGCTGTGGGTGGTAACTTTTGATTAGATGATTTCCATGGAAGAAACTCCACCCACTAAAGGTGGAGTTGCTTACTGGAATCCTTTAAAAGAGGAAACATTTTGGAGAGAGTCCCTTTTGGTAGAGCCACAAAAAGCCAGCAGACGCTGCCACGTTTGCCATGTGCCCTTCCAGCTGAGAGAGAAACGTTGAACGTCGTCGGCCTTCTTGAACCAAGGTATCTTTCCCCAGATGCCTTAAACTGGACATTTCTATAGACTTGTTTTAATTGGGACATTTTCTCAGCCTTAGAACTGTAAACTAGCAACTTATTAAATTCCCCTTTTTAAAAGTCACTCTGTTTCTGGTATATTGCATTCTGGAAGCTAGCAAACCAGAACATATACCAATCCCTAGCTAGAAAGGTACACGCTAACAAAACTCACATAAACAGAAATAGGTCACCTGAATAGGATTAAATCTATTAAAGAAATTGAATCAGTTTATAATAACCCACCAAAACAGAAAGCATACCTGGATGGTTTCACTGCTGAATTATATCAAACATCTAAGGAAGAAATTATACCGATTCTTGCTCCCTATCATAACTTGCCAAACTCCAAGCAGGACCATTCCAGCCAATCCTAAAGAACACCTAGGGTGTTTAGGAACCCCCACAAGGGTTCCATGCACTAGAGCAACTTATCAGAAACCTACAACCTCCAGCTGGGTCGTTGGACCAAATAAATCCTGAAACTTAGAGGGCCTAGCCTCTCCAGAACATCAGATAGTTCCATCTCCTTACTCCATATTAGTGACAGACTCTTCCAACTTGAAAAATTTAGAATGGCCACAGCCCAAACATCCCTAAAGAGAGGGATGGAAAGATCAAAGGTAATGGTGGAATTATATAGAGAAGATAGGATTAACAAATGAATATGAATGCTGAATCATTAAACTGATACCTCTTTTAGTCTCCAGTATCTCAGAACAACTAGAAATAAAAACCTAAAATTGTGGAATTGTAATCCATGTCAAACTCTGAAATATATTCTACAACTAATTGTCATGCTGTGATTTGAAATTTATTGTTTTTGTATATGTTATTTTTCACAGGAAAAAGAAAAGTCGATTGTGATGATTTAAAAAAATGTAAGCCTTCTAGCTTCCTATATTCCGAAGCAGCTAGAAAGAAAAATGTGAGAGGATTCTATGGTAGGCCATGACAAACTCTGGGGTCTGTCCTGTAACCACTTGTTGCAGTGCTTTGAAAACTACTGTTTTATTTCCTTGTTTTGTATATATGTCATACTATACAATAAAAAAGTTAGAAAAATATATATATACCACTTCTCTATCTCTTTTAGAAAAAAGAAAAGGAAGAAATACTTCCTAATGTATTCCATTATGGCATTATTACCCTAATAATAAAACAGATAAAGTCATTCAAATAAGGGAAAACTACAGGAAATATCTTTCAGGAATACAAATGCAAATATTCTCAACAAAATATTAGCAGATCAAATTCAAAAACATAAATGACAGGTTTATTCAGGGAATGCAAGGCTGGTTTGGGACTTGAAAATCAACTGAAATAATTCATCACATCAATAGGATAAAGAAGAAAATTCATGTGATCATATCAATAAATTCAGAAAAAGCATTTGTAAAAAATCTAAGTCACTCATGATAACTCTCATCAAATTAGGAATTGAGGGGAATTTCAACTTGATTAGGAACATCTACAAAAAAAATCTACAGCTAATACCATACAATGTGAGAAACTGGATGCTTTTCACCTAAGAGAGGGAAGAAGAAAAGGAAGTCCCTTCTCAGCACTCATATTCAAATTGTGTTGGATATCCTAGCTAATAAAAAAGAAAAGGAAATAAAAAGTATACAGATTAAGAGAGAAGAAACAAAATTGTCTTTACAGATTAAATGCTTGTCTATGTAGAAAATACCAAAGAATCAATGTAAAAAATGCTGAAACTAATAAGCAATTTTAGTAAGGTTACAGGATATAAGGTTAAAGTCATCTGCTTTCCTACATCCCAGTAAAGAAGGGCTGGAATTGGAGATCTTAAACACAGACCATATACACTGGCAACAAAACATACGAAATACTTAGGTATAAATCTAACAAAATATGTGCAAGTTCTAAATGAGAAAAATTACAAAACTGTTATCAAGAAGTCAAAGATCTAAATAAATATAGATATATTCCATGTGCATAGATGGGAAAATCAATACTGTAAAGATGTCACTTCTTCCAAACATGACCTGTATACTCAAGGTAATCCCAGTCAGATCCCAAGCAAGTTATTTTGTGGATATCCATAAAATGATTCTAAAGTTTATATGGAAGATAAAAGAGCCAGAGTAGACTAAACGAAAAAGAAGAAAGCCAGAGAACTGACAACACCTGACTTAAAGCCTTACAGTAAAACTACAGTAATAAAAACACTGGTTCTAGAGAAAGAACAAACAAATGGATGAATAGGACAAATTAGAGAGCACAGAAACACAACCACACAAATACTGTTAACTATCTTTGAAAAGGGAGCAAAGGCCATTCAATAAGCATAGAGTCCTTCCAAGAAATGGTGCTGGAACAACAGGATATCCCACAGGCAAAAAGTGAACATAGGCACAGACTTTACACCTTACATGAAAATTAACTCAAAATTATCTAAATGCAATACGCAACTATAAAACTTCCAGAAATTAACACAGAAAATCTAGGTGACCTTGGGTTTGGCAACGACTTTTTAGATACAGCACCAGAAGCACAATCCATGAAAAGAAAATACTGAAAAACAGAGTTTCATTAAAATTAAAAACTTCTGGGGCGGGCCACGGTGGCTCAGCAGGCAAGAATGCTTGCCTGCCATGCCCGAGGACCCGGGTTCGATTTCCGGTGCCTGCCCATGTAAAAAAAAAAAAAAAACATTAAAAACTTCTGCTCTGCAAAAGATACTGCTAATGAAAAAACAAGCTACAGACCAAAGTGATCCCAGAGGCTGTGATAGATAAGGTCGAAGCATATCCGAGACTGACCACTGTAAAACAGCTACAAGCTTTTGTGGGTCTTTTTGGATATGGCAGGTTTTTAATCCCTCATTTGGCCCAGATCTCACACCCTTTGTATGCCTTAATCAAGATAGGCACCCCCTGGGATTGGGGGGGGAGGACCAAGAACGTGCATCTGAACCAGCAAAGAGGACAGTGGCAAGCCCAAGTGCTATAGGTAGTGATAAGGTAACCCCTCTCCACCTGATGTGGCGACCCATTAGGGAGGCTTTGAATTGGAACTCTGGCAATATCAAGGTAAATGCAAGGCTCCCATAGGCTTCTGGTCCCAGTTATGGAAAAGAGAAGAGGTGAGTACTCCACTACAGAGTGGCAACTAGCTGTTGTTTATGCAGTTTTACAAGCAAATGAGCCCATTATGGGTCCCCAAAGGGTAGTGATGCTCACTTTTTATAGCTGGTTGCATACTATCATGGATAACAGCTCCCCATACTGGTACAGCCCAGACCCCCACTTCAGCTAAGTGGGGAGCCTATTTAGAAAAGCGAGTGGGGCTCAGTACCAGCCTCCTCATTCAGGACTTACATGCCCTTTTAGGCCCAATAACATTTCAGGAATTACCAGGGCCTATAAGTACTCTAGTACCAGAATAGCCTAGCCCATACCAGGAAGGACAACCCCTATACCAGTTGATGCTTGATATACAGATGAGTCTAGCAGAGGTAATCCATCCCATGGATGGCAGTGGGAATACGGTTGGATACCAATGACATCTGGTCTGAAATGGGGACAGGACAAAGTAGCCAGTGGGCTGAACTATGGGCAGCATGGATTATAATTATGCATGAATAAGGACCCCTAAGTATTTGTATTGAAAGGTGGGCAATGTATCACAGATTAACTCTCTAGCTCCTGCAGTGGGTGGCTCAGGAATGGACAGTACACAAACAACCTATTTGGGGGTGTACCATGTGGGAAGACTTGTGGCACCAAGGTACCACTAAAACAGTTACTGTTTTATCATGTACTGGGACATCAACCAAAGAATTGTCCTGGTAACAATGCTGCAGATGCCCTGGCCCAGGTGCAGTTGCTGCACACCTCTGGTACAGAAAGGCCACACGGCTACACTAGCGAAGTGGTCATGTGGGTCCTCAGACTTTATTAGATAGCCCGGCGACATGGTATAGACATATCCTGCAAGAGACTATAAAAGCTAGTAAAGCTGTCCTAAATGTGCCATTACTACCCCCCACTGATAGACAGTGGGAGAATGTCTGGGTTCTGTGAAATGGGGTAACCTTAAAACACTGACAAATAGATTACATAAGGTCTCTGCCTTCTTCTCAGAGATATAAATATGCCTTGAGTACTGTGGATACCACTACTAGGTTGTTTATTGCATACCCTGGCAAGGCAGCTGCCCAGAGGGATATCATCCAAGCTTTGGAAATATTAAGTGCCTGGTATGGAAGACCCTTAGAAATTGCAAGTGACCAGGGCTCTCATTTTACTGGGGTCATGGTTAAGGATTGGGCCAAAGGTCTGGATATTTAGTAGATTCTGAATGTCCCCAAACTGGCTGCAAGTGGGAATGATTAAAAGGTACAATGGGTCTTGAGAGAAAAGCTTCAGGTTTTAGCCCCAGAAGAGCCAATATTAAAGGGGTGGGCCACCAGACTGGCTACTGCCATTTACTTATTGAATGACTAGCCTTGAAGTACAGGCTATTCTTCACTATACTTAGTGATCAAGGAACATGCACTGCCCTTGCATATACACTGGAAGGTAGTGATATGTTAGAAAGACCCCGTGTGTGGGAAGGAGGGTTGTTATTACCTGCTCCCCGTGTTTTACAACCAGGGACTTCAGACAAATGGACAAGGCCATGGAAAATATTTAAGCTCCTTCCTAGCAGTATATCTTTTGCCTTGGGGAGAGGAAATAACTCAAGGTTTGCAGGTACAAACTTAGATCCTGAGGTGGCTAGCCCCCGTACATGTGTTTTTACCTGTCATCCAGGAAAGGCTCTTTGCTTTAAGGAATGTATGTTTTACATTTCTGGCCTATAACCCTCATGCCTATAGAGCTTCATCCTGATCTTGCTAGCATAGTCAGAGGAGACCTGGTTTGGTACTCCCACCAAAATTCCCAGGCAAAAACCCCTGGCTGCCATTATCTTTTCACAGGATGAACAGACAGTTTATATTCTTCCCAAGTGATGAGACTTGCCTCTAATGGTTTCTAAAGCTTTGTTATCTATTCAACCAGCCTGATTGCAGCCAATAGCCTGGCAGCATGAGCCCACACGTCAAGGGTCTACAACATCTCTCATTGCTGGGTATGTACTGAACTTCCAGTGGATACAGCCAAAGAGATCTCATGGCAGATAGTACCACCTACTGAACAGAACTGGACTTGGTTAGGACAAATTAATCGCAGCTCCCCAGACCGGAAAGAAGTATGGTGGGCAGCTGAAGCATTTGCTCCACTGTGACATGGACAATTCTCTCCCCATCTTTGGTTATGCCATCCAAAATGGGTACAGGGATGGCTTATGGTTGAACATGCATATTGAAGAGAAAAGGCATGAAGGTGTATTGAACAGCATCAGGGAAACCCCCAGTGAGCAGCCAGGTGGACCCCCAAGTCTTTTTCTAATATCACCATAATGTCTACAGACTCCAAAAATGGTGGGATGGCCACCCCTATGTAGAGACAAAGTCAACTGATCAACTTTCTAAAGGTTATATGTGGGTTTGTGGATGATATGGATGGCCCTACCTACCCGTTATTTGGATAGGACAATGCACGTGGGGAAGACCCTATATAAAAGGGCAAATTCTCATCTCCCTTCCAGAAACATTCCACAATTGGGATATAGTATATCACTGTTGGCACCATGAAAAATGAGCTGCCTGGTGGTTTTATCCTTTAGCCCTCTTTTGTCCAGGAGCTGGAACCATTAAAGTAGAATTAGAAATTGAGGCCCTAGCTGAGCATACAGCTCATGCCTTTAATCTAACAAAACAAGCTTTAACTCTAGTGATGGATGAAACTACCCAAATGGGAAGGACTGTTTTACAGAATAAAATGGTCTTAACCTTTTAACAGTTGCTGAAGGAGGAACCTGCACAGTTTTATATGCTGAATGTGTGTATATGTCCCTAACAATCAAGATTCTGTTGAGGGTGCTCTATATGAAATAGATAAAAAGGTAAAGGCTATCCACATCCCCTCACAGGATCCTTTGCAGTTCTGATGGGTCTCTATGACAGGGACTCGGCGATGGATAATAGTTACCTTGGCTTGCTTAGCTAGATTTTTAGTTGCTTTTGTTGCTCACTCTACTATTGTGGTGGTTTATGGGCCCAAGGAACTGCCCTGTGGAATAAGGTGTCTCCTAAAACACAGGCCATTTAAGGAGTGGAGTGTGGGGCCCGAAATAGTTTTAAATGTGAACAGTCTGCTAAAATGGCCATCCTAAGTGCTTCAGGGTCTGAAGTTCCAGGGAAGGATGATTCAGCATAGCTTATATAACCACGATTCAGCATCTGTTATATAATTGTGATGCAGCATATGTCTAGCCAATCACATACTCCATATATGACATATTATTTTGGCAAAATGCCACTGTTGTATAATTTAGTATATAAGGCCCACCGCCGTGTAGGGTACAGAGTGGGGGGAACAAATAAAAATTGATCACTCTACTGGCAACTCCATGTGCTTTCCTTCAATTCACCACCAGACCGGAATGACTGATCCTTGAGCTAGGACCTGACGGTATGAACAAACTGCATATGTGTGATCCAACTGTGTAACATTCTGGAGAAGTCAAAATTATAAAGACAGTGAAAAGGTCAATATTTGCCAGGGTTTTGAAGGGAAAAAGAAAAGGATGAACAGAAAGAGTACAAGGGATTTTAAGACAGTGAAGGTATTCATATAATACCATAATGGTAGATACATGAACTTCTGCATTTGCCAAAACCCATAGAATTATATTGCACATAGCATGTCCTAATAGAACTATGGGCTTAAATATTATCATTGGTTCATCGATTATAACACATGCCATATTAATCAAGATAATAATAAGGGGAAATGTCTGTGGGTGTGATGGAATATGTCGCGAAACTATACTATCTACTCAATTTTCTCTAACCCTAAAAGTGCTCTAATAATAATAAAGTCTAATAATTTCCTAAAATAGCATCAAAAATAAAATCTTAAAATGAATCTGAAACTCTAAATTCAAATGTATCGAATACCTAAATGTAAGCACTAAAAACACAGAAGTCTTATAAGAAAACAAGGTATCAATCTAGTTAACTTCAAATGGATCAAACACCTAAATTTAAGGACTGAGACCATAAAAGTCTTATAAGAAAACCAGGCAGGGTGCACAAGTGGTTCAGTAGTAGAATGCTTGCTTTCCATGCAGGAGACCTGGGTTCAATTCCCAGACCATGCACCCCCCAAAAAAACAAAACAAACAAAAAAAACAGGCATTAATCTTCATGACCATGGATGAAGTAATGGTTTCTTAGTTAAGAAAAGTGAAAGAAACGATATAAAAAAAAACAAAACCAGATAAACTGAAAGTCATCAAAATTTAAATGTTTGTACTTTAAATATCATCAAAAAAATAAAGACAATCTAAAGAATGGAAGAAATATCTGTAAATCATATATCTGAAATGGGACTTGTATCTAGAATATGTATAGAATTCGAACCAACAACTTAAAATCTGATTAGGCATTTCTCCAAAGAAGATACATAAATGGTTAATAAGCACATAAAGATGCTCAACATCATTATCCTCATGGGAAATACAAATCAAAACCAAAATGAGATACCATTTCACACTCACTAAGATGATTATACTCAAAAAGAAATACGGGGGGTGCAAGGGTAGTTCAGTGGTAGAATTCTCACCTGCCATGAGGGAGACCCATGTTCAACTTCCGGCCAATGAACTTCCCAAACAAAGAAACCAACAAAAACAAACAAACAAAAAATTCAACAAATGGTGCTATAATTATGGAATACTCGCATGGAAAAAGAATGAAATGTGACCCCACCATACAGCACACACACAAAAAGAAATATGACAAGTGTTGATGAGAAGATAAAAAACTGCAACCCTCCTACATTGCTGGTGGAAATGTAAAATGGTACAGCTGCAGTATGGCAGTCTTTTAAAAAGTGAAACATATAGCAGCTATATTAGCCAGCAATTTCACTTCTTGGTAATGCACAGGAGAACACATACATGTTCATAATAGTACTACTTATAACAGCCAAGAGTAGAAACAACTCAAATGCTGATCAACTGATAAATGGATAAATTAAATGTAGTGTATCCATACAATGAAATATTTGGCAGTAAAAAATATGGAATACTTACACACGCTACAACATGGATAAACCATGAAAACAACACGCTAACTCAAAGAAGCCACTCTCAAAAGACCACATATCATATGACTCCATTTACAGGAAATTTCCAGAATAGACACATCTACAAAAACAACAGATCAGTGGTTGCCTGGGGCTAGAGTTGGGGCAGGTATAGAGAAGGTACTGCTAGGAAGGAGAACAAGAAAACCTTCTTGGGTGATAAAAGTGTTCTGTATCTTATGGCAGAGGTTATACAGATAGATGTCAAAACACAGAACTTTATACTTTGAAAGGATGCTTTTGTTGCATTTAAGTTAGACCTCACTAAAGTTGAAAAAAATTTTAATGAGCTACCATCACATTCTACCAGAATGGCTAAAATGAAAAATACTGACTGTACCAAAAGTTGGTACAGGTATACAACAACCAGAGTTCTCATTCATTGCTGATGAGAGTGAAAAATGAAACAACTGCTTTGGGAAAAGGTCTTTCAGCTTCTTATAAAACATAACTATTACCCAGCAATTCCACTCCTAAGTGTTAATTTACCTAAAAGAGGTAAAAACATGAAAACTTATACAACAGTGTTCATAGCAAAAACTGCCAACAGCTCAGATGTATATCAATAAAATGGGTAAACATGTTGTGGTATACTAATGAAACAGAATAATCCTCAAAAAAAAAAAGGGGGGTGGTGGTGTGTGGAACATACTGGTATAAACCAAACCACAACAGTACATACTCGATACTCAATTTATATGAAATCTATAACAGGCAAAATTAATGTTTGATAGAAAAAAAATCAGGAGATTGGTTACCCCTTGGAAGTGGGATAGGGAGTGACTGAGAAGGGTCAGGAAAGAGTTTTCTGGGGTGACAGTCATATTTTATATCAAGATAAGAATCTGGATTACATAGGTTTACACATCTGTTAAAATCAATGCATGCTTAAAATTTGTGCATTTTCTTGCATACAAATTTTACCTCAAAAGGAAAACAATATGTATACAAATACTGAACTCTAATTATATGTATATTAAAGTATTTAGGGTAAAATGAACCAATCTCTGATTTGCTTAGAAATGCTCTTTACAATATGATAAATCAGGACAGATAAATGATAAAACAAATATAAACATTATGGTATCCATTGTATGGTTTCACTTCTTGATGGATATTTGGGTTGTTTCCTATTTTTGACAATTATAAATAAAGCTGCCATGACCATTTTTGTATATGAGTCTTCGTGTGGACATATGTTATTAGCTCTCTTGGGTAAAAATCTAGGACTGGAATGGCTGCATAATATGGGGTAAATGTTTTAGCTAGTTTTTTAGAAACTGCTAAATTGTTTTCCAAAGTGAATGTACCATTTTACATCCCCAAATGCCACATATGAGAGTCAGTTTTTCCAAATCTTTGCAAACACCTAATATGGTCAGCAATAAAAAAGAATGAACTATTGATGCTACAACAAAGATGAACCTCAAAATAACTATGCTGATGACATCCAAGGGCAAAAGTCTCCCTGACAATGGGGACTTGACTCCCAGCGTAGAGCCTGGCCCTGGCACTGAGGAATCAACAATGCCTTCCAGACTAAAAGTGGGAAAAGAAATTTACAAAATAAGGTACCACGTATTTATTTGGGAGAGACTCAGAGCTAGCACTCTGAAGCTATGAAAGTCAGCAGTACCACATACAGGAATTGCTTAAAAATTGAAAAAGTGATCAGCCATCAAGGAGAGATACGAATGAAGCTGCTCTAGATAGGATTAATATATATCAGAAAACTGGGTAAAGGATAATATCATCCATATTTTAAAATTTCATCTTCTGTGTGAGACTAAAGGGAGAGAATTTATTTGGTGCAAAATTTATATTTTGGGTAGTGCATTTCGTAATTTAACTTGTATGGTCAGTTTACTAGAACACCACTAAGTACACAGAATCTTGAATAGGGCTTGAGATTCTGCTGGGTTGTTCAGATTAGTGTGATACCCTGATAAATCCCAGAGTGATATAAAGAAGTATCTGCAAAGTCCCCTTGGAGGAATGGGGAGAAAGAAGGAAATATTCAACTTTCCCATTTGGAGAATTTCTGATACTCTCTCAAGCAGCTGAGACAAACAAATCAAAAGGCAAACTCTCGATCTTGGGGTTTGCCCCTATGAAACTTATTCCTGCAAAGGATAGGCTAAGCTTACTTAAAATTATGCCTAAGAGTCACCCCCAGAGAACCTCTTCTGTTGCTCAGATGTGGCCCCTCTATATAAGCGAACATGGCAAGTGAACTCATTGCCCTCCCCACTATGTGGGAAATGACTCCCAAGGGTGTAAATCTCCCTGGCAACATGGGACAGAAACCCCAGGATAAGACAGGACCTGGCATTAACAGATTGAGAAAGCCTTCTTGACCAAAAGGACGAAGAGAGAAATTCGAGCAAATAAAGCGTCAGTGGCTGAGAAATTTCAAACAGAGTTGAGAGGTTATCCTGGAAGTTATTCTTATGCATTATATAGATATCCTTTTTAGTTTCTGGTATATTGCAGTGGCCAGAGGAAAGTACCTGAAACTGTAGAGTTGTGTTCCAGTAGTAGCCTTGATTCTTAAAAATAATGATATAGCTTTTACAACGTGACTGTGTGATTGTGAAAACCTTGTGTCTGATGCTCATTTTATCTGGGGTATGGACAGATGAATAAAAAATATGGATAAAAAATAAACAAGAGTGGATAAAAGTTAAAGTAAATTGGATACATGGAAATACTAGCGGTCAATGAGAGGGAAGTGTAAGGTGTATAGAATGTATGCGTTTTTTTTTAATTTCTTTTTCTGGAGTGATGCAAATGTTCAAAAAATTGATCATGGTGATGAAAACACAACTATGTGATCATACTGTTAGCCAATGACTGTACACCATATATGAATTGTTTGTTTGTTAAGAATGTTTGTACGTTAAGTTCTATCAGTAAAAATATCTTTTTAAAAAAATAGTGTATCAGGACTAAGAAAGTTCAGATAGAGTTGAGAGGCTATTCAGGAGGCTACTCTTAAGCAAGATCCAGCTAGATAATGCTAATTGCCATGGTTTGCCATATCCCAATAAGCATCATTCCTGTTAACCCTAAAGAACACACCTAGGGCTCTAACAGAGACTTTACAAAAGTTTCATGTACTAAGCTTACTTTCCTGAAACCAGTAACATCCAGAGGGTTCCTAGGCCAGATAGGAAACCCAGAGGGGCTACTCTCTCCAAGAATATCAACTAGCCCATTCCCCTATACTATACTGTTGATACCCCTTTACAACATGAAAAAGTTAGAATGGGCATAGCCCAAAGACCCCTATACACTGCGAATAGGATCAAAGGGGGAGAAGTTATAATAGAGAAGACAGAATTTAACAAACAAGTATGACTGCTGAATCACTATAATATTACTTTTAGCTTCCAGTATTTTGGTGCAGCTAGAAAGAAAAACCTGAAAATGTGGAATGGTAACTCATATCAAACTCTGAAAACTATTCTGTAATTACTTGTTTAAAATGTACTTTGAAAATTATTGTTTTTGAATATATATCACAATAAAACCTGTTTAAAAAAATAACCACCGAAAGAAGCCAAACAATGTTAATATATAGTCAAAATTTTATTTATATAAATTTCTGGAAAATTTAAACATATATAGAGAAGGAAAGCAGATCAGCGTTGCCTCGGAACAAGAAGGGTGGGTGAGGCAAGGAGGGAAGGATTACAAAGGGGCTGAAGGAAACTTTTGGGCATAATGGATATATATGTTTATTATCTTGACCGTGATAATGGTTTCCCAGATGTCAAGAGCTACCAAATTGTAGACTTTATGAGCAGTTTACTGCATGTCATTTAAAGCCCAATAAGATTGTTAAAATGTGTATTAATAGAATCTAGATGAATGCTGAATGTAAAATCTTACAGCATTGCTGTGTGTCTGAATACTTAATAATAAAATATTCCCTTTCAACTTTGATGGGTTCTATAAAAATATCTTAGATCATAAAGGTAAAAATGATGTTTAAGAAATTGGAATTCTGACAATTACCATTAGACTGTGGCAATCATTTGTTTGGTTCCCCCCACTATTCCTATCACAGAAAAAGTGACTCCATAAAAATCAGGAATTGGGTCCTATATGCATCTTCATGTTCCAATACAACACCTGGTATAAAAGAGGAATGCAGTAAGTGACCACTGTACATAAGACCATATTATAAAGAAAAAGCTACAAGATAAACATTTCAGAACATGCAGGAGTGGTTTCAAGGAAGAGAGTATAGGAAGAAGTTCTAGGAATCAGTCCCTCCACAGAAACTAATAAACTAGCAAAAACTGTCTAAAGTAATTATTTTGCATGTACTTTTGTTTTTCAGGGTGCATGGGTAAAGCAACTGTTCTGGAACTCTGGAGACTAGTTGAACATGTGCAACATCCAAGGTAGAGCTTGATAAAGAAGGAAGCTGGGTAATTTCAGTGAATTTCAGGATTCTATGCTGAGGCCATCATCACCCAAGCCCCCAGCCCAATGGCAAGCAGTCAAAGGGACAAAGGCCCACATTTCTGGTGCACCTTGTGGCTGCCAGAATCAGGAATAAGTACTATGTCCTCCAAAAATCAGGGCTGTATATTTTGATCACTGCTTTTAATCACAGAGGAGTAGGCAAAAAAGCTGGACATTGTTTAAGCTCCCTCAAGCTGAAGCAGCTTCTTGGGGAGCATCAGTAGAGGGGATTTAAAGAACCAGAACCTCTTATTTTTTTCTTTTCTTTTCTTATTTGATGCCAATATTTAAGGAAATCTGTCAAATCACTGGCTAACTGTACAGATAATGGAACAGAGACTTCAGTGAACACATATAACAAGAAATACAGTCTAAACAGTTTTTAAAAAGTCGCTAAGCAAACAGAAAACTTGCAGTCTTCAGCAAATAACAGCAATTCCTAGAAAGGAGGAAATCTAGTTTCCAGAGTAACACCTGAAAATATTCAGTTGTCCAGTTCTCAACAAAAGATGAAAAAAAGAAATTGATGAAACCATCCCTGAGGCAAGCCCAGACACTGATCTAACTAAAAGGATTCAAGGTAACCGTCTTTAAAGAGCTCAAGAACACATGGACAAAGAACCAAAAGAAATTAGGAAAATCAATGAACAAGTAAATAATAGCAATAAAGTCACAGAAATTATGAAAAGGAATTGAACTGAAATTCTGGGGCTAAAAAAGCACAACAGCTAAATTAAAAATTCACAAGAGGGGTTCAAAGCAGATTTGTGCAAGCACAAAGAAGAATCAGAGAACTTGAAGATAGGACAATTGAAATTCTCCAGTCTGAGGAACAAAGGAAAAAAAAAAAGAAAGCTTACCATAGCCTAAGGAATCTATGAACATGATCAAACATACGCATTATGGTAGTAGTGGAAAGAGAAGAGGGAGAAAGGGCCTGAAAAAAATATTTAAAGAAATAGTGGGCAAAAAAATCCCAAAACTGATTTAAAAAGACATGAATCATAGCAGCTCAACAACGTTTATAAACTCAAAAGAGATTCACATCAAGACACAGTGTACTCAAACTGTAAAAAGACTAACAAAGAATCTTGAAAGCCAGAGAAAAGCAACCAATCACATACAAGGGATCCTCAGTAAGATTAACAGGCAATTTCTCATCAGAAACCATGTAAACCAGAAGGCAGAGAGATGATATATGTAAGTGTTGAAAGAAAAAAACTATCAACCAAGAATCCCATATCTGGCAAATCTATCTTTCAAAAGACAGAGAGGGCGGGGCCATGGTGGTTCAGCAGGGAAAGTTCTCGCCTGCCATGCTGGAGACTGGGTTCGATTCCCAGTGCCTGGCCATGCAAAAAAAAAAAAGTGAAGGAGAAGTGAGGGACAGAGTGGTGGTCACAGTCAGGGGCTCAACCCCCATCCACCCTCAGCTCACCCTCTGCTGGGCTGGCTGGAGTACCATGGAGATCTATGAGCATTCCTTTCACTACTTAATTACATGAGAATGATCTGGAGCAGAGATACACAGTGTTTAAGACAGAAGTGCTAATGAATGGAAAGAAAAACATTTTGTTGAAGAACAGTACAGCCAGCTTCATGCCTTGCACAAAAAGTTTAAGAACTATATAAAGGCGGGCCATGGTGGCTCAGCAGGCAAGAATGATTGTCTGCCATGCCAGAGGACCCAGGTTTGATTCCCGGTACCTGCCCATGTTAAAAAAAAAGAACTATATAAAAACTCCAGAAATCCCTGCTAGTCTAATTTGCTAGCTGCCAGAATGCAATATACCAGAAACAGAATGGCTTTTAAAAACGGGAATTTAATAAGATGCTAGTTTACAGTTCCAAGGCCGAGAAAATGTCCCAATTAAAACAAGTCTATAGAAATGTCCAATCAAGGCATCCATCCAGGGAAAGGTATCTTGGTTCAAGAAGGCTGATGAAGTTCAGGATTTCTCTCTCAAGTGAGAAGGCACATGGCAAACACAGTCAGGGCTTCTCTCTCAGCTGGAAGGGCACATGGCAAACACGGCATCATCTTGCTAGCTTTCTCTCCTGGCATCCAGTCTCATGAAGCTCCCCGGGAGGCATTTTCCTCCTTCATCTCCAAAGGTGGCTGACTCATAGACTCTCTGCATCGTGGTGCCGCAGCATTCTCTGCTGTCTCCAAATCTCTTTCATTCTCCAAAATATTTCCTCTTTTATAGGACTCCAGAAACTTATCAAGACCCACCCAAACAGGTGGAGACACGCCTCCGGCTAATCCAGTTTAACAAGCACCCTTGAGTAAACCAATCTCCAGGGAGACTATCTAATTACAATTTCAAACATACAATACTGAATAGGGATTAGAAGAAACAGCTGCCTTTACAAAACGGGATTAGGATTAAAGCATGCCTTTTCTAGGGTACATACATCCTTTCAAACCAGCACACCTGCTAAACTGTGCCCCAAAAGTCTTGGAACAATAAGACGCTTAAGAAACATTTATAGGCTCTCATTTTAGAAAATGAAGAACTTTCCAGTTTCTTGATTTGCTAAATGTGCAACACCTGCCATCTCTGCCCAAAAACAGATCTTTGGATGAGACAAAATCTAAAGAAATAAGCAAACTATCCTACCAGTGGTGCTGTTGTTTCTCAGGGATCCATATGTAATCCCTTCAGCCAGCAATATTCCAAATGTGATTACTGAAGGAGTTTCCAAGGGATATTTTACCCTCATCTGTAGCCCACATTGAAATCCTACAGGGCTAAAAACCGGAAACCAGTTTCAAAGCTGTAATCAAGGAAATATATAGCTGCCAAATTAACCAAAACCCTATGACATAACAGCTCTAACGAGTAGTAAAACTCACAGTCTCAGCTTAATTTAGGGCAGGAATATTTCCATTAGAATAGTGCTTTTAAAAATAGAAACTGAACCAGGTGGTGGTCAGGTTAGAGAAATGTTTAAGAAATAGAATGTAACTGTCAACTTAGAAATCCATGAAAAGGAGGCTACAGAATGTCCCTGGTAGCACTGAGTGCAACAAAACAAAGTTACTCTCTGTTGCAGTAGCATCCCATGCTAAATGAAAATCATCCTGAATCACACTAAGACTCATCACTTGTGGAAGGTTTATACACAAACGTTTTTACCATGAAATTTCCTCTGACAGTGTTAAGTACGTCCTGAAGCACTGGCACCGGGTAAATATCATAGAAACATACTGTGCTAAATGTGAGAAAGGAACTAAAGTAGAATTTAGTTATACTGTATCATGGCATTTTTATTTTTGTTACAGTGACATTCTGTCACACCTAGAGATTAGCTTCTAATATCAGTACATAAGATAAAATGGGGTATTATTAAGATTTCCCTTGAAAGCCCTTTACAAAGGTACCATGTTAGTAATCTGTACATTCAATACGAGGTTCTTCCCCAAAAGTGGGAAGAAATGCTGTCTCTTTGACTGAAGATCAAATGAAATTGTTGATGTTTAGCTAGGGGGCATGTTGTATAAAAAATACATTCCTTTAAACAATAATAAAATCATATTCAACCCTGCAAAATACTTGCCCTCTGACAGGCAGATATGAACCAACATATCTAAGGGAATACTAAATCGAAAACACTCCTCTTGCTTTACTTCAAAGGCCTATTTGCAATAAATAGGTGGTATTACAGCAGCATTTAATCTAATTGTCTTTACTGTTTCCTTTCCACTGACTTTATTGCTGATTAATGCAAGCTAATTATATTTATGAAAATTCCAATGTATATCACACATTCAAATTTTGAGTTCTGAAGAATAAAAACTTATATGCTACCTTTAAAAAAAGGCGGTGGGGTGGGAATTAAGACATTCTCACATAAAGAAAACTTAAGGGAGTTCTTCAGTAACACAACTGTCCAACAAGATATACTAAAGGGAATCTCTCTGGATGAAATCAAAGGACACTAAATGGTAACTTGAAGCCATACAAAAAAGAGATCTCCTGTAAAGGCAATCACATAGGTATTTATAAAAGCTATTATCATTACATTTTTTACATGTAGCTCCTGTTTTGTTTCCTAAAGGTTTAAAAGACAAATGCACGATGCAAAAAATATTAATGGGCACACACGTATAAATAAGACATAACTTGAGATAGAAACAATACAAAGAGGAGGGGTGTGCTGGTTTGAAAGGATGTATGTCTCCTAGAAAAGCCATGTTTTAATCAAAATCTCATTTTGTAAAGGCAGAATAATTCCTATTCAATACTGTTTGTTTGAATCTGTAATTAGATAATCTCCCTGGAGATGTGATTTAATCAAGAGTGGTTATTAAGGTGGATTAGGTAGAGGCATGTCTTCACCCATTTGGGTGAGTCTTGATTAGTTTCTGAAATCCTATAAAAGAGGAAACATTTTGGAGAATGAAGGAGATTCGGAGAGAGCTGAGAATGCTGCAGCACCATGAAGCAGAGCCCACGAGCCAGTGACCTTTGGAGATGAAGAAGGAAAATGCCTCCCAGGGAGCTTCACAAAAACGGAAGCCATAAGAAAGCTAGCAGATGATGCTGTGTCAACCATGTGCCCTTCCAGATGCGAGAGGAACCCTGACAACATTCACCATGTGCCTTTCCAGATGAGAGAGAAACTCTGTGTTCGTCATGTGCTTCTCACTTGAGAGATAGACCCTGAAGTTCATCGGCCTTCCTGAACCAAGGTATCTTTTTCTGGATGCCTTTGATTGGACATTTCTACAGACAATGTAAATTGGGACATTTTCTCGGCCTTAGAACTGTAAACTAGCAACTCATTAAATTCCCCTTTTTAAAAGCCATTCTGTTTCTGGTATATTGCATTCCAGCAGCTAGCCGACTACAACAAAAGGGAATGGAGATAACAGCAGAATTAATGCATGTTACTAAAGCTAAATTGCTATCAATCCAAACCAAATTATTATAAATTTAAAATTTTAGTTATGATTACCATGATAACCACTAAGAAAATAACTAAAAATATACAGAAACATAAATGAAGAGGGCATCAAAATGGTACCCTAAAAACATCAAACAGAAAAAAAGCATACTGGAGGAACCGAGAAACAAAAAAAGAAACATACTTAGAAAACAAATAGTATAATAGCAGAAATAACTCCTCTCCTACAAATAATTACTTAAAGTGTAAATGGTTTAAACCACTGTGATGGTTAGGTTCTGGTGTCAACTTGGCCAAACAATGAAACCCAGTTGTCTGGTCAGACAAGCACTGGCCTGCTACCGCCAGGACAGTTCATGGGTAGTTATAAACCAGAAGGTTGGTTTATTAGATCATCAGTCAGATGACTGAATCTGTGGCTAATTACATCTACTATCAACTAAGGGCATGTTCTGTCGAAGAAGATAATCCAAACCAGTTGAAGACTTTGAAGGGACAAGAAGAGAATTTTCGACTGGGGAGCCAACATGGCGGCTTAGCAAGGTATGGTAAGATTTAGTTCGTCTTCAAGAGCAGCTAATAAATAGCCAGAAACAGTACAGAACAACAGTTGGGGCCACTCCAGTGACCAGACTCACAGCGTACCCCAGTCTGGACCAGCTGGGCTGGCTGTGAGCCCACCCAGAACTGTGAATTCCCCAAGCCAAGACAGCCAGCACCCCTCCTCCACAGGCTGCTTCCCAGAGGGGAAAGGAAACAGACTTTACTAGCAGCAGGGGCTAAGCACAACCAAACACCAATTGTGCAACTACTTTACAAATTCTGACTATTAAAAATAGGCCCCCAGCTCAGCTCAACCTCGAGTAAAAGCAGAGGTCACTGGTTTTTGCACCAGCACAGAGGTGGCAGGGCTGACAGAAAAAGGAAAAAGACAAAAAAACAGGGTTTTTTGGGATCTGAAAAGATCTGGGCCCTGCAGGAAAGGAGGGGACACAAAGGGCCTGGAGATACACAGAGCAACTTAACCAACTTAAGCTCCTGATTGGTAAACCCAAGGAACAGGGTCCTGCTCTGAAACGGATTTTTTTTTTTCTCTTTTGTGGTTGTGTTTCTACGGATTGATCACTCTTTGGATGTAGCTGCAGGGCGTCGTGGGCTCCACTGCCTATGGCATAGGCAGAAACAGGCTTGTTTGTGAGCCTGTCTAGAGCCTGTGCCTTTCCCAGGAGAAGGGTAGGGACCAGCAAAAGTGGAATTCCTCCTTCAAGGAATTCAGACCCCAGGTTAAACGATTAAAGCCAGCATACAACCTCTCCTCTGTCTCCACCATGCCTCTAGCAGGCAGAGTATGCTGAAATTAAAGGTACTACATCACCTTAAGCTGTTGGGACCTGAAGGCAGAAAAGCACCACATACTGGGAAGAACAGGAAAAACACAGAGTCCAAAGGCTTCATAGGAAAGCCTTTTAATCTGCTGCGTCTCACCCACAGGGAAAACTGATGCAGTGGACTCTTTCCTCCTGAGAGGAGACCAGTTTGGTCTGGGAAAATCTGACTGGGGTTTATAATACATAAGTAAACCCTCCTAAGGGGTAGCGGAAACGCACCACACAGATAGGGCAAGAAACAAAAGAACAAGAACTGAAAAATTCTGATTTATTAAACAAAACCTAAGTTAGAGGACCAGAATAAGCTGAACTGAATGTCAAAAGACAGACAACAAAGTCATCCAGTAAGGAAATCCTAGGGGAAAAAAAGAGTGAAAACTATCTCCAGAATAAACTAATTAAGGTAATTAAATGCCTAGACACCAGTAAAAAATAACCAGTCATACTAGGAAAATTGAAGAAATGGCCGGTCAAAAGAACAAACCAACAATTCAAACGAAACACAGGAGTTGAAACAATTAATTCAGAATGTTCGATAAGACATGGAAAACATCATCAAAAATCAAATCAATGAGCTGTGGGAGTATATAAAGAAGGCAAGGAATGAACAATAAGAAGAAATCGAAAGTCTGAAAAAAACAAATCATAGAACTTATAGGAATGAAAGGCACAGTAGAAGAGAAGAAAAAAAAAAAAACAACAGAAACCTACAATGTCAGATTTCAAGAGGTAGAAGATAGGATTAGTGAACTGGAGGACAGGTCATCTGAAATCCAACAAGCAAAAGAAAATATAGGGAATAGAATGGAAAAATGTGAGCAAGGACTCAGGGAATTGAATGACAACATGAAGCACATGAATATACGTGTTGTGGGTGTCCCAGAAGGAGAAGAGAAGGGAAAAGGAGGAGAAAAACTAATGGAGGAAATTATCACTGAAAATTTCCCAACTCTTATGAAAGACTTAAAATTACAGATCCAAGAAGTGCAGCGTACTCCAAAGAAAATAGATCCAAACAGACATACTGCAAGACACTTACTAGTCATAATTTCAGATGTCAAAGAAAAAGAGAGAATCTTGGAAGCAGCAAGAGAAAAGCAAGTCATCACATACAACAGAAATCCAAGAAGACTATGCGATGATTTCTCAGCAGAAACCATGGAGGCAAAGATCAAGTGGGATGATATATTTAAGTTACTAAAAGAGAAAAACTGTCAACCAAGAATTCTATATCCAGCAAAACTTTCCTTCAAAAATGAGGGAGAAATTAAAACATTTGCAGGCAAAAATTCACTGAGAGAATCTGTGACTAAGAGACCAGTTCTGCAAGAAATACTAAAGGGAACACTAGAGGCAGATATGAAAAGACAGGAGAGAGAGGTGTGGAGAAGAGAAAGAAATGAAGGCTATCAGTAAAGGTAAAAAGAAGAAAAATTAGATATGACATATAAAATCCAAAAGGCAAAATGGTAGAACAAAGTACTGCCCATACAGTAATAACACTAAATGTTAATGGATTAAGGTTCCCAATCAAAAGACATAGACTGGCAGATTGGATTTTTAAAAAAGAACCCATCTATATACTCTCTAAATGAAACGTATCTTAGATCCAAGGACAAACAGGTTGAAAGTGAAAGGCTAGGAAAAGATATTCCATACAAATAACAATCAGAAAAGAGCAGGAATAGCTATACTAATATTCAACAAATTAGACTTCAAATGTAAAACACTTGAAAGAGACAAAGTAGGACACTTTATGTATTAATAAAAGGAACAATTCAGCAAGAAGACATAACAATCATAAATATTTATGCACCGAGCCAGAATGTTCCAAAATACATGAGGTAAACACTGAAAAGAGAAATAGACACATCTACCATAATAGCTGGAGACTTCAATTCCACACTCTCATCAATTGACAGAACATCTAGACAGAGAATCAATAAAGAAACAGATCATTTGAATAATACAATAAAAAGCTGGACTTAACAGACATTTATGGAACATTACATCCCACAACAACAGGATACACCTTTTTCTCAAGTGCTCATGGATCATTCTCTAGGATAGATCATATGCTGGGTCACAAAGCAAGTCTCAATAAATTTAAAAAGATTGAAATCATACAAAACACTTTCTCAGATCATAAAGGAATGAAGCTGAAAATCATTAATAGGCAAAGTGCCAGAAAATTCACAAATACGTGGAGGCTCAACAACACATTCTTAAACAACCAGTGGGTCAAGGAAGAAATTACAAGAGAAATCAGTGAATATCTTGAGGCAAATGAAAATGAAAACACAACATATCAAAATTTAGGGGATGCAGCAAAGGCAGTGCTAAGAGGTAAATTTATTGCCTTAAAGCCTATATCAAAAAAGAAGAGCAAAAATCAAGGAATTAACTGTACACTTGGAAGAACTAAAGAACAGCAAATTAACCCCAAAGCAAGCAAAAGGAAAGAAATAATGAAGATTAGAGCAGAAATAAATGAAATTGATAACATGAAAACAATCGAGAAAATCAACAAAACCAGAAGCTGGTTCTTTGAGAAAATCAGTAAGACTGATGGACCCTTAGCAAGATTGATGAAAAGAAGAAGAGAGAGGATGCAAATAAATAAAATCAGAAATGGAAGAGGAGACATAACCACTGACCCCACGGAAATAAAGCAAGTAATGACAGGATACTATGAACAACTTTATGCTAATAAATTTGACAATGTAGATGAAATGGACAACTTCCTAGAAAGGCATGAACAACCACCTTCGACTCAAGAAGAAATAGATGACCTCAACAAACCAATCACAAGAAATTAAATCAGTCATTAAGAAGCTCCCCAAAAAGAAAAGTCCAGGACCAGATGGCTTCACATGTGAATTCCACCAAACATTCCAGAAAGGATTAGTACCAATCCTGCTCAAACTCTTCAAAAACATTGAAAGGAGGGAAAGCTACATAACTCATTCTACGAAGCCAACATCACCCTCATACCAAAGCCAGACAAAGATACTACAAGAAAAGAAAACTACAGACCAATCTCTCTAATGAATATAGATGCAAAAATCCTCAATAAAATTCTTACAAATCGAACCCAGCAACACCTTAAAAGAATTATATACCATGACCAAGTAGGATTCATCCCAGGTATGCAAGGATGGTTCAACATAAGAAAATCAATTAATGTAATACACCATATCAACAAATCAAAGAAGAAAAACCACATGATCATCTCGATTGATGCAGAAAAGGCATTTGACAAAATTCAACACATTTTCTTATTGAAAACAGTTCAAAGAATAGGAATACAAGGGAACTTCCTCAACATGATAAAGGGAATGTATGAAAAACACACCACTAACATCATCCTCAATGGGGAAAAACTGAAAACTTTCCCAAGATCAGGAACAAGACAAGGATGTCCACTATCACCACTGTTATTCAACATTGTATTGGAAGTTCTAGCCAGAGCAATTAGATGACAAAAAGAAATACAAGGCATCAAAATTGAAAAGGAAGAAGTAAAACTGTTTGCAGATATGATACTGTATGTCAAAAACCCTGAAAAATCCACAGTAAAACTACTAGAGCTAATAAATGAGTACAGCAAAGTGGCAGGTTACAAGATCAACACTCAAAAATCTGTAGTGTTTCTATACACTAGTAATGAACAATCTGAGGGGGAAATCAAGAAAAAAATTCCACTTACAATTGCAACCAAAAGAATAAAATATTTAGGAATAAATTTAACTGAAGAGACAAAAGACCTATACAAAGGAAACTACAAGAAACTGTTAAAAGAAATCACAGAAGACCTAAATAGATTGAAGGGCATACTGTGTTCATGGATTGGAATACTAAATATAATTAAGATGTCAATTCTACCTAAATTGATTTACAGATTCAATGCAACACCAATCAAAATCCCAAAAACTTACTTTTCAGAAATAGAAAAACCAATAACCAAATTTATCTGGAGAGGCAGGGTGCCCCCAAATAGCTAAAAATATCCTGAGAAAGAAAAATGAAGTTGGAGACCTCACGCTACCTGACTTTAAGGCGTATTATAAAGCTACAGTGGTCAAAACAGCATGGTACTGTCATAAAGATAGATATACTGACCAGTGGAATCAAATAGAGTGTTCAGATATAGACCCTCTCATCTATGGACAATTGATCTTTGATAAGGAAGTCAAGCCAACTCACCTGGGACAGAACAGTCTCTTCAATAAATGGTGCCTGGAGAACTGGATATCCACATGCAAAAGAATGAAAGAGGATCCATATCTCACACCCTATACAAAAATTAACTCAAAATGGATCAAAGACCTAAACATTAGATCTAAGACCATAAAACTGTTAGAAGAAAATGTAGGAAAATATCTTATAAATCTATACTAGGAGGCGGTTTCCCAGACCTTACACCCAAAGTTATGAGCACTGAAGACAGCAAGAAAGAAATAGGAACTCCTCAAAATTAAACACTTTTGTGCATCAAAGAACTTCATCAAGAAAGTAAAAAGACAGCCTACACAATGGGAGACAATATTTGGAAACAATATATCAGATAAAGGTCTAGTATCCAGAATTTATCAAGAGATTGTTCATCTCAACAACAAAAAGACAGACAACTCAATTACAAAATGGGCAAAAGACATAAACAGACACTTCTCAGAAGAAGAAATACAAATGGCCAAAAGGTACATGAAAAGATGCTCAACTTCCCTGCCTATTAGAGAAATGCAAATCAAAACCACAATGAGATATCATCTCACACCCACCAGAGTGGCCATTATTTAAAAAACAGAAAATGATATGTGCTGGAGATGATGTGGAGAAAAAGGCACACTTATCCACTGTTGGTGGGAATGTCAAATAGTACAACCTCTGTGGAAGACAGTGTGGCGGTTCCTCAGGAAGCCAAGTGTAGAATTGCCATATGATCCAGCAATACCACTGCTAGGTACCTACTCAGAGGACATGAGAATAAGAACACAAATGGACATTTGCACACCAATGTTTACAGCAGCATTATTTACAAGTGCCAAGACATGGAAACAGTCAAAATGTCCATCAACAGAGGAGTGGCTAATCAAGCTGTGGTGTATACATACAATGGAGTATTATGCAGGTGTAAGACAGAATAAACTCATGAAGCATGTAACAACATGGATGGACCTTAAGGACATTATGCTGAGTGAGATCAGCCAGAAACAAAAGGACAAATACTGTATGGTCTCACTGATATGAACTGACATTAGCAAATGAACTTGGGGAATTTCAGTTGGTAACAGAGATCATGAGGAGATAGAAACACAGTAGATATTGGGTAGTTGAAGCTGAGGGGATACAGATTGTGCAACAGGACTGATTGTAAAAATTGAGAAATGGATAGAACAATACTATCTAGCTGTAATACAATAATCTTAGAACACTGGGTGAAGCTGAATGTGGAATGATTGAGGGAGGAGGCCTGGGGGCACAAATGAAATCAGAAGGAAAGACAGACAATAAGGACTGAGATGGTATAACCTAGGAATGCCTAGAGTGTATAACGATAGTGACTAAATGTGCAAATTTAAAAATGTTTCTGCATAAGAACAAAAGAATGCCAATAATGCAGGGTGCTGAAAATAGATGGTAATTAATGTTTTAAAACATTAACGTGTGAGACAAAAAATGTTTATTTGGTATAAAATTTATATTTTGACTAGTGCATTTCCTAATATTACTTATGTAGACATTTTAATCAAACACCATAGTACTTGGGACCTTGCATAGGGCATGATATTTGTAGGTTTTTCCAGAGTGATGCTTACATAAATCCCACAGCTATTTGAACAGTGAATAGGGAAGTATTTGCAGAGATCCCTAAGGGGAAAAGTGAGAAAGGGGGAAAATTCAACTTTCCCAAGTAGAGAATTCTTGAAACTCAGTATCAAGGGATTGAGAAAATCTTCTCAACTGGAAGGGGGAAGAGCAAAATGAGACAAAATAAAGTGTCAGTGGTTGAGAAATTCCAAAGTTGAGAGGTTATCCTGGAGGTTATTCTTATGCGCTAAATAGATACCACCTTGTTTGTCAAGATGTAATGGAGAGGCTGGAGGGAATTACCTGAAAATGTGGAGCTGTACTCTGGCAGCCATGTTTTTTCAAGATAATTGTATGATGATATGGCTATCGCAGTGTGACTGTGTGGTTTGAGAGCCTTATATGTGATGGTCCTTTTGTCTACCTTATCGAAGAACAAGTAAAACATATGGATTAAAAATAAATAATAGGGAGAACAAATGTTAAAATAAAATAAATTGAAATGCTGTGATTGGTGAAGGGGAGGGGTAAGGAGTATGGTATGTATGAATTTTTTTCTGTTGTCTTTTTATTTCTTTTTCTGAATTGATGCAAATGTTCTAAGAAATGATCATGATGTTCAATATGCAACTATGTGATGATACTGTGCATTACTGATTATATATGTTAGAATGGAATGATATATTAAGAATGTTTGCATTACTTTGTTGTCAAATTTTTTTAAGAAATTTTAAAATTAATTTTTAAAATTTAGAAAAAAAAATTTTTCACTGCTTCTTCAACCAACAAGACTCTCCTGTGGACTTTGTCAAGACCTTTCATTGGAATTGCCAGCCTTGCAGCCTGCCCTATGGATTTTGGACTCTTACATTCTCACAGTTGTGTAAGACACTTTTATCAACCTTATATTTACAGATATCTCCTGTTGCTTCTGTTTCTCTAGAAAACCCTAACACCCACCAATTAAAAGGCAGATGAGCAAAAGAGATTTAAAAAACATAATCCAAGGATATGTGGCTTACAAGAGGCTGACTTGTAAACACTGTTTTAGTTTCCTAGGCTGCTCAAGCAAACATCATGTAATGGTTTGGCTTAAACCATGTGAGTTTATTTGATCATGGTTTCAAGGCTAGGAAAAAGTTCAAATCAAGGTATCATCAAGGTGATGCTTTCTCCCTAAAGAGTATGGCATTCTGGAGATGGCTGCTGGTGATCCCTAGTCCTTAGCTTGCCACATGGCAAGGCACTTGACAGTGTCTCCTGGTCTCTCCCTTCTCTTCTGGGTTCCGCAGATGTTCAGCTTCTGGCTGCTCCCTCTGTCATTCTCTTCTCTATCTGAATTTCATCCCACTTACAAAGGATTCCAATAATAGGATTAAGGCCCATCCTGATTGAGGCGGACCACACTTAACTAGAGTAATCTCATCAAAAGGTCCTGCTTACAGTAGATTCACACCCACAGAAATGGATTAAGCTTAAGTACATGTTTTTCTGGGGTACATACTGCTCCAAGTCACAACAGGCCCTAATAGGGTGAAAGGAAAAGGATGAAATAAGATAGTTCATGCAAATAATATCCACAAGACAGCTGAAGTAACTACATTAATATCAGACAAGCAAAACAGTCTTTAAGTCAATTGTTACAAGAGACAAATTTCATCTTGATAAAAGAGTCACTTCAAGATACACAATTACAAACATAGACACATCAAGAACAGCCGCAAAATGTATGAACCAAATATGTACAGAAATGAAAGGAGAAACAGACAATTTTACAACAATAACAGTTGGAGAGTTTAAAACCCTATTTTCAATAATAGAACATCCAGACAGAAGACCAATAAGGAAATAGAGAACTTGAACATTATAAACCAATTAGACTTGGACATAATGAATAGTCCACCTAAAAATAGCAAAATATACATTCTTCTCAAGAACACATGGACCATTCTCTACAACAGACCATAAGTTAGGCCATAAAATAATTCTCAATAAATTTTAAAAGGTCAAAATCCCACACAGTATCTTCTCCTACCACAATAGATGAAGCTAGAAATAAAAAACAGATGACAAATTGGAAAATTCACAAAAACATGGAACTGATATACACTCTAAAACTAATGGATAAAAGAAAAAAATCATTAGAAAAATAAACAATTAGTTTGAGGTGAATGAAAACAAAAACACAACATACTAAAATTTATAAAATGCAACAAAAGCAGTACCTAGGGGAAAATTAATAACGGTAAATACCTATTTTTAAACAGAATAAATTTCCCAAATCGACAGGCTAATTTTACAGTATACAGAACCACAAAGAGAGCAAACAATCGAAATCCTACAGAAATGAGATAATAAAAATTGGAGCAGAGACAAATGAAATTAAGACTAGAAACAAACTAACTTTTAGCCAGACTGACTATGAAAAAAAAAGTCACAAATAACAAAAATCAGAAATGAAAGAACAGTACTACTGACCTCACAGAAAAATTATAAGGATTATAAGTTCTACAAACAATTATATATGCCAAAAAAGTAGATAATCTAAACTAAATGGACAAATTTCTAGACATAAATTACCAACATGTTCAAGAAGAAATAAATCTTAACAGACCTGTGACAAGTAAAGTGACTGAATCACTAATCATAAAAAGAAGACAAACAGATGGCTTCACTGGTAAATTCTACCAAATATTTAAAGAGTAACACCAACTCTTCTTAATCGCTTGCAAAAAAAGTAAAAGAGGGGGGAACATTTTCTAATACATACATGAGATAAACATTAATTTGTACCAAAGCTAGACAAAGACACCAATGGAAAACTATAAACTAATATCCTTCGTGAATACAAACACAAAAATCCTCAACAAAATACTAGAAAATTGAACCCAGTAGCACATTAAATGTATGCCACACCATGACTAAGTGGGATTTATGCCATGAATTCAAGGGTGGTTCAACACAAGAAAACCACCCAATACAATACACTACATTAACAGAAAGAAGAAGAAAAAAGAACTTCTCAAATGCAGAAAGACATTTAATAAAATTCAACATCCTTTCCCGCTAAAAGCACTTAGCAAACTAAAAATAGAAGGAAATTTCCTCAACATGAGAGAGGGCATTTATGAAAAAAACACTATCATCCTCCTCAATGGTGAAAGACTGAACATTTTCCCCTAATATCCAGAATAAGAACAACACATCTGCTTTCACCATTTATTCAGAGTAATTAAACAAAAGAAATAAAAGACATTCAGATTCAGAAGCAAGAAGTAAAACTTTTTCTATTTGCAAATGACATGATTCTACACAACAGAATCCCAATAATCTCCCTGAATCAACTAGAGCTTAAAAAAAAAAGACTGAGCAAAGTTGTAAGGTACATGATAAACATGCAAAAATTAGCTGTGTTTCTACACATCAGCAACTAATAATTTGAAGAAAATCAAGAATACAATTCTGTTTTAAAACAGCATTCAAAACAATAAAATACCCATGAATAAATTTAACAAAGGTGGTGAAAGACTTGTACAGTAAAAATTGCAAACATTGTTGAGACTTTCAGGAAGATGGCAGAATAGGATAAGTCGAGTTCACCCCTACACCAAGGAACAGCTAGAGAAGTGACAGGAAATCAACCCGGACAGCGATTTAGGGTATAAGCAACCTGAGAGGGTCTTCTACATCATATAGGGAGGCCCTTGGTTGAAAACGCTGAGGAACTGAGATGAAGAGAATTGAAGACCATACAGCTAGTGCAAAGAGCCTAATGTGCTTCATTCCAAATGCACACCCAGAGCCCTCAGGAGTGCACGGACAAAGAGACAGGAACTAGTAAGTAATTTAAGTCACATTCCTAGAACGCACCACACACATGCATGTTGCTCCCTCCCCAATACCTACAACACCCACGCTCCATGTGCACACTGGCAACCAGCCCACACACACAGCCCCCCAATCCACCTCCTGCTACACATTGCCCCTGTGCCCCCACATTGCATCCTGCCTGTGCACACCACACCCCCACAACCCAATACCCCATGCTCCTGGGCATCAGAGTAGCACCCCGACCCATAACTATTTCTGAGCCAAAACCCGTCACTGTACCGCTGTGCCCAGTTCCACATCCTGCCCCATACCTATGCCACAAATACAAAATTTTAAACAAATGAAGGAAATCAACTTCATAGGTAACCCTATCAATATAATTACATGCCTCAACAGCAACAGAAAATTATAAAGCATATGAAGAAAACAGACATCTATAGCCCTGCCTAAGGATCAAATTAAAACACTGGAGGATATAAGACTGGGGAGCAACTAATCAAAGATGTTCACGTAACTCGACTAAACAAAATTAATGCATTGACTAATGAGATAAAGGAGATCAAGAAGACATCTGAAGAGCATAAAGAAGAATCTGAAAGAATAAATCGAAAAAGAGCAGATATCACAGAGATTAAAAATGCTGAAGACCAAATCAATAATAAACTAGAAAAAAATATGGATAAAAATACATAAATACTTAAATAATAGGGGGGACAAAATAAAATAAATTGGGTAGATGGAAATACCAGCGGTCAATGAGAGGGAGGGGGAGGTGTATGGTATGTATGAGTTTTCTATATTTTCTTTTTATTTCTTTTTCTGGAGTGATGCAAATGTTCTAAACAATTATAGTGATGAATACACAACTAAGTGATGATATTGTTAGCCAATAATTGTACCTTGTGTATGGAATATATGATATATATGGGAAGATTTCTCAATAAAAATATTATATATATATATACACACACACATACACACACACTAGAGATACACAACAGAAGATTTGAAGAGGCAGAAAAATAAGCTAACTAGAAGACAGGATAATTGATTTCAACACACAAAAGAGCAAATGGCAAAGAAGATGGAAAAATTTGAACTCGATCTCAGGGAAATCCTGGATAACACAAAGTGCACAAATATAAGAATCACTGGTTTTCTGGTATCCCAGAAGGAGAAAAGGGCTAGGAAGATTAGCCGAGGATATAATGGAAGAAAACTTCCCAACTCTAATAAAAGACATAAATACATAAATCAAAGAAGTCCAGTGAACTGCAGATAGAATAAATCCAAATAGACCTATTCCAAGAGACATACTAATCATAATCAGTCTGTCAGATGCTGAAGAGAAGCATAAAATCCTGAAAGCTAGGGGTGGGTTAGTCATATGATCCTGCAACCCCATTGCTAGGCATGTACCTGGAGAAACTTCAGAGTGGGGACATGAATGGACATATGGCAGCAGTGTTTGCAATTCGCAATGGATGGAGGTGGCCTAAGTGTACAACGACTAAGGAATGGAAGGTGGAACCGTGGTGTTTATATACAATGGACTATTGAATGACTATAAGAAGCAGTGAAGGTGTAAGGCAATCAACTAAGCAAATAAACTTTAAGGAAGCATGCTAAATAAAATGTCAGAAACAAAAGACAAATATTATCACGCCTTATGCATATAGATTAACTATAATACACAAACAGAAAATTGAAGTCAAACGCATGTGTTATCATTTGGAGCCTATTATAAAGGGCCTTAGATTGCAAGCTCTTAAAGCTGTTACATATATTTAGGAGTCATAACTGATATTTCTAAATTAATATACTGGGCTATCTGAGTATAACCTGGTCATTCCTGGAAACTTCGGGTATTTATGTGACACCTGAGAATCAAGAGCTATAACACTGAAGCTATGAAAGTATTACCCCATTCAGCAACTGTTTAAAAAACTGAAAAAGTGAGCAGACTTCTTCTACAGATTTGAATGAAGCTGAGCTGGATAGACCAAGGTAAATCAGAGTACTGAGTAAAGGATGATATGGCCCATATTTTCAAACTTCAACCTCCATGCAAGACCAAAGGGGGAGATGCTTATTTGGTGCAAAATTTATATTTTGGTTTTTGCATGAGGAAGAACAAAGGAATGTCATTATTGCAGGGTACTGAAAATAGATGGTAATTAATATTTTAAAATGTCACCTTCTGTGTGAGACTAAAGCAAAAAATATTTGTTACAAAATTTGTATTTTGACTAGTGCATTTCCTAATATAACTTATGTAGACAGATTGATTGAACGCCATAAGTACTTGGAATCTCAGGTAGGACATGAGATTTTGCTGGTTTTTCCAGAGTGATGCCCCAATGAATTCCAGAGTTATTTGATCAGTGAGTGGAAAAGTATCTGCAAAGCCCCCTTTGGGGAGTGGTGAGAATGGGGAGAAATTCAACTTTCCCAAGTTGAATTCTTGATATTCTCACAAGCAGTGGAGACAACCAAAGCTATAGGCAGAGCCCCCAGTCCTGGGGTTTGTTCATATGAAACTTAACCCCACAAAGGATAGGTCAAGTCTACTTAAAATTTAGGCCTAAAAGTCACCCCCAAAAGAGCCTCTTTTGTTGTTCAGATGTGGCCCCTCTCTCCAGCCAACACAACGAGCAGTCTCACCACCCTAACCCTCTCTACGTGGGACATGATTCCCAGGGGTATGGACCTTCCTGGCAACGTGGGACAGAGATCTTGGAATGAACGGAGACTCAGCATCAACGGATTGAGAAAAACCCTAGAATGAGCTGAGATTTAGCTCAAGGGATTGAGAAAACCTTCTCGACCAAAAGGAGGAAGAGGGAAATGAGACAAAGTGTCAATGGCTGAGAGATTCCAAAAAGAGTCGAGAGGTTATCCTGGAGGTTACTCTTATGCACCAAGTAGATATCATCTTGTTATTCAAGATGTTATGGAGAGGCTGGAGGGAACTGCCTAAAAATGTAGAGCTGTATTCCAGTAGCCATGTTTCTTGAGGATGATTGAATAATGATACAGCTGTCACAATGTGACTGTGTTTGTGAAAACCTTGTGTCTGATGCTCCTTTTATCTACCTTGTCAACAAAGGAGTAGAACATATGGAATAAAAATAAATAATAGGGGGAACAAATGCTAAAATAAATTTAGTTTAAATGCTAGTGATCAATGACAGCGAGGGGTGAGGGGTATGGTATATATAACCTTTTTTTTTCTCTGTTATCTTTTTATTTCTTTTTCTGGGTCGATGCAAATGTTCTAAGAAATGATGAATATGCAGCTAGGTGATGATATTGTGAATTACTGATTATGTATGTTGTTTTATTTTGTTTCTTTATTTTTTTAATTAATAAATAAATTTTAAAAATTTATATTTTGGGTAGCACATTATCTAATTCAAATTGTACAGTTTTTTGATCCATTCTGTAAGTCTGTTTAACTGGTGAATTTAGTCCATTAACATTCAAAAGTAATTACTGTAAAAGCAGTTCTTGACTCTACCATATAGACCCTTTGTTTGTTAGATCTGTATATTATTTTCCTTCTCTTTCTCTTTTCCTTTAAATACCTTTACTCATATTCTTCCATTCTGTGCTGTCCTCCAGACATCCCTCTCCTGTTTTGTTTTGTTCTTTTGTTTTGTTTTTTAATCAGCTGACAGGGCTCCCGTTGGTATTTCTTGTAGGGCTGGTCTCACATTGACTAGTTTTCTCAATCTTTCTTTGTCTTTGAAGATCTTAATTTCTCCTTTAATTTTGAAGGATAACTTGGTTGGATAAAGAAAGCTTGGTTGAAAGCCTTTCTCATTCAGGACCTTAAAAATATCATACCACTGCCTTCTTGCTTCCACGGTGCCTATTGACTAGTCAAAATTCAGTCTTATATGTTCTCCCTTGTATCTAGTAAATTGCTTTTCTCGAACTGCTTTCAGGACTTTCTGTTTCTCTTCAACAGCTAACAGTCTGATTAGTATGTGTCTTGGAGTGGGCCCATTCATATTTATTCTATTTTGGAGTTTGCTGGACCTCTTTAATTTCCGTATTTGTGTCTTTTATAATGGTTGGGAAGTTTTCCCCAATTATACCTTCGAATAACATTCCCATCCCTTTACTCTTCTCTCCTCTTTCTGGGAGATCAATAATTATTCTATTTGTGTGCTGTCCATCATTACCCTAAGGTCCAGTTGCAGTTTTTCCATCTTTCCTATCATTTGTTCTTTTGTGCACTCTAGCTCTACTGTTCTGTCTTCTAGCTCACTTACTCTTCCTTTGGCTTCTTCGAATCTGCTCTTGTGTCTCCAGCATGTTTTTTTATTAGGTCTACTGTATCTTTTATTTCTGTGAGATCTGCCAGTTTTCTATTTAACCTCCCCAATTCTTCTTTATGCTCTTCTAATGACTTCCTGATATCGTTTATTTCTTTATAAATACCCTTGAGTAGCTGTTCCTTATTCTGTATCCCCTCTGGAATTTTGATTTGGTGGTTTGGCTGGACCATTTCCGCTTGGTCTTCGTGTGCTTTGTGAATTTCTGCTGTGTTCAAGGATTTTCTTATCTTGATATGGTTATTTTGCAAGCTGGTTTCCTTCACTCTTCTAAAGTTTTGTATTTACTCAGTTTTTGTTGAATGCTTCCTTTTGCACTTTGTTGGTTATTCTCCGCCAAATCAAGGTGCAGATGTCATGTGCAGGATACAATTAAACTTAAGGGTCTATGAGAAGCTAGGCTGGGGTGCACAGGTACTTCAGTGGCAGAATGGCTGCCCATCACACAGGAGACCCAGGCTCAACTCCCAGCCGTGGTTCAAGAAGGCCGATGACGTTCAGGATTTCTCTGTCAAATATAAAGGCACATGGTGAACATAGCGGCATCTCCTAGCTTCCTCTCTAGGCTTCGTGTTTCATGAAGCTGTCCTGGAGGCGTTTTTCTTCTTCATCTCCAAAGATCTCTGGCTGTGCGGGCTCTCAGCCTTGACGCTCTCATTCTCCCATCATTCTAAAAAGCTGGGTGGGACCTCTTGATTAGAGTTTCCATGGAGATATAACCCTGCCCATTCAAGGTGAGTCCGGAGTCCTTCACAAGAGCCAAGAGAGCTTTGAGTAGCTGTGTTACTTTGTAAACTGCCAGAACGTGATATAACAAAAATGGAAAGGCTTTTTATAAAGGAATTTAATAAGGTTGCAAGTTTACTGTTCTAAGCTTTAAAAATGTCCAAACTAAGGCATCAAGGGAAAGATACTTTAATTCAAGAAAGGCCAACGGGTCTGGAGCAGCTTTGTAAGTTGAGAAGTCACGTGGCTAGCATCTGCAGGTCACTTGCTCCTGGGCTCAGTTGCTTTCGGCCTCTGTTCCTGTGAGGGGTCATCACTTTGCTTCTCTGGTGCGGGCTCTCATCTCTCGGCTCCCTTGGCTCTCTCCAGGTTCTGGCTTGCTTAGCATTTCATGGGACGGCACACAGCAATATCAGACTCCAAGCATCTCCAAACATCCATGTCTCTGCTCTCTCTGTTGGTTTTGAAGTTTCTGTCAGCGGTCATTGTTTCTGACTCTCTCCAAAATGTTTTCTCTTTTAAAGGATTCCAGTAAACTAATCAAGACCCACCTGGAATGAGTGGAGTCACATCTGCATCTAATCAAAGGGTCACACCCGCAATTGGGCACGCTACATCGCTGTAAAGATAATTTAATCAAAGTTTCCAACAAACATTATTGAATCAGGATTAAAAGAAACCACTGCCTTCACAAGACTGAATAAGGATTAAAACATGGCTTTTCTGGGGTAAATAACATTTTCAAACTGGCACAGCAGCTAAGAAAGAAAACGCCTCAGGGAAAGCAAGAAGGCCCGCCAAAGGAGCTGAGGGCCATTTTGAACCAACTCAGGAGAGAAGGACCAGCAGCCATCACCATGTGCCTTCCTATGTAACAGAGGAACCCTGGATGCCAGCTGCCTTCCTCCAAGAAGGTATCATCTTACTGGTGCCTTAACTCGGACATTTTCAAGACTTAGATTCATAATTTATAACTTAATAAACCCCCCTTGTAAAAGCCAATCCATTTCTGGTATATGCATTCATTCCAGCAGTGTTAGCAAACCTTAACAGGACTCTAAAGTATATTTACTCCATCTTACAAATGATAACTACCACACAAACAATCCTTGCTACTGCTTTTGCCTCTGAATCTCTAATACTTTCTCCCTGAAAAGTCCTCTTAAATTACACCTGGTTGTACATCACAATCTCCAGTGTTACTAAAAAAACAAACAAACAAACAAAAAACACTCTGGCATCCTATTACAGTAATGTGAATTATAATATCTAGGTAGTAGTTCAAAAACCTGTATTCATACAGCCATCCACAGCTAATCCTGATGCAACCTAGCTCTTGAAGGGAAAATGGGAAATTACTTAGCAAAGTCGGGGTATAAGTTTAGGAAGGACCACCACTTCCTTAATTGGATGCATATAAGGGAAGTATAGAGAATTGAAAGTAGAAAGGTATACAAAGTATACTTTACCAACATCAAAAACATCAAAATTTGCCTAACGTCAGTACTGGCAGGAAACAACAATTTTTTCCCCACAAGGAGTCTACTTTCAGAACCCAGTATAGTAACACTGTTCTGCTATATTGTAATTAAATAATTACATTATAGTTAAAAGGGGTCTGGAAACTCTTCATTCATATATAACAATGTTTCTCAGGGAAAACGCATTCTGAATTCGAAAGAACCATCTCAGAAACAAATGTTCAGAGCATTACCTATGATTAGGTTTAAGATCAAAGTACCTGCCAACACTATTAACATATCAACAATGGAATCAGCTGATCATACAGAAACCTAACAAAAGCACACATTAAAAAGTACTAGTATAGCATTCTGATATTAAAACATAAAATATGAAGTTCACCATTTTTTCATTTTTCCTATGCACCATCTAGTTTCTAGTATTGAAATTTTCAAAGAACATCTTCTAAAAATCCTCTAAATTTATTAAAAGTTCTTACTTCTAAAATTCTCAAAGGATGTTTCTTTAAAAATACTTCAGATATTGGAGCCAAGATGGTAGCTTAGCAAGGTGTGGGATTTAGTCTGTCCTCCAGAATACCTACTAAATAACGAGGAACAGTACAGAACAGCTCCTGGGGCCTCGTAAGTGACCAGACATTCAGCGTATCCCCAGTCGGGACCAGCTGGACCAGTTGCGAGCCCCTCCTCCCCAGAACTGTGAGTTCCCCAAGCCGTGGTGGCCAGCACCCCTCCCCCACAGGCTGCTTCCCAGAGGGGAAAGGAAAGAGACTTTACCAGCAGCAAGGGCTGAGCGCAACTCAGCTTCAAGTGTGGAATTAATTCACAAATTCTGACTAATAAAAATAGGTCCCCGATTCAAGGGAACCTGGAAAGCAAAGGTTGCTGATTTTAGCCCAGGTGCTAAGGCGGCAGGGCTGGCGGGGGGGAAAAAAAAAAAAAAAAGAGAGGGTTTTGTGGCTGTGTTTCTATGGCGGCATGGCTGCCTTTGGATATAGCAGCAGGGTTTCTCAGGCTGCAACTACCCCAGGAATAGGCAGAAACAAGCTTTTTTCAGAGCTTGTCTGAAGCTGGTGCCTTCCCCAGGGGAGGGGTGAGGCCCAACTCAGGTGAAATCCCTCCCTCAAGGAATTCCGACCCCAGGGGATGGTAATTTGAAGCCATTAAAACCAGCCTACAACCTCTCCTCTATCTCACCACACCCTCAGCAGGGAGAGTCTGCCAAAGCTAAAGGTACCGCATCATTTTATGCTGGTGGGACCTGCAGGCAGACAAGCTCCATATACTGGGCAGGTTAAGCAAAATAAAGCCCAGAGACTTCACAGGAAAGTCTTTCTACCTGCTGAGTCTCATTCTCAGGGAAAACAGACACAGGTGGCCCTTTCCTCCTGAGAGGAGGCCAGTTTGGTTTGGGAAATTCCGACTGGGATCTATAATACCTAAGTAGACAATAGACTCTCCTAATGGGGAGGGGGGGGGAAGGAACCATTAGGCAGGGCAAAAAACAAAAAAAACAAGAACTGAAAATTTCTCTTCTGTTAAATAAAACCTAAGCTAGTGGTCCAGAAAAAGCTGAACTGAATGTTAAAGAACAGACAGACAACAAATTCATCTAGCAAGAAATCTAGGTAAAAGAAGTGAAAACAATCTCCAGAATAAACTAATTAAGGTAATTAAATGCCTAGATGCCAGCAAAAAATAACAAATCATACTAGGAAAACTGAAGATATGGCCCAGTCAAAGGAAGAAACCAACAACTCAAATGACATACAGGGGTCGAAACAATTAATTCAGAATATACAAACAGAAATGGAAAACCTCATCAAAAATCAAAGCAATGAATTGAGGGAGAATATAAAGAAAGCAAGGAATGAACAAAAAGAAGAAATCGAAAGTCTGAAAAAACAAATCACAGAACTTATGGGAACGAAAGGCACAGGAGAAGAGAAGGAGAAAAAAAACAACAGAAACCTACAATGTCAGATTTCAAGAGGCAGAAGAATAGGATTAATGAACTAGAAGACAGAATATTTGAAATCCAACAAGCAAAAGAAAACATAGGGAAAAGAATGGAAAAATATGAGCAGGGACTCGGGGAACTGAATGACAACATGAAGCACATGAATATACGTGTTGTGGATGTCCCAGAAGGAGAAGAGGAGGGAAAAGGAGGAGAAAAACTAATGGAGGAAATTATCACTGAAAATTTCCCAACTCTTATGAAAGACTTAAAATTACAGATTCAAAGACTGCGGCGTACCTCAAACAGAATAGATCCAAATAGACGTACTGTAAGACATTTAGTAATCATAATGTCAGATGTCAAAGAGAAAGAGAGAATCTTGAAAGCAGCAAGAGAAAAGCAATCCATCAAATACAACAGAAGCCCAAGACTATGCATTGATTTCTCAGCAGAAACCAAGGAGGTGAGAAGACAGTGGGATGATATAAACTACTAAAAGAGAAAAACTGCGAACCAAGAATTCTATATCCAGCAAAAGTGTCCTTCAAAAATGAGGGAGAAATTAAAACATTTTCAGACAAAAAATCAGAGAGAATTTGTGACCAAGACATCGGCTCTGCAAGAAATATTAAAGGGAACACTAGAGGCAGATACGAAAAGACAGAAGAGAGAGGTGTGGAGAACAGTGTAGAAGGAGACTATCAGTAAAGGTAAAAAGAAGAAAAATTAGATATGACATATAAAATCCAAAAGGCAAAATGGTAGAAGAAAGTACTACCTGTACAGTAATAACACTAAATGTTAATGGATTAAACTCCCCAATCAAAAGACATAGGCTGGCAGAATGGATTAAAAAATCAGACTGATCTATACGCTGTCTACAGGATACACATCTTAGAACCAAGGATAAACATAGGTTGAAAGTGAAAGGCTGGGAAAATATATTTCATGCAAATAACAATCAGAAAAAAGCAGGAATAGCTATACTAATATTCAACAAATTAGACTTCAAATGTAAAACAGTTGAAAGAGACAAAGAAGGACACTATGTATTAATAAAAAGAACAATTCAGCAAGAAGACATAACAATCATAAATATTTATGCACCGAGCTAGAATGCTCCAAAAAACACATGAGGCAAACACTGAAAACACTGAAAAGAGACACAGACATATCAACCATAATAGCTGGAGACTTCAATTCCACAATCTCATCAATGGACAGAACATCTAGACAGAGGATTAACAAAGAAACAGATATTCTGAATAATACAATAAAGAGCTGGACTTAACAGACATTTATGGAACATTACACCCCACAACAGCAGGATACACCTTTTTCTCAAGTGCTCATGGATCATTCTCAAAGATAGACCATATGCTGGGTCACACAGCAAGTCTCAATAAATTTAAAAAGAGTGAAATCATACACAACACTTTCTCAGATCATAAAGGAATGAAGTTGGAAATTAATAATAGGCAGAGTGTCAGAAAATTCACAAATACGTGGAGGCTCAACAACACACTCTTAAACAACCATTGGGTCAAGGAAGAAATTACAAGAGAAATTAGTAAATATCTCGAGGCGAATGAAAATGAAAACACAACATATCAAAACCTATGGGACGCAGCAAAGGAGGTGCTAAGAGGGAAATTTATTGCCCTAAATGCCTATATCAAAAAAGAAGAAAGGGCAAAAATTCAGGAATTAACTGTCCACTTGGAAGAACTGGAGAAAGAACAGCAAACTAACCCCAAAGCAAGCAAAAGGAAAGAAATAACAAAGATTAGAGCAGAAATAAATGAAATTGAGAACATGAAAACAATAGAGAAAATCAATAAGACCAGAAGTTGGTTCTATGAGAAAATCAATAAGATTGATGGGCCCTTAGCAAGACTGACAAAAAGAAGATGAGAGAGGACGCAAATAAATAAGATCAGAAATGGAATAGGAGACATAATCACTGACCTCACAGAAATAAAGGAGGTAATACAGGATACTATGAACAACTTTATGCCAATAAATACAACAATGTAGATGAAATGGACAAGTTCCTAGAAAGGCATGAACAACCAACTTTGACTCAAGAAGAAATAGATGACCTCAACAAACCAATCACAAGTAAAGAAATTGAATCAGTCATTCAAAGCTTCCCAAAAAGAAAAGTCCAGGACCAGACGGCTTCACATGTGAATTCTACCAAACATTCCAGAAAGAATTAGTACCAGTCCTGCTCAAACTCATCAAAAAAATTGAAGTGGAGGGAAAGCTACCTAATTCATTCTATGAAGCCAACATCACCCTCATACCAAAAACAGGCAAAGATATTACAAAAAAAGAAAACTACAGACCAATCTCTCTAATGAATATAAATGCAAAAATCCTCAATAAAATTCTAGCAAATCGAATCCAGCAACACATTAAAAGAATTATACATCACATTAAAAGAATTATACATCATGACCAAGTAGGATTCATCCCAGGTATGCAAGGGTGGTTCAACATAAGAAAATCAATTAATGTAATACACCATATCAACAAATCAAAGCAGAAAAATCACATGATCATCTCAATTGATGCAGAGAAGGCATATGACAAGATTCAACATCCTTTCCTATTGAAAACACTTCAAAGGATAGGAATACAAGGGAACTTCCTTAAAATGATAAAGGGAATATATGAAAAACCCACAGCTAATATCATCCTCAATGGGGAAAAATTGAAAACTTTCCTCCTAAGATCAGGAACAAGACAAGGATGTTCAGTATCACCACTGTTATTCAACACTGTGTTGGAAATTCTAGCCAGAGCAATTAGACAAGAAAAAGAAATACAAGGCATCAAAATTGGAAAGGAAGAAGTAAAACTATCACTGTTTGCAGATGATATGATACTATATGTCGAAAACCCTGAAAAATCCACAGCAAAACTACTAGAGCTAATAAATGAGTACAGCAAAGTAGCAGGTTACAAGATCAACATTAAAAAATCTGTAGTGTTTCTATACACTAGCAATGAACAAGGTGAGGGGGAAATCAAGAAACGAATTCCATTTACAATCGCAACTAAAAGAATAAAATACTTAGGAATAAATTTAACTGAAGAGACAAAAGACCTATACAAAGAAAACCACAAGAAACTGTTAAAAGAAATCACAGAAGACCTAAACAGATGAAAGGGCATACAATGTTCATGGATTGGAATACTAAATATAGTTAAGATGTCAATTCTACCTAAATTGATTTACAGATTCAACATAATACCAATCAAAATCCCAACAACTTACTTTTCAGAAATAGAAAAACCAATAAGCAAATTTATCTGGAAGGGCAGACTGCCCCGAATTGCTAAAAGAATCTTGAGGAAAAAAAACGAAGCTGGAGGTCTCACGCTGCCTGACTTTAAGGCATATTATGAAGCCACAGTGGTCAAAACAGCATGGTACTGGCATAAAGATAGATAGATCGACCAATGGAATCGAACAGTGCTCAGATATAGACCCACTCATCTATGGACATTTGATCTTTGATAAGGCAGTCAAGCCAACTCACCTGGGACAGAACAGTCTCTTCAATAAATGGTGCCTAGAGAACTGGATATCCATATGCGAAAGAATGAAAGAGGCCCCTTATCTCACACCCTATACAAAAGTTGACTTAAAATGGATCAAAGATCTGAACATTAGGTCTAAGACCATAAAACAGTTAGAGGAAAATGTAGGGAGATATCTTATGAATCTTATAATTGGAGGCGGGTTTATGGACCTTACACCTAAAGCAAGAGCACTGAAGAAAGAAAAAAATAAATGGGAGCTCCTCAAAATTAAACACTTCTGTGCATCAAAGAACTTCATCAAGAAAGTAGAAAGACAGCCTACACAATGGGAGACAATATTTGGAAACGACATATCAGATAAAGGTCTAGTATCCAGAATTTATAAAGAGATTGTTCAACTCAACAACAAAAAGACAGCCAATCCAATTACCAGAAGAGGAAATACAAATGGCCAAAAGGCACATGAAGAGATGCTCAATGTCCCTGTCCATTAGAGAAATGCAAATCAAAACCACAATGAGATATCATCTCACACCCACCAGAATGGCCATTATCAACAAAACAGAAAATGACAAGTGCTGGAGAGGATGTGGAGAAAGAGGCACACTTATCCACTGTTGGTGGGAATGTCAAATGGTGCAACCACTGTGGAAGGCAGTTTGGCGGTTCCTCAAAAAGCTGAATATAGAATTGCCATATGACCCAGCAATACCATTGCTAGGTATCTACTCAGAGGACTTAAGGGCAAAGACACAAACGGACATTTGCAAACCAATGTTTATAGCAGCATTATTTACAATTGCAAGAAGACGGAAACAGCCAAAATGTCCATCAACAGACGAGTGGCTAAACAAACTGTGGTATATACATACGATGGAGTATTATGCAGCTCTAAGACAGAATAAACTTATGATGTAACAACATGAATGGACCTAGAGAACATTATGCTGAGTCAGACTAGCCGAAAACTAAAGGACAAATACTGTATGGTCCCACTGATGTGAACTGACATTCGAGAATAAACTTGGAATATGTCATTGGTAACAGAGACCATCAGGAGATAGAAATAGGGTAAGATAGTGGGTAATTGGAGCTGAAGGGATACGGACTGTGCAACAGGATTGGATACAAAAACTCAGAAATGGACAGCAGAATACTACCTAACTGTAATGTAATTATGTTAAAACACTGAATGAAGGTGCATGTGAGAATGATAGAGGGAGGAGGGCTGGGGACATAAATGAAATCAGAAAGAAAGATAGATGTTAAAGATCGAGATGGTACAATCTAGGAATGCCTAGAGTATATAATAATAGTGAAATGTACAATGTACAAATTTTAAAAATGTTTTTGCATGAGGAAGAACAAAGGATTATCATTATTGCAGGGTGCTGAAAATAGATGATAACTAATACTTCAAAATGTCACATTACGTGTGAGACTAAAGAAAAAAATGTTTACTGGTTACAAAATTTATATTTTGACTAGACCATTTCCTAATATAACTCATGTAGATAGTTTGATTGAATGTCATAAGTACTTGGAATCTCAAGTAGCACATGAGATTTTGTTGGTTTGTCCAGAGTGATCCCCCGATGAATCCCAGAATGATTTGATCAGTGACTGGAAAAGTATTTGCAACCCCCCTTTGGGGAATGGTGAAAGTGGGGAGAAATTCAACTTCCCCAAGTTGAATTCTTGATATTCTCACAAGCAGTGTGGACAACCAAAGCTATAGGCTGAGCCCCCAGTCTTGGGGTGTGTTCACATGAAACTTAATCCCACAAAAGATAGGTCAAGTCTACTTAAAATTTAGGCCTAAGAGTCACCCTCAAGAGAGCCTCTTTTGTTGCTCAGATGTGGCCTCGCTCTCCAGCCAATATGATGAGCAGTCTCACCACCCTCCCCCTCTCTGCGTGGGATATGACTCCCAGGGATGTGGACCTTCCTGGCAATGTGGGACAAAGATCCTGGAACGAGCTGAGACTCAGCATCAAAGGACTGAGAAAAACCCTAGAATGAGCTGAGAATTAACATCAAGAGACTGAGAGAACCTTCTAGACCAAAAGGGGGAAGAGTAAAATGAGGCAAAGTGTCAATGGCTGAGAGATTCCAAACAGAGTCGAGAGGTTATCCTGGAGGTTATTCTTACGCATTAAGCAGATATCACCTTGCTGTTCAAGATGTAGTGAAGAGGCTGGAGGGAATTGCCTGAAAATGTAGTGCTGTGTTCCAGGGGCCATGTTTCTTGATGACAACTGAACAATGATATAGCTTTCACAATGAGACTCTGTGAATGTGAAAACCTTATGTCTGATGCTCCTTTTAGCTACTATATCAACAGAAGAGTAGAACATATGGAATAAAAATAAATAATAGGGGGAACAAGTGTTAAAATAAATTCAGTTTGAAATAGTGGTAAATGAAAGTGAGGGGTAAGGGGTATGGTACATATAGTTTTTTTTTTCTCTATTATCATTTTATTTCTTTTTCCATTGTCTTTATTTCTTTTTCTAAATCAATGCAAATGTACTGAGAAATGATGAATATGCAACTATGTGATGATATTAAGAATTACTGATTATATATGTAGAATGGAATGATTTCTAAATGTTTTGTTTGTTAATTTTTTTTAATTAATAAAAAAAGGGGGGGCAAAAGATTTAAATACTTCCTCAAGGAAGATATGTTTGGAAAATAAGTACCTGAAAAGATGGTTAAAATTAGTAATCATTAAGGAAATGTGAATTAAAACCACAACACTTCACTACTACACAACTATTAGAATGACTAGAAAACACTTTTTAATGATGAGCACCAACTCTTGGCAAAGACGCACAACAAATGCACAATCAGTGCTGGCAGGGTTGCAAAATGGTACACTTTGAAAAGCAGTTTGGCAGTTTCTTAAAAGTTAAACATTCACTTACCATATACTCTAGTAATCACATTCTTAAGTATTTACCCAAGACCACAATGTAGAAACCTGTGCACGAATGTTTATATAGTTTTATTCATCACCACCAAAACTGGAACGTTCTTTCAACTAGTGAATGGATAAATATTTACAATACATCCATACAATGAAATACTACTCAGAAGTATAGGAAATACTGATGTACAAAACATGGAAGTTTCTCAAAATCATTTTATGAAAGTGAAATAATTCAGACCCAAAAGGGTGCATACCATATAGTTCTACTTTCTGGGGCAAAACTATAGGTTGGATGACAGATTAGAGGTTACCAGGACTTGGGGGTGTGAGGAGGTGGGTGGAGGGAGAGGAAGAGGACTACAAAGGGGCAACAGAGAGAGTTTTGAGGAGTTGAAACTTTTCTGCACCATATAGTAGATATATTTCTTAGCATCTGTCCACATAAAACTCAACACAACAGTGAATTTTACTGAAGGTAAACTTAAATAAATCCCTTGATAATCACATTCTACAGAAACTTCCATTTTGAATGTAGAAGCAACTTCTCAAGGCTTCCTTCTGAGGTAAGCGGAGATACTGCACTGAATAGCATAGATGAAGCAATCTGAAAGTTTCTGGTAATAGTCTGAAATCCTGAGCTAGTACTTTTGTGTCTAGTTTTTGTAGTACTATTATCATAGTACTAGATACTAACAGTAGTGGTAACAGGTTTTCTTAATTAAACTGAACTACTTACATGTATTATTCCACAAATCAGAAGTATCAAAATAAGTATTTTAAAAGGCTGCAAATGTACGCATACTCAAAATTTTAATTATTTTCCAAAAACCTACAATATACTATTGACGCGAACAATTAATCCTAAACTTGACCGGCCTGAGAAGTCACAAGAAGTAGTCTAATTTCTAATGAGTATTTAAAAAATACATAATACAAGGTCAGACGAAGAATTTAAAATGAGGCTCCAAATAAAGCACAGCACCACTGTAAACCGACACAATACAAAGCTTAGGTCCTCAATCATTTGAGTGTGCTTATGCTTCCGTCTTTTGTCGGTGTGAGATGTTACACAAGGAACCTAATTTTTAAAAACTCAGTAATTCATTGAGACACACAAAAAGTCTGACAAATGTAACACAACCGTTTGAGTTATTCTGCACTCGAGTTTCGCTTTTTGTTATCAGCCGATTACAAAAAGTCACGGTTGTGTGGCCGAACGAGAAGCCGAGAAACCACCAGAGAGGCGGGGAAGGAAGTGGAGGGCGTCTCCTGTCCCAGCGTCTCGCCTTCACGTGCGAGGCAGCGTGAGACACTCCGTGGGCTCCCTGAGGCCTTCGTCATTACCCAAAAGGGAAAATGATAGGGATGAAACCGAATCCAGGGAGCGTCTCGTCGCTTCCCCCCGCCCAACAGCTGAAGCCAGACAGCGCGGGGCCAGGGGGGACAGAGCGCTTCGTCAGGATTCGAACTCCAAATCCAGGAAGCCCACTGCAGTCCCCCTCGGCCGCTCCATTCAGAAAAACGGGGCCTTTTCAACCCAAACCCACTCGGGAAAGGGAAGGAAAAAAAAAACCGCAAGCAGACGCCCCGACACCGCAACGAGGAAAGGAACGGCAGGTGGCGAGCGAGGGTCCGGGGCTCCGCGAAAGCAGGGCCGGCTGAGGCCGCGAGGGGGCCGGGAAGGAGGCGAGGTTGAGGGGCGGCGACGGGCTCATTACCTCCCCAGATGCCCAGAGTGAGCTGGGATTTGTCCAGGTCCACCACATAATCCCCCAAGAACCTGTTCAACACGTCCACGACCAATGATTCGAACACCATTTTCTTCAGCCGCGAAGGATACGGCGGCCGCCCGCTATACTTTCTTCCTGCGCCTCCCCACGCGTCCCTCCCGCGAGACCGCTCGGCCACCGGCTCTCGGCTGCTCCGACCGCAACACCAACACCAGCCGAAAGCCGAGCGCCGCCGCGAGCTCTGCGAAGGAGGGGGCGGCCGCTCACACGACGCGTGCGCAGCTCAGGCTCGACCCAGGGGGCGGAGCGTGGAGCCAACCTGGGCGCGCCCGCAGGAGAGGGAAAAGGGCGACTGCGCGGCCGCAACTCTGGCGCGTGCTCTTTTGGCGCCGGCAGGGCTCCTTCTTCCGTCGGCCCTGTCTCCTCCACAATCGCCTGGCAACGGAGCACGTGTCCGGAGCTGCGCGCTTTTCTGATCCTACCCCTGCACTTGCAGACCGAAGTCCACACTCGCGGCGGGGAGGTGGCGCAGCGTTCACGCCCGTACAGGAATGCCCCTCCCCCTCCTTGGGCGGCGGGTCTCGCGCCCAAATGGGGAGCGGGCAGGCGCCAGCCCGTTTGCTGTACGGCGGGAGGCTTCAGCCCATGGTGTCGCAGGGAATACCCCCGCCCCCATTATTACAATTCGGAGGCAGCGTCCCGGGCGTTGCCAGCTTTCAGGGCCCGGCCATCCTGGTGTGTTGACGCCAGTAATTGCTCCTCTCAGACCTCCGAATGCGGGACGAGCACCGGCCACCAACCTTCTTGGGGCGACTTAACTTTCACTGCTGCAAGTCGTAGGAGAGATCGGAGACAGGCTCTCGTTTTTCGGTCAGGTCATTTTAAAGGAGCTGCCTTTTATCCATAGGGTCCCTTCAGATTCCTCCAAGGAATGCTGGAAGAACTAGATTCTCATCCCCAAAATCAGGTCAATCTGACTGAACTGAAATAAATTAAAATCAGAGCTCTTTCATCCCCACCTGTCTGCTTTTGTGTAGAAATAGCCCAAAAGGCCTGAGGATCATAGAGACGCTGAATGTGAGGTTTAGAAAACTACAATTAATCACCCTCTTAAGGATGCAGTGTAGGAGTGTACTTTTGAGCAAGGCAAATGAATGCTGTCTTTTACGATTTTCTGATAATTCCTGCAGCATTTTAATACTTTGGGGGCATAATCACACAGGTTTTCTAAAATTTGAAGTTTAAGATTTGCCGTAGTAAGTAGAATTACTTGTAATGTAAGATCTTACTTTGCATGGTTTATGAATTATTAAATTATATATTTGAAGGGCCTTCATAAGATCGTCAGTTCAACCGCCTAGTTTTAAAGATAAGGAAGCTGAGGTGTTTGGGATTTGACCAGTGTCATACAAATACTACTCTGCAGAATCAGAACTAGAGCCTGACGAATCTTCTACCAGGCTCCACTCCACCACCCACACCTGCTTCTTGCGTTTGGCTAAAAGAGTTGGAAATCTACCTCAGGAGACGTGTATTGAAACTAATAGAGGCTAAAATGATTGGAAAAGGGAGGGGAAAGCCCTATATTAAGATTATTTACTACTATACTGTCAATAAATAAGGTCTACATACTATAGTTATGAAATTGCACTGTTATATCTAGTGCCCTAATTTTAAAGTTACCAGAACTTCCAAAACTCAGTTCAAAAAAGACATCTCAAGGATGGGCCACCGTGTCCCAGCAGGCAGAATTCTCGCCTGCCATGCTGGAGACCCGGGTTTGATTCCTGGTGCCTGCCCATGCAAAAAAAAAAAAGACATCTTAAGTACCTTGCAAATCCATCATACTAACTTTCTACATCCCAGGAAATTCCTGTGGAATTGGGGAGGGGCTCGGCACTGAAAAATTAGAAGGAGAAACATTTAATTGTTAAGAGAGCAATAAAAAACTTCTGGTTTAGGAAATATTAGAAATAAAAAGATCTATATTGTAACTGAATTCTTACCTAGTGAATTTTTACGGAGATGGTATATCATGAACAGACAAGTTTCAAAATCTCTAAAAAATACGATTTTGCATCAGTCCTTGGGTGGTTTAATCATTCTGAGGAAGCTGTAAGTAAAAAAAACATGTTAATGTCATGATGTTAAAAATAGGAATACCCATTAAACTAAGCTTCTGTTGAAATAAAAGCCCAGGCTCTACCAAAAAAAAGGTTTCATTTTCAAACATGGAAAATATGTCAATGTAACCTGTTTTTTTCTCCAGATCAAATGCTGTACTTCATTGTTGCTTAAATGAAGAAAAAATAAGCATTCACGTGACCTTAAACTGCAATGTCATCCAATTTTCCAACAAATCTCTCGTTTTACAAGTAGAATTTGCTGTCTTATATTTAGTTTATGTGCTGTAAGATTCCAAATTTGAAGTTTTGGCATGCTCATAGTAATCTGATCGGATATTTTTTCTCTCCTAATTCTAATCCTGATCATCATGTCCACAAATAATGCCATTGGTGTGTTGCTTGTCCATTCATCATTCCTCATGCAGACTCAGCATTATGGTAGCAGGCTAGACCGTTGAAGCAGATTGTATTCCCTAAAAGCATCTGGAGGTACAGGTCTAAAAGGTGGCCATTTTACAGGAACAAATCTTACTGACCTAGCCTCACAGAGCCCTGCACTCTGGCTTCAGTTAATAGTTTCAAATTACAAACAAAAAAAAAGTTATTTGGGTTTTACATGTTCTAATTCCTGAAAGAAAAAAAAAGTAGAAAGAAATCTGTTGGAAGGGAGATATAAACAGAATTTTGAGAACCTTGCAAGACCTTACTCTGCTTCCATACCATAGAATGTGGAGAAGGACTGCCAACATGTGTACATTTATCCCAGACTCCAAACTATAACTATAAACAAGCAAGGCACTGCTACATAAAATGTAAAGGCACTTAACACACCATCCTTGATATGGCTCATAGGTTGAGAGTGGACCATGAGCATATCAAGGGTATCAGATGTATAAGGTTTCTCCCACCTCAACTTTCTTGGCAAGTACCTTTATTTCGTTCAAATCCCTGCTCAAGTGTTACCTAATCATCAAAGTCTTCTTTGACCACCGAGTTTTCTTTCTCTGAATAACACTTAACCGCCCCCCAACATGATACTTGTTTTATGTTTTAATTATTGCTGTTTCTCCCACTGAAATGCAGTCTCCAGAAGGGCAGAGATACTGTGGGGTTGTTTTTTTGTTTTATTTTGTTTTGTTTTGTGTTTTTATTTTTCATTATTCTTCTACACAGTGCCCTAGAAAACTCCTCAAATGAAATTTGAATGAATATTATGCGTTCACTGAGTCAATTATCAAACAGTTAAAGCACAGATGGAATCAGATATGACAGGCTTTGCATTCATCATTTTAAATAGTCTTCCTTTCATTGGGAAAAATCAGATCTTTCCAAATGGTCTTGTGGTAAAACCATTCTTCATTTTGGCACTATAACCCTATGAAAACAATCCTGCTTTCTTTCCAGTACATGAAGTTAGGTGTCTTAGCCTATGGAAATTTTTTGTAAATGTTTCTTCAAAGCAGTGATCTAAGCTTAAAATGCATATCTTTCTAAAAGGTATGCCCTCATACACTTGACTTTTGACTTAGCAATCCCACTTCTAAAGATTTACTCTAAGAAAATACTCATAAAAATTCAAAAAGGTATCTGCACAAGAACATTCATCAAAACATTGTTTATCATGAATTAGAAATGTCCTAAATATCCACTAAAAGGGAGACTAGTTAAATAAATTACACACACACACAAACACAAATGGGTTACTATGCAGACATTAAAAGTAATAAGGGAAGATCTATACTAATGGAAAGATATCAGTAATATATGCTATGAGAAATAAGGTACAGAATAGTATCAAATCAATTATGTAAATTTTAGACATGCTTTTGTATGAGCACGAGAATATACATGCAGAAAAATGCTGTGGTGGTTTGGAGCTATAGTCCACAGAAAAGCATGTTTTGGGTTAGTCCATTCTTGTAGGTGTGAGATTACTTCAGATACGGAAAGGCCCAGGATGGGTCTTCATCCTATTACTGAAGGTCTGATAGGGAAGGTAACAGGGAGAAAAAATCCACAGAGCCCCCTCTGTGGCTGTGGAGCAACCAAAGGCTAAAAGTCAATGAAACCAGGAAGAGAAGGGAGAAGCCAGGAGAGCCCACCATGTTCATTGCCATGTGACAGAGAAGCCAAGGGCCAAGGATCACTGGCAGCCAGCTCCAGAACACCAGTCTTTGGGAAGAAAGCATCACCTTGATGATACCTTGATTTGGACTTCCTCTAGCCTCAAAACCACGAGCCAATAAATTCATATTGTTTAGGCCAACCCATTACATGGTATTTGCTTTAGCAACAAGGAAACTAAAACAGAAACCAGGAGTATGCTCACCAAATGTTAATTATACCTCTATCTAGATGACAAAACTTTAGGTTCTGTGCATTTTCTCTGCGCTTTTAAGTTGTTGTTTTTTTATAGTGAGAATATGTCTTTTCCAAAAACAAGGAAGCTGTTTAAAGTAAGAAGATTATTAGGAACCAAATAAAATAAAACATTTCTAGGTATCACTAGTTGAAGTTCTTTTAGTTTAAAGAAAATTGGCTTTGGAGATTTTCAAAAGAGGAAATAGTTTTGTTACATTCAATGATAGGCTGAATATCATTGAATGTAACATAAAAAGATGTGAACTTAATTTGTTCCTCTAATCTGGTGAAGAAGGGCATACCAGAAATACTACTATATTAAATATTATTTTATAACTCTTTGGGAAAATCAAAAATGCACATGGACTAATTTCAGTCCTTAGAATTATAACCAGCTGAAGTTTGTGACCATGATCCCAGCACTGTTGGAGAATTGATATAAAAGTGAATATAACACTCAAAGTCTCTACTAAAAGACATGAACAGACATTATCAAAGAGGCTACACACATGGCAAATAAACACATGAAAATATGTTCAACATCATTGGTCACTGGGGAAATTGCAAATTAAAACCGCAATGAGATATTACTAAACACTTTTTAGAATGTCTAAAAAAAAATAATGCTACCAGCAAATGCTGGGGAGAATTCAGAGAAACTGGATCACTCATGTATTCCTGAAGGGAATGTAAATAGGCACAACTATCTGGAAAACAGTTTGACAGTTTCTTATAAAGCTAAATATGGGGCAGGCAATAGTGGCTCAGTGGCAGAGTTCTTGCCTGCCAGGCCGGAGACCCATATTCGATTCCCAGAGCCTGCCCATGCCGGAAAAAAAAAAAAAATTCTGGAGATGAAGCCCAGATTACTGCTTGCTGAAGTTTAGATATAGGAAGAAAGAGAATGGGTGTAGCTACAAAGGGTTAGCAGAGGAGCCTTATAGTTACCAGAACACTTCTGTATCTTGACTGTGGTGGTGATACATAAAATTGCACAGAACTACACATACACACACACACATACAAATGTATGCATATAAAATGAGTGATGTATGAACTAGCTGTGTGGATTGTACCGATGTCAATTTCCTGGTTGTGATCCTGCACCACAGTTATGGAAGATTTTACATCGGGGGGAATGGGGTGAAGGGTACACAAGGCCTTCCATTTTTTTGGCAATTTAATGATCCTGTAATTATCTTAAAATAAATTTTTCAAAGCTCTGCTAATTCGGAGGCTCTTAGGAAATGCCCCAGAGGATGGGATGAACCTGAGAGTTAAGTGATTCTATACAATACTTTAATATCCCTCTGATGGGTGCTTGGTAAAAGATTCAAGAAGGAAAGGAATCTGAACGCAGTGTCATATTAATACTCTGTGGTCCCTAGGAAGATACTAGAAAGAGGATTATACAATAAGTGATTTTCAAGCACCTTCCCCTGGCTCTAAATATCTAAAACGACTGTCTCTTCCCAGATAAAGAGGGTTCCCAAATGCCAGCATCCATCAGGGTTTACTAATCTCATATTTTTCCAGAGCTGACTCCTTATCACTGACCAGAGATCTCTTCCCTGACCTCTCAGTCTTACATAGCCAACCATCACACAGTCACATTACTTTCTTGTCTTGTGTCATTTATCACTCTCTGAAATATCTTGCTTACAGGTTTAATTTTTGTCCATCTATCTCTCCCTGTTGATACATACATATATGTATATATATAATGTGTATTATATATATAATGCAACCTGTATACTTACAGCTGTATATATTATATAAATATAATGTAAGCTGCTGAAGAGGAGAGTTGTAGGGGTTTTGTTTTATTTTGTTTGTTCATTGTTCTATCCTCTATGCCTAGAGCAAGGTCTGCCCCAGAGTAGGCCCTCACGTATTAGAGGAAGAAAGGAAAGGGGGGAAGGAAAGAGGGAGGAAGGCAGGCCAGACATATCTGTGCCAGGTATTGCATTGTCTATCAGTTCTAAACCCACCTTTCTATTTTCTGCTCTATGCTGCTAAGGTTGTGACTGCAAAACATATCCAGCTTTGTCAACTGGCTCCTTTCTACTGCTGCCAGTAGGGGTACTAGAGAGGATGAAGGAGAAAGAAGGGAGCTGCTCCTTTACGTTTGTTCCTTATGAGGCTTTATGTCTGCTTCCTGTTCTTGGGAGCATCACGTCAATAGTGCTTCATCCATGCAGCTGCAGTTCCTTAGCAGCACCTGAATCTAGTTTGCATTTTCTCCCAACACTTGCAAAATCAGCATCTCTCCATCTCAAAGACGTAAAACAAGCCTCATCATGCTCCCACCTCAGAGATTTTGTTCTTGACCCCACTGGGCTTCTTCTTTGAATTCAGAGTCACCAGCACCAGTACATCAGGACCTTCTCCTCTGAGGTCTGAGTATCATTTCCAAGGGGCCCTCGTCTCAGTTTCCAAGTGTGTCCCTTTGCTCACTTAACCCTTGGGATGGTATCTGCTTCCTACACCAGCTACCTTCTGAACACTTTAGTGCTCCCTTTTCACCCTTTCACTAGTTAATTTTATTCCTTTCTAATTCTTTAATTCTCGGGGAAAGGAGTCGGCACAGAGAGAGATGTTTGACTGAGTGTCATCAAAGGGAGTGAATGTGAATGGAGAGTGAGGAAGGAAGCCAGAGGCCAAGGCCAGAGGAGCCAATAAAGTGTCAAGACTAACAGCAACTGCCAGTCTGTAAATAGAGAATGAGTCAGAGGGTCAGAGGCTCAGATAATCAAAACATGGTCAGGCAGTGAAGAGTGAGGTGAATCAAGGTGAAGGGTGCAGATGACAGGCTAGACATATGAAGTGCTGGGAGTCTGTTCTTAATTGTCAGGTGGCATAGGGACAGAGGGGTTAGGAGTTTGAATCCACTGATATCACACCCTTCCTTGTATGTTTAGTCTACTCCTCCCCGCCTCCAACTCCCCACTCTTGAGCTAATCTTGATTTAGACAGGATTCAAAAGACTCCGGAAAGACCTCCTTAGATGCGAACTCTGCCTGTCTGGACATCTGAATATCGACTCTCTGGATTTCCTGCTTCTGTTCTTTCCTCTTGCTGTGAACCGCGACTGAATCTAGACTGTGCGATCCTGTGCATGGTAGACTTCTGTTAAGCTCTTCCTCAAAGCCTGGCCCACCTCAGGGTGCATTTCTAAAACCAGCCCCTGACCCTCTGCCTTGCCTACCTTACCTGACATAAGCCGAAACCTAGCAGACACTGACCACCCAGATGGTGTGGGATGGGAAAGTCCAAGAGTTAGAGAGCGCATCCAAGAGGCCGTTGCTGAGATTTAAGCAGGAAGTAATTATGAAACTCAACCAGACCATGACAGTCTACATGAATAGAAAGGCATAGCTGTCATGGAAATCATAAAGGTGGAATTTCTGAGCCTTGAAAACTGATTTACTATGGAGGGTGAGGTAAGGAACATAATTTCAAGAATGTGCATTTAAAGTAATGGGAATGTGAAAACAAGGCATGGTTTTTATAGGAGCTCATGAGGAATTCAGTTTTTGATTGATTCTGTGAGATTTGAAATCTAGGGGGAATATCCAGCGTACTTAGAAATTAGAAATTCAGAAGGAAATGTCTAGCAGAAGTTGAAAGTGAAGGATTAGATTTGCAACAAGAGGACAAGACAAGAGACGGACACAAGAGCTTGTCACACAGAAGCAATCAGTGATAGTGCGTGGAGATGACTTTGGAGTAAAGAAATGTAGAGAAAGGAAAGCAGAAAAATAAGGACTACACTGTGCATAAAAATTTGGGGGGAGGAGCCAAACAGGCATGAGGGAGGAAGCCTAGGACAGGAGCCTGGAGTGTACCTGGAGTGAGGTGACAGAAATCCAAGAAATACTTACAGGAGAAGGAGGAGGCCAACAATATCAAAGTCGCAGAGATATCAAGAAAGATAAAAAACTGAAAAAGATCAACTTGATTTAGATATTAGGGAATACTTACAAGGTCTTTTTTAATTTTATTGATAAATCTTCACACTCATACATTCCACTCATGGTGTACAACCAATGGCTCACAATAGCATCACATAGTTGTGTATGCATCACCATGATCATTTATTTTTAACCTTAAGTTAGCTCAGCCAGCCATCAGACGCTGATCAAATTTCTTGAGGTTTCCCTTGGAGGTGAAAAGAGCACCATCTAGTGGAATTTGACATAAAATCCTTCAAAATCGGTCTTCAAATTAATCACTAGATTTTTAAATTTAACAAATGTGTTTTTTTAATGATATTAATCATAAGTCAACCCATATTTCTAAAATAAATCCTAAAATCTTTTCAATTAAACTTATGGTTAGAAAATAAAAATTAATAATGTTAATTTACGGCATTTTTAACACACTTTACCTACTGAATTGGTTTCCTCTCCCATTTGAGTGTTAATTATGACATCCTAAGGATTTTCTTACTTTTCATGTGGATTCATACATTCTCAAGGAATTTTACGTTACTTTATGCAATTTTGTGATATTGAATACAAGTTTTGTTTTTGTGTGTGTGTTTTGTGGGTGTTTTGCAACATTAAATTGTTAAGGGCTCAGTTCCTAAACAAAGGTTTAGTTCTCCTCCCTGGCTATGACAGGCACTGGAGCTGGTTTTTGAGAAGGTCCAAAAGTTTGAGGCTTAAGTATAGCATTCTAATTTATCTCCTAGTGTCCATGCCCAAGTTGACTTTTTCCATAATTGCATAAAATTCATCATGTAGTTTGAAAAGACAGTGACCACCTCAGATTAAAATACTGATTTAATCAGCAGCATTATGTATATCCTAGTATCACTATTACTAGAGATCTTGTAAACAATGTGAGTAGTAAAATGAAGTTAATGTGTCTCTTCAATCCTGGGAAAGCATTTAATAAATACATAAAAGTGGTTATGTAACCACATGGGCTTTAGAGAATACAAGCGTATAGCATCCAATTGCATCTCTTTTCAATTTCCTTTATTTATTCCCTTATTTCATTTTTCCTTTCCTTCTATTTCTCAAATTCCCTAAATGATCCTTCCCTGTATCTCCTACTCAGAGAAATTTCCTTGACGATCCTATCTAAAATAGCACCATCCCCTGACCCCCAATCCACTCCTTGTCATTATTTCCATAACCTTCTTTGTTTTTTCTTACAGTACTTATCACTACTTCTCATTATATATATATATACATATATTCATTTATTTTTATCTCTCTCTGTGAAAATTTCACTGTTGGCTCCTATTTCTTACCCATCTCTGTATTCATCTATTTTTGCCGCTCCTCTCTTTAGTGCTCTCCCACCCTGTGTGTGTGTGTGGGGGGGTCTCTCCTACTCTTTGACTCTGGTTCAGTCATGTGACTTTGGCTTGGTTTGGCAATGGAATATTAGCTGATGTGATGCAAGCAGAATTTGAAATGCACTTGCGTGATCAGGCTTGCTCTCTCCCTTGTAGCTCCATCATTACTATGAGAATACTCCTATGGTAGCTTAAAGCTGGATGGACCCCAGATCATAGTTAATCCATTCCTGTGGCTGTGGACCAATTGTAAGTAAGATCTTCGGTGAGTACAATCTTAAATTAAGATTAATCCTCTTACTCTTCTTTATAAGAGAATGAAATACAGAGAGAAAGACACAGAAACAGAGAGGACGCCACTGAAGCCAGATGTAGGAAGCAACAAAACCCGGAAGAGGAGGGAGAGACCAGCACCCACCGCCATGTGCTCTCCCATGTGACAGAGGAGTCCTGGATCACCAGCTGCCTGTTTTCAGGAAGAAGGTATCATCTTGATGATGCCTAGATTTGGACATTTTCATGGCCTCAGAACTGTAAGCTTGCAAGCTAATAAATTTGCATTTTTAAAAACTAGCCCGATTCTGGTATATTGTTATTTTGGAAGCTTAAGCAAACTAAAACTACTGCTGAGCTAGTTTGCTGGAGGATCACTGATACTTGGAGCAGTTCCAAGTCACGAGAGTTACCCCAGTATCCCCAGCTGGCCTAGTTAAGCTGTCCCTTAGTCTTGTGATTTGTGAACCCTAATAATAATAATTGTTCTTTAAGATACCGCATTTGGGGGTGGTTTATTATATGGCAATAGCAAATTAGTCCACCCCCCTCTAGAATGTTCATTGTTACATCTTTTGTTTATTGATATATCCCTAGTATCCAGCACTATCACTTGGCAAGTAGATATTTGTTGAATGAATGAATGGGGTGGGGTAGATAGGTCATATATTATAGCTCAAGTATTAACTTTTCAGATGATCAGTGTTTGTATAGGGATAGATTTAATAGCATGGACAGAAGTGGGTAGGGTACTTATCCAATAGAAAATTTTCCAAAAACGTTTTTTTTCTCAACTAAGCTTTTAATAATTATTAAAAGGTTGTGAACTCAAGGTTAACTATCTTGCCAAGAATTTTGTTTTGTTTTGTTTATTTTTTTATTATTCATTTTATTAGAGAAGTTGTAAGTTTATAGAAGAATCATGCAGAAAATACAAAGTTCCCATATTCTCCCGTTATGCACAGTTTACCCTATTATTAACACTTTGCATTAGTGTGGTAACTTTGCCAAGAATTTTAAATATAACTGTTTTAAGTGCACAATAAAATGCTGTAATGCTAAACTCGAATGGGGTGGAGTTAGAACTGATTTTCTTTTATTGAGTAGCCCAAAAAGAAAATATATGAAAGCCATCACACCCCTACAGAAAGGTGGGCTCAGGGTGTGCCGGTTTGAAAGTGCTGTGTACCCCAGAAAAGCCAAGTTCTTTAATCCTCATTCAATGTTGCTGGGTAAGAGCTTTTTGATTGTTTCCATGGAGATGTGACCCGCCCAATTGTGGGGTCACCCAAGATCTGGAAGGAAATATAATTAAATTAAAAAAGTAAATACTTAATAAAGTATATAACATACCATATTTTGTGTTAAAAGGGACGTAGGGAGTACAAACCTATATTCATATATGCTATTATACATATAGAAGCTTTCAAAGCACTTAAGGAACTCAGAATGGTTTCTATCAATGGGCAGTGGGCTGGGAACTGGGCCAGTAGATGACAAGGATAGAAGAGACACTTCTCATTATCTGTCTTTTTTATGGTCTTTGGTTTTTAAGTCATGTGACTTTTACCTATTTTTTTTTAAACAATCAATTGGGAAAATACCATTTCATAGACCTGATTACACTTTCTTCTAAATGTCTGTATAAGAAAAGTATAAAATATCATAAAAGGTAAAAAATAAATTTAGAAAAATGATATTTGCAACTGATATTTTTAACTAAGGAACTAATATCTTTAATCTATAAAGAACACTTACCAATCAACTCCACTCCAGTGGAAAAATTAACAAAGACATGAACTGTAAAAAGAAATATAAATTATTAACTAATGTATTAAAAAGGTTAAGATAATCAGTCATTAAATAAAGTACAAAATACTTTATTTCACCTACCATACTCACAAATTATAGTATTCAGTGCCAAAGAGTGTGCTATAAACTGGAAACTCTGGTAGGAATTAAAGTTAGCATATGTGTTATAGTGGATTTATTGTCTAAATGCATCAAGATCCTTTAAACTGTACATATTCCTTGATTCAGTAATTCTACTTCTAGAATGTGAGAAAATTTAAAAATAATTTCATATACAGAGGTGTGTAGTGTAGTAAATTTAAATTATTGAACAAATAATTCATAAAACCTTAGAAAATCTGAATAAGACTGTAACCAAGAATGAAATGGAAAAGCCAGCCAAGAGTTGTCCCCTGAAAAAATATTGGATCCAGATAGCTTTATAGGCCAGTTATTATAAATTTTCTAAGGCATAGACTATTCCTTTTCTATTTGAGCTATTTGAACTGCTATTAAAGCAAAAAATAAAAGGAAAAAAGCTCCAATTCAATTTACCTTAATACAAAAACCTGGCAAAGATATCACAAAAAGGAAAACTATAGTTTTAGTATATCCATGTACATCAATGTAAAAATCCTATAAAACATAGCAGATAAAACAATTTAATCTGACTATTTTAAAAAGCATGAGAAGTAGCATTTTCCCAAAATAGTATATAGGAACAAAATCATATGAGTATCTTCATAGATCCAAAAGGTATTTGGTAAAATTCGATATCTATTCTCGATTTTTAAAGAGTTTAATGAAATAACAACAGAAAGATATCCCCACAAAATAACTGAATTTTTTTTCGATAAAAAGCAATGAATATTTAACAATGAGGTATTCCCACTGAAATCAAGAACAAAATAAATGTCTGCTTTCTCTGCTAATAATCAGTGGTTTTTTTCCAGAAAGTTATAGGCCTGTTCTGTCCGAATGTTATAGAACATTTTGGATATGATAGTGGTGTGACTAGAAAACACAATAGAACCAAAAGAAAAGTAATGGGAAAATTATTTATTACCTGTTGCGGTGACAGCTCAATCATCAAATGGAAAACAAATTATCTCACATCCTACATCTAAACAAATTCCATCTGGATTAAGTTTTGTATGTTCAAAAAAAACCCATAAAATTATTAGGAAAAATGTAGCTGAATTTTAATATACTATAATCTTGGTGTCTTGGAAGATTTTCAAAGCATGACACTAAAACCAAGCATTCCAAGGAATTTAAAGGCAAATTGTAAAGTAAAGAAAAGAAACCTAGGATGCTGCTAATACATAAGACATTCAAGAATCTGAAAGACTTCTCCATTTAAAAAAATGTGCAAATGATTGAATAGATAATTCACAAAGGAGAATTATAAATGCCTAACAAGTATGAGAGATGTTCAAATTTTCAGGTAACAAAATAAATTCAAATAAACAGGAATACATTTATCATTTATCAAATTATAAAGACTTTAAAATATTGATAGTACTTTTTCTGAAGGCATTGTTGAAAGGGGAAACCTCAGACACTGCTAAGTGGGAGTAGAAATTGTTGTAACTTTTTTGGAAAGCTATTTTGCAATATGTATCAAAAACCTTTAAAATGTTTTTAACCTTGGGCAATGAGGTACACTTTTAGTGTATTATTCTAAAGAAAATATACCATTTATTGAATTCTACCTCTGAGCCCGGCACTGCAGTAAGCATTTTACATACTCAACAGTATTCAACCTTATGACAACTTTGTTTATGGATGTTATTACCAACTTTTACAGGTGAGGAAAATAATGCACAGAAAGGTTTAACAACAAGCCAGAGACCAGCTGGAACAGTTTATAACTAAGTCCATTAGATTTTTAGGGAAAAAAAGGGTAAATGTGCAAATATGTAAGAATAAGGATGTTTACTGCAAAGTTTACAATAGAGAAAAATGGGAAATAGTGTATATTATACATTAATAGGGAAATTATCATGTACATTGCATCCATTCAATTGATCATATAAATCTGGAAAGAAAATATGATCAGAACATCTTATTAAGTTAAACAGATTGGTAGAAAACCCGTCTTCATAATGGCTGCTGACTTTTTTTTTTTTGAGCAGTTGCTATGTTCTAGACCCTTTACAGACATTTGTTCAATTCTGTGAATATTTGCATAGAAAATAGTCAGGAGGGATTTACACTAGAATGTAACAGTTGCCCTCTCCTGTTGGTGTCATTAGGGATAATATTTGTGCTCCTTTTATGTTTTTCGAAATGATTGAATTTAATTCAAAGGTCATGTATTTCTTTTATAATCAGGAAAAAAAACTTAAAGACTAAGAGAGAGAAATCTTGGAAGATGTCTATTAAGAAACAAGTGATGTGGAGCTCATCCATATTGTTTTGATACACACAGGAGCCAGGAGAGTGTGCTATGCTTCCATCTGCCTAAATCTATCTTTTCAAATGCTGCAATTTCAGAGATGATCATCATATCTCTTTTTCGTAGATACTCAATTCTGAATAAAGTCTTTGTAGTCATTATTTGACTTTTTGAATGTTTGAAATACTTCAGAAGACCATAAAATGAAATAAAAGCAGCCAAACAGGAGAAGGTTTCTGATTTCTCTAATATATTTTATGCATGTGACCCATGCATCCTCATTTTTCTCCTCCTTGGGGTATGGATACGATCTGAAGGATGCATGTATAGCTATAACGACAATCGTCTCTTTTGAGCCCTCTCCTGATAAACCCCTATGTCCTAGCACCTCAGCCCCTCCAAGCTCCTGGAAAGAGCCTGGATGTCTCAAACCCTCTCCTTAACAATTTGTTTGCCAAAGTCCCTTACATTGAGCCCCTATCACCGATCCCTTGTCCATCTGCAGTATGTAGCTTTTGATAACAGGAATGTGTCTTTGAGGTCCATGAGTATGCCAAGGACATGGTGTTACCATGCCTGGCCTTTCCACTATTGTCCTGGCTACTTCAAGAAAGTCAGTGCAACTGTTGTTGACAGTTTCCTTTCAAAGGATCCTAGCAGCTGCTCTGCTCCACAGAACACAAAATGGAGGGTTAAATTTTTAAGGAGGGAGATCTTACTTTTTCTTTTTCTTTTGCCAGTGAAGTTCATTGTAAAACAAATTATAATTGCCAAGAGTTATAAAACAGAAAATTAAAACATATGCAAACCATCACACTTACACACATACACTTCTCTGTTCTTAAAAAAAGAATGTGGAAAACTACAATGTCCTTAATATCACGATATTAATTAGTATTTCTCTTGCCTTTGTTTACCAGGCTAATTACAACAACAGCCCTGTTACATATCCACTTTCCTTTTGTTTTGGTTTTGGTAAAGCTGCCAAAATGCAATATACCAGAAACAGACTGGCTTTTAACAATGGGGATTTATTAGCTTACAATTTAGTTCTAAGGCTATGAAAATGTTCCAATTAAGGCATTAACAGGATGATACCTTCTCTGAAGACAGGCTGCTGGTATCTGGGGTTGCTCTGTCAGATAACAAGGCACATGGCTGGTGTCTGCTGGTCCTTTGCTCCTGGGTTTCTTTGCTTTCAACTTCTGGTTTCAGTGGCCTCCTCTCTGAGCTTCTGCATGTCCTTTCTTAGCTTCTCCAGGGCTTTTCTCTCTTTCTTAGCTTCTCCAGGGCTTTTCTCTCTTTCTTAGCTTCTCCAGGGCTTTTCTCTCTTTCTTAGCTTCTCCAGGGCAATTCTCTCTAAACATTCGCAGCTTTATCTGTCCTTTATCTTCTCAAAAGGACCCCAGAAGACTTCCGGAGAAGATGGCGGCTAAGTAAGACGCAGAGGTCTTAGTTCCTCCTCCAGAAAAGCAACTAAAGAAACAGAAACAATACGAAACAGCTCCCGGAGTCACGACAGAGACCAAAAAGACAGTGTACCCCATTCTGGAACAGCTGACGGGCAGGGAGAATCTGCTGCGGTGAGATACCCGAGGGGCGCACGTTTTCCTGGCTGGGGCGGCTGGTGACTGGGGTCCCCTCCACGCTCGTGGCTCCCCGGTCTGACTGGGAACGTTGGATAGCGGGGCCCTCCCGTCACGCTTGGCGTTTCGGGCCAGCTGGGCAATTAGGACCAGCACTCTCCCAAGCCGCAGCGGCCAGCGACCCCCGCCTCCACGTGCGGTTTCCCGGGCAACTGCCGTGCAGACAAACGAGCGCCACGAGCGCCACCTACTGGGCAGGAAAAGAAAAACAGAGCCCAGAGATTTCACAGAAAAAGCTTTCAACCAGCTGGGTCCCACACCCAGGGAAATCTGATCAAATGCCCAGACACCAGCAGAAAATAATGGATGACGCTCGGAAAATTGAAGATATGGCCCAGTCAAAGGAACAAACCAATAGTTCAAATGAGATACAGGAGCTGAGACAACTAATGCTGAATATACGAACAGAAATGGAAAAACTCTTCAAAAACCAAATCAATAAATTGAGGGAGGACATGAAGAAGACATGGGCTGAACAAAAAGAAGAAATAGAAAATCTGAAAAAACAAATCACAGAACTTATGGGAGTGAAGGACAAAGAAGAAAAAATGGAAAAAACAATAGATACCTACAATGGTAGATCTAAAGAGACAGAAGCTACAATTAGTGAACTGGAGGATGGAACATCTGAATTCCAAAAAGAAACAGAAACTATAGGGGAAAGAATGGAAAAACTTGAGCAGGGGATCAGGGAACTGAATGACAATATGAAGCGCACAAATATACGTGTTGTGGGTGTCCCAGAAGGAGAAGAGAAGGGAAAAGGAGGAGAAAAACTAATGGAAGAAATTATCACTGAAAATTTCCCAACTCTTATGAAAGACCTAAATTTGCAGATCCAAGAAGTGCAGTGCACCCCAAAGAGAATAGACCCAAATTGGCGTTCTCCAAGACACTTACTAGTTAGAATGTCAGAGGTCAAAGAGAAAGAGAGGATCTTGAAAGCAGCAAGAGAAAAACAATCTGTCACATACAAGGGAAACCCAATAAGACTATGTGTAGATTTCTCAGCAGAAACCATGGAAGCTAGAAGACAGTGGGATGATATATTTAAATTACTAAAAGAGAAAAACTGCCAACCAAGACTCCTATATCCAGCAAAACTGTCCTTCAAAAATGAAGGAGAAATTAAAACATTTATAGACAAAAAGTCACTGAGAGAATTTGTGACCAAGAGACCAGCTCTGCAAGAAATACTAAAGGGAGCACTAGAGTCAGATACGAAAAGACAGAAGAGAGAGGTATGGAGTAAAGTGTAGAAAGAAGGAAAATCAGATATGATATACATAATACAAAAGCCAAAATGGTAGAGGAAAATATTATCCAAACAGTAATAATACTAAAAGTTAATGGACTGAATTTCCCAATCAAAAGACATAGAATGGCAGAATGGATTATGACTCAGCAATACCACTGCTAGGTATCTACTCAAAGGACTTAAGGGCAAAGACACAGACGGACATTTGCACACCAGTGTTTATAGCAGCATTATCTACAATTGCAAAGAGATGGAAACAGCCAAAATGTCTATCAATAGACGAGTGGCTAAACAAACTGTGGCGTATACCTACGATGGAATATTATGCAGCTTTAAGACAGACTAAACTTATGAAGCATGTAATAACATGGATGGACCAAGAGAACATTATGCTGAGTGAGTCTAGCCCAAAACTAAAGGACAAATACTGTATGGTCCCACTGATGTGAACCGACATTCGAGAATCAGCTTGGAATATATCATTGGTAACAGAGACCAGCAGGAGTTAGAAACAGGGTAAGATAATGGGTAATTGGAGCTGAAGGGATACAGACTGTGCAACAGGACTAGATACAAAAACTCAAAAATGGACAGCACAATAATACCTAAGTGTAATGTAACTAGGTTGGAACACTGAATGAAGCTGCACCTGAAATATGGTTTTTTGTTTGTTTGTTTGTATCTTTTGTTTTTGGTTTTTTTCTTTTTCCTTTTTATATATATATATATATTATTAGTATTATTATTTTAATTCTCTTCTCTATATTAACATTCTGTATCTTTTTCTGCTGTTTTGCTAGTTCTTTTCCTAAATCGATGCAAATGTACTAAGAAATGATGATCATACATCTATGTGATGATACTGAGAATTACTGAGTGCATTTGTAGAATGGAATGATTTCTAAATGTTGTGTTAATTTCTTTTCTTTTTTTTGATTAATAAAAAAAATTAAAAAAAAAAAAAAAAAAAAAAAAAGGACCCCAGAAAAAGGATAAGACCCACGTTGAATGGGCTGGCTCACATCTCAAGTTGAAATAATCTAATCAAAAGGTCCCACCCACAGAAATGGATTAAAAGAACATGGCCTTAATGATTGCAGGCAGAAAACAGAAGCTAGGACAGAGGCATGAAATGGATAGATATTTCCTCTGTGTCTCAGAGAGAACCAACATTAATCATGGACTTCAGGCCTCCAGAACAAAAAGAGAATTATTTATTTATTTATTTATTTATTTATTTATTTATTTATTTTGCATGGGCAGGCACTTTGAATTGAACCTGGGTCTCCGGCATGGCAGGCAAGAACTCTGCCTGCTGAGCTACTGTGGTTTGCCCGAGAATAAATTTTTGTCGTTTTAAAAAAACAGATAAAAAGGAACATTGCCTTTTCTGAAGTACAAAACAGCTTCAAACCAGCACATCTATCTACTAAACAAATCCACCAAGTGATAACCTGCATTTCTGTTTGTTTTACAATATTTTTCTTCACCTTTTCCCATTGTAATCTTGGTAATCTAGCGATATTGTATTTACAGGAGGAAAGCCAAGTAATATTCTTGGTGCAAAAATACCAAAGAAATCTGTGTCCATATGGAAACTTTTTAGTTCTAAGAAGAAGGTTCTGTATTTCACCAGAAGATGAGAGATAATACCTCTGGAAGTGACAGATACATTGTCAGGTTCACACCTCCCATATATTCTGATGCTATTAGATTGAACCATACGATATTGCTGATCTTCCTTGCTAAAAAAATAGTTGTTTATCAACAATTTCATATACTTCAAACTAAAGTAATGAAATGTATGTCGTTATGGCAAAGGGATGATCTCAAAGGAAATAGTGAAGGGTTGCAAGGGAAGAACAGTCTACAGCCAGCAATCCCTTGTCCCAGGCAGCATGACCAACACAACCAGACTGCTCTCCCAGGCATTCTGTAGGAGAGCTCCGTGGGCTCTGGGGTGGTCAATCCCTCAGGCCACCACCAAACAGACTGGGCTAGACACACATGCTTCCAGTATGTGCACAAGGGTTATTCTGCTCCCTCTGGAACCGGGACCAGGCATCTGTACTGCACCATGCCAGTGAGGGGTGGGAGAACAACTGGCTAGGCAAGGTGTTAGGAGATCCTGCCATCTTAGGTAGCCTTTCTCTTGATTTAGTGCTTACCCTGTTACAGCAGTCCTTTAGCTGTTTTCTGGAGTTTTGAGAAAGATGTTACTGCCAGTTCTTGTTGGCTGTTCAAAGTGTCTGTGGGGGAACAGAGCCCTGAATCATCTTACTCTGCCATCTTGATCAGGTCAGGGCCCTCAATGTCCCAATCCTTTTAAAGAATTAAGGTACATGTGTACAGTCTGTATATACGTATTTTAATGTGTGAACAGTTTTGAAATTTCCCTTTCCAATATTATTTCAGAAATTGAGTACTAATCACCATGAACATAATTTCCTTCAATCTTTAAATTTCTATTTTCCCAAATAACCTATTTTAAAGGTTTATTTTCAGCACTACAGAAGCCATTAAATGAGTCTATGCAAGCAATTAAAGAGCACTGCATGGGATTAGCAGAAATCATGGATATATTCAATTGCCCTCCTTTTAAATCAGTGAACTAACATGAATCTGTAATTAACATCCATGTGGTGGGCAAGCTCACTTTACCTAAAAAACAAGGTACTTCTGTAATTGCTGGCCTCAAATGAGAATCAACAGTGATTTTTACTTTGTTACCAAAATCGTTAGGGCAACAGGATGACAGAAAAGTTGAGAGCATTGCAAGGAAAACCAGAGGGAACCATACCAGTTTTCACTGGTGGTTTGTAAGGGGCATGTCAAGGATTAGGAAAGTCGTTAGGAACTTCAGGGAGGCAAAAGGAAGGCACCTGCCTTGAGAAAAGACCTGCTCCTTTGTTCCTGGTTGCTTCATATAACTGGTATCCGTCTGCCCTGAACATGTGCTCTTCCAATCACAGTACTTAGAATGGTCTTTGTTTATTCACTCCCATAGTCATTTTTCTCTTCCCCTGAAAAAGATAGAACTTGTTACTTACTCTGCTTGGCTGTTCATAGCCACTAATCCTAGTAATGGTGCATATCTGCCCTGTCTTTTTATCCAAGTGCATACAACTAGGGGCCAGGGATATTCTTAGTTCCAACTCATTGAGAAGTGAAAATCGTTATAATAAGAATAATATGTAATACTTAAAACACATTATTTATATTCTGTATGTATATTGCAGCTGTAGAGAACCATCCAGCTCCCATTCAGCACCAAGACTCATTCCCCAGCTTCTGATGGCTGCTGATGGTTCTCAGCTGAGTCCCTCTCCTGGCCCTGTCCTGGGGCAAGAGAAATTGCCATATCCAATGACTGGTTAATGAAGGAGTACAAAGACTTAGCCTGCTTGTCTTGATATAGGACAACTTCTAAAAAGGTAATTTCAGCCTCAGAAATTTTCTCAGGATTGGTTGAGACCCCCATTGCTGCTGCTCTGCAGTTCGGCTTCTTCCTTTTCCCAACAGTGCTTCCTTCATCCCCTTACAGAGGTTGTCCCCGAAAGTACTCCCTGCAAACCTCCTGCATTGCAAGTTGCTATCTCATAGTCTGTTTCTCTTTTGAAATATTTTCATCAAGAAAGGATCTTGAATTTTATCAAATACATTTTCTGCTTCAATTGAGATGATCATGTGGTTTTTCCACTTTGATTTATTGATGTGATATATTACATCCATTGATTTTCTTGTACTGAACCAGCCTTGCATACCTGGAATAAATCCCACTTGGCCATGGTGTATAATTCTTTTTTTTTTTTATTTAAAAAAATTTAACAGCAAACAAACAAAAACATTCTTAACATATGATCATTCCGTTCTTTTGATTTGTGGGTATTTTCTTGAGGATTTTTGCCTCTTTATTCATTAAAGAGATTGACCTGTAATTTTCTTTCCTTATAGTCTCTTTGTCTGATTTGGTATTATGGTGATGTTGGCATCATGGAATGAGTTAGGTAGTTTTCCCTCCTCTTCAATAGTTTTGAAGAGTTTGAGCAGGATTGGTACTAATTCTTTCTTGAATGCTTGGTAGAATTCACATGTGAAGTCAACTGGTATGGACTTTTCTTTTTGACTTAAGGGTCAATTTTATTGATCTCTAAGAACAACTTCTGGTTTTGTTGATTCTTTCTATTGTTTTCATATTCTCAGTTTCATTTACTTCTGCTCTAATCTTTGTTATTTCTTTCCTTCTGTTTGCTTTGGTGTCAGTTTGCTTTTCTTTTTCTAGTTCCTCTGGCCTTTGGGGTCTTTACTCACAGCTCTGTGGTGTGATCTCAGCCCTTCCACCAGTTCTACACTGGTGTACATCATATGTCTGGCCACAGATGTCCCCCAAGCAGCTGTTCCAGACAGTTCCTGGCTATTTACTAGCTGCTTCAGAGGAGGAACTAAATTCCACACCTCCCTATGCTGCCATCTTGCCCCGCCTCCTTTCCTTCCTTTTTAAAAAATATCAGAGATAATATAATGGTTAATGTTGACCTGTAATGTTACTAATAGCAAAGGGAAGCAAACATTATTAGATCAGCATTTCCCAAGTGTTTCTATAACATTAGTTCTGAAAAATGTTAATAAGGGATTAACAGAAAAAATGAGTTGCATGCCCAATAAGAAAAAGTAGGTTTAAAAAGATTCAACAAGGGCGGGCCATGGTGGCTCAGCAGGCAGAGTTCTCACCTGCCATGCCGGAGACCTGGGTTCGATTCCTAGTGCCTGCCCATGCAGAAAAAAAAAACAAAAACAAAACCAGATGTAACGGGTTTCATTACCAAAGGATTTCTGGCATGTATTGTGACTTTATAAGGAGAAACCAATCTTACTGGAGCATAAAATCTTTCCTAGAGCATTTAGCAAGAGTCATGGGCTCAAATACTTCCTAGGATTAGATGACAATAAAATGAGGAAATCGGGTCAGGTGTACATTTTTTATATTAAATATGAAGAAGTTTATCAAAACTTGTACATATCCCCTTATTCTGGAAACACACAGTTCTCTCAGTCTCTTTCATTGCCCTGTTTTGTTAGAAATATGGTATATTAGGTAATACCGTTTTGCTGCTTTTATCAGGAAACACAAATAAATGACTTAAACAAGTTAGAGTTCAAATCTTCTCTCATGTAAAAGTAATTCATCACATTGTATATATTTTAGAACCTCATCTACTCTTCGAGACAAAAGGAAGAAATGTTTATTTTGTCCAAAACCTAAATCTTCTGTAGCATATAATCTAACTCAACCTGTCTGGATAGATCATTTAAGTAATCCAAACACAGGGAGCACAGAATAAGAATGAGGGCCTTTAATCCTGTATAGTTTAATGTAATGCTGGGATAAATCCCAGAGTATATTAAACAGAAAATCAAAAGGTATCGGCAAAGCCCCTTGAGGGATGGGAGAAAAAATATGGAACTATTAAACTTTACCACTGGGGAAACCCCTGATACTGTCTCAAACATTATGGACTCCCAAATCAATAGGCCATGCCCTTGATCCTGAGGCTTACTCTTGTGAAACTTATGTAGGTAGCGGAGAAGCTTAGCCTACCTATAGGTATGCCTGAGAGTTATTTCCGGAGGACCTCCTTTGTTGCTCAGATGTGGCCTCTCTCTCTCTAAGCCCAACTCTACAAGTGAAATCATTGCCCTCCTCTCAACATTGGACATGACATCCAGGGATGAAAGTCTCCCTGGCAGCATGGGAGATGACTCCCAGGGTTGAGTCAGGCCCTGGCACCATGGGATCAATAATTCCATCCTGACCAAAAGGGAGAAAAGAAGTGTAACTAATAAAGTATCAGTGACAGAGAGAGTTCAAATAGAGTTGAGACACTACTCTGGAGGTTGCTCCTATGCAAGCTTCAGTTAGACCTTGCTACTTATCATAACCTGCCAAACCCCAACCAGGACCATTCCAGCCAATCCTAAAGAACACCTAGGGCAATACATAAGATTCCACAAGGGCTCCATGTACTAAAGTAACTTTCCAGAAGCCTACAACCTCTAGATGGGTCCCTGGACCAGCTAAGTCCTGAAACCTAGAGGGCCCAGCCTCTGCAGAACATCAGATAGTTTTGTCTCCCTACCCCATATTATTGACAGACCCTTTCAACATGAAATGTTAGAATGGCCATAGCTCAAACACCCCTAAAGAGAGGGATAGAAAGATCAAAGGCTATGGTGGAGTTATACAGAGAAGATAGGATTTAACAAATGAATATGATTGCTGAATCATTAAGCTGATATCTTTTTAGTCTCCAGTATCTTAGAGCAGCCAGAAGTAAAAATCTAAAATTGTGGAAACGTAACCCATGCCAAACTCTGAAATATGTTCTACAACTAATTGTGGTGCTGTGCTTTGAAATTTATTGCTTTTTTGTATATATGTTATTTTTCACAAAAAAGAAAAAAGAAGTCAATTGTGATGATAAAAAAAATATTTATTACTTCTAGCCTCCTATATTTTGGAGCAGTTAGAGGGGAAAATCTGAGAGGATTTTTGGTAGCCCATGACAAACTCTAGGATCTGTCCTGTAACCACTTGTTGGAAAGTGCTTTGAAGACTATTGCTGTTTTCTTTCTTTGCTTTGTATATTCGTTTTATTATACAATTAAAAAGTTAAAAAAAAAAAAAAAAAGAAGATTCTACAAGGGTTCCATGCACTAGGGTAATTTTCCAAAAACCTACAACCACCAGATAGGTCCCTGGACCAGATAAGTTCTAAAATGCAGAGGGCCCAGCCTCTCCAGAACATCAACAAGTTCCATCCTCCTATCCCATATTACTGACAGCCCCTTCCAACATGAAAAAATTCGAATGGGCATTGCCCAAATACTCCTAAAGAGTTGGAGAAAGATCAAAGGTGATGGTGGAGTTTTACAGAGAAGGTCGGGTTTAACAAATGAGTATGACTGCTGAATCATTATATTGATATTTCTTTTAGCCTCCAGTATCTTAGAGCCACTAGAAGTAAAAACCTAAAATTATGGAATTGTAACACATACCAAACTTTGAAATCTGTTTACAACTAATTGTTCCAATGTAGTTTGTAATTTATTGATTTTTTTAGTATACATGTTATTTTTCACAAAAAAATTGTGATGATAAATGCACACAAAAAAGAAAGCAATAATTTCTAAAAAGTGTCAAAAAAAAAAAGTTGTCTACCAGTAGATAGTGCAGAGCTGATATGGTGGCTCCACTGTTATCAGAGATTTAGAGTCATTCTATCTTTCCTCTTCACCATGTTGGACCCTTGATCTCCATCCTCACGTCAGCTCAGGATCCAAGATGACTGCTGATACTCTTGCCATGATGTCTGTATTCTGAGCAGGAAGAATGAGGAAGAACAGAAGGACAAAAAAAGGTGGTTGCCTTGCAGTTAAGTGCGACATCTTTAAAGAACATTTGGCAAAAATCCCACTCATAGATTCCACATATATCTCATTGGCTACTACTATCTGCAAGAGAGGAGGGAAATATAGTTTTTAGTTGGGTTCATGCCATCCTAATAAAGTAGATGTCAGTTACTAATGAAAAAGAAGAGAAAGCAAAAGTAGGCAACTTCAAGACTCCGCCTCACCTAGGTTAAAAGTACACACATATATTGGCAAGAATGATAACTGGCAACTAACACTTGGACTTCATGTGGGGAGGCAACAGGAAGTGGTGGGAACTGTGATAAGCAGAAGACCACATCTTCATATAATAGGTACAGCCACACCCCACTCCGGACATGTAGTGGAACTTGGGGAGGTCTGATATTTCAGTTTTTCAAGATAAGCTAGAAATATAGATTTCTATGTGAACTCTCCTTATTTTAAAAACATCACCCACACATTTTTATAAAATTCTGTGTCTAAATTTTATAATCCATATTTAATTCCCACTTTGCAATCTCTGATCAAGAAGAACCAGTTTTCTTTGGGACAACATTTTGGGAAATTCGTTGTGGGAAGTTCATTTTGGGAAATGTTATGCCACACGATGAGAAATTGATGGGTCTAACTTTATAATGGGGGTGGGTGGGTGTGAAAGCTGGAAATGATGGTGCAGGTGACTCCGGGACTACAGCAAATACTTAATTCCCTGGGGCAGGAAGCTCCTCGGCCCTGTGGTCTTTATCTCCCCCCTGCCAGCTGGATAGGCTCGGCTCTGAGGTGGGGGTGGACAGTATTTTTAAAAGCACATTTCTGGATCATTAACTCCTGCCCTTTTCAAATGTCCTGCTACAAACCTGACCAATCTTCCTCTACTCATTTGTCCATTCCTTGTAGATTTCTGTTTTGAACAGCAGATGGCAGCAAGTATTGAGCATATTTGGGAACCAATTTACACCTTCCAGTTGATGTTTTGGGCCCATTTTCTTTGACTTGTGTCAAAAGAAACAATGAAAGTTTTTTTTTTTTTTTTTACATTTTCCTTAATCATTACACTCCACTTGCTGAGAAGCAAGAAGGTTAATCCATTTTAAACCTGGTTTAAACTTTCGAAATGGTTGTCATGAAAGTCTGACTATATGAAGTAAATAGTGGAACAAAAGTCTTAATAACTTAATACTTGACAACACAAAGCATAAACATTTAATATATATCATCAAACAAAAATTATTTAATATTGATTCTAAGGGCTGTTCTTAATAAACACTACAAAATTTTAAAATGTTTCTAAATAGAGATATGACTTTATGAACAAAATGGTAAACATTTCCTATTACTATTTTATGAACAACTTCCATATCTGCCCAAAACCCTTCCTTTTTAAATGCACCCCATCCTTTTGATCATCTGGAAATCAAAAATAATGAAAATATATAGCAGGGGGAAGCTACTAGAACAATTACCTACAGTTTATTAAGTCCTTGTGTTTCTGTTTGTTAAAACGGCTAGAATGCAATATACCAGCATTTTGCAATGGGGATTTATTAACTTACAATTTACAGTTTTTAGGACGTGACAAGTCTAACTCAAGGTATCAACAAGGCAATACTTAGACTCTGAAGAAAAGCTGCTGGCATCTGGGACATCTCTTTCGCATGGAAGGCACATGGCTGGCATCTGCTGGTTCTTCTCTCCAGGGTTTTGCTGCTTTCAGTTTCTGGTTCCAATGGCTTCCTCTCTGAGCTTCTGTAGGTCCTCTCTTAGCTTCTCTGGGGCTTACAATATGAGCTTCTCTTAAATTCATCTCTCTCTCTCTCTTTTTTTATTGTCCTCATTCTTACCACTTGAGGCAGTGGCTACATTATGATTTTCCTTTACCAACACCAGATGAATAGTCACCATCGTCACAGAAATAACTATTCAACACAATGCTGTGTACATTATTATTTAATAAATATCTAAATTGACATATGTAATCACTGCATATATCTATGTGTAGACAGAGGTATAGATAATTTTTTTACTGTCACATGGCATAATGGGCTTTTTCCACATGGCCATTCCGTATCTTTATTTTATTCACTTTATTTATTATATATTCAACAGGAAACACCATTTAAAGAGCAAATATGGCCCCCAAGGAGGTGGAGCATAAATCCCCACTAATTAAATAGGGCTGTACATAATGACTTCCTTCTAAGAGCCCACTACAGAAAAGGGGTGAAAGGGAAGTTTCAGAGTGGAGAAAACTGACAACCACAGCCTCGGTCAGGTGATTAAGGTCAACATTAATATGAAAAACAAACCTGATAGCACGTACTCTTGAAGTGATAGAATAAGAATGACACTTTACTTCTGTGATCTTCCTCCCCTAAACCCATACTTCTGGCCTAACCATGAGAAAAACACCAGACAAATCTTGATTGAGGGACATTTACAAGACACCTGACCAGTCTGTCTCAAAACCGTTAATGTCATCAGAAACAGTAACATTTGACAAACTGTCATACTCTAAAGGAGCCTACAGAGCAATGTCTCACCAATAAATTTGACAACTTAAGATGAAATTGACAAATTCCTTGAGAAACACAAGCTACCAAAGCTCATACAAAAAGAAATAGATAACCCCAGTTGTACTACATTTATTAAACAAAGGTTTTACAATGAAAATTCCCCAAAGATACTTCAGGTCCAGATTGATTCAGTGCTGTGTTCAATGAAATATTGAAGGGAGGAAAATTACCAATTTTATGCAAACACTTCTAGAAAATGCTAAGAGATAACACCTTCAACTCCATTTATGAAGTATGAATTTATTAGACTTAGGAAAAGACGCTATCCAAAGATAAACCTATATTAAAAATGTAGGTGCAAAAATCCTTAAAATGTTTGCAAACTGATTCTGGCAATATGTAGAAATATCTTGAATATTCTACAAAGTACTTGACTATACTAATCAAACTTTGAACCTCAGAAGAAGCAAGTAAAGTCTGAGAAACATTTTAAGAATTAATTTCCCAGCTCAAACAATTATTTGCATTTTAAAAACACAGTGAGCGTTGTCCAAACTTACATGGTTGAAGACCTGGAAGTAGAACAAACGAAGACATAGCTCAGGGAGAATATCAGTAATAGATAAGATAAAGATCACTATTATCAAAATAGCAATGAAATTTTTTCTATGATACCTCTAGATTTTAATGCCTGTCAGCCCACAGTTTATTCTTTTTTAAAAAAATCTTTATTGAGAAATCTTCACTCACATACAGTCCAATCAAATACACCGTCAGAGACTCACAATATCATCACATAGTTCTGTACTCATCGCCATGATCATTTTTAGAGCATTTGTATCGCCCCAGAAAAAGAAACAAAAAGACAAAAGGAAAAACTCATACGCCCCATACCCTTCTTATTGACCACCGGTATTTCAATCGACCCAGTTTTTTACCCTTTATCCCCCCACCCCCAGTATTTACTTTTTTGTCTTTTTTTTTTTTACTCATCTGTCTATACCCTGGATAAAAGGAGCATCAAACACAAGTTTTCACCATTACACCATTGCTAGGTATCTACTCAAAGGACTCAAGGACAAAGACTCAAACGGACATTTGCACACCAATGTTTATAGCAGCGTTATTTACAATTGCAAAGAGATGGAAACAGCCAAAATGTCCATCAACAGACGAGTGGCTAAACAAACTGTGGTATATACATACGATGGAATATTATGCAGCTTTAAGACAGAATAAACTTATGAAGCATATAATAACATGGATGGACCTAGAGAACATTATGCTGAGTGAGACTAGTCAAAAACTGACATTGCTATTATTATTGTCGTTTGCCAAGTAAGGAATCTGGACATAATTATGTAGGTTTCCATAAGCCACCGGCCCCTTAAGAAGGGGAATGACAGATATGAATTAATTTCATTTTTTTATACTCACTTTATTTTAGAGAAAATCACTCTGCATTAGAATACAATGAATGCCTACAGCAGTTGGAGGAAAAGTGTGGCCATGAAATTACAGACGTCTGGGAGAAAATTCAAATACAGGCACTTCATCAGGAGATCTCTGAATGTTCGATTTGTCTTACACCACTTTCATTTAACAGTAATTTTCAGTGTGCATCTTCAAGGAAAAGTAATAATCAGCATTCCCATGAGATTGTTCTCTTATCTTGTTCACATATGTTTCATCACAATTGTCTTCTTGCTTTAGAGGAGTTTTCCTTGGGAGAAATATATACTTGTCCTCTCTGCCACTCTTGCCATCAAAAGAAAATATTTGAATGTTGAATTCATATTCAGGAAATATTATATAATTCTGGGGAAAGGGTTACCTCAATTTTAGAAGACTTGCTGTTAAGTTTTGCATTAAGTACTACAAATAATCTGTTCTCCAGTGAAACAAACTATTAGTTGTATATGAGAAATCTACATTTAAAATGCTGATTACCCATCCAGATTTAGTCTTTAATCTATAAAAGAGCAAAGTTCAAATTCATGAGTTTAGTCAGTAGAAATAAATGGCAAATGGCTAGAAAGTTGATATTCAGAGGTTCTACACTTACTGAGCTGTTATGCTTCTATTTGATAGTAAAGAATAGTAAAAATAGTAAGAATAGAAAAATTACTAAACACTTATTAGCTCCCTTCCTTTAATGGTAAGCTGATTAATTTACCTATTGTCGTCCCTGCTTTGATTAGCACCAAGTGAATCTATCAGAATTTTTATAGCACACTATTTTCTGAGGCTAGAACCAAGAGCATTGTTACTTAAAATACAGCTAGCATCTGACCAACAAATTAGTAAACCATAAAAACAATCTTTAAATAAGTTCCAAATATTTCCATTAATATTTGGAACTTAACTTAAATACTTTAAGTATTTTAAAACTCCCTGTCATCCCTGATACTTGTTTTTTTTTTAATTTTTTTATTAATTAAAAAAAATCAACTAACACAACATTTAGAAATCATTCCGTTCTACATATGCAATCAGTAATTCTTAATATCATCACATAGGTGTATGGTAATCATTTCTCAGTACATATGCATCGATTTAGAGAAAGAAATAGCACGACAACAGAAAAAGAAATAAAGTGATAACACAGAGAAAACAAAACTAAAAATAAAAAGTACAAAAATATATAAGAGAAAAAAAAAAAAAAACTATAGCTCAGATGCAGCTTCATTCAGCTTTCCAACATAATTACATTACAATTAGGCAGTATTGTGCTGACCATTTTTTTTTAGAAATCATACCATTCTACATATGCAATCAGTAATTCTTAACATCATCACATAGATGCATGATCATCGTTTCTTAGTACATTTGCATCGGTTTAGAAGAACTAGCAATATAACCGAAAAAGATATAGAATGTTGATATAGAGAAAAAAATAAAAGTAATAATAATAAGAACAAAACAAACAAAACAAAACAAAACAAAAACCTATAGCTCGGATGCAGCTTCATTCAGTATTTTAACATGATTACTTTACAATTAGGTATTATTGTGCTGTCCATTTTTGAGTTTTTGTATCTAGTCCTATTGCACAGTCTGTATTCCATCAGCTCCAATTACCCATTATCTTACCCTGTTTCTAACTCCTGCTGAACTCTGTTACCTATGACATATTCCAAGTTTATTCTCAAGTGTCGATTCACATCATTGGGACCATACAGTATTTGTCTTTTAGTTTTTGGCTAGACTCACTGAGCATAATGTTCTCTAGGTCCATCCATGTTATTACATGCTTCATAAGTTTATCCTGCCTTAAAGCTGCATAATATTCCATCGTATGTATATACCACAGTTTGTTTAGCCACTCGTCTGTTGATGGACATTTTGGCTGTTTCCATCTCTTTGCAATTGTAAATAACGCTGCTATAAACATTGGTGCGCAAATGTCCGTTTGTGTCTTTGCCCTTAAGTCCTTTGAGTAGATTCCCAGCAATGGTATTGCTGGGTCGTATGGCAATTCTATATTCAGCTTTTTGAGGAACCGCCAAACTGCCTTCCACAGTGGTTGCACCATTTGACATTCCCACCAACAGTGGATAAGTGTGCCTCTTTCACCGCATCCTCTCCAGCACTTGTCAATTTCTGTTTTGTTGATAATGGCCATTCTGGTGGGTGTGAGATGATATCTCATTGTGGTTTTGATTTGCATTTCTCTAATGGCCAGGGACATTGAGCATCTCTTCATGTGTCTTTTGGCCATTTGTATTTCCTCCTCTGAGAGGTGTCTATTCAAGTCTTTTTCCCATTTTGTAATTGGGTTGGCTGTCTTTATGTTGTTGAGTTGAACAATCTCATTATAAATTCTGGATACTAGACCTTTATCTGATATGTCGTTTCCAAATATTGATTCCCATTGTGTAGGTGTCTTTCTACTTTCTTGATGAAGTTCTTTGATGCACAAAAGTGTTTAATTTTGAGGAGTTCCCATTTATTTATTTCCTTCTTCAGTGCTCTTGCTTTAGGTGTAAGGTCCATAAAACCGCCTCCAATTGTAAGATTCATAAGATATCTCCCTACATTTTCCTCTAACTGTTTTATGGTCTTAGACCTAATGTTTAGATCTTTGATCCATTTTGAGTTAACTTTTGTGTAGGGTGTGAGATATGGGTCTTCTTTCATTCTTTTGCATATGGATATCCAGTTCTCTAGGCACCATTTATTGAAGAGACTGTTCTGTCCCAGGTGAGTTGGCTTGACTGCCTTATCAAAGATCAAATGTCCATAGATGAGAGGGTCTATATCTGAGCACTCTATTCGATTCCATTGGTCGATATATCTATCTTTATGCCAATACCATGCTGTTTTGACCACTGTGGCTTCATAATATGCCTTAAAGTCAGGCAGTGCAAGACCTCCAGCTTCGTTTTTTTTCCTCAAGATGTTTTTAGCAATTCGGGGCACCCTGCCCTTCCAGATAAATTTGCTTATTGGTTTTTCTATTTCTGAAAAATAAGTTGTTGGGATTTTGATTGGTATTGCATTGAATCTGTAAATCAATTTAGGTAGGATTGACATCTTAACTATATTTAGTCTTCCAATCCATGAACACGGTATGCCCTTCCATCTGTTTAGGTCTTCTGTGATTTCTTTTAGCAGTTTTTTGTAGTTTTCTTTATATAGGTTTTTTGTCTCTTTAGTTAAATTTATTCCTAGGTATTTTATTCTTTTAGTTGCGATTGTAAATGGAATTCGTTTCTTGATTTCCCCCTCCGCTTGTTCATTGCTAGTGTATAGAAATGCTACAGATTTTTGAATGTTGATCTTGTAACCTGCTACTTTGCTGTACTCATTTATTAGCTCTAGTAGTTTTGTTGTGGATTTTTCTGGGTTTTCGACGTATAGTATCATATCGTCTGCAAACAGTGATAGTTTTACTTCTTCCTTTCCAATTTTGATGGCTTGTATTTCTTTTTCTTGTCTAATTGCTCTGGCTAGAACCTCCAGCACAATGTTGAATAATGGTGGTGATAGTGGACATCCTTGTCTTGTTCCTGATCTTAGGGGGAAAGTTTTCAATTTTTCCCCATTGAGGATGATATTAGCTGTGGGTTTTTCATATATTCCCTCTATCATTTTAAGGAAGTTCCCTTGTATTCCTATCCTTTGAAGTGTTTTCAACAGGAAAGGATGTTGAATCTTGTCAAATGCCTTCTCTGCATCAATTGAGATAATCATGTGATTTTTCTGCTTTGATTTGTTGATATGGTGTATTACATTAATTGATTTTCTTATGTTGAACCATCCTTGCATACCTGGGATGAATCCTACTTGGTCATGATGAATAATTCTTTTAATGTGTTGTTGGATACGATTTGCTAGAATTTTATTGAGGATTTTTGCATCTATATTCATTAGAGAGATCGGCCTGTAGTTTTCTTTTCTTGTAATATCTTTGCCTGGTTTTGGTATGAGGGTAATGTTGGCTTCATAGAATGAATTAGGTAGTTTTCCCTCCACTTCGATTTTTTTGAAGAGTTTGAGGAGAGTTGGTACTAATTCTTTCTGGAATGTTTGATAGAATTCACATGTGAAGCCGTCTGGTCCTGGACTTTTCTTTTTAGGAAGCTTTTGAATGACTGATTCAATTTCCTTACTTGTGATTGGTTTGTTGAGGTCATCTATGTCTTCTTGAGTCAAAGTTGGTTGTTCATGTCTTTCCAGGAACCCGTCCATTTCCTCTAAATTGTTGTATTTATTAGCGTAAAGTTGTTCATAGTATCCTGTTATTACCTCCTTTATTTCTGTGAGGTCAGTAGTTATGTCCCATCTTCCATTTCTGATCTTATTTATTTGTGTCCTCTCTCTTCTTCTTTTTGTCAATCTTGCTAAGGGCCCATCAATCTTATTGATTTTCTCATAGAACCAACTTCTGGCCTTATTGATTTTCTCTATTGTTTTCATGTTTTCAATTTCATTTATTTGTGCTGTAATCTTTGTTATTCCTTTCCTTTTGCTTGCTTTGGGGTTAGCTTGCTGTTCTTTCTCCAGTTCTTCCAAATGGATAGTTAATTCCTGAATTTTTGCCTTTTCTTCTTTTCTGATATAGGCATTTAGAGCAATAAATTTCCCTCTTAGCACTGCCTTTGCTGCGTCCCATAAGTTTTGATATGTTGTGTTTTCATTTTCATTCGCCTCGAGGTATTTGCTAATTTCTCTAGCAATTTCTTCTTTGACCCACTCGTTGTTTAGGAGTGTGTTGTTGAGCCTCCACGTATTTGTGAATTTTCTGGCACTCTGCCTATTATTGATTTCCAACATCATTCCTTTATGGTCCGAGAAAGTGTTGTGTATGATTTCAATCTTTTTAAATTTGTTAAGACTTGCTTTGTGACCCAGCATATGGTCTATCTTTGAGAATGATCCATGAGCACTTGAGAAAAAGGTGTATCCTGCTGTTGTGGGATGTAATGTCCTATAAATGTCTATTAAGTCTAGTTCATTTATAGTAATATTCAGATTCTCTATTTCTTTGTTGATCCTCTGTCTAGATGTTCTGTCCATTGATGAGAGTGGTGAGTTGAAGTCTCCAACTATTATGGTATATGAGTCTATTTCCCTTTTCAGTGTTTGCAGTGTATTCCTCACGTATTTTGGGGCATTCTGGTTCGGTTCGTAAATATTTATGATTGTTATGTCTTCTTGTTTAATTGTTCCTTTTATTAGTATATAGTGTCCTTCTTTGTCTCTTTTAACTGTTTTACATTTGAAGTCTAATTTGTTGGATATTAGTATAGCCACTCCTGCTCTTTTCTGGTTGTTATTTGCATGAAATATCTTTTCCCAACCTTTCACTTTCAACCTATGTTTATCTTTGAGTCTAAGATGTGTTTCCTGTAGACAGCATATAGAAGGATCCTGTTTTTTAATCCATTCTGCCAGTCTATGTCTTTTGATTGGGGAATTCAGTCCATTGACATTTAGTGTTATTACTGTTTGGATAATATTTTCCTCTAACATTTTGCCTTTTGTATTATATATATCATATCTGATTTTCCTTCTTTCTACACTCTTTTCCATATCTCTCTCTTCTGTCTTTTTGTATCTGACTCTAGTGCTCCCTTTAGTATTTCTTGCAGAGCTGGTCTCTTGGTCACAAATTCTCTCAGTGACTTTTTATCTGAGAATGTTTTAATTTCTCCCTCATTTTTGAAGGATAATTTTGCTGGATATAGGAGTCTTGGTTGGCAGTTTTTCTCTTTTAGTAATTTAAATATATCATCCCACTGTCTTCTAGCTTCCATGGTTTCTGCTGAGAAATCTACACATAGTCTTATTGGGTTTCCCTTGTATGTGATGGATTGTTTTTCTCTTGCTGCTTTCAAGATCCTCTCTTTCTCTTTGACCTCTGACATTCTAACTAGTAAGTGTCTTGGAGAACGCCTATTTGGGTCTAATCTCTTTGGGGTGCACTGCACTTCTTGGATCTGTAATTTTAGGTCTTTCATAAGAGTTGGGAAATTTTCAGTGATAATTTCTTCCATTAGTTTTTCTCCTCCTTTTCCCTTCTCTTCTCCTTCTGGGACACCCACAACACGTATATTTGTGCGGTTCATATTGTCCTTGAGTTCCCTGATACCCTGTTCAAATTTTTCCATTCTTTTCCCGATAGTTTCTTTTTCTTTTTGGAATTCAGATGTTCCATCCTCCAAATCACTAATTCTATCTTCTGTCTCTTTAAATCTATCATTGTAGGTATCCATTATTTTTTCTATGTTTGCTACTTTATCCTTCACTTCCATAAGTTCTGCGATTTGTTTTTTCAGTTTTTCTATTTCTTCTTTATGTTCAGCCCATGTCCTCTTCATGTCCTCCCTCAATTTATCGATTTCTTTTTTGAAGAGATTTTCCATTTCTGTTCATATATTCAGCATTAGTTGTCTCAGCTCTTGTATCTCATTTGAGCTATTGGTTTGTTCCTTTGACTGGGCCATATTCTCAATCTTTTGAGCGTGGACAGTTATCTTCTGCTGCTGGCGTCTGGGCATTTATTCAGCTTTTTCTGGGTGTCGGACCCAGCAAGGTTGTAAGATTTTTCTGTGAAATCTCTGGGATCTGTTTTTCTTATCTTGCCCAGTAGGTGGCGCACGTGGAACACGTTTGTCTCAAGTGTTTGGAATGGGTCTCCCCCAGTCACCAATCTCCGCGGCCTGGGGATTTCGGATCCAATTCTCTCCGTTGGTTCAGGGGCCGCGTGTGGTGTGGGCGTCAGCTGCCGCGGCTTGAGGGGACCCTGTGGCTGGTCGCGGGCCGCAGCGGGCCTGGGGGATTCCTCACCGGACCAGGAAGCCTCCCGCGTGGGGGGGGTCACCGCGGCTTGGATAGCCCTCCGATCCGAGACTCGTATCTGCGGACTCGAAGCCGAGACTTGAAGCCGCCCGCAAAAGAGGGGTGCCGGCCGTCACGGCTTGGGAAACTTGCCTCTCCGAGACTCTCAGCCGGTCCGGGAAGGAGGGAGGGAGTAGCTCGGACTGCCGCAGCTGCCGCTGCTCGGGAAATCGTGCGCCGCCGGGGGTCTCACCGCAGCCGAGTCTCGCAGTCAGACTAGTCAGCCCAGAGTTTGGATAGCCCTCTGATCCGAGATTCGTAGCCACGGACTCAAAGCCGAGACTCAAAGCCGCCCGCAAAAGAGGGGTGCCGGCCGTCACAGCTTGGGAAACTTGCCTCTCCGAGACTCTCAGCCGGCCCGGGAAGGAGGGAGGGAGTAGCTCGGACCGCCGCAGCTGCGGCTGCTCGGAAAGTCGCATGCCGCTCGGGGATCTCACCGCAGCCGAGTTTCGCAGTCAGACTAGCCAGTCCAGATTGGGTTACACTGTGTGTCCATTCCCTGCTGTAGCCCCGGGAGCTGTTCTGTACTGTTTCTGTTCACCTATTAGTTGATTTGGAGTCGGAGGAACTAAGACGCATGTACCTTACTAAGCCGCCATCTTGGATCCTCCCTGATACTTGTTTTGTAATAGTTGCTTTATTTCTAAGTAATAGCTTATTGTTGTAATTGAACACTTCGAATAAGTAAACCTGAAATAAAAAAAAAAAGAATACAATGAATGCACTGGACCAGGGGAGATGTTAAGGGGGGAAACTAGACAGAAGACTTACAATTGCAGAAGTGAAAATGGTTAAACTAAGGCATGGATAATAGAAATGGAGAGCTGCCAAATGATATTTTTGAGGTATAAATTATGGGACTTGGTGATTAATTGACAGGGAGAAGGCAAAGTTAATAATGGTTCTCAAATTTCTACCTTGGGAGATGGGCTGTGTGGTGACTTCACTAACCTAGATTGTAATTATGTTAGAAAAAGCAGCAAGAGAAGATAATGAGTTGATACATGTGCCGGTTTGAAGCTGTCATGTACCCCAGAAAAGCCATGCCCTTTTATCTGATCCAGTCTTACAGGGGCAGTTATGTTTCTTTTAATTCCGATTCAATATTGTAGGGTTGGAAACTTTGGATAGTTTCCAGGGGAATATGACATACTCAGTTGTGGGTGGGACCTTTTGATTGGATTGCTTCATGGAGATGGGACAAATCTTTTGAACAGATGGAGATGTGACTCTGCCCATAGGTGGGTTTTGAATCCTTTAAAAGAGGGAACATTTTGGAGAAAGCTCAGAGCCAACAGAGACACAGACATTTGGAGATGTTTGGAATGCTGGTGGAAGCACTTTTCCTTTTGGAACTAAAACCTGCAGACCAGCAGAGCTCAGGGTAGCAGGGACAGGAAGCAAAAATTTTCCTAATGGATCACTAGGGGTAATAGTGAGTGATGCCACTCCCATTTTCACACCTTGGTTCCTGGACCTATGGATCCTGGCTATGGGAGAAACAGCAGCATACAGCAGACGCTAATTCAGAGCATATACAGCTTCCTGGAGAACATTACCCCAGCCCTTCAAGGTATTGCCACCTAGTTGGTACCATAATTGAGTTTTCAAACGGCCATTCCACTGTTCTATTAATCCAGCTGCTTCTGGATGATGAGGAACATGGTAAGACCAGAGAATTCCATGAGCATGTGCCCATTCCCACACTTCATTTGCTGTGAAGTGTGTTCCTTGATAGAACAATCAATTGGGATTGGCATGGAATACGATGCCAGTGGATAAGGCATTCTGTAAGCCTATGGATGGTGGTTTCGACAGAAGCATTGCATGCAAGGAAAGCAAACCCATATCCAGAGTGTGTGTCTATTTCTGTTAGAACAAATCACTGTCCCTTCCATGAAGGGAGTGATCCAATGTAATCACCCTGCCGCCATGTAGCTGGCTGGTCACCTCAGGGAATGGTGCCATATTGGGGGCTGAGTGTGGGTCTCTGTTGCTGGCAGATTGGGCACTCAGCGGTGGCTGTAGCCAGGTCAGCCTTGGTGAGTGGAAGTCCATGTTGCTGAGCCCATGCATAACCTCCATCCCTACAACCATAACCACTTTGTTCATGAGCCCTTTGGGCAATGACAGGGGTTGCTGGAAAAAGAGGCTGACTGGTATCCACAGAACAGGTCATCTTATCCACTTGATTATTAAAACCTTCCTCTGCTGAAGTCACCTTCGGGTGTGCATTCACAAGGGACACAAATATCTTCATGTTTTTAGCCCACTCAGAAAGGTCTATCCACATACCTCTTCCCCAGACCTCTTTGTCACCAATTTTCCAATTATGGTCTTTCCAAGTCCCTGACCATCCAGCCAAACCATTAGCAACAGCCCATGAGTCAGTATACAAATGCACCTCTGGCTGATTCTCCTTCCAAGCAAAATGAACAACCATGTGCACTGCTCGAAGTTCTGCCCACTGGGAAGGTTTCCCCTCACCCCTGTCTTTCAAGGACAACCCAGAAAGGAGTTGTAGTGCTGCAGCTGTCCACTTTCAGGTGCTACCTGCATATCATGCTGAACCATCTGTAAACCAGGTCTGAGTTTTATCTTCCTCAGTCAATTCACTGTAAGGAACTCCCCAAGAGGCCATCACTCTGGTCTGGGAAAGAGAAGGTAATGTGGCAGGAGTGGAGACCATGGGCATTTGTACCACTTCATCATGTGACTTACTTGTGCCTTCAGGACCTGCTCTGGCCCTATCTTGTATATACCATTTCCATTTTATGATGGAGTGCTGCTGCGCATGCCCAACTTTATGGCTTGGTGGGTCAGACAACACCCAGTTCATGATAGGCAACTCAGGTTTCATGGTAACTTGGTGGCCCAAGGTTAAGTGTTCAGTCTCCACTAAGGACAGTAGCAGGCCAAAAGCTGTTTCTCAAAAGGAGAGTAGTTATCTGCAGCAGATGGTAAGGCTTTGCTCCAAAATCCTAAGGGTCTTTGTTGTGATACTCCTACAGGGGTCTGCCAAATGCTCCAAACAGCATCTCGATTTGCCATGGACACTTCCAGCACCATTGAATCTGCTGAATCATATGGTCCAAGTGGCAGAGCAGCTTATACAGCAGCCTGGACCTGCTGCAGAACCTCCTCTTGTTCAGGTTCCCACTCAAAATTAGCAGCTTTTCTGGCACTTGATAAATGGGCCAGAGTAGCACACCCAAATGAGGAATATGTGGTTGCCAAAATCCAAAGAGACCAACTAAACAAAAAAAAAAAGGCATTGTGCCTCTTTTTTGGTTGTAGGAGGGACCAGATGCAGCAACTTATCCTTCACCTTAGAAAGGATATCTCGACATGCCCCACTCCACTGGGTACCTAGAAATTTCACTGAAGTGGAAGTCCCCTGTATTTTTGTGGGATTTATCTTCCATCCTCTGACATGCAAATGCCTTACCAGTAAGTCTAGAGTAATTGCTACTTCTTGCTCACTAGGTCAATCAACATGATATCATCAATTTAACGGACCAGTGTGATGTTCGTGGGAGGGAGAATTGATCAATGTTCCTGAGAGTTGGAGAACTGATATACCCCTGAGGTAGGATAGTGAAAGTATATTGCTGACCTTGCCAGCTGAAAGCAAACTGTTTCTGGTGGTTCTTACTAACAACCATTGAGAAAAAAGCATTTCCCAGATCAATAGCTGCAAACCAGGTACCAGGGGATTTATTGATTTGCTCAAGCAATGATACCACATCTGGAAGAGCAGCTGTAATTGCAGTTACCACCTGGTTGAGCTTACAATAATTCATTGTCATTCTCCAAGACCCATCTGTTTTCTGCACAAGCCAAATAGGAGAGTTGAATGGGGATGTGGTGGAAAACACCACCCCTGTATCCTTCAAGTCCTTCAGAGTATCAGTAATTTCTGCAAATCCCTTCAAAAATTCAGTATTGCTTCTGATTTACTATTTTGCTAGGTAGGGGCAATTCTAGTGGCTTCCACATGGCCTGTCCCACCATAATAGCCCTCATTCCACAAATTAGAGAGCCAACATGGGGATTTTGCCAGTTTCTCAGTATGTCTATTCCAATGTTATATTCTGGAACTGGGGAAATAACTACAGAATGCAGGGTGCCCTCTGAAACTAGTGTGAGATGGACCTGAGCTAAAACTCCATCCATCACCTGGCCTCCATTAGCACCCACTCTGACTGGTGGACCAGAGTGATGTTTTGGGTCCCCTGGAATTAATGCCATTTCTGAATCGGTGTCTAATAATCCCCGAAATACCTGATCATTTCCTTTTCCCCAATGCACAGTTACCCTGGTAAAAGGCCATCGGTCTCCTTGGGGAAGGCTTGGAGGAAGATTAACAGTATAAATTTGTGGCAGTGTAACAGGGTTCACCCCCAAAGGGACCTGGCCTCCCTTCATTCAAGGGGCTCTGGGTTTGTAAACTGTCTCAATTCTGGAAATTTGTTAAGGGGCCATGACTCTGTATTTTTGTAATTCAGGTTAGACTTCTGTTTGCTTGACCTAGAACTCTTTTGTTTATACAGCTCAAACAAGAATTTAGTAGACTGCCCATCTATTATATTTCTAGGTACCCAATGATTTACTAGCCAATGCCACAAATTTTTGCAAGTCAAATTATTTTGACTCCTGCTTTGAGTTTGCTGTTTATTATAATAGCCATGTCTACCCTGTCTTTAGTGATTAAGTGCTGCCACATGGCTTCTGCCAACTCGGGATCCAGTCATCGCCATTGTGTTTCAGGATTCCAGCTCAGTGACAGCAGTTCCTACAGAGAAGTGTAACTACAGAACTCTTCAGGGATGATGGTGCTAGTCTCACAAATTTATTTCTCCCTGTTCTGGTAAAAGGTGCATCTTCTGGACATTCCTGGGGTATGAGAGCAGGCTTTGCATGATAAATCCACTCTAACATTCCCATCTCTCTAAGCTTCTCGATCCCCTCATCTACATTATACCAGGGCAGTTCTGGCATTTCAACCTTAGGTAATGTTGACCACCTTTTGGTCCATTGTTCAACCAACCATCCAAACAAACTGTTAATGCCTTTTCTAACCCCTTGAGCTATAACATTGAATGCAGAATCTCTGCTTAGTGGGCCCATATCAATAAATTCAGCCTTATCCAGCCTTATATTCCTCTCACCATTATCCCACACCCTTAAAATCCATTGCCACACATATTCCCCTGATTTTTGTCTATATAAATTGGAAAACTCACACAGTTCTTTTGGAGTATAATGTACCTCCTCATGTGCAATACTTTGTACCATACCTTTAGGGGCCTGTTGAGACTTTAGTCTAGTTATAGGTCTGGAAGAAATGAGGGGTAGGGAAGGGGGATCGGTCAAGAAAAGAATTAGAAATATCTTCCAAGCCATTTGTTTCAGGGCATTCATTTGCAAGTTCATTTGGTGAAACAAGATTAATCATTCTAGGGCTAATCCCTTCAGGTGGAGGTTGGGTGGACAACTCTTCAAGGCAGGCTGGAGGTGGGGTGGTTATGTCCTCAGGGCAGACTATTACAGCATTATCTAGAGAAGACTCAGCATGACCTAGAGTTTCAACATTACCCCCGACATCATTATCAATCCATATGTCACCATCCCACTTTTCAGGGTCTCACTCCTTTCCAATCAATGCCTTCAACGGCAGACACCATGCAAAATTGAGATTTCAGTTTATGCTGTAGAGTTGCTACTCTAACAATAAGATTCTGAGTCTGATTTTCAGAGATGTCAAGTCTACAGCTATAAGAAATAAGATTTTCCTTCAGGACACTCACAGAAACTTGTACATCTATCAGACCATGCTTAAGCTTCTTGTTTGAAGCCTTAAGCCCATCCTTTTCACTCATTAATGTATCTAGTGTATCTAACAACAACCAGCCAACATCTCTATACCTCCTATTTCCAAAAAACTCAGTAAAGGTGTCAAAAACATTATACCCCAGAGCCTGGCATTGTACAAGCAAAGTATTAGAAGAATCAAATGGTGACATTTTGACTATCTCTTTTGTCAACTCACTCCATCAATTAGCAGTGTCATTCTGATTATGGGAATCAGAGTCCGTAGTGCCTTTGAGTCCAGCCAGAGTAGAAAAACATTCATAAAAACTTATTGTTAAGATTCTGTTTCTTAAGAACCACTAAGTTTTATTAGTTAGGGTTCTCTAGAGAAACAGAATCAATAGGAAATATTCATAAATATAAATTTTATAAAAGTGTCTCACATACTGTGGGAACGTAGAGTCCAAAATCTTTAGGGCAGGCTGTGAAGCTGACAAGTCTGATGGATGGTTTGTATAAACTCCACAGGAGCGGCTCACTGGCTGAAGCAGGAAGACAGCCTATCTCTTTTGAATCCTCCTTAAAAGGCTTCCAGTGATTAGATTAAGCATCACTCATTGCAGAAGACACTCCCCTTGGCTATGGATGCAGCTGACATGATCATGATTTAATTCTATGAAATGCCCTCATAGCAAAAGACAGGCCAACACTTTGCCCAACCAGACAGGCAAAGCCAGGGAGACTTACATCCCTGAAAGTTATGTCCCATGTAGGTGGTGGGAGATGATAATAAATTTATCTGCAGAGTTTGGCTTAGAGAGAGAGAGGCCACATCTGAGCAACAAAAAAGGTTCTCTGAGGGTGACTCTTTTTTGTTCTGTTTTGTTTATTTTGAAATAATTTCAAATGTACAGGACTGTTGAAAAAATAAGAAGAATCTCACAGAGAACTCCAACATACTCCCACCTTCTCAGATACCCAGATCCACCAACTTTAACATTTTTTTTTTTATAGCAGACACATTTAGTCCAGATGGGTAATTATTATTTCTGGATTTTAAGAGGCTGCTTTATATATATATATATATATATAACCTGGTATTTAGAGATAAGAGTGAAGCCAATCATGTTAGGGTTAAAGTAATTCAGAACACAGGGGTAAGGAAGACAGTGTCTATACTTTAGACCCACACATATTCTCTGAGACCAAAAGAAGAAGGTTTACTTAGTTTGGAACTGAAATTTTCTGTAGCACATAATCTAACACAACCTATCTGTATAGCTCATTTGAACAACTGAAACACAGGGAGCTCAGAAAAAGAATGGGGTCCTTTAATCCTGTATAGCTTAATATAATACCTGGATACATCCTAGAGTATATTAAGCAGATAATCCCAAAGTATTGGGAAAGTCCTTTGAAGGATGGGAGAAAAAATATGGAACTATTAAACTTTACCATCAGGGAGTCCCCTGATACTGTGTTAAACTATAGGGACACCCAAATCAATAGGCCATACCCTTGATCCTGAGTCTTACTCTTGTTAAACTTATGTAGGTAGTGGAGAAGCTTAGCCTACCTATAGGTATGCCTAAGAGTTACCTCTGGGGGACCTCTTTCGTTGCTCAGATGTGGCCTCCCTCTCTTTAAGCCCAACTCCTTTTATTTTTATTTTATTTTATTTTTTTTCACATGGACAGAAACCAGGAATTGAACCTGGGTCTCCGGCATGGCAGTAAGCCCAACTCTTTAAGTGAAATCATTGCCCTCCCCGCTATGTTGGACATCCAGGGGCAAAAGTCTCCCTGGTGACGTGGAAAATGACTCCGAAGGATGAATCCTGCCCTGGCACTGTGGGATCAATGATTTCATCCTGACCAAAAGGAGGGAAAAGAAGTATAACTAATAAAGTAACAGTGGCAGAGTGTATTAGTTAGGGTTCTCTAGAGAAACAGAATCAACAGGGAACACTTCCAAATATAAAATTTATTAAAGTGTCTCACATGACCGTAGAAACGCAGAGTCCAAAATCCACAGGGCAGGCTCCGAAGCCGATGACTCCAATGGATGGCCTGGAGGAACTCCACAGGAGAGGCTCACCAGCCAAAGCAGGAATGGAACCTGTCTCCTCTGAGTCCTCCTTAAAAGGCTTCCCATGATTGGATTTAGCATCACTAATTGCAGAAGACACTCCCCTTTGGCTGATTACAAATGGAATCAGCTGTGGATGTAGCTGACGTGATCATGACCTAATCCTTTGAAATGTCCTCATTGCAACAGACAGGCCAGCGCTTGCCCAATCAGATGAACAGGTACCACAACTTGGCCAAGTTGACATCTGTCCCTAACCATGACAGTCCACCCCTTGTCAACTTGGCACATATATATATATATATCACCTTAGACCATACTTAATTTCCAAATGAAAACAAATAAGCACACATTTTTTCTTTTACCTGACAATACTCAACTGTCCTGCATATAACTGGAAACACATTAAATCTCTCCAGAATAGCGTGCAAATCCTTGGGCAACATTCATTCTTAAACTTGATATCTTACAACTTAAATAGTATAACACAAATAAAACAGCATTACAGTCCTCGTTTCTGTAACTGATCACGTGGTCGAAGTTCATATTTATCACTACCTTCTTCCACTACCCATTCCATGTTCCCTTTCCCCTCAGCAAGCACTTCAGCTGGCCATGGTTCTTTGCCTGGTGGGGTGACCCAAACCTTCATTCCTGAAGTCTCAGAGCCATTAGTGGTCCTGCCTGGATTGTGTTGTTGCAGTTTTCCATTGATTTTGATCACAGGGCATGGTAGTACTAATAGACGCCCCAGGGGATCTCCTATATTCCAAGAAAACTCTTCTTTACCTCCATTATGTAGTTGCAGTCCCACTTCCTTCTGATAGTCAGGGTCAATTACCCCAGACAATAATGTAATCCCCTTCTTGGTGTGTTGATCCAGAGGCATCAGTAGCCCAAAGTGGCCAGGTGGCAATCTTAACTTCCAGTTCAGTGGTATCACTGTTGTTTCTCCTGGAGAAAGCACACCCATTTTGGAACTAAAACCTGTAGACCAGCAGAACTCAGGGTAGCAGGGACAGGAAGCAAAAATTTTCCTAGTGGATCACTAGGAGTAATAGTGAGTGGTACCACACCCATTTCCACCCCTTGGTTCCTGGACCCATGGATCCTGGCTATGGGAGAAACAGCACCATACAGTGGACGCTGATTCAGAGCATACACAGCTTTCTGGAGAACATTACCCCAGCCTTTCAAGTTTTTGCCACCTAGTTGGCACTGTAATTGAGTTTTCAAAAGGCCATACCACCGTTCTATCAATCCAGTTGCTTCTGGATGATAGGGAACATGGTAAGACCAGAGAATTCCATGAGCATGTGCCCATTCTCACACTTCATTTGCTGTGAAGTGTGTTCCTTGATCCGAAGCAATGCTATGTGGAATACCATGACGATGGATAAGGCATTCTGTAAGCCCACGGATAGTAGTTTTGGCAGAAGCATTGCGTGCAGGGAAAGCAAACCCATATCCAGAGTATGTGTCTATTCCAGTTAGAACAAATCGCTGCCCCTTCCATGAAGGGAGTGGTCCAATGTAATCAACCTGCCACCATGTAGCTGGCTGGTCACCTCGGGGAATGGTGCCATATCGGGGGCTGAGTGTGGGTCTCTGCTGCTGGCAGATTGGGCACTCAGCAGTGGCTGTAGCCAGGTCAGCCTTGGTGAGTGGAAGTCCATGTTGCTGAGCCCATGCATGACCTCCATCCCTACCACCATGACCACTTTGTTCAAGAGCCCATTGGGCAATTACAGGAGTTGCTGGGGAAAGAGGCTGACTGGTATCCATAGAACGGGTCATCTTATCCACTTGATTATTAAAATCTTCCTCTGCTGAAGTCACCCTCTGGTGTGCATTCACATGGGACACAAATATCTTCATGTTTTTAGCCCACTCAGAAAGGTCTATCCACATACTTCTTCCCCAGACCTCTTTGTCACCAATTTTCCAATTATGGTCTTTCCAAGTCCCTGACCATCCAGCCAAACCATTAGCAACAGCCCATGAGTCAGTATACAAACGCACCTCTGGCCAGTTTTCCTTCCAAGCAAAATGAACAACCAGGTGCACTGCTTGAAGTTCTGCCCACTGGGAGGATTTCCCCTCACCACTGTCCTTCAAGAACACCCCAGAAAGGGGTTGTAATGCTGCAGCTGTCCACTTTCGGGTGGTACCTGCATATCATGCTGAACCGTCTGTAAACCAGGCCCGAGTTTTCTCTTCCTCAGTCAATTCACTGTAAGGAACTCCCCAAGAGGCCATAGCTCTGGTCTGGGAAAGAGAAGGTAATGTGGCGGCAGGAGTGGAAACCATGGGCATCTGTGCCACTTCTTCATGTAACTTACTTGTGCCTTCAGGACCTGCTATGGCTCTATCTCGTATATACCATTTCCACTTTACAATAGAGTGCTGCTGTGCACGCCCAACTTTATGGCTTGGTGGGTCAGACAACACCCAGTTCATGATAGGCAACTCAGGTCTCATGGTAACTTGGTGGCCTATGGTTAAGTGTTCAGTCTCTACTAAGGCCCAATAGCAGGCCAAAAGCTGTTTCTCAAAAGGAGAGTAGTTATCTGCAGCAGATGGTAAGGCTTTGCTCCAAAATCCTAAGGGTCTGCGTTGTGATTCTCCTATTGGGGCCTGCCAAAGGCTCCAGACAGCATCTCTATTTGCCACTGACACTTCCAGCACCATTGGATCTGCTGGATCATATGGCCGAAGTGGCAGAGCAGCTTGCACAGCAGCCTGGACCTGTCGCAGAGCCTCCTCTTGTTCAGGTCCCCACTCAAAATTAGCAGCTTTTCTGGTCACTCGATAAATGGGCCGGAGTAGCACACCCAAATGAGGAATATGTTGTCGCCAAAATCCAAAAAGACCAACTAGGCGTTGTGCCTCTTTTTTGGTTGTGGGAGGGGCCAGATGCAGCAATTTATCCTTCACCTTAGAAGGGATATCTCGACATGCCCCACACCACTGGACACCTAGAAATTTTACTGAGGTGGAAGGCCCCTGTATTTTTGTTGGATTTATCTCCCATCCTCTGACACGCAAATGCCTTACCAGTAAATCTAGAGTACTTGCTACTTCTTCCTCACTAGGTCCAATCAACATGATATCATCAATATAATGGACCAGTGTGATGTCTTGTGGGAGGGAGAAACGATCAAGGTCTCTGCGAACAAGATTATGACATAGGGCTGGAGAGTTGATATACCCCTGAGGTAGGACAGTGAAAGTATATTGCTGACCTTGCCAGCTGAAAGCAAACTGTTTCTGGTGGTCCTTACTAATAGCTATTGAGAAAAAAGCATTTGCCAGATCAATAGCTGCATACCAGGTACCAGGGGAGGTATTGATTTTCTCAAGCAATGATACTACATCTGGAACAGCAGCTGCAATTGGAGTTACCACCTGGTTGAGTTTACGATAATCCACTGTCATTCTCCAAGACCCATCTGTTTTCTGCACAAGCCAAATAGGAGAGTTGAATGGGGATGTGGTGGGAATCACCACCCCTGCATCTTTCAAGTCCTTAAGAGTGGCAGTAATCTCTGCAATCCCTCCAGGAATACAGTATTGCTTTTGATTTACTATTTTGCTTGGTAGGGGCAGTTCTAGTGGCTTCCACTTGGCCTTTCCCACCATAATAGCCCTCACTGCACGAGTTAGAGAACCAACGTGGGGATTCTGCCAGTTGCTCAGCATGTCTATGCCAATTATACATTCCGGAACTGGGGAAATAACTACAGGATGGGTCCGGGGGCCCACTGGACCCACTGTGAGATGGACCTGAGCTAAAACTCCATTGATCACCTGGCCTCCATAAGCCCCCACTCTGACTGGTGGTCCAGAGTGACGTTTTGGGTCCCCTGGAATTAATGTCACTTCTGAACCAGTGTCTAATAATCCCCGAAATATCTGATCATTTCCTTTTCCCCAATGCACAGTTACCCTGGTAAAAGGCCGTCGGTCTCCTTGGGGAAGACTTAGAGGAAGGTCAACGGTATAAATTTGTGGTAGTGTAACAGGTTTCTTCCCCATAGGGACCTGGCTCCCCTTCATTCAAGGGGCTCAGGGTCTGTAAACTGTTTCAAGTCTGGAAATTGATTAAAGGGCCGTGACTCTGTGTTTTTGTAATTCAGGTTAGACTTCTGTTCCCTTGACCTAGAACTCTTTTGTTTATACAGCTCCAACAAGAATTTAGCAGACTGCCCTTCTATTGTATTTCTAGGCACCCCATGATTTACTAGCCAATGCCACAAATCTCTGCGTGTCATATAATTTTGATGCCTCCTTTGAGTTTGTTGTCTATTATAATAGCCGCGTCTACCCTGTCTTTGGTGATTAAGTGCTGCCACCTGGCTTCTGCCAACTCGGGATCCTGTCATGCCCATTGTGTTTAAGGATTCCAGCTCAGTGACAGCAGTTCCTACAGTAATATCTGACCTACAGAGAAGTGCAACCACAGAGCTCTTGAGGGATGATGGTGCTAGTCTCACAAACTTATTTCTCACTGTTCTGGTAAAAGGTGCATCTTCTGGACATTCCTGGGGTGTAAGAGCAGGCTTTGCATGATAAATCCACTCTAACATCCCAATCTCTCTAAGCCTCTGGATCCCCTCATCTACATTATACCAGGGCAGTTCTGGCATTTCAACCTCAGGTAATGTTGGCCACCTTTTGATCCATGTTTCAACCAACCACCCAAACAAGCTGTTAACACCTTTTCTAACCGCTCTAGCTATAACATTGAATGCAGAATCTCTGCTTAGTGGGCCCATATCAATAAATTCAGCCTGATCCAGCCTTGTATTCCTCCCACCATTATCCCACACTCTTAAAATCAATTGCCACACATATTCCCCTGATTTCTGTCTATATAAATTGGAAAACTCACACAGTTCTTTTGGAGTATAACGTACCTCCTCATGTGTGATACTTTGTACCTCACCTTTAGGGGCCTGTTGTGACTTTAGTCTAGTTATAGGTCTAGAAGAAATGAGGGGTGGTGGGGGTGGGTCATGAAAAGAATTAGAAATATCTTCCAAGCCATTTGCTTCAGGGCTTTCATTTGCAGTTTCATCTGGTGAAACAGGATTAATAACTCTAGGGCTAACCCCTTCAGGAGGAGGTTGGGTGGCCAATTCCTCAAGGCCGGCTGGAGGTGGGGCGCCTATGTCCTCAGGGCAGACTATTACAGGGTTATCTAAAGAAGGCTCAGCATGGTCTAGGGTTTCAACCTCACCCCCAACATCATTATCAATCCATATGTCACCATCCCATTTTTCAGGGTCCCACTCCTTTCCAATCAATGCCCTCACTTTAACGGCAGACACCATGCAAGACTGAGATTTCAGTTTACGTTGTAAAGTTGCTACTCTAACAATAAGATTCTGAGTCTGATTTTCAGAGATCTCAAGTCTACGGCTACAGGAAATAAAATTTTCCTTCAGGATACTCATAGAAACCTCTACATCTTTCAGACGGCACTTAAGCTTCTTGTTTGAAGCCTTAAGCCCATCCCTTTCACCCTTTAATGTAGACAGTGTATCTAACAACAACCAACCAACATCTCTATAACTCTTATTTCTACAAAACTCTGTAAAGGTGTCAAAAACATTATCCCCCAGAGTCTGGCTTCGCACAAGCGAAGCATTAGGAGAATCGAATGATGATATTTTGACTATCTCCTTTGCCAACTCAGTCCATGGATTGGGAGTGTCATTCTGATTACGGGAATCAGAGTCCTTAGTGTCTCTGAGCCCAGTCAGAGTAGAAAACCATTCATAAAAACCCATTTTTAAGATTCTGTTCCTTAAGAACCACTCCTGGTACCAAGATGTATTAGTTAGGGTTCTCTAGAGAAACAGAATCAACAGGGAACACTTCCAAATATAAAATTTATTAAAGTGTCTCACATGACCGTAGAAACGCAGAGTCCAAAATCCACAGGGCAGGCTCCGAAGCCGATGACTCCAATGGATGGCCTGGAGGAACTCCACAGGAGAGGCTCACCAGCCAAAGCAGGAATGGAACCTGTCTCCTCTGAGTCCTCCTTAAAAGGCTTCCCATGATTGGATTTAGCATCACTAATTGCAGAAGACACTCCCCTTTGGCTGATTACAAATGGAATCAGCTGTGGATGTAGCTGACGTGATCATGACCTAATCCTTTGAAATGTCCTCATTGCAACAGACAGGCCAGCGCTTGCCCAATCAGATGAACAGGTACCACAACTTGGCCAAGTTGACATCTGTCCCTAACCATGACACAGAGAGAGTCAAATAGAGTCGAGAGCCTACTATGGAAGTTGCTCTTACACAATCTTCAATTAGACATTGCTACCTATCATAACCTGCCAAACCCCAACCAGGACCATTCCAGCCAATCTTAAAGAACACCTAGGGCAATATATAAGATTCCACAAGGGTTCCATGCACTAGTGTAATTTTCCAGAAACCTACAACCTCTAGATGGGTCCCTGGACCAGCTAAGTCCTGAAATCTAGAGTGCCCAGCCTCTGCAGGACATCAGATAGTTTCATCTCTCTACCCCATATTAGCAACAAACCTTTCCAACATGAAATGTTAGAATTGCCATAGCCCAAACACCCCTAAAGAGAGGGATAGAAAGATCAAAGGTGATGGTGGAGCTATACAGAGAAAATAGGATTTAAGAAATGAATATGATTGCTGAATCATTAAATTGATATTTCTTTTAGTCTTCATTATCTTAGAGCAGTTAGAAGTAAAAACCTAAAATTGTGGAATCATAACCCATGTCAAACTCTGAAATATGTTCTACAACTAACTGTGGTGCTGTGCTTTGAAATTTATTGCTTTTTTGTATATGTTATTTTTTCACACAAAAAAGAAAGAAAAAAAGTCGATTGTGATGATAAAAAATATTCATTACTTCTAGCCTCCTATATTCTGGAGAAGCTAGAAGGAAAAATCTGAGACGATCGTATGGTAGCCCATGACAAGGTCTGGGATATGTCTTCTAACTACTTGTTGAAGAGCGAGCGCTGTGAAAGCTTTTGCTTTTTTTCGTTGCTTTGTATGCATGTTATACTATACAATAAAAAAGTCAAAAAAAAAAAAAAAAGAGTAGCCTCCAGAATACCCTCTCAGCTCTATTTGAACTCTTTTAGCCACTGATACCTTATTTTGTTACATTTCTTTCTCCCTTTTGGTCATAAAGGCATTGTTGATCCCATGGTGCCAGGGCCAGGCTCATCACTGGGAGTCATGTTCCATGTTGCCAGGGAGACTCACACTCCTGGACATCATGTCCCAGGTTCTCTGGAAATAACTCTTAGGCGTAATTATAAGTAGATTTAGCTTCTCTGCTACAGAATTACATTTCATAAGATCAAGCCTCAAGATCAGGGGCTTGGCCAATTAACTTGGGTGTCCCTAGTGTTTGAGAGAATATCAGGGGTTTCTCAGGTGGGAAAGTTTAATAGTTCCATATATTTTTTCCAGTCCCTCAAAGGACTTTGCCTATACTTTCTTTCTTTTTTTTTTTTGGTATGCCATATGGCAGGGTCACATTTCATTCTTTTTCCATGTGAGTATCCCATTATTTCAGGGGTTGAATTTGTTTGTTTGTTTGTTTTTGTCAGTTTCTTTGTTTGTTGAATTTGTTTGTTTGTTTGTTTGTTTTTGTTGGTTTCTTTGTTTGTTTTTTGGGGGGAAGTGCCTGGGCTGGAAATCGAACCCGGGTCTCCCACCCGGGTGAGAACTGTACTACTGAACTACCCTCACATCCCCTTGCCTATACTTTTTTTAAAAATATTTTTGTTGACAAATCTTCATAGACATACATTCCATACATGGTATGCAATCAATGGCTCACAATATCATCACATAGTTGTGTATTCATCACCATAAAAAGTTTTTAGAACATTTGCATCACTCCAGAAAAAGAAATAAAAAGAAAAAAGAAAAAAACTCATATTTACGATACCCTCCCTCTTATTGACCACCAGTATTCCAATCTACCCAATTTATTTTACTCCTTACCCCCCCTATTTTTTATTTACTTTTATCCATTTTTTTTTACTCATCTCTCCATTCCTTGGATAAAAGGAGCAGCAGACATAAGGTTTTAACAATGACATGGTCACGTTGTAAAAGTTATATCTTTATACAATCGTCTTCAAGAATCAAGGCTACTGGAACACAGCTCAACGCTTTCAGGAACTTCCCTCCAGCCACTCCATGGATAACCTCTTGACTCTGAAATCTCACTGAAACTTTATTTTGTCTCATTTCTCTCTTCCCCCTTTTGGTTAAAAAGTCTTTCTCAGTCCCTTGATGCCAGGTCCCAGCTCATCCTGGAAGTTTTATTCTATGTTGCCAGGGAGATTTACGCCCTGGGAGTCATGTCCCATGTAGAGGGTAGGGCTGAGTTCACCTGCTGAATTGGCTTAGAGAGAGAACTTTGCCTATACTTTCTAATTATCTCCCCAACATACACCGGGATGTATACAGGTATTACATTAAGTTATGTGGAATTACAAGCCCTCATTTCCATTCTGGGTTCCATGTGTTTGGGTTGTTTAAATGAAATATCCAGACAGGTTGAGTTAGATTGTGTGCTACAGAAAATTTCAGATTTGGACAAAATAAAGCCCTCTTCCTTTGGTTTCATACAGTAGTGTTCTAGTTTCCTACCTGCTGGAATGTGATATACCAGAAAGAAAATGGCTTTTAAAAGAGGGAATTTGTTGAGTTGCAAGTTTACAGTTCTAAGGCCATGAAAATTTCCCAATTAAATAAGTCTATAAAAATGTCTAAATTAAGGCACCAAGAAGTTACCTTCACTCAAGAAAGGCCAATGAAGTTCAGAGTTTCTCTCAACTGAAAAGGCACATGGTGGGCATGGCATCTGCTAGCTTTCTCTCCAGGTTTTTGTTTCATGAAGCTCCCTGTAAGGTATTTTGTTTCTTCATCTCCAAAGTTCTCTGGCAGTGTGGACTCTCTGCTTCCTTATGACTCTGCTCTGTTGCCCTCCCATCATTCTGAAGCTTTCTCCAAAATGCTTCCTCTTTTAAACTAATCAAGACTCACATGGAATGGGTGGAGTCACATCTCCTTCTCATCAAAGTTTAATATCCAAAACTGTGCATGTCACATCTCCATGGAGATAATCTAATCAAGTATCCAACCTACATTATTGAATAGGGATTAAAAGAAACGATGCTCCCACAAGATGGATTAGGATTAAAACACAGATTTTCTAGGGTACATAAATCCTCTCAAACTGGCACAAGTAGGTAAAGTTCAAAAACACATATATTGTCATGCTTCACCCCGTGTTCTGATTTACCTTAGTCCCAACCAGATTGACCTTGTTTTTATCTCTAATTGAAGGTTCCTTTTCGGCTTCTTTAACAGCTGTTATATGCAGCCATGCTGACTTTCAGAACTGCAGAACTCCAACTTTGAGTCTTAGGTGTAACAAAGGTATGGCGTGTTTATAAGTAGGCTTAGTGTCACCATTACAGAAATAAGCTCATAAAGGCCAGCCTCAAGATTGAGGGTTTGGCATATTAAATTTGGTGTCCCCAGTGCTTGAGAGAATATCAGGAATTTCCCGGGTGGTGATGCTTAATAGTTTCATATTTTTTCTCCAGTCGTTCAAGGGACTTTGCAAATACTTTTTTATTATCTGCCCAAAATATTCTGGAATGTATCATAGTATTATATTAATCTATACAGAATCATTAGATTTTATTCCCTATTCTAGGACCCATGTACTTAGGTTGTTTAAATTAACTGACCAGACAGGTTAAGTTAGATAGTATGCAATAGAAAATTTAAACTTTGGACAATATAAACATCTTTTCCTTTGGTCTCACAAAGAAGTTGAAGTTTTGAAATACAGACAACATCATCCTTTACCCTTTATTCTGATTTACATTAGTCCCAACCAGATCAGCTTCATTCACATCTCTAATTGAAGTCTGATCTCTCTCATCTTCTTTAACAGTTGCTGTATGGGGTAATGCTGATTTTCAGAGCTGCAGAACTCTAACTCTGAGTCTTAGGTGACACAGATATCCAAAGTTCCAAGGAAATATCAGGTTACACAAAAAAAGCACAACATCTCAGAATTTAGAAATAACACTTAAAACTCAGAAATAAATGTGACTACTGTAAAAGCTTACAATCTAGACCCTAGCTTTCTTTCAAGCATTTCCTAAGTAAGACCATGCAATATTTGTCCTTTTGTTTCTGGCTTATTTTGTGCAAGATAATGTCCTCAAGTTTCATCCACCTCATTGCATGCTTACAGCTTCATTATTTTGCATAGCCACACAATATTCCATCGTATGTATATATCACAGCTCACCCTTCCATTTATCGGTTGACGGACCCTTCGGTCATCTCCATCCATTGGCTCTTATGAATAATGCCGCCATAGACATCAGTGCGTAAATGTCTATTTGAATCACTGCTTTCAGTTCTTCTGAGTGTACTCCTAGTAACGGGATTGTGTAATCCTATGGTGAACCTATATTTAGCCTCCTGTGGATCTGCTACATTACCCTCCAAAGGGCTGCACCATTCTACTTTGCTCCCAACATTCAACAGGTATACCTCTTTCTCTACTTGTATCTTTCTGTTTATATTTATTTATTAATCAACTCTGTGGGTTTTGTTGAGATATATTCACATACCATTTATATATGTAAAGTATACAATCAGTGTCTCACAGTATCCTCATTTAGATGTACAATGATCTTCCCTCTCAATTTTAGGCAATTTTCATTGCTCTAAAGAGAAAAATAACAAATATACACAGGGACACATAAAAGAAACCCCCAAACACCCCATATTCCTTATCCCCAGCCCCAATTATTTACTCTTAGTATTGGTGTGGTACTAGTAAGGCATTGCTGTGTAATATAGTCCATGGCATGCAATAGGTAATTTCCCCCATATGCTTGGTGAGCTTTTAAAAAATTAAGTTTCTGAACCTCAGCCCTGATGTACCAAACTGGTTAGAAAGGCATATGGGGGCCAAGGAATAATATGTGCAACAAAATACTCTCACATGAGTATGATGATGATTGGCACTTGGGAATCTTTGCATTAGGAAGTTCTCAGAACATTGATAAAAGATATTTTCAGTCACTCTAGAGAGCTATTTTGCCATCAACTTTCAGAAAGCAAGCATTTTAAAAATTGTAATTTTTTCTTCTTTTGATAAAACAATAAATGTTTATTATAAGAAACTACAAACATTATAGAATTAAAGTAGAATATAATGAAACCTAAAATTTCCCCCTCAAATAGATAAAGGATGTTAAAAGTTTGGTGAATAATCTGGATTTTTTCCCCATGCATTCTACTAGATTATTTTTTCTTTAAAAAAATTGGAATTTTTAATGCTTTGAGAGTCTAAATTAAGAGCCTGGATTTGGGAGCCCGATAAATGCCAGGCACTCTGCTAAGAGCCTTGGGATTGAAGCATATCTTGGCCTAGGACGTAGCTCTGGCCCTTACTAGCATCCTTGGGCAAATTATTTTACCTCTCTGGTTTCCTCAACTGTTAAATGCAGATAAAAATACTATGTATGTTATACGTTTCTTGTGAGAATTAAATGAGGTTATGCTTATAAAGGACTGGGCAAGCATAAAAAATAAGCTGTCAATAAATATTAACTACTCATTATGATTAGTATTATCATAAATGCTACTACGGAAGCTTTTCTACTATAGATGCCTTCACTTAAAATATATTGAGCATTCCACTAATATAAAATTTTCTTAATTCCTTTAAATTTATATATAGTATTTCACTATGTGGATGGGCCATAATTTATTTAATCAATGCTCCAGTGATGCACATTTAGGTTGCTTGCAATTTTCCGTGATCATAAAGTATCCTGCAGGGAACATCTTTGTACATACATCTTTTTATACTAATATATGTCTCGCCTACAAGGGTAATTGTTGAGTCAATGGGTATGAATATTTTAATAAAGTTTTATCCATTATCTCTACACGGTTCATTTATTTATATTCCCACCAATAGCATAGGAGACTGTTTTCCCTTTTACTTGCCAAAACTGGATATTAATATCTTTTTAATCTTTGCTAATGGGAGAGGTAAAAATTATATATCATTGTTATATTACTTTACATTTATGTAATTATTAGAGAAAGCAAATATTTAAAATAACCGATTCATGTCACAGCTGTGCATTTAGCTTTCTATTCTCTTTTAAGGATTTTTTCCCTCTCTCATCTTATTTCTTTCATTCTTTTTCTTCCACTCACCTTCCAGTTTTCTCTCTGTCCTTGATTTATCACCTTTATAATATCTTATAAGTCAATGTTATTTTCCATCTTCACTTAATATTAGGTGTACTCTAAGGTCTTTTCAATTAATATTCTTTCTCTTTCTCTCTTTTTCTTTTGCCTTCTTTAAACAGAAGACCCTCAAATTTTTCATCCTTTCTTCCCCAAGTCAGTATTTTCTCTGTCCTTAACCTCTTATAGTGTATTTTGTAGAAGAGAGAAGGAAAACAGGTACTGTAGTGTCTTCATTTTTTGTTTCAAGTGAAAAGAGCTGGCTTGTCATACATTTCTTTTCTTCTCAAATCAGGTTATCTTCTGCAGCACATAATTGTTTCCTTGGCTTTCCAAATGCTGTCTTATTGTGAGTAGGAAAATGGCATGGCTTGAACTAGTGCCAGCCGCAGCCAGTTATATATTAAATGATCTGCATTGGCATGAAGAAGCGTGGCACAAAGCACTATTCTTTGGTAAGATAAAAATTTGCTTCTGTAAATTGTGCTCGCATGGGATTTGACTGCAAGACAAAATCATACTATTGTATAAGGAGAAGCAGAGTGGCAATCAAAGTATTAAATAGCCAGCATAGCATGAATATCTATATGGTATTTTTAGATATATTATTACATCGCTTAGAATAACATAATGGTCACGAATAGGGCTTCATTTTTTATTCTAAACTCATGATATTTTAGTTTCATTCAAATTTATATCTTTTCCTTATCTTCTAAAAAAATAATGTAGAAATATCTTTTAGATAAGCATGTGACATATTGGTTTAAATTTTACATTAAACAAATAAAAAATATTTGGTTTTATAGTGAAAGTAATTTTCACCTTCAAGGTACATTTTCACATTTTTTGAGCTGAATTAATTAGTTCACACCTTAAGATTACAAATTTTTCAAGAGCCTAAATTATCCAAATGGGAAACAAATAAATAAGGTTCTTAGTAGCTTGTATCTTGCAAATTAAAATATATGAGATTTTTTTTCAATTCCCAACCTATGTACTTCCCCAAAAACAAACATGTAAACTATATGAGGTTTTGCAGATCATATATTATTATCATTATATTTAATCTTAGTAATAATGCCAAAGTTCAAATGAAAGCTATATATATTAACATACCATACAGCCATTTAAATACGATTAGAAAAACTGTAGACAGTTTTGATAGCTGATCAAATGGTATCTAAGTTAGTTTTTTTTTTTTTTAACATGTGCAGGCAATGGGAAACAAACCCAGGTCTCCAGCATGGCAAATGAGAATTCTGCCACTGAGCCACCATCGTACTGCCCTCTAAGTTAGTTTTTAATATTTAGAATTTAAGAATTTGCTATCTGAATGTGTAGATTTTTTCCTTGTTGCCTTAATTTTAAATTGGTTTATGAAACTTATTGCACAAACACAGGCTTTGTAAGAAAAAATATTTATAGCCATGTAAATTGAATAAAACATAATATTAAAATACGATTGCAGGGCTGCAAAGAAAAACCAATGAAAAACATTGCCTTCTATTGTAGAGATTATTTAAATTTTCTTCATCTTGCTATTGTATTGTGCTTTCAATTAAAAACAATGGTCCAAACAAGAGCAATGTCCAAAGCTTATTTGGGACTTCAACTGTTATGTCTTTAATCAAACAAATGACAGTAAAAGTCACTTGATTAAGTTTATATTATGCAGTTAATATTCAAAATGGATTTATACCCTGTACTGTTTTAACAACCTTAGATACTTTGGTCCTGTCTAGGTTTAGATAGAAGCAAAGGAATTATTCAAAACATTAAAAAATCAGCCTGTCAGAAAGGACAATGAGCCAAGCAGAAGAGACACAGTCGTATTCGAGCGTAGAGGTTGAATATACACTCTGGGTAGAAGTGAAAGAGTACTTCTAGAAAAAGGCCTGAGAGAGCCCTGTTTGGGGTACGGGATGCATCGATAGAGTCTGATGGATAACACATTTGGTTTGCAAAGAGAAGGCATAGGTTCTGATTCCATCCTCACCAATTTACCCCTTTGAGTCTCCTTTTCTCTAACTATAAAATATTGAAAGAATGAGATCATATATTTTGGGAAAAACTGTAAACTTTTTAACACAACACAGTCTATGAGATACTAATAGTCATCAATGAAATATTAACATATTTTATTTATTTACTTATGTGTTGTATGCACAATTGACGTTCTTGTACTTCTCAGTTATATGGCTTAACGAGTCTAGTGACTGAACTCTGAGTAAATAATGCAGATTTCAGATGATACAGACAGATTCAGTCCAAAATCTGTAGTTGTGAACTATGAGTAATTGGAAATGCCAAATGTCTAGGAAATTGTCTTCTTTTGATTATAAAAGCCCTTTTTGTGTCCAGTGAAATAAGAAGTATGTGCCATATGAAAACAGAATCCCCTGTTGGTGGCAAGGCTCAGAGTTAAGACCCATGTTTTCTGCGCTAACCTCTTCTAGGATTGATTAAAATTTGCTGAACATTTACGAATAGTGGTAGCATTTTATTGACCTTCTGCAGTTTTGCTTTTCTCCTCATTTCCAATTAATTTCCCTTTCTTCAACGTCCTCTGCCTCACTAAATCATAGTGGAGTTTCCATTGCTTTCCTAGTCCATTTGACCTCACCAATGACATTTCATTGGTATGTCAATATAGATTCCCTGAGGTTTTATACACAAAGAAATTTTACACTTCTAAAAAATATAAAACTTTAAAAAAAAGTTTGTTTTAGTTGGAAAATGCTTAAAAGCGTCATAAAGTTATATTAACTAAGTAAAGGGCCAGAAGTTCAGGCAAAGTCTTCATAAAGACTTTCACACAATCTATTAAGCTTTATATGTCTTTAAAATTCTGAGCCAGACTTTAGAAAGCTTATTTAAATAAATGCTCAGAAACTCATACAATTCTTACCTCACTCTATGTTATTTACCAGTGTCAATGTTTTACAAAGTACAAAGTGACGGTCATTTATGGCTAGAGTGATCACGTGGTGTAAATATATATTTCTAGAAATAGTAGGGGTGGCAGATATAGTGCTTGTAGTAGTAAAAACGATTTTGAATACTCTATAGAAATTGAAGACCAAGATAGCATTTATTTGTCCCAAACAGTTAAATCAAATCTTGCCCTAAGTATTTTCATCCCCAAAGAAAAACCCCACAACTTAAAAATTATGTCAATTACAAGCCTCATTTATTACTTAGGGCAAATACATGTTTTGTATCCTCAAGAGGCCCTTCTCATAAGAATTTATTTCGCTAGCGTTGATACAATATGACATTACAGATAGATTGTTTTTATATCACAGATCTTAATACAAATAGCTCAAATTTTCATGTATTTTTTTAAAGTATCAGCTCACTTTACATGGGCACATACATGATAATGATATTATAATCACATGGTATAATCTTAAATGATTTCTCTTCTCAAGGAAATGATTGAAATATGTTTTTATTGACAAAGTAGAGTAATTCTTTCTCCCATCTTCTCCTTTCAGGGTTTATTTCTGGCAAAGAATATATCAGCACTGCCTGTATCAGAAATAATTCTATGTGGCTTTAAAGTCCACATAAACAATACACACTCCCATGCAACGTGATACCTGCATCTTCCTCTCTGTTCTTATGAATACCTTCATTTTCTTGGTTTGAAGTAGTTGCTCATTTCTTACAGCATCGTATCTATACTCTCTGCCACCTTTCATGGACCCCACATCAGCAACTACTTCAACTTCCCACTATTTTTCTGTACATACACTTAGTTGTAGTTAAACTGATTTCCTTAATGTTCCATCAAAAAAAAAAAAGAAAGAAAAACAATGGGTCATTCCATCTTCTTTATTTTTGCTCTGCATACTAATCAGCTACGAGTCACATGATATTGGGCAAGTCAGCCTAAATTTACCCATTAGCTTCTCTTCTGTAAAACAACTGGGTGTTACTAAAAAACCTTGTCCGGTTGTGAAATGCTGTGCTTCGCCTTATATGGCCCCTTAACCTGGGAAGCTTGTTCTGGAGCATCACATACAAATGGGTTATGCACCCTCAGATTATTCATGGCCTCCACTTGAATTTTTTGTCTTAAACTGACTTATAATTTTTTTCCCCAAACTTCTTTTTTAAAGTTTTATTAATAAAACCAATCAACATACAATATGAACATTCTTTTTTCTCATCACATAGTCGTATATTCATCATGATCATTTCTTAAAACATTCGCATCAATTCAGAAAAAGAAATAAAAAGAAAACAAAAAATAAATTCATACATATTATACCCTTACCCATCCCTTCCATTGATCACTAGCATTTCAATCTACCAAATTTATTTTAACATTTGTTCCCCCTATTATTTATTTAAATTTAATCCATATTTTTACTCATCTGTCCATAAGGTAGATAAAAGAAGCATCAGACACAAGGTTTTCACAATCACACTTTTTCCCAAACTAACTTTTATTCTAATTCCTTTGCTTCTGACTATCAGTTTTATTTAATTTATGGCTTACCTTATCACTCAGACCAGAAACATTGATCTGCACATTTAGCTCTTTCATTTTACTCCAAGCATGATCACTTACGCCCTAGTACCTTGTATGTCCTCTCTGAGTAGGAGATTTGTCCTGGCCACTAGTTTGGCCTTGAACATGGCACCCCTGGCAGAAGCATGTGGGGCTGAGGCCCCTGCCATGTTTGCCCTGCTATGAGTTGCACCTTGAAATTATGATTCCATGTTTCTCTTGCCTTCAGATTCTTCAACAAATGTCGTCCATCCTTCAAGGCTCTATGAAATTTCTTTGTCCTTATGATAGCAGCTGTCACTGATCTTTCCTATTCTGAACTATGACAGCACCCACCTGTACTGTATCTGGCACTAGCTTATAGAATAAAATATTCTTTTGAGTAAGCAAAGAGGTTATTAGTCCGAAGTGCACCCTGCAAGTTTCCTCTCTCCCATTGTCTTCACCAAGCCTCAACAGGGGTAATTGTGTTGTGAAATAGCCCAAATATCTCAGTTATCATTTCCTTCTTTGGAATTACCAGGTATGAGGTACTATCAATGAACATGTATTAATATATTTTGAGAAAATTTTAAATAAATTCCCAGGAGGGATAAGATTCCAGCTATTCAGGAAAACGAAATTAACAGCTTCAGTAAAGGGATATGAAAGAGGACTCAGAGTAAGGGAGAGGAAGTTATGTTTAACGGATGGAGGGAGGGAATCATTTGTCTGCGATCTCTCCCAAAGAGAGTGGAGGTGTGAGTGCCTGGTATATTACTCTTCAGAGTGAAACATCTATACGGACTGCTCTCCCTTTTCCCTACTCAGTACTTGATGCTGATGCTGATGTACATGGTAAAAGTTAAAGCTGTACGAAAGTTAGTCTATTTTCCACCTCAGATCTCTAATCACACCCCCTGGAGATAAATATTATCAGTGGTTTAATGTCGTATAAATGATCAGAAATGTCCCATATATATGCTTATATGTTTTGTGTGTATATATATATGTATATATATTTCCTTTAAAAAAAAACTAGTGAATCTTACTATGCACACTGTCCTTTGCTTTTTTTCATTTACTATATTTTTATGATTTTTTTCATATCAACAAATAGAAATAGATCTACCTCATTCTTTTGACGGGCTACATAGTATTTCATTGACTGGATATTCGGTATTTTATTTAACTAGAACCCAATTATTGAATATTTGGGCTACTCCTGCTTTTTTTTTCCATTTGCAAACAATGCTGCCATAGATGTCTTCATAATTTACTTTTGCAAGGAAAGGGATATCTGTAAGAAAAAAATTAGATTGGAGACTTTTCAGTCAAGAAGTTTGTGAATTTACATTTGGACAGGTATTATTACTAAATTGTTCCACAAATAAGAGAGTACCAGTTTACATCTCCATCAGCCGTATTTGTGAATGTCCTCCACACCCTTGCTGGCGATTCTACATTATCAACTGTTTTAATCCTTGACTGAGTAGCTGAAAATGATATCTCAGTATAGTTTTGACTTAAATTTCTTTGAGAGTGGGAGTTAAATATCTTTTCATGTTTTAAGCTGACTGTTTTTCTTTTGAGCTGCCTGTATCAATCCTTAGTCCAAAAACTAATGACAGATACAAAACCACAGATCCAGAAAACTCAGAGAACACCAGTCAGGATAAATACCAAAAATTCTACACTTAGGCATATTATATTCAAACTACCAAGAATTTAGGACAAAGAGAAAATCTTGAAAGAGGCCAGAGGGAAACAAAACAAAACAAAACATCACCTTATCTATAAAGGAACAAGTATAAGAATTACATCAGGCCTCCCTTCAGAAATTATGCAAGCAAGAAGAGAGTGGAATGAAATCTTTAAAGTGTTGAAAGTAAAAAAATTGCCGACCTATAGCCTTTCTCCAGTTTTTCCTATTGGATTGATGGTCTTTTCTTTCGTGATTTATTCATCAGAGCCCTGCAAAAAAGAGAGAAATTAGCCTCTTGTCATATGTAGTTTTATGGAGGAAAAAGTTGTATCTTTGGCCTGAAACTCTTGTGTCTTGTTGAGCTTCTTCCTGGGCAAATAGTTTCTAGTACCAAAACATTGTAGTCATGATACCCCAGGTCCAGATAGCTAAAGCAAATTTCCATTTCCTTACCTTATAATCTCCTTTTATGATTATTATAATACACAAAAAAGCTGAGAAAGTTCAGATATTAAACACCTTTAGTTGATTTGATGTCAAGCACTTTCCAGAACTTTAATTTTTCTACTAACTACATTATTTAGGGAACAATTACAAATGAAATAACTTGACTTATCTCACATTCTTTCATGAAAAAGAAAATAATAGTTTCTATCAGTAAATTCTGCTTGAGAAGTGGAATCACCTTGTTATTTGGTGGGATCAGAATTTATAGAATGTAAATTTATTATTTGAAGAAGGAGGGCTGGAGGCACATATGAAACCAGAAGGAAAGGTAGATGATAAAGACAGAGATGGTATAATCTAGGAATGCCTAGAGTGTACAATGGTAGTGACTAAATGTACAAATTAAAAAATGTTTTTGCATGAGGAAGAACAAAGGAATGTCAATATTGCAGGATATTGAAAATAGGTGGTCATTCATATGTTAAAACTTCAATTTCCGTGTGAGACTGAAACAAAATAGGTTTATTTGATACAAAATTTATATTTTACTAGTGTGATTCCTAATATAACTTATATGGACAGGTTAATTGAACACCATAAGTACATGGAACCTTGAATAGGGCATGAGATTTTGTAGGTTTGTCCAGTATGATGCCCTGATAAATCTCAGAGTGATTTCAACAGTAAATAAAGATTTGCAAAGTCTCCTTGGGGGAATGGCGAGAAAGGGGGAAAATTCAACTTCCCCATTTGGAGAATTCCTGATATTCTCACAAGCAGTGGGGACAACCAAATCAACAGGCCGAGTCCTCAATCTTGGGGTTTGCCCGTATGAAACTTATTCCTTCAAAGGACAGGCTAAGCCTGCTTAAAATTAGGCCTAAGAGTCACCTCCGGAGAACCTCTTTTGTTGCCTCTCTCTCTAAGCCAACTCAGCATGTGAACTCACTGCCTTCCCCCGATGTGGGACGACTTCCAGGGATGTAAATCTCCCTGGCAGTGTGGGACAGAAAGCCTGGGATAAGCCAGCACCTGGCATCAACAGATAGAGAAAGCCTTCTTTTTTTATTATTATTATTAATTTTTAAATTTTTTTTAAAAATGTAAAAACAAACACAAACATTCTTAACTTTTGATCATTCTGTTCTACATATATAATCAGTAATTCACAATATCATCGCATACTTGCATATTCATCATCACGATCATTTCTTAGAACATTTGCATCGATTCAGAAAAAGAAATAAAAAGACAACAGAAAAAAATTTATACATTCCGTACCCCTTCATTGATCACTAGCATTTCAACTTAAATTTATTTTAACATTTGCTCCCCCTATTATTTATTCTTATTCCATATGTTTTACTTGTCTGTTGATAAGGTAGATAAAAGGAGCATCAGACACAAAGTTTTCACAATCACACAGTCACATGGTGAAAGCTGTATCATTATACAATCATCTTTAAGAAACATGGCTACTGGAACACAGCTCTACATTTTCAAGCAGTGTCCTCCAGCCTCTCCATTACATCTTGACTAACAAGGTGATAGCTATTTAATGCGTAAGAGTAACCTTCAGGATAATCTCTTGAATCTGTTTGGAATCTCTCAGCCACTGACACTTTATTTTGTCTCATTTCACTCTTCTCCCTTTTGGTCGAGAAGGATTTCTCAATCCCTTAATGCTGAGTCTCAGCTCATTCTAGGGTTTTTCTCAATCCCTTGATGCTGAGTCTCAGGTCATTCTAGGATTTCTGTCCCACATTGCCAGAAAGGTCCACACCCTGGGAGTCATGTCTCACGTAGACAGGGGGAGAGTGGTGAGTCTGTTGGCTGGAGAGAGAGGCCACATCTGAGCAACAAAAGAGGTTCTCTTCGGGATGACTCTTAGGCCTAATTTTAAGTAGGCTTGATCTATCCTTTGTGGAGTTAAGTTTCATATGAACAAACCCTAAGATTGGGGGCTCAGCCTATAGCTTTGGTTGTCCACACTGCTTGTGAGAATATCAAGGATTCAACTTGGGGATGTTGAATTTTTCCCCTTTGTCACCATTCCCTGAAGGAGACTTTGCAAATACTTTTTTATTCACAGTTCAAATCACTCTGGGATTTATTGGGGCATCACTCTGGACAAACCAACAAAATCTCATGTCTTACTCAAGGTTCCATGTACTTATGGTGTTCAATTAAGCTGTCTACATAAGTTATATTAGGAGATGTGCTAGTCAAAATATAAATTTTGTGCCAAATAAACATTTTTTTGCTTTACTCTCACATATAAGTTAAAATTTTGAAATATTAATTACCATCTATTTTCAGCACCCTGCAGTAATGACTTTCCTTTGTTCTTCCTCATGCAAAAACATTTTTTTAATTTGCACATTTAGTCACTATCATTATACACTCTAGACATTATATACTATCTCAGTCTTTATTGTCTATCTTTCAGAGAAAGCCTTCTTGACTAAAAGGGAGAAGAGAGAAATGAGACAAAATAAAGTTTCAATGACTGAGAGATTTCAAACAGAATTAAGAGGTTATCCTGGAGGTTATTCTTATGTACTATATATATATTCCTTCTTAGTTTAGTTATTCCTAGTTAGTTCAGTTTAGTTTAGGTGTATTGGAGTGGCTAGAGGAAAGTGCCTGAAACTGTTGAGCTGTGTTCCAGTAGCATAGATTCTTGAAGATAATTGTATAAAGATATGATGTTTACAATGTGACTGTGTTATTGTGAGAATCTTGTATCTAATGCTCCTTATATCCAGCGTATGGACAGATAAGTAAAAAATATGGGATAAAAATATATAAATAAATAATAAGGGGGAAAGGGGTGAAATAAATTGAGTAGATGGACACACTAGTGGTCAATGAGAGGGTGGTGTGAGGGATATGGTATGTATGAGTTTTTCTCTTTATTTCTTTCACTGGAGTGATGCAAATGTTCAAGAAATGATAATGGTGATGGATATACAATTATATGATGATATTGTGAGCCATTGATTGTATACCACGTATGGAATGTTTTTATGTCAACAACATATGTTGGTATGTTAAGTTTTTACAATAAAAATATTTAAAAAAAAAAAAAGTACCATTTTGGAAAAAGTTTAGAGCGACCAGAACCAGCAGAGTCACCAGAACGGACACAGCCCCAGGGAAGCCATTGAAGATTCCTGGATAGACGCTAGCAGATGTTGCCACATGCCTTTTCAACTGAGAGAGAAACACTGAACATCATCGGCCTTCTTGAATCAAGGTATCTTACCCTAGATGCCTTAACTTGGACATTTTTATAGCCTTAGAACTGTAAACTTGCAACGTAATTAATACCCCCTTTTAAAAGCCCCCCCCCAAAAAAAAATTACAGAATGCACCTTAAACTTTAGTGGCCTTATTCATCCCCTTGAAGGGACTATTCTTTCCCATCACTGGTCATTTGTCCTAGAGTGTTGCTTCCCTGATAGATTCTCTTCTTTCACATCTAGACTTAAATGCCTTTAGGTCTAGAAACCTTGCCTGACCCTTATCCACACACCATCCTACCACAGATCCCTCCTGTTAAACTCTCAAAGTAGTATATTCTTTTCCTTAATAGCATTGAACACAATTGGTTGTCATATATGTAATTCTTTAGCACAATGTGTGACACTTATTAGTACTCGATAAAGAGATGAAAGTATAAAATATAAATTCCTTTGGGCTCTAACATTGTACAATTTTATGAAATGTCATGTTCCAAAGAAGACTTAGATATTGCTATATCTTATAATTCATAAGACTATAATTCATAAACACTATATGAATTATAAAGACTATAATTCATAAGCACTTTGCAAAAAAACACATCTGGACAAAACTTGACTTTCCCTATTCATTTTCATCTGTATTCTTGGGGAGACAAGTAGTTTGATACATCCCCGGCTCTTATCCCATTGACTCCATAGCAGCCCTTCTCAATTGTGAACTCTCCAGAAGTCTTACATTATAACTTAGAAGTGAAGAAAGTGTGAGAGAAGGCAATTAACACTACCAGGGCCCTGCTACACAGTGTGTAGGTACAGGTTAAATGTCTTTTTTTATTTTTACCATTACAACAGACTTTATGACTGCAATAAAGATGCGAGTGGTTTCTTCAAAGATAAACATCTGAAAGAGAGAGGCGGGTTACATTCTAATAGCCTGTGGCTGCTGTCAGAAATAATTTAATGCTCAGTGCTTTGTTGGCTGACCCAAGTCCTTTGAAGAAGTGAAGCATGCTCCTTAGGCCATCATGGCTGCCCAGAATCCACTCATTTATGTGAGGTGCTCTGTAGAGCTGCTCAATGAAGGCAAGAAGCCTGAACTTGGTAATTGAGAATGAATGTCAAGTAGTGTCAAGACGCCTCAATTCATAAGGCTGATAACTCCTTCTGTGATTGCATTTCCATTTTTACAGCTGCTTCAGTAGCCAAGTTTGCCAGCCTTGTTTGAGAAAGTATATATATTAAAGGACCCTTGGCACTGCCTGAGAAGAAGCTAGCATTTCTTAATTCATTTCTAAGGGTTGTGGAATTTTCCAACTCTTACAGAAGGCAATTTTATAAAATGTAGAGAGGTAGAAAGAAAGAAGAAATACATTTTTAAAAAGACAAAAAAAATAACAGAAAGAAAGACACTAAAACTTTCTGCTACTATTACAAAAATCACAAAAGTTTAGTGATACTGGCAATATGTTTTTTTGGGAAGAAGAACCATCTTTAAATCTAATGAAAATATACAAATGATTAAGCAAGAGTGAGAAATGAATATAATTTTTTAAATCATTTTGTACTATAGCTGCTTAAATATAATAGTAAACATGTTGCCACCAGCACAAAACCTATCGCAGAAGTTGATAAACCTTTTCTATAAATAGTTAGTTAGTAAATATTTTAGCCTCCGTGAGCTAAATGGGCTCTGCCACAACTATTCTGCCATTGTGCAAAAGCAATTGTGAATAATATGTAAGTAAATGAGAGTGGCTGTGTTCCAATAAAACTTTACTTATGAACACTAAAATTTGAATTTCATATAATTTGGGGTTGAATATTATTTTCTTTTGATTATTTTCAACAATTTCAAAATATAAAAACCATTCTTAGCTTACTGCCATCCAATTAACAGGTGGTGTGTTGGATTTGGCTCATGGGCCATTGACTGTTGCTCATGAGTGTATTACACAGTAAATGCTCCATATCTCTGCCTGAATCCCTTCTGAAAACAATCACGTCTCATGGGTGGCCAATCTATATGGACAGGAATTAAATTACACTTAGCAATGTCCTTAGCCAGAGTTTCATGCCAGAGTCTCTGAGCTTCATTTCACACCAGTGATGTCTATTGTAGCAACAAGATGCTCCACACACAAATGTTTATCTGGTCAATGTTAACAGATAAAGAGAAATATGAATTGTCTCATGGATACCCCAAAATAATCATTCTGGTTCTCTTGGACTGATCTAGAGGTCAGGTTGAAGCAGAAACCACCATGATATAAGGAATATGGTAATGGAGCAATACTGCTTCAGTTTTTCTCAGGCTAGTTACCTTCTTAAAGAGAGTGAATATTGAAGCTAGGACAGCAACTTGTAAATCTGCAAAATGAAAAATATAGTTTACAATCATATTCTTTGCTAATACTTAAATGGAATGTCTGCCTACTGCCCTCTTTTTACCCTAATTATTATTTTTTTTACATCGGAAACTTTTAAATAGATTTTTTAGTATAAATGATACATTTGGGACTGTTGGGTTTTGTTTCTTTGTTTTTATTATACAAATTGTCTTGCCTAACAGATAAATATGGAAATTAGCCAAAAATAAATATTGACTAATTATCTTTGCCCTGTGGGTAGAAATCTGAGACTTAGCTCTTATAGAGGTGAAATTAAAACAAAATACTAGCCATAGATCCGGGTTCAATTCCCAGTGCCTGCCCATGCAAAGAAAAAAAACGAACAGACAAAAAAAGCAAAGCAACACATTGAAGTTATTTTCACAAAATCACTCTAGGTGCCTACTTTGAGATCGGAGCTGCTTTAAAGCACATTCCATTTCCATTTTAAACCTTTTATTTTGTGCTGACTGCATGCCAAAGGGTGGTACTGATGAGAATCAAAATCACTGAATTACGAGATTGACTGTCTAGTTTGTGCTAAGAAAGGGAATGAATATATACAGCAATTGGAAAATTGGATCTGATATTCAAGAGCAAATGCTAATTTTACATGCTGAATTTTCCTAGTTTAAGGAAGCAGCTTCAGATTTGGAATGTTTAATAATTCAGAAAATAATTTTGAGAGGCAGTAAATAGATTTTACACTTTTATGATGCTAGTATTCGTCTATCTTAGAAAGCAAGTGACAAAGGTCATGTTTGCTTTCACAACATTTAAATGTTCTTTGGGATGTTGAGATAAAAATGACATCAAAGACTTGGACAAACGTTTCAGGCATTTATTTAGATATTTCCCAATAATATATTCATCTAATTATCCAGATTTTGTTCCAGTTACAAATATCTTGATAATTGAGGAGGTCTTTGGTTTTTACTCGGATGTCAGGCATTGTCCAGGTGCCTGAGACTATTTAGCATTTCTATGACACTTTAGCGACGCTTTCAGACTTTGGGTGGCTAACGAGCTGTGTTTTGCACAAAACTAAGGATCTTAATCTGATTAAATGGTGGTGCTGAAAAGCTCCCTTGGTTTTTAATATGATGATCTAATGCTAGGAAATTGCAGCCCCTTATTATTATACACACATCAAGACATTCCATTCTGGATGTGGACTGTAACCTCTGTAAACCTTATTCTCTTGCTAAAGATCAGAGGGTGTTGGGGCCACGGTAGCAAGTTTAAATGTCTTTATTTTGTCCACAAGTAGTCCTTCCTTCCCACTCCTATCCTGAACACATTTTAGTGCAGAGCATAGCCTTGATAGAAAAATGGGTGGTTCATGCAGCATTTAATTACAAACCATATTATTGTTGGATAACTAAATAATTCCTCATGAGCTATATGAGTCAGAGTTATTTTAAAACACTGTTTTATTTGTAGGCTTTCTGTTCACCTAAGATTTTTAAAAATTTTTGCCTTAAGAGGCTGTGACCAGTATAAACTGATCAGCATGGGTCTTCATGGTCTTGATTAGAAAACATTCATTAGCCTTCTGTATCTCACATTTCTTAGGTGAAATAGCCAGCATTTGAAAAGTACCTAAGTGCCTCCATCATCTTCTTTGTGGATTTAATGCTTGTTCTGTCCATTACTTCTATCTAATTTTAGCAGTTACTTATCAGGTACTTTTTATTTTCAAGTAGGTTCTCTGCTTCTGGTCATTGGAAAAACTGTTGTACTGGATCCATCATCTGGAAAATAAATACAATATCATACTTTATTTCACCACAATAGCTTCAGGTTAATTGGATTCAAGAGAGTCCTATTTAGTCAGATCATGAACATGAGATGATAGCAACCTTTCCAAAAAACCAGCTTAACTGAGGAACCAGCTAAGTATGTCCTAATTGAAACAAATCAAATGCAGAACTTTTCACCTGGGTAAGCTAATAAACTGGCTCCTCTCTTTTTTCAAAGCTCATTCTCTCTCTCAATCATGAAGGAGATTTTCTGTGATTTTTTTTTTTAACTTCTTGGTTTGCTATGTACAAAGGAAATCTTTCCTAAAACAGAGTTTAAACTTGGTATCTCCAAGAAACTAAATGTTTTTTTTTTTTTTTGCCTTTTCATTATGGCAATGAAATGTTTGGGGATACATTTTTAAAACCTTCACACTCTTACTATTTAAAGGTAAGCTTTTCCTTTTGAACACCCTCTCTCTCAATTTGACGTTATAATACTGCCAGAGTAAATGTGAAATAAATAAACAAAGCTCAGTTTTGAGATGGATTCAATTACTCAGGTGGATTTTGAGCCTCAAAGACAGGTTTTCTTTCCTTTCCTGTTTTTCTTTTCTTCTCCGTTTTTCTATTGCAAAGAGGAGAACTTAAGTAAAAATTGGAGGATGCTGCAGCTATTAAAAGCTCTCTGAAGCCCATTGAGCAAGAACAGAGCTGTTGAATAATGCAGACAAGATAATGAACAGCAGACAAACGATCCCAGGAGGCTCCCCACTGGGTAAAGGGAGCATATACTTAGAGGCTAGATTTATAATCCTAACATCTTTCGTGGTGACCTCCAATTTATTGAAAATACCTGAGACATTTATAAATTCTGGATCCTTCTTCTTCAACCAAAGCAAGCTTGCCTGGCATTTCTACCTCAGCTTCTGGGACACATAGCAAAACTGCAAAACCCAAAATTTTCCCTTTGAATGAAGAAACTGAGAATGAACAAACTGTGCAAAGAGAAAAGAACCCAGAAAAGTAACATTGTGGTCAATTAGTTAACTCAAGTACAAATATGTTTCCCTAGACCAAAGGAAAACATTCTAGATGTAGGCTTTCTTATTTACTAGAAATTGCTAGTAAATTTAAACCCTAAGAGACCAGATTTAATAATGCAGCACTTTAGAGGAATAATCTATACCCAAAAAAAATTCTGACCATTTTGTAACAAAAAACAAAATTATGGGATATACAGTATTGTAGGATCATAATCACCTGGTTTTACAATGAACATTCTAATAGGACAGCTTTTGATGCAACATTTGTTCTTTGAATGCAATTCATCAAAGTTTATCTTAATATTGCAAATTTAGTGAGAACTTCAATTTGGGATTGAAGAAATTATACCATAAAGGAAGATCAGGTTTCAGACTCATAAATAAAAGTTTGGGGGAATCTTTGATATGTTCCAATGGGCTCATAAGATACCGGATCCATTTATTTTAAACATTTCTTTTTATTGCAAAATATAACATATATACAAAAAAGTGGCAAATTTTAAAGTACATTTTAACAAGTAGTTGTAGAATAAATTTCAAATGATATACATTATATAGTCCCACGATTTCAGGTATTTCCTTCTAGCTGCTCTAAGACTCTGGAGACCAAAAAGAACAATCAATATAATATTTTAGTAGTCACACTCATTTTTTAAATCTTATCTTCTTTGTTACAACTCCTTCTCATTTGATCCTTCTCCCATTCTTTAGGGATATTTGGCCAATGACCATTCTAACCAGGGGTAGGGGATGGAACTGGTTGATGTTCTTGGAGAGACTGGTTCCTCTGGGGTTTGGGGATATCTGGCCTAGGAACCATCTGGAGATTTTAGATTTTGGTCCATGTTTAAAATTAATTGTACTTTGCTGATTTCGGAATTGCTTCTTAGGAAAAACAAAGCCAACAAGATCCTATCTAACTTTAAATCTCAACTGTCTTGCCTAGCTGACCAATTTACCTTATTGAGGCTTTAGAACTTATATGCTAATTATATCAGTATACTAACATAAGATAGCAAAATTCTGAAGATCTTTGTTATTTGAAAGGTGCTAGTCAAAGTCTTTTTTAATATCACACCTATCATTGAAACTGCATTAAAAAAAAATTTTGGGAATTTTTAACTTAGTGCTAAATGACAATACTTGAACCACTAAGAATCTATTTTGTTGTTGTTACTTGGATATATGAATGAATGAAAGGGAAAGGTTTCCGTCTGCGAAAGCAATTGAACTAAAAGAGACTGAACATGAACTTGGAATAGTTGGAAGCTATTTTTGCCATCCTCCTGAGAGATACTAGAAAGAAGAAAGTCATGGGGTGATCTTGCAGAAGTCTGGCCAAACGAGTAGGATTCTTGATAGCACTTGGATGAATTAAACTTTGTATAGCTGAGATAAGTTGTGCTCCATTATACTGTGATAAGCACTGAAATAGCCTAAGTGAATATATGTCTTTAAAAGGCCAACAATTCCACAAAATAACTAAGGTCATGTCTATTTATAAACCCATATGTCCTTTTTCCCCTTTTCTTTTTTGATCTCTGTAATGATTGAATTCTGAGTTCTTTGCCAGTTTAATGATTTAAATTACGTTAATGAACTGACTGCATTTACTACTTACTAGTGGCACTGAGGACACTTCAAAATTTCTAGTCAAATTGACAATGTATATGAATCCAATCACAGATGTTGAGGAGAAAAAGTCATGACATGTGTAAGCCTCTAGAAGTGTATTATGCATAATGTATATATTCCTGCTAATTAATTAAAATAGTAAAATATAATGGAAAAATAAAATACAAGCTTATTGTGCTTAAACTTATACAAATATATATATTCATTTATTCATTAATTCTTCAACTCTTTTAGCATTTACTATGAAAAGGAAGTGTTTAGGCAAGAGGGACTCCATGGTGATAAGATGTACAAGATCTCTGCTTTCATGAAACTTGCATTATAGAGGAAAAAGAAAGCAATAAATATATAAATATTAAATGGACATTCATTGATTCATTCATCCAATAAACAAAACATTTATTGCATAACCAGTCTGTGCTAGGCACTGGAGAAAGAAAATAGAATAAAATCACTACTATTAGGGAGCTCATAATTGGTTGGGGAGACATAAATAAAAACATTATGGTATTTTGTAAGATTTCTTCCATGATAGGACTTCCAGTTAAATATGGCAAATTAGACGTGTTCATTTATCTCTCCTCCCTTTTCAAACCTCAAAAAAATGATAATAAAGGAGTAAAAAAATGCATAAATCCGTAAGAACAAAGAAAATAGAAGGGAAGACGATAGTAGGAAATGACAAAATTTTTGAAATTGGAAAAAGGATGGATAACCAGTGCTAAGTGATTTAACAGGCCAGAGCAAACTGATTTCTGGGTTTAAATAAAATATACTGATAAAATTAATTCACCTTTTTTTAAAAAAAACTTTTAATGTGGCCAGTAGAACATTTGAAATTAAATATAAGGCTCACTCAACTTCGACATCTTTTTACCTTGCCCCAAGAAGCCAGAAAACTACCCCTTTGCCATTCCAGTAGAAGAAAACATGTTTTATAAAGAGCTCAAATCAGGAAACCCTGGACCTTGAAGCATCATGGAGCAGGTGTTAGGTGCTATACTGAAAGCTGAGAGATCAAGAGAAATTTGACATACAGAACAATGAAACTTCCTGATCCTTTTCCCATGCTAGCCTAGGATATTGGCGTATGGATATGTACTTCAAAGTAGAATGTTTGAGTTTTTTTTTCCTCGGAGGAACCAGACTTGACCAAGGGCAAAAACGAACATATACTGATATCTGGGAATTCCTCGATCTGTCCCAAACCTGATTAGTTGAGAAGTTCCATCCATGCACACAGATTTCAATTGGTATTTTAGAGTCTCAGTCTGACAATCTCGGATCATTAGACATTTAAGGAAAGTCTTACATTTAAAAGACAGAGACTAAAACAAATAAATAAAATGGAATTCAGAGAATATAGAAAAAAGTGTCTTGTCAGAAAGGGCATTCAAATAGATTCTTTTCCTCAGAGAAATAATAAAAGGCACTGCTTCCATAAAACAATAGCAGAAGGCTAGAAAAGGAAAGCAGCCTGTCATCACAAAAAGTGCTCTTGAAAATAAAAAAGTTGGATGGCAGAAATTAAAAATTCAAAGAAGAGTTTGAAGATAAAGCCAGGGAGATATTCTAGATGTTAGAGCAAAAAAAGAAAATAAAAAATAGAGCATAAGCCCATGCAGCCCAAAGAATAGAGATGGGATTGAACCATCAAAAAATAAATTTTAGGAATTCCTAGAATTGAAGAATATAAATACAAATTGAAAAAGTCTATTGAAGGTCCAGCATAATGAATGAAAAAAGATCCACTCACCTGACCTCAAGGTATACAATTGTGGAATTTCAGTACATCGGGGAAAGAGAACATCCTGAAAGCTTCTGAGGATAAGCAAACAAAACCATCTCACAAAGTATCAGCCATTAGCACGGCACTGGATTTCACAACCGCAGTATTGAAAACTGGAAGACAATGGAGCATAGTCATCAAGTTTTCGATGAAACATGATTTCCCACTTTGATTTCTATCCCAGAAAAGCTCTCAATCAAATGAGAGGGTGGCTGATATCTAATAGTTCTTATAATTTATTCTCAAATGCTCTTTCTCAGAAACCTCCTGAAAGATGTAACCCACTAAAACAAGAAAGTAAACAAAGAAAGAAAAGGCATGGGATCCAAGTTTAAAGAGGGTCTCCAGGATGATGGAGAAAGAACTTCCCAGTTGGACAGAAGCAGCAAGCCTAAAAAGCTGTCGCCCAGAGTGGAGCAGAAGGGAGAAGAGCTCTGGAAAGGATGTGTCTCAGGAAAAAAATAAAAGAAAAAAGAAAAAACTAACCTACATATATCTGATATGCTTAACCACATCACAAGAACAATTATGTTCCCTTAGAGAGGTTGGGGATGAACTTGGAATTGCTTCATAGAAATGAAAAATCTGGACAAAGTTATGAGGTAATCATTAACTCTAGGGGGAAAGCATGTAGCAAATAGGAAAGGTAATCATGGAATTTGAGTACTCTACCATGCATAATACTTATGTATTATGATAATGTAAATACCGGATATTGATCTAATAAAAATTGTTACATATAACTTATTGGGTTCGGGGATGAAAGTGTGTACATGTCAGTGGTAAGTGTGAGAATCAAAATCTCATTTTTCATTGTAGGGCATCAGTGCAAAATACCTAAAAATATTCTGCTGAAAACAGCAGAAGAGCTACAGAAATCGAAGTAGTTATTTCTGGGAAGCAAAAATGAGTGAGGAGGCATGGGACAGGGACCACTGCTTTTTAGCTGTAAGCCTCATAAGCCTACTCGACTTCTTAAATCAGATGCTATATGACGTTGATAATAATAAAAGATTAAATTTAAGAATTAACCTGACCTATGGGCAAATTGTTGCGGTATCTAGGAAAAAGAAGGAAAAGTAGAAAATGACTGTAGAATGGTAGTTTTCAGCTCTGAATTGAATGATGGCTAGGTAACAGCCAGGCAAAAAATGTTAGACGTCAGGGTACTGTTTCCAGTAGCAGTGACAGCATAGATAAGAACTGTAGTGGCTTGCTACGTTTTGGAAAATGGGAGACATTCAACATGTCTAAAGCAAAGGGTGCTTCAGGAGCCCCATGATACATCAAATGGGAGAATAAGACTGGGCTAAGGACCCCAGGCCTGACAGGTTTGGCAGGGCCAGTGGAGGCTTCTAAGTAGGAGTGATGTGTGTAGTTGAGGATGAGCATGGCGTGCTTGTTCTTTCTAAACAAGCTGCATTCAAATGACACTTACTGCTTAGGGAAAATCCCCAGTGAGGGATATCCCCTCCCTGGGTCCTTGCCACCTAGGGGAAGACCGTATAATGCTCCTGCCTGGCACTTCGAATTTTGGGCAAGAAACCAGAAGAATAAAAGAGAACTCACATTTAGTGTCAGGCCCTGTTCTAAACAATCTAGCTAAAATAAACTCATTTAATCTCACAAAATCCAGTAAGACAGGAACTATATGTCTTTAAACAACTTTTAACAACGAGGAAACTGAGGCACAGAGTGATTAAGATCCAGACAGTCTACCTGGAAATGCTCTTAAATACTATACAAAATGTTCCTTGAAACAAGAGCAATATGATCTGCAGTGAGTAGAGAACCTAGGAGAGAGTGCTCAGAGGTGGTGACCATAGTAAACTGTCTTTAGATAACATGAGCTTGGTGGCATTCTCAGCTATTCAGTTGTTAACCCTGTGTCCTGTTTCTCATCTTAGTTCCCTATCTGTTCTGCTGCCAGAATGTTATATAGCAGAAACAGAATGACTTTTAAAAATTTATTAAGTTGCAAGTTTACAGTTCTAAAGCTGTGAAAATGTCCAAATTAAAGCAAGGATATAGAAATATCCAATCTAAGGCATCCAGGGAAAGATACCTCGGTTCAAGAAGGCCAGCGATGTTCAGGGTTTCTCTCTCAACTGGAAAGGCTCATGGCGAACATGGAGATGTCTGCTAGCTTTCTTTCTGGGCTGCTTCTTTCATGAAGCTCCCCCAGGGGCATACTCCTTCTTCAACTCCAAAGGTCTCTGGCTGCATGAATTCTGTGGTTCTCACAGCGCTCATGCTTTTTCCAAAATGTTTCCTCTTCTAAAGGATTCCAATAAATTAATCAAGACGCACTTGGAATGGTTGGTGTCACATTTCCCTCTAATCAAAAGTTAATACCCACACACATGACATCCAGGGGTGAAAGTCTCCATGGTGACATGGGAGAGGACTCCCAGGGATGAATCCAGCCCTGGCACCATGGGATCAACAATTCCATCCTGACTGAAAGGTGGAAAAGAAGTGCAAATAACAAAGTATCACTGGGAGAGAGAGCTCAAATAGAGTGGAGGAGCTACTCTGGAGGCTGCTTTTATGCAAGCTTCAGTTAGACCTTGCTGTCTGTCATAACCTGTCAAACCCCAACCAGGACCATTCCAGCCAATCCTAAAGAATGCCTAGGGCAATATATAAGATTCCACAAGCGTTCCATGCACTAGAGTAACTTTCCAGAAACCTACAACCTCCAGATGGGTCCCTGGTTCAGATAAGTCCTGAAACCTAGCCCAGCCTCTCCAGAATATCAGATGGTTCCATCTGCCTACCCCATATTAGTGACAGACCCTTCCAATAAGAGAAAGTTAGAATGGCCACAGTCCAAACACCTCTAAAGAGAGGGATGGAAAGATCAAAGGTGATGGTGGAGTTATACAGAGAAGATATGATTTAACAAATGAATATGAATCCTGAATCATTAAATTGATATTTCTTTAAGTCTGCAGTATCTTAGAGCAGCTAGAAGTAAAAACCTATAGTTGTGGAATCGTAACCCATGCAAACTCTGAAATATGTTCTACAACTAACTGTGGTGCTATGCTTTGAATTTGTGCTTTTTTCTATATATCTTATTTTCACAAAAAAAAAGAAAGAAAAAAGTTGATTGCAATGATAAAAAAATATTTAAGCCTTCTAGCCTCCTATATTCTGGAGCAGCTAGAAGGAAAAATAAGAGAGGATCGTATGGCAGCTGGGATCTGTCTTGTAACTACTTGTTGAAGAGTGCTTTGAAAACTATTGCTTTTTTAAATTTCTTTGCTATGTATATATGTCATATTATGCAATAAAAAAGTTAAAACCCATAGTTGGGTGTGTCATGTGGAGATAATCTAATCAAAGTTCCAACCTACAGTGTTGGATGGGGATTAAAAGATATGGCTGTCTCTACAAGATGCAGGATTAAAATCAGGATTAAAACATAGCTTTTCTAGCATACATAATCCTTTCAAACTGGCGTACCAGTCTTCCCATTAATCTTCATTTCCTATTTTGTTCAGCTACCTGGTTTTCTGCTGTTTGCACCAAGAGCCCTGGGTGGTATAGGAAATAATTCTGAGGATGGTCTGGCATGTGAGCCTACACCAGGAGAGGCTGAAAGCTGAAAGGTGTTTACAGGAGGCAGTGGTTGAAATAGTCTAAGTAAGAGTTGGTAAGGGCCTCAACCAAAGCTGTTCTAATAGGAAAGGAAATAAACTGAACTTTTGAAATAATGTTGTTCAAAAGGTCATCTCTGAAATGAAATGATTTCTGGAATTCACTTTAAGATCACACTGGGTTGAAAACTGTTGAACTGGCTGTCAGTACGGAGAATTCATTTTAGAATTTTATCCTCTAATTGCGCGTAGACTTGAAGTTTTTATAATAAAGAGTTTAAAACCTATCTTTAAATTTTTTTTTAGCTTGGTTAAGTGTGTCGGGGTACAAGAAATAAACAGATGATACATTAAACTGGGTCATTAAGCAAAGTTAAAACAGAGACAATTTCTAAAGATGTGGGTAAGGCTTAAGGAAAGCAACAAAGTACCATGCAGCACCCTAGGTTTAGTGAAAACAGGCGCTTCCTACTCCTAAGGCTGAGGGAAGAGATGGGTCTTTGCCAGAATGCGAGGCCAGGGTGCAGTGTTGCCATGTGCTTTCTCCCTTATGCTCTCTTCTCCTTCACTTTAATTTCCTGCTACAACATTGGCCTTTGCAGCTGGAAGTCAATTGCTGTGCCCGTTGCTGCAGTCCATCCAGCTCAGTGACCTGGGGCCCAGAGAAGTAGAATGGGGAAGGGGGGAGAGTAAATCCACACAGGCAAAAAGAAGACAAAGGCCAGAATAGGAAGTTCCAGAGGAGAATGGGGAAGATCATAAAGAAACAGACTGTAAAGAAAAGGAAAAGGAAAAAAATTTTTTTTGCCAAAACATTTTTTAAATTAATGTTTTAATTTAAAATATATATATAACAACAAACAAATGCAAACATTCTTAATTTATTATCATTCCATTCTACATATATAATCAGTAATTCACAATATCATCACATAGTTGCATATTCATCATCACAATAATTTCTTAGAACATTTGGATCAATTCAGAAAAAGAAATAAAAGGACAACAGAAAAAGATTCATACATACCATACCGCTTACCCCTCCCTTTCATTGATCACTTGCATTTCAATCTAAATTTATTTTAATATTTGCCCCACCCTGTTATTTATTTTTATTCCATATGTTTTACTTGTCTGTTGATAAGGTAGATAAAAGGAGCATCAGACACAAGGTTTTCACATTCACACAGTCACAATGTGTAAGCTATATCATTATACAGTCATCCTCAAGAAACATGGCTACTGGAACACACAGCTCTACATTTTCAAGCAGTTCCCCCCAGCCTCTACATTACATCTTTTTTTTACATGGGCAGGCACTGGGAATCGAACCCGGGTCCTCTGGCATGGCAGGCAAGCATTCTTGCCTGCTGAGCCACCATGGCCCGCCCTCTCCATTACATCTTGATTAACAAGGTGCTATCTATTTAATGCATAAGAATAACCTCCAAGATAACCTCTCGACTCTGTTTGGAATCTCTCAGCCACTGACACTTTATTTTGTCTCATTTCACTCTTCCACCTTTTGGTCAAGAAGGTTTTCTCAATGCCTTGATGCTGAGTCTCAGCTCATTCTAGGATTTCTTCCCACATTGCCAGGAAGGTTCACACCCCTGGGAGTCATGTCCCACGTAGACAGGGGGAGGGTGGTGAGTTTGTTTGTTGTGTTGGCTGGAGAGAGAGGCTACATCTGAGCAACAAAAGAGACTCTCTTGGGGGTGACTCTTAGGCCTAATTTTAAGTAGGCTTGACCTATCCTTTGTGGAGTTAAGTTTCATATGAACAAACTCCAAGATTGGGGACGCAGCTGATAGCTTTGGTTGTCCACACTGCTTGTGAGAATATCAAGAATTCAACCTGGGGAAGTTGAATTTTTCCCGCTTCTCACCATTCCCTGAAGGAGACTTTGCAAATACTTTTTTATTCACTGTTCAAATCACTCTGGGATTTATTGGGGCATCACTCTGGACAAACCAACAAAATCTCATGTCCTACTCAAGGTTCCATGTACTTATGGTGTTCAATTAAGCTGTCTACATAAGTAATATTAGGAGATGTGCTAGTCAAAATATAAATTTTGTGCCAAATAAACATTTTTTGCTTTAGTCTCATACATAAGTTAAATTTTAAAATACTAATTACCATCTATTTCCAACACCCTGCAGTAATGACATTCCTTGGTTCTTCCTCATGCAAAAACATTTTTTAAATTTGTACATTTAGTCACTATCATAAGTGTATATAATTATACACTCTAGACATTCCTAGATTATACCATCTCAGTAAAAGGAAGTGTTTTTAATGATCAGAATTCTTAGTCTAAGAGAACAAGATCATTGATAATATTTCCAGAATGTGAAGTCTATAATATTAAGATTAGAAAATAGTTATACTATGTGGGATATTTTTTGAGACCTGGAATATAATAAAATGGGTTTTAATTCTATAGATTAGATAGCATAATAATCTATATGTCAGAAAGACATATTAATCACTTGATTGATTCTTTGGGAAGATTCTAACCTTTTCTCATGATTTGGAATCTGGCTAACTTAAACCTTGCTCTTTTTAAAAGCAAGATGCAATGTATCAAATAACTTTTGCCCTTCTAAAATTTTTTGAATGTGCAGTCAGGCCAAGAGCCACATTGTTTCTTCAGGTATTTGTAACATCATTTGGCTTGTATTAGTTTTCTCCTGCTTTGTAATAAATTACCATAAACTTAGTTGCTTAAGCCAACACATATTTATTAAGTCACAGTTTTCATGGGTCAGGAGTCGAGGCATGGTGTAGCTAGGTCCTCTGTTCAGGGTTTCACAAGACATCAGTAAAGTTGACAGATGGGCTGTGTTCTCATCTGGAGTTTCAAAGAGGGAAGAATCTACTTTATGCTCATGCAGTTGTTGCCAGAATTCATTTGCTTGTGGCTGTGTCATTAAAGGACTCAGAATTTTGCTAGCTGTCACCTGCAGGTTGCCCTCAGATCTTAGTGGCCAGTGGAAGTTCCTTACCATAAGGGCTTCCTCAGTCAAGACTTACATCATAAGATAGTAAGGAGAATCTGTCACTCCAGTCTGCTACAATAGTCTTGTGTAATCCAGTGCAATCACAGGTTGACAGTCCATCACCTTCACATATCCTGCTTGTTAGAAGCAAATCACAGGCCTTTCGTGCATTCAAGAAGAGGGAATTACACAACGGTATGGACACTAGGAGGCAGGAAATCACTGGGGGCCACCTTAGGGTTTGTACAGCATAGAAGTGTATGCAAAATATAGAAAAAAACTAAGATTTTTAAAAACCTTTGGGTGTAAATACAATGTTAAAGATTATATTTTCACTACTATCATCCATATTTTGAACAGTTAAAAATTTTTTAAGTTCAAAAAGTAGTTTGTTGGCAAATAACTCATAGTAACATCTGCCTTTATTTTCACCATCTATATGATTTGCAACTCACTGGATCCCAATTCAATGATGTACATAGGTTGTCATCATATCCCCCCAACACAGTACCTAACTCGTAGGAGTTGATCAATGAGTGATTGATTATCGAACAAATTTTCTTAAAGGTCTCAAAAATCCAACTTAGTTATATATCCCTAAATTCCACTCCAGCTTTATCCTGTCAGAACCTGCCATATAGTTGATGATTTTTGCTGTCACTCAGGAACAGAATGGAAATGAAAACCAAAACTTACTGAGTGGTTACTTTGTCCCAAGCACTGATCAAAGTCCTGTAACATTTTTCAACTATTTAATTATCACATCAATTCTAAGAAGGTAATTAGAAATTTCAAGAACAGTGAATCCCTCCAAAGAATCGTGTGGTGATAAGCTTTATAGTCAGGAGAACTGAAACTTAAACCTAACTTTTATCTTTTTACAATTTCATTATCCTAAACTACTCTTTTTAATTTTTTCCTTTTTGTATAGACAATGGTTGCCTAAGAGAACTTTTCTTCCCCTTTGAACTCGAGGTGTTCAACAGGTCTTTACCCTTTGAACAACAACAAAAAAAAGCTTCTCAGATTTAAACCAAGAACAATTATTTTATGCAGTTCTTAAAATGTATTTATAAATAATCATGCATTCAAACATATTAAGTCATTTAGGACTATAATTAGTCATTGTCAAGTCCTGGCAAACAGCAGGATTCTAATTGGAAAGCAGTGTTTGCCCTTCTTGTGCTTCAATGAAACTTTCAGAGAAGGGCAGCATGTGCTTCTTAATCTGTTTTTCTAACAGCGAGTAGCAAATCAATGAAGATGAGACTGGTGGGTATGATAAATTAATATGCACACTGACAACTTATAGCCGTGCAATTGTTTAGGGAATTACTATGTGACTATGTCCAAGTAATTATATGTTTTAAATGATTTATCTCAATTTGTTAACAATACACCCCTAAAATGGAACTAAAAAGAGATAAAATGCAAATAGCATGTTATACCAACTTTATGTTGAACTTATTAAAAGGTTGCCCTTTTAATGAAGAATTTAATGAATTAAGAGGTTTGTTATGAATAAGCATTCTTACTACTTGTTAAGTATTTGTCATCACAGACCTGTCATAGTCATTCTAATTATGATTAATATCTTATCTTGAATTCCATCTTCATTCACATTTCGGTAACAAATGTAACTGCTATTATATGATCAAGGTTCATGAAAACAGGATGATTTGCCTATGACCTTATATTTTATTCATTTTTACATTCATATTTAACAGATTTCTCTGAAATGAATGTTAACCTTATGAATCTTTTAATTTTTAGAGCGCATTTTATCCTTGACGTGCTTTTCAACCCTTTATACTGTTTCAAATCATGGTTGTGTACTCAAGATAAATGAAAAATCCTAACATTTTGATTATCCTCATATATATCTAGAAGCTGCTACTTCGAGGCATTCTTTAAAATTTTTTTTTGCTATGGAAAGAGCTAGTTTAATTCTCTCAAGCACTGTTAATGTTCTCAATATGGAAAACACAGGTTTATGAAGTTTAAAAAAATCATGTATTAGAATGCAAGGTCAGATTCTCATTGCAGTCTCTATAAAATTATGGAAAATACAGAGATTTTTGTTGTTGCCTTAGTATATACAATCCATCTTATATTTTGCTTATTATGTTATGTTTGTTATAGTGTATCATATTATGTTTATGTTATATTGGCTATCCTGTGTTTATTGCTATGTCTCTTCCTTTAGTTCTTTATTTTCTTCCTTAATGTACTTTTCCCTCCTCTGCTTACACTTCTTCTCTTTGTTTCTGTTTTCATTCCTATTTCTGTCCCCATCTTATTCCTTCCATCTTTATTTTATTCTCATCTCTTCTGCAGTTCTCTTTTGTCCCCATTTTCTATGGATACTTTCTTCCTACCATTTCCATCTTCCTCTTTGTCCTTTTCCTCTATCACCTTTTCCTTTCTAAACCCATTCATTCCCTTCAGAGAGTCTGTATTCTCCCCCTGCCAAGAAGATGGAGTATCAGCCATCTTTGCATATGATTTTGTGGTTTTTAAGTTTCCTCTATTATTTATGCTACTAGGTGTTAAAAGCTCCGGAATGAAATAAAAACGATGAAATTACTTCTCTTTCTGCCATTTTTTATTAGCCTCTCAAGATAAGATCTCCATGAGAGCATAAAATGCTACATTAATTAATAAGCTCAGTGGAGTCACCATGAAAATTAAGCCAATTAATTTCCGGCAATAATAATAATAGTAACAATGGACTATAAGTAAACCAGGTCATTTATCAAACATGAAGTCTGCTCTCCTAAGGGCTGGATATCAATGAGGGGCAGCTTTCTTTAGAGGGGAGAAGCTCTGTGGTCCCCAGAGCCGCCGGATCCTCCTCCATCTCTGGTTTGATGAGGGACACTCCACACACCACATCATCAAGGCATTTAGAGTAAGCCAGGTAGCAGGAGCGAAGTGTATGCAAATCAGAGAAATGAACCCTCTCCTGAGGTCTTTCAAATCACTCAATTCTTGAAGCAATTAGCAGATAGTCCACTTCCCCTTAAACTAGATGCATTTACATTTTCTTCATCATTTGAAGCATGTCTTCACACATTTCAGGTTCTCCATTATAAGCAGAGATAAGTACTATGCACTTATTGTCGAATCCAGTGGAATGAAGTCAAACACTCCTGGTATGCAATATTCTAATGTTATAAAGATCTGATGAGTTTTCTAGTTAAAAACATACTGCAAAACAGACTACACTTTAATTACATTTTCTCAGAGGTATCTGGGGAAGGAGGGTCATATGTTTATGAGTGTTTAATATACTTAAAAATTATATCTTCTAGCAGTCTCCAGTACTGACTTAATAGGTCTGATCTTTTGAAATGAATCCTATATCATATTTATGATGATGTCTTACTTGGGAATGAGGCTAAATCTAATGAAAGACGATTCCTTTGATGAGAGTGACAATTACATCACTTGAACCAACACATTAACTACTATCTGCTTATTGACAATAAACGGGTAGCTTTGTAAATAAGTTTAATGTGTTAATTTCAGGTTTTCAGTTATCATTTATAAGCCAGAACTAATTTAGCTGTGCCCATAATCATGGAAAACAAAGAAGAAATCAAAAATTGAAAGCCAAAGAGAAATAGAAAATTGAAAGCCACAGAACTTTTCATTAACCATCATTTTTGGCCTCCTTAAAATTAAAAATCTTTGCTCTAAATTTCAAATAAGTTAACAGAACTAGTACATAGGTACTATATAGTAGAAACTGTGCTACCAATCTGCTTTTTCCAAACCCTCTGATTTCTTTTACTTATCCTTTGTGGTAAGAGCTAGTCAGTACTGAACTGGCTAAAGTGCCAAAGGAAAGGAAACATGAAAAGGTTCTATATAAATTAACATGCATAACTGTAAGAATATGTAAGATATTAATAATCTAGAATCTAGATTATCAACATGCATAACTGGGAGAATATGTGAGATATTAATAATCTAGAATCTATAAAATCTAAAAATCTTTGATGGGGTAAACCAATCCCAACTTAAGTCTCAACAAATATGCAGATAAACATGGGCATTTGTTCTTTTAAATTGTTCTTTTAATCGTGAAACTGTTATTAGTTGATTCCTTCATTTTTTCCTATTAGAATCTGAATTATAATTTCATTCTAATTTCAAGATGAAATCAAAGACTGCTTTTCTTTTTCATCATATGTACTTTATGATCTTGTGGTGAGCATTGTAAAAAATCTGATTTAATGCTTTGTAGTCTTGGTCTTTGAATACTTATTAATTGAAAGTTAAAAGAGAAACTTATTTTTTGAGGAAAAAGATAATGGAAAGCACAATTCATAGTTTCAGCTTAGCTAACCTGCACAATACAAAACCTTCACAGTGAGTAAAATATTTATTAGTCAATAAATAATATTGAGACAACTGGCTAAACAAATGTAAAAAATATACAACTCCTTAACTAATTTCTAAGGTCATTATAAATTCTAGATGTGTTGAATCATGACAACAAAAATATGTTCCATCTATGATAATTAATATTTTAAAATTTCACCTTATGTGTGAGACTAAAGCAAAAAATGTTTATTTGTTACAAAATTTATATTTTGACTAGTGCATTTCCTAATATAACTTACATAGACAGCTTAATTGAACACCATAAGTACTTGGAATCTCAGGTAGGACATGAGATTTTGTTGGTTTGTCCAGAGTGATGCCCCGATGAATCCCAGAGTGATTCGATCAGTGAGTGGGAAAGTATTTGCAAAGACCCCTTCAGGGAATGGTGAGAAAGGGGGGAAATTCAACTTCTCCAAGTTGAATTCTTGATATTCTCACAACCAGTGTGGACAACCAAAGCTATAGGCTGAGCCCCCAGTCTTGGGGTTTGTTCATATGAAACTTAACCCCACAAAGGATATGTCAAGTCTACTTAAAATTTAGGCCTAAGAGTCACCACCAAGAGAGCCTCTTTTGTTGCTTAGATGTGGCCTCTCTCTCCAGCCAACACGACGAGCAGTCTCACCACCCTCCCCCTGTCTATGTGGGACATGACTCCCAGGGGTGTGGACCTTCCTGGCAATGTGGGACAGAGATCCTGGAATGAGCTGAGACTCAGCATCAAGGGATTGAGAGAACCTTCTCGACCAAAAGGGGTAGAGTGAAATGAGACAAAGTGTCAATGGCTGAGAGATTCCAAACAGAGTCAAGAGGTTATCCTGGAGGTTATTCTTACACATTAAGTAGATATCACCTTGTTGTTCAAGATGTAGTGGAGAGGCTGGAGGGAACTGCCTGAAAATGTAGAGCTGTGTTCCAGCAGCCATGTTTCTTGATGATGATTGAACAATGATATGCCTTTCACAATGTGACTCTGTGAATGTGAAAACCTTATGTCTGATGCTCCTTTTACCTACCATATCAACAGGCGAGTAAAACATATGGAATAAAAATAAATAATAGGGGGAACAAATGTTAAAATAAATTTAGTTTGAAATGCTAGTGATAGATGAAAGCGAGGGTAAGGGGTATGGTATGCATAATCTTTTTTTTTCTGATATCGTTTTATTTCTTTTTCTGTTATCTTTTTATTTCTTTTTCTAAATCGATGCAAATATTCTAAGAAATGATGAATATGCAACTATGTGATGATATTGAGAATTGCTGACTGTATATGTAGAATGGAATGATATGTTAATATTTTTGTTTGTTTGTTGTTAATTTTTTAAATTAATAAATAAAAAAAAAATTTTTTTAAAGTCCCATCTAGCTCTTAGGTACTTTGAGTTTGACTTCTGTGGATATTTTAATGAAACAGCAGAAAACAAAACTAGAAGTTATTGATTTCTTACTCAAATACAATCTAGACTTTGCTCATCTCTCTACATATTTAGCAAACCATGCAAACGTGTATTTTGGCAAATCCCATTCAGTTTGTAAACTTTGTATGAAAGAACTTACCTACTAAATGTCTTGCATACCTTAAACACACACTGCTAAAAAGGGGTGTGATTTGCTTACCTGTGGTATTGAGGCTTTCATAATGAAAGTTTTGGTCACTTTCCAGTTTCCTCAAAATGTGAGAAGCACTTAATGAGATTTTTAAATTTAAGTTTCTAGAAATGAAGGGAGCTAGCTTCCAGAGACATGTCCTACAGGGTCACTGTCACTGATACAGCTGCAGAAACGATGGTAAAATGCTGGCCTGTCGTAAAATCAAATTTTCAAAATCGGAATCAAGAAGAATGCCATTCTCTAATTTGGAAATACACTGAGGATGAAAATGGAGGGAAGGGTTACAGTAAAACAGAAATGTCTTTGCTGTTTCTCCAAAACGGGTTGATCTTTGAAGAGGCCACAAGGTGCCTAGGAAGGGATGGACAGCGTACCTGAGTGTTTGATTCAGTGAGCTGTGGTTCACCACCAGAAAAAGGTAGCTAAGTTAGCGGGAACTTTTCCACTTTTTAATTTAAAACTGTAACTTATGTGGAATCTACCTTCGATTTCAGAAAGTAAAATCAGCTCTGTGCTTTAAAACTATTTTCCCTGAGAAAGAGGCTTAGTTAAGGATGACATTTAATGTCCTTTTTTGTAGTGTGTAAAACTGATGGACATTTTAGACACAGAAAGCTTGTACCATGAATTCGTAGATGTAAAGGACCTGATTGGCAGCAGCTGGTCTGCCAAAACAAGACTGGAGATACAAAGTAGATGGGCATTATTGGGGAACTGAAAACTAATTCCTACAACTCTAAACCCTTCTGTTGCTATTAAGTAAGATTCTCAGTTTATTTAGCTTAATGGCTTCATGTTGGACTGATACAGCTGTCAGTGTCATACGAACTTGGTAAGAACAGAGCTGTGAGTCAAAGTGAATATTACATTTGACTGTTCTCAGTTTTATCTTTATATGAAAAAACTGGAGGCCTGAAATGCATGCAGTTTGGAGGAGCATTACTGGAAAAGGAAACAGAGAGAGTAAAAATATCCTACTGTATCGTGGGATAGAAGGAAATATCTCTTTGACATTTTTGTTGAAAAAGGTAGTTTCTGTTTATTAGTCCTATTGAATTTGCATTCTCCTTTCAAAAAGTCTTACATTCTAATTTCAAAGAAAAATCTCATGATTACACAATAATACAGACTGAAAAACTTAAATATTCAATAAAAAGTTTAAAAACGCTCAATACATTGTTTATCAGAAGACAAATAGAAACATTGCAAAAATACTGTTAGATTTTCTCACACATATTATTTATTTAATTAATGCTACTATTAATTACTGTTTGTTGCCATTGCTAAATAGTCCTTTTGTTGTTTTGTTTAAATAGCATTTATATAACACAAAAGTGAAGAATACAGAACAATTTCAAAAATTTCTTTCATTTTAAAGTAATAACACATACATGCATAGTTACTTATTATATAATATTATGTTTTTCTTAAACACTTTTATGGCTACATCCCAGGATGGCTCTCCAAAAAGCTGGCCACTCTAGTAGCCAAGGCTCTTACCTGTCAGTTCAGGGCTCCAAAGGAGCATGTCCCAAAGTGGAAACTGAATCTCCTTTGAGGATCTAACCTCAGATGTCATGTATCATCACTTCCGCCATATTCTGTCCATTAAAAGTAAGTCATTATGGCAGACCCACTTTCAATGGGATGGAAATTTGACTCCACCTTTGTATGAGAGGAATGCCAAATTGTGTTTGTGTTTTTAAATTGCCACAAATTATGGAGAATACGGTCATTCTTATATACTTTTGGTAGGAAAGCAAACTGGTACACTCTTTTTAGAGAACAATTTGGAATTATTGATCAAAATTCTATTTTTTTATTTTTAGGAATTTAGGGCATTGTCTTAGGTTTCCAGGAATGCTATAGCAAATGCCACAGGCTGGTTGGCTTAAACAACAGGAATTTATTGTCTCATAGTTTTGAAGGCTAGAAGTCCAAAATCACTGAATCAGTGGGCCATGCTTTCTTTGAAGTCTGTGGTGTTGTGGTGGTAGCTTGCCAGCAATCCACAACTCAATCTCAGCCTTTGTGCCGGTTGTCTTTTTCTTCATCTCTTTTTTTCTACTGTGCCCAAATTTCCTCTGCTTATAAAGACCCCAGTCATTTTGATTAAGGCCCACCCTAATTCAGTTTGGCCTCATCCTAACTTCTTCAAAGATCCTGTCTACAAATGAGTTCACATCTACAGACACATTTTGGGTATGTGTCATTATTCAATCTAACACAGATATGGACAAAGTTGCACAAATATGCTGAAAGTATTTATTAAGGCTTCTTTCACCCCACTCCCTCCAACCTTTTATTTTAAAAATATTCAAAATTACAGAAATCTATTGTGGTAGACTAGAGAAAGTCAGAAATTATTTATACTCTTCCAAGGAGACATGGATCTTGTTCCCCTTCCCTTGAATCTGAGCTACTCTGACTTCTTTGAGTAATAACATGGCAGAGGTTGTGCTGCTCCAGTTCCTGATCTAACTTTGAAGAGGAGGGCTATTTTTGCTTTGGTTTCTTGAAACACTGAGTCACTGTGTAAGGCCAACTACTCTGGTGGAGAGACCAGATGGAGAGTCCACCAGACCATATGGAGAGGGAGAAAGTTTCAACTAATTCCAGTCCTTCAACCATCCCCACTAAGTTACAGGTTGTGTGAGTGAAGCTGTTTTGGGTTCTCAGAACCGGTTTATCCTTCAGTTGAAAGCCACTGACTGACTCCAGATAATGCCACTGTGCTGATTTAAAAGGATGTAACCCCCTAGAAAAGCCATGTTTTAATCAAAATCCCATTTCATAAAGGTAGAATAATCCCTATTCAATACTGTATGTTTGAAACTGTAATCAGAGCATCTCCCTGGATGATGTGATTTAGTCAAGAGTGGTTGTTAAACTGGATTAGGTGAGGAAATGTCTCCACCCATTTGGGTGGGTCTTGATCGGTATATTGGAGTCCTATAAAAGAGGAAATGTTTTGGAGAATGGGAGATTCAGAGAGAGCAGAGAATGCTGCAGCACCACGAAGCGGAGAGCCCACCAGCCAGTGACCCTTGGAGATGAAGAAGGAAAACACCTCCCGGGGAGCTTCCTGAAACAGGAAGCCAGGAGAAGAAGCTAGCGGATGATGCCATGTTCACCATGTGCCCTTCCAGATGAGAGAGAAGCCCTGACTGTGTTCGCCATGTGCCTTCTCACTTGAGAGAGAAACCCTGAACTTCATTGGTCTTCTTGAACCAAAGTATGTTTCACTGGATGCTTTTGATTGGACATTTCTATAGACTTGTTTTTATTGGGACATTTTCTCGGCCTTAGAACTGTACATTAGAAACTTATTAAATTCCCCTTTTGAAAAGCCATTCTGTTTCTGGCCTCCTGCATTCCGGCAGCTCGCAAACTAGAACACCACATAGAGCAGAATAATCATCTGGCCGATCCTTTCTCTAATTCCTGATAAACAATATCATTAAATACAATAAAATGGTTATTTTTTAAGCTGTTAAGTTTTGGAAATAGCTGGATATGTAACAATAGATAACCGAAACTCTTCAATACTCTTCACCTATATTCACCAACTGTTAACATTTTGTTACATTGTTTTCTTTCTTTCTCTCACATACATAGATACACACAGAGACACCCTCTTACACTGAATCATTTAATAGTAACTTGCAAATATCATGATACTATCTCTAAATAATTCAGCATCAATTCTCCTTTGTAATCACAATACCATTTATCACTCCCAAGACATTTAAAATTGATACAATAATACTATATAATATATGGTTCACATTCATATTTCATCAACTGCCCTAATAATGTCCTTATTTAGCTTTTCTTAAAAACAAAAATCCAGAATCCAATCAAGGGTTATGCATAGCGTCAGTTGTTACATTTCTTCCAGTTTCTTCTTTTTGTTCTTTCCTTGCCTTCTTTATATCCTCCCTCAATTCATTGATTTGGTTTTTGATGAGGTTTTCCATGTCTGTTCGTATATTCCAAATTAATTGTTTCAGCTCCTGTATGTCATTTGAATTGTTGGTTTGTTCCTTTGACTGGGACATATCTTCAATTTTCTTAGTGTGATTTGTTATTTTTTGCTGGTGTCTAGGCATTTAATTACCTTAATTAGTTTATTCTGGAGATTGCTTTCACTTCTTTTATCTACGGTTTTCTTGCTGAATGAATTTGTTGTCTGTCTGTTCCTTGACATTCCATTCAGCTTTATCTGGACCTTTAGCTTAAGTTTTGTTTAACAGAGGGGAATTTTTCAGTTCTTGTTTTCTTGTTTCTTGCCCTGCTTGTGTGGTGCCTTCCCCCACACACACACTTAGGAGGGTCTATTTAGATATTATAGACCCCAGCCAGATTTTCCCAGACCAAACTGGCCTCCTATCAGGAGGAAAGAGTCACCGGCATCAGTTTTCCCTGAGGGTGAGACCCAGCAGGTTGAAAGACTTTCCTGTGAAGTCTCTGGGCTCTCTTTTTCCTATCCTGCCCAGTATGTGGTGCTTGTCTGACTGCAGGTCCCACCAGCATAAGATGATGTGGTACCTTCAACTTTGGCAGACTCTCCCTGCTGGGGGCATGGTGGAGACAGAGGAGAGATTGTAGGCTGGTTTTAATGGCTTCAAATTACCAAGCCCTGGTGTCTGAATTCCTTGATGGAGGGATTCCACCTGGGTGGGGCTTCACCCCTCCCCTGGGGAAGGCACAGGCTCCAGATAAGCCCCCAAAAGAGCTCACTTCTGCCTATGCCTGGGGCAGTTGCAGCCTGAAAAGTCCTGCCACTGTATCCAGAGGCAGTCAAGCTTTTGTAGATACACAGCCATGAAAACCTCTGTTTCCTTCTTTTTTTTCCCCCCTTTTTCTTTCAGTCCTGCCTGCTTGGCGCCAGGGCAAAAGTGAGCAACCTCCGCTTTGATCAGGTTCACCTAAGCTGGGGGCCTATTTTTAGTAGTCAGAATTTGTTAATTAATTCCACAACTGCTGTTTGATTGTGCCCATTCCCTGCTGCTGGTAAAGTCCTTTCCTTTCCCCTCTGGGAAGTGGCCTGTGGGGGAGGGGCACTGGTCACCGCAGCTTTGGGAACTCATGGTTCTGGGGGATGCTCGCAGCTGGTCCAGCTGGTCCAGACTGTGGTACGCTGTGTGTCTGGTCACTGATGTGGACCCAGGAGCTGTTCTGTACTGTTTCTGGTTATTTAGTAGTTGTTCTGGAGGACGAACTAAAACGCGCACGTTGTTAAGCCGCCATCTTGACCCAGAAGTCCCCTCAAATTGTTACATTTCTTTAGTCTTGTTTAAATCTATTACAGTGTTGCCTTGCCTTTTGTTTTCTTTTATGTCATCGATATTTTTGAAGAGTTAAAAAAAGTTGTCTTGTAGAATGTCCCACCATCTGAGTCTGTCAAGTCATTTCCTCATGATTATATCAGGGTTAAACATTTTTGTTAAGAGTAACCCAAGGGTGATTTTGTGTCTTTTTATTATGGCATTCAAGAAATGACAGCGTATGCCTTATTGATAATAACAAGTTTGATACTCGGTAAGGTGATGTCCGTGAGATTTCTCCACTGTGCAGTTACATATTTTCTTTTATAATTAATAAGGATTCTGTGGAGTGATATTTTGAGACTGAATATCCTGTTTCATGACAACCTTTTACCAAATTGTTTTTAGCATTCATTGATGATCCTTATCTGACTCATTTGTTATGTAAATGTGGTTGCATGATAGTAGTTTTCTAATTCTGTATTTCTTCCTATATTTATTTGTTGGCATCATTCTCTAAAGAACTTATTTCTTGACTACCTTTTCTTTTTTTGCTAATTATCATAGATTAAATTATTCTTTTTTAAATTATTGGTTGTAAAGCTCAAATTGTCCCAAATTTGGCCAAAAAGTGCTCTTTCAAATTGGCGCCTTCAAATTGGCTCTTTGAAAGTTCTTTTAATTCTTGGTGCAACTTCCTTCCTTTTTGAGGGTTCCAAAGGTGTTCCAGGATCACTTCGTAATTTTCCCACCCCAGACATGGAATTAACCTTTTCCCCTAAGGAGCTATGTTCCTTTTTGAGAGGAAGGCATTTAGAAGCCAAGTATTAGATTCTAGGTGTGTTTATTGCGATTGAAACTCAGTTTATACTGATTTCTCCAATTCAAATCCAACATCACAGTGTTCTCCCTCAGATCCCCCCACCTCTTATCTTTATCTCCTTTTCCTATAATGAGAAACCTAGTTCTCCAAAACATCAATTTATTCATTTCTTCTATCTTATGGATACACAATAAGTTCCAGAATTACTCCACCAATACAACCAACCACAATTGAGTCACGTACAAGATTTCTTTACAATTATTTTTGTCCTTAGAATGTTTTCCACTAAGAATGTTCAGTCAGAGTTCCATGCTCAAATGTTACTTGAGTTAATTCTTTCTTCCATCTGGTTATGTTACCAATTTTATATACAGCCACATTCTGTTTGTTTTCAATGTCAGGGTTTTCTTTTTTGTTCAACTTTTCAATTTAATTTAATTTTTACAGGTATGTAAACCATTTACATGTGTCAAAAGGCAAAATTAAATAAAAAGAGAATGCTAAAGAGCTCTGTCTTCCATCCCTATTTCTACCACTATGTTCCCACCTCCAACTTATAGGCAACAATTATCAGTAGTTTCTTCTGTATTCTCTCTTTATTTTTTTAAATAAAACATATTGCTTCTTTATTTTTATGCAAAATGTAGCAAAGTAAATGTATTTCCCTTGTTTTCTCACTTAATATATCTAAAAAAGTCATACCTTTGTCAAAAATAAGTTGTGCATATTTCTGTGGATCTATTTCTGGGTTCTCTATCCTGTTCCATTCACATATGTATCTATCCTTCCTATACACCATGTAGTTTTGATTATTGTAGCACTGTTATAGTACTGAAATTATGTACAAAATAACTTACATGAAACTGATTATTCTGTAGCTCAAAACATCACTAACATATATTTTAAAGAGAGAATATTTATTATGGGATTTTCATATATGATGCCCATTTTCTTTTACTCTTCCCTATCAGTTTAAGATTGAATATAATACTGAATTTAAAAGGATAGTGCCCAGAATATTTTAATACTGCATTCTTTTTGGTCATATTATGTTCTCATTAAGATGGCAACCTGATTCTTGCAGCTGTTCAGGGAAAAAAATCTTGGAGTTCTTCTTGATTCCCCTTTTTCTCTCACACTTACATTTAATCCATCAGTGAGTCCTGTCATCCAAATGCTGTATTTCTAGAATCCTATACTTTCTTACCATATCAGGGTTCCCACCCTATCCCCAACCACCATCATCTCTCACCTGTTTCACAGCAATAACCCACTTGCTATCTCTCTACTTACACTCTTGCCCCTCCATAGCCCAATCTCTACACAACTAAACAGTGATACTTTTTCAAAATAAGGCACAATGTGACATACTCTTCTCATAACCCTCTAATGTTTCCCACATCACTCTTGACACCTTCTCTCTCATATCTCTTCTGTCATTTTCTACCATTTTTCTCTTGCTCACTACAACTCCAGTCACATTGGTCTCCTTCTAAACTAGAACATGCCAGGCATGCCCTTACCACAAGAAATTTATACTTGCTGAACCCTCAGCCTGATAATCTCTTTGGCTGAATCCCTTTTGTTTTAATTTGCTGAAGCTACCAGAATGCAAAATATCAGAATGGATTGGCTTTTATAAAGGGGATTTATTAAATTATAAGTTTACAATTCTAATGCCTTTAAAATGTCCAAACTAAGGCATCCAGAGAAAGACACCTTGGCTCCAAAGAAAGGCCAATGTCTATCACACAGGAAAGCATGTGGCTGGCATCTGCTGGTCCTTGTTACCGGTTCCATTGCTTCAAGCTTCTGATTCCAGTGGCTTCCTCTCTAAGTGTCTGCATGTCCTCACTTAGCTTTTCTGGGGCAAAACTCTGGGTTCTGGCTTGCTTAGCATCTCATGGGAAGGCACAATATGCCTTCCTACGAGATGCTGGGCTCTTCTCCTGGCTGCTGGTTTCAAATGGCTCTCACAGATCTTGTGGGTCCTTCTGGCATTTTCCTCTTTATCTCCAAATGTTCATATCTGTGTCAGCTCTGAACTCTTTTATTCTCAGTGAGCTCTTTCAAAGATTCACTTTGAATGGGTGGAGTCACATCTCCATCTAATCAAAAGATCACCCCCACATTTGGATAGGTCATATCTCCCTGGAAACAACCTAATCAAGAGGTCCCACCTTACAATATTGGATCAGGATTAAAAGAACATGGCTGCCCCCACACAACTGGATTTAGGATTAAAAGAACATGGCTTTTCTGGGGTACATACAGTTGCAAACAAGCATGCCTATGTAGCTTGTTCTCACTTCTTTTAGATCTTCTTTGTTCCCTTTTTCATACAAAACAGAACTCCCATACCTGCTTTCTCTCTCTTCTGTACTTTGCTTTATCTTTTTTCCTCCATATTACCTAGCTCCACCTGACATAGTCTGCATTTATTCATTTATACAAAATGTAAACTCTAGGCCAGAGAGTTTTTTTTTGTTTACTGATTTACCCCTAGGGCCTGGACAATTTCTGGCATGTTGCAGGGGCTCAATAAGCATTTTTTGGATGAAGAAATGGATTAAATAGTAGAGATTACGGTATATAGTTTAGTGAAGATGGGCTTGTCTCTGTACTTTTCATTTTAATTTATCAACAGTATTTCTTATGTTACTTAATCTTCATGTTATGAAACTAAAACTTAAGCTTTAAGATGTAAAATTAAATTCCCAAATAAAATGACATAGACTTTTAGTTTGTAACAATCCACCACAATGAAGATTTGTCTTCACCTTGTTATGGTATGTATTATGGACAGTAATTATAATTTGTATCATGGGTAGTATTCTAACGAAGGAGGTGGCAGAGGATATACAGGAAGTTTAATTGCAAATCGCCACTGTAGTTGAGTCAAACCTTTCTGCATACAGCCATTCATCATGAGTGACAGCCAAGAGAAGGAGGAGAAGTAGCAGACTCTTCCATGAATCCCTCTCCCCCCTACTCTTCTCACCCTGTCATTCAGTTTACAGTCCTCTTTGCTGGCTACAATCATTCCCAGAGGATGTATTTATCACTGTGGAAAAAAACTCAAATGACATCAGCAGCAGCACTTACAACTTTGTGCTTTGATCCAATAAATAATGTGTGTTAAACATGTGGAAGTGTTGAAGCAGCTCTTAATATTATGAAGAATCAAACAGGGTTATCAACCATTGTCTTACCTGGAAACTGGTTACCATGAGGTAGCTCAGGTCCCACCCTAGACCTGCATTTACTGTGCTCCCTGGGTGATTCATGAAAATAGTGAAATTTGATAAACATTGATCCATAGGAGATTGGACTAATGCCTGAAACCACCATATCTTTAGGACATGATTTAAGATGGTCGTCTCACAAACAAGATTCAACTACACTGAGAAAATAAAAATCTCTCTCCAGTCCCTCTGCAAGATGGGCATTATCATTCCTATTTGCAGCTGAATAAAATGATGTTCAGAAAAATGAACTGACTCTCCCAAAGTGCCAAAACCAGTAAATGGAATAAAAATTACCAGAGCCAATCTTTAGACCCCTCAATCTAGCCCTCTTTCACCACAACACAGAATTGTTTAAAGGATTTTTTTTCTAGTTTTCCTTTTGATGATACATAAACCAGTCAAAGCCAATCTTATTTTCTTCTAAGGACTATATCTCACATACATTTAATGTCACATAGCTCTGAACAGAATAGCTTTTGATGATTCTTTGAAAATAGTATATTTGACTCTATCTGAAAGGCCTCTGCCTCTGGAGAATGTCCAACACCAAATGTGGTTACTATTACATGGATATAAACTAAGTACATTTTTGGAAACAGGCAAGTGAATACTCAGCCTTGTAACAAATATTAAAGCTATCCCTAGTGTGGTGGTTTCGAATTGTATGCACCCCAGAAAGACATATTCTTAAATCTAATCCACTCCTGTGGGTGTGGGCCCTTTGTAAGTAGGATCTTTTGATGAAGCTATTTCAGTTAAGGTGTGACCCACCTCATTCAGGATGGGACTGGGTTCTTTTATAAACAGAATGAATTCAAAGAGAGAGAGAGAAGACATGGAGCCAAGAAGTTGAAATCAAGGAAATTTGGAAGAAGAGGGAGAGGTCAGCAAAAGCCTTCATCTGCCTTTCCACGTGGTAGAGGAGCCAAAGATCACCAACAGCCAGTCTTCAGGAAGAAAGCATCACCTTGATGATGGCTTAATTTGGACATTTTCACAGTCTCAAACTATAAGTTAATAAATATCCATTGTTTAAATCTGACTCATTTCATGGTATCTGCTTTAAGAAGCCTGGGAAACTAAAACAATGTACCATTCAGCTTTGGCTTATTTCTTAAATCTGCATTAATATTTATGAATGGTTTTGCCCCTATAAAGGTGGATAATATTATATATAATTTGGAGAGGAAAATAAATTTTGAAGCTTTAAGAAGAGTGATGGACATAGTAGTTCTTTAGAAAGATTTTTAAAAATATATGCAACAGAAATTTTTCTATTTGGTTTAATATGCATGTGTGTGCCAGGGAACAGGGCAGAATGCTACATACATGCATATACATAATTAAATCCTCATAATTACTCATACATAGTTCCTGGTGCATTTCAGGATAGATACTATATACTTTAGTTAATATCTTCGCAGAATCTTTGGCAAACTGATGATAACAGCATTGAGTAGATTATACTTCTGTAAATACCAATTATCAGTGATTAAAATAGAATATACATAGACAAAGCTCCAGAATCTCATGAAGACATGAATTTTTAAACTCTTCCAGTGCCCTTCTTTAGACTCTTTATTAAAAACAATGGAAGAGCTGAAGGTTTTAAAAGCTTTTACTCCTCTACTAACCTGGCATTAAATGTCTCCTTTCAATAGACAACATATTAAATGTAGCATATTTATAGAGTTTGTTTATTTTAAGTGGCAAAAACAGTTCTGCTTGGGAATGTGAAATCCAGTTTGGAGAGAAGACAACTCCTGTGGCCCCTGTGCTCCCATCAACATACCAGAGTTACAAAAATATGGCTCAAGAAATAATACTTGCTATTCTGTACATGCACTGGAAGGTCTCAAGGGTTTAAGCATTACGTATGGTCTGCATATTAGTTACTATCATGTGAATTCTCTATATAATCTGTACACCATCATCATACTTGATCTGCAATCATTTAATTAAAAATCAGAGCACTATTGGAGATGTTTAGCTTATCACCATTATTTAATATTTGTTTTATGACCAGCAAGGAAAGGATTGTGGGAAACTGGCAATTTTTCTCTTGGGAAATAGAAACAATCAGAACCATCGACCCCATGCATATATAAAACAAGATCTAAATCACATTTATCTCCCACCAGAGAACGAGAAACACAGTGACTGTGTCTCCAGAATTAAAAATTAATAGCCATAAAAGGGTCTATAAAAGGGGTGAAAAGGATGTAGGTTTTGTAACATAACACAGGGAGCACCTAGAGAGTCATTTATTTGCATTTTGGAGCTGGAGAGTTACAAAGATAGTCAATTCTGCTAACCATTTTTTAAACATAGAAAGCTTGTTTGGAAAAAACCAACTTGAACTAGGTTGAACTTTGTTTTGAAATGAAAGGTTTTTTAGCTTGAATTTTTAGTGCAACTGACAATAAAATCTTAGTAACAGATCATCTCAAAAGCCCTTCATTTTGTAATGCTTGGCACAATTTTATCGTGATAAAAATTTTTGTTTGAATTTTGCGGTTATTTGTGAAATCAAATATTGATCTTTTAAATGGGAAAAAATAATATTCTGACCTGAAAATGAAAATAGCACAATCACAATATTTTCCAATTCACAATATTAACCTGAAGTAACTTATTTATTCATCAGGTGATACTTTTACTATGCTTCATTTTATTTGTTTATTTATAATAGGAGGAGGAGAAAGAATACAAGAAGAAAAACTATTATGTTATTATGGCCAAATCTTCCTTGCTTCATATGGGATTATTGTTCTTAAAGAGCTTTGCAAAAATCACTTACCAAGGTCAAGAGTTTACTGAGGTCAAGAAGATTAGGCTTGAAACCAAACTTTGTGATTTATCAGCTGTATGTTCATGGATAAATTACCAAACCTCCACGTGCTTCAGTGTCCTCATCTGCAAAATGGCAATATGAAGAGTACCCAGCTCACAGGTCATTGTGGAGATTAAATGCACTAATCCTCTAAAGAACATAGGACAGTGCCTTTCATGTGTGACAGGTAATGAATGTTAACTACTATTAATATTTTTATTAATAACTATTCTTTCTACTTTTATACACAATACTGTAACAGACAACTTTGCTTTGCTGAAACATTTTCACAGTGAAAATTCTCAGGAATGAAATAACTCATAATAATACACTCACCCCTATATGTTCTCCTTGATTCCTGCCAAATCGGGACCAAAGAGTCTTCATAGACTAACTTCTGGGTACATGCCTGAGACAACAGAGTAGTATTCAGGGGTAGGAGCAATAAGCAGGGATATGCTGATAAACCAACTCTCTGAAAAGAAAGCAAGCTTTGACTTGTAGTGTTTGTTCTATGTACCATGACTTACTTCAAGCTACCAGTGGTGTGCACAACTGGCTTGCAAAATTTCTGTAAATTTAACTGTTTTTTGGGAGATGGTGTGAGCTGGCTCCAATACACCACTGCACATGGAGTGGCAGCCTTTTGGGATGTTGTAAAACAAAGACATTCAATGGGCCAGGAATCCAAGGGATCAATTCTATTGCCTATACCTCTGCTACTCAAAGTACGGTCCAAAGACCGGCAGCTTCAGCTTCATCAGGAAACTGACAAGATATATAGACTCTCAGGCCCTGCCCTAGACCCACTAAATCAGACTCTGCATTCTTACAAGATGCTTAGGTATTTCATGTACACATTGAAGTTTGAGAAGCACTGTTCTAGCTAAAACGGTGGTTTCCACCTCCACCTGAAAGGACTCTGCTTCAGAGAGCTTATCCATCTGGTTTAATGATCTACTTGTGCTTGATAGCAAGAAAGCCAAGCGTCTCTTCAATTAAAACACATGTACACACATACACAGAAAAATCAATCTATTCACTAACACATTTTGAACTGTGAAGGCTGGTGTCCTACTTACTTTATATCTAGTAAGAAAATCATATGTGTGAACTGTGTTTGAATTTACATTCATTCTGGAAGCATGTATTTATGAAATGCCTTATATAAAATTGGACAAGTCATAATTCCTTCTCTTAGGAAACCTGTCCTCGATAACCATAATATAGAACATGTGTAGCACTTGCTGTGGGTGACTTACCCATATCCCTCACAGAATCTCAATCTGTACTAGTTAGCACTTGAATTTCTTTGCCTGAGAGCTCTCTGACCACTGGAGCTGATTTTGTTCCCTATCAGCAAGCCAAAATAAGCAGCCTTTAACCAGTGATTGGTGGGAGTTGGGGTTTAAAAACCCCAGACCTTCTGAATTCAAAACGTATTATAAAGCTACTGTACTTGAAAGAGCATGGAATAAAATTGAGAGTTCAGAAATAAACCCACATCTATGGCCAACTGATTTTTGATAAGGGGGCCAAGTCCACTCAGTGGGAAAAGAATAGTCTATTCAACAACTGGTTCTGAAAAAGCTGGATATCCACATGCAGATGAATAAAAACGAATCCTACTTCACGTCATACACAAATGAACTCCAAATGGATCAATTACATAAATATAAAATAAATATAAGAGTTCAACCCATAAAACCACTAGAATAAAACATAGGAAAAACTTCTGGATCTTATATTTGGAAACGGATTCTTAGATATCACACCCAAAGTACAAGCAACAAAAGAGAAAGTAGATAAATTAGATTTCATAAAAATTAAAAACTTTTGAACATTCATTATCAAGAAAGTGAATAGACAACGTACCGGATGATAGAAAGCAGTTACAAATCATATATCTGATAAAGGTTTACTATCCAGCATATATAAAGAACTCCCATAATTAAAAAAAAAAAAAAAAGACAAACAGCCCAATTAAAAAATGGGCAAAGTACTTGAACAGACACTGAATAGAAGACAAACAAGTGGTCAATAAGCACATGAAAACATACTCAACACCTTTAGCCACTCTGGAAATGCAAATCAAAATCACAATGAGATACCACTTCACACCTGCTAGGATGGCTATTATTTAAACAAAACAAAACAAAACAGAAAATAACAAGTACTGGCAAGGATGTGGAAAAATTGAAACCTGCATGTATAGCTGGTAGGAATGTAAAATGATGCAACTTCTGTGGCACACCCTAACAAAACATGGATCAAGTTTTGGCAAATTCACGGAAGGAAAGATTTTCAGCTGTAATGACTTCTGTACCATGGCTGGCCCACTCTCCCCTGAGGGTGGTCCTCTGTGGTGGGCTTATTCAGCTGAAATTTCTACAGGTGTGTAGGCTCTGGGGCATAGAAGGTGTGGGAGGGTCAAATTGTTTAATGAGCATATTTAGAATCTGTAGAAAACCCAGTGAATAACATATGGATTTAAAGGGTCCATGGCTAGTAAATACAAGAATACAGACTGTAACCCAGGTCTCTGAACGTCTCGATTATTGTTCTGCAGATAAGGTCAGATTGTGTATGTGACAGTATCACTCCTACCAGGTATTAAGGGTCAAAAATCTTTACTAACATCTATTAATGATTAAGTGCTTATTACGTAGAGCACTTTACATAGTGCTAATCATCTTGCATAATCTTGTTTAATGCTTCCAACAACCCTTTGAAATGGTAACTATTATTATTTCCATTTTACAGGGGAAGTCCCCGAAGCACAGAGAGATTAAGTAATTTGGCCCAATTCACAAAGCAAAAGTTGAAGGTAAAATTCAAACCTAGGCTCTCTGGCATAGACCAGTTTTAACTACTGCTCTGCTCTGCTCTGCTCTCCAGCATCCATACTAGCTCTTTTTATTGGACCAGAAAAATTGAGGGTCATTAAAGCCTTAGAACTAAGTCCATTTGGCATTGAGAATAGAACCCTACTTTTGCTTCAAAGTAAATGAGTTCTGTTCACTGGAGTTGGAAGAATTCACTTCATGATTTTTATTCACATTCAAGTGAGTTGACTGGTGGATAATCAAAAAGCGCCAAGGCTGAGTGCTTCGTCTAGGACAGGTGTATCTACCCCAATGGGATTTTCTTCCCTTTACACTCCCAGTTAACTCTCCTTCTTTCACCTAATTCCCCAAACTTTTAATTTTTCTTTAAATTTTAAAAGAAATACCTGTTTATCATTAAAGAATGTAAAACGGTGCAAAAGAGTATATAAAGTGAAATATAAGAACATTCCTATCCCTCATGCTTAATTCCAATCATGCCCAACTGCTCAGAGTTAACTCTTCTTACCAGTTGCTTCTTGGTACCTCTACAAATGTTTCTAGACATTTACAATGAATATTTATAGCTAAATGCTATCAACTATACATGCTGTCCTCTCTGTTTTGTTTTTAAACTTAATATATCATGCATATCACTTCCTACTGTTTTTATTTCTGGCTCCTAAAACAAATACCATGCAAAGAGTTAGATTACACAATGGGAATTTATTGGCTGTTGGTTTTGAGACTAGGAGAAGTCCAAAATTAAAATCACCTTGTCAGCAAGGCCATGCTTTCTCCTAGAAGATTGTGCTGTCCTGGGGTTGGCTACCTGGTCTTTAGCTCTTTTGACACAGCAGTGCACATGGCTATGTCTTCTTCTTTCTCCTCTGGGTTTCCTGTAGCTTCTCTCTGTCTGACTTTCACTCTGTTTATAAAGGACTCTTAGTATTTTGGATTAAAGCCAACCTGATTTACTTGGGCCACACTTTAACTGAAGTAACATCTCGAAGAGATCATATTTGAAATGGGTCCCCACCCATGAGAATGCAGATCAAGACCATGAAAATGTTCAAACTGGGATACACGATTCAATCCACATCACCTATGAGTATCTATAGATCTATCCAATGCTGCATTGATCGATAGGCACAGACCTGGGGCCCTGGCAAAGCCAGATAAATAAATGATAAATAAATAAGAAAGGAAAATCAACTTTCATGAGCGTAAACAAAATCTTTTGCAAGATATTTCCAGAACCCGAAAAATCACAGCAAGCTATTTTGATTTCACCATGCAAGGATTTTTTTTAGTTGTATGGTTTAAGTTTATTTTTAATTGAAATTTCATATTGGGAGCACATTGAGGGTTTGGGGTTGCAAAGTCCTCAAACCATCTCGGAATTTAACTCATTCTTTTTAATAGCTACATTCATTTCACAGAAGTACTGTATTTAAAAAGTTTCTATAAATGGTCATTTACAGTATTTCTAATGTATTAATATAAAATAAGGTTTCAATGAGCATCTCTCTCTGTATCTGTTTACCTTTGCTTACTTGTATGGCTACAACTTGTATGTACACATGGGTCTAAACTCTCAGTACTCCAAACCTCGCCTTTTAATTCTGAGATTTCTTTGACAATTCAAATATTTTTTGGGATAAAGAAGGGAAAACTGAATCACAATATTAATTGAGTTTCTGGAGATTCTCTAAAGAACCTGAATTAATATTGCTCTAAAATTTAACTCCAAGAACTTTTGTTGTATGAACATGACAAATCTCCTTGAATTTGGGAGAAAAAGTTTGGAAATCTTTCACACAGATGTAGTTGAAGGTCTCCAGGGTCTTACAGAAAATATGACTTGTTTTTATCAGAAGATAACTGTCATTACATACTTTCCAAATTGTGCATTTATGTTCACTCTACACAGTAGCCCATAGTTACTAGGAAATAAGGAGAAAGGGCAAGACTCTCTGTTGGTGTTCATTATTACAACAGACTTGGTGACATACATTGAATTTTCCACCCAAATCAGGGGCCATTAATCAGGAGTTCTGGGTACTAGAACATCCTCAGGGCTGAGAGTCCCTGAACAGGGCACATTCAAGACTGACTGATGCTGCCTTAACATTGAATTCAAGTATAAAACAAATTCCTGTGTCCATGCAAGATTCTATCATGCTCTATATGACAGCACAAATCTTTTCCTTGGAGAACATGCCACTATATTAAGCAATTTGTCCTCCCCACAGCAGAGGACAGAATTTGGTTTGGAGTAATTAATTTGTAATTGGTCAGCTAAGGATGTGTGAGTGTGAATGTGTATGTGCAAACAGACTGGTCATCAAACAGTCACCCTTTGCCCTTTGTGTAGATATCACTCCCCTGGCTGTGTGGAAAAGATGAATGTGTTTGAAGGAGAATTCCTGGCATTGTAGAATTCTTAGCACTTCCATGTGTCACCATTTTTTTTTAATCTTAAAAGAATTTTTTTTTTGCCTGGAAATGAAATCCACTTTATCTTTACCCCTATTTCTTAAATTGGGAAACCATGTTGGAACCCTCTGTTTCCTGGAGAATTTACGGTTTCACAGCTTAAAGAAGCCCTAGATGCCTGATTGCTTTGTAAAGAGCGACTTCCCAAGATCATTTGGTATTTAGCTCATGTAGCTTACCTGATAAATTGCCATTAAAGTTAACACAAGGCAAATACGCACCCTGTGAAGAGAGTGCCTATAATAATGCAGAGGGAAGATACGTCACCTCACACCTCCAACCCAGACGTTGTTTAACCATACCCCACAACTTGTGAATTTCAATTATTTGTTCAGAGGGGCCATTCATAATTGCTTGGTGTAAGCCTGCCTTTAGGATGCAAAGCAGAAGACAATGAAAATGCTACCCGGGCGAATTAGGACAGCAGCACTTAAACATATAAATTAACTAGGCCTCTTTTCACAGCTCCCCTTTTCTATTCTGAGAGGTTTCAGTCTGGTGACATCAAAGACAGGATTATGGGAGAAGATAAAAACTTGATCTAATGTCCGTGTTTGAAGTCATGAAAGTCCTCCTCTGTACAGCCAAATAACCCTCTTCATAACACACACACACACACAAACAGGGGTCCAGGTGCAAAGGGGTTGAGAGTGGGTGGGGTGTGGAAGGGGTGTGAGGAAGGCTGCAGGAAGGTTTCCTGAGGTTGCAGGAATAACTGGGCCTTAAAGCCTTACATCGCCGAATGTGCTAATAGATTGTCTGTATGGCTGGGCTGGTTTTGTTCTGCAAATTAATATGTTAAGTCTTTCTTTTAAGGCTGTATGATGGTGGGATGGTTTTTAAGTGAGATTTTAACTAGGTTTTCTTTGCTATTAGCAAAGATAACAGAATTTTTTTATGTGAAATGGCAGTGATAGCTACCTTATATAAATATTTCCTTTAATATGTTATTTGTCAATCAAATTTCTTGCCTCATAACAACTGTGGTATTTATGCTCACTCTGCACCAATGGGAGAAAGAGCATATGTACAAGAAGTAATATGATAGACTTTAAATTTATTCCAATAAAATAGCTCCTTAGGGAGCAGAAGTTTGCCGGAGGAAACCATACTACAATTTGAAGCCCTTGTCTTACTTTGGAATTCACGGAAATTGTTTGGGATGAATACAAACCTTGGCCCTTTAAAAATGTAGGCAGCTGCACTGCCTGGCCTTGCTGGGAGATTTATTTTCAAAACTCTGCTAGCTACAAACCCATGACTTTTAAAGTCTGTAGTTCTTTAAGCACTAAATCAGCATTCAAGTGGCTGGTTAATCTCCCAAGGGCCAAAATGAAGTGCTCTGCCCTAGTTTGTCACACAGACTGACTGTTAGAAAACTCTTTTTTTTAACACTAAACCTAGCAAGCCTGGGGTATCAATACAGCCTTCAGACGAAGTTGATGAATTGGAGCCATGCCTCACTTTCTCCTTTTTTCTGATTTGTGGACTTGCATGGATCTGAAGTGAAAATTAGAACAAAATAAAATATTTTATTGAGGGAAGAAGGCAGCAAGCATTGCAATTTTGCTTGACAAACTTAGTTGTTTAGGTTCTACCTTCATGAAAAGCTGCCTGTCCCCTCTGAATTCCCAGCCTTCTTAGCGGGGGATCTCCTAGAGTCTTTATGATTGGTCTCTGTATGCTATGACTGGCACGCCTCCAAGGGGAGAAGGCAGCAGGAGGACAACCCATCACACCAGCAAGTGGTATGTTCCTTTCTGAACAATGGCTCTGCCAAACAGCTGATGAGGTCTTTAATCTCCTATTTACTCAAGTTTAACAGAAAATGTTTAAACTTCCTACTTTACTCAAAGGGTGGACTTTGCTTTGTGGTTCTCACCATTTTCTAGAAAAGTCAGACTCTAGAAGGAAGTCTAAGGAGCCCAGTGGCGTAGAAGTCCGAGCAACCCCAAATGACTTATGCTAGCCTCAGTCTTCTTTACACAGTTCTTCACTTTTTTTTATATGCTATATTCCCGGGGTCACATATCATCCTTTTTCCATGTAAGCATCCTGTTATTGCAGCACAATTTGTTGAATTTACGTTGTTTGTTTTCTTCTTTCTTTTTTTGCTTGTTTGTTTATTTTTGGGAAGTGCATGGGCTGGGAATCGAATCCGAGTCTCCTGCATGGCAGGTGAGAATTCTACCACTGAACTACCCTTGGACCTCCTAGTCCTTCACTTTTATATGTACCTACTTATGTTAAAAGTTACTTGGTTAAATGTGATAAAGTTTAGCCATGCATTTATTCTGTTGAAGAAAACATGTCGGCCTCCTGAATTCTACTTTCAAAGCCATTTAAGAAAGTCAGCACATCCAAAGTTTGAAAGCTCATGCAAACAGTGACAAAAAATGGTTTACATATCATTTTTAGAATATATGTGCAATACTAGAAACCAGTAGAAGAGACTTGTCAAGAAACTTTTCCTTTTGCTCAATGTCAATATTTCTAAACTTCCCATGCTCATCTTCAAAATTCTCTCTATTCTGGACTGATCTGCCAAGGAACAACCGGACCTGTGTGAGCTCTATCCCTTTTCCTCAAAAAATCCCTCGGTGGATGGTATGATAGGAATCACTTCAACTTGACTGGTAACCACCTGTTGGCCTCAGGTAAATGTTCAGCCTCTGTAAACAACTCTGGTGGGAACCTGTGGGATGTTTGCTTGCAGGCACCATTGCTCAAAGCAATGGGTCAGGTGTTCTTTCCCAGATGCTTCATATACCAGGTCATACTCTCACCGTACCTCCTCCAGGCCTGCTACTTGATATTTACTAACTAGTGGGAACAGCAAAAGAAGATTAATGCATCAGGAGTTCTCTGGATTTCCCAAATAACTGGAACAGCTCTGATATGTAAAAACCTGAACCAGAGTGATTTAGAGGGGAGATTTTGGACTTCATAATCACCACAGAGCTAGGACTTCCACTAAAGAAATATTCTTCCTGTCCAGTTTCAGGCATTGTTGCTGCTATGGAAATTCCTACCAGATTAAAGACAAAGGCTTTCATTCCTTGATGGAGTGCTGAAGGCCTTGGTCGGTGATTTCCAGGACCTCCAGGGAGGGAGCAAATTTAATTTGTCAAGGGGCCTGTGAAGGTGCTTGTAGCACAGTAGATCTGGGTGGCCCCCCTGAATTTTATGGTGGTTGTGTTCATGGGGAGTGTCCCCTGAAACATCCTGCAGTCAGCACAGGTCTTGGAAATTCTATAAGTCTTCAACTAGAATGACTGTTTGATTGTTTAATGTGTTCTCCATACCCTGAAGCTGTTACATAGTTTTTGCACTCTCATTTTCTCAAGTGCTCAACGTATCAGAAGCAGAGAGGCTATTTTAAATACATTCTATGCCAGACATCAGAGATAGGAGTAGGATAGGTTGTCAAAGCAACTGGAATTCAAGTAGTAAAACAGCAGCCACCATTAATAAGGGTTGCTTAGTTTACTCCAACTCAACTAATTCTGCATAAGTTTTCTGTCTACTTGATCAACCCTTAACTGAGAGTCATGTTGACATCTCCAACCATAATTGCAGATTTGTCTATCTCTCCTTTCAGTTCTATCAGGTTTTTTTCAAGTATTTTGTAGTTATCTGCATTAATTTTGAATGAGCAAATGTTTGTTGTATGTCTAAGGTTATATTGTCAACGTTATTAGGAGGTATGAAAGGCAGACACAAGTGTAAGGACCTTAACAAAGAGACTAATATCAATTAGAAACCATTGATATTTGTTATCAAAACCTACAACTGAGCTTATTAACTGGACTGAGAAGTATAGTGTTTGTGTGGGTGTGTTTACCAGCAGTAATCCTGTCCATTTGGGTAACAGTTCAAAATTTACTGGAGAGTCTCCTGTAGACCGTTTATTTAACTTCCACTGTTTCCATCAGTCAGAAGAGAAAACTTTTGTATCTTAGATCTAAATATATGAAACTATGAATCCCATTTACTTGATTACAATCTACTGTTGTATCACTTGCTTCTCTAATGGAGAGAAAGAAAAGAAATATTAATGTTCAGTAGGAACTTGGAATAGATAGATCTGTTGACTGAATTGCTATTTACAGTAGAACATAGGAAGAAGGAAGAAGCCATGAGCATAGTTCTTGGAACTTCACACGGGGTAAATACAATTCAGTTTATGAAAGTTATATGCTCATTTTTATAATTTATGGCCTCAGAAGAAATTTCTACCACCCCTATATATACAGTAGTATCTGAGTTAGCTCAGTCAGTAAGACAGCTTGTTTTTCCTTTATGTAAAAGGAAGGTACCAGTTGAGCAGTAATCTTTAGAAATGATATCTAGTACTAAGAACTTAAAAAAATAAAGTACCAAAGCTTAGATACAATATTATAAGGTGGCCTGATATAGAGCCCCTTGAGAAGTTTCTGAAAAACACTCTGAGTGCTTTTGAAGGGCAAAAATAAAAGGCTATATAAATAAAATTGATTTAAACAGTTGCAGTGTCTGGGGAATTGAATCACATCTCTCGTAAAGACATGGTCAAGTGTTTTAATCCATGCTCCTATGGGTGTGAACTCATTTGTAAATAGGACCTTTCGTAGATGTTATTATTAGTTAAGGTGTGACCAAATAAGGGTGGGTCCTAATCTACGTGACTGGCAACCTCAGAAGAGAGAGAATTCAGATGGAATTAGAGAAAGTTATGGGAAGAAGTCACAAGTCAGCAGAAACTGGAAGAGCAGACCAAGGAGAGAGAGACGTGACGTCATGTGAGGGGAGGCAAAGAGGCAAGCCCAGGACTCCAAGGATTTCAGCAAGCCAGCCCCAGAATGCAAAGACTTTGGGGAGAAGGCATGGCCTTGACAATACCTTGATTTGGGGCTTCAAGCCTCCAAAATCATGAGAAAATAAACTCTAGTTCTTTAGCAAAGGCATGTGTGATATTTGTCATAGCTGCCTTGGACATCTAAGACAAATGGTTTAAAATAGCTTTAAAAAGGAATTATTGTGATAATTATAAACATCAAATTCAGGGTAGTGCTTATAGAAACTTTAAGAACACGTGCAAAGGCAACTGAATATATGATAAAGGTGAGATGTCAAATCATGGGGGAAAAAGATGAACTTTTAAATAAATTGTGTTGGTGCAACACATTTGGGAAGGAGAAAGGTAGATCCCACACCATACACCAGGATAAATCCCAGATAGATTAGAGAATCAAATACAAAAAGTGAAACATATAAGTAGTAAAAGAAAATATGGGTGAATTCTTTTACAACTTGGAATGGAAGAAACTTTTCTAAGACTTAAAATCCAGAAGCACTAAAAGGGAGGCATAACTTCAACTATTCAACAATACACATATAGAAACTTTGCATGGCAATAAACAAAGCAAAACAAAATAAACTCCATCATAACCAAAATCAAAAGACTAATGCTAAAAAAAAAAAAGACTAATGTTAAATTTGGGAGAAAATACTTGTAATTTATATCACAGACAAAGGGCTAATCTTTTTGGGATGTTAAAATGTTATTTATTAAAAAGAAGAAAAAGACCAAAAATAGCATGATAGCAATGGTCAAAAGACCTGGACTTGGACAGAAAAAGAAATTCAAAAGCCCTTAAACATGAAAAGATACTCAATTTTCTCATAATAAAAAACGTAAATTATAACTACACTGAGATACTGTTTCTCACCTGGACTGGATAACACACTGTTGGGCTAAAACTATGGTGAAACAGGCTCTCTCATTGAATTGCTGGTAAAAGTACAAAATAGTACAATGCAACAAAACTGTAGTTGAATATTCACCTTAGCCAACTAATTCCACCATTAGGAGCCTACACTGAATACATACTTCCACAAATATGAAATTACATTTTATTTCAGTTTCTTAAGCAAATACCATGCAATGGATTAGGTCTTGGTTTTGGGCTAGGAGAAGTCCAAAATCACGGTATGATTAAGGTGATGCTTTCTCCCAGAATACTGTGGTATTTTGCCAAGCAATTATTGGTCTTTGGCTTTTCTGTCATATGGCAGTACACATTGTGGTTTTTCCTGGCTTCTCTGGATTCCATTGACTTCTGGCTTCACCCCTTGGCTTGACATTTTTTTCCTTCTTTTTTTAAAAATATTTTTATTGAGAAATCTTCACACAGATACAGTCATACATAATATACAATTAATAGCTTACAATATCATCACATAGTTGTGTATTCTTCACCATGATCATTTTTAGAATATTTACATCACTACAGAAAAAGAAATAAAAAGAAAAGAGAAAAAACTCATACATCCCATACTTACCCCTCCCTCTCATTGACCACAAGTATTTTAATCTAACCAATTTTTTACTCTTTATCCCCTCCATTGTTTATTTATTTTTATCCTTATTTTTTTATTCATTTGTACATACCCTGGATAAAAGAAACATCAGACACAAAGTTTTCACAATTTCACAGTCACATTTTAACAACTGTATAGTTATACAACCATCTTCAAGAATCAAGACTACTGGAACACAGCTTAATAGCTTCATGTGCTTTCCTCGAGCCACTCCAATACACCATAAACTAAAAAGGGACATCTATATAATGCATAAGAATAACTTCCAGGATAACCTCTGACTCTGAAATCTCTCAGCCACTAAAATTTTATTTTGTCTCATTTCTCTCTTCTCCCTTTTGGTCAAGAAAGCTTTCTCAGTCCCATGATGCTGGGCTCCAACTCCTCCTGGGAATCCTGTCCCATGTTGCTAAGGAGATTTACACCCTGGGAGTCATGTCCCATGTAGGGTGGAGGGCAGTGAGTTCACCTGCTGGGTTGGCTTAGAGAGAGGCCAGATCTGAACAATAAAAGAGGTTCTTTTGTTGTGATTCTTAGGCATCATTATAGGTAGCCTTAGCTTTTCCTTTGCAGGAACAATTTCATAGGAGCTGTCCTGATTTGAAGCTGTTGTGTACCCCAGAAAAGCTATGCTCTTTAATTCTCATTCAATATTGCTGGGTGGGATATTTTTTATTGTTTCCATGGAGATGTAACTCATCCAATTGGGGGTGGTAGATTTTGATCAGATGGTTTCCATGGAGATGTGTCCCCACCCATTTAAGGTGGGATTGCTTACTGGAATTCTTTGAAAGTGAATAATTTTGAAAGAGCCAACAGAGTCCAGAGTGCCAACGGAGATCACACAGCTAGAGACCTTTGGAGAAGCAGAAGGAAAATGTCCCCTGAGGAAGTCTTATGAAATGAGAAGAAAAAGCTTTCAGATGTTGCCATGTGCCCTCCCAGCTGAGAGAGAAACCCTGAACATCTTTGGAGTTAAGATATCTTTCTCTGGATACCTTAATTTGGACATTTTCATGGCCTTAGAACTGTAAACTTCCAACTTAATAAATTCCCTTTTTAAAAGCCACTCCATTTCTGTACATTGATTCTGGCAGCTTAAAAACTAAAACAGGGATGAACTCCAAGATCGAGGGCTCAGCCTATTGAATTGGTTGTCCCCACTGCTTGCAAGAATATCAGGAATTCCCCATATAGTGAAGGTAAGTATTTCCTCCTTTCTGCCCAGTTCCCCAAGGGGACTGTGCTGGTTTGAAATGATGTATGTACCCTAGAAAAGCCATGTTTTGGTCCTAATCCCATTTTGTAAAGGCAGCCGTTTCTTCTAATTCCTATTCAGTATTGTATGTTTGAAACTGTAATTAGATCATCTCCCTGGAGATATGACTTAATCAAGAGTGGTTGTTCAGCTGGATTAAGTAGAGGTATGTCTCCACCCATTTGGGTGGGTCTTGATTAGTTTCCGAAGTCCTATAAAAGAGGAAACATTTTGGGGAAAGCTAGAGATTCGGTGAGAGCAGAAAGTGCTGCAGCACCATGAAGCAGAGAGTCCACGAGCCATTGACCTTTGGAGATGAAGAAGGAAGACTCCTTCAGGGGAGCTTCATGGGACAGGAGGCCAGCAGAGAAAGCTAGCAGATGACGCTGAGCTTGCCATGTGCTCTTCCAGCTGAGGGAGAAACTGTGACTGTGTTCACTTTGTGCCTTCTCAGATGAGAGAGGAACCCTGAACTTCATCGGCCTTCTTGAATCAAGGTATCTTTCCCTGGATGCCTTTGATTGGACATTTCTATAGACTTGCTGTAGTTGGGACATTTTCTTGGCCTTAGAACTGTAAACTAGCAAATTATTAAATTTCCCTTTTTGGAAGCCATTCCATTTCTGGTATATTGCATTCTGGCAGCTAGCAAACTTTGAACAGGGATTTTTCAAATAATTTTTTAATCACTGCTCAAATTACTCTGGGATATATGGGGCATCACACTAACCTAAACGAACCAAAAAGATCTCATGCCTTATTCAAGATTCCATGTAATTATGGTGTTCAAATAAACTGACCATACAAGCTAAATGAGATAAAGCTTACCCAAAATATAAAATTTGCACCAAATAAACATCTTTTCCTTTGGTCTCACACAGAAATTGAAGTTTTAAAATATGGATGATATCATCCTTTACCCTGTATTCTGATTTACCTTAGTCCTATCCAAATCAGCTTCATTCATATTTCTTGTCTAGACTGATCACATTTCCAACTTTTTTTAAACAGTTGCTGTATGGTATAATGCTGACTTTTGTAGCTTCAGAGCTCTACCTCAGAGTCTCAGATGTCATATATTAGAAAGAACATCAGACCTGAAAGTGAGTAAATGCTCACCTGATTGTAGCAAAGAAAAGAATTTATTCACGATCTTGCAAAAATGGGCGCCTAGCCGAAAAATAGTGGCTCCCCTGAAGGAGTCTTCCTTCTTCATCTCCAAAGGTCACTAGCTCGTGGACTCTCTGCTTCACAGTGCTGCAGCACTTTCTGCTCTCACCAAATCTCTAGCTTTCCCAAAAATGTTCCCTATTTTATAGGACTTCAGAAACTAATCAAGACCCACCCAAATGGGTGGAGACATGCCTTTACTTAATCCAGCTGAACAACCATTCTTGATTAAATCACATCTCCAGGGAGATGATCTAATTACACAAATCTTATACCTAAGCCTAGCACGCAAGTCCCTCCCCTGTTTCTCTGCTGATTGGATACTCCAGAGGTTACAGCCTATCCAGATAGTCTAACTAATTGAAACTTCCCACCAAAGGTTCTCCCTTTTGATTACGTTTTACATTTCAGTGATGGCCATTACTATTTAAACTTGTTTTTACCATCTGGTGCCAATTCTAGGCTTATGTCAGAGCTCCCTCCTTCCCTGCCTGCAAGACCAGTTTGAGCTGTCCTGCAGCCCTTTCCTGTACCATCTTGCATGAAAGCTAAACTTAATTTTCTTACACACACACACACACACACACACACACATATTCAAAGTTTCAGGGAATGACCAGGTTATACACAAATAGCTCAGTTTCTCAGAATTTAGAAATAACAATTAAACCTCCTGAATATATGTGACTGCTGTAAGAGCTTACAATCTAGGACCCTTTATAATAGGCCCCAGTCTGGTAACTCATGCTCTTGACTTCAATTCTTCGAGTTTGTATATTATAGTTAGTCCATATGAGTGAGGCATGAAAACATTTGTCTTTTTGTTTCTGCCATTTTATTCAGCACACTGTCCTTAAGGTTCATTCACCTAGTTGCATGTCTCACAACTTCATTCCTTCTTGCAGCCACTCACTAGCCCATTATATGTATACACCACACTTCCCCCTTCCATTCCTCAGTCATTGTACCTTAGGCCACCTCTATCCATTTCGAATTGCGAACACTGCTGCCATAGACACCAGTGTGCAAATGTCCATTCGTTTTCTCACTCTCAGTTCCTCCAGGTATATACCTAGTAATGAGGTTTCAGCATCATATGGCACTCCACCCCTAGCCTCCTGTGGAACCGCCACACTGCTTTCCAGAGGGGCTGCCCCTCTCAGTTTCCCTGCCAACAGCGAATAGTTACATATCTTTCTCCACATTTTCTCTAGCACTTGTTTTTCTCTGTTCATTTTTAAACAATTTTATTCGCACATAGTACAATCCAACCTAAGTAAATAGACATACCTTGCCACTATAATCTATATGAAGACATCTCCTTTTCTTCAGCAAAGAATCCATACCCTTTGCCCATCCCCCTCACCTGGCTTGCTGACATTTAGTTTTGGCCTAACGCCTTTGTTACATTCAGTGGAAGCAAATTACTATATTATAGTTGACTATAGACCATAGCTTGCATTGATTGTACTTTTTCCTATATACCATCCATTTTCAACATCTTGCAATGTTGACATTCATTTGTTCTCCTTCATGCAAAAGCGTTTTTATATTTGTGCACTTAATCACCATAATTGTTCACTCTAGGCATCCTAAGTCTTAGTCTTTATCCTCTGTCTTTCCTTCGGGTGTCATATATGCCCTGTGCCTTTCTCCCTCAACACTCAGCTTCATTCAGTGCACTTACATTATTGTGTTACCATCAGATAATATTGAGCTATCCATTTCTGGAGCTTTACAATGTCTTATTGCACATTCTGTATTCCTTTAGCACCAAATGCCCAATCTCTACCCTCCTTCTATCTCCTAATAACCTGTGTTCTTAACTTTAACTCTCATAGCTCACTCATTAATGTTAGTTCATATTAGTGAGCCATACAGTATTTGTCTTTTTGTTTCTGCCTGATTTCATTCAGCATAATGTCCTCAAATTTCATCCTATTGTTATATGCTTCATGACTTTATTCTGTCTTATAGCTGCATAATATACCATCATATTTATATATATAGATATAGATGTATCTATGACAGCTTGTTTAGCCACTCATTTGTTGATAGATATTTGGGCCATTTCCATTTCTTGGCAATTGTAAATAATGCTGCTATAAACATCAGTGTGCAAATGTTTATGTACTTGTCTTCAGTTCCTCTGAATATATACCTTGCAATGGGATTCCTGGATCACATGGCGATTCTGTACCTAGCTTCCTGAGGAACCGTCAAACTGCCTTCCACAGTGGTTGCACCATTTTACATTCCCACCAACAGTGGATAAGTGTGCCTCTTTCTTCACATCCTCTCCAGCACTTGTCATTTTCTCTTTTTCTGATAACGGTTTTGTTTTAATTTGACCTTCACTTTGCTTATATAAAGGGCTTCAGAAATCTGGATTAAAACCCCAACCTGATTCATTTGAGTCACACCTTAACTGAAGAAGCATCTTGAAGAGATCATACCCAAAGAACAGATTATGTTTAAAAAACATGTTTTTCTATGACACAAAGCTCCAAATCACCACACATATGTTCAAGATTATTCATTGCAACATTATGTGTAATAGTAAAAGATTAGAGAAAGCATAAATATCCATAATAGGAGATTGTCTGGAATAAACTATGACATCTGTACAATGGGGTACAATGGAGCAGAATAAAGACTTCCTCGAAAGAATGAAAATTTCTCTATGTGGATATGGAATGGATTCCAGGATATATTGCTAAGTGAAAAAGCAAGGTGCAGGGGAAAATCTTCCTTATCTTTAAGTGTAAAAAAGGAGAGGACTTAGAATGACTAGGTATATTTATTTAACTTTATAAAATGAAACTTCAAACTTAAGTCAGAAACTAATAAAAATAGTTACCTATGGAGGTAGAGGGGAAAGGGATGGAAATGAGTTATCTCTGAGTATATCTTTTCAAATGCTTTTAATTTTGAACACTATAAATGCTTTTATTTTTAAAATAAAATTAGAAAAACAACAAATTGAGATCAAAGTATGAAAACACATAAACTTATCAAAAAAGTATAATCACATAGAAAAGAGAATTATTTCAAACTCCTTTCAAATGAATACAAATCAACCAATGAGGATAACACGGTAAATAGAAAAGTCACCATCTGCCACCTCTAACGAAAGACCCAATTTAGGCAAGGATCATCAATGGATTGTAAAGCCATTTGGTGAAAAGACGTTTTGGAACAGCAAATTTTAATGGTGCCAAGGAATAACCTTTCAGAATTCTTGCAAATTTCAAAGGGAAAGGAATATCTTAACAAAAAAAAAATCTCATTGTTGCTACCATAACCAATGAGCAAACTTAGATCAGAGGGAATGACACACTTGACATTGTGTCCTCCTAGCATGAAATAATCACCTACGAAGTATTACTCCCAAAAATGTCTAAATAAAATCTTTCAGTTTACATGAAATATTAGCTTGAGAGTAACAAGTTAGCATAGCCACGAGGAAGCAATTGGACACATACAGAATATGGGACATTCTACAAGAAGACAAAGACAAGAAAAAGAAAAAGAGGAGGAGTTGGGGCAACTCTTCAAGAATAAAAGTGATACAACAATCAAACGTAATACATACACCTCATTTTAACACAGGTTTTAAAAGTCAGCAATAATAGACAAAATAATCTTTAAAAATTAGAACAAACCAGGAGGATTCACATTTTGTGATTTCAGAACTAACTACAAAGCTACAGTAATCAAAATAGTATGATACTGACATAAGGATAGACATATAAACCAATGGAATAGAATTTAGAGTCCAGAAATAAACCTATACATCTCTGGCCAATTGATTTTCAACAAGGGTGCCAAGCACATTAATGGGGAAAGAATAATTTCTTCAACAATGGTGCTGGGAAAACTGGATACCCACATGCAAAAGTATGACATTGGAACCCTACCTCAGAGCATATGCAAAAATTAACTCATCAAATACCTAAATGTAAGAGCTAAAACTGCAAAACTCTTAGAATTAAACTTAGGGGGTAAGTCTCATGATCTTGGATTTGACAATGGTCCTTAAATACAATACCCAAAGCACAAGCAACAATAACAAAAAAATAGATAAATTGGATTTCATCAAAGTTAAAAAATTTTGTGCCTCAAAGGACAATATCAACAAAATGAAAGGCAACCTGCAGAATGGGATATAATATTTTCAAATCATATTATCTGATGAAGGTCTATTATACAGAATATTTTAAAAATTCTTACAACTTAACAACAAAAAAGTCCAATTTTAAAATGGGCAAAGGACTTGAACAGACATTTCTCCATACAAGATAAACACATGGACGTATACTCAATACCATTATCCATTAGGGAAATGCAAATCAAAACCACAATGAGGAACCACTTCACTCCCACTAGGATGGCTATTACATGGTTATTATTTTTAAAATGGAAAATAAGTTTTGGGAAGTATGTGGAGAAATTGGAACCCTTGTACATTGCTGGTGAGAATGTAAAATGGTTCAGCCACTGTGGAAAACAGTTTGGTGGTTCCTCAAAAAGTTAAACACAGAATTACCATTTGACTCAACAATTCCACTTCTACATATATATCCGAAAAAACTGAAAAACAGGTACTCAAACAGATACTTGTGCACAAAAGTTTATAGTTGCACTATTCACAATAGCCAAAAGATAGAAACAATTTAGATGTACATCAGCTGATGAATTGGTAAACAAAATGTGGTATATTCATGCAATAGACTACACCTCAGCCTTAAAAAATGAAGTCCTGATACATGCCACAATGTGGATGAACTTTGAAACTATACTAAGTGAAAGAAGCCAGACACAAAAGGCAATATATTGTATGATTCCATTTAAATGAAATGTCCAGAATAGGCAAATCCATACAGACAGACACAGGTCAGTGGCTACCAGAGATGGGAGGGGAGAGGATGGGGAATGAGTGCTTAATGGGTATGGTTTCCTTTTGGGGTGATGAAAATGTTTTGAAACTAGATAGTGGCACTGATTGCACACATTCTAAAAATAGTAAATGCCACTGAATTATACACACTTTAAAATGTTTCACTGTATGTCATGTGAATCTCAATTAATTTAAAAAAGTCAGCCATGACAACAACTTTGTAAATAATTTGGAGATTTGAATTTAGAATGGGTATTATATGATATTAGAGAAATGTTAATTTTCTTAAGTGTGTGGATTATATGATTAAATAAGAGATTTCCATATCCTCAAGAGATGTATGCTGCAGTATTTAGGGGTGAAGTGTCATGAAGCCATAATAGATATATTCAGAGACAAAGCAAATATGGCTAAAGGTGTTGACATCTAGGTAATGAGTCTATGGTTGTCCATTGTACTCTTTTTAAAATACTTTCATCTTTCCTATATATTTAAGATGTTTCATAATAAGGCAGTTGAAAAAAGAGAAGATCAAGTTTTGAGATGTAGTACAAAAGTCAGGGCAGATTTTGGACATTATCCATAATGTCCAATGGATGGAGGTGGCCCAAGGGTACAATGACTGAGAAGCAGAAAAGGGGACTGTGTTGTATACATATGATGAAACATGGGGCAGCTACAGAAATGAAAGAAGTCGTGAGGCATGCAATGAAGGGAATGAACCTTGAGGACATTATGCTGAACAAAAAAATAAGCCAGAAATAAAAGGACACACATTGTATGGTCTCTTGTAGAAAGCACTTATAAGAAAATTGGGACTTGGTAAGCTCTTCTTGTAGTCACAATTATTCCTGAGCTTTATGTGTTATTTTTAGATTCTGAGATGCTGTGCTGTATGTTTATAACCTGGTATTTCCCTGGAACTTTTGGCACCTGGGTGACACCTAACTTTCAGAGTTTGAGTTCTGTATCTCTGAAAGTCAGCATTGCTACATACAGCACCTGTTAAAGAAATTGAAAAAGAGATCAGGTTTCCATCAGAGATAAGAATGAAGCTGATCTGATGGGGACTAAGTAAATCAGAATACAGGGTAAAGGATAACAGTAACTCTATATTTTTAACTTTACTTAATGTATGAGATCAAAGGAAGAGAGCTTTATTTTGTCCAAAACCTAATTCTTCTGTGGCACACAATCTCAACCTGTCTGGATAGGTTTCAACAACTAAACACATACAACCCAGAACGGTAATGAGGGCTTGTAATTCAGTATAGACTAATGTAATATATCCAGATATGCCCGAGAGTATGTTGAGCAGATAATTAAAAATTATAAGAAAGATTCTAGATAAAGGGTGCCAAGATGGCAGCTTAGCAAAGTGTGGGAATTAGTTCATTCTCCAGAACAGCTACTAAATAACCAGGAACAGTACAGAACAGCTCCTGGGGCCATGTCAGTGACTGAACACACAGTGTACCCCCAGTCTGGACCAGCTAGACCAGCTATGAGTTCCCTCCGAACTGTGAGTTCCCCAAGCCATGGTGGCCAGTGCCACTCCCCCACAGGCTGCTTCCCAGAGGGGAAAGGAAAGAGACTTTACCAGCAGGAGGGGCTGAGCCCAACCAAATGCCAAATGTGGAATTAATTCACAAATACTGGCTACTAAAAATAGGCCCCCACCTCAGATGAACCTGGTCAACACAGAGGTCGCTCATTTTTGCCCCAGTGCCAAGGGGGCAGGGCTGACGGAAAAAGAAAAAAAAAGAAACAGAGGATTTTGTGTCTGTGTCTTGACAAAGGCCTGGCTGCCTTTGGATACAGCAGCAGAGCTTCTCAGGCTGCAATTGCATGAGGCATAGGCAGAAACAAGCTAGTTGGAGAGCTTGTCTGGAGCTGGTGCCTTCCCCAGCGGAGGGGTGAAACCCACTCAGTTGGAATCCCTCCCTCAAGGAATTCAGATCCCAAGGCTTGGTAATTTGAAGCCATAAAAACCAGCCTACAACCTCTCCTCTGTCTCCACCATGCCCCCAGCAGGGAGAGTTTGCCAAAGTTAAAGGTACCACATCATCTTATGTTGGTGGGATCTGCAGGCAGACAAGTGCCACATACTGGGCAGGATAAGAAAAACGGAGTCCAGAGACTTCACAGAAAAGTCTTTCAACCTTCTGGGTCTCACTCTCAGGGAAAACTGATGAGGATGACTCTTTCCTCCTGACAGGAGGCCAGTTTAGTCTGGGAAAATCCAGCTGGGGTTTATAATACCTAAGTAGACTCTCCTAAGGGTGGGAAGAAAAAGGCACCATTAGGCAGGGCAAGAAACAAGAACTGAAAAATTCTCCTCTGTTAAACAAAACCTAAGCTTGTGGTCCAGAAAAGCTGAACTGAATGTCAAAGAACAGACAGACACCAAATTCATCCAGCAAGAAACCCTAGGTAAAAGAAGTGAAAACCATCACCAGAATAAATAAATTAAGGTAACTGAATGCCTAGATGCAAGCAAAAAATAACAAATCACACTAGGAAAATTGAAGATATGGCCCAGTCAAAGGAAGAAACCAACAATTCAAATGAGATACAGGAGTTGAAACAATTAGTTCAGAATGTCTGAACAGACATGGAAATCCTCAAATCAATGAATTGAAGGAGGATATAAAGAAGGCAAGGAATGAACAAAAAGAAGATATTGAAAGTGTGTAAAAACATATCACAGAACCTATGGGAATGAAAGGCACAGTAAAAGAGATGAATAAAAAAAAACAATGGAAACCTACAATGTTAGATTTTGAGAGGCAGAAGATAGGATTAGTGAACCGGAGGATGGAACGTCTGAAATCCAACAAGCAAAAGAAAATATAGAGGAAAAAATGGAAAAATATGAGCAGGGGCTCAGGGAATTGAATGACAATATGAAGCGCACAAATATACATGTTGTGGGTGTCCCAGAAGGAAAAGAGAAGGGAAAAGGAGGAGAAAAACTAATGGAGGAAATTATCACTGAAAATTTCCCAACCCTTATGAAAGAATTAAAATTGCACATCCAAGAAGTGCAGTGTGCCCCAAAGAGAATAGATCCAAATAGACGCACTCCCAGACACTTACTAATCAGAATGTCAAAGGTCAAAGAGAAAAAGAGACTCTTGAAAGCAGCAAGAGAAAAGCAATCCATCACATACAAGGGAAGCCCAATAAGACTATGCATAGATTTCTCAGCAGAAACCATGGAGGTGGGAAGACAGTGGGATGATATATTTAAATTACTAAAAGAGAAAAACTGCCAACCAAGAATTCTATATCCAGCAAAATTGCCCTTCAAAAATGAGGGAGAAATTAAAACATTTTCAGACAAAAGATCACTGAGAGAATTTGTGACCAAGAGACCGGCTCTGCAAGAAAAAATAAAGAGAGCACCAGAGGCAGATAAGAAAAGACAGGAGAGAGAGAGGTGTGGAGAAGAGTGTAGAAAGGAAGACTATCAGTAAAGGCAAAAAGAAGAAAAATTAGATATGACATATAAAATCCAAAAGACAAAATGGTAGAAGAAAGTACTACCTGTACAGTAATAACACTAAATGTTAATGGATTAAACTCCCCAATGAAAAGACATAGATTGGCAGAATGGATTAAAAAACAGGACTCATCTATATGCTGTCTACAGGAAACACATCTTAGACCCAAGGATAAACATAGGTTGAAAGTGAAAGGTTGGGAAAAGATATTTCATGCAAATAACAATCAGAAAAGAGCATGAGTAGCTATACTAATATCCAACAAATTAGACTTCAAATGTAAAATAGTTAAAGAGACAAAGAAGGACACTATGTATTAATAAAAGGAACAATTCAACAAGAATACATAACAATCATAAATATTTATGCACCGAGCCAGAATGCTCAAAAATACATAATGCAAACACTGAAAACTCTGAAAAGAGAAATAGACTCAGCTACCATAATAGTTGGAGAGTTCAGTTCCACACTCTCATCAATGGACAGAACATCTAGAGAGAAGATCCATAAAGAAACAGAGTTTGAATAACACAATAAATGGGCTAGACTTAACAGACATTTATAGAACATGACACCCCACAACAGCAGGATACACCTTTTTCTCAAGTGCTCATGGATCATTCTATAGGATAGATCATATGCTGGGTCACAAAGCAAGTCTCAATAAATTTAAAAAGATTGAAATCATACAAAACACTCTCTCAGATCATAAAGGAATGAAGTTGGAAATTAATAATAGGCAGAGTGCCAGAAAATTCACAAATACATGGAAGCACAACAACACACTCTTAAACAACCAGTGGGTCAAAGAAGAAATTACAAGAGAAATCAGTAAATATCTTGAGGCAAATGAAAAGGAAAACACAACATATCAAAACTTATGGGGTGCATCAAAGGCAGTGCCAAGAGGGAAATTTATTGCCCTAAATGCCTATATTGAAAAATAAGAAAGGGCAAAAATTGAGGAATTAACTGGCACTTGGAAGAACTAGAGAAAGAACAGGAAACTAATCCCAAAGCAAGCAGAAGGAAAGAAATAATGAAGACTAGAGCAGAAATAAATGAAATTGAGAACATGAAAACAATTGAGAAAATCAGCAAAAAAAGAAGTTGGTTCTACGAGAAAAATCAGTAAGATTGATGGACGGTTGGCAAAAAGAAGAGAATGGAGGCAAATAAATAAGATCAGAAATGGAAGAGGAGACATAACCACTGACCCCACAGAAATAAAGAAAGTAATGACAGGATACTTTGAACAACTTTATGCTAATGAACACGACAATGTAAATGAAATGGACAACTTTCTAGAAAGACATGAACAACCAACATTGATTCGAGAGGAAATAGATGACCTCAACAAACCAATCACAAGTAAAGAAGTTGAATCAGTCATTAAGAAGCTCCCCAAAAAGAAAAGTCAGAACCAGATGGCTTCACATGTGAATTCTACCAAACATTCCAGAAAGAATTAGGACCATTTCTGTTCAAACTCTTCAAAAAAATTGAAGAGGAGGGAAAGCTACCTAACTCATTCTATTAAGCCAACATCACCCTCAAACCAAAGCCAGACAAAGTTATCACAAAAAAAGAAAACTAGAGACCAATCTATCTATATGCAAAAATACTCAACAAAATTCTAACAAATCGAATCCAGCAACACATTAAAAGAATCATATATCATGACCAAGTAGGATTCATCCCAGGTATGCAAGGATGGTTCAACATAAGAAAATCAATTAATGTAATACACCATATCAAATCAAAGCAGAAAACCACATGATCATCTCGATTGATGCAGAAAAGGCATTTGACAAAATTCAACATCATTTCCTGTTAAAAACATTTCAAAGTATAGGACTAGAAGGGAACTTCTTCAAAATGATAAAGGGAATACATGAAAAACCCACAGCTAACATCATCCTGAATGGGGAAAAACTGAAAACTTTCCCTCTAAGATCAGGAAGAAGACAAGGATGTCCACTATCACCACTATTATTCAACATTGTGTTGGAAGTTCTAACCAGAGCAATTAGACAAGAAAAAAAAATACAAGGCATCAAAATTGGAAAGGAAGAAGTAAAACTCTCACTGTTTGCAGATGATGGGATACTATAGGTTGAAAACCCCGAAAAATCCACAGCAAACCTACCAGCTAATAAATGAGTAGAGCAAAGCAGCAGGTTACAAGATCAACACTAAAAAATCTGTAGTGTTTCTATACACTAGTAATGAACAATCTGAGGGGGAAATCAAGAAAAGAATTCCATTTACAATTGAAACCAAAAGAATAAAATATTTAGGAATAAATTTAACTAAAGAGACAAAGACCTATACAGAGAAAACTACAAGAAATTGTTAAAAGAAATCACAGAAGACCGAAATAGATGGAAGGGCATAACTGTGTTCATGGATTGGAAGACTAAATATAGGTAAGATGTCAGTTCTACCTAAATTGATTTACTGATTCAATGCAACACCAATCAAAATCCCAAAAACTTACTTTTCAGAAATAGAAAAACCAATAAACAAATTGATCTGGAAGGGCAAGGTGCCCCGAATAGCTAAAAGTATCCTGAGAAAAAAAATGAAGTTGGAGGTCCCACCCTACCTGACTCTAAGGTGTATTGTGAAGCTACAGTGGTCAAAACAGCATGGTACTGGCATAAAGATAGATATACTGACCAATGGAATAGAATAGAGTGTTCAGATGTAGACCCTCTCATCTACGGACAACTGATCTTTGATAAGGCAGTCAAGCCAACTCACCTGGGACAGAACAGTCTCTTCAATAATGGTGCCTAGATAACTGGATATCCATATGCAAAAGAATGAAAGAGGACCTGTATCTCACACCCTATACAAAAATTAACTCAAAATAGATCAAAGCCCTAAACATTAGATCTAAGACCAAAAAACTGTTAGAAGAAAAGTAGGGTAATATCTTACAAATCTTATACTAGGAAGTGGTTTCCTAGACCTTATACCCAAAGCAAGAGCATTGAAGAAAGGAAGAAATGAGAACTCCTCAAAATTAAACACTTTTGTGCATCAAAGAACTTCATCAAGAAAGTAAAAAGAACAGCCTACACAATGGGAAACAATATTTGGAAACAATATATCAGATAAAGGTCTAGTATCCAGAATTTATAAAGAGATTGTTCAACTCAACAACAAAAAGACAGCCAACCCAATTGCAAAAGGGGAAAAAGATTTGAACAGACACTTCTCAGAAGAGGAAATACAAATGGCCAAAAAGCACATGAAGAGATGCTAAACTTCCCTGGTTATTAGAGAAATGCAAATCAAAACCACAATGAGATATCATCTCACACCCACCAGAGTGGCCATTATCAATAAAACAGAAAATGACATGTGCTGGAGAGGATGTGGAGAAAGAGGCACACTTATCCACTGTTGGTGGGAATGTCAAATGATACAACCACTGTGGAAGGCAGTTTAGCGGTTCCTCAAAAAGCTAAATATAGAATTGCCATATGACCCGGAAATACCATTGCTAGGTATCTAATCAGAAGACATGAGGGCAAGGACACAAATGGACATTTGCACACCAATGTTTATAGCAGCATTATTTACAATTGCGAAGAGATGGAAACAACCAACATGTTCATCAACAGAGAACTGGCTAAACAAACTGTGGTATATACATATAATGGAATATTATGCAGCTGTAATAGAGAATACAATTATGAAATATGTAACAACATGGATGGACCTCAAGGACATTATGCTGAGTGAGATTAGCCAGAAACAAAAGGACAAATACTGTATGGTCTCACTGATATGAACTGACATTAGTGAATAAACCTGGAGAATTTTATTGGTAACAGAGACCATCAGGAGATAGAAATAGGGTAAGATATTGGGTAATTGGAGCTGAAGGGATACAGATTGTGCAACAGGACTGAATGTAAAAACTCAGAAATGGCCAGCACAATACTACCTAACTGTAATACAATAATGTTAAAACACTGAATGAAGCTTGATGTGAGAATGATAGAGGGAAGACTGCTGGGGGCATAAATGAAATCAGAAAGAAAGATAGATGATAAAGACTAAGATGGTATAATCTAAGAATGTCTAGAGTGTATAATGATAGTGACTAAATGTATAAATTTTAAAAATGTTTTTGCATGAGGAAGAACAAAGGAATGTCATTACTGCAGGGTGCTGAAAATAGATGGTATTATTTTAAAATTTTAACTTATGTGTGAGACTAAAGCAAAAAATGTTTATTTGGTACAAAATTTATATTTTGACTACTGCATTTCCTAATATAACTTATATAGACAGCTTAATTGAACACCATAAGTACATGGAACCTTGAGTAGGACATGAGATTTTGTTGGTTTGTCCAGAGTGATACCCCAATAAATCCCAGAGTGATTTGAACAGTGAATAAAAAAGTATTTGCAAAGTCTCCTTCAGAGAATGGTGAGAAAGGGGGAAAATTCAACTTCCCCAAGTTGAATTCTTGATATTGTCACAAGCAGTGCGGACAACCAAAGGTGTAGGCTGAGCCCCCAGTCTTGGGGTGTGTTCATATGAAACTTAACTCCACAAAGGATAGGTCAAGCCTACTTAAAATTAGGCCTAAGAGTCACCCCCAAGAGAACCTTTTTTGTTGCTCAGATGTAGCCTCTCTCTCCAGCCAACACAACAAGCAAACTCACCACTCTCCCCCTGTCTACATGGGACATGACTTCCAGGGTTGTGAACCTTCCTGGCTATGTGGGACAGAAATCCTAGAATGAACTGAGATTCAGCATCAAGGGATTGAGAAAAACCCTAGAATGAGCTGAGACTCAGCATCAAGGGATTGAGAAAACATTCTCAACCAAAAGGGGGAAAAGTGAAATGAGACAAAATAAAGTGTCAATGGCTGAGAGATTCCAAACGGAGTCAAGAGCTTATCCTGGAGGTTATTCTTACACATTAAATAGATAGCACCTTGTTAGTCAATGTGTAATGGAGAGGGTGGAGGGAACTGCCTGAAAATGTAGAGCTGTGTTCCAGTAGCCATGTTTCTTGAAGATGATTATATAATGATATAGCTTTCACAATGTGACTTTGTGATTGTGAAAACCTTGTGTCTGATGCTCCTTTTATCTACCTTATCAATATGTGAGTAAAACGTATGGAATCGAAAATGAATAATATAGGGAACAAATGTTAAAATAAATTTATATTGAAATACTAGTGATCAATGAAAGGGAAGGGTAAGGGGTATGATATTATGATTTTTTTTCTGTTGTCTTTTTTTCTTTTTCTGAAGAGATGCAAATGTTCCAAGAAATTATCATGATGATGAATATGCAACTATGTGAATATATTGTTAATTACTGATTATATATGTAGAATGGAATGATCAGAAATTAAGAATGTTTGCATTTGTTTGATGTTTTTTGGTATTTTTTTAAAAATTTTAAAAATTAAAAAAATATATACAGGAAAAGTCCCTTGAGGGACTAGAGAAAAAATATGGAACTTTTAAGCTTTCCCACCTGGGATATTGCTGATACTCTTTCAAACCCTATAGACTATCAAGTGAATAGGCCAAGCTCTATATCTTGGGGCTTCCCCTAAGAAACTTATTTCTGTAGCAGAGAAGTTAAGCCTACCTATAATTATGCCTAAGAGTTACTCCCAGAGAACCTCTTTTGTTGCTTAGATGTGGCCTCTCCCTCTCTAAATCCAACTCTGCAAGTGAAATCATTATCCTCCCTGCTACATGGGACATGAAGTCCAGGAGTGTGAGTCTCCCTTGCAACATGGTACACGACTCCCAGGGATGAGCCTGGTCCTGGCATCGTAGGATAGACAATGCCTTCCACCAAAAAGAGGAAAAGAAGTGGAACAAAATAAGGTGTCAGTGGCTAAGAGAGTTCAAATAGAGTTGAAAGGGTATTCTGGAGGCTACTCTTATGCATGCTTCAGCTAGTATCACTAATTGCCATAGTTTGCCAACCCCCAATCTACATCATTCCTGTTAACCCTAATGGACACTCTGGGCTTTATCTGAGATCATACAAATTTGCATGCACTAAGTTTACTCTCTTCAGAAACCTAAAAGCTTCAGATGGTTCCTAGGCCAGGTAAGTCCTGAAATCCAAAGGGGCCAGCCTCTCCAAGAAAATCAACCAGTTCCATCCCCCATCCCATATTGTTGACACCCCCTTTCAACATGAAAAAGTTAGAATGGACATAACTCAATATCCCTAAAGACTGGGTAAAGGGTCAAAGGTGAAGGAGGTGTTGTAACAGAGAAGTTAGAATTTAATAAATGAGTATGATTGCTGAATCACTGTATCGCTATTTCTTTTAGTCTCCAATGTCTTAGAACAGCTAGAAGGAAAAACCTGAAATTGTGGAATTGTAACCCATTCCAAACTTTGCCATCTATTCTACTACTACTTGTTACAACGTATTTTGAAATTATTGCTTTTTGTATATATGTTATATTTCACAATAAAAAAAAATTCTTTTTTAAAAAGGTCAGGTCAGAGGGTCCATGCTAAAACTTCATATCAGGGACCAACTCAAAAAAGCCACCAGAGGAAATTTGATGTCTAAAAAGTTAGTGTTTGTTTAGTTAGGGATGTTTGGCAAACAGAGACAGGATTCAGTGATTAAGTTTTATTCTAGACCCCCATACAAAAGTTTCAGAAAGGTACCTTTTAACTTGTCAATTGTAAATAAATCAGCCTTCTGTTGGTGAGAGGACCCCCTTCTGTCAGTACCCACCCTCCCTCCCCCACCAGGTTTATGCCTAGGGCAAGAATGAGACATTGATGAAGCCAGAGAAGCTCTTAAAGAATATGATATGGTTACTTAGTTGGTAGTGATGAATAGACCACTGGCATAATAATGATCTCTAAAATTTTCAAGATGATTAAACCTTTTTCAGTCATAAAGTGTAGGGGTTGTGTAGAATAAAGGTTAAGAGGGCTGGCTCTAGAGTTAAGCTGCTTGGCTCCACCACTTAGTTACTGTATGAAATGGGACTGCTTAAACTATTTTCCCTACATGTAAATGAAATTAATAATAGTACTTACCTCGAGCGTTGTTTGTGGATAAAGAATGATAAACAATACTGACAACAGTATTAGTGCAGTCCCTATCAAAAAATAAGTCCCTAAACATGAATGAATATTGTTATATTTATTATTCACTGAAAGGAAGTAAACGCCTGTAAGCAAGTTGAAAGGCAGGCTCCTGTTAGGGCTTCGATATCTCTATAAGCAAGAAGTGAATTTTGGTCACTCAAGTATACTTACGTATTAAGTATATTCATGAGCTTCCTGAGACTTCTTAATCCTGGGGAAAGCTGGAGTCTTGACACTGTGGGAAAAGCTCAGAAGCACACCGTTCTTTATCACCTTAGTGCAGTGATGCTCTGTGTGCAGGGTGAATTATGCTCCCCAACAAACAGCTGTCCTTAATCTCAACCCGTGTCCCTGTGGGTGTGAACCCATTGTAAACAAGACCTCTTGAAGATGTTATTTTTAAGTTCATTGTGGTCCCTCTGAATGAGGCTGGGCTCCTAGAGGTCTTTTAAAGAGAACCCAGGAGACACAAAAGCTAGAAAGGAGAGGACGTTGCCATGTGACTGGAGGCAGAAATACAAGCCAAGCACCTCAAGGATTGCCCGCAGACTTAGGGAAGCACGCATCACGCTGCTGATGCCTTGATTTTGGACTTCTACACTCAAACCCATGAACCAATAAACTTGTATTGTTTGACCCAAAACCAGTTTGGGGTATTTGTGACAGCAGCTCAGACAAACTGAGGCACTCTGTTCTACTAGTTTGATGTCTGCAAAGTTATCTTCTCTTAATGGAAGCTACTATTTTGTAGTGTTTTTTGTATGCTATATGCCTGGGGTCACATTTCATTTCTTTTCCATGGGTATCCCATTATTGCAGCACCATTTGTTAATTTTTTATTGTTTTTCCTTTCTTTGTTTGCTTGGGGGAAGTGTTTGTTTTGGGGAAGTGCATGGGCCATCGAACAGTCGAGAATTCTCCACTGAATTACCGTTGCACCCCTGGGGAGCTACTGTTTTACTGTTCTTTTCCACCAAGTACTCAAATGTAAAATCATTGCTAAATTAACTGATGGCTGTTGGAAAGCGAAAACTTTCCTTAAAAAAATTGTGTCTTTTTTTGGATGAGATCCTGTTTGAAAAAATTTGGAGCACCTGGAAGTTGACTTGGCATCTTGTTTTATGATTTCACTGATTGTACACTCAATGATACTACTTTAGCTTCTGAAAGCTTCTAGCTTTCTTTAACATATGAATTTTATATATAAGTTGATATTGGCACTCATGTATTTCTGACACCAGTGAAATTTTGGGGGGGGGAATCAATTAGGCAAAATTTTTATTTTAAGTTTTATCTAGAAATATGTGACCCCACTTGTCCAATGGTCTTCAAACTTGTGAATGACTTGGGCAGTGACTCCCGTGTAGATGATGAAATAACACTCCCGTGTAGATGATGAAATAACTACCTTTCACAAAGGTAGTACTTTTAAAATCTATCAACTCTAACCTTGAACTCTATTTTCAATAACATCATATAATGGTGTCCTTTGTTTTCTAATTACTTCTGGGCCCTGTGAATTGCAGCTATAGATATCTCAGCCTCCACAACAGAGTCTTCGGTGACTTGAAAAGCAGCAATGAGAGAGCTTGACTGAATCTTTTTTTGGTGCCAACAGAAAGGCTGTACTCAACGTCTCTCATTTTAGTTAATAAATGAATTCAAACTGAAGATGAAAAGTCAACTCCATGTACAAACAAGTGTATCTCTCTCAGAATATCCTGTAATGCCAATCTCTTCAGAGTTTTCAACTTCATCATATATTAATAGGCTGTGGTTAGGTCTTGATTCAATATCCAGTCTAGAACGCTGACGATGTCAGACTTGAGGGGCTATTTGCAGTCCTTTCTGTCCCTTTCCCAAAAGTATGTTACTGCTCTGCAACATTCAGAGCCCTTAAAATATGTCCTCCAAAAAGAGTTAAAGTGCTTTCAATCCATATTCACTTATTCAATGATCTCTTCTTCTGTGACAGTTCCCATGCGAGGACACATGAATTCAAGAGTCAGGTGACCAACTTGGAACACCAGGACTACAATGCAGGTATGACCTTGGACAGGTACTTACAGGTGAAGCAAAATAGTGTATTTTCCATAAATTTCACAGTTACTCTACTCTAGGCATTCTGAATACCTTGAGTCATGACATTAGCTTCATCCAAGAACGTTAATTTAAAGCCTTTCTTAATGAGTGTCCTGTGCTAGCAAAGCTCAGAATTGGTCCTTGAACAATATGTACTTTTCCAAGACCATGGAGTTGAATTCTAGGATAAGTAGATGATTTTTCCTTTCACAGGAGGACCATAGACAAGCAAATGGGGCAGTCAACCTTTATTGAAAAATTTTTGATTGATATTCAGGATGACCTGATGAAAAATGTGACTGGCATTTTTCAACCTAGAACATGTTCCTACTTTGTAACCAAAATGGGGATGACCAGTTCTAAGTGGCTCCAAGGGAACTTTTATCTGCCTGTATAGCTACTAATGGAAATTTGACTCTGGAACCTTCACATTAGTGTTTGTTGTACTTTGATAAATTTGTATTTATTTTATAGCACAAATAATTAACATCCATTGCAAAAAAAAAATTTAGTAAAAAAATCCCCTCCTGAACCTTTACCAACCAGATATTGCTACTGTACACATTTTTTATATACCATTCCAAATTTTTCCAAATGGAGATTGGATAATCTATCCTAGTAGTACTTTTTCTACCAACATATTATGAAGACCTGTAAAAAATATGCATAATAATTTTAATAGCTATATAATATTTTCTTGAGTCACAATTAATCACTAATAGCTAAAACTTATTGGAGTTAATGGTCAAGTGTCTGATCAAACAATATGTGGCTGTCCACCTTGAAGGAAGAGATCACTGTTCCTTCAAAGATGTCTTGCTCCCACTTTCCTATGGTCTGCTTCCCAAAATTTAACACCACTCCTGCCTATTCTCCAGGGTACAATGAGAAGGCCACCTCAGATATTAACTCCAGAAACTTCCATCAAATTAAGATGCACATTAGCATAACTATAAGATTAAATTATACTAGAGCGAGTTATATTATTTCCCATCTGAATTATGATCTGAAAATTGTCCAATCTAAGTCACTAGGAATATTATATGAATACATTATACATAGTGTGGTTCGAATATTGCACTACCAATAATAAATACATTCACAAGTTTGAATTCTATTAAGTTTCCACATATAAAAACAAAACAAACACAAACATCAATGAGATGCTCTCCTCTTGTTGCCAAAGAAAAATATAAATAACATCACTTAATCAAAGTTCTCCACCTTGTGAAAACAATAAATATCTCTTATTCTCCAAATTCAAATTATTATTCAAACATTAATCCTCCTTTGAGTCCCATTTTCTCCACAATTCAACAGGACATCTAAGAACATTACTGTCACCTACAGTTATTAGCCTTATAATTTTTGTCATTTTGAAAATGAAAGGCAGCATCAATTGGTTCAATCTCTTTGAAAAGCCAATTAGTAATATGCCTCAAGAAATGAAAAATAAAATGTTCGTGTCTTTTGGCTCAACTGTCCCACTTCTGGGATTCTATCTCAAAGGAAATAATAATAGCAGCTAAAATTTACAGAGTGCTTACCATGTGCTGTGCATTTTATATATTATTAAAACATTTAAGGCTAAATGTTCAGATTATTTTAACTCATTAGGGGAAACAACTGGAAAATGAACCTAAATAGGCAACAATATGGGATGCATTAGAGTAGATGATGGAATCTCAGTAGAATATTTTATAGCAAAAATTATGGATGTATTAGTTTTCTATTGCTGCTGAAACAATTACTACAAATTTAGTGACTTAAAATACTACAAATTTATTACCTTACTCTTCTATAGGTTAGAAGTCTGACATGGGTCTCACTGGGCTAAAATCAGAGCATTAAAAAAATAAAAATAAAAAATAAAATCAAAATGTTGGCAGGATTGAGTTCTTTTTTGGAGGCTCCAAGGGAGAACCCATTTCCTTTCCTTTTCTTGCTTTTAGAGGCCATCCATATTCCTTGGCTTGTGGCCCTTTCCTTTATTTTCAGAGCCAGCAATGTTACAGCTCTCTGGCCATTTCTTTGTAGTCACAACTTCCTCTGATCAAAACCTGAAAAGGTTCTTCAGTTTTAATGATTTGATTGGGTCCATCTGAATAATCCAGGATAATCTTCCCTTTTCAATGTCCTTAATTTAATCAAACCTGCAAGTTCTGATTTGCCACATAAAGCAACATATTCACAGGCTTTGGGAATTAGGAAGTGGGGGACTGGGGACGGAGAGCTGGTATTTTGCCTGCTACAATGGCCATGAAGAGTATGCAGTAGTAGTTAACAAAATACTAATTATGTAATGCTTAGAGGAAGAATACTATATATATATATTTTATTATTGTTGTTATTACTATATAGTAGCTATTTATAAGATAAATACACAATAAAAATAGGACCAGCAGTAAAATACCAAATTCTAAAGGAAGCTGTTTTAGATTAAGAATTTTAAAAGCATACGGTATTCAAATCCTTCCTTTGCCACTTACTAGCTGCGCAACATTGACAATAACTTAATATATCTGAGTCTCCATTTCCTCATCTGTAAAAGCACCCATCTCAAAGTGTTGATGTGGTAAAAAAAAAAAAAGATAAATATTTTTAAAGATAAAGTACTTATGTGTGCCTACCACATAGCACTTAAGAAATATTATCAGCTATTATTATTATTATTTATTAATATTTTATCTTACAGGTTTGGGGCTCTCACAGAGTTTCAGAGTTTTGCACTTTTGTTCGCCAGAGAAACAGTTGTGTAATGTTCAGAATTTATCTGAGTTCCTCCCTCCAAATGGAACTCAAAAGACTTACGGTGATGTAAATATGAGCTATTTGGCTGGTTTGGAAAACTGATATGTACCTTAAAAAATTCCTTCCACATGAAATAACAAGGTGCTTTTTCTTCAGAAAGCAACCATGCCTCAAGGGTTCAGGTGTTTCTTCTGTTCAGGACAACAGGTATTTTCAAAACTTTCAAACAGGGGTTTAAATCTGAGAATGGATGGAGGTAATGATAGCACAACATTCTGAACATAATTAACTGCACTGAATGATGTATTTGTGGTTAAAAGGAGAAATTTCAGGTTGTATATGTGAAAAAAAAAACACTAAGGTCCAATTTTTAAAAAGCGTCCTACATTTTATTCAGCAAGTGGATTAATTTGCATCATTTGCATTATCTCAGAACTTGTTGCCTCGCTCTCTACCACATGAACCACAATTGATGGGAAAGACAACAAAAGCTTGTCACACAAAAGCTTCACAGCAAACAAGGATACTGGATTCAAATATTTTCATTGTCTTTTAATATCTAGATTCCTCAATTTATTTTGAGCTGTAAAGTTTGAATTTTAAAATACGAACAGGAAGAGAAAATGAATGCAAATAATAAGGAATTGCTGGAACCCAGCTTAAGCCATCCGTTGCCCAGGTGCAATTCATCTGGTGCAATTTGTTCTGTATGCCACACAAAAATGTGGCTTTCATTTTCAGATGACAAGTATAATGGAGTGCTTTGTGAAAAAAACTGCTATATAGATGGCACTCTCTGATAGAGTCTCACTGACAACTTATGCTTATCAAAGTTATGATGCTTTATACTAGGAGAAAAATTAGTAAAGCCTTTTAAAACATATATTTTGGGGGAGGAGGCAGAACTTGATGGAATTTCTGACACTCTTTCAACATTAGCCAGACTCTAAAAGTTGAGCTGATTAGAACTCAGGGGGATTCATATAGAGGACTTATAATATGGTCTTATTCTAGAGGATCCTGCCTAGCCTCATATATTCTAAAAACCTTTTCTGGAGGGAAGGGGAACTTTGAATACTGAACTATTTCAGGAGATTTTCCTTGCACAGTTCTTGGCAAACAACTACCACAACCACAAAAAGTCCTTGATTCCCTCAGCTTTCTTTTCCCTCCATCTTGCCACTTGGGGTGCAGCGTGGTTGTCAGAATTCCAGCCTCACCCTGGATTTTTTTTTTCCCTCCCTGGATTTTAATCTGTTCTTTTTCTAGCATCCTTTAGAAAATCCACCCGTATCAGAAGTGGAGTTTATGATACTGCATTTGATGCTCAGATCTTGGTTTTGGGCCGGTATGCAAAAACAAAAAAGAGCAAAAAATTCCCCTAGAGACTCCACAGCTGTGCACGTGAAAGAACACAAATCTCTCCAACTAAGACTTAGCAAAAAAAGAAGAAAAAAAAAACCTCCAAGTAATTTATGCTCTAAGATTTCCCTCTGGATCTGCATTTTCTGAAAGTCTCAGATGGTAAGTTTTTTGTCTGTGTGTGCTAATTTCATCCTCCTTGGTCAAATCATCTTCTCTTGGGAGCACAGAAGTCCTGCTGGTTGGGGAATTGTCTCTGCCACAGGGAGGGCAATATCTCAGTAAATCCTCATTTAACTGGGAAGACAGCTGTAAGCCCTTTAAATTCATAAGTGAAATTAAATCACAGAATTCTGTAGAGTGGTTTGATGCTACCCAAAGATTCCCCAAGCACAGAGTTAATCCTTGAGTGAAAAAGTAGCCAATCTAAATGCTCCATCCAAGACAAATGATTTCCCTGATTGCCAGAGAGAAGGATTGGAGGATACGCAATCAAATAATGAAACAAAGCAAAACCCGTTGATAATGAAGGCTGGGTCAACGTAGGACACAACAAAGAGCACAATTAATTTTCCGTGTAATGTGAGTTTGAAACAGTGTCTTTGAAGACAAAAAAACCTTTTTTTCCTGTGAATTTTTTAGGAAGTCAAATGTCAGATATCTGTTTTCAGTGCTACAATTGTTTGCTGGTATTTTTGCACCCATCACTCATCCTTCTTGAGCCTCAGTTTTTCTGTTATGAGAAATAATGTATAATATATGTATGTTCTGCTTTAAACATACACATAATAATTTCTTTACAAAATAGTGAGTCTGGGAATATTGAAATGTAATTGTATTTTAGGGGCACAACTATTGAGACAAGTGAAGTACACCATCTTATGCTGTTCTCGGAAAGGGCATTTAACATTGAGGAAAAAAAAAACACAATTTGGAATTCAAAACAATTTCTCCACATGCTTAGCAACGAAGACAGGTGGACAACAAGGCTTCAGTTTAGCTTTTAAATGAGCTGATCTGTATTACTTGAACACGTCATAGAGCCTTTTGAAAATAAAATAGCCTTCTTCTCAGTTTTACAAAAGTTAAAACTTGCCTTCTTTCCCACAGATACGAGCTCTATCATAAGTCTTGTAAAGCAGTCACCAGGTACTGTCACTTGAAGTGCTGAAATTTGCATTTATTATCACCCACAGAGAATTAACTCTTCTAAAAAACAAAAAAAATAGCACATCTGAGCTTTAATGCCTTCCTCTCCTTTAAAAGTGGAAATGTGAAGATCCACGTGATATACAAACAGTATAAACCGCTGCCTTTCAATGAAGTGAAGACAGCAATCTCTACGTGTTTTTCACTTTTCATGATGTCCCTGTGCATATTGATACTTAGGGGTGGATCTAGGGCTCTCAAACCCATATGATTTGCTTAGGTCATATTTTTACCCTTTTCCTAAGGGATAAATTATTAAATTTGGAAGGTACAAACTCCGTCTTGTAATCCTCACTTCTAAAATCAAATGAAATTTTCTCTTGTTATAGATTTGCATTTTCCTAATAGGTTTGAACATCTTTATCATTCCCCACTAATTTAATTGCTAGGGGCATTTCAAATGTGCTTTATTGGGTTTTATAGACTAATCAGATTATGTACTGCTCTAGATTATGTATGCTCTAGATATCTGAGGACCCATCAAGTTCCAGTGTCCAGAGTTACTCTTGAAATGTTTGGCTTTTTTTTTTTTTTTTAAGGAAATTGTTCTGAATTAGACTTCTGATTCAATTTTTCATATTATGCTAGTATTAAAAACTACAAGAAAATGGTTTCAGGGGTGACCATTTGGACAAGGAACTGACACATCTCGGTTGAGTAGCATTTGCCTTGTTTACTTCTGAAGTTTTTCCACACCAGGATGGTTCCCGCTGGCTTTGAGTGTCTCTTTAATTAGAGAGGGAGGCTGAGGGCAACAACGGATCCCTGTGGATAGAAAAGTATCCTGTCCTCAGTTAATTGCAGGGTTGTAGGGGGAGATGTTTTAGTTATTACTTTCTCATTTATTCTATTCTTTCCTGTTTCTCATCATCTTGAATGCCAGCTACTCTAGCTGGAGTTCTCCACAAAATTCACTGTGATGAGCAAAACAAGACATGAAATTTATATCCCACCACTTTGCTGTATGTGTTTATTAGCTCAAGTAACTTTGCTGTCGATTTCTCAGGATCTTCCAAGTATTGCATTATATCATCTGCAAATAATGAGAATTTTATACTTCTTCCTTTCCAATTTGGATGCCTTTTGTTTTTTTGTCCTGCCTGATTGCTCTAGCTAGAACTTCTAGCACAATGTTGAATATTAGTGGTGACAGTGGACATCCTTGTCTTGTACCTGATCTTAGGGGGAAAGCTTTCAGTCTCTCTCCATTGAGTATGATGCTGGCTATTGGTTTTTCATATATTCCCTTTATCATATTGAGGTAGTTACCTTTGATTCCTATCTTTTGAAGTGTTTTTATCAGAAAAGGTTGCTGAATTTTGTCGAATGCTTTTTCAGCATCAATCAAGATGATCAGGTGATTTTTCCCTTTCAATTTGTTAATGGGCTGTATTACATTAATTCATTTTCTTGTGTTGAGCCATCCTTGCATTCCTGATATAAACCCCACTTGGTCATGGTGTATAATTCTTTTAATGTATTGTTGGATTCGATCTCATAATATTTTATTGAGAATTTTTGCATCTATTTTCATTAGGGAGATTGGCTGGTAGTTTTCCTTTCTTATAGCATCTTAACATGGTTTTGGTATTAAAATGATATTAGCTTCAGAAAATGAGTTAGATAGAGTTCCTTTTTCCTCAATTTCTGGAAAAGTTTGAGCAGGATTGGTATTAGTTCTTTTTGGAACGTTTGATAAAATTCTCCTGTGAAGCCACCTGGCTCTGGGCTTTTCTTTGTAGGAAGATTTTTGATGACTGATTGATTCTCTTTACCTGTGATTGGTTTGTTGAGATCTTCTATTTCTTCCTGAGTCACTGTAGCTTGCTTGTGTGTCTCCAGGAATTTGTCCATTTCATCTAAGTTGTCTAGTTTGTTGGTATATTTGTTCATAGTATCCTCTTATGATTTCTTGTATTTCTTCAGGGTCTTTGGTAACACACCCCTTCTCATTTCTGATTTTGTTTATTTGCATCCTTTCTCTTTTTTTCTTTGTCAGTCTTTCCAGTGGCCCATCAATTTTATTGATTTTCTCAAAGAACCTACTTTTTATTTTATTGACTCTTTCTATTGTTCTTTAGTTCTCTCATTCATTTACCTCTGCTTTAATTTTTGTTATTTCTCTTCTTCTATTTACTTTGGGGTTAGTTTGCTGTTCGTTCTCAAGTTGTGCTGTTAAGTTCTCGATTTTTGCTCTTTCTTGTTTTTTAATATAGGCATTTAGGGCAATAAATTTCCCTCAGCACAGCCTTTGTCACATCCCATAAATTCTGATAAATTGTATTCTCATTTTCATTCATCTCCAGATAGTTACCAATTTCTCTAGTGATTTCTTCTTTGACCCACTGGTTGTTTAAGAGTGTGTTATTTAATCCCCATATATTTGTAAATGTTCTCATTTTTTTGATGGTTATTGAGATCCAGCTTCATTCCATTGTGATCAGAGAAAGCGTTTGAATAGTTTCAATATTTTTATATTTATAAAGACCTGTTTTGTGTCCCAGCATATGATCTATCCTGGAGAATGTTCCATGAGCACTAGAGAAGAATATCTGTGCTTTGTGGTGCAAGGACCTATATATGTCTGTTAGGTCTAATTCATTTATCAAGTAATTTGACTTCTCTATTTCCTTCTTTTTTTAAAAAACTTTTTTATTAATTAAAAAAATTAACAAACAAAACATTAAGATATCATTCCATTCTACATCAGTAATTCTTAATATCATCACATAGTTGCATATTCATCATTTCTTAGTACATTTGCATCAATTTAGAAAAAGAAATAGAATGATAATAGAGAAAAAAAAGATTATACATACCATACCCCTTACCCCTTGCTTTCATTTACCACTAGCATTTCAAACTGAATTTATTTTAACATTTGTTCCCCCTTATTATTTATTTTTATTCCATATATTCTACTCTTCTGTTAATATAGTAGCTAAAAGGAGCATCAGACACAAGGTTTTCACATTCACAGAGTTTCATTGTGAAAGCTATATCATTGTTCAATCATCATCAAGAAACATGGCTAGTGGAACACAGCTCTACATTTTCAGGCAGTTCCCTCCAGTCTCTCCGCTACATCTTGAACAACAAGGTGATATCTACTTAATGCATAAGAATAACCTCTAGGATAACCTCTTGACTCTGTTTGGAATCTCTCAGCCATTGACACTTAATCTCATTTCACTCTTCCCCCTTTGGTCGAGAAGGTTCTCTCAATCCCTTGATGTTAATTCTCAGCTCATTCTAGGGTTTTTCTCAGTCCCTTGATGCTGAGTCTCAGCTCATTCCAGGATCTCTGTCCCACATTGCCAGGAAGGTCCACACCCCTGGGAGTCATGTCCCACACAGAGAGGGGGAGGGTGGTGAGATTGCTCGTCATGCTGGCTGGAGAGAGAGGCCACATCTGAGCAACAAAAGAGGCTCTCTTGGGGGTGACTCTTAGGCCTAAATTTTAAGTAGACTTGCCCTATCCTTTGTGGGGTTAAGTTTCATGTGAACAAACCCCTAGACTGGGGGCTCAGCCTATAGCTTTGGTTGTCCACACTGCTTGTGAGAATATCAAGAATTCAACTTGTGGAAGTTTCACCATTCCCCAAAGGGTGCTTGCAAATACTTTTCCAGTCACTGATCAAATCATTCTGGGATTTATCGGGGCATCACTCTGGACAAACCAACAAAATCTCATGTGCTACCTGAGATTCCAAGTACTTATGACATTCAATCAAACTATCTACATGAGTTATATTAGGAAATGCTCTAGTCAAAATCTAAATTTTGTAACAAATAAACATTTTTTGCTTTAGTCTCACACATAAGGTGACATTTTAAAGTATTAATTATCATCTATTTTCAGCACCCTGCAATGATGACATTCCTTTGTTCTTCCTCATGCAAAAACATTTTAAAATTTGTACATTGTACATTTCACTATTATTATACACTCTAGGCATTCCTAGATTATACCATCTTTATCTTTAACATCTATCTTTCTTTCTGATTTCATTTATGTCCCCAGCCCTCCTCCCTCTATCATTCTCACATGCAGCTTCATTCAGTGTTTTAACATAATTACATTATAGTTAGGTAGTATTATGCTGTCCATTTCTGAGTTTTTGTATCCAGTCCTGTTGCACAATCTGTTTCCCTTCAGCTCCAATTACCCACTATCTTACCCTATTTCTATCTCCTGATGGTCTCTGTTACCAATGACTATTCCAAGTTTATTCACTAATGTCAGTTCATATCAGTGAGACCATACAGTATATGTCCTTTAGTTTTTGGCTAGTCTCATTCAGCATAATGTTCTCAAGGTCCATCCATTTGTTATATACTTCATAAGTTTATTCTGTCTTAGAGCTGCATAATATTCCATCGTATGTATATACCACAGTTTGTTTAGCCACTTCTCTGTTGATGGACATTTTGGCTGTTTCCATCTCCTTGCAATTATAAATAATGCTGCTATAAACACTGGTGTGCAAATGTCCATTTGTGTCTTTGCCCTTAAGTCCTCTGAGTAGATACCTAGCAATGGTATTGCTGGGTCATATGGCAATTCTATTTTCATCTTTTTGAGGAACTGCCAAACTGCCTTCCACAGTAGTTGCACCATTTGACATTCCCACCAACAGTGGATAAGTGTGCCTCTTTCTCCACATCCTCTCCAGCACTTGTCATTTTCTGTTTTGTTGATAATGGCCATTCTGGTGGGTGTGAGATGATATCTCATTGTGGTTTTGATTTGCATTCCTCTAATGGACAGGGACATTGAGCATCTCTTCATGTGCCTTTTGGCCATTTGTATTTCCTCTTCTGAGAGGTGTCTGTTCGAGTCTTTTTCCCATTTTGTAATTGGATTGGCTGTCTTTTTGTTGTTGAGTTGAAGAATCTCTTCATAAATTCTGGATACTAGACCTTTATCTGATATGTCATTTCCAAATATTGTTTCCCATTGTGTAGGCTGTCTTTCTACTTTCTTGATGAAGTTCTTTGATGCACAAAAGTGTTTAATTTTGAGGAGTTCCCATTTATTTCTTTCTTTCTTCAGTGCTCTTGCTTTAGGTGTAAGGTCCATAAAACCACCTCCAATTATAAGATTCATAAGATATCTCCTTACATTTTCCTCTAACTGTTTTATGGTCTTAGACCTAATGTTTAGATCTTTGATCCATTTTGAGTTAGCTTTCATATAGGGTGTGAGATACGGGTCCTCTCTCATTCTTTTGCATATGGATATCCAGTTCTCTAGGCACCATTTATTGAAGAGACTGTTCTGTCCCAGGTGAGTTGGCTTGACTGCCTTATCAAAGATCAAATGTCCATAGATGAGAGGGTCTATATCTGAGCACTCTATTCGATTCCATTGGTCAATATATCTATCTTTATGCCAGTACCATGCTGTTTTGACCACTGTGGCTTCATAATATGCCTGAAAGTCAGGCAGCATGAGACATCCAGCTTCGTTTTTTTTTCTCAAGATACTTTTAGCAATTCGGGGCACTCTGCCCTTCCAGATAAATTTGCTTATTGGTTTTTCTATTTCTGAAAAGTAAGTTGTTGGTATTTTGATTGGTATTGCGTTGAATCTGTAAATCAATTTAGGTAGAATTGACTTCTTAACTATATTTAGTCTTCCAATCCATGAACATGGTATGCCCTTCCATCTATTTAGGTCCTCTGTGACTTTTTTTTTAACAGTTTCTTGTAGTTTTCTTTGTATAGATCTTTTGTCTCTTTAGTTAAATTTATTCCTAAGTATTTTATTCTTTTAGTTGCAATTGTAAATGGAATTCGTTTCTTGATTTCCCTTCAGCTTGTTCATGACTAGTGTACAGAAACGCTACAGATTTTTGAATGTTGATCTTGTAGCCTGCCACTTTGCTGTACTCGTTTATTAGCTCTAGTAGTTTTGCTGTGGATTTTTCAGGGTTTTTGACATATAGTATCATATCATCTGCAAACAGTGATAGTTTTACTTCTTCCTTTCCAATTTTGATGCCTTGTATTTCTTTTTCTTGTCTAATTGCTCTGGCTAGAACTTCCAACATGATGTTGAATAACAGTGGTGATAGTGGACATCCTTGTCTTGTTCCTGATCTTAGGGGGAAAGTTTTCAGTTTTTCCCCATTGAGGATGATATTAGCTGTGGGTTTTTCATATATTCCCTTTATCATTTTAAGGAAGTTCCCTTGTATTCCTATCCTTTGAAGTGTTTTCAACAGGAAAGGATGTTGAATCTTGTCAAATGCATTCTCTGCATCAATTGAGATGATCATGTGATTTTTGCATTGATTTGTCGATACGGTGTATTACATTAATTGATTTTCTTATGTTGCACCATCCTTGCATAACTGGGATGAATCCTACTAGGTCATGATGTATAATTCTTTTAATGTGTTGTTGGATTCAATTTACTAGAATTTTGTTGAGGATTTTTGCATCTATATTCATTAGAGAGATTGGTCTGTAGCTTTCTTTTTTGTAATATCTTTGTCTGTTTTTGGTATAAGGGTGATGTTGGCTTCATAGAATGAATTAGGTAGCTTTCCCTCCACTTCAATTTTTTTGAAGAGTTTGAGCAGGATGGGTACTAATTTTTTCTGGAATGTTTGGTAGAATTCACATGTGAAGCCGTCTGGTCCTGGACTTTTCTTTTTGGGAAGCTTTTGAATGATTGATTCAATTTCTTTACTTGTGATTGGTTTGTGAGGTCATCTATTTCTTCTTGAGTCAAAGTTCGTTGTTCATGCTTTTCTAGGAAGTTGTCCATTTCATCTACATTGTTGTATTTATTAGCATAAAGTTGTTCATAGTATCCTGTTATTATCTCCTTTATTTCGGTGAGGTCAGTGGTTATGTCTCCTATTCCATTTATGATCTTATTTGCGTCCTCTCTCTTCTTCTTTTTGTCAACCTTGCTAAGGGCCCATCAATCTTATTGATTTTCTCATAGAACCAACTTCTGGTCTTATTGATTTTCTCTATTGTTTTCATGTTCTCAATTTCATTTATTTCTGCTCTAATCTTTGTTATTTCTTTCCTTTTGCTTGCTTTGGGGTTAGTTTGCTGTTCTTTCTCCAGTTCTTCCAAGTGGACAGTTAATTCCCGAATTTTTGCCCTTTCTTCTTTTTTGATATAGGCATTTAGGGCAATAAATTTCCCTCTTAGCACTGCATTTGCTGCGTCCCATAGGTTTTGATATGTTGTGTTTTTGTTTTAATTAGCCTTGAGATATTTACTGATTTCTCTTGTAATTTCTTCCTTGACCCACTGGTTGTTTAAGAGTGTGTTGCTGAGCTTCCACGTATTTGTAAATTTTCTGGCACTCTGCCTATTATTGATTTCCAACTTCATTCCTTTATGATCTGAGAAAGTGTTGTGTATGAATTCAATCTTTTTAAATTTGTTGAGACTTGCTTTGTGACCCAGCATATGGTCTATCTTTGAGAATGATCCATGAGCACTTAAGAAAAAGGTGTATCCTGCTGTTGTGGGCTATAATGTCCTATAAATGTCTGTTAAGTCTAGGTCATTTATTGTTATATTCAAATTCTCTGTTTCTTTATTGATCCTCTGTCTAGATGTTCTGTCCATTGATGAGAGTGGGGAATTGAAGTCTCCAACTATTATGGTAGATGTGTCTATTTCCCTTTTCAGTGATTGCAGTGTATTCCTCACGTATTTTGGGGCATTTTGATTTGGTGCATAAATATTTATGATTGTTATGTCTTCTTGTTGGATTGTTCCTTTTATTAGTAGATAGTATCCTTCTTTGTCTCTTTTAACTGTTTTACATTTGAAGTCTAATTTGCTGGATATTAGTATAGCTTCTCCTGCTCTTTTCTGGTTGTTATTTGCATGAAATATCTTTTCCCAACCTTCCACTTTCAACTTATGTTTATCTTTGGGTCTGTATTAATTAGGGTTCTCTAGAGAAACAGAATCAACAGGGAACACTTGCAATTATAAAATTTATGAAAGTGTCTCACGTGACCGTAGGAATGCAGAGTCCAAAATCCACAGGGCAGGCTGCAAAGCCGATGACTCCAATGGATGGCCTGGATGAACTCCACAGGAGCGGCTCACCAGCCAAAGTACGAATGGAACCTGTCTCCTCTGAGTCCTCCTTAAAAGGCTTCCCATGATTGCATTTAGTATCACTAATTGCAGAAGACACTCCCCCTTCGCTGATTACAAATGGAATCAGCTGTGGATGTAGCTGACGTGATCATGACCTAATCCTATGAAATGTCCTCATTGCAACAGACAGACCAGCACTTGTCCAATCAGATGAACAGGTACCACAACTTGGCCAAGTTGACACCTGTCCCTAACCATGACACCTGTCCCTAACCACCCCTTGTCAACTTGGCATATATATATATATATATATATATATATATATATATATATATATCACCTTAGACCATACTCAATCTCCAAATGAAAACAAATAAGCACACATTTTTTCTTTTACCTGACAATACTCAACCATCCCGCATACAACTGGAAACACATTAAATCTCTCCAGAATAGGGTGCAAATCCTTGGGCAACATTCATTCTTACACTTGATATCTTACAACTTAAATAGTATAACACGAACAAAACAGCATTACAGTCCTCGTTTCTGTAATTGATCACGTGGTCGAAGTTCATATTTATCACTATCTTCTTCCACTACCCATTCCATGTTCCCTTTCCCCTCAGCAAGCACTTCAGCTGGCCGTGGTTCTTTGCCTGGTGGGGTGACCCAAACCTTCATTCCTGAAGTCTCACAGCCATTTGTGGTCCTGCCTGGATTGTGTTGTTGCAGTTTTCCATTGATTTTAATCACAGGGTATGGTAGTACTAATAGACGCCCCAGGGGATCTCCTATATTCCAAGAAAACTCTTCTTTACCTCCATTATGTAGTTGCAGTCCTACTTCCTTCTGATAGTCAGGGTCAATTACCCCAGACAGTAATGTAATCCCCTTCTTGGTGTGTTGATCCAGAGGCATAAGTAGCCCAAAGTGACCAGGTGGCAATCTTAACTTCCAGTTCAGTGGTATCACTGTTGTTTCTCCTAGAGAAAGCACACCCCGTTTTGGAACTAAAACCTGTAGACCAGCAGAACTCAGGGTAGCAGGGACAGGAAGCAAAAATTTTCCTAGTGGATCACTAGGAGTAATAGTGAGTAGCACCACACCCATTTCCACCCCTTGGTTCCTGGACCCATGGGTCCTGGCTATGGGAGAAACAGCACCATACAGCGGACGCTGATTCAGAGCACACACAGCTTCCTGGAGAACATTACCCCAGCCTTTCAAGTTTTTGCCACCTAGTTGGCACCATAATTGAGTTTTCAAAAGGCCATTCCACCGTTCTATCAATCCAGCTGCTTCTGGATGATGGGGAACACGGTAAAACCAGAGAATTCCATGAGCATGTGCCCATTCCCACACTTCATTTGCTGTGAAGTGTGTTCCTTGATCCGAAGCAATGCTATGTGGAATACCATGACGATGGATAAGGCATTCTGTAAGCCCACAGACAGTAGTTTTGGCAGAAGCATTGCGTGCAGGGAAAGCAAACCCATATCCAGAGTATGTGTCTATTCCAGTTAGAACAAATCGCTGCCCCTTCCATGAAGGGAGTGGTACAATGTAATCAACCTGCCACCATGTGGCTGGCTGGTCACCTCGGGGAATGGTGCCATATCGGGGGCTGAGTGTGGGTCTCTGCTGCTGGCAGATTGGGCACTCAGCAGTGGCTGTATCCAGGTCAGCCTTGGTGAGTGGAAGTCCATGTTGCTGAGCCCATGCATAACCTCCATCCCTACCACCATGACCACTTTGTTCATGAGCCCATTGGGCAATAACAGGAGTTGCTGGGGAAAGAGGCTGACTGGTATCCATAGAATGGGTCATCTTATCCACTTGATTATTAAAATCTTCCTCTGCTGAAGTCACCCTCTGGTGTGCATTCACATGGGACACAAATATCTTCATGTTTTTGGCCCACTCAGAAAGGTCTATCCACATACTTCTTCTCCAGACCTCTTTGTCACCAATTTTCCAATTATGGTCTTTCCAATTCCCTGACCATTCAGCCAAACCATTAGCAACAGCCCATGAGTCAGTATACAAACACACCTCTGGCCAGTTTTCCTTCCAAGCAAAATGAACAACCAGGTGCACTGCTCGAAGTTCTGCCCACTGGGAGGATTTCCCCTCACCACTGTCCTTCAAGGACACCCCAGAAAGGGGTTGTAATGCTGCAGCTGTCCACTTTCGGGTGGTACCTGCATATCGTGCTGAGCCATCTGTAAACCAGACCCGAGTTTTCTCTTCCTCAGTCAATTCACTGTAAGGAACTCCCCAAGAGGCCATAGCTCTGGTCTGGGAAAGAGAAGGTAATGTGGCAGCAGGGGTGGAAACCTTGGGCATTTGTGCCACTTCTTCATGTAACTTACTTGTGCCTTCAGGACCTGCTATGGCTCTATCTCGTATATACCATTTCCACTTTACAATAGAGTGCTGCTGTGCACGCCCAACTTTATGGCTTGGTGGGTCAGACAACACCCAACTCATGATAGGCAACTCAGGTCTCATGGTAACTTGGTGGCCCATGGTTAAGTGTTCAGTCTCTACTAAGGCCCAATAGCAGGCCAAAAGCTGTTTCTCAAAAGGAGAGTAGTTATCTGCAGCAGATGGTAAGGCTTTGTTCCAAAATCCTAAGGGTCTGCGTTGTGATTCTCCTATAGGGGCCTGCCAAAGGCTCCAAACAGCATCTCTATTTGCCACTGACACTTCCAGCACCATTGGATCTGCTGGATCATACGGCCCAAGTGGCACAGCAGCTTGCACAGCAGCCTGGAACTGTCGCAGAGCCTCCTCTTGTTCAGGTCCCCACTCAAAATTAGCAGCTTTTCTGGTCACTCGTTAAATGGACCAGTGTAGCACACCCAAATGAAGAATATGTTGTCACCAAAATCCCAAAAGACCAATAGGCATTGTGCCTTTTTTTTGGTTGTGGGAGGGGCCAGATGCAGCAATTTATCCTTCACCTTAGAAGGGATATCTCGACATGCCCCACACCACTGGACACCTAGAAATTTTACTGAGGTGGAAGGCCCCTGTATTTTTGTTGGATTTATCTCCCATCCTCTGACATGCAAATGCCTTACCAGTAAATCTAGAGTAGTTGCTACTTCTTGCTCACTAGGTCCAATCAACATGATATCATCAATATAATGGACCTGGGTGATGTCTTTTGGGAGGGAGAAACGATCAAGGTCTCTGCGAACAAGATTATGACATAGGGCTGGAGAGTTGATATACCCCTGAGGTAGGACAGTGAAAGTATATTGCTGACCTTGCCAGCTGAAAGCAAACTGTTTCTGGTGGTCCTTACTAATAGCTATTGAGAAAAAAGCATTTGCCAGATCAATAGCTGCATACCAGGTACTAGGGGATGTATTGACTTGCTCAAGCAATGATACTACATCTGGAACAGCAGCTGCAATTGGAGTTACCACCTGGTTGAGTTTATGATAATCCACTGTCATTCTCCAAGACCGATCTGTTTTCTGCACAGGCCAAATAGGAGAGTTGAATGGGGATGTGGTGGGAATCACCACCCCTGCATCTTTCAAGTCCTTAAGAGTGGCAATAATCTCTGCAATCCCTCCAGGAATACGGTATTGCTTTTGATTTACTATTTTGCTTGGTAGGGGCAGTTCTAGTGGCTTCCACTTGGCCTTTCCCACCATAATAGCCCTCACTGCATGAGTTAGAGAACCAACGTGGGGATTCTGCCAGTTGCTCAGTATGTCTATGCCAATTATACATTCCGGAACTGGGGAAATAACTACAGGATGGGTCTGGGGGCCCACTGGACCCACTGTGAAGCAGACCTGAGCTAAAACTCCATTGATCACCTGGCCTCCATAAGCCCCCACTCTGACTGGTGGTCCAGAGTGACGTTTTGGGTCCCCTGGAATGAATGTCACTTCTGAACCAGTGTCTAATAATCCCCGAAATATCTGATCATTTCCTTTTCCCCAATGCACAGTTACCCTGGTAAAAGGCCATCAGTCTCCTTGGGGAAGACTTAGAGGAAGGCTAACAGTATAAATTTGTGGCAGTGCAAGTGTTTTATCCCCCATAGGGACCTGGCCTCCCCTTCATTCAAGGGGCTCAGGGTCTGTAAACTGTTTCAAGTCTGGAAATTGATTAAGTAGCCGTGACTCTGTGTTTTTGTAATTCAGGTTAGACTTCTGTTCCCTTGACCTAGAACTCTTTTGCTTATACAGCTCCACCAAGAATTTAGTAGACTGCCCTTCTATTGTATTTCCAGGCACCTCATGATTTACTAGCCAATGCCACAAATTTCTGCATGTCATATAATTTTGATGCCTCCTTTGAGTTTGTTGTCTATTATAATAGCCGCGTCTACCCTGTCTTTGGTGATTAAGTGCTGCCACCTGGCTTCTGCCAACTCGGAATCCTGTCATCCTCATTGTGTTTAAGGATTCCAGCTCAGTGACAGCAGTTCCTACAGTAATATCTGACCTACAGAGAAGTGCAACCACAGAGCTCTTGAGGGATGATGGTGCTAGTCTCACAAACTTATTTCTCACTGTTCTGGTAAAAGGTGCATCCTCTGGACATTTCTGGGGTGTCAGAGTAGGCTTTGCATGATAAATCCACTCTAACATCCCAATCTCTCTAAGCTTCTGGATCCCCTCATCTACATTATACCAGGGTAGTTCTGGCATTTCAACCTCAGGTAATGTTGGCCACCTTTTGATCCATGTTTCAACCAACCACCCAAACAAGCTGTTAACACCTTTTCTAACTGCTCGAGCTATAACATTGAATGCAGAATCTCTGCTTAGTGGGCCCATATCAATAAATTCAGCCTGATCCAGCCTTGTATTCCTCCCACCATTATCCCACACTCTTAAAATCCATTGCCACACATATTGCCTGATTTCTGTCTATATAAATTGGAAAACTCACACAGTTCTTTTGGAGTATAATATACCTCCTCATGTGTGATACTTTGTACCTCACCTATAGGGGCCTGTTGGGACTTTAGTCTAGTTATAGGTCTAGAAGAAATGAGGGGTGGTGGGGGTGGGTCATGAAAAGAATTAGAAATATCTTCCAAGCCATTTGCTTCAGGGCTTTCATTTGCAGTTTCATCTGGTGAAACAGGATTAATAACTCTAGGGCTAATCCCTTCAGGAGGAGGTTGGGTGGCCAATTCCTCAAGGCAGGCTGGAAGTGGGGCGGCTATGTCCTCAGGGCAGACTATTACAGGGTTATCTAAAGAAGGCTCAGCATGGTCTAGGGTTTCAACCTCACCCCCAACATCATTATCAATCCATATGTCACCATCCCATTTTTCAGGGTCCCACTCCTTTCCAATCAATGCCCTCACTTTAACGGCAGACACCATGCAAGACTGAGATTTCAGTTTACGTTGTAAAGTTGCTACTCTAACAATAAGATTCTGAGTCTGATTTTCAGAGATCTCAAGTCTACGGCTACAGGAAATAAGATTTTCCTTCAGGATACTGATAGCAACATCTACATCTTTCAGACGGCGCTTAAGCTTCTCGTTTGAAGCCTTAAGCCCATCCCTTTCACCCTTTAATGTAGACAGTGTATCTAACAACAACCAACCAACATCTCTATAACTCTCATTTCTACAAAACTCTGTAAATGTGTCAAAAATATTATCCCCCAGAGTCTGGCTTCGTACAAGCGAAGCATTAGGAGAATCGAATGATGATATTTTGACTATCTCCTTTGCCAACTCAGTCCATGGACTGGGAGTGTCATTCTGATTGCAGGAATCAGAGTCCTTAGTGTCTCTGAGTCCAGTCAGAGTAGAAAACCATTCGTAAAAACCCATTTTTAAGATTCTGTTCCTTAAGAACCACTCCTGGTACCAAGATGTATTAGTTAGGGTTCTCTAGAAAAACAGAATCAACAGGGAACACTTGCAAATATAAAATTTATGAAAGTGTCTCACGTGACCGTAGGAACGCAGAGTCCAAAATCCACAGGGCAGGCTGTGAAGCCGATGACTCCGATGGATGGCCTGGATGAACTCCACAGGAGAGGCTCACCAGCCAAAGCAGGAATGGAACCTGTCTCCTCTGAGTCCTCCTTAAAAGGCTTCCCATGATTGCATTTAGCATCACTAATTGCAGAAGACACTCCCCCTTCGCTGGTTACAAATGGAATCAGCTGTGGATGTAGCTGATGTGATCATGACCTAATCCTACGAAATGTCCTCATTGCAACAGACAGGCCAGTGCTTGCCCAATCAGATGAACAGGTACCACAACTTGGCCAAGTTGACACCTGTCCCTAACCATGACAGGGTCTAAGATGTGTTTCCTGTAGACAGCATATAGAAGGATCCTGTTTTTTAATCCATTCTGCCAGTCTATGTCTTTTAATTGGGGAGTTCAGTCCATTAACATTTAGTGTTATTACTGTTTGGGTAGTACTTTCCTCTACCATTTTGCCTTTTGTTTTTTATGTCATCTCTAATTTTCCTTCTTTCTACACTCTTCTCCACACATCTCTCTTCTGTCTTTTCGTATCTGTCTCTAGTGCTCCCTTTAGTATTTCTTGCAGAGCTGGTCTCTTGGTCACAAATTCTCTCAGTGACTTTTTGTCTGAAAATGTTTTAATTTCTCCCTCATTTTTGAAGGACAATTTTTCTGGGTATAGAATTCTTGGTTGGCAGTTTTTCTCTTTTAGTAATTTAAATATATCATCCCACTCTCTTCTCGCCTCCATGGTTTCTGCTGAGAAATCTACACATAGTCTTATTGGGCTTCCCTTGTATGTGATGGATTGCTTTTCTCTTGCTGCTTTCAAGATCCTCTCTTTCTCTTTGACCTCTGACATTCTGACTAGTAAGTGTCTTGGAGAACGTCTATTTGGATCTATTCTCTTTGGGGTATGCTGCACTTCTTGGATCTGTAATTTTAGGTCTTTCATAAGAGTTGGGAAATTCTCAGTGATAATTTCTTCCATTAGTTTTTCTCCTCCTTTTCCTTTCTCTTCTTATTCCGGGACACCCACAATACGTATATTTGTGCACTTCATGTTATCATTCAATTCCCTGAGTCCCTGCTCATATTTTTCCATTCTTTTCCCTGTAGTTTCTGTTTCTTTTTGGATTTCATATGTTCCATCCTCCAGTTCACTAATCCTAATCTCTGTCTCTTGAAATCTACCATTGTAGGTTTCCATTGTTTTTTTCATCTCTTCTACTGTATCTTTCATTCCCATAAGTTCTGTGATTTGTTTTTTCAGACTTTCCATTTCTTCTTTTTGTTCATTCCTTGCCTTCTTCATGTCCTCCCTCAATTCACTGATATGGTTTTTGATGAGGTTTTCCATTTCTGTTCATATATTCTGAATTAGTTGTTTCAGCTCCTGTATCTCATTTGAACTATTGGTTTGTTCCTTAGACTGGGCCATATTTTCAATTTTTCTGGTGTGATTTGTTATTTTTTGCTGGCCTCTAGACATTTAATTACCTTAATTAGTTTATTCTGGAGATTGCTTTCACTTATCTTACCTAGGGTTTTCTTGTTAGATGAGTTTGTTGTCTATCTGTTCTTTGACCTTCAGTTCAGCTTTTTCTGGGCCTCTAGCTTAAGTTTTGTTTAACAGAGGGTAATTTTTCAGTTCTTGCTTTCTTGTTTCTTGTCCTGTTTATAAGGTGCCTTTTCCCTCCCCACCCTTAGGAGGGTCTACATAGGTATTACAGACTCCAGCCGGGTTTTCCTGGACTAAACTGGCCTCCTATCAGGGAGAAGGAGTCACCTGCCTCAGTTTTCCTTGAAGGTGAGACCCAGCAGGTTGAAAGACTTTCCTGTGAAGTCTCTGGGCTCTGTTTTTCTTATCCTGCCCGGTATGTGGCACTTGTTTGTCTGCAGGTCCCACCAGCAAAAGATGTTGTGGCTTCTTTAACTTTGGAAGGCTCTCCCTGCTGGGGGCGTGGTGGAGACAGAGGAGAGGTTGTAGGCTGGTTTTAATGGCTTCAAATTGCCAAGCCCTGGGGTCTGAATTCCTTGAGAGAGGGATTCCACCAAAGTTGGGCTTCACCCCTCCCCTGGGGAAGGCACAGGTGGGAGATAGCCCTGAAAGCAGTCTGTTTCTGCCTATTCCTGGGGCAGTTGCAGCCTGAGTAGTCCCACCGCTGAATCTGGAGGCAGCCAATCCTCCATAGAAACAGCCACAAAAAGCTCTGTTTCGTCCCCTTTCCTCTTTTTCGGTTAGCCCAATAAGCGACCTCCACCTTGACCAGTGTAACCTGAGCTGGGGGCCTATTTTTAGTAGTCAGAATTTGTTTATTAATGCCACAATTGGTGTTTGGTTGGACTCAGTCCCTGCTACTGTTAGGGTCTCTTTCCTTTCCCTCCAGGAAGCCACCTGTGGGGGAGGGGCGCCGGGTGCCGACCACTGCGGCTTGGGGAACTCACGGTTCCGGAGACTCGCAGCCGATCCAGCTGGTCCAGCCTGGGGTACACTGTGTGTTCGGTCACTATCGTGGCTCCGGGAGCTGTTCTGTACTGTTTCTGGTTATTTAGTAGTTGTTCTGGAGGATGAACTAAAATGCACACATTGCTAAGCCGCCATCTTGGCCCCTCCCTCTATTTCCTTCTTGATCTGCTGTCTGGTTGTTCTATCCATAGAGGAGTGTGGTGTATTGAAGTCTCCTACTATTATTGTTGAAATACGTATTTGTCCCTTAAGTTTTGCCAATGTCTGTCTCATGTACTTTGGAGCTCCTTGATTGGGAGCATAAATATTTATGATTGTTATATTTTCCTGGTGAATTCACCATTTAATTAGTATATAGTGTCTCTCTTTGTCTCTTATGATGTCTTTACATTTAAAGTCTATTTTGCCTGATATTAATATAGCTACTCCTGCTTTCTTTTGGTTACAGTTTGTGTGGAAAATCTTTTTCCATCATTTCACTTTCAATCTATTTGTATCCTTGTGTCTAAGATGAGTCTCTTGTAAGCAGCATATAGCTGGATTATGTTTCTTAATCCATTATGCCAATCTGTATCTTTTAATTGGTAAATTTAATCTGTTAACATTCAAAGTTATTATTGAAAAGGCATTTCTTGATTCTACCATCTTATCTTTTTTATTTTATTTGTCAGGTCTATGTTTTCTTTTCCTACTTTCTCTTTGTATTCTTTAAATTACCATTAGTAGTACTCTTCAATTCTGTGCCCTCCTCCAGACCTCCCTCTCCTGTCTTTTTTTTGTCAGCCAGCAGAACTCCTTTTAATATTTCTTGGAGAGCCGGTCTCTTGTTGACAAATTCTTTCAAGAATTCTTTGTGAAAACTTTAATCTCTCTCTCAGTTTTGAAGGTTAATTTGGCTGGGTACAGAATTCTTGGCTGGAAGTCTTTCTCTTTTTAGGATCTTGAATATATCATACCACTGCCTTCTTGCCTCCAGGGTCCTAGAGTAGTCTGAACACAGTCTTATTTGATTTCCCTTGTATGTAGTAGATTGTTTTTCTCTTGCCACTCAGGGTTTTCTGCTCCTCTTCAACATTTGACAGACTGATTAGTATGTATCTTGGGGAAGGTCTAATTGGGTTTATTCTCTTTCACATTCATTGGGCTTCTTTGACTTATGTATTTATGTCCTTTATGAAGGTTGGGAAGTTTTCCCTCATTATATCCTCAACTACTCTTCCTAGCCCTTTACTCCTCTCTTCACATTCTGGGACACCAATGATTCTTATATTTGTACATTTTGTTTTGTCTATCATTTCCCTGAGTTACGGTTCAATTTTTTCCTTTTTTTTTTTGTCATTTGCTGTTTTGAGTCTTTGAAGTCAATTATTCTGTCCTCTACATCACTGATTATTTCTTCTGTCTCTTCAAATCTGGTGTTGTGTGCCTCTAGTATGTTTTTTATTTGGTCAGTAGGTCTTTAATCTCTGTGATATCTGCTATTTTTCTATTTACTCTTTCAAATTCCTCTTTATGCTCTTCTACTGCCTTCTTGATTTCCTTTATGTCATTTGTTATCCCACTTATTTTATTAAATACAGTTGTATGAACATCTTTGATTAGTTGTTTCAGCATCTGTGTCTCCTCTGGTGTTTTAATTTGGTCATTAGGCAGGGCTATATCTGTCTGCATTGTGATATGCTTAGTGATCTTATGCTGTCTTTGTGGCATGTAAATATTTTGATTGATTTACTTTGGGAGTTGATTTCTTTCAGTAGTTGAAGGCCTTGTGTTTGTGGAATGGTTGTACAGCAGGGAGCAGGATACGGGGTGAGGGACTCAGTGCAGTGATTTGTTTCAGGGCAGGTATAGGTGCAGGTTGGGGATGTTACACTGATGCTTGTAAACGTGGATGCCCAGTGGCCAGGGAGGATATAACTGTGCAGGTGCACCAGACTGGTAGGCGTAACTCTGGTTGTGCTAGTCTAAGGAACGGGGCCCTTTGTGTGCATGCGTAGAGCTGTGGCAACAGGTTGGTGTTATGCCTTCGTGGATTGGGGGAAGATGTGACCTGGCTGTGCAGGTCAGCACTTTCTCAGAGCTAGGAAGTGTGGTTGAGGGCCGTGCACATGCACGGTTCTAGAACTGCTGTAAAGTGCGGTTCTCAGAGCTGAATGACATGACTGGGGGACCATGCACATGCATGGACCTAGGAGTGTGGTAAACTGATGTACAGAGCTTGGGGGTGGGGGCGTGAGGCTGTGCAAACTATGGGCATGGGGGCAGGGGTAGCCTATCTATAGAGGTTAGTGCCTGCAGCCTTTATGCACTGGCAACAGTCTCCAGGGAACAGAGAGGGAGAGGCAGTGCTCAGGGATGGTGCAGGAGAGGTATGTTGGGCAGCACTTCGGGTGGGGGTGTGGAGCAGGTATGTGCACTGGGAGCTGATGGGGTGGGGGCGCCTGGAACGCGGGGAATGGAAGCGGGTGATGGGGTTCCGGTGTGTGTGGTGTGGGGTGAGTCGCCAGTCACGGGGCTGAGTTGGTGAGGGTAGCTCACTCAAGGAATGTGACCTGGCTTATTTCCTAGTCCCTGGCTCCCATCTGTGCACTCCCATGGGCTCCACGCCTCCACACCAGGTTCTAGCTTTTTGCCTTTCAGTTCCTCGGCCTCTGCAACCAGGGCTGGCTATGTGGTGCAGAAGGCTCTCCCAGGTCAGCCACACTCCTGAATCACTGCCTCGGTCACTCTCTTGTCCTTTCTCTAACTTTTCAGTGGATCAGGGCTAATCTCGACCTATTCTATTCAGCCATCTTCCTGGAAGTTCCAAGACATGAAATTTAAAATGGACTTATTTTCATGTAGTAGGAAATGTGCATGAGGTCTATATAACCTCATATTAATGGGTGAATCATCTGCTTTGGCAGACAGAACAGTGGCCCTCCAAAATACCCACAACCTAATCCTCAGACCTGTGACTATTACCTTGTATGGCAAAAGTGACTTTGCAGATGTGAATAAGTCAAGGCTTTTGAGAGGAAGAGATTATCCTGTATTGCCCAGGAGGCTAATCCCAACTGTTTTTATAAGAGGAAGGCAAAGGCAGATTGACTCCAGAAGAAGAGAAGGAGATGTGATGATCAAGATGGGCTTTGAAGATGGAGGAAGGAGTAAAAAACTATGGAAGACAGGTGGCTACTTGAAGCTGAAAAGGTGAGGAAATTGATTCTTGCTCAGAGCCTCCAGAAGGGACTAGCACTGCCTACACCTTGACTTTTTTTTTCTTTTGGTTTTTACAAAGGGGATTTATTATGTTACACATTTACAGCTTTAAGGCCATGAAGATACCCAAATTAAGGCATCAAGAAGAGGATACCATCACTCAAAAAAGACCAATCACGTCTGACATTCCTCTATCACATGGGAAGGCATATTGCAATGGTTGCTGGCCCTCTGTCCTGGGTTGATTTCAAAATGGCTCTCTCAGCTCCTGTGGGTCCTTCTGGCATCTGCTGGGGCATTTTCTTTGTCTAGACATCCTTACGTCCTCTCTTAACTACACTGAGGCAAAACTCTGGATTTCATCTCTTAGTTTAGCCTCTCCTGGGGCATTTTCTGTCTCTAAGCATCTGTCTCCCTCTGTGTCCTTCACTTGGTTTCATCTCTCTACTCTGTGTATAGGCTCTCAACTCTATGTTTTCTTTTATTCTCTTCATACAAACCTCCAGTAAAAGGATTAAGACCTACATTGATTGGGCAGGATCACATCTCCATGGAAACAACTTAATCAAAAGGTCCCACCCAATAATAGGTCTGCCCTACAAGATTAGATTAAAAGAACATGGCTTTTCTGGGGGTACATAACAGTTTCAGACTGGCACACATGGCAAAACAAAACCTCCAGGCTGTGCGTCTCTAAGTCTGTGGCCTTGGAGAAGTGATCTGCAGTTTGTAAAATGATGGAGTGGCTCCTGTCATCTATGCTATGCTTTCTTCTTCTGCAGGCTACAGAAAGTAAGATCAGCCTAACCAGGCATCCAAAGCCAGGTGTCAATCATGATAATTTCATAGATTCGCAGGCAAAGAATGTATGAGAGAGAAACGTCCTGTGAGCCACCCACATCAGGAGGTGAAAGAAAAGGACTTTAAGGAATGATTCCCCAGATTTGGATGATGAATGGATATTTAAAAGTATATTTGTTCCTCAAGATTTTCTTTGTGGAGGGAGAACCTGTCTCTTTTAATCCACACTCTTTGGTTACATCTATATCAGATGGCACAATGAGGTAAATTTCAGCACAGTTCTCAATCATTTACCCTACTTGTTGGGAAAGATTTTTTATTTCCCAGGGGTTGGCCAACTTTTTCTGTAAAGGGCCAGATAAGTATTTTCAGTTCTGTGAGCCAGATGGCCACTGTGGTGACAACAGCCGATGTGGCCCCAAAGCAGTGATGGATGATACATCAGTGCATGAGCACGACTGAGGACACTGAAATGCCAAATGTATTTCATTTTCATGCTACACCTTGACTTTGCCCGGTGAATCTGATATAAGACTTCTGACATCCAGAGCTACAGGAGAATAAATTTGTTGTTTTAAGTCACTAAATCTGTGTAATAAATTTATCACAGTAACAGCAGGAAACAACTACACCTGGCATTAACCATTAGGATTTGTGTCTATCCAAATAATTTTGAACTAACTCTTGTTTTGGATTCTTATCTGGACTGATGGTATCCACAGGGACATACCTCTGTATAAAATGGCTGTAAAGTTCTACCTCTTGAGTTTACTGTGACTCATGATATGCTATACATACAACTATGTAATTCAGAAATTCAAGGACCTCATGTTTATTTCAAGAATGATAGTAACAGAGTTTAAAGTCGTGGGATTGTTTTTAGAAGCAATATTGCTATTGTATGTAAATATATATATTTGTTTTCTAAGTCCTAAATTTTTATCTTTTAAATTCAAGGAACAAACTAGTAGAAGGGTTCAATGTTTTATTTTTCTTTTTTACAGCAAACAGAGCTCAACGCACTCAAAATAATGCTCCATATGTGGAGGGGGCAGGTAATTTGTTTTGAGATTGCTTTTTCTGAGATGCTCTGAAAAAATTTCAGCCTGTAAATTTCATATTAACCTAGAAAAGTACAAACAATCCAGTAGGCCCTTATGCATCTGGGTTTCTGCCTAACTTTGCTGGGGGCATACTATGTAAAATGTGTTTAGAGGAAGTTCACTAGCTCATGTAATAGAAATCTGAAGAATCTGATCTCTGAGAACTCAAACTCAGTGATTCTTTAAGTACTGGAAGCTCCATGGAGCAGCCGCTATTAGATCAAGGTAACAGCTTATTTTATTTCCTATCATCTCCCCATGCCCATGAAGGTTTTGTTGCAGTCTTTGAAATCCTCAGCAAGCCTAGAAGAGCAGCATTGACCCCTTCCCAAATGCAGGATAATGTCTACTCTGCATCATCCTGTTCCTCACACCATCTCCATAACTAGTATCTGAGGCACGCTTACAGAAGGCTGTTGTTTGCATGGCCTTTGCAGTATCTACCTATAAAGCTGGATTGAGCATTTGGGCGCTTCCTCTTGCAAAGATGTGTCGGGTAAGTGAGGCAGTATTATTATCCTCATTGCATAACCCCAAGCACAATGTCTGAGACATAAACAGTGCATGCTGAATGTTTGTGGAACTAATGTTTGTAAATAAGGAAATTAAAGCTCAGAGAAGTTCTGTAGTTTTCTGTAGTATCAAACAAGCAGGAAGGGAACTGCTGATACTAGCTTGAAGGTCTCTCAATGCATTACGTGGGGATTAAAAAAAAAGAAAAAGGTGTGCAAATCCTTGGAACAGCTCTACAATACTTTGGGTCTTCACTGAATGATGTTAGGAAGAGGATCAAAAGGCAATGATTCATCAAAGTATACATTCATTGGTCTTAAATCACTACCTATGAAGAATAGAGAAAAAAAAGAAATGAAAATTGATGATGCCAGCTTTGTGCGTTTGTAAATCAATATCATAATATTGTGACTGGATGTTGATCACTTGTGGAAAAACGGAAAGGGATTCAGCAGTCTGGCTGTAGGTTATTTGTACTTTCTTCGTCCATTCTTTGTCACAGTGGGAAGCAGGAAAATGATTTCCTCTCCTTTGTGAAACTAAAGACAGTTTCCTTTCTAGACTTGCGTTTCCTCACCAGCAGTTATACACAGCTAACCCATCTCAGGTTGATAGTTACGTAAATTTGCACAATTGTGCCTATTTGTAAAAGAAAAAGCTATTGTCAATAAAATGTGGAAAATACTCCTTTAAAAGTCCTCAATCACTCATAGCAAATGTGTTTAAATAGCTAAGAAGCAATGAAGGCATCTCTCTGTTGGAATCCCAAACGTGCATCCACAAAGCACCTGGGTCACTGGGAAGCCAGTGATCAGTTGGAAAAACGGGATGAGATTTAGGGCATTACATAGACTGGACCCTTGTTTCTACAGAGGGGTCTTAATTTAGGTTGGTTTAGCTTGATGAAGTTTCACAATTTCTGCTGAATGGAGTTAGTGCTTTTTTGTTCTTCCTCAAAACCCCATGATATAGAAACTATTTATTAAGGTTTTAAGATGAGCGAACAGAGAAACAAGAAGCTAAGGAACTTATCAAACTGTATAACATTGAAGTTCAGAGAGGAGTCTGATTGCCTTGAATTTCAATCCTAGCATAATCATGAACAAGGTTACTCATGTGCAACCTTGGGTAGAAGTGAATCTCTGAGCCTCAGTTTCTTACCCTGTAAAATGGGAATGGGAATGTAGACTAGGACCTATAACATATGGTCATTTTGAGGATTAATGTCGGACTCTAAGTAATAGGTTATTATCATTAAAGTGATGGAGCGAGTACATATTAGAGATGAGATTCAAACTGCAAGCCCTTCTCATTGTCATGTTACCCTTTGGATAATGCTGACAAGACTTTCTCATGGTAAGACATGTAGGATTAACTTTAAAATTATATTTCTGGTCAATTTAAATCTGCTATGAAGCAATTTGCCCTCTTACAGTTGGAACACACATAATAACTTAAGTTGAGTTTCATCAACGGCCATTAGTCCAACACAATTTCATCCTGCAGAATGTGGAATGGGTACCAGGAGGTACATATGGAGATGGGCAGAGACTCTACTTGTATCTATAGCAATCAGCTTTGAAGTAGCCAGGCTAAGGGTAATTCTGTTATACACACAAACACACACACACACACACACACACACATGCACGCACACTGAGCCGTACAATAAGGAATATGAAGAGCCCCACAAAGACGAAGTCCATCTCATCCTCTGTTTACTTTTGTCAGTAGAGCAAGTGATACACTCAGTCCAAATTAGGGACACTGTGCTGTGGTTCTCATAACATACTCTAAAAATGAGGAAAAGGGAGGTTAATAATGAGAGTAGTGAGGGTGGAGGAAAACTGGGAAGGCAGAAAGGAAATGTTTGAGTTCCTACAATATACCAGGCATTGTAGGGATTGAACTTTAAGTTGGGCTTTGAAGGAAAGGCAAAATTCAATAGAATTAAATTCCAGAGTAAAAGAGGGAGAGAGAAAATTGAGCATATGCCTGGGATGGTGACAGCGGTTATAATTTATATGGCATGTAGTTACTCATCATCGTGGGTAAGTCCACATTTTCACATGATCTTTCAATTACAGTCAATCCCAAGATTTGCCTTCTTGCCATCATATAGTCTAAAATTTCATTTTCATTTTGAATAATGTTCAAATCATTTTACAATTTTTCTTTTAATATGTGTTTAATATTTTTGAAACCAGGAAAACTTCATTTTAAGTACATACTATATAATGCCAAAATTAATTTTAAAGCCAGGAAATTGTTTCTATAAATATGGTTTTAAAATCATCACACAGCTTTGAAAAGTTGTAAGAAAAGTTGCCTGGATCTAGTTTTTTGTTGTTTTTTTTTAAATATTGTTTAAAACAATTTCCTCTTTTCAGCTGGCTTCTTTTTCTGCATCATATTAATTTTTAAGAGAGTTTTTCAATCTGTCTCCAATTACTAAGAAACATTTCTCAATTGGTTTTTGAAAATATGAATTTCAATTTTGATTGTCAACATATTCAATTTTATTTATTGGTTAAATTAAACCTAATGAAGTAGGTATTATTTGTCTGAGAAGCAGAGAAATTAAGAGACTTTTCAAAGCAATATATAAAACTGTGGACAAAAGCTGGACTTGAATTTGACTGCCTGGAGGTTCAACCCTCTCTAGTCCATAAACTCGTTGTTTGACCTTGGCAAAGTAGCTGAATTTCTATAAGTCTCTCTTAAAGACTTTTAAAGCTTACTAGGATTTAATTACCTAACTTTCTTCTAAATTAACAATTTAGACAGTCTACACAGTTCACTATTTCTTAAATTGGGATGGCAATAAGTATTAACCAAAATCTTCTTTGGCTCAATAAATCGTTATGAGAACTTACCATGAGCCAGGTAATATACTAGGCATTGGAGATGAAAATGATAGATAGTTTTGGAAATTTTGAAAAAGTTTCTACATATACTAACATCAAACCAGCAAAACAGCATGCAGTGTGTCAGCTTGGCTTCTGACAACTAAATTAAATCTTGCATAGACCTGACATTGTTCAAGTTTCTCTTGAGTTCATTCATAAGCTTCTTGTTTGCTTGTTTGTTTTTATTCATCAGCTTCTTGTTTGCTTGTTTGTTTTTAAGCACTTGGATACTTTCCTCAAAGTTATTATTTATAAATATGTCTTTACTGCCCTCATAGGCAACTGTACAAAAATCCCTGGAGTGTGTTAATTCCAACTCACTATCTCCTTGTATTATACTCTTAAGGAGCTAAAGGTGATCCAGTATCTATCTCAGTGAAGAGATCTTGCTTTGGGCTTGACATATCTGAGTGCCTATTCCTAGCCCTCCTCCACTCACAGGCTGCATGGTCTTGAGCAAATTACTTGAATCATCTAAGTCTCAGTTCTCACATGTGGAAAATGTGGCTAATAAAAGCACCTAAATTAAAGAGTTGTGAGGTTAAATGAGATTTGTGTTGTAGAGCATTTACCCCAGTAGAGGCTCAACAAATACTAGCTTTTTATTGTAAATATTTACAAAGTTTATATATATATATATATATATACTCTTATGTGTAAGCAGAAATTGTCAAATTTGGAAATTTGACATTCCACTTATTTGATTAGTTGGTTTGCTCCCAATAGTTTTCAACACTTTTCTCTCTAGTCTTCTAACCTTCCCAGGAAGAGTTGAATCCTTTTTGCTGCTTTATTCTTGGAAGATGAGGATGAGTGAGGACTGGTGTAGTCTCACCCTGAGGAATTAGCTCCTGGGATGGGCCTGTCACAGAGATGGCAGAATCTATCTGTAAACTGAAGCAACTTTTCAAGGTCAGGTGGCATTGAAGTCATGCAGAGAGGACACATGATCATAGAGCTATAACACTCATTGTAAGGTACGCTTTATTATTTGCAAAGGTGAAGAAATTACTTCAGTGTTTTTTTGTTGGTTGATCTATAGTAACATATCTATATCTGTACATGCTTTTTCATTTTATAAATTCAAATCTTAACTTTTCTTCTCCCATGCTCTCATGTGCTTTCTTTGTACTCACTCCTGTCAGAGGAGACAGTCTTCTGCTTCAAACTCTCAGGTCCTTGAGGGCGGATGTATCAAGGTCCAGTCAACAGACAGAAATTTATTATTTTCTTGTTATTTTTTTTAATGTTTTTTTTCCTTTTTTACATGAGCAGGCACCGGAATCGAACCTGGGTCTCCGACTTGGCAGGCGAAAACTCTGCCTGCTGAGCCACCGTGGCCCACCTCCAGGTATTTTAACAGAAAGAATTTAATACAATGATTTGTTAGTGAAGTATAAAGGCGTTAATAACTGAAAGGGTAAAAGGAGAACTCTGAGATGTCAGGGGTAGCACCTGCAGGAAGCAGCTACATCCCTAGACAGAGAGAACAAAGGGAATAGTTTGGAATTATCAACACTCAGAAACTTAGAGCAGGTCCCCACAGAGCCAAACCCCAGAACTTCGAGGGGGTGGCTGCTGCCTGGCATTGTGCTGACATGGGGTGTGATGAAGCAGGTTCTGTAAATGTTGGGAAAACTTCAGAATTAGATACAGTTGCTGCTATTGGAAAGAATAATAGCCACCAGGGAGTGATGCTCACAGGGGATGGCCAGTGGAGAGGAAGCCCAAAAGGGAGCAGCAGGGAGAAGCAAATAGCTCTTTCTTCTCTAGCCTGCCTGTCTCGCTCTAGAGCCTGGAATTGCTAGGACCACCTGGCAAAGCAGAAATACGGTTTGCAGAGTCTCAGCTCCAGCATCTTAGAGTAGAGTGGGAAAGGATAGGTTTGGAGATGAGAAATAGCTTAATAATTGGCACAGTATGGAACATATCTCATTCTTAGCACCTGGAAAATCCTGAAATAAGTGTTTGTGGAATGAATATGTATGTGCAGTTAGATTTTTAAAATGTGATTTTTAATAATGTCTTCTTTCCTCTTATGGAAAGAGCTAGCTTCCTTTAGAAAAATAACCTGGTCGACTACTTTCAATGTAGAAGGTGAAGTTCCATGTCTAAGGTCTGGAAAGAGGAAAACAGAGAGAATTAAACTGACTTTCATAAAAGTTAGCAGGAATTGGAGTGTAATAGGACGAGGAGCAACAGAAGCAGCTGGGGGTGGGGGTGAGCAGGGATGGGAGGTGAGAGAATGGAGAGTCAGAAAACTAGAGTGGATGGAAAAAGATAACCAGGGAGAAATTCCTGGCAGGGAGATGACAGAAGGATTTTTGGAAAAAGGAATGTTAAATTTGAATTTAAGTTTATGTCTGTGACTTTAAGTCAGATAAACTCAAATCTTCTAGGTATTGATGTTTGCTACTCATACTCTTTATGTTCAGAGTATTTATGGATAAAGAGACAGTATGCTTTGAACAATGGAGATGGTTCATAAATTGAAACAAGTTCATGGGCGCAAGAGCTCTAAACCATACATAGCTAGGAGAAACAAAAGCTTCTACATCTTCTTTGCCACTGACTAAAAATATCCAGAGAGACCAAAGTGTGAGTGCCACAGAAAACGGGTTGAGGCTCTAGATAATTTCCTGAGCTCTCTAAAGATAGGGGGACCCTACCTCATATCCTGGTATCTCGTCTTATTAGAATGCACTATTTAGTAACTTGGCATTGATTAGCGTAGTATTTCATAAGTATTTGGCTGACTGGTTCCATTTTAAAGCAAAGTGTGGGTCCCACTAAGATGACTGCTAAACTGCAGAACCATTTGAACACGTGAGTCACATCCTCCAAAGTGTGGATCTGAGCCCAGGTTCATATAAACTCAGAATAAGAACAGCTCCCCTACATGAAACAGTAAAAATCAAAATATCCTTCAAAATCATGCTTAAAGTACAACCTAAAAGCATGGTATACAAACATTATAATTGCACCACGTGGAGGAAAGAAGTGAAATAAAAGGTCCTTAAGCCCACTGATGAAAATGATGCTTTTCTTGTGGAGCTGGTTTGTGATGGAAAGTTGGGACTCATGATGTATGGGAATGGAAAGAAGACCAAGCTGACTTCTGGGTTTAGTTTTTACTAACTTGTTTTTGTTAGTAACTGTGCCTCGGTTTCCACATTGATGAAATAAGAAGGTTGCTCCTTTCCAACTCTACATTTCTATGTCTTTATGTGACACAATGGGGAGGGCACATGATTTTCTATGTTTTCACACTGTATGTTTATATATATAGCACTCAAAGGTTACGGAGGAGAGGATGGGCACATTTGATAGGCACCAATGAGCTTTTGAGAGCGAAGGGATAGAGATCTTAACACTTTTCCTATGATGTTCAAAGTTACTTGGATATATCAGATGGACTGAGATGGCTACAGCTGAGGTGAGCTTGCAAAAAAGAATTACTGGGATCTTCCGGGGAAATCCCCAGGTGGTAGTAATAGCAGAAACAGAGGACAGAGTTCTCTAGCACAGAACTTCTCAAGGTGCGCTAGAGCCCAGAAACATCAGAATCACCCAGAAGCTGCTAGAAATGCAAAATCTCAGGTACCACTTCACACCTGCGGAATCTTTGAAGGTGTGGCTCAGCAATCTGTTTTAGAAACCTCTCCAGATGATTCCTCTGCTCCCAAAGTTTAAGAAGCAGGTCTAGCAGACTGATTAGGGAGTAACCGGGGTGTGTAAACTCCTAGGTCAAGTGTTCTCTGACTTGGGGAAGAAGAGAAGAAACTTTTAGTAATTGGGATAAGGGTTCAAACTTTTTGTATTTCAAAGAAATATGATCTTATTCTGTACTCTAAGCTAGTGATGCAGGATATATTTAATTTTACTCTGGTTCCATTGAGTTAGAAATTCAGTCTCATAATTTCAACAATTTTAGCTCTTCAGTCAAACTTATCCAAATATCCAAATCTTAATGATCCGTAGCTATTTTGAGAGGTTATCAGGTTTCTAGTATAGAAGTTGAGACAGGTTCAGTCTTCTGAAAACGTACAATATTCTGGGTAATTGTAGGCTTTTGGTTCTTTATTTTTTAAACAAACTACTTTGATATAGATAAGGAAGACATCATACATACTCTAACTCATATAAATAGTATCTAAAATATTTCCCTTGAAAATCTTGTCACTAAACAAAAAGTGTGTTAACTAAGAAAAAGAAAAGTTATATTACTATTTTGGAAAAGTGTACAATTATTTTTAATTCAGAAAGAAATTCCTAAGCTCATAGAATACAGTTTACTTTGTGTTCATTAACTGCCTAATTTCAAAAAGTGTTCAAGTGCCAAAGATGTAAAGGGAGGAGCTAGTATAAGAAGAAATAAAAAATGTGAGGTTTATTCTCTGATAAGCCCCTTTGGTAATTTTAATGGTTGAACATTTTCCCACTCCTGTGTTATGGGACAGTGATTCTCAGAAAATTTCCCAAGAGTCATACCTTAAAATGGCAATGTCGTTTCCTCCTACCAGAAGGGGCCACTGCATTGGAAGTCCTGTCAGGAATAGCATGTGACAGCAAGTGTCTTTACCAGTCCATAAGTTTTTGCTGCTCTTTGGTTTAAAGTATATTTCAATCAGAGAGTTCTTCACCCCCCTCCACACACACAAACACACACACACACACTTGAGATATCACATTTTAAAATAATAGTTTAGCTTTTGTTGAAACGTTAGTTATACTAGTGGACAGATTTTTAAATCTTTCTTTCCCAGATTACAAAAGTAAAGCATGATCAGGGTAGGCACCTAAAAAAAAAAATCAAGAATGTATGGAAAGAAAGTAAATACAATTATTTATAACTTCACCAATCTAAAGCTACCACTGTTAATGTTTGGTGTGGTTCTTTCCAACACATTTTCAATGCACACTGTGTGGTTGAGATCATATTGTACATAGTTTCCCTCAACAGGATTTTGCAAACATTTTCTACATGAGTAAAATTTCATAATTATTATTCATAATGGCTGAATGATGTTCCATAGTATGCAAATAACCTAATTTATTTAAACATTTGCCTATGGGGATTTAGGTTAATCTATATAAAATAAATTGTCACAGGTTAATGTAGCAAAATTCTCACCAGGGATGATCTTTACCTTCCCCTCTCCTCCACTTTCCTCCCCACCTCTCCCCTCCCTCCTCTCCTCTCCCCTCCCTCCCCTCCTCTCCCTTTCCCTTCCCTTCCTTTTCCTTCTTTTTCTCATCTCTGTGTTTTAGTGATTATAAATCCCTTCTGGAATGAATCTGAGTTCAGCTGGACTGGGCTGCAGCTCTCCAGCTCCCTTCTCACTATGCATCCAGTAAAAACACGCTGTCCATGAAGGTGCTGACAGGACTGGAAGTGGCTTAGATGGGAAAGCATATTCTAAGGCATTTTGAAAATGATGTAGCAGTAATGAGGTCCGGTGACTTACAAGCAAAGCTGGGGTGTCCTGTGCACACAAAAAAGAACCCTGTGCCTTGTGACAGGAAGGAATTATTTGGATCAAATTGAATATAACCAAAATATCATCCCTAAGTTACCTTTTTTGAATTTTTTATAATTGCATAAAATCGTATTTAATATGGCATTCTTGGCATGGGTCTCCATTCTAAAGAAATGTTGCCATAATACAACTGTAGTTCTTTAATACTTTATTTTCTGCTTAATGATATATGTGCATACCATGTGATTGTGTGTGCGTAGATAAATGAGAATATTATGGCTTAAAATCCAGAATTTGAATTTCATGGACTATGCTAAAATTCAATAAAACTACATGCGGATGCAAGAAGAAAAGAACATGTGGCTTAAATTTTCCTTAAAATACACAAGGGATAGTTAAGGGGGAAAGTGCTTGGGACAGAGCACATCTGGAATTTTGCCACACTCATACCATTTAAACAATGGTTTAAGACTGAATTCAAATCCCAAGCAAATCTCTTCAATCTCTCTGGAAGAGAATAAGGTGGCATTTCAGCTTTGAAAGTTAAAGTTAATGAATATACTTGGAATGAACAAAAGGAGAAGGCTCAACTTGAAGAAACTGTTTTGCCCTTTGGAATTCAAGGCCTTCCCACCTACACTGGGATTCCTACTCTGCCTTTTCACCCACAGAGTGGTTATCATTGGCTTTTGAAACCACTTCTTTAATTCCTCATTTTCAATGCAAAGTCTACCCTGTTTCCACACTTGTGTGCAGAAGCATAGACACACCGTCTGGTTGACACCAAAATACCACTTCAAAGCCTTGCCATGTCATCTATGCCTGAATATGCCCCCAAGCTATCCGTTCTTCCCATGCCACAGTAGGGGTCAATGAAGAATATAAATTCTTATCCCATGGAGCATCCCAATCTCACTTTGATTTATAAGGATCTCTGCATAATTTTGTGCATATCAGAAATGGCAGTTTGATCAGGCAAACAGAATTTAAGAGGCTTTTACGATTAATGCTTCTCCTCCAAAGGCATTCCCCTTCCTTTCTGTCCTGGAATCTCTCTGTACTAGTGCCAAGCAGGCAAATGTCACCCTTGACTCCCAGGAGATGTGCTGATCAGCCTTCCAACCCCCTCAACACAAAGATGCTTGGAGTTCAGCAGTGCCACTTCCAGTTAACTGGCTCTGATTCCTATGCATGCAACCAGCCCTCCTCCCTGGCTGGACTAATGCCAGTCTACTTAAGGAGATAATTGACCATGAGCCAGCCTGGACTGACAGGCTTCCAAAGTGCCAGATGCCAATTGTGCCCATCCTGGCCTCTGCAGGGGGGCCTGGTCTCCTTGGGACCATCCCTGAAACCCCTTTATCCTTCCTCAGCCCTTAGCTCTCTTCTCAGCTTCCCACGGAAACAGAATCAATTAGATCATTCCAGGTTGTTTTCCTTCTATCTTTATTTTATACCTCTATTACCTATACGTAGACTTCATCTATAGTAAAACTTTTCTCCCCTCTCATTGGTTCTCCCTACCTTTCTAAGGGTTCTGTGTATTCATTTAAGAGGGATACAGGGTAGGCAACTACAGCTGTTTCTATCATCCTGGAAACAAAGAGTATAATTTCACATTGCTTCTATCAGTTCTTAATCTACCAAGAGTGACTTTTATTAAAATTGTGAACTGAAATGTCATAATTTTATATGTCCCCCCACTTCCAACTCACACTTGCAAGGAACTTACGTTCCTTTTATTCCAACATGTAACTAGAGAGAGAATACTTGTGAGATCAGATTAGAACAATACTCAGTTGATTGAGTTACCAAATTATCATCATTACTTAGTTATTACTGTACCGGCTTTAGTGAGTCTCCATATACTGCCATGATTGCTGGGACAATAATTTTAATGCCTTGACTCCTACTGACAGTTAACATAAGCACTGAATCTAGCTCCAATGTCTTTGAGTGGGGTTTTTGGAATGAGGGCATAAGAATCTGATTCTGGTGAGGGTCAGTGGCAGAGGCCTGGAATTCTCCCTTTCCTGGCAACTCCCAAAGGTCTTCCAAGATTTATTTTGCCAGCTTTCAGGCTTGGAAACAGGGGCGGTGGTTCCCTATGGGGCTGAAATCCCTCACAATGCAGTTAAGGTTCAATGGCAGATCCCATCTTAGTCAAGAGGGTCTTCAGGGAGGTGTCGAGGACTTTAAATGTGCCTCCCTTGGGATCAGAGCTTTGGCAGGAAAGCCTCCCCCCCCTCTTTTATGCATATAAATTCCTATGTTCTCCAGTCCAAACGCAGCGCCTCTCTTGTGTAGCAGGACTTCCCTCCTGGATGAAAATGCGAGTAGATTCATTTCTAACCTTACTCCTATTTCCTTTCTCTTTCTCCTTACCATAAAAGCAAAACAAATCAGCTGCGTTTACCCCTCTGTGGTGGGAGGGGCTGCCCCGCGGGGGCCGGGGTTCCGGAGCGGCTGGGAGAAGGGCGAGCATCGATTCCTCCTCCCTGCCAGCGGCTGCGGCCCACACGCTCCTCTCTTCTCCCGAGGGGCTGTTACTTGGACGAAAATCCCTTCGAGCAGCGCCCTTCTCCGGGAAGTGGGAGCGTCCGCATCACTAAAAAAGCCCTCTGGACCTTTCTGGCAAATGGGGAAAGAGGAAGAGGGCTTCTTTGAAAGAAATCATGGCATCCAGCTCTACTTTTTCCGAGCCCAGTGACCTGTCGCCCCTAAACTAGGGTCCGGGTCCGCGGTTTTCACTCACCAATTCACCCGGGGGTGGCCCCAAATCTGTGACCCCAGGTCAGTGTCTCGACCCCCAGCGCCTTTTCTTTCGAGAGTTTCGGACAAGTGTAGAGGAAAACGCCGCAAGCAACCTTGCAGGGACCCCAACTAGAAGAATGGGATACACTCCACAATTGTTTGAACCACCGAGGAGGCGCGGCCTGAGACGCGTCTGCCAGGCGAGGCCAAAACTTACAGGCTCGCAGCAATAGAACTTTTAATAAAAGTTGCGTGGAAATACCTATTTTTAAGATGTCACGAAATCCCGCCAGCTTCATTACCCTGCTCAGGTCATCCTCTTGGGCTCTTTACTTCTGATGAAAGGCCGGAGGACGCTGCGGTGGGGCTTGGCTGGGCAGAGGAAAGCTAGTACAAGATGGAGCCGTGTGGGAGGGTGGAGGGCGGAGGCCCGGCCGCGCGCCGATGCGGACCGTCTCATCCGCTCGCCTAGCAGCTTCTGCGGTGGCTGCTGAGGGCCGCGGCTCCAGCCCCAGCCTACTGCGGTCCGCGAAGCCAAACTCCCGAGAGCGCGGCCTGGCGCGGCGCGCAACAGGTCCCGGCCCGCGCGTCCAGTTAAGGACGGCGGTGTGGAGCTTCAGACTACGGGCGCCAACTTCCTTGCCCCGGGGGCAGCCCGCACACTTAAGGGGAGAGGGGCGCAGCTCTGCAATACCCCATTGGCACAGAGCCCCCAGCCAAACCCAACTGGGTCGTGGCCCGCCCCCCAAGGACCTCGGAAAGGGAAAGAAAGGGTTGGTCGGTGGTGGTGATGGCGCATTTTGAAACGAACCTCAGTCAGGAAGAAAAAAAACTTCACTCTGCCGGGTTTACTACTTCAGTCTTTAGCATTGAGGGGGACTTGAACTCAATTAGGGGACTATCATGATAAACATGGGTAGAAAAGAAGACAATTATGCCAAATTATGAATTTCACCCATTTGAATTCACAGAATTAAAGTGGGGGCGGAGGAGAGGAAGAAGACATGTAAAGTCCCGTAAACCACCCGTGGGCACTCAAACTGCGGCCTCGTCTCCTAGGAAGTAAAACACCTTCACACGGGCACATTCAGACAGAAGCTTTAATGGAAAACACGGCAAACAACACCTGCAGATACGAAGCAGTCACAAAGTCACAACCCGAACGCAGCGCGGACACAAACCAGAGGTGACTTAGAGGCAAAGGGCAGCTGCCTCTTCCCCAGCCCGTCCCACTCAGTTCCTAAATGTTTGTCGCGAGTAAAGTGCTACTCCTTGGGCTCAAAGAGAAGGAAGAGACAACGTCAACAGTAACAGAGCAAGTTTCTTTTCCAGTCACGAATTGAAACGGAGGAATTCTCCCGAAAGAGAGAGGCGCCCCAATAGCACACGCAATACCAAATCGCGCAGCGTGCAAAGGTGACGGGGTCACTGTCTTGCTTCTGTCCCGAGGAGGCTGGAAGGCAACGGCCACGGAACGCTTCTGCAATAATAGGAATAGTGGCGAGTGATGTGGCATGCTTTTCTGGCAGTCATGAATTAGAGAAACACATCCTTTGATCAAGTGATTTTTTATTTTTCTTAAAAATTCCATACGGAACGGATCGTGGGAATTCAGATTATTCTTGGGCTCCTTAACAGTCTCATCCGAATGATATACGAACGAATTGCAGGTGGAAAGTTGCCTCTATTGTCTCTCTTTGGTTGTGTTTCCCCTAACTTTACTTTTGGAATCTGGGGCTTTGCTGTTTAAGCCGCTGCGGTTTTCTTTTGTGCAAACTAATTGCTTTAGCAGTTCTCCTACCCTTCTCAACCCTCGGGTCAAAGCCGAGAAACTTAACTACATTTTCCAAAGATCCGTCGTGGGGTTCCCACCCACCTCCCCCCAAAGCGCCTTTATTCATGACACCGTGTCCTCGCCCATTTAATTGACTCTAAATATGACGGTATAAACCTCCCTCTTTTCTTTCTCAATTAAAACGAGATTTCCTTAGTGAATAGCAATTTTGTCTTGAATGTCACAAGAGGCGGCTGCTGGGGGAAGAGACTAGTGGAGAGAAACTTGGTGACTGAGATCTGTTTCAACATCGCTCTCTTGTATTTCTCCCCGGGAGGTCTGGCTCCACCGGCTTCTGCTCGCAAGAAAACGGGTCAGTATCCATTTCCAGTTTGTCACCGAGGAGGCTTTTTCCCCATCACCTTCACTCCTTCCTCCCATAACTTACGGATTTATGTTAATTACAAAAGAAACTCTTACCTGAAAATTAGTTTTCATTAATCTGATTGTACAACATAGTATACACACAGACGCTGGAAGTGTTATATTTATTCAGACCACCGGAGAGTCCACTTTTCGAATTTGTTTGTCGGTTTAAACATCTACTTTTCCCGCAAAGGCACCGCCACCGCCGGCTCTGCCCTTTCGCTGTCGCGCGGTCCCCGGGTGGGCGTCTCTGCGCGCGTTTTTCTGCCCCGCCCTCCAAGCTGCCTAGGAGTGCACCAGCACTGAGTGCAGGGCACCGCCCTTGCTTTCCGCGCTCGGGACGGTGGGCTCTAGCAGGGAAGCCGCCGGCGAGGCGGCGGCCGCTGGGCATAGGGTGGACGCCGCAGGTGGCTGCTGCGCGGCTGCAGGGACCGTGAGCGTGGGCGGCAGTGCGGCCACTGGCGGTAACGCGGGCGTGGGCTTGATGGGCACGGGCACCGCAGGCAGGCTCTGGCTTGCCGAATGGCACAAGGCCTTGACCGGCACCCCGAAGGCCCCGTACTCCGGACCCACAGGGACTCCCGCGGCAGCTGCTGCAGCGGCGGCAGCGGCTACCGAATCCATGACGCCGACGTGCGGCCACACGGAGCTGACGACGTTGCCGAGCTGGCCCGGCACAGGGTAACCCAGGTGGTGCATGACGGACGCCAAGGGCAGCCCGCCGGCCTGCAGCACGCCCTTGTAGTCCCGGCCAATGATGTTCTCGATGGCGAATGGGTGCTTGAAGCCCGACGTGGACGCTGCGGCCGCCGCCGCCGCAGCAGCTGCCGAGCCCAGCCCATAGGGCGGGAACTGCGACAGGCGCCCGACGCTGCCCACGGCTGCCGCCGCCGCGGCCGCTGCTGCTGCGGCCACGGCCGCCGCCTCCTGCATCTTGCCGGGGTGGGATGGTTGTTGCGGCTGCGACTGCTGGGATGGTTGCTGCGAGGTCTGCGGTGAGAGATGCGGCGGCTGCGGAGCGGAAGGAGGCTGCTGGTGGAAATAGTGCACCATGTGTGGCGGCGGCGGCTGGGGCGCGTGGTGGTGGTGGTGCGCGGCAGCGTGGTGGTGGTGGTGGTGGTGGTGATGGTGATGGTGTGGGTGGTGGGGGTGCAGATGCCCTCCGGGCCCAGGGCCCGGCACGCCCTTGGTACTTCCCGCGTGCAAGCGCGCGTGGTCGGCACGCAGTACTTTGAAGCGCTTGCGGCGCCGCAGAAAGCTGCCATTCTCGAACATGTCGCCGCAGTCGGGGTGCAGCGCCCAGAAGCTGCCCTTGCCGGGCTGGTCGGGCCTCCGAGGGATCTTGATGAAGCAGTCGTTGAAAGAAAGGTTATGGCGTAGACTATTCTGCCAGCGCTGCGTGTGCTCTCGGTAGTAGGGGAAACGCTCCATGATGAACTTGTAGATGTCGCTCAGAGGCAACATCTTCTCTGCCGAGTGCTGGATGGCCATGGCGGTCAGTGAGATGTACGAGTAGGGCGGCTTTTGGTCGCTGTACGAGCTCTTTCCCGGGCGCGGCATCGCCCCGGGCGCCTTTTCCGCCCTCCGGCCCACAGTGGGCCTCAGCGTCTCCCCACGCCCTTCTCCCAGGGCCTGGATGCCCCACTAACCCCTACTCCGTCCTCCCAGCTCCTTCTCCCCACCTTCTCCGGCCTTCTCGGCCTGTGGTCTCCGCGCTCGACGTCTGGGGTCAATTCAGCTCTCCGACACCCCAACTTCTGGCCCCGACTGTCACTGACCCGCGCGCACAGTCGCGAGCGAAGCCCTCCAGCTTTACCGCGGTGCTCTCCGTGACTTTCCCCCGGGTGGTCAGAGGCTGAGCTCTGGAACTGGCGGCGGAAGAGTTGCGTGGAGACGGGCGGTGTTTTTCTCGTTGTGAGGGAAGCCCAGGCCGAGCGGCTGGGAGGAAGGACTAGGGAGTGGGAACTCGGGCCCTTTAAATCAGGGTTGTCGCCTGCGGTCCTGGAGGTCCGCGCTCGCGCACCCTGCGCGCTGCTCCGGGGCCAGGCACTTAGCTGGTCCTCGCTGGAGTTCTCGTTTTCCTGGAGGGGAGAGGTGAAGTAAGCGGAGGGAAGCTCCGATTCTCTGCTGTGCCTTCCTTTTCGCCCGCTCCTCGGAGCGGAGCCCGCAGTAGAAGACCCGAGCTCTAAGCGTTCGCCCGGGGGGAAAGTTTGGTGGTTTGTGCAGCAGCGGCGCCTGCAGGCTCTGCAGAGGGGCTGGGGGTGCCCGACGCGGACTCGAGCAGCCGCCTGGTGGGAGTGTCGGCGAATGCGGGGCGTGCGCGGGGCTGGCCAGGAACAGTTCAGCGGTCCGTGCTGTAGCTGGCTCCGCTTTCCCGGTCCGGGCTCGAGGAGGAAAGACGGCGGCAGAGGCTGTGGCAACAACGCGCTGTCTTGGCTGCGTTTTGTAATGGTCCCCAGGACGCCAAGACCCCCGCAGCTCGCACTTCGAGACTATCACATGACCGAGGCTGAGGGAGCCCGCCGCAGCCGCGAGTCTGAGAATCCACAGGAAGGCACAGTGCCTCGCCTCCGCCCCTCCTCTGTCTCTTTTCGCTCCCCCCCCCACCCCCGCCCTGGCCCCGGCATTCACCGTCAGATCCTCAGCTCCCACTGCGGCCGGGTGGGTCTAGAATGCAAGCGGTCGCAGAGGAGGGAGCAAAGTGCAGAATGCGGGCTCCGCTGCTCTGTCCCACCCGGGCGGCGATGCACAGCGGAGGGGGTCACGACACTGTTCTCTCTCACCCCTCCTCTTCATCTCCTTCCCATCCCCACCCTTTCACCTTTTGCTTCCTTCCGTCTTTCCAATTCCTAGTGCTGCTTCACCCCCTCCCCCCTTATATTTCCTCTCTCCTAGACTAGCTACTCCGAGCACAGTTCACAGCGCCGTACCATCAAGGCCTCTTCTCTGCAAGAAACCGGATGCCCTGAGGGTTGAGGAGACCCTAGGGCAGCTTCGTCAAAATTCAAGTTCAGCACATTTTTACTGCGCTCCAACTACCTGTAAAGTCCGCGCTCTGCGTCAGGTACAGGGAGGCACGAGTCGCGCCAGCTGCGCTCCAGGATCGTTGTCTAGAGGGAGAGACTGACAGTAACCAGAAAATTAGAATAGATACGAAGGGCTTGGTGGATGGAGACTCCGTTGCATTTCTCAGGAGTGGGTAGATAGGACAGGAAGCGTTTCTCTGGGGTGGTGACATCTGAGCTGAGAGGGAAGGAGGAGTTGGTAGCTCAGGAGGGTGAGACAACTAAGTTTCTGCTATCCTTCTTAGCTCATCTAAGTAAAGGGAGAGAATTAAAAGGAAGTAGGAAGTCGAAATTATCAGCCCACAGTCCCGTGGTGGAATCTGCTAAGGAAAGGTGGATGCTGGCAGCGCTGAAGTTTCACTGCTTGCCAGGGTAGGGGAAACAGGTTCTGCTATAAACTCATCTGGGTTTCCAAGCAGAGAAGCCCAGTTGACTGCACCGAGAACCTGAAGGTATATTCTGGCTTTCGCTGCCTTAGGTTGAAGGAAAAAGCGGAGTTTAGAAACAAAACACCTGCTTCCCTTTTCTAGGGCCTCAGATTCATTATTTGTGAAATTGGAAAAATTCACGGGTCCCTTCTAGTTCATTGATTTGCGGGAAAGATAACAAGAGACCAAGGCTCATTTGGCTTTTAAGTTCTTTTCCGTGTCTAAACCCAAGGCAGAAGGCCCAGACTGTTAGGCGGCTTCCCGGTCTCCCCAACCTTGGCGATCCCAAGTGTTTTCAGCTTCCGACTTTTCGTGAACTGTACAAAGGGAGGATTACCAGGAGGATTGTCTATCCGTTGGAAGCCGCTTCACCTGGTCGTAGGAGTGCAGTGGGCAGGGCAGATTAAAATTTTCCATCTTTAACTAGAAGCTAGATTTCTGGCTAGTACTCTTTGACCCGTCAGTCCTTGGCCAGTTGACGGTTTACGATAGGTATTAAAATGATGTGTACAAGAAGGCTCCGGGGAAAGAACAGCCTCTTGGGCCTGACCTCTCAGTCAAGGATGCCCTTGCTCTCACTCCATGCTGGGAAAGTTCCCCATATCAGGGGAAATACGGGGGGGGGGGGGGCGCGGGGGAAGGCGGGGGTTTTGGTCCGCTGTGTCAGTTTAAGGAGCGGAGGACCGGGCGAGTCATGGCCTCCCCAAGCCACGGAGGAATTCCGAGGAAGCCCACCGTTGCTATGACAGCTGCAGCCCGCCAGTGCCCGGGCCGCCCCTTCTCCCTTGACCCAGGAGGCTGAGGTCACCAGGGCCGCTCAAAGGCGGAAATGGTGAGCTCCGCGCGCCCAGCGCGCAGAGGCCCTGCGGCCTCCCGTCTCGCGCGCGGCTTCAGCAAAGGAATTTTTGGTTGATTCCTCGCGACAGCGTCTCTTCCCGGAGTGGCGGCAAGCGCCCCGAGCAATAACTTGTCTAATTTTGGAGCAAGTTGACACAGTTCCCGTCGGGAAAGTGGGTGTCGTGGCCTCTAGGGACCCGGTTAGCGAGGGGAGGGCGCTTCAACGGTATTCTCGCAAGCCTGAGAGGTAAAACTGGGATCCGGCTTAGGGTGAGCGTGTTACAGTTGGCAGACGCGCCGTCACCATCACCTCGGTTCGGAGCCTTGCTGCCCTCACCTTCGGCATCTGCAAGTCAGCTGTGGTCTGCCGGCGGGGCGGCTTCATGCACCTTGGAGAGCCACGAAGGCCGACTTTCAGCGTTCAGGGTGAGCTCAGCAGAGTAGAAAGTGCTTGCTGAAACTGAGGTCCCTGCCATTGCCCAGCAGCCTAGGCCGCAGATGCCGTGGAGAGCTCAGACCCCAACCGCAAGTCTATCCAGAAGAGGGACTGGCAGCCGCCGCCGCCGCCGCCGAGCATCCTGCGGGATTCCAGGCAGCGCGAGGGGCGCCACGGTCCTGCTTGGCCTGCTGTGTGTGTGTGGGGGGGGGGTGGGGTGGGGGGGCGCTCTGTTTTTCTACCCCCTCCTCCCTCCCGAGGCTGATTTAATTCGGGCAAGTTTTCAAGTTCATAGAACAACCGGCGGGGGCTGGTGCGCGCGCACTCCAGCTGCCTGAGGACGCTTGCTCAAGGAAACGGATCATATAACCACCCTGGCACCAACCAGTCGGCTTCAAGTTTCTGCATATATAGATACATTTTTTTAAAAAACAACTAGTATACTATCTGAATATTGGCTGCCGGTGAGGACGCTGGCAGACAAACCATTGCCCCGGGCTTAGTGTAATTATCTCAGGCGTATTTGGTTTACCCCTTAGGCAGTTGTTGGTGACGCTTTGCTAGGGAAAGGAGTTCCACGCAGGGTTGTTTTTTTTTGTTTGTTTTGTTTTGTTTTTTTGCGTTTAATTGGTTCTATGGAGGGAAGTAAAATTTGCTAGAGAAAAGATGTGGAAGTTTAGGAGCGGCTGTTTATTCATTCTCCCTCCTCTATCCCCCAGCCTTTGGCGGGCCCCATGGACTCCATAATCTGGATCTAGGCCAGGAGGCCCCCAGGCTTTCGCAGACAGCTGTGGCCAGCGTGAGGAGGAGCGCAGGTGACCGACCGGGATAGAGCGACGTGCAGGACTAGAAGGAAGGCAAAGGTACATTTGCACGTTTCGATTTTCCTGGATTCTTTACCCAGTGACCTCT